>NC_138059.1:21733538-23068567 GCF_964194185.1 Rhinolophus hipposideros
GGCTATCCTCTCCCCTGTCCAGAGAAGTATTATCAGTGTAGACCCAGTGCAGAAACAGGACTTGCACCACCATGTAGCAGGAAGAAACCTCTCATTCCCAGTGTTAGTGGAAATTATACGGGGAACCTGAACTTCCACAGATGCTAGCATTAATGAAATGGTGGACACCCTTCTCTTGCCATAGGAATATCTTATTTAAATAGATGCGTTAAATAGGTTCCAAAGTCTCATATGTAATATTTAAAATGTCCAGCTTTCAGTCAAAATTCATTTTTCATGTCAAGTACTAGGAAGATTTCAAACTGAAGTAGGCAATCAATAAATGCAAGCACTAAAATGACTGAGATGTTGAAGTGCTCTGACAGAATTTAAAGCAGCCATAATAAAAAATAAATAAAATGTTTCAATAAGCAATTACAAATGTTCTTTAAAAAATTTAAAAAAATATTCTGTATAAAGAAATAGAAAGTCTCAACACAGATTGAAGCTATAAAGTAGAGCTAAAAGGAATTGTTAGGATTGAAAAATATACAATACCTGCTTAATAATTTTGGTCTCAAAAGAATGAATGGGACAGGGGAAAGAAGCAGTGAACTCTAAGACACAATAATACAAGTTAACTAATCTAAACAACAACGAGAAGGTATATTGAAAAAAATTTAACAAAGTTTCAGAAATGTGCAGTGACTGGAGTTTCCATATTTGTCAAATTATAAACACCTAGAAATTCAAATATCTGAACAAGCTCCAAACAGGATAAACACAAAAAAAGACACACCAAGACACATCATAATCACATATGGGGATAAACAATTTTAATGACAGAAAAAATTTCTCATCAGAAAATATGGAGGATAAAAAAGTGACAGAAAAATTTTCAAGTGCTATAAAGAGCTGTCATGCCAGAATCCCATAGCCAGTGAAAATATTATTCAGAAATGAGATGAAAATCAAGACATCTCAGATGAAAAAGAATTAACAGAATTTGTTTCCATCTGACTCACCCTAAAAGAATGGCTAAAGGAATGTATCTAAAAAGAAAGGAAACAAGAAAGAATCTTAGACATACGAAAGTACAAATATGAGAAGGTTGAAAATTCTTTGTTTTGAAATAAACACGTTAGAGAAAGAAAAGAATTGTAGATATCCTAAAAGATGTCTTTCAAAATTCTAACTGGTTTTCCTTAGATCTTATAATTACATGTTATTTTTGTTGTTGGTGATGGTGGTGGTGGTTGTTTTAAAACGCATTTCTACTTTTCTGTTTCCTTGGAGATTTTTAAAAAGGAATGTGTATTATTTTTATAATCAGTCAAAATAACAAAGTTCTTTTCATTTTGAAAAACAAAAGAAGAATCCTCATAAAATACCTAACAGTTATTATATCTGATTTGAATATTGACACCTTTGTGAATATTTTTAAACCATTTCATCCTAGTATTGATTTCTGAGAAGCAAAGGAGACAGAAAAATAAAAAAAGTAAAGACAGTATCTCACTGCAAACAGCATATACTGGATCCTAGTGCTATATACACAATACATGTACACAATATATTGAAAGGAGCATAAAATGGGGAGGAACTCATGTTTGTTATAGAAGTAATTGAGCAACAAGTGTGTGTTTGTGTGTGTGTGTACACAATTGTTTTTGGATGTAGGTGCAAAAATCTAAACACACTTTCTTGTGTGAACGGAAAGTGGCAAAAATCAATGAAATGCACTAAAATACAAAAATTGTTAGATTTATAAAACAAGGGATAGACATTTGCTCTGCCGATAGGCAAAACTATAAATGCTATTTTGTCCAGTTGATTTGCAGGTTTTGAAGGATTTTCATTTTGCTTTGTTTCGCAGTAGAAATCCTAACAATTTACATAGAGTCATCAGTTTAAACCCATATTTTGTTATTATACCATCTATACGCTTTTGGGAAATGTACTACATCTTAAATATCAAGTTTCCCTAAGGCAATATTATATTCAATGACCTGTCTTACAGGGTTGAAATGAACGTTTGAATATATGTACTAAAATAGTTAGGGTTATTTTTTGTTATATTTAGTTCTATATTGACTTTAGTTACTCCCATGTTCATTCTAATAAGAATGATAAATTCCAAATGTAATACTGGTGAATTTAAAATAACATTTAAAAAAACTGTCAGTAATAAACATAAATTGGGCTTATTGAGGACAGGGATATAATTTTGTAGTTATAATTTTATCACAAGACCCCAAAAATACTTGAGAAACACTCACATATTCAATCAATATATATTTTAAAAGTTAAAATGACTATGACTTAGCACAATTCAAACTGTGATAGGATAAGCCCCTCTACCTCTCAACTGAAGACAAATATGATAAAAAACCAATACAGAAAACACATGGGCAGACCCACCAATGGTTAAGGAAAGGCAGGCGCACACACTCACATATACACTTGCACTGTGTTAAGTTATCTATCTATTTCTAACATGAATTTCTATGAGAATATTATCTTTTTAGTCGTCATTATAAATATATAATAGTTTATATAAGAGCGACATTTCAAAGAGCTGTTTTTATTTAAGAGTGTTACCTTGTATTGCTACTTGGAGATTTGAATTCAAATCATATAAAACAAAAATTCTCTCAAATAATACAAAACAAAAATTCAAAATACATTCTATTTAAAATTGAGACTTTTATGTAGTTGAGCTTAGTTATTTCAGGCTGTGCTAAAACTAGACTATCTGGGTTGTACTTTGGTTCCAACACTAACAGTCATGTTACCTAAGATTCTGTTCTCTCATTTATATAATGTGACTGCAAATATTAGCTATTTCTAAGTATTGACTGAATACTGAATAGGATACTGGGTACTTAGTAAGTTTTTAATAAATGTATTTGTCACCATTATCCTCAAAATAATTTTAATAATTTTTAGGGATAGTTTTTAATCAAATAAGTGAGTAAATTTACTCGAATACTGACAATTTTTCACTCTTTAGAACAACACTGATCTGCTTTTTTAATGAGAAGTACATTGTTCCTTTCATAATATCTGAGATCATGGTATTCATTATTATTAACACTGCTACTCTATACATCTTTACAAACCTAAAGTCTATTATGTGCCATGTGTAATCTCAAAAGCTTTTTAAAAGCTTTTTTAATATCAAAAGTTGATATTTTGTTTAGTTAGTCATAGATCCCAAACTAATCTTAATTCATTTGTTAAAAAAAGATGACCATCACTGATGTCAGTCTTTTTAATGTCTTTATTTATCCCACATATATGGGTTGGTTTTGATACATACATATCGGTGATTGATTATGGAATAAAAGGAGTGTTATATTTTATATGGTTTAGGAATAACTTTACCTTTCTAATATAAAGTTCAAAACACAATTGGCTTCAAGGTTTCAGAAAATGAATTACAGATATTTAATTTTATGACAGTATTTTTATGTAACTGCACATTAATTTATACATTTCAATGTGAATAGTAAATGAAATATAATACATTATGCGAAATATATAAATATAATACAACCTACCAACTTTCAGGAGTGCAACAATTACCTTAATTGATAATATATTTTATATTGCAATGAACAATTTGGACACCAAATTAACTTTATTCCAAATCATTCCTGTTTATTTTTGAACTATTTAATTCATATACACGTAAAGAAAGTTTTTGTTTTTATTTTTATTTTTAAATTAAATTTATTGGTACAACATTGATTGATAACATTATATAAATTTCAGGTACAATTTTATAATACATCATCTGTATATTGTGGGCTCACCACCTAATGTCTAATCTCCCTCTGTCACTATATATCTGACCCCCTTTACCCTCATCATCCTCCCCAACCCCCTACCCTCTGATAACGACCATGCTGTTTTTTGTTTCTAAGAGTTTGTTCATTTATTGCTTTTTGTTTTATATCCCATATGAGTAAAATCTGTCCACTATGGTTCTTGTCCTTTACCATCTACTTATTTCACTTAGAATTATACTTTCAAGATCCATCCAGGTCGTTGCAAAAGGCAATATTTCATCTTTTTATGGTTGAGTAGTATTCCATTGTGTATATACCACATCGTCTTTCTCCAATTGTCCATCAAAAGACGCTTTGGTTATTTCCATGTCTTGGACACCATGAATAATGCTACAATGAACATAAAAGTGCATGTATCTGTATGAATAAATGTTTTCAAATTTTTGGGGTATAACACCCAGGAATCCTTCTGTACCAATTTACATTGCAATAAGCAGTGTATGAACGTTCCCTTTTTTCCATATCCTCTCTAACACTTGTTATTTCTTCTCTTATTGATAATAGACATTCTAACAGTTGTGAAGTGGTATTTCATTGTGTTTTTGATTTGCATTTTCCTTATAGCTAGTGAAGTTGAGCACCTTTTAATATATCTGTTGGTCACTTGTACATCTTTTGGGGAAGTGTTCAAGTCCTTGGCCTATTTTTTAATCAGATTGTTTTCGTTTGTTGTTGTTGAGTTGTATGAATTCTTTAAATATTTGGATATTAGACCCTTATCAGAGTTATTAATTGCAAATATCTTCTCCCATTGGTTGCTTTTTGTTTTGTTAATGGTTTCTTTTGCTGTGCAGAAGCTTTTGAGTCTCATGTATTCCCATTCATTAGTTTTTGCTTTTACTTCCCTTGCCTATAGGGTCAAGTTCACAAAATGTCCTCTTAGACCAAGGTCCATAGGGTTAGTACCTATTTTTCTTCTCCTCCTCCTCCTTCTCCTTTAAAAAAAAAAAAAAATTCAGGTCTTAGAGTCATCTTTAATCAATTTTGAGTTAATATGTGTATGGTTTCAGACAGCTATCTACTGTCATTCTTTTGCATGTGGCTTTCCAATTTTCCCAGCACTGTTTACTGAAGATGCTTTCCTTTCTCCATTGTATGTTTTTGTCTCTTTTGTCAAAAACTAGTTGCCCACGTATGTATGGGTTTATTTCTGGATTGTCAATTCTGATCCCTTGGTCTGTTTGTCTGTTTTTCTGCAAATACACTATACTGGTTGATTATCGTTCCCTTGTAGTATAGTTTGAAGTAAGGGAGTGTGAAACTTCTGGCTTTGTCCTCTTTACTCAGGCTTGCTTGGGTTATTCAGGGTATTTTGTAGTTACATAGTTTCAGCAATGTCATGTAGTTTTCAATGTATAGGTCCTTTACTCCCCTTGTTAAGTTTATTCCGAGGTATCGTATCCTTTTAGATGCAATTGTAATTGGGATTGTTTTCTTTATCTCATTTTCTGATATTTCATTGTAAGTATATATGAATGCAACAGAGTTTTGTATATTGATTTTATATCCTGCAACCTTACTGTATTTGTTCATTGTTTCTAACGGTCTTTTGGTAGCGTCTTTAGAGATCTTTTTATATATATAATCATGTCATCTGCCAATATGACAGTTTTAATTTTTCATTCCCAATTTAGATAACATTTATTTCTTTCTCTTGCCTGATTGCTCCGGTTAGTACTTCCAGTACTATGTGGAATTAACAGTGGTGAGAGTGAGCATCATTGTCTTGTCCCTTATCTTGGAGGAAAAACTTTTAGTTTTCCATCGTTGAGTATGATATTAGCTGAGGGTTAGTCACATATGACCATCTATACACATTTTATTGAGTTTTTTGATCATACATCCTTTATACATCCGTTATGTTGTATCTTGTCAAATGCTTTTTCTACATCTATTGATGTGATCATATGATAAATATCATTTATTTTGTTAATGTGTTGTATCACATTGATCGACTTGCATATATTGAACCATCCTTGTGTCCCTGGAATGAAACCTCCTTGATTTTTTTCCCTGCCTGCCCGAGAATTCTTTGTCATTAACTTTGACAGTTTTAAAATAATGTGTCTCTGGGAGAAGGTCTTTCTGCATTGAGGTAATTAGGTGTTCTGCTAGCTCTTTGTATTTGAACGTCTAGATCTTTCCATGGTTTGGGAAGTTCTCATTGATTGTTTGAACAGGCTCTCTGTTCCCTTCTCCCTCTCTTCTCCTCTGGTATACCCAATATTATTATATTGCTCTTCCTAGTGGAGTCAGATAATTCTCACAGAGCTTTCATTAAAAAAAAAAAAAAAAAAAAAAATCTCAGTTCTTTCTCTTCTTCCACCTGAGTCATTTCTAGATTTTCACCTTCAAGATTACTGATTTTCTCTTCCATCTGGAGTGCTCTATTTCCTATACTTTCTAATTAATTCTTCATCATATTGAGTTCTTCAGCACTAGAATATCTGTTTGAAACTATGAAAAAAAAGGATCAATCTCTCTGGGAAAGTACTCGTTTTGTTTGTTAATTCCTGAGTTCATTGAAATGTCTGTCTGAGTTTTCTTGAAACTCGTTGTGTTTGGTTTTTGGAGACTTTTCATTTCCTTTCTGATCTACCTTATTATTATTCATGGTACTTTGATGGATATTTTCCTCTGCTGGGCACTTGAGTTATTGAACTCTTGTTTAGTACTGTTTTTCTTTTAATATTTCGGCAGGTTTGTAAGGTGAGGTCTTTCTTTTGTTTTCAAGTAGATGGTTTTATAGCACAAGTTTTTGTTTTCTTTTGCCTGCCCTGTTGGGAACTTGGTGGGTCCGAATCACCTTAGCCATGGGAACTGCCCTATGTTCCCTGAGGAGGTGAGCATCCCCCCTATGACCATATTGTCTAAGTCTCAGTGTACCACCCCTGTAGTAGAATGTAGCTCCGGGCTTGTTAATTCTTGGTGTTATCTGCTTGTAACCAGAGGCTGCCAGCCTCTACTGGATTCTGCTGCCATGAGTGGAATAGAGTTGGGCAAGGGGAGGAAGCTACTAGATTTGCACATCTACAGCTTCTAGATTTCGGCTGCACACATCTGTGCCACTTCTCTGCCCCATCACTAAATTTAGCTACAATAGGGGCTGACCAGTCAGGCCGGGATGTTGTTTCTGCCCCTTTGGCCCTCTGTGCTGCTAAGTGTAGGCTTCCACCCATTATCTCCACTAATAATGCATTAGCTAGGGCCAAGGAGAGTGCCACTCTGCATCTGAAACTCCTATCTCTGCCTTTCCCCTAACTTGTCTCCCCTGATTATTCTGATATTCCAACCTTCATACATCTAAATGCACAGATCTCTCAGATATGTTTGTGAGTTGAGCGGGGAATTGAATTATAGTTTTCTGACATGTAACTTAAAGAGGAGAAACCAAGAGGTCTTTTCACCCCACTATGTTGCTCAAGGCGGTGTGTGTGTGTGTGTCTGTGTGAGTGTGTGTGTGGCTATATATATAAGTTCATGAGACCATATATATATATATAGCCACTTATGCTCTAATAGAAATAACATTTGGGGGCAAAGGGCTTGGTTATAGGATTATTTGCATGTAATTTTATTTAACTTCTGTAAACTTTTTTTTTCAGTTTTTATTCAGTGAGGGATATTAATAATCTTAATGCTTTCCTATCGTCACTTTCAACCCTGCCCATTTTTATTTTTAATTGATCTCAACGGAGGAGTATATTTTATAATTTTAAGGATGTCTCTGTGTGTGTGTGATGTCTAATTATGACACTTGAGATCACATATTAACTGACCTCAAAGGTATTTAAGGAGTTTCTTTTCCTTAGTTCAACAAAAATGTTGAGTCTTTTCTAAATTAATAAAATGAAGCAATACAAAAAAAGGATTAGAAAGAATAATCACCCACTTTCACTACCCAGAATAAGAAAATTGTGTTCAGGCAGTATTAAAAGTACTTTTCCTATAAATCACATTCACATATCTTCAAAATGCCTACTCCTATTTATCACCTACATTGTTCTGTAGTTATGAATACTAGTTATTAATGGTGGTAAAAAAATTACATTTCAAAATCTTACTGAATAATATGTTGGAATAAGTTGTGTGTTTCATCAGGAATAAAAGCTACTTGTTTTTATAGTATACTGACCAAAGAAGAGAATTTTAGTCTCGTCAGTTCAAAACTACAGAGATAAAATATTTAACAGAATTAAGAATCTATTAAATATGCTTCCTGATGAGATGCAGTGGCAGTAGGCAAAGCAAGATACATCTGTTCCAGATCCTAAGTGAGGACTGTGTGTGAGATTACTTTCTGAAAGGTCATGAGGATTTACGAAAACAAAATCCATTGAGACTATCATCACGTTAACATAGCTGTTATGTTCACTGAATCTCCTGGGAAGTGGAAACTGAGATAAAGTAGGTATGCAAGAGGTTTATCTAGGGGAAATGCTTGTGAAAGATAAAAGGGAGATGATTACAAGGATATAACAAGGAAAGTCTTTGGACATTGCTGCAGAGCTCACACCTATGAAAGGGAGAGGGAGGGAGAAGCAAGGTTGGGAATGTAAAGGTTTAGATCAGAGAGAATAAATTCTCAGTAACCTAATGGGAGCTCCAGAGCAAAGACTGCCCACAGAGGAGCTCTGCATTAGGCAAAAAATACCCAAGCTCTAGTACCTCTAACGGGCTCACTAATTGGTCTGTCTGTCCATTTCACTGGTGATTTCTTTCTTGACTGAAGGTCTGAGCAGTGTACTTCCATCTGTGGCAAAATCTATTCATGGTACCCTACATGTTTTGGTGGTAGCTTCCTCAAAGTTCCAATGATTCAATCTTTCTGAAGGAAAACTTAAAAGAGGAAAGATAGTGGATAAATGACAACACTCACCAATGCAGTGAGACCTGGTTTGTTACCAATACTCATCACCTCCCTTATCCACTAACCATTCTAACTTCACTTTGCCCTTTGTTATTACATCCATTGGTCTTAGTGGCTTGCCTGATGGTGTTACTCAAATCCTCTTTCCTAAGAGGATTGAGCTCCTGGAAATAATTCCCTTGTCAGACTGTGGCTGCTGCATTTAGCCTTTGTATAGTTGGGAAGGGAATACCAGTAGGTTCCCAAGGGCATCACCTGAGTTGAACACATAGCCTTTCTTTCCCTAGTTGTTTAATAGCAGTCCTTTCTCCTCATACTAATTAGGGTCAGTTATTCCTGCTTATCTGATGACTCCTCTTCTTGTCTTTAAGTCCCTAAAAAAAAAAAAAAAAAAAAAAATCAAAAAAGTAAATGTCCAGGTGAGAGCCATGGCTTATAACTCAATGGAAGCTTTGTATGTTGCTTGGTAAGAGAACTACCACTGACCCTGCAGATCCCAGAAGTATAAGGATGAGAAATGTAAGTGCCCCAGTGGATCATGGAGAATAATTGGTAAGTGAGGCAGTCATTCTTCCATTTTGACATCTCAGACCCTTGGATTCGTCCTACTGGGAACACAGATTCATATCGTGTTCTCTAATTCAGTGTGTACACCTCATGTTGGAGGATACTGCCACCAAGAGGGCACTGCAGCACCATTTCTAGTAGCCATTCCAATGCTTTCTCAGGCCAGTTGCTTCTGGAAAGTACAATGTGAAATAAATCCAGTGGATGCCATGGTCATGGGCCTACTCCTCTGGTTCATTTGCTATAAAGTAGAATTTGTGGCCAGATGCTATGTTTTTGCCTTTGGATTAGGTAACTGTATAAATTCCAGGATAGTGGTACTGACGGGGCTCTGCCAGTCAAACCACTTTAGTTTCCATTTGGACTTGAAGAACCCTTGGCTCTGGTGTTTATGTGTTGCCAACTGCCATATATCGGTATCAATGAGCCAAACTCATTAACAGCCTCTCCTATCATCAGCAGTGGCTTGCAAAGCCACCATGGAAATTCTTGTATGTCTCATCAGCACAGGCCTGATGGTTTTAGTGAACAGTATGCTGTAGGCATCTACTTGTGCCTCATGTTGCTTTAGTGAGTCTTTTGACCTCACAAAGTACAACCATTCCTGCATGCCCAATTCCCCGAGTCTTTTAATCCCTTCTTTTACCATTTGTGATGTCAATTCTAGCATGTCAACTTCACTCAGGACAGGCTACACTTTCTCCAGGTTTCTTGAAGCCACTTCTAGCAGAGAGTTTGCAGTATGACCTAGGGTACTTGTCAGGATGCTAAACTCTGTGTCTCAAGTGTGTGAGCTCAGGTTAAATAATCTCTTCCACATCTACTCTGATATTCCAGCCCCCTTGATAAATCACCCTCAAAATTTAGTCCCCCAGGTACTCCCTCATCTTCAGTTAATGTAAGCTAATTCTTGCAGTTTCTCTGGGGTGCAGTAGTTTCATTGTTTATCAGGCCCAAATGTTGCTGGTTGGGTTTTACTAGTACTTAACCATAGTTACCTATCTGGCAGCCAGGAGAGAAGGTGAGGTTTCTGGATTGTGTCTGAATAGTGATGCGATATTAGGCTCTGGAAAGTGCTTTCTGTTAACAGGTAGTCTCCTCTTCAGTCTTTGAGGATTCAGAAGAGTCTGAGAGTCAAAATTCTTGGGCACATGCACGTTGATGTCTCTATCCCATGTTTTAGGATCCCATTTTTTCCAAAAAATCTTAGTACAACAGATTTACCTCAGTTGAGTATGTGTCTTTGAATCACTGTAATTTTAACTATTAAATCCTTACATTGGCTTAACCTTTATCTGAATTTCTATTTTAATTAATGAAGGCCACAGTGCAGCTACTAAAGAGGCTCTAAGGCTATTATTGCTAGTTTTCCCTTTTTTTTAATTAAGAAAATTCATTTTTTAGAGCAGTTTTAGGTTTAAAGTAAAATTGAATAGAAAATATACTGTTCCCATATATCCCTGTTCCCACACATGCATAGCCTCCCCCATTATTAATATCCTGCCCCAGGGTGATATATTTGTGATAACTGATGCATTTACATTCATACATCATTATTATCCAAATCCCATAGTTTACATTAGGGTTCACCTTTGGTATTATATATTATATCAACTTTGGCAAATGTATAATGACATGAATCCATCATTGTTGTATCATGAAGAATAGTTCAGCTGCCCTAAAATTCTCCGTGTCCCTCCCTCCTGTATAACCCCAGTAACACCAATATTGTTTCCATAGCTTTGCCTTTTCCAGATGTCATATGCTTGGAATCATACAGTATGTAGCTTTTTCAGACTGGCTTTTTTCTCACAATAATATGCATTTAAGTTTCCTCCATATCTTTCCATTGCTTGATAGGTCATTTTATTTGTAAAGCACTGAATAATATTCCAGTATCTGTATGTATCACAGTTTATCCATTCACCTACTGAAGGACACCTTGGTTGCTTTCAAGTTTTGATGACTCTGACTGAAGATCTGTAAACATCTGTGTGCAGGATTTTTTATATAGACATAGATTTTTAATTCATTTTGGTATATAGAAGAAGTACAGTTGTTGGATTTATGTAAGTTTCAGCGGTACATTATGATTTGATGTCTGTATAAACTAAAAAATGGTCACCCCCCAAAAAAAAGTCTAGCTACTATTCATCACCATGAAACTGACCCCTTTTATCACCCCAAACCCCTTCCCCTCTGGTAAGCACCAAACTGTTCTCTGACCTACGAGTTTTTTTGTTTGTTTTTTGTTCATTTCTTCCCCTTAGATTCCACATGAGTGAAATCATATGTTGTCTTTCTCTTTCTTCTTTATCCAATCATCCATCAATGCACTTACATTGCTTCCATAGCTTGACTGTTGTAAATAGTATTGAAATGATCATCGGGGTGCATATATCTTTTTGAATTAGTGTTTTTGTACTCTTCAGATAAATACCCAGATGTGGAATAGATTGATCATGTAGTAATTCTATTCTTAATTTTTTTTTTTATGAACCACCACATTGTTTTCCACAATGGTTATGCCAATTTACAATCCCACCAATAGTGTAAGAAAATTCCCTTTTCTCATCCTCTCCAGCACTTTTAAATATATATATATATATATATATATATATAAATATATATATATATATATATATATATATATATATATATATATATATATATATATATATATATTAGCCATTCTAACAGGCATGGGTATGAGGTGATATCTCATTATGATTTTGATTTGCATTTTTCTAATAATTAGTGATGTTAAACAACTTTGCATGTGTCTATTGGCCATCTGTATGTATTCTTTGAAAAAAATCTATTCATATCACCTGTCTTTAGATATTTTTTTAAAAATTTCTGATTTGATTTCTTCAGTGATGCCTTGTAGTTATTTGTAGCATGTAATAATTTAATTTACACTTTGTTTATAGTTGTTCCAGTTTTCTTCTTATAATTGATATCTAATTTCCTACCATTGTGGTTAGACATGCTGATTAGTATGACTTCAATATTCTTGAATTTATTGAGATTTGTGTTTTGACCTAATATGTGATCTAGTTGGTTTTCTATTTTAAAGAAAATTCCATAAGCTCTTCATTATCCCTCCATTAGGCTTCAGCACTACTAAAAAACAACCAGTCAATTCCATTATCCTAGTATGCATGATTTTCCTTGTATTTATTAAAATGTTAGACTTACAGCAACTGAGGCACCACTTTGTGCTAGGGGTTATTCGTGCATGTCTCACTAACCCCTATATTGTGGTCCTTATTATCAGTAAAGCAAAAAATGATGCAGTCCTCAAACCTCATTCTGGGATGGCTATGTCAGATGTTCCAAAAAGTAGATACTGATACAGAATTATGAATGGAAGAAGTCTGTTGTGGGATGAAACCTGCAAACAACAAAAAGAGGGTGAAGCAGGAATGGTTAAGGAGAACCTCATTATGATACAAATAATTTTTGGCCAACGCAAAATGGAGAGCTCCAAAGCAAAGATTAACTGATAAAGGAGGTGTGTGGTAGGCAGAAATGGTCAGATCCTAGTGCTGCTCCTGACGTGCTTAATCATTGGCTGGGGTTGCCAGGGAAGAGCACTGCCTTAGATGGAAAACCACGAAAGAAAGTGGATATATGTTATAGCCTTTTCAGATGATCGGAATGCTAAGTTTCTTGGCCTTGTCGTTGAGGGAAATCAGGCAGGAGACCAACAGGCACCTTATGTGGTGGCCGTTGACATCAGTAGTAGCTGGAGGCTGTAAGCTAACTGCACCCCTTGAGGCTAACCAGTAAGTATTTTCTGAGGAGATGTCTGAGCAGAGTGTACCTCCTTGGCTGGCACACTGTGGCCATGAAAAAAATGGCTGAAACTAGTTAATTGCATTGCACATACAAAACAACTAAGCTGTTTAGTATACCAAGGTGCCAAAAAAATGTATAAATGCCAAAAAAGTGGACTCTTTGGTCAACGTTGCTCAAGCAGTAGTTCGCTGAAATCAGAAGTGTCTGGATGCTGATGGTAACCACTTTGAGCACCTCTTGTAATTGCAGAAGTCAAACGTGACTTGTATTCATCTTTCGTTATTGCTATATATTGAGTATTACAATTTTAATAGGTTTTTTTTTTCCTTTCTTAAAATGTGTATACAGCTTTTTGGCACCCTCTGTATATTTTACATTTTTGTTGATTGCTCTGGCATTTGCAATCCAGATTAGGGAAATCCATTAAGAAGTAAAATTCCATTATTATGACTATATTTTATACTTATTTAACTGTATAAATAAATTACTAAGCACAAGAATAATTACCATTTTAATGCATTTAATTTAAAGAATCCACACAGGACAAGGAAATGCCTGTGGTAATTGATTACATATGGCAAAAACAGCAAAATTACATATGGTCCTGTTTATTTCAATGTGCTTTTCTAATATCCTAGAATCACTTTCATATACGTTTAGAGCAATGATGCTATTTCCAAAAAATAAATAAATAAATAAATTCTATATTCCGTATTAGCTTGAGACTGATTATAAAAATGAAATAGAGCTCATAGCTTTAAAAGATAAACTATAACTGAAAGTAAGCATTGATTTTAATGATTTTAGTGACTTTTATTTAATTTTAGCAAGCAGTTTTCCAGATTGTTATGAAATAGGCAAAGTGCTAAGATTGAATAAATGAAATCACTGCCTTCAGTGAAATTTCATTCTAAGTTCTATAAGAAAGGTACTCACTGGTATGGAGCCTCAGCCAAGGACCAAACATATTTGGGGAGGTGAGAAAAGCATAACAAAGCAGGGATGTCAGGATAAATATATTTTGATAAAAGAAAAATGGGAATAAAAAAATAAAAATAGAAAGCTTGTTTAGAAGTGATGACAAGAAATTGCAAACAGAAAATATGTAGTATACACACAAAAAAAAATCCTTATTGTATTGGGTTCTAAAAAGATGTGATGTGTAAAACAAATTAAAGCTAAGGAGTTAGAGCATTGAGTGACAGGCTCGATATCTTTTCACAGGTTGAAACTTTTTAAAGCAGTTTGAAAGGTAAACAATTTAAATGCTCTTAAACCCAAGTTTTAGCATGAACTAGGTAAAAGTGTTCAGCCCTATATTACCATAATGTACACAATTTGGACACATAAAAATCTACCTCATCCCTTCGCCTCAGCAGTGTAGAGTCATTCAACAATATAAATACTAATTCTTGGAACTAAATCAGAGAATAAATCTAGAAGTAGAAAATAGTGCTAATAATGTTCATTTAATAATATTAAAGTTGAAATGCAATATAAAAACAGGGAATGAAGTTTTGTTTGCACCAGAATGCAAACGATAACAACTAAGAACCAGTAAGATAATTATATTCTGAGAGAACAAGAAATTTACTAATAAAATATTTAACACTTTCATGACTAATAAAGTCTACTATAGCTTAATGGTTTTAAAATATAGTTTCCACAAAAACTTTAAATTTCTACTATATTGGATTTAAGTAGAAGTAATGGGTTTGGGCAGTCTAAGAAGTGTAGTACAAGGATGTGTACAAAGTGTGCTCGAGGTATAGTAAAACTTTTAATTGTAGAATTTTGAAAGTTAGTATTACTTTATTTATTCATGATTGAAATAAGCCTTATCGTTTTTGGTTTATATACCACATATCAGTGAAATCATAGGGTTCTCTGCTTTTTCTGTCTGACTTATTTCGCTTAGCATTATACTCTCAAGATCCATCCATGTTGTCACAAATGTTCCTATATCATCTTTAAAGGAACAAGACAAATAAGTGAGAAACAAAAACTCATAGACACAGACAATAGTTTAGTGGTTACCAGAGGGTAAGGGGGATCAAATATATGGTGATAGAAGGAGAACTGACTCTGGGTGGTGAACACACAATGGGATTTATAGATGATGTAATACAGAATTGTACACCTGAAATCTATGTAATTTCACTAACAATTGTCATCCCAATAAATTTAAAAAAACAAAAAACTAAAAAGAAAAAAAAGAAATAAGCCTTATCAATTTGTCACCACTACTCAAATAAGGTACCACTGATCCTATCCTTATATCTTACAGAAAAAGAGTATCCTTTCATTTTTAAAAATCTTACCTTTAATTGCCATAAAATTTCAACTATTTAGGTTGAAAATCCTTTCTATTTAGGATGAATAGAAAGTCTCAATAGGTTCATCAGTCTTAGTTCAATACAGAAAATAGATTAAAACAAGTACAATGGTGCTACAACAGCAATGTTTTACTGAAGACATTTTCAAGTTCCACTATTTAATTCTTAATGTCATGGATCACTGTAAGCATCTCAAAATTAAATCCCAGTCTTTATCCTTTAAACAAAGAAGTTGTGAACTTAGCCATGACAGTGACACCATTATAAAATAGTAAGAAAACAAAGGAATTCACTAGGCCTTACTCCATGGGGCCATGCTGCTTCTGGGCAACACCCACTGGGCCCAGGCTACCTCTGCACCTTGTCATTCTGGGTACATGATACTATGGCATCCTGTCCCCTGCATGACCCTAGGGCCCAACTCACAGCAGGGAAACCCAGAGACACAGAACCTAGTTCCATAGGCTATTGCACATGCCTGACCTCAGACACTGGTGCCAATGCTGGAGCTACTTTTCCTGTACCCCAGGTGCCTTGGTAGTTCTATAGAGCCCTGATCCCAGCTCCACTCTTGCTGGTTGCTGCACACCAGCCCTGACGTCAGAAGAAATTTACTCAATAAAAATTTCCTCCACAAGTGAAAAGGAAAAAAAAGGAGGACCCATGCAGACTTTCACCAACAAGGACCCCAACATCCCTAGCAATCATTGCCACCATAGACACTTGTAGCCTTAGTCAATAAGGAACCCCTCAGTCTTCACTGACAGTAACCTCAAATTAAGGGACTTGAGACTTTCCCACTGTACCCTTCTTGGAAAAAGAGATACTGTACTCCAACCAGTCACCTTGCAGCCTCCTGCATGGGAAAACCTGTCCACACCGAAGCCGGTCTGAAAATGCTAGAATATTTGACTAGTTCCTCAATAAAGCAGACATCAACACAAACCAGTAGAAATGTGAAAAAGCAAGAAAACATGACAGTACTAAAGAAATACAATAATGTTCCAGTAACTGACCCCAAAGAATGGAGAGCTTCAAGATACCTGAAAGAGAATTCAATATACATTTAAGGAACCTAAGTGAAATTCAAGAGAACACAGATAGACAACCCAACAAACTCAGGGGGGAAAACATGAAAACACAAGAATTCAACAAAGAGAGCAATCATAAAATAGAACCAAACTGAAATTTGTGAGCAGAACTCAATGAACAAAATTAAAAAAAAAAAATGCAATAAAGAGCTTCAACAGCATACTTAATCAAGCAGAAGACTCTGGAAACAGAAAACAGGTCACTTGAAATTATCCACCCAGAAGATAAATAAGGATGAAGAACACTTACAGTACCTATGGGACACTGTCAAAAGAGCAAATACACACATTATGAGAACCTAAAAGGAGAAAAGAAAGAGAAAGGGGAAGAACACAGTGTATGAGAACCTAAAAGGAGAAAGGAAAGAGAAAGGGGAAGAACACAGTGTAAAGTAATAAGGCTAAAAACTTCTTAACTCTGGAGAGATATGTACATTTAGGTACATGAAGCTCAAAGATTCCAAAATAGCTTAAACCTGAAGAGCGTTTCACCAAGACACCTTATAACCAAACTCTCAAAATCAAGTCCCAAGAGAGAATCTTGAAAGGCCAGAAGCGTATAGGATGACATATTCAAAGTGCTCAAAGAAAAAGCAAACAAACAACCCTGTCAACTAAGAATACTTTAACCAGCAAAGTTGTCCTTCAGAAATGAAGATGAGATAAAGACTTTTGGAGAGAGAAGCTAAGGGATTTCCTTACCACTAGACGGGCCTTACAAGAAATGCTGAGAGATTTCCTCAAGCTGAAATATAGGACACTAATAAGAAACATCATAGCATATGATAATATAAAATTACTGGCAAGGTTAAATATATAGTTATATTCACATTGTTCTAATGGTCATGTAATGTAAAAAAAAAAATATTATATACATGGAGACACAACAAAAGGCTAGCGAAAACACAACTGAACCGTAGGGGAGAGTTATATAACTTTGACTAAGAATGTTAGTCAAGGAAAAATTTCTAAAGAAACCAGAGTTGCTTTTTGAATGATAGAGAGAAATATTCCAGGCGAGAGCATTTCAGGCAGATGCAACAACGTGGACAAAAAAAGACACCTGATAAGGTGAAGCTGAGAAGTAAGCAATGGCAAGATGATCCAAAGACATTTATATGATGCTAAGAACATTAGGCTACATACTGTAATAAGTATTCAGCCATAAAATGATTTTCAGCAGAATGTTACATAATCAAATATGTTTTAAATAGATGGCTTTCATGGCAATGTAGAAAATATTAGGACAATAATTCAAACAAGAAATGAGGTCCTGGGCACATATAATTGCAGTGAGGATAGAGTAAATGAGATAGATTGATGGACAACTTGTGATGGAGATTAGACATATTTAAAATTAGGGAAGAGAGGTAAAAATGATTTTCCATCTTCTAGCTTGAGAAACTCAGATGATTGGGATATAATTCATTCCTTCAGGAAAAAGAGGGCGCTTTTCACTAGCAAATATATACAAATATATCCCATCTCATGAATGTGATTCTTTATAGAATCACAAACACATGTAAAATAGGATATGCATCATTTATCGAACTACTTTTTTTGAAAATCACTCTATAACTTTTCTCTGAATTTATTAATGAATTAATCAAAAATCTTGTTTTAGTGGAGGTATTACCAATAGGTATAAAATGTGGCCCAGCTATCAGAGTCCTTATAATTTTGTCTTTGGTCTGAGCCTAGTATTAGAATCCCCATGCTATGAAATTGTCTTACTTTATTTTGTCTTACTGTTCATTAATTAAAATTTAATGGGGCCTCTTTTAACCCCAATCCAAACCTGAAAATTATATGCCAGACAATAGACTATAATTTATATAACGTCAACTCCATTGGTTCCCAGGTACATACCCTGCTTGGATGCCCTTTTTTAAATATATCTGTGATGTTTAATGAATATTGCCAAGGACCATTAGGTAATATTTGCATTAAAATTCACTTGAGGGTTTGCTGAGAGTAGTCTTGCCCATGTACATTCTTATTTAAATATGTATATAATGTTTTAACTGAGAACATTGGTCCTCTACACTTAAATGTAGAAGTGCCAGAATAGTTAACATAAATGAATTTTTAAAAGGAGGTGCAGTAATGGGAATTGGGCAACTGTCATTAAGACATAGAATCCCATGTTTGTGTGTGTGTATGAGAGAGAGAGAGAGAGAGAGAGAGAGAGAGAGAGAGAGAGAGAGAGAGAATTGTGTAGTACCAAACAAAACTGGTCTGTTAGCAGAATGAGGTCTGAGGTATTTTAAAAGATCTTACATATAAGGCTTTAGAATCTTGGAATTATAGATTCCCAGGGGTTTAGGAGTGAGTTTTTTCTCTTAAAAGTGTTTGATCCACACGTTTCTAGAAGCTTTTAGAAAGAACAAATTACCTCATAACATTAGCACTAAAGAAAAAATAAAAGCATGAAAGTTACTTCTTAAAATAAGTTATTCATATCAGAACCTTATTTTTTTCCTACATTTACCAAAATGGTTTTTACAAGGGTAAAAAGCCATAAAAATATACAACTATGGTTATATACCATAAAATGTATGCAACTGGAAAAATATATTATTTCAGGGGAAAAAAATCATAGAATAAGCATGTCATCAAATGATACCCCCAATGCCCTTTTAATATAATGTGCTATTTTCCTTTTCTACCTGAGCAAATCTCTTGAACTCACAGATAAAAATGTAAGCAATGCGATAGGGATTTATAGCCTCCAGGAAATTGTTTGATTGTATAGATAAAAGAAATAAGCTCTGGATACTTTATAGCTTAGAAATCCAGTTTTCAGGGGTGTCACTGAATATGTCTTCCAGTATGACACACTACATAATAGTTAATATAGTATAGCCTTAGAACTATCAAGGCTGAAAATCTTAAGGTGAAAAACACATTTGTTATTAATTGAAAGGTAAATTCACCTGGGAAAAGGAGTCATATAAGGACACTGCAAGATGCATGAAGAAGGATTGTCCAGACTTCATGTAAAACAATGTTAAAATGGGTTCCAAATTTTTTTAGGTTTGAAGTATGTAAGTGTTCTTAGATCACAAAGGTAGAAATTATTTTTGAGAACTTCTAAATTAAAAAGAAAAGTAATTGGTTACCAAATTTCAACTACTGATTCAAGTTGAAGCAATTTTATGTGATTAAGCAGGTTATATGTTAATATTAGTAGAAAGCACAAAACGAAAATAGATTGGGAGCATGAATTCCCCCAAGTATTAACCCTCAAATAGTTTCTGATCTTAGCTGAGTAAATCAGTGGGAAGAACATAAAAAAACCTAAGGTAGAATTCAGACTAGAGATAAGGGATCAAATAATAATAAAAACGTGACAAAAAAATGAGGGTCTGACAGAATTGCAATCTAGATAGATTTAAAATGATTCCTCTCTGGGAAGTATGTGTGTTAACATTTGCTCATTAATTAAATATTGACTGAATACATGCCATAGCCAAGCACTATGCTAGGTACTGAGGAGATGATGCAAACAAAACACACATAGTTTCTAGATTCAAAACCATAATTTAAAAGTGAAAATGCATATGCAATAAATGTTGACAAGGAGAATGGATAAATCTTTAGTAATTATGCAAAAAATATTTAGTTTTCTCTCAGTTTAATCCTGGGTGATTTGAAGATCAGTTATAAAAATATTTTCAGATATTTTTTAAGAAATAAATTTTAAGTACACTAAATTAAAATTAAGGACGAAAAAGATTGTCTACTTAAGTAAAATAAACTTAGTTTTTGTTGAATAACACAATGCATATAAGTTAATCTTAGGATGAATTAGGATGATAGTATCATTTACACGTGACAACTAAATGTAATAGGTATTGTTTTATATATCGATAATGTAGTTATAAAGTCCTATAATGTGCATAGTTTATGAAGAAATGAATTTTAACTCTGGAATGTATCCTCCACTATGTGCTTATAATTTATAACTATTTTATAATTGAAAGCTTAGAAAACAGAGGAATTTTTAAATATTCTGATGTTTTATACATATATATATATGTATATATATGTATAAAACAAAACAGACTGCTTATGATTTTTATATTATACACTAGACAAATATTAAAACGCTCACCAATTTCTTAATGAAGTTAATCAAAGTGAAAATACAGCTCTCTGGTCAGTGATGTCAGAATTTATGTGAAAAGTTGAGATAGATCATCTCTCGAATTGTATCAAATACAGAAATACCACAAATCTATAGCTATAAAAGTCAAGTATATTAATCAGAGGGGTCAAAAATTTTGTGCTACAATTCCTAACCACCAATACAAAAGCAAACATGGTTGCATACACAAATTAGTATACCAATAAGGTCAAGCAAAGCCAGTTACATAAGAGAAGCATAATTTTTCTTGGTCTCAAGGACTGAGATATCCAATATATCCCCTTAAGGAAGATCCTCTGTGAAACTGACCTTTATAAAACTTTAATATTACAAATAAAATGATTTCTTTGAGAAATATTATTTGCTAATTAAATAGGGAGACAGCAAAACAAACATAAAAGTGATAAAAAGATCATAACAGAAGGTCAACTTAACTTTTTACAAATGAAAGTGAAAACGTTGTGCATTTAATACAATAGTATGCATACCAAAGTGATTCAAGGGAAACATAGCAAAAGAAAAGAGCCACTTGTGGGGAATGATCAATATAAGTAAAAATTTGATATAAACAAAATAAATCCATGAAGGACAGAAATTTTGCCCTGCTTTGAAAGAAATTTAAATAAGAAAGTGGATATAACCCTAACTATACAAAGATATATATGACTAGAAAAACAGATATTTCAGAATAGAGAGGAAAAATTATAGAATGCACTGAAGATCACTGTGTAAAGACTAAGTCAAATTTTCAATATAATTTGTATTATTTGAAAATGACAAAATAGCTTACTTTAAATATATATATATATTTTTTTTTTTTATTTATGGACACATATAATGTTCTAAAAGGAATTAATGGTTGACCAAGAGGTACAAAACAAATCTTTTTTTATATATAATCATTTGACTCAAGTCTTCAATAAATATCAAAACAGTTTGAAAGAGGTTTGGAAGATAAAAACACAATTACAAATAACAATGCCCATCCATAAAGATCCAAATACACTAGATAGGTTAGTCTCTGCAGTAAATTTCAAAGTAAAACAAAACATCTATTTTTTGTGGTTATCTTTGTTAACAGGATGGACTCTAGACAAACTTATTTGTTAAATAAATAAAATATTTCCTTTTGTTATCTCTCTATCCTCCATTTCTTTGGAGGTGATTACACCAACCTCATCTCAGTTTCTCAAGAATTTAATGTGGCATCTTTCTGTCTTTTTTCTTCTTAGTAATCCGTGTTCCCTCAGTAATGCTGCTTAAGAGCTATAGCTTTAAAATCTCTATTTATTGCAGTGCAACGAAAATTTTTATGAGACTATTGGATGCTTCATATTATCTTAATCATTATGGGTTATATTGCACTTCTTTAGCTTGAAAATACCATGAGTGGGCAAAAGCGATCTAGAGCTCAATTATTACAGAATTTTAAAAGATGGTAGTATTAAATGGTGGTGTCTTATTTTTAAATTTAATATTTATTTAGCATTACTGTGTTTTCATCATAGGCTGAGTTTAATATGCAGTGCCTCATGTAGTACTGAAACCAGTCTCATAAAGTACAGCTATTATCCTAATTTTATAGATTTGGGTTTAGAAATGTAATATGTCCAGGGTTACACAGGTGTTAGGTTATGAAGCTAGTTTTTTAAATACACACCTTGAGCTTGGAGTTTTGAAAGTTTAACTGCTACCTTCAAGCTGTGGTTAAGTAAGAAATAGGAGATCAGAAAAAGCCCAGAGCACACCAGATTATAAACTCCTTGAGTACTCTTAGACATTGTCTTCAACATCCCAGCAACCAGCACATAATCTAGTATACTTATTATTCTATAATTATACAAAAATATAGATGGTCAGTAAAGACTTTTACAGCTTAAATAAACATTTATATATCAAGTAGTTTGAAAAATCAACATAGAAAATATGAGTTGCAAACTTTGGACAAGAAAAAAATCAACCAAAACTGTTACTTTACACTGTATTCACACATTTCAGTGTGAGAACAGAGAGTAGCTCTAGAGTAACCAGGAAAGTGACATAGCAATCAGGTCTCCAAGTTTCTCATCTGTTTTTATCCCTCTCTATCTTTCCTTCAAAGAATTGTCAAAATATTAAGGATTAGGTCTTGGAAATTAAAGAAGTAGAATTAAAGAAAAAATCTTGTTGACTCTGATAATTGAGAATCTAGAATGTGAAACAAATATAAAGGGTAAAGATAGCTAGGAAAAGAAGAAATAGAATACCTGCACTTAGGATGCAGAAAGCTGGAGGGAGTGCCAAATCCACTTTAGTAACAACAAAAAGATGGATAATCTACAAAATCATACTTTTTGTTGAACCCCAAAGAGTTATTGTTGCAGGGTAATCAACTAGACTGATATCTATTAAAAGGCAAGTGCCACCAAAGAGAGCCAGGACACAATCCCTGGCTCACTGGAGGCCAAGCAAGGGAGGAAGAAAGACAAGACAGTAAGACAAATTTAGCTAAAATGTTTAATAAATTACGAAAGGCTAAAGTAAATGTACAAAACCCCAAGAGCCACTGATACAAGGCAAATTCACAATAAACACAGGATTTTATCTACGGGCCTCCATCAGGAGCTCACAAGAAAGTTTGGGACAGAATGATATATCAGAAAAAGCCTTTGTTGGTGAGTCAGGCTTTCAGGAGAAAAGCTGCTGAAAAATGGAAAAAAATATATAAATCTTTACTCAGACCCTTCTCTAAGGAATGAAAGCAATAATTTATTGGAGTAAGGGTATCAAACCCTTGTCACCCCCCCCCCCAGGACACAGGACACAGGACAAATCTAAAGGAAAGGGAAAGGAAAACTTTCAAACCGTAGGGAAGGGATTAAAAAAAAAAGGTGCTGGGTTCAAGATCCTATTCCAATATTCAGTATTATTAGAGATCTCTTACAAAGGATAAGGGGAAGTATCACTAAGAAAGCCCAATTCCTGAGACAGTGAAGCAGAGCCAATAAGAAATAGGACGAAGGAGAATCCCTACCCTTTTCCCCACAGGAACAGGCTAGGAAGCACTAAGTAACATAGAAAGCGCAGTTTCAACTGAAGAAGGGACAAAAATATGGAGAGAGACTCTGAGAATAGGGCAAACATGTTCCGCTTAAAACTAAAGACAGAGTAGGAACATTGAGAAAAATTCTTTAGCAAACCTGCTCCATCCTATAAAAAAAAAAAAAAAAAGTAATTCTAGAGGAATGCAAAGATGGTATGTGAAGAAGATAACATAGTGATAACAAACCGACAGCCAGCTCAAATTCTGACTCAACAGACTCAACTACCCCATCAACACATTAGTAGTTTAGCAAAGTAGGAGGCATTCCTATTTACATACTGTTTACTTTAGTTGCTACTATCCTATATTTGATGTCTAGCATTCAATCAAAAATTAAGAGACATCAAAAACATAAACTGTCAAGCAAACAAACAAAAGAGCACATAATTATTAAAACCAGAAGACACTGATGACTCAGGTGTTAGAGGTCTCCGGCGGAATTTAAAATGACTATGATTAATATGCAAAGGATCTAGTAGAAAAGTGGACAACATGCACAGAGAGCAGAAGGATCCAAACTATGAAAACAATCAATTGGAAATGTGAAAAATAAAAATTACTGCAACAGAAATGAAGAATGCTTTCTGTAGGTTCAATAGTAAACTTGATAAGAGCCAAGAAAAGAATCAGTGAACTTGGAATCAATACAAAACAATCAAACTAAAAAACAAAAACAAAAGAGTGAAGAGAAATAAAAGAACATCCAGGAGCTGTACACAACATCAAACACTGTAACATATGAGTTATCAGAAGCTCAGAATCAGAACAGAAGAAACTGTGCAGAAAAAGTATTTGAAAAGATAATGGCCAAGAATATCCTGAAAGTAATATGAAATATATTAAACCTCATATCCAGACCCAAAAAGCTCAAAGAAGAAAAAAATAAAAAATAGAGACATATGATTCTACTGCACACCTATTTGAATGGCCAAAATAAAACCAACCTGACAATATCAAGTGTCAGTAAGTATACGCAGGGATGTTTATAACCCTGCAACATTGCAGTGGGAATGCAAAATAGCATAGCAATAATTTTGGAAAACTGTTTTGATAGTTTGTTATAATGCTAAGCCTACAGATACTATACAATCCAGTAATCCCACGGCTATGAATTTACCCAACTGAAATTAAAAACAAACAAAAAAACACCAAAGCCATGTAGGCTTCAAAGGAACAAACACAATATCTTTCAAGTAATGAAAATATAAATTATGTTAAGTTAATGGAATAAAATTCATAAATTAAATACTCAACAATTAAGGAGAAAAAACTGATAAATCTTAGGCCCATTGAACATTAAGAGAAAAAAAGTCAGACTCAGAAGAGTACACGCTGCATGGCTCCATTTATATGGTATTCTGGAAATGGCGAAACCATAAGGACAGAGAACAGATCAGAAATTGCAAGATGATGTATATGAGGAAAGGATTTGACTGAAAATGGATATGAGAATTTGGGGCGGGGGGTTAAGGAGCTCTTCTATATTTTGTCTATGGCAGTAGTTACAGAACTATATGAGTTTGTCAAAATGCTTAGTACTGTATATTAAGACCAGTGAATTTTACTGAAAGTAAATTTTGCCTCAGTAACTATGACTTAGATGAGGGAGAAAGAGAGAGCATGAAACTCATGTGAATTCAGTGACTCAACACATTTGTATGTTTTGGTCTACGAATCTTGAATGCTGTCCAGTTCATGAAGTTTGATTGAGTTTCTTGAAAAAATAAAATTTTTATGATGTAGTCTGCTTTTGGACAATCCTGAGAAAACTTCAGTTTTAGATTCCCAAGCAGTGAATGTGTTCAGGTTATAGAAAAATAATGGGTTGTCTGACTCTGGAAATGTGGATCCAATGATCTGTGTCTTGTTACTTAATTGCTTTGTTAACCTTTAATAGTACTCAATATATATGGTCCTTTCCAACAAGGTTCAAAGCCAGTCTTATGTTGGTATTGTTTCCAATAAGCCAGATCTCTAGACTGAAGCTAATGCAGAAGTTCCTATGTTTTTTGTTTTGTTTTGGTTTTTGTGGGGAAAGCTATCTATACCTGTTAATTATAAACTTGAGTATACTACATTATACCTTTATAGTAATTAGACATATCAACATGTAGAAGAAGAATCAAGGAACATGGTGTGTTCCCAGCCACATACAGCTATCTGTTGACCAACTCATATGAGGATAAGCTATAATTTCCTTTCAGAGTTTACCCAATGACCATAAAAACTCAGAGGAAACTTTTGGCTTTGGCAACTAGCATTCCTTACACAGTTTTACAAATTTCATTTTTAATATGCTATTAATTCATTCTATTTCCTTGAGGACAAGAAAGGTGGGAACACAGAAGCTTCTAGGTGACAGACCTTTCCAGAGGTTCTTAATCACTTTTTGTATTGAATGAGTAGGGTTTTTGTTGTTGTTTTTTGCTACACTTAAAACAGCTGCCTTTTGACAGAGTAAAGTTTCTAGTCATCTGGAAAAAAGAAATTAGTAGGAACATCTCAATATCCAATAGAAGGAAGCAATTATATAAAAACTGTGCAAATGGACCCTGAGACTTTGATTCTTAGGTATTGCCAATGTAACGCATTAGCCAGGATTATAAGGTAGGCAGACAGGACATGTGCCAGAAAAATTCTCAGCAGTTATGTGTTAAAATAGCATGGATCGAGTCATACAGTGGGAAATAAAACTTGAGTGTTAAGAATATATAACCCCAGGCCTACTAATTATCTATTTTCAGTGCACATGACAAACAAATTTGAACTGAAGCAGTAATTAGTAAGAATGTTACTGGATTTTTACTCTATAATTGATTCTCAGCTAAGGTGGCAGGGGAAGGTGTAATGTTTGCCATGAAAATTTTGGAAATGGGTAAAAAACATGTTTTTGGATGTTACCACAAGGGAAAAATGTCAAGGGCATTTTGTGATTTGAAGCCAGGGATGCTGAATGTTTAGCACACAATACTCACTCAATAAAATTTAGCCCCAATGCCAATATTGACCTTCCTGAATACATATGGAAGGGGTGAATGAATGTCTTGTGTATCCTAGGAAACTTAGAAGGAAAAGGAGTGAACTATGGTTGTAGAAAGGAACTTTGCTCCAGATCTACAAATCACAACTTGTAGCACAATTTATGTTTTCCTCATGTGAAACTTCTCTTTTGACTGCTTCAAAAGCAATACTCATTTAACATTGTGAAATAAGTAGCTCAATTACCACCTTTTAAAAATTTGAGCTATAATGCCCACTTGTTTTAAAGATGCAGAAATTCAAACTTATAGAAATTCTTCCACTGTTGAACGTTTACAGTGGAAGGGTTTTTATAAGTTTGAATTTTTTCAACTTAAAAAAAAAAGGGCAATTTGACTCAAATTTTTAAAAGGTGGTTATTTGCGTAGTAGAGATACACAATAGATACAAAAATTGTTTTATATTTTCCTATTAAAATTCTGCAATAAAATTATAAGTACTTAAACCCTAAATTTTATATAAAAATCAGTTTAAGCATATCAGCATAAAACTTAAGTGTTTAGGTTTCATATAAAGAGGGAAAAGTTTGTTTTGTTTTGTTACAAACTAGACAAATTAATCCTAGAGGTCGTTTGTAAGAAACAGTGTGTAAAATACCAAGATATTTTTGAAAATAAGAGAGGTCTGACATATGAGGCCTGACAAATTCATAAACTTGTTGCAAAGATGTTGTTGACCTTTTTTTTTATATCAGAGGGATTATTCAGTATGAATTTGTACCAACTGGACAAACAAGTTAACCAAGTTTACTATTTGGAAGTGCTGAAAATGCTGCGGGAAAAAGTTAGATGACATGAACTTTTCACCAACATTTCATGGCTCTTGCATCACGACAATGCACCAGCTCACATGGCACTGTCTGTGAGGGAGTTTTTAGCCAGTAAAGAAACAACTTTATTGGAACACCCTCCCTACTCACTGATCCGGCCCCCTATCACTTCTTTCTTTACCCAAAGATAAAAGAAATCTTGAAAGGAAGACATTTTAATGATATTCAGGACATCAAGAGTAATACGACCACAGCTCTGATGGCCATTCCAGAAAGAGATCCAAAATCGTTTTGAAGGATAGACTAGGTGCTGGCGTCAATAAATAGCTTCACCAGGGGAGTATTTCGAAGGTGACCACAGTGATATTCAACAGGGAGGTATGTTATACTTTTTCTACAGTGAGTTCGCAAACTTAACTGCCCAACCTCGTATTGACTGACTATAAATGTGCTTTAAAAGAATCAGTAATGAAACAAGCAAAAAAGACTATAAAGTCACAGAGAGTTCAGACATTATATCAAGAGGAAAACACACATCACATTATAGATTGATTCAAGACTTTAATTATAAAAAAGCTGTAACTGAAACAGAAGAAGACACAAAACTATATAAACTAGGATTAAAGACAAAATATCTAGTATAATTATGATATGTATAAAATCTATGAAATGGTAGAAATTTACCTTAGAAAAGAACCAAATTCTTAAATCAATAAACAGAAAAATATTCACCAAGAAAAATACTTAAGCTTAAATGAATTGAACAATTATGAATTTATGTAAAATACCATAGAGAAATTTGAAAAATGTAATATATTAGAAAAAAAATATTACCAATACAGTAACAGAAATCATGGGGCACTGGAAGGATAGCTACATAAATTCAGTTGTTTCCTCTCTACTGTTGGAGTATTTTCCAATGCTGGACAGTTCTGAAGAACCAACACATTACATTAGTGTTTCATTTAAAAATCAATATCTATGTTCATGTTACGAATTTCAATGGTTTTTAGGTATGGGTCTCTCAAAGAGCTAATTTCTCAAAGGTGCTATTGAAAATAATGAAGACAGATGTAATTGAAATAATGACACTTGGTGACAACAATGTCTGGTCTTTTTTTAAATATTCAGTTTATGCCCGATATTTTTGTGTGGCTGTCATTCATATTTCCTCCCTAAGGGTAAAAAATATATCTAATGAAGTAAATAGCACTAATAATTCTTTAAAAGTGCTGATAAACCTTGTATGGGAGATGCCTTTATAGAAATTAATTTCTATGTTTTTACTTTTTAAAAAAACTTTACTTATTTGTACGTGTGTGCGTGTGTGTGAAGAAAGATAGATGATAGGTAGAAATTGATTCTAAGAAATATATGTTAATTTGTTTAATATGTACTATGTATGGCATGCCTTATTAGATAGTCCCTGAAGGTGACAAAGGAACAAACTACTCTTTTTACATTCCCAGGGATTTATACTGGGAGAGAATTACATAGCCTTAAATAATACAAAAGTGACTAGAAGAGAAAAATGCAGAAGAAAATGGGGAGTATGTATTAGGCAGAAATTGTTTTGCCGTTTCTGATTTTCATTGTTTTATTCCACACAAGCCATTATTGTAAAAGTATTGGCCTCTCACACTGAGAACTCTTAAAAAAAAAGTTATTAGTATTCCATGATACAACATGGGGAAGTATATTTGAAGCTTTTTAAAATTATGCAGCTTTGAGGCACATCAGAAGAGTTTACATTTCTCCTACTCATCTAAATCTAAAGAAGGCTCATATGCTTGTATGAAGGTCATATTATTAAGTTTAGAAAATGATTTCTCCTTAGTCACAGCAGTTGATGTAGATGAGAATACATAGGGAGCATTTTGAGACCTCTCAGCCTCACCAGTAATCCAATCAATGAACAGTATGCAAATGACCTAACAGGAATACAATCAGGGGTACAAGAGCAAGTAATTTCCATTTCCATTACTGCTTAATGAGATTGTGCTGCAATTTTAGGGCAGTGGAAACTTCCAGAAAGGGCTGCTTCTTCTCTTTTTTGCTTTATTGCAAAACTACGTCCTCCAATTAGGTCGAGTGTGAAAGTATTGCCTTCTTTGATACAAGGCCTACAAAGTGCTTCTAAAATAAGTTTTCCCCCTTATGAGTGTGTTTTGAAGCCTGCTAACCTAAGAAGTGAAAAGTAAACGTAGCCACAATTATGTTGATTTTCTTCACACCAATGTGATCTAGAACACTCTGGATTCTATAAAACCTTCGTGCTCTGTGTGTTATAATATCATCCAGGCAATCAACTCTTTTAAAATTAAAATACCTTCCAGAGAAAGCTACTTAGGCATTGAAATTCACTGTGTAGGCAAGTTGCTTTGTTTTCAGGGTGTTGCCGTTAGGGCTAGTACAGGGCACACTTATGAAAATCGCTGAACACTTGAAACGAAAGGACACTTAGAAATCATTATCCACCCACTATATTCCTTCTTCATTCCAGAAATGAGATGCAAAGAGGTTACAATTATCTACCCAATACTTCATAAAGAGCTGTTGATGGAGCTACAGCTCATGCCTCCTGATTTGAAGTGAAATAGTTTTGCATTTCCATTTTCTTCTCTACCTTCATATTCTTTTCTTCCTTGCATGGTGACTCCATAATACTAATAGTTACTAATAGTTACTAATAGTTTAATAGACATGAATTTGTGTGAACTATACTTAGTGCTTTTTCTATCTTTAACCCTGTAAGCGGCCAGTGAAATAAGTACAATTATTTACCTGCTTTTACAGATGAAGAAAAGGTAGTCTGGAAGATTTAAATGCTAAAGTTGCACAGTTAGTGGCAGTATCAGGAACATGAACACATCTGTACAACTCAAGGTCTAAGTTTTTAAGAACAATGGAAAACTGACTCTGGTCATATTCTGTACTTAGGTTGCCCTATCTCCTAAATCCAGATATCTCACTTCTTTGTAAAGGTCAAGGAAGTGAAGCTAACTTTTCAAAATACTCTTAACTAATTTACCCTAAGGAATGAGGAATGATAACAATGTGTTAACTTTATGGAGAAAATTGATTTTTATCAAAGGACTAATGTTATGAGCCAAAAAATTAAATCATTAGTATTGGAAATTCACCCTTCAATGACTGGCTATTAAGAAAAAGATTCTGGGTCATAAGAACCATTCTATGTCCATGATTTTGCTTCTTGTAGAGTTCGATAAAAACATACCAGATTTTCGAAATACAGTTGATTTTCAACTCTGATTCCAAAATCATTGGATGGAGGATTTGAGGGAGCTTCCTTTATATTTTTGAGCCTCAGTTTTCTTGCCTATAGTTTGGAAATTATAGTTATACCAATATATAGAATTATTATTTTTAACAACTGTTTTCATTTAGTGAATGGGGAAATAACAGATATTATGAATAACAATAATTTTCTACTTTTAAAGGGTTTCTCTCTTACTAAATCATACACTTTTAGATTTGGAAAGAACTAGACAATTCCTGTAGTCTAGTGATGGTGAGACTTTTCTAGAAAATGCACCTAAGGTGGTTTGATGATGCAGTGGAAATGAAAGATGGATAGTCGATTGGGATTGGCTCTCCCATCTCCATCCACACTTCACTAAGATAATTTCTTTTATTTTACACACACACACACACGCAAAGTTCTGACAATTAATTTAGTGAAGTCCTCCTAGAAAAAGTTCTACATGCCTCATTGCTGAATATCACTATGGTCAACTTTGAATAGGGTTTCCAGGTGGGAATTCCCACCCGTTCTCAGGAAACTTCTTTGCTTTCCCATTTCCGAATCTCAAGATATAAACTGATTTCTATTATCCATGATTAATTGTTTCCACAAAGTGATGGCCGATACTAACAACCACTTGGGTTCAAGGAGCCAATTTTCCTGATTTTCCAACCAACTTTTCTTGGGATTTGGAAATGGAAAAGCAAAAACATTCCCGAGAATGGCCGGGAATACCCACCTGGAAACCCTACTTTTGAAGTATTCCTCTTGGGAAGCTATGTACTGACACCAGTGCATAGTCCACCCTTCAAAGCAATTTTGGAACTCTTTTTCTGGAATGGCCATCAGAGCTGTCACCCTATTACCCTTGATGTCTTGAATGCCATCAATATGTCTTCCTTTCTATATTTCCTTTATCTTCAGGTAAAGAACGAAGTCATTGAGGGCCAGATCAGGTAAGTAGGGAGGGTGTTCCAATACAGTTATTTGTTTACTGACTAAAAACTCCTTCACAGACAGTGCCGTGTGAGCTGGGGCATTGTTGTGGTGCAAGAGCCATGAATTGTTGGTGAAAAGTTCAGGTCACCTAACATTTTCATGCAAACTCTTCAGCACTTCCAGATAGTAAACTCGGTTAACTATTTGTCCAGTTGGTACACATTTGTAATGAATAATTCCTCTGATATAAAAAAAAAAAATGTTAGCAACATCATTGCAACAAATTTGTGAAGTAAATTTTCAGACCCCGTAATATCCTTCTTCACATTCTTCAGCATAATTATAATAGCTTTGTTAAAATTATTTTCTGCTAAAACCAACAGGTAGTTATCTCAAGGTTGAAATCACATTTCTTCTTTTTAATATTAACTACAATACATGATATATGAACACATTCTTTCTGTTTTATTTGCCTGAGAAACTAGGATTTTAAGCCTGTACCAGGACCACCTTTAGAGTACCTTAATATCTCTCACTGCTTCCTAATTTTGCCATTGAGCCTTTTTAAGGATACTTTTAAAATATGAGTCAAGAGTCTCATTTTGTTCTCCACAGTTTTTGAAGATGATAAACTAACACTACAATGAAGATGGCCAATTAAGAACTAGTCTTGATTAAAAGAAAGTGAGCAGATAAAAATTCCAAAAATTATCAAATAAATTCAGTGGAGATGCAGGTATTCAGATATCTGAAATTAAAATAAATATTTTCTTAGTTTCATGATTTTTTTAATATTATTCAGAGTAGTATTTGACACTTCAGATGCCAGTTTTTCCCTTACAAATGTCAAATATTCATTTCAGAAAAAAATAGATTTTATTTCCAAAAATCAGCAATTAAGCACAAAAAGTGATAGATATGAGAGATTATATTCATAAAAATGTTTGGGAAAGATCCAAGGATTTTTTTCAGAACCATGCCTGTATTCTATACAAACATATTATTATGTTCCTATTTTGAAATATTTAAAAATGATCTTTTGAAAACTGTTAACAATTCTCTGTACATAAACATCTCAAAATCTCTTGTCTCTGACTGAGATAACAAAATAAGCACAGTTGGAATCCTAATATGATTGTGCTTTTATGCTTTCATTTCTGTCCACAGTTCATAAATTACTATACTATCTGTCAATGTTCTGGTTACACTTGTGAAAGAATATAATGCTTCTAGAGTGAAAAAGAAGAAATGCATCCTCAGTTCTTTAAGCATATGACATTTGATATGGTTAATAGCATTATAATAGAACAATGTTGTATTTTCTCTATAAAAGTGACACTGCTGATATATGCCCAGTAGAGGAGAGACTATAAATTGCTTTCCTGGAACAATATAATATATGAAGTTCTTCACCTATACTCTTTGTTTAGCCCTCTTGTAACGAGCATGACACACTTATTGTAATTTTTGTTTTATTTCAGGTGTACTATTTGTGATTTACCTAGACCTATCAAGATGATCTTAGAGCAGCAGTAGGTTACAAAATGTATTTTAGCTGTGTAACTCTGTTTTCAAACAAAATCTTTCTTAGAGGCACAACATGTAGTCTCATAAAAGTCTGGCTATAGTTCCCGATGAGATGAAATTCCCTTTCTCTCCTTCCTAGGTACCCCCAGAGAACATTCAGCCCAGAACTCAATGGATCAGTATTTACAATCCCTCATAAATTAATGCCTCTTTAAAAAAAAAAAAAAACAAACAATTCAAGGATCAAAGGACCAGGCTGTGAAAGGCTTAAGATAAATAATTACATTAATGTCATAATAGGAAATATTTCTGAGTGATTATTTGGGAACCATTGAGTGTTATAGCTGCATTATCTCAGGTATTACTTATTCTCATCATCTTAAAATAAGTACTATTTCTGGGTACTATTCTTAATCCATTTTATAGAAAGGAACTGAGCTCACATTGTACTTAAGGGAACTTTTCTGTGTATAGCAACTAGTAAATGCTAATGGAAGTATTTGGACGGAGGTAATTTGACTCATAAATCTCCTTAAATGCTGATCATATATTATTTTCTGTCTGACCTCAATTTCATCATTTCTAGAATTACCCCCTTCTCTACCTAAATCTATGTGATTCTAATAGTAATGAAAGTGGAGACACCCCCCTCAAACAAAACAAAACAAACAAACAAAAATAAACAACACAGGCATTTTACCTAGGGTGGCCATTCAAAATAAATCTTATCTAAAGTGATTGGTCCAGGGTGGGATATGTAATTAGGGCCAATCTCTTTTTTGGAGATTGTAATATATGCGGGAAGAGAAGTCGCTCTCACGAATTTTAAGTACCTATAAATCTGGATCTGCTGTGAAGGGGTGCAATTGGAAGGCGTCACTCTCACCATGTGGATATAGTATACCATAGGGCTTCCAGGTGGGAATTCCCGCCCGTTGTCAGGAATCTTTTTTGCTTTCCTTTTCCTGGGACGTTGGAAAAATCAGCTCCTTGAACCCAGTAATACTCACAATGGGAAATAAACGTACTACTCACAATGTATCTCTTAGACATTTTTCCTATTTATCGCTAGGGATTCTGGGCGGGAATTCCCACTCATTCTGGGGAATTTTTTTCAACGTTTCCATTCCTGAATCCTGAGAAAAGTTGGTTGGGAAATCGGAAAAATTGGCTCCTTGAACCCAAGTGGTTGGTAGTATCGGCCATCACTTTGTGGAAACGATTCATCTTGGAGAATAGAAATCAGTTTATATACAGCTTAGCTCCAAGACCAGTCACTATTTTCAACCTTTAGTTGCAGGGGGAAAAACCCACCATCCCATGTGGGAATTGAACTGGCAACCTGCTGTTTGAGAGCTCCCACTATAACCAACTGTGCCATCCGGCCATCCAACTGAGAACTCTTTTTGATTCCACATAACACAATTTAATGAAGTCCAATTCCCTCAATGCTATATACTAGTATATTGACAACCTAACCAGTTGGTTACCAATATCATTTCCTTCCATTTTATTGATTCAGTTTTCCAATTATGCCAAAACTCTCCTCGTTTTGCATAGTATCACATGTATTATTCCCTCATACAAGCCATTTGAATTTCCTCACTCAGCTCTTTCTTCCTGCGGAAACTCTTCTTTATTCTTAAAGATACAGCTCAAAAGTCATTTCTTTAAATACTGTATTTTTAGATTTATATTTGAAAACCTTATTGCCACTACCACCACTGTTTAGCTAAAGGCCTGACTGACATATAGTTATCTTCACTATATAGAAAGAAAACAGAGGAAGAGAGAATAGAGAAAAATAAGAGAACCAACCACAAAACATTCAGTCTAATGACAATGTATAGGAATTGTCTACATTTTCAAACAATTACCTCATTGTAGTAGGGTATTTGTGGTTTCACTACTTATTTTTGTAACTAGTTTCCATTTATTCAGTTAGGTGCCAGACATTGTGCTATAATAAAAAAAAAAAATATAGCATTCTTTCCTTTAAGCACCACAATTTTCTTAGGGAAAAAAACACATTGGAAAAATCAGCTTTATATATTTTCATATTTTCAACATAATATATTTGCTATAATAGAATAATTTACAGAGGACTATGGGAATAGAAAGGAGAAAGCATTTAGTTTTAAATAAGGGTTTTGAAAAAGATTTTCAATATAACCTTACAAATAGTTTCCCAGGTAATTTTATTAACATGTTCTTTGTTGAAAATCGAAAGAAATTTTAAAAATCTTAATATTGACAATGAAATTTCTCGTACATGTTTTTTAACTGAAATCTTTGGAATTTTTTGAGCATATCTATATAAAGTATTAAGGTATTATTATATAATGATTCTTTATATGCTCACTTATGAATGCACTAAGCAAAATAACATATCAACCAAATTAATCGCATGCCCAAGCAGAGGCACATCCTATAAACCCTCCACCCTCACTTTCTGCTACACACAAATGGTTTCTTAGTCACTTAAGCAAGGAAGTCCATATATAGTCTATCAATGTCAGAGCTGTATTTTAATTATTATAAATACTTTACTATTAATCATTTTCCCCAGGAATTTGATATTTAATTAAAATAGCCACGTTCATCAATCATATTTATAATCTATAGTTTTCTTAAATGAAATCTATACCTATATTCATATAAAATCTACTTTCTAATCATATTACCTACAATTGTAATAAGAAAAATCAGTGAGACAAACTTGAAACCACTATACAATTGTAATAAGAAAAATCAGTGAGACAAACTTGAAACCACTAGTTTCTTTAAATTTTGTTTTAATATTAATAATGTGCTTGAGTGTATCCATCATTATAATCGATTTTGTCATAACACGATTAAGTAAAGAAGTAATTTGCACTCCTGTAAAATGGCTTTGGTTATGAAGGTATCATGCCTCCATCTGGTTCCTTTCAGATTTTGCTGTTATAGAGCACACTAATTTTTACAACGCTAAAAGGTATAAAGGGTCAGGTTGTCACAGAGTACCATTAAAATATGAAATGCTTACTGTCCAGCATTACTGGACAGTAAGCATTTAATTATTTTAGATACATTTTACAATTTGAAAAAATATTTCTATATATTGCTCCTTGAAGAGATAGAATTGTTTTTCTTATTGTATTAGGTTGGTGCAAAAGTAATTGCAGTTTTTGCAAATTTTTTTAAGTGTTTATAATCTGCAATTACTTTTGTACCAACCTAATAGAAGAAACATTAAACTGATGCAAGCATTTATATTCCAGTTATAGTTCTGCAGTTTGGATTTATGTGTATGTGTGGACATAAACGGAGATTTGGATAATTATCAATTCTTTCATTCATATGTTGAGTACCCACTGAATGCTAGGAATTGTGTTCAGAACAAAGCAGGCATGGATAGAGCTTAGAGCATAATGGAGGGACCTGCTGTAAGATTTTATAAACAAAATCTTAACAAATGAGTACAAATGCAATTAAATGCTCCGGGTAAATGAAATGCATGAACTAAGAGGAGGGAATGACTTTTGATGACCTCTTCAGCCATGACTTCAATAAGGTACCATTTTTACTGAGGCTTGGAAGGAGAATGACAATAAAACTAGAAGAAAGAGACTCAGAGTGAAGAGAGAGCACTTTAACGGCGTTGGTTTGGGAAAACTCTGTGTATTCAAGAAACCTGAACTAAGAAAAATAATGTGTTTGATTATTTATCCTATATTTTAAAAACAGTAAAATAGGATATTTCATTATTATTATTAGTAGTAGTAGTAATATGCAGAAAGTATTCTGTAAAACACATACTGACTCACCTAACAATTTTGTACAATTGATACAAAAGCAGTATGATACATATTGGTCCACTACAAGGGAAATGTTTAAATAGTTATTCATGGATTCAAATTCAAGGTTATATTTCAAAGGTTATGGGAAATAAAAACCTTCTTCCTATGAACTTCATCTAATGATCACTAATCATTGAGTTAATATGGTATTGTTTCAGTTGCAGAAATGTTTTATACAAGTTCATATATCTTAGTGGAAGATGTAACTTTCTTTTCTCATCCCTCAAAATGAAGTCAGACTTTGATAATGACTTTAAACATAGAGGACATTCATGTGGAGAGGGAACAGCACTCAGAAATGCTGACAGTTCACTCAAAAGCATATGTCATTCATATGCTGTCTGCATCTATTATGTTGCCTGGAATACTGTTTATGAGATCATTAAAATAGCTTTAATAGTGATGTTCAGAAGTGATTCTGCTTTCTTTTCTCAGTAGAATTTAGCTTTTTTTTCCTTCTACTTTATGGTCCTAAAAATATTGAAAGTGTTTCAGTTAAAATACAAAGTTGTACATTACGTAATCAACCTGTGAGCAAACTGTTGATACAGGATTTGTAATAATAATCATTGTATTTTCTGGCTGTCAGGTCTTTGCTCATTGGGAAGGCTTCCCGAAGTCCTTACAATGAAGTATACACAGTGACCCCCAGAAGCCTTTACTTTGTCTCATGCTCACTGCACTCTGTGTGGGCTGGTCTCCTGGCTGTACTTGGACTCTAACTATACTGCAATTTCCGGCTTTGACCCTGTTACCTCAATCTGCAGTGCTGATCCTCCAGACATCTACAGGGCTAACTGTCTCCCTTAACCTTCACGTTTATTCTCAAATGACAGCATATCATGGACGCGTTCCTTGAGCAGCACAGATAAACCAGCAGCCTCCGTTCCCACACTACTGCTCCCTTGCCACACACTATTTATCTTATCATGCCTTGTTTTTCCCCATAATACTTTCCACTTGACATATAATAAATTAATTTGTTTGTTGTCTCTAGCATGCTCCACAAGAATAGGAATTTTGTGTGTTTCCCTGCTTTAGATCTCCTATGTCTAGAAAACTTCCTTAAATCTAAAAGATAATTAGTAACATATGTATTATATCAATGAATTAATTTAGGACTTCAGTGTTTCATTGGTCAATTTTAATTTATGAGTAAAACTTTTGAGATTATAATATTCACAAAATGTCAAAGATTAAAGAAAATCCTCCAGTGTTTTTTTTTCCTTTTTTTAATGAATAATAGTACTGTTGGAGATGTCTTTTAAAATATAAAAACACATATATCAATTAGGTCTAATTCATATGATTTGGTATTTTCATAATTATCCTATTTCAAATTATTTTGTAAAATTAAAATTTAAAAATCAGAGGACTGAATTTGTTAGTGAAGATTAATTGGAGCAGAGCTATTGACTTAATAGGCTAGTTTTTGAGCACTGTAATGAGAGAAGAGCTAACAACACTCTTTCCTCCGTCTCTTCCAGCCTTACTGATTAGCTGGCCCCATGCCTAGATCCTGCTCCCCTGGATAAAAGGAGAAATGGAGGCTGCCCTCTCACCAGGGTCAAGAGTCAAACATCCTTTCCTACCAACACTGGAGTCTTGTGTGAAACTGGAGGCAGACATCCCTCTTTTTCTTCCCTTTTCATGTTTCATGTTGCTGGCCCTTATTAAAATAATTCAGGTACTGTCTCTCTGAAATTTCATGTTTATTCTATAATCACCTCTTAGGTCTAATGAGGAAAATATAAAGTTCAAGTTGTTTAATTAATGGTCATGTGCTGTGTAGATCAACAACTGGAACTCAGCAATCCAAAACAAAGTAGAGCAGTAGGTAACATGAGGGAGAATTCTCAGAGAGCAATCTCCACAGCTGTATTTAAAAAGTGAGTCTCCCACAGAGGGGGGGTGGCAAGCATCCTGAAACTTCCCTATTCAGAAAATATTCAGAAGTTAGGAGAAAAGAAGGAGGCAAGCTTCTAAAACCATCGAACGACAGACAGAATAAAATTATATAACAACTGTGGTCTTATAACCAGGCAGAGTCCATGTTTTCTGTTGACAATAATATGACAGATATTAGCTGCGCCATCATAATTTTGATTAGTAAAATGAACAAAAAAGATAAGAGTCTGTGGGGAAAACTGACTGAGATTAAATAATCTGCCATCTAATAGGTGTATACTGCCTATTTCTCAGCTTTCTTTTGTACTAAACACATAGTATGATCTTTGTTAATACTTGGTAAGTGAATGCCATGATTTCAGATGTATTCACTGAATCCCACAGTGACATCTTTAAAAAAAATAATTTACACACCACCTAGCAAAATAAACAGCACATATCATGCAGTCAGTTCCATTTTCTGGCTGGATATGTTATATACATGTAATTGCCACCCCCAGCATTTACTGAGCACGTGCTGTATTTCTGCACTGTGCTATACACTTTATCCACATTAGGAAATGTGGACAATATGGTTTAATCAATGAAAAAAAAAAGAAAATAAATCATCCGGAGTCACAAGGCTTTTTACAGGGTAAGGATTCAAACTCAGGTCTGTAAGTGCATGCTTAACCATTGTTAAAAATGATGGCAATTTATTTTTTGTTTCATGCCTTATTTTGCCAAAACGATTGTGAATTTTCTGTAAGAAGTACCTCTTTGTACGGTTCTTTAAACCCTAATATTTGTTTAGAGCATTAAAACCTAAAAATGTTTTTATGTTATTTTAACTGAATATACACACCCTATTATTTCATGTGCATGTGCATGTAATCTGTACACTTAAAGATGAAATTGTGTATGTGTATAATCTTGAATATTTTATTGAAAATGTGTGTGTGCATATATACATATATATACACACACACTTAATTTATAAACATATATGTATATAAATATACATGTATACACATACACACATTTAATATATAAACACATTTGTGGGTATACTTTGTAAATTTTAAAAAGAAATTATATCAAGGCTAATCCTCTCAATATTTTCTTTTAATTTTTTAAAACTGCATTTCTAGTATTCTAGTATATAAGGAAGTATACCAACACTTTCCTCTTATATACACATATTTCAGAAAGTTGAATTTAAGAATTTTAACCTGAAGTCATACTCTAATTTTCAGAGAGATGATCAAGTCTCACTCTTCCACCCTCCCTTCTTTCATTTTCCACTTTCTTTCCTTTTATTTTTTTCTGGTGGTGAAAAAAAAATAATTATAGGTGAAGACTGTTGAAAAGATCAGCTAAAATTGTGGGGCAGGGAGGCTCCTAATAGTGAACCCCTAACTTAGTCTTAAATGTACAGTTCCAGGAAGCTAATTTATTTCTCTAAAGTCATGGAAATTTAAAAATGCACAATATGTTTTTCTGTACTGAGGTCACATTATATATATACACATATATGTATATATGTGTATATATATACATATTTATACATATATATGTATATATATATATAAATATATATATGTATATATAGTCTTTAAATTCTGAACGTCATCTGGGTGAAAAATAAGGTAACTAAGGAATAAACTCTGTTTTTCATTTTATAGGACATCCTCATTTGCAATAGAAAAAACAGCCCAAATATGTAAGTTAATGATGCATTAGGGAAAACACTGCTAGTAGTTGAATTTTGCAATTACTTACACTTGTTAAATGCTGTGAATAAGGAGGAATATGGACTAGTATTGCTTAGATTATCAGCAACCCTAAATTTCAAACGTTTAGCTGTTAAATGTTTGTATGGTCAATGATCTGATATGCATTTTAATTATCTTCCACACGTGGGTCTAATTCTTGCTGTCTTTGTAACCAAAAATATTCATGTTCAAAAGCAGTACCAAGAATAACCAGAGCAATGGATCTCTACAGATTATAAACTAACAATGTCCCTCTTAAGATTCCCCCATAACCATCTGAGAGAAGTGCTGATTATGAGGATTCAAACTTATTTGATAACTAGAATTAGCACTGTCCAGAAATAAGAATTAAATTTGCAATTTTGAGTAACTGCCTAGAGGAACTTTTGTAGTCAAACCGCTGGCTAAAAGGTCTGCAACAGAAAGCCTATTGAATGTAAGATTAAAAGAAGCCTTCATCCATGAGAGATGTGGTGAAAGGTTAACTACTCCCCTTGCTTTTCAAAAGGTTAATTACAGAGTAGGTAAATAATGAAAGTTAATATACTTTGTTATTACTGGTGCCAAAGTATAGTAAAGCAGGATATCTCTCTGTACTAGAAGAATATCCTGGAACTTCACAGGATATTCAGAATGTTTTCTGAAGACCAGAAGCCCCTTTCTCTGATAACTGTGGTACATGGAAGTATCTGTAAATATATGTGAATGCATAGAATTGAAATATTCATTTGGATCAAGCTAAATTTACAATTTTTTGTAGTAACAAAAAATGCTCATTCCTAATTTTAATATTATTCTAAAATTTTACACATACAAAAGTAAATACTATGTTGCAGACAATTTGTCTCCGTCCTCTCATTCTGGCAGACACTATATGTGTTTGAGATGTTTTATCTTCCATCTGCCATAGTTGTCCAGCCCCAGAACAGTCTAGAGATAGACCACTGATTTTCAAACCTGACTGTATATTTTAATCACTTGGGTAGTTTTAAAAATTAATAATGCCTGGGCCCTAGCATGATAGATTCTGATTTCATTATTTTTGAACTGGGTCACATGAATTTGTAACTGAGAAAACTCCCATGTGATTCTAAAATGCAGACATGATTGATAATCAATGACTAGACAGTGTTGTCATGGAAATGTTATTTCTGTGCCAGTGATTGTGTTCAGTAGGGACATGTGACCAATTTCTAGCCAAGGAGATATGAGAAGAAATACACTTAAAGGACTTATGGAAAATGCTTTCTTAAAATTTTTTAAAAGGAAATTGCAGTAATAAAGAGTTCATTTGGAGCCCCTAGACATTGTTAGCATGGCAGAAAGCAATGTTGTGATCAAGAAAGGAAACATATAAGAAAAGCCATCAAAAAGCCAATTATGATGACGTGGAAAAATTAGTAGTCTTTGGGTTCTTGAGGGCATTGTTAAGTTATAAATAAAGCAACTCTAGAACTACTACATGCTTACCCTTACAGAAGGTAAATAATTTTTCTCCTTTTGAAGGTATTTACTGATAACAACATTCTTGTGGATCTAAGCATTGAAGAAACCAGTTTGGTTATCTTCTTAAAAGAATAAAACTTATAAAGTCTTAAATCACACAATAATTATTTATTAAGGTCCGCTACATGCCAAGAACTGTTTTAATTGCTGGAGATAAAATGGAGAATAAAACACAACAGAAAACCTTGTTCTCATGGAAATTACTTTCTAGTGAGGGAAATATGAATATCATAAATAGTTAAATATATTTCATAGGGATAAGCAATATGGAGGAAAAACAATTATATGGAAAAGGCATGGGAAATGCTGGATGATGGAGTGCTGGGTACAGGGCCAAAAAAAGGCCTCACTAAGAAGGTGTTTTTTGAATACAGACCTAAAAGAAATGAAGATAGTAGGTGTGGATACAAAGCAAAAAAAAGAAACTCTCAAGATTAAAATAAGGAGCATGACTGACAAATTCCAGGTACATCAAGGGGCCATGCGTGTAGAGCTGAGTGAGAAGAAGGAGTAGAGATGAAACTACATAGGTAGGAGGAACCCAGATCCATGTAGAGCCCTATAAACCTGACTAAGGACTTTTGGCCTTTGAGCAAACTGGGAAGCCAGGGAAAGTTGTTCATTAAAAGAGATACGCTCTCACTTATATTTTTAACAGGATCACTCTAGATACACTGTTATGAATGGATGGGGGTGAAAGATCGGGGTGGGGTGGGAAAGAAGTAAACTACATAAAAACTATTGTAATAATCTGATCTTGTAATTTTGTTGCATCTTGGTAAGGTTGCTGCAACAAGAGTGGTACAAAATTTTGAAAGTTGAAAGTTGTAGACTACAAATATTGGCATTCAATTAACATTTACACATAGTTTTTAGATCACAAACCTCCTAAACAAGGACACTAATTATGAATACATCTATTTTTTTCTCTTTCCTCTTAATTATATCACTCTAAACTATATACCATATATATGTATATATATGTAAAGGCTTTAATGAGAGGTGTGATCCTACTCCACCTCCCTTCTTCAACTAACAGCGAGGATCGCATTTCTGTGAAAGAAGAAACAACCAAAGGTCAATGGCCAAACTCTGGCAAGAATCCCACAGAATTCAGTTCATCAACACACTAATTTTGTAATAATCAAGCCCTCTCATTTTCTTTCTTTTTTTCCCTCTTTTTCTTTCTTTTAATTCATTCCATGCTAAGACAGTCTTTCTGCTCTCCTCTAGTCTTCTATTGAAAAAAATGAAAAAGTCTCATCTCTCCACACATAAAGTCCATAGTAGGGTATTAGTTGCATTTATCTAAAAGAGTTATAAATTCAAAATTTTAAAATCATTTGATATTGTCCTGATTTTTAGTTTTAATTTAGAAAAAAAATTCCATCTCTCTTATGAAACAGACTCCACCCGTGCAATTCCCAGCCAGAATAAATCTTTATTTTGGGCTTAGTGTTAATAGTGATAAAAAAAAAAAATAGTGATAAAATAGTGATTTTAGGTGCAAAAAAGTACCTGCATTAAAAATGTATGAATTGATTAATTAAAATGTGAAATATCCAGAACCTCAACATGAGAATTCTAATTAATAGGTATTGAAATTTAATTGAAATTCCAGGTAATATTTAATTACATAAAGAACCATAGCTTTAGAGGATTAAAGATATTTTTGACTCTATACATCTTCAAAGATTGGGTATTCATATCCTTAAAGGAAATGGTAACCCCTCAAGGGGCAGTTCATAAAGTGAAAATTGGCTTTACACCCTGAATTAGTAGTGTACCTTAGTTTCTATTCTCTTGAGTAAGTAAGTGAGAGTTTTGTCTATAAAATGAAATTAAAACAGAGAGGACAAAACCCGACACCTGTATGAAACTCTATGGAGGCTTTTTATCAGCAACTGTGAAATGATATCATCCTCACTTTTTTTTTTTCATTCGAAAAACATTTATTTTTCTTTGTATAGTCCCTCAGAAACTCCAATAGAGCTGGAAAGGCTTTCATTTCTTTATGGACAGTCCTTACCCTAGGAAACTGAACGACCTTACTGTCTACCTTAATTGGCAAAAACAAGTAATGATTCAGCAAACTGATTCAAAGGATTCAAGAAGCTTAGCTGTTTGTCAGTTTATAGGATGACAGGAATTCCAGGAATATAACATGGATAGATTTTTGTATTTTTTAACACTTGAGTGATGGGATCGTTGATTCATTCATTCAATAAAATTTGAGTCTGTAATATGCTCTAGGTTAAATGTAGAAATGTAGAGGGATAACAGATAAAGAGTGAGGTATCATAATATTTTGCAGTTATTTTAATTGATACACTGCTACATTTAGACTAGACCTGCACAGTCTTCTGACTAAGGATCAGGCAAACTATGGCCCATGGTCCCAATCTGGCCGACTTCAAGTTTACTTAAATAAATATTATTGGTATAAGCCATACCCATTCTTTTACTTATTGACTATGGCTCCTCACTGCTACCATGGCAGATTTGAATAGTTGCAACAGAGACCATATGTTCCACAAAGCCTAAAACATTTCTAACTTATCATCTGTTAAAAAAGTTTGCTAACTCCTAGTCTAACTGATTGTTCATTCCAAAATATGGTATTTAGTGTTAGATCCACACACAGACAGCTCAAAGTTGAGCCCAGAATTTCACATATATATATATATATATATATATATATATATATATATATATGTATGTATATATATATATATATATATATATATGTATATATATATAAAACTTTATGGTATTGTACTCTTGAGCTCTCTCCTCTTTGCAATTTACCTAAGATTACCCAGCCACCTGGAGATTCCTTTGTATGTATCTAGCAAGCTGGGACTTTAGTTTCTCTATCATATATTTCCTATGATTGTGTCTGCCTCCAGAGCCAAGTGGTAGGAGTATAGAGAGAATAAACAAGCAATGGACATTTGCCCATATTCTTGGTAACACAGCAATAACACAGCTCTTCTGGTCAGAGAAAATAATTTTCCTCTCTAAGAACGTTAGGTACCTGCCCAGTTGTCACTTCTGTCACAATCACCAACCAAGACCACTATTGGTTGTCCTGGCAAAATTGTTCTTCAAAATGAAGGGGAAATTAAAACTTTCCAAGATCAATGAAAGCTGAGTTAGTTCATCGTAACTTATACTTGTTTTACAAGAAATTCTGAAATGAGTCCTACACATTAAAGTGAAAGAATGATAAACAGAGACAATAAACCATATGAAAACATGAAAGTCCCTAATAAAGGTGAATACACACACAGACACACGCACACACACACACACCCTTCACTATAGCAGTAATGTAGGTGAGTAAATCACTTATAAATCTGTTGTAGAACCTTTAAAAAAGCATAAAAAGTAATTATAAATCTATGCAAATGGATATGCAATATTAAAAAACATAATTTATGTGTCATCAATAAAAAATGGGAGCAGAGATATAATAGAGTATATTTTTATATGCTATTAAAGTTGTTATCAGTTCAAATAGATTGTTGTAACTTTACGATGTTTTATGGAATTAAAATAGTAATCACAGAAAATACATACATAATATGTGCAAAAGAAATGAGACGGAAATCAAAACAAATCACTACCAAAAAAATCAATGAAACACAAAGGAGATAGTAGGGGGAAAAGCTACAAATGGAGAGAAAAAATTAATAAAGAGTAATAAAGAGTAATTAATAAAGAGTAAAATTAATAAAAATTAATAAAGAATAAAAATTAATAAAGAGTATCCTATTAGTAATTACTTTTAAAACACTTCACAACGACCAATCCAAATAGAAAACAAACAAAAAATCCCATTTAGTATAAATATATATATATATATATATATATATATATATATATATATATATACACACACAATACTTAGGAATAAACTAAACCACAGGGGTAAAACACATGTACACTGAAAACTGAAAAAGACTGCTAAAATAAATCAAAGAAGATACAAATACATGGAAAGACATTCTGTGTTCAGAGATTGGAAGACTTAACACTCAGGCTACCCAAAGTAATCTACAAAATCAGTGCAATCCCTAATCAAAATTGCAGTTTTTACATGTTTTGCACAAATAGTAAAAAAAAATCCTAAGGTTTGTATGGACTCTCAAAGGACCCTGAATAGGCAAAACAATCTTGAGAAAGAAGAAAAAATTTGGAGTCCTCACACTCACTGATTCAAAAACACTCTATGAAGTAGGGTTTCTGGACAAGAATTCCTTCCCGCCCATTCTCAGCAATTTTTTTCGCTTTCCTGTTCCCAAATCCTGAGAAAAGTTGGTTGGGAAATTGGGCAAATTGGCTCCTTGAACCCAGTAATACCCACAATGGAAATAAATGCACTACTCACAATGTATCTCTTAGAGATTTTTCCTATTTATTTCTATCTAAAGTTACCTTATGTTACAATGTTGCATGCCACCAGACATGTACCCGGGACACCAGAATCAGATGTCACATGACCAGCTAATTTTAGCTCTTGTAAATCGAGCACATTTGGTCATGGAGAACAGAAAACAGTTTGTATTTACAGAGACATACTTATTTTCATACACAGGATTTGACTACAAAATCATCTTCAAGTGAACTAACTAAGGAAATCTAATGTAGTTTACCTTAATATGACATTGTAGTCAAATCCTGGGTTGTGAAAATAAATATTTATCTGTGTAAATACAAACTGTTTTCTGTTCTCCGCGATGAATCGTTTCCACAAAGTGACATCTGATACTACCAACCACATTTGATCAGTTTGTTTGGCTGACGATTGTGATGTATGTGAGTGTTCTTGTCTCTCTCAGCTGCTGGGGTTAAGTCAGTCTATTTAAAAACAACTTGCACTGCTAATATTTTAATCCAATATTACAATAATTTCCAATCTCATATGATAATGTTTTGTGTCACTTTTTAGCTATGAATATTTGCTGCAGAATATAGGTCTTTCTTAATTTTTTCTTAATGCTTTTCAAGAAAATAAAATTTGAATTTGTTAAACATAGAAATAGAGATCTTCTGTCTCTCATAAGGTACTTGAGCAATGATAGTTGTCTATGTCTGATGGAAGACAATGAATTTTTTGCCTTGTCAAGTAAGAATGAAATTGCAAAACTGGAGAAGCCATTAATGGAAAGACTTTAAAGGAACATTTATAGCAAAAGAAGTTCCAAGAGAAGAAATAAAGGATGTCCTTATAGAAAGTTCTGACATTAAATCAGACTGTGATGTGAAGTGTGAATTGACTAAAGCAATATCAATTTTTACATCAAATCCTAGCCCTATGCATGCAGACAAAATATTTGCTTCTCTAAGGAAGGAAATGAGCTTATATGAAGCAACATATTCTCTCACTCCCAACTTAAAGGTGCTTTTAGACGCACTCATAACAATTCAACCAACATCTACAGAAAGTGAAATAAATTTTTCCACATCAAGTATATTTGTTACAAAGTGAAAATCACGATTGTCTTATTGAGCAATTAATGCTCTATGTTTCTTAAAGTTTTATTTTAAAAATGACAACTAAAAGCTATTTGAAGTATTTTTTTTTCAAACAAATAATATTTTCTTTTGCTTTCAATTAATGTTTAATTTAATAAATAAAATATTTAAATGAAATTGGGAATGTTACTACATTGTGTGATATATGTAAAATCTCACTATATACTATAAGGTTTGGTTAAATAAAGTTTGTATTAATTGCATTGTTTATATTTTGAGAAAATCTGAAATATAGTAGAAACCTAGCCAAAACGATACCGTAGGGAACCCTCTTTAGCGCTCAGGGCAAGAGATGCACTAGTCATGCAATTCTGGTAGACCTCCATTTAGGAAATTTTATTTACTCAAATTTTGCATCCATCTTTTACATGTAGGAGTGTCTCAAAACCTCTGAAAGACTGGACCCAGGGCCACAAACACTGATTGCCCCACCTTCTCTACAGCCTTTCTGTCAATTAACATTGAATGTTACAGCCATTATTATAGATGATCAACAAAAATTAAATTAAAAATATTATTTTGGGAATTCTCAGGAAATATGATTTCCCGTTCTTGATTCCCGAAGATTCCAAAATGTCGGGAATTTGGAAACCCTACGATAAAGCAACATTAATTAAGATAATATGGTACTGGATATAAAGAAAGATTTATAGAATAAAGAGAAAAATAGAAAGACCATAAAAAAAAACCCTTCCATACATGACAAAATGATTTTCAACAAGGGTGAGAAGACTACACAATGGAAGCATGACAGGATCTTCAACAAGTGCTGCTGGGGAATCTGGATATCCACATGGAAAAGAATGAAGTTTGCCCCTTGCTTTACACCACACACAAAAATCAACTCAAATTAGATTAAAGATTTAAATGCAAGACTGAGAATATAAAACTATAAGAAAACAGGGGGAAAACATCATGCCATTTGTCTTGGCAATAACTTCTTGGACATGACACCAAAGGTAAAGGCAAAAACATCAAAATAGGCAAACGTGACTAAACCAAACTTAGAAGAAATGTCTGCATATCTAAAGAAGCAAGAAAGAGAGTGAAAAGACCACTTACAGAATGGGGAAAAATAATTGCAAACCAAATATCCATTAATGGGTTGACCTCCAGATTATATCAGGAACTTCTACAATTCAATAACAAAATAAATTGCCTGATTTGAAAATGGGTGAAGAACTCAAATAAATGTTCTCCCAAACATGATATAAAAATTCTAATAACCACATGTAGAATGCTCAATATCACTAATCATTGGGGAAATGTGTATCAAAACCACAAGGAGATATCATTTCACATTCATTAGACAGTCACTATCAGGAAACAGAAAATGATCAGTGTTTGCAAGGATGAAGAAAAGTTGGAACCCATGGGCCCTCTTGGTGGAAATGTAAAAAGATACGAGCATTGTGGAAAACAGTATGAAGACTCCTCAGAAAATTAAAAATAGGATTGTCATGTAATTCAGCAATCCCATTTCTGGGTATATACCCAAAAATACTCAAAGCAGGATTTCGAAGAGACAATTGCACACTAGTTTCCATCACATTATTTACAATATCCAAAAGGTGGAAGCAACCCCATATTCATCAACAAATTAATAGACAAAGAAAATGTGGTATACACATACAATAGAATATTATGCAGTCTTAAAAATAAAGGAAATTCTATCACATGTTATAATATGCATGAAGCAGGAGTACATTATTCTGAGTGAAATAAGCTAGTCACAAAACAAAACAAAACAAAACAAAACAACAAAAAACACTATCATTCCACTCATAGTCTAAAACTTTTAGTATTAATTTTAGATCTACCTATTTTCAGTTTTTATTCTATCTAGTAAATTAAATTCCTAGGACTCAAATCAGATCTTGCTATGTTAGACACTCTGAGAATACAGACCAGAAAATTCATTTTGTACAGACATCACTGTTGATAGCATACACATAAGTTAACACTTGTTTTCCTCTGTGCTTTGGCAAGAGGGAATATACTCATTTTAACTACAGTCATCTTTTGTACGTTTACTTGAAAGTTCAAACACTTTCCATGCCTATTCTGAATTTTGCACTTCTATGAAAATACAGAATTTGATGGCATGTCAAGTTGGCACTATATTTCAGGGAGTCCATTAATTTTCTAAACTTAATATAAAATATTTAGTGAACATAACTGTTTCTTTTGGTAATAGAATATATAATCTTCATTAAATTATCAAACAGACTTGTGACACAGAGGAAAATGTCCTTACAAGCCACTAATTTATAAAGTTTTGTGTTTTTTTAAACAAACAAATGATAACTCCTTTTATCTAAACTATCCAATTGATATACAGTCCACTGCAATTAGTACTGGAAATTTGCAGTACTATAAATGACACAAACTGATATTTCTGGTTGATATTGTCTATGTATTTCATTTTAAGTCAAAGTTAGATGTCCTCTGCATTGTTTCAAATTAATGCAAATATGATGTTACTGTGACATTCAACCTCTTTATCACACTAATTTTCATAATTTCCTTTCCTCAAATTTCAGTATTTGCACAGTCTGTTGTAAAAATATGTACATTAATAGAAAAGTAGAGGGAATGAAGGCAGGTTGCAAAAACAACTCTGGGATATCAAGATTATTAAAAGTCCATTTAAAGAAGAGAAAGAAAAGAGGTGAAAATATAATGGAAATAGTCTCCATGCTATCTAGGTAGAGAGGAGAGAGGAGATGGTACAAATCTGGCTTTTTCTCTGCATTGTGGCTCTTTTTATAACTCCTGCTGTGATTTACAGAATATCTGCCCCTGAAATAGGAAGTTCATGTGGATGATGTTGATAGCACTAAACACACAAGTGGATTTTTAACCTACAGTTAGTGTTCAAATAAAAAACAGATGGCAACTTCTTAGAAACTAAGTACATTCCTCCGGAGATAGAGTATTAAAAACATTTTAAAGTCGCACTGGAGCGGATAATTAGGAGGGTAATTACAACTCTTCAAAGACACACGGAATAAGGTCTAAACCAACTTCTTTTACTTGAAATTGTAAGATTATGAAAATCTAAAGGGAACTTGGGCAAAGTAATTATTTCCTAAGATGCAATAATATTTACAGTGGCGGCATGTGAGCTTGAATAGGTTGTCTAGTACTATGTTCAAACATCAATTTATATAATTAAGGAAGTAAAATCAGGTGGCTTCTACTCCATATGAAAACTGATAAAGTTGGAAATAAAAGCTGTTAAGCTATTTAGACACACAAATAAACAAGTGCACACATATATACCAAATAAGCAGGAATATTAAGTGATTAAATTTGACATGATTTTAAATGTATCAGCCCTCCATTATGAATGTCAAACCCACTGGGCTTTCAGACCCTAGCACTGGCTACCACTTGACAACAATGGCATGTAGCACATCAAGGATGAGCTATCCAACTGAATCAAATCAACCCATAAAACTATAAGAGGAAATTGTGTGATACTGAGCCACAAAGTTGTGGAACGGTTTATCATACTGCAATAAATAATAGAAAGCCCATCATGGTAAAATTGTTGACAATATTCTCAGTTTGTTTTTTACTCACATGCACTGTGTCTCAGTTGAGATGGCTGGAACAGTTGAGGGCGGCTGCGCCTCTCAATCTCTCTTTTTACATTATATCTTCATGTGGGTTAGTTGGGCTTCCTCACAATGTGGTGCCCTCAGGGTAGTCAGACTTCTTACAAAGTGATTCCAGAATTCTGAGGGTACAAAAATGGAAACAAATATAGCATCTTAAAGCTTTAGGCTTGGAACTGTCACAGAATTCCTTCTACAGCACATCTGTTATTTAAACTATTGTACCCTGTTTCCCCGAAAATAAGACCTAGCCGGACAATCTGCGTTAATGAGTCTTTTGAAGCAAAAATTAATATAAAACCTGGGATTATTTTACTGTAATATAAGACCGGGTATAATATAATATAATATAATATAATATAATATAATATAATATAATATAATATAATAAATATAATTAATATAATATAATATAATATAATAAATATAATGTAATATAATATAATATTGGGTCATATTACTTTTTGCTCCAAAAGACTCATTAGAGCTGATTGTCTGGCTAGGTCTTATTTTTGGGGAAAGACAGTAGCAGAACCAGTTCAGATTCACTATAGAATGTGACTATATAAGGTGAATATAAGCAGGCATAATTCATTGATAGCATTCTTTGGAATCTAGCCACCATACCGGTGCTGCTCCACCTAGTATACAAAGTAAAAACAAACAACAAATTAACATAAAAACATGACAATTTTTGACCTTTGCCAAGTAATTATTTATCAAGTAACTGTTTTACATTGTTACATAAACAGTCATTTATGTTCGAAGGGCACAGATGGTATTTATGGTAAAATAATCAGAGTACTTGACTCAATTTGATTTGACAATGTATACGTATTCTTTTTTTTTTTTTTTTTGGATTTTCTAGAGCGAACTAGTCGACAGTTTATTTTTAAGTTTACTTTTTTTAAATTTTTTTTTTTTAATTTATTAGTTTCAGGTGTACAAGACAAGGTAATACTTAGACGTTCATCATTTATATCCCTCAGACTGTCAACCCCTCTCCCCCCATCCACTATCCCTCTGACCTCACACCGAGCCATCACATTATATATATAAAATTATAGTTGGCATTCATTAATGTTTAGCTTCTGGTGTACAATGCCATGATCAGGCATCCACAGTATCCCTGAGGTGGTCTCCCAAATAGGACGCATGTCCATCGGATACCCAACAAAATCTTTACAACATTATTGAATACGTTCCCCAAATTAATTTTCAAAAAACCCTGAGGCCATCTTGTGGTTACCAGCTGCTTCCTAATCCCTTCACCTTTCTCCTTATCCCCAATCCCCTCCCCGCCGCCCATCTAACAACTCTCGTTTTTTTCTTTGTGTCCCCAAAACTGTTTCTGATTAGTTCATTCACATATTCTTTTCTTTAGATTATGCATATAAGTGAGATCATATGGTACTTGTCTTTCTCTTTCTGACTTATTTCACTTAACATAATGTTCTCTAGATCCATCCATGTTGTAGCAAATGATAAGATTTCTTTCTTCTTGACAGGCAATGCATATTGCTTGCTGAAATGGGGGAATTCCTTGCATGTTTCTTTGATCTACTGTAGATCTTGTTGATTGCTCATTGGCTTGTCATAGAAGCACAATTTTGAGAACGTAATATGGCTATCACCAATTCAACTGATTTTTGACATAAGTCCCTGCATTGTACCATAAGTATGTCTCTATGCACTACCTCGATTGTGATACAATCACTAACCTTCTGACTAGACACACTGGATTCATTACACTCTAGATACACTGGATTTTATTATAGTTATCTTTTCAGACCCTTGTAGCAGTCCTGTGAAGAACATATACAACAGCATTTCATCACCATTAACCACAACCCAACTCACTATTTATTTCCTATTGCTGCTATAAGAAATTACCACACACTTAGTGACTTAACACCTTTTTTATTCTTCTATAGTTCTGAAATTAGTTTTATCATGTCAAAATTAAGGTGTCGGTAGGACTAGTTACTTATGAGGGTTCCAGGGCAAATGTCATTCTTTGCACTTCCAGGTTCTAGAGGCTGCTGGCATTCCTTGGCTTGTGACCATATTACGCTAATCTGTGTTTCCCCAAAAATAAGACCTAGCCGAACCATCAGCTTCAATGCATCTTTTGCAGCAAAAATTAATAAGACCGGGTCTTATATTAATTTTTGCTGCAAAAGATGCATTGGAGCTGATGGTCCGGCTAGGTCTTATTTTCGGGGAAATGTGGCAGTTTCTTCTTCCATCCTCACATAATGTTCTCCTCACCCTGAACTCCCACCTCTCTACTATTAAGTTTTCTCGTGAGTACATCAGGCCCACCCAGATAATACAGGATAATTTTTCCATCTCATAATACTTAACTTGATCACATTGCAGAGTCCCTTTTACCATTTAAGATAATATATTCGATCCCAGAGACTAGTTTGAGGACATCTTTGGGCAAACATTATTCAGCCTACCATACACTATTTCAAAAACTACACTTTTTACTACTATTATCTCAGAATACATAACCCAAGGTGTATCAATAAGACATGCTACCAGTCAACTAAGTCAATTTCATGGATGAAACTAATAACGCTGAGGGAAGAACCCTGAGGTGTATTAGCCATTTCCCTAATCATTATTTATTCTTATTAGGACAATTTTATCAAAGAATCAGTTATGTATACCCCTACTAAATTTTGAATACTCCTTGATTTCCCTCAAATCACTTCTTGCCTGCTTGTTAATACCTGATATTTTTCAAATGAATTTGAAACAAATGAAACAAAATCCTTTCATTATTGAAATAGAGCTAAATAGAGTATGTGTTTTCTTAGATGAATATGAATGATAACATATGTCTAAATATTCAAATAAATAATATATGTAAATGAGAGACTTTTATCCAATGTGTTTAAAGGAAGAAAGGAATGAGCAGAAGGGTATTAAGCAATGGGAACAGAGGAAAGGCTCAATCCCTTTCCTTACAAGTAGGAAACCAAAAACATAAGGTGAAATTTACCAATTTCTCAAACTTTTTCCCCTCGATATATCTCATGGCTCAATATTCTGACATTCCGTTGAGTGGGAATAAATGAAGCCTTGGACACACCCTGAAGCAGCAAACTGCAGGGTGACTATTCTTCATGATTTAGAATTTTAAATTTTGGTTTCTTTTTCATAAATGTAACTGACTTTATTTGGAGAAGGTGACCACCTGGGGATATATGTACAGCTAAATGTAATGAGACATGTGTAGGCAGAGAACCTCCCCAAGATTGCTGGTGTGGAAGACAAGAGGAGAGCTCAGATGAATTACCCTCCAATTGTAAATTCCATATCAGCAGAGATTCAGAATCCTAAAATTTGTAAGTTATGAGTGAGTTTGTTGGTTATCAAATAATAATGCTATATATGATGTTTGATCCCCATTTAAATAAAACTATCATACTCTGTCCCTATGTTAACTGTAAAGTAATTAAATAAGATTTAGTGTTCAACTTAATTGAATCCAACCTATTATTACATAACAGAAACATTTGAAAAATCAATGGCTAGCTTTTCAGTGTAAATATTTCCTTTTATGCAAATGTGAACTGAAAATAAAAAATCTCTTTAGATCATTAAAAGCTGTTATTCAAGGTTGATTTACTATCAATAGTCTTCCATTTTCTTCAATGTTTAAATACAAACTTTGCACTATGGCTTAGTATGGCTGTTAGCTTCACAGTTTTCTTACCGAAAGATTGTAGCTATGCCAAAGTACAGCTGCATCAAAAGTACTTATCAATATAGCTCATGGAAAATATGATCATAAATGGAAAAAAATTCAAAGATATAACTGAACAGTAGTGACAATTCTGTATAGATAGGACTACTGCTGATATTCAAAGGAGGACAAATCCTAAACTTAAGAAACAATAACTAAAAATATATATATATGAGTAAGCTTTATAAAATATAAAATGGTAATATATATGTAATTATTTTTTTTGCTTCTATCTGATAATTTGGCTGAGAAGACAAGGTTTATCCTTATTGACTTATTTAACAAATATATTTGGGGAAATTGCTTTGGGCTAGGCACAATGTTGAGTATAGAGAAAAAATTTAAAAGAACAATAACCTGACCCTAATAAAATAAAATTTTAATAGAAAAGCAGACATAAACATAAATTTTTAAATACAATGTCACAAGTGCTCTACGAGTGGTATACATAACATGCTCTGGAAACACAGAAAACTTGGGGAATTATTCTTTGGGGATTTCTTGGCAGAGGATGTGCTTGAAGTGAATTCTTGAAATACACGGCACATCTGTAAATGCTCCCTTTTCATGTGTGAAGGGGAAGAGACCTGTGTGGAAATGTCTTCGCAAAACTGAACTTTATCAGCAATGCCATAGTCCCTGTTAACTTCTGACAAACTTTCCCTGTTGTCATAATCAACTACTGTATTAATTCCCAATTGTTGCCATAACAAATTATGACAAAATTAGAAGGTTAAACATCAGTTTAACAGTTTTGTAAATCAGAAGTCCAACATGGCTCCTACCAGGCTAAACTTAAGGTGTTGGCAGGTAGCGTTCTTTTCTAGAGTCCTTAGAGGAGGATCAGTGTCCTTACTCATTCAAGTTGTTGGCAGAATTCAATTATTTCCAGTTGTAGAACTGAAGTCTCTGTTTTCTTTCTGGCAGTATTCTGAGGCTCTTTTATGACTTTGTAGTGGCAACCCTGTTCCTTGGCCCATGGCCTCCTTCCTTTGTCCTCAAAGCCAGAAAGTATGAATCGAGTCCCTGGAACACTTTATATCTCTTCTGTGTTACCTTTCATATTCAGTTTTGCCTTCTTCCATTTATTAGCACATACATGTGATTAGATTCGGTTCATTGGGATAACCCAGCATAACCTCAACTAGTCAATGTCCTCTATCTTAATTGAATCTTCTAAGTCCCTTTTGCCATGAAATGTAACATATTCACAGGCTACCAGGACTAGATCGTGGGCAACTTTAGGGGACCATTATTCTTCCTATTACAACTATCTTCTATTAATATCAAACCTTTGACATGCAAACCCCACAGAGAACTAGAATCATTTTTAAATAGCCTGTAATTTCTTGTTATGATTTACCAATTTTGATGCAGGGGTGATTTGATATAAGTGATCGTCTTTAGAGGATGGGGATATTGACAGAGAATTTAAAAAAATAATTAAGTGACACTAAACATATCTACTTTATATGAACAGATTTAATGATTATATGTTGTATTTTTATTCACATCATAAAATTATCAAATGCTCTTTGAACCCAAGGTTCATAAGTTTAGAGCTACTATGGAAGGCAGTGTGGAGGTTCAAAAAATTAAGAATAGAATTACTATATGACCCAGTAATCCCTCTCCTGGATATCCATCCAAAAAATCTGAAAACGTTTATCCATAAAGATATATGTGCTCTGATGTTCACTGCAGCTTTATTTATGGTGGCAAGACATGGAAACAACCAATGTGTCCTCCGAAAGATGATTGGAAAAAGAAGATGTGATATATATATATATATATATATATATATATATATATATACACACACAATAGAATAGTGCTCTGCTATAAGAAAAGATGAAATACTGCCATTTGCTGTAATTATGCTAAGTGAAATAAGTCACACAGAAAAAGTTGAGAACCATAGGATTTAAAACTGAAAGCAACACAGGAACAAGACAAACAAATAAAGAAACAAAAACTTATTGACACAGACAATAGTTTAGTGGTTACCAGAGGGTAAGCAGGGAGGCAGATGCTAGAAGATGAGGGTAAACAGGGTGAAATACATGGTGATGGAAGGAGAACTGACTCTGGGTAGTGAACATACAATGTAATATATAGATGATGTATTACAGAATTGTACACTTGAAACCTATGTTATTTTACTAACCATGGTCACCCCAATAAATTTTAATTATTTTTTTTAAATATATGTATATTGTAAAAATAAAAATAAATCAAATGAAATTGTCATTATTCACACTGACTTACAATTTGCAATAACCTCTAATTATTTTGTCTTGTTTGATCCTCACCATAACCATGTAATATATCTACCATAGATATTATTCCTTGAATTGTATAAATAAATTAGGTTCAGACAAAGTGATGGTTTGCTCAAAGTTGGTGGAAGAACAAAGCAAACATCTATTAGTTCAATATATTATCCATACAAATGTGTGGAAATAAATAAAAGTTTAGGTTTCTCTAGCTATCAGATAATAAATTTTGGAATTGTGGTTGTGGTTGTTGTGGGTGGGTAGCATGTGATAGTTATTGAGGATGGAGTAATTGTTTTACATATTATGTGGAGAAAAGAATACCATTCAAATATTCATTTAATAATAAATTGTACTCTAATGAAAAACTAATATCTAAGTATATAATAAAGGGTAGGATATATACTATTGTTTTGGGGAGAAATGTCCATGATGAAAATAAATAAGTTTCATACATAAATATTTAAGTTTGGAGCTAGTGAGTTAAATGAGGAAAATATCTAATGAAGACTTTGTTTTTCTTTATTATCAAATTTCTACATAGTGCATGAAATAGTAAAGCAAAAAGCATCATTTAGATGGATACACAAAACAATTTAATTAAGGAAGCATGAAGCCTGATAATGGGGAGAAATCTAAATTAAAATTGTAATAAGCCAGAGAATAGAAATCGTTTTAAATAATGCTGGTAGCTTGATTAACGTTAAAAATATATCAGAAGCCTATGTCATAATAAACAGAATTTGGTTTTATCTCTTATTCCCTCTAGTAACTAGAAAATTATGTATGTGTGTTTATAATTTTTGCTTCCTGTTGTTGATGAAATACTCATCAAGTATTTTTCCTCTTTACACATTTATTTTATGGATAATTTAAATATATGCGTTTTGGTTTTAATTTGGAGTGAAGCTCTCATTATTTTTTTTATCTATCCTCACCTAAAGAAATTAAAATTTCCTGGGAGTCGTAGACCTTTCTTTAAGAGTCATTACCACAGGGAGTCACTGGCATGGATAAAGACTAGTGCAACTCTTGTAAGTTAAAAGAATTATACAACTATTACCCTAAATTGATAGTTTCATTATTGGCTAATTTGCCTACTCCTAAACTTTATTTGTAACCTCAAAATCAATACTTGCAATGCTTTTGTGGTCATTTCATACATGCCTGAGAGGCCAAGAATTTGAGTTGCCAGACATGCATGTTTCCAGCTGAAGTTGAACAACAGGAAGCTATGTTTGCTTGTTTCAATTCTCCTAAAAGATGACCAGTGGACAAAGAAGGTAGGGGCAGTGTAGTATATTGCTAGAACCTCTGGCTCTGGGCCAGTTGGATGGGATTTGAATCGACTTGGGATATTTTGTTCATCATAACAATAGTAGTAATTCTTCACATTGTCTTTTTTACTACTTATCATTGGGGTGTGCATGTGTGTGTGTGTGTGTTCTGGTTGGAGGAAAAAAAGAAAATAACAGAGACTAATTTAGAGAACAAGAATGTGCATTTTAAATATGAAGGAGAACCTGAAAATATACATCGAGATATCTAGGTTTAAGTATTTTATTGTAGGCAATTACGTTTATTGATATATTCAGACAAATCTATTTTAATTAATAACATCAAATGCTATGGACATTCACCAAAACCTCTAGGTCTTTCTTATTTCATATAAGCCTTATAATGATAGCTCTTTCTTAAATAGAGATTGGTCTTATAGAGAACCATCCAGAAACCTGCATCATATATAAAGGATTATTTAAAGTTTATTAATAAAAGTATAAAACATTTTTAGCTTATTTCTCTGAGCTTATTTTTTTCTAATGATACCAAAATAGGAATCATCACCGATGAAAACAAGTGGATATTTTGAGAACTTTCCATGATATACAGATAACTTTTCTCTGTTGCAGTAATTTGGTCTGGGTTGAACATGTTTTTAACTAGATGACTAATGCCAATTGTGATGTGATAAAGAAGAAAACTAATAATTATAAAACTGTACAATCTAGATTTATATTCCTTGCATTCAGCCTATGGCACCAGAAGTTAGTGTGCCTTTAGACAAAATGTTTCATTTTTTTGGCCACACTTTCCTTGCCTGTAATACCAGAGTAGTTAGACTCCTACATTTTAGAAGTGTGATAATTAAATTGTTAGTATGTGCAAAGTGTCTAGACAGTATACCATGCCATCAAACATTATTCACTCACACATCCCAGTTCCAAAATATGCGAAGAAAGAAGTTGTACACATAACTTGCTCTCTTATTCCATTGGCCACCTAACTATAATCAGCTGTAAGGGAGGCAAAAATCTGTAGCATTTATTTTAAATATATTAGAATAAGCCCAGACAAAGAGTCATCAGTTTTAGTACTATAGAGAGAAGGAAGAATTGGGGACAACCAGAAGTTGATAGAAACTTAAATTTTCAATATATTTTAGCTATTGTATGAAGCGGACCCTAAGACAGTGTTACCACCTAGCCTTCTCCTAGTACTCAAGCCTTCTGCTCCCCACTCCTTTGGAATATGGGCAGAATCTGTGACTTGTTTCTAACCAACAGAATACGGCAGTGACGGAATATCACTTTCATCATTATAGTATATAACATTGTAAATTCTTTATCTCCCTTGCTGGATTTGGTGAAGCAAGTTGCTATATTGTGAACTGGCCATGGGGAGGCCCACGTGGCAAGGAATTGAGAATAGCCTGTGGACAAAAGCCAAGAAGAAACTGAGGCCCTTGGTTCTACAACCCATTATTAGAGTCAGATTCTTCTCTAGTTGAGTCTTCAGGTGACAACATACTCTATCTGATACCTTGACTAGAGCTTAGTGAGACACCTTAAGCAGAGAACTCAACTAAGTCATGCCAAAACTCTGACCCATAGAAAATTGAGACAAAAAACATGTGTTCTTTTAAGCTCCTGAGGTTGTAGTAAGTTGTTATCCAGTAACAGAAAACTAATAAAAATATACATCATCAAAATCATTAAGAAAAAACATTTATATATGAGGTTGGACAATTAAGTTCATGATCTCATCCTAGAAACTCATCCTAGATCTCATTGCTGAACATCACTACAGTCATGTTCGAAGCACTCCCCTTCGGAAGCCATGCACCAACGTCAGCGCCTAGTCCATCCTTCAAAGCAATTTTGGAACACTTTTTCTGGAATGGCCATCAGAGCTGTCATTGTATTACCCTTGATGTCCTGAATGTCATAAAAATATATTCCTTTCAATATTTCCTTTATCTTCAGGTAAAAAAAGAAGTCCCTGGGGACAGGTCAGGTGAGTAGGGAGGGTGTTCCAATAGAATTATTTGTTTACTGGCTAAAAACTCCCTCATAGACAGTATCGTGTGAGCTGGTACATTGTCGTGAAGCAAGAGCCATGAATTGCTGGTGAAAAATTCAGGTGGTCTAACTAACTTTTCAGCAATTCCAAATAGTAAACTTGCTTAACTGTTTGTGCAGTTGGTATAAATTCATAATGAATAATCCCTCTGATGTCAAAAAATGTTATCGACATTGTTGCAACAAGTTCATGAACTGAATTGTCAGAACTTGTATGTCTTTACATTTAGAGGAAGAAATAAGAAAATGAAAGAAGAAAAGTTAACTTTAATGATATTTAAAATCACAATTGACACTTGAATAACTCGGGGGTTAGGGGCACTGAACCTCGCACAGTCAATAATCTGCAGATAAGTTTTGACTTCCCTAAAACTTAATAGTTTACTTTTGACTAAAATCCTTACTGATAACATAGTCAATTAACACATATTTTGTATGTTGTACTACATTTTTATAATAAATATGTTAGTGAAAAGAAAATATTAAGAAAATCATAAGGAAAAGAAAATATGAGCACATTCACAGTTTTTACTGAAAAAATTCCGTGTATACATGGAACCACATAGTTCAAAACAGTGCTGTTCAAGGGCCAATTGTATTTTGAAAGTACCTTATTTGAATTCAAAATTTGCTCTGAGTTTGACAAAATTACAAGTATTTTATTCTTGGTTTTGGACTTGTGTTTTATCTAAAGACATGGGAGAGTTAGCTTAAATTTCCTTTAATGTGTCTTTTAGCTATAAGATGCTAAAAAAAACATTTCCCTAACCTATTGCCAGTGAAGCTCTTAGACATTCTCCTTTTCTTCTTTTTTTAAATTGTTTCCTTTTTCTATTTCAATTTTTTTAAAAAAAATCTGCACATAGTAAGCACAATAACTTGAAATATATCAAAGGGTTTTTATTTTTGTTTCATCCATTATGATTTTGAAACCTCTCTTATAATGAGAATTCCTGTTTATTTATTCAGAATAGGACATTATAAGTGGTTTGCAAATACCATTGAAGCCTGGAAATGGCAAATACAAAGGAAAACTTGTCTAAAAGGGGACTATTTAGACTTTGTTCAAGTATAATTAAAGTGAAGATGCTTCTGTCTGTGCCAAGAATTTTTTTTTTTAAATCCATTATTTGGTGAATAAGAGATACAGCTTTTGATACAATACAATCATAGGAAAATTGTTTCAGAGATGGTGTTGGAGAAGTAATGGATTTTGAAACAATGTAATCACAGCAAAGGGAATCACTGGTCCTTGGCATATAGCAATTTTATGAATAGCCTTACCTATTTGGATAAAATTATAAGTTTTGAGCAGAAGTGAAGAAAGTTATATAATTAGGTGAGAATTTTAAATATCCTCTATAGATTCATATAAAAAGCATTATGATCATAATTCCATAGCTTTACCACTCAGACCGTGGACATATAACGTCTTAATTGTATAGTAACAGAGTATATAAATCACATTCTGTTACCCATAGTGAAATTTATATTTTGGATATAAATTTGTAGCAATAAAGCTTATGCTTAATTGACGTTTATAAACAGATTTTGATAAATATATGAATTGTTAAAAAAAAGTCTGTTCTCTTAAAATATAAATCTTCATTGTATGAAATACAACTTAATTCTTTCCCAAGTGTTTCTTTTTTCAGATAGTGTTTTAAAGAAGGTCTCATATTCAAGTCTTTTAAACATTATTTTTTTCAAATTTATACATTTAAAGTACGTATTTTTCTGTAGCCAAAGTTTTTCTATTTTCTATTATTTTCAACTGTTTACAGAGATATTACTGTGATTTAATTTGCACATATTGTTTGGTTAGGAATGTGAAACACTGTCCATGTCAAATTCAGTCTGCTAAACTGGGGAAATCCCTACATTTTGCTGATATGTTTTTCTTTTTGTGATACTAAATCATTTCACAATAAACTGTCAAGAAAGGAAACTTTAGGGATGGCTTTTACCTTTGTACTACATATGTTGCTTTATCATCTTGTCAGCTTCAGATATTTTATGCCAGGTTATTCAATAATGGAAGCAAATTGTTAAGCTTCTTACAGGTTAGAATAATGATCTATTCATATTTTATAATTTCTGTTTCTCTGCAAATCAATATCAACTTTAGCTTCAAGTGAGGATTTGTAGATCAGTACCATATTAGATAGCTCAGTGTAGAAGAAAAGTTGAATTGTGCTAATTACTGTCACAAAATTAACTATAGTATATCAGGTTGTCTTAACATCAGCACTACAGACTTTTGAACTGGTTGATTCTTTGCTGTGGGGAGCTTCCCTGTACACTATAGGACGTTTAGCAGCAGCTCTGGCCTCTACCTACTGGATACCAGTAGCCCCCAGTCCTTCAGTTGTGATAGCCCAAAATATTCCGGGCATTGCCAAATGTCCTCTTGGGAGGTGGAGGAGATTGTCCCTAGCTGAGAACCATAGACATACAGAAAAAAGATTCATATGCTGTTATTTAAGAAAATACAAATTTTAATGTTTTAGGAATTTAGTTAGGATTTTACACTTAAATTCACACACAGATTCTAATAAGTTTGGAATTACAATGCTACTTATTTTTATATTATGTTTTAGAAAACACCTTCAGCATAGTTTTTGCTTCCATTCCGATTGGATTAGGAATGAGTTCTGTTGGTCAGACAAAATGGAAATGGTTTATATTTATATTTGATTAGTCATAGTAACATATAAAGAGTCTAATATTCATAAGAAATTATAAATGTATTTCTGTCTGAGGTTTTCTGCTATTCCTATGAAATACCTGATTTTATGTGACACCAAATGTTTGTTTTACCTGAAATCTCAAACCATTTATAAAATACAGCTATAAAAATATAACTCCATGCTTAATTTCATTTAATTACTTTATATCATTTTGGCCTGAGATATTTATCGTCTACTCTGATATAGTTTTTTTTAAAATGTTTTTTTCTGATATCTCTTTTTTAAAAAGTTGCAATAGTGAAATTGGTGAGATAGTTGGTAGTTTTAAGCAGTAATACATTATTACTCTGCTGCTGAATACACAATGAATTAATAAATAACTGAAAGGAGTAAAGATAAAAATTTTAAACTTATGGACCTTGGTCTGAGAGAAGTTTTTGTGAACTTGACCCCAAATGCAAGAGAAATAAAAGTAAAATTATATGAATGGGACTACATGAAAGTAAAAAAGCTTCTGCACAGCAAAAGAAACAATGAAAGAAGCAAAAAGTTGAACAACTGAATGGGAGAAGATATTTGCAAATGATTCCTCCAATAAGGGGCCAATATACAATATATATAAAGAACTCATACAAATCAACAACAAAGAAGAAAAATCTGATTAAAAATAAATGGGCAGAGGACCTGAATAGTAATTTTTTCCAAGAAAGACATTCGGATGATTAATAAATACATGAAAAGATGTTCAACACACTAGTAAAGGGAAATGCAAATCAAAACCACAATGAAATACCACCTCACACCTGGTAGAATGGCTATTATCAATAAGAAAAGAAAATAAGTGTTGGAGAAGAGGTAGGGAAAAGGGAACTCTCGCATACTGCTGGTGGGACTGTAAATTGGTGAAGGCTCTATGGAAAACAGCATAGAAGTTCCTCAGAAAAATAAGAAAAGAGCTATCACATGACTCAGCAACCTCTCTTCTGTATATCTACCTCCACAAAAATTGAAAATACTTATTAATAAAGATACATGTATCTCTATGTTTACTACAGCATTATTCATGGTAGTCAAGAGATGGAAACAATGGAAGTGTCCTTCAGCAGATGATTGGATAAGGAAGATGTAGTACATCTATACAGTGGAATACTACTCAACCATAAAAAATGAAATATTGTTTTTGCAACAATATGGATCTTAAGAATACTATGCTGAGTGAAATAATTCAGATGGAAAAGGACAAGAACCATATGATTTCATTCATATGTGGGATATAAAAAAAGCAAAAAAATGAACATACACATAAACAAAAAGGGATAAACTCATAGATATAGACAACAGAATGGTGGTTACCAGAGGGTGGGAAAGAACAAAGAGGGTAAAAGAGGTCAAATACAAGGTGATTGAAAGAAACTAAACTTAGAGTGGTAAGTAGACAAAGTATACACAGATCATATTGTAAAGTTGTACATCTGAAATTTATACAATGTTATTAACTAATGTTACCCAAGAAAATTTAATAAAACTTAAATAAAAATCTTGAGACTTAATTCTTCTCTTTGAAAATGAGGAAAGAGACACATCTCTCCCTTTTCTTAGAGCATTTACTTAAGAATATTTATAATTGTAAGTACTTTCTCACTTTGAAATATATATATACATATATATATATACACAAATATATATACAAATATATATATATGTATATATATGTATATGTATATATATATATATATATATATATATATATATATATATATATATATATATATACATTCTTTTGAAAACTAGATAGGACTTTTGTCAGCTTTAAGACCCAGGAATGTCTTTCTCAAGGACCTGGGAACCATCTCTTTGAAATGTAAACACTGAGGAAGATAGAATTCTTATCTTTCAGTTTCTGTGGGAGTGTATGAGCCTAACTTGCTCCACTTTGCAAAACTACTTCTGGAATAAAAGAGATGAGAGTTTTTTTTTGTTTGTTTGTTTTGTTTTGTTTTGTTTTTCTGGATTAATCCAATTATCTAACATAGTTGGTCACTACAATTACCAGGGAGACCCAGGATGAACCAACCATGTGTGACCAATGGTATTGTTAAGTCCACTTACTTGAGGATTAGTTATTATTTATATTGAGAGCATGTATGTAATGGATTGTGTCTGCCTGGCAATGTAAAAGGGTAAGACGTCTTAGTATCTCTGCAAACTCTTGGGACATTGGCCCGTTTTGCACATTCTGGATTAATGTTTATTCAATAATAAAAGTATTTACTTTCATTACTATATCTGAGGAGAGAACCTGGGTTGGGAGAAGATTTCACCTTTAATTAATATTCCCCTAATAAAACATGTACACACATGACTTGCATTCATCTTTTGTTATTGGTATATATTATTACAATTTTAATAGTTGTTTGTTTTTTTTTCATTTTTTAAAAAATGTATACATGTTTTGGCACCCTCTGTGTGCAATCCAATGGTAAGTCAGGGATCTTCAATATAAGAAATGATGTTTCACACCTTAGTAATAGTGTGTGACAAGTTTTAACTTGTTCGGTGCAGTCAGGTGTGAACTACAGTTGAGAGAAAGTATGTTTTAAAGTGGCTGTAAATCATCCTCCATCATGACAATGCTCCATGTCACGCACTGCTTCTGGTTTACAGCAATTTCTGTCAAATAAAACCATTACAGTGTGTAGTCATCCACCTTATTCACAGGATATGGCACTGTGCGACTTCTGGCTCTTCTCCAAAGTCAAAATGACCATGAAAGGTAAACGTTTTGAATTGATTCAAAACATTAAGGCAGCTACGACAGTGCAACTAAAGACACTTAAGAAAGAAGACTTCCAGAACTGCTTCAGAAAGTGGCAAGAACGATGGGATCAGTGTGTTTGAAGCAAGGGGGAGTATTTTGAGGGGGATTGATGACAGTGTGTCTTTTACTGTAATAATTTTTTTTTCAATTTAATCATTCACTGTATTTTGTGATCATACTTCATACACACATACACACACACACACACACACACACACACACATCCTCCCCAGCTCCCGCTTTTTATTGATCTGTGCTATAGCATCGTTCTGGGAGACTAAAATTGATTTATATTAAGAACATTGTACTTTTTCTTTCACCTGTACTTTAATTCCTTTTACCTGAAAACCAGGAAGAAAAAAGTCAGGCTTGCTTTTTGCATCAGTACTGAATATAATAGTTACCTAGGCCCAGGTGATTATATTCTGCTGTTGGAGTGAACACTATGGCAGAGAAACATATTGAGAGAATCTTTATTTTGCCAAATAGTGCTTCGTTTCTTACTGCTTCTGTGGTTGAAATAAGATGTAGTGGGAAAAGAAAATACTGGCAGATATGCCCTAGAGAGTAACTCTCTACCAACTGAATGCTCTGCCACCTCTTCTTTTTTGCAAAATAAGTCCAGATATGAGTTATAAAAATAGCATGATTAGGCCTGGAAACAGTATGTTAGAAAGTGGAGCTTTGCTGATGGCAAGGGCTTTTAGGCAAAATACCTTAGGAGGTTTCCTTTCCTTTCTTTCTATTCTCCTCCTTCTTTCTCCTTTCTTTCCATCTCTTTTCTTCCCTACGTCCTTTCTTTTTTGTGCCTTTATCTTTGTCTTCATTAAAAAAGCCAATCATAATTTAAAGGTTTAGTAACTTGAAGCATGTGGCAAATTAAAATCTAGGTAGTTTCCTTGAGACTATTCCCTGTGGGGAGGTAACAAAGAATTACAAAAGTGATGTCAGTCTAGGCAGAGAACACTTCCTCAAGCAATTTTGATAAAAGCCTACCTAACAGAAGCTCAGCTGGCTGCGCTTTTGGTGTGTTTTTTTTTTTCTTCACTATTTCTCTCTGTCTTCAGTATCTGCTGATACATTGGTTAAACTAATGATTTCTAGCAATTTTTCAAAAAATATTTTTATAACTTGTAGACTATTTATAAAACTCTTATAGTGTCTTTAAAAACCATATAAATACAATGCAAAGATTTATTCCTACATTCCTCAGCAATGCTGTACCTATGTTTCTATTCACCCATGTTAGTCTCAGCCTTTTTCTCTTCCACCATGATTTAATCAGGAACTGCACATATGGGTTGCCATTAAAATAAATAGATGTTAATGGTGTCTGTCTCATCATGACTTGTCACCACTCATATGTCCTACAAAAACTAACGAAGAATTTATGCAAAGTTTGCAGAGGATATATGTTAGTTTCCTAGATTTGAATTTTTAGAATATTATTTCTCAATAAGTTCTCTAAACTTTTGAAATTAAAGCAGAGGAAAAAAATGCATGTTCCACATAGCAATTTGAAGTAATTAAAAAAATAAAAGTATATATATATATTTGTTGTTGTTGTTGTTGGTGGTGTTATAACGAGCCCTCCATCTTATGGTACCTAATCATATTGATTTCTTAAACACAATCTAAGTGTTCTACCAACAGACACCATAAAACCAACAAACACACCAAATTACTCTCAGTCTAATTTGGCTTTCTGCACTGATTCTGATACCATTACCCTTTTGGCAGGCTGACCTGTATTTTTAGTGCTGTTGTATTAATTCTGGACCCCTTCAAATAAAAGTTTTGCTCCAATTAATTACTGATACCTCTTAACCCCAAATGTAATAATTTATCTCAGTACAATTTTTCATTTTATCCCTTCATTGTCCAACGCTGTTTTAGAACTCTCATATTAGAGATTAAAAGTTAAAAAAAAATTGCATAATTTTATTGTTTTTTTTGCTTGAAACTTTTTACTGTAAAATTTGCACTTAGTCAAAATTTTAGTTGCTATCCATTAGTGATAAGAAAAATACTTAGCCTTTGTTTACAGTTTAGGAAATCATTATATTGTGTTAGTTTCCATGGATCATTTTGGCATAATCTTTGATGAAGTTTCATTTTACTAAGCTTGACAAAAAAGAAGTTATCTTGATTATGTATGTGGTGGTTAGACACCTATACATACTTTGCAAATTTATCTAATAGTACACTTAAATCGGTACATTTTATTGTATATAAATTTGCCTTAGTAAAGCTCATTTAAAATAGACAAAGATTAAACTGCTTAAGCATATGACAATACAGAGGAATCTTAAAAATGTGTATGTTGATTTAAAAAAGTAATATCAAAAGCAAATTGCAAGTGATATTGAAGAACAGACAAAAATAAGAGTTATAGCAATCAGAACAGTAGTTTCTGTAGAAGGATAGGAAGTAATTGAAATGGCACAGTAAACTGTCCAGGGTAGGGGTACAGGCTCATATCCTGACTCTTACATTGACTACACCTATACACATTTGTCAAAATTCAAGGAATTATGCATTTAATATCTGTGTATTTTACCTTAATAAGTCATTTAAGGAATAACAAATTTAACTTTGTTGTATTCATCACGCAGGTATAAAGAGAACATTGCCAATTCCTTAGGTGCCTCTGCTACATCACGTTTCCTATCTTCATTCTCATGTATTCCCTATATTTTGATGCCAAACAGGATTTTTGAGGAGATGCTCTCTTCGGGCCCCAGATTCACAAAGCTAGCACTTCCTGGACTAAAAGTTCCTTCCAACTCCTCCAGAAGTGTGGGAGTAGCACCCTGGCTCCCAGGGCTTTCTAAACAACACATCCTTGGTATTGTAATGGCATCTTCTTATGACTTTTACAATGGCAGTGTAAAATTATGTCCTTACAATATGGATTTCCAAATTCTGTTTGTGACAGTTTGACAGTTAATGCCCTCCTCACAGAAGAAAAAGAACTACTGAATATACACTTGACTTGAAACACATTTCCTGAGAGACTCATACGATTTCAGTCAAACGGCCAAATTTATAATGGACATATTTCAACCCAAAGCCCGGGCTCCCAGTTCTAAATATTACTAAACAGCACCATTATACTTGCGTAATTTGTGGAGATGTTACAATAAGTAGTTTCCTGATTATAACTTTAAATACCCTGATGTCAAAATTATGCCTGATTTTTTAGATAATACTAAGGGAAAAGTCATATAATCTTGGTCAAAATTGAAGCAATGTAGTCTTCATTGGGACCATTAAGAGAGGTCCTGTATGTATTCCCCCATTATTTTCTCCAAATGACTGAATTCTTATGCTTGAAATAAATATCAGACCAGCTGGCCCTCTGAGAGTCTTTAATGTCACCCCACAAACTTGACAACTGAATTCTCAAAACACTGTGATATCAAACAAAAAAGAAAGCATAGAGAATTAAATAACACCTATAGTACTCATTTAGCAAAGTTGGAAGATGCAGCTGAGTGTGAGGGTCAGTTAGTCCAAGCATTTGATTCTCAGAACGAATGAGGCTTAACCACTAGGTACCAACAACTCTGGACCAAGGAAAGCCACTATCTGTCGCAAAGAAACTGGAAGGAAAAGAACACACGCTCTTTGTAAGCAGCCTGCTCCTTTGAGAAACAAAATAGGGAAGTGTTGAGGTGCACGTGCCTGCCTAGATATGCCTCCCAAATTTATCAATTCTACCTTCCTAGCATAAAAAGAAACCTGAGTAACCAACTACAGTTAGATTTCCTTCACTGGAAGGAAACACCAAGAGAGGTGATAAGCATTCTGCAGAAACATCTACCAGGTTCTAATTCCATCCCTGGAACATAGTAACTTCGATATATAAAGACTCTGGTAGTATCCAGACACAAGTATCCAGACACAAGATTACTGGATACTATTATTTACCACATGGTGTCTGGTAAATAATAGTATCCACTAATCTTGTGCTATTGATTCAGTGTTTGTATCTTGTATATAATTCCACAGGAAGGATTTTGTTACTGAGTATTGTTATTTTATATACTTTATACTTTAACTCTATTTTTACTTTTTATTTTAAAAGGTAATACTAATTTATTACCATGCAATGATAATAATACTTTATCATTATGGGATAAAAATGACAATGTATTAATGCAGCAATGTTTAATCAAATACCTGAAATACATTTTAATGCATAACATTAGTGCATATTGTCATACTTTATTACAAATTTAAACATAATTTCCTAGAAATTCAGGATACTGATAATTGGTACTGATAATTGATAATTGATACAGTATTATAATTAATTATGTGATTATTGTGATTAGGTTTTGTTCTTTTTGTGTTTGGAGATTATTTTGAAAAGTCAAATGGCAATATAGTTATTTTCTCAGTTTTATTCTAATCCAACAACTAATCCCTAGGTATGTTTTTCAGAAAAAAAAAAAAAAAAGGTTAATGTCTTTGCTTCAAGAGCCACTCTATAATTCCTACCCTATTGGAACTCTTTAGGGTACAGGTGGAAAGTAAATGATTATGTTATCAAAAAGTAAGACTCAAAGGTTGCTTATAATACAAGTCTTTTTTTCACAAAACATAACTTAGGATAATGATAAAAAAATCACTACAATTTTTACCTTTCATTACCTATCCTATATTATATTTTCTTATTCAATACTGACACTGTCTTGTTTCTGATCATTGCTCATTAAAAAAACCTCTGAAAATAATGCCATTTTATCCATTTCAGACGATAATACACAAACAGCACAATTTGGGGTAAAGTATTTTGTAATAGATAAACATTAATATAATATGTCTTTAGAATGTGCTTTGTGAAACTTAAACCTTCATTAACTCCAAGTATTTTTATTACAATGACTGAATTTTGAAGTCCAATGGACTCTTTTAATAGAAGTTTTTAAGTGAGTGCAAAACATTATTATTACCAAGCACAGAAATGATCATTAAACCTGAATTTGACATTCCTTCTTATCTAAAGAGTTACTGGTTTTGCAACGTAAACTTCAACTGCCATTCCTACATTTTGTCAGCCTGATCATTTTTGGTCACCTGCAGGTGACATTTTCTGTAACAGAGCTTTTGAAGTAGCTCATTTGGCTTTTAGCTTCTAAAAATAATAGAAGAGTCTGCTTTGAGATCACTTAACTAATGAGCAAAGGTGTGAATGCAAGTAGAGCTTGTAGGGTTTCACCTTCCATCCATAATGGAAGTAACAAGCTGAAAAGACAAGCCAGGATACATATAAGGCCCAAACACTCTCAAAAGCTACTCCAGTGCTCTGCAACCATATAGCAGTAATTTTTAGGGTTACATTATTTTTCCCTGTTCAATCTCAGTTTCTCTCAGGACCTAGTGTGAGTTGAGAGTCCTAAGATGATAGTAAAAATAGCTGTGTTATAGTCTAAACTCAGCAGTACACCTTCTTTCTCTTTCTGACTCAAAACTTAAGGTACAGGTATGAGAGTATAATGAGTTTGAAAGTCTGAAAGGAACTTGAACTTGCTTTAGAATTTAACTGAATGAAAAGTCATTTTGATAACCACTAGGAAAATAAGAGTAAAGAAAAGGAATACCAAAGTTCTGGGCTGCATATTACATTTTTTGGGGTAAATCAGTGATTTTCTTCCCCAAGATTATCACTTTTTTTTTCCATAAAACTAAACTGTTAGTGAAGTTTAAAATGAACCTACATTACTCATTACTCATTTTTTTACATCTCCTCAATTAATTTAATAAATGTAAATCTGACTCCACATGTATCTGTGTCTATGTTAATAGTAAAACAAAAAACATGATGCCTTTTACTTTTACCAGTTTTTCCTTAAGTTAATTTAATTTTATGTGCCTCATACTTTGTATCAGGTTGGTTCAAAAGTAATTGCGGTTTTTGCAATTTTTTTTTTAACCTTTTAAACCACAATTACTTTTGCACCGACCTAATAAAAAGTGATAGTGCACAAAACTGCTAAGTGTTTAATGGTCTGATGATATCAATATGGAACATTCTGTGTTGAAAATACATTGAAACCCCCATCATTTAAGTGCTAATATTTTCACACTGTAAATAAATATTAATGCAGTAACTAATTTTATTTTAGTTGCTAGTATGACTATGACATTATATTAAAATACAAATATTTTATTACCTATTTTATTACAAATATTTTATTTTATCTCATTACCTTTAATTTTGCTGTTTAGAGCATTGCAATAATAATAATAGCTAGTTTGCTGAATAAGACTACTATGGTAGTTATTAGGAAACAATAAAAAGGAATAAAAGCCTCTGGCCTACTTTTTGACATGATGTTCAACTTTCAAGATCTCAGGGTTGCAAGAGGTATCGCAAAGCTAAATAATCATATAACTACCATAAAAAGTTTAACCATTATCATTTATACTTTCTACCCCCAATCTGATTCTTTAAAATTTTCAAGTATATTTGACTTTTCTCTATTAATTTCTAAACTAGTAAGCAACATAGTGGATCCTATGTTATTTGTTTTATTACTGCAAAACTTACTGTTCTAAAACAATGATTTATTATTACAATTCCATGGGTCAGGTGAGTGGTAATTCTAATGGTTTTGCCTGGGCTCATTCACGGGACAGGAAAGACCCAATGTCCTCATTCACATGTCTAGCAGTTCATGTGACTGTCAGCTAGGGCTCCTTCATTCTGTTCCATGTGGCAGAATTCTAATAAATTAGACCAAGTTTCTTTAAATGACAGTGTCAAGGTAGCGTTCCAAGGGAGCAAGAGTAGTAACTTCAAGATCTCTCAGGACCCATGCTCCTGAAAACTCAAAATTTTTGTCCTCAATGTTCTGTTGGCCAATGTTCTGTTGTACAGGTCACAAGGCCATACAGTTTCAAGGTATAGAGAAACAGACTCCACCTCTTAATAGAAGCTATGAAATACAGTGGCCATGTTTTCAATTCATCATTCTGCACCTATTGTCTCTACATTGATTGGTTTCCTGTTTCTATTTTGGTTTTCCAGCTTTATTGAGATATAACTGACATATAACATTGTGTTTAAGGAGTACAGTGTGTTGATTTGATACACTTAAGTATTGCAAAATGATTACCACCATAGCTTTAGCCAACACCTTTACCACATAACATAATTGCTTTTTTGTGTGGTAAAAACATCTAAAAATCTATTCTCCTAGCAACTGTCAAGTATATAATACAATATTGTTCACTACAATCCACTATCCTGTGCATTAGATCCCCGAACTTATTCAGGTATCTACCAAAGAAAATAAAAACAGGATGTTACAGAGATATCTGTACTCTCCATGTTTACTGCAGCATTATTCACAATAGTGAAGCTTGAAAACAATCTAAGTGTTTATCAATTGATAAATAGATAAAGAAGATGTGATTATATGTATACAATCACATCAACATCAACATATACATACATACAATGGAATAATATTCAGCTGTGAGAAAGAAGGAAATCTTTGCTGTTTCTTATAAGCAAATATTTAAATACATGAGTCATTTAGAGTTTGTCACTTATAAGAAGGGGGAACTTTGGGAAAACAGTAAGTTTTCTCTTTCTCCCTTAATCTGGGAGTAAGAGCAGTCTTACGAGGCATTTTCCCTACTCTCATATCGTTGCAAGTATTAAGACGCCTTTACTATATAGAGACGTATTCACTGCAAATTTCACTACAAAATTCACACAAGCAGAGCACTAATAACAAAACTGCATGGGAGATCTCTGAGTATTATTTCTGCCTTATCGCCAGTATGTGGCACCCTTATGTAAGACTCTGAGTACCTTCATTCCACACATTTTCTGTCTCAGTTCTTATACTTAGCTTAACGGTTCTTTGCTGGGATAAGAATTTTACCATAAGCCCAACCCTTTGACTTCGGCACTGAGGAACTGTCTAAGTCCATTTTCCTGCACTTATAGGCTATGTATCTCCACTAAACAGCCTAGATTCTACTGCCTAGAGCGAAGTATGAAAAGTTGTAGATTTCAGAAGAAAATTTGGTCTGCAATTGTATATTGTTTGACCAAAAGTGTGTTTAAAAGTAATTGCATATTAATAAGGAAAATGTGGAACCTGAAATTTAAAAATACTATACTGTTTATAATCACTTCAGATAAAATACGTAACTATAAACCTAACAAAAATGTATAGGATCTCTATGCTGAATATCACAAAATGCTAATGAAAGAAATCAAAGACCCAAATAAACAGAAAGACATATCCTCTCTGTGGATTTGAAAATACAACACTGTAAAAAATTTCCCCACGTTGACTTATAGGCTTTGTCCAATTCCTATCAAAATCCTAGAGAGATTTTGGAGACACAGACAGACTTATTCTATATCTTATATTAAAAGTTACAAGCCTTAGAATATTTATAAGTCTCTGGCAAAAGAAGAATAAAGTAGGAGAAATTTCTATACCCAATATTAAGGAAAATTACATAGTTACGGTAGTCAAGGCAGTGAGATATTGGTAGAAGGATCATTTATTAGTGGAACAGAATAGAGAATCCAGAAATAGACTCACACAAATATGCCCAGCTGATTTTTGACAAAGCTGGAGAAGCAATTCAAGGAAGGAATGATGGTCTTTTCAAAAAATGGAGATGAAAACAAACAAACAAACAAAACAAAACAGTAGACCAAAAAAAATAAAATTAAAAAAAATGGAGATGGAACAACTAGATAATAGTAGACAACAAACAAAAACAAAAACAAAAAACTTAAACTAAAGTTCATAGTTTATACAAAAATTAAGTCAAAATGGATAAAGACTTAAATATAAAAAGTAAAATTATACTTAGGAAAAAATATCCTGGCAGAAAATCTTCAGGAACCAAGGATTAGCTTACTTTGGGGATTTGAAATATTTTCTATTTAAAATAGCAATTTTTAACAAGTGTGAGGTGGTATCTCATTATGGTTATGATTTACATCTCCCTCATAACTAGTTAAGTTGAGCTATTTTTTTTTTTTTTTCATATATCTGTTGACTGTTTGTGTGTCTTCTTGGGAGAACTGCCTGTTTAGATCCTCTCCACATTTTTTAATTGAATTGTTTGTTTCTTTGTCATTGAGTTGTATGAGTTCTGTATATATTTTGGATATTAACCCCTTATCAGAGATGCTGTTTGCAAATATCTTCCCTTTCAATTGGTTGCCTCTTTGTCTTATTCATGGTTTCCTTTGTTGTGCAGAAGCTTTTTGGTGTGAGATAGTCACATTCATTTTGTTTTGCTTTTATTTCCCTTGCCTTTGAGGTAAAATTCTTAAAATCCTCTCTAAACCCAAGGTCCATACATTTAGTACCTATACTTCCTTCTATGCTATTTATTGTTTCAAGTCTTATATTTAGGTCTTTGCTCTACTGTGACTTAATTTTCTTGTATGGTGGCATATAGCAATTGAGTTTCATTCTTTTGTATGTGGCTTTCCAATTTTCCCAGCAACATTTATTGAAAGGGCTTTATTTTCTCCATTGCATGTTTTTGGCTTCCTTTGGCTATTGTCAACAAGAAAAGTAATAATAAGTGTTGGAGAGCCTGTGGAGAAAAAGGAACCCTAACACACTGCTGGTAGGAATATAAATTGGCACAGCCACTATGGAAAACAGTATGGAAGTCCCTCAAAAAATTAAGAATAGAATTACCATAGGGCCCACCAATTTCCCTTCTGAGTATCTGCCCCCCAAAATCATTTATCTGTAAAGATATATGAACCCCTATATTCATTGCAACATTGTTCATGATGGACAAGACATGGAAACAAAGTGTCCTTCAATAGATAATTGGATAAAGATGTGGTATATATACACAATGGAATACTAGTCAGGCATAAGCAAAGATAAAATACTGCCATTTGCAACAACAAGGATGAATCTTGAAAAATACCATGCTAAAGGAAATGTCAGATGGAAAACATCAAGAATCATATTATTTCACTCTTATGTGGGATATAAAACTTAAAACTATTAATGAACAAACAAGACAAACAAATAAAGATTCATAGACACAGTTTACAGTATGGTGGTTACCAAAGGGTAAGAGGGGAGGTAGAAGGTATATTACTTGGCCATAAGAAAAGATTAAATTTTGTGACAACATGGATGGATTTTGAGATTATCATGCTAAGCAAAATAAGTCAGAAAGAAAAAGTTGAGAATCATATGATTTCATTCATATGTGGGATATAAAACTGAAAGCAACAAAATCAAGACAAACAAATAAACAAAAACTCATAGACACAGACAAAGGTTAATGGTTACCAGAGGGAAAAGGGATAAGCAGATGGTAGAAAAGGGTAAAGAGGGTCAAATATATAGTGACAGAAGGAGATTTGATTTTTGGTGATGAACACACAGTGCAGTATGTACGAGGTATGATCAAATAAGATAGTGAATGCTCAAATTTACAATAATTTATTACAGTAAAAGACACATTGCCTTTAATCCACTTGAAATATTCCCCCTCACTTCCAAAACACTTATCCCATTGTTCTTGCCACTTTCTGAAGCAGTTCTGGAAGTCCTCTTTTGTGAGTGTCTTTAGTTGTGTTGTCATGGCTGTCTTGATGTCCTGAATCATTTTGACTTTGGGGAAGAACCAGAAGTCGCACGGTGCCAGATCCAGTGCATAAGGTGGATAAGGACACACTGTAATGTTTTTATTTGACAGAAATTGCCATATACCAGAAGCAATGTGTGACATGGAGGGTTGTCATTATGGAGGATGATTTATGGCACACTTTAAAACATCTTCTCTCAACCATAGCTCACAACGGACTGACTGCATCAAACAAGTTTCAACTCGTCACACACTGTTACTAAGGTTCATCGTGCTGCTTCCTGTATTGAAGATCCCTGCCTTTTCTTTGGACGGTACTTGGCAGCAGCATTCACCGTATTTTGTGATCACAACAGAAAGGCTCCATGTCGTATAACACTTCTGGTACGGCAATTTATGTCAAATAAAAACATTACATCTGTACATTCCAGGGGAGATTTCAAGAGGCTCACCTCATATAATGTAACCTTACTAACAATTGTCACCCCTATAAACTTTAATTTAAAAAACAAGCAACAAAAAAACATTATGGTGTGTCCTCACCCACTTTACTTACCAGATTTGGCACCATGTGACTTGTAGCTCTTCCCCAAAGTCAAAATGTCCATGAAAGGTAAACATTTTGAATCGATTCAGGACACCAAGGAAACCACCACAGTGCAAGTAAAGACACTCATGAAAGAGGACTTCCAGAACTGCTTCAGAAAGTGGCAAGACGGATAAGTGTGTTCAAAATGAGGGGCAATATTTTGAGGGGGATTAATGACAATGTGTCTGTTACTGTAATACATTTTTTATTGAAACATTCACAGTATTTTTATCATAGCTCATAGATGATGTATTATAGTAGTGTACACTTTTATTAATCAATGTTACTTCAATGCATTTAATTAAAAAAGAAAATAAACAAAATAGCATTTTTTAAATGTAAACTGAATACTATCTTTAAACACAAATGCATGAAAAAATAACAATGTTAGAAGGAAAAATATTTTGTTATCATCTGTAAGTTGAATTCCTTATATGAATAACTAATGAAACACACGTTTATAAATGTCTTGTGTTTGCTACTAAAGAAAAGTGGCACATATTGCCTGATGTGAGCTGACTGATGAAAGCCTGGAAAATTTTCAGTAGGTAAGGTGAAATGCGTATATAAGGTTATGAACTGACCTACTAAGAAACCATAAGGAGATGCGTTATGAAGCCATCAGGGAAGAAAATTAAGAACTGGGCATATGAGAGGTTGCTAGGGGACTTCTATGATGTTCCTACACAGTTTGGAATTTATGCCATCTTTTGCACTAGATAAAAGGTTAGTCTCACTTAGCAAGTACCAGAAGCTTCTAGAACAAAAGCTTCTAAAAAAAAAAGCTTCTAAAAAAAAAAGCTTCTAAAAAATTTTTTTTTTCTGCAAATAATTTAAAAAGCATGATTTCCAGGAAGCAATTGGTGCATTCTGTCTACAGAGTAATACTTTCTTGGCTGTGACTGCTTAGATTCTGTGAATTTATTACTTCGCCTTAAATTTATAACTTGCTTTCATTATCAATTTGTAAGCAATGCAAAAATGATTGATATTAACCTTCAGAAGCCTTAAGAATTAAAGTTCTAAAATATTAACTTTACACAAGTTCACATACCATCATTTATTTGCATGACACTCTGCCTGGAACAAATGTTTTTATACCATATTTATTTTTCTTGCCAAAAGGACTTCTATGGAGACAGAGACCAAAGTTTTGAGGGTTTAAATTACAGCCCAAGGTTACAAACCTAAAAATGTTGACCTAATGTAAGAATTATGTTTTGAATTTTTTTTTTGTGAGTGGTGTTTTGATCATAGATATGGTTACCATGCAATATATTGTCTAACCTGAGACACTTCATTTCACAGACAAATTCTGAACCAGATGGGTTGTTGTAGCAACAGATGCAAATTAGGACTATTTTGTGTAAGCTGGAATGTATATTTACTCCATTGGAGATATTGGAAAACATAAAAACCTAGACAAATAGGTAAGATTAAAAAAATAAAATAATATCTTCAGCAAAACTGCTAAATTTTGGATATGGTAATTACATATGTTGCAATTTAAAACAAGAGGATATCATGTAAATTGCATAGTTGTCTATGCCAATGCTTAATTATGTATCAGCTTGCTTAAATAAAGATGATTTTCTGTGATAAACCTGTAGGAAAGTGGTCTCTCTGACATTCCCCTCTTTGATTATGTACAATTCTTTCTATCTCTCTTCTGCAACAATGGCGGTAATGAGGAGGGATGAGGAAATTATATATGGGAATAAGGAGTGATTTTATTCTGAGACATAAAGATACCTCTTTTGGATAGAAATTTTGAGTTATGCATTGTGAGGTTTTACTTTTTACACAAAGCATCCAGTCAAGGAATACTACAAAAACTGTGACTACCTAGACTTTTTTTTTCTTCCCTCCAAGCAGAGCACCAGAGTGTGAGCAGAAGGAAATCTCACCGACCAGTACCTTACATAAAAATCTACCAGAAAACATGAATTGGATACCACCATTCGTAATCTCTAGCTTTAGATCTGAAATAAGGTGACTGAAGAAACCTAACATTACATCAGGTTTCTTGACAAACCTAATTCTTAGATTGATCGCTCCATGTCAAGCATTGTGTAACCAATCAACTAACAAAACAAAAATAATAAAAAAGACATAGAGATTAGGATGAAACTGCTGTAAGAGAAATTTGTTCTAAAGAATCAAAGGAAAAGAATATTTTGCAAGTATTTACTTCAGATATAAAAAACTATACATGTTAAACTTTTGTTTTCTCAAGAGGACTTAAAACAGGTTTTATCGAGACAAAGTATATTGACTATATTTTCTCAAGTTCTGTATTCTTAATGTTCTAATATGTAAGGCCATGGTTCTGAAGAGAATGCCCTTCTGCGGGCTAGCTAACACCTAGAGATAGCAAAGGATTCTCCTTAGAGGATACTTTCGATATACAAATCAATCCATTCAGAGCTCACACCCAAAACCATCTCTTATGTCAAATTCTCACACATGAAGCCAAACTTTCCCCTGCCCTACATTACTCAAGGACCAGCACTGAACAATTAGGGACCATCGCTATGACCAAGAGCCCGCTGAAATGATTCGAACTATCCTGTCCTAAACTTATTATGTGTGCTTATCCTGCATCACTCATTTCTTTCCTGGAAAACCCAAATAAAGTATCTTGGCCACATTCTCACCTTTTATCCCTCTGACCCCTGACAAATCCTGCTCTTTTGCCATGCAGGAAATGGCATGCCTCCAGTTTCTGGGATCTGTGAATGTAAACTTCCTTCATGACAAACATTTCTGTGTCTGTATGCCTTATCATTTTTGATTAAAACAAACCCCAGGTATATTTTAACACACCAGTATATGAAGGGATTTAAGAAATTTTGAAAACAGCAAGTTTAAAATAAACATTGGGAAAATGGCTGCAAATAAGAAGATAAATTAAACTATGCATCCAAATCTACGCCAAACAAAAATATCACTATACAGAAATGGAGTTTGAGACTTTTCCATAGAAAGTAGAAACATTAGCATCATGTTACGCTTAAACAAAGACAAGATTTACTCTTAAAACTTGTATGAACTTCCTACGATTTCACTTCTATATCTTCTTCCATAAAATACTGACCTCATTGGCTTTTATGAAAAGTAAATTTCTTTATGTGAATAGATAACTTGGCTAAATGCTTGGCATATAACACATGCTCAATAAATTGTAGCTCTATTAATAAAATATTAAAAAGGTATGACAGAAATGGAAAATTCACTTGTGAATAGTAATTGGGTTGCTATAGAAGAATTTAGAAAGAACACTCAAAGGTATAAGAGAATAGTGTTCTAAAATTAAAAATACATCTGAAAATTTAAAAGAACGCACTATATTTCAGGGAAACTTATTGAAGAGACCCACTCTGATAAGTCCAGTGCCCATCTGGCACCCCCCACAATCTTTACAACATTATTGATTATATTCCCCATACTGTCAACTATAATTATATACATATATATATATATGCACAACTATATATATATACACACAATTATATATATACTATATATAATATATAGGTATATATATGATATATATATACATATATATATTATATATATATATGGAGAAAGAGAGGGGGGGAGAGAGAGAGAGAGAGAGAGAGAGAGAGAGAGAGAGAGAGAGAGAGAAAGAGAGAGAGAGAGAGGAAGAGAGAGAGAGAGAGAGAATCACGGGATGTGGAGTACAACTTGGGCAATATAGTCAAAGGTATAGTAACAGCTATGTACAATATCAGATGGGTAGTAGATTGGGAGGTTATCACTTTGTGAGGGGTGTAAATGTCTAACTGCTACATTGCTTCATACAAATGACACTAATAAAAAAATAGAGTGAGACCTACTCTCATGTTTAGATTTGTGAATTTTAATGGCAAGATACAAAGTTTCCAAATATTCCAACATAATAAAATCATATAGCTTTAATTTATATTAAATTATAATTATATTAATTAAAACTTCTTCCTAACACCAAATGCCAGAGCAATAAACCATCTCTCTTTAGACTTTAAGAAGGTTGTGATTTCCCAAATAACATATAACTGGATTATCTTGTGGTAAAAGTTATTAGATATAGTATATGGGCTCAGAAAATATGTTACTTAGCTATGTTCTTGAAACATTGCCCAAAATCAATGATCCAGCAAACAAGAAAAGAATCAGAGCTTAGTACTTCTCATGTAACCTAGAAAGTTGTAATTAGGTAGAATGGACTAGATGAAATGACAGCTAAAGAATGGTCCTGAGTTAGGTAGCCTGCTTTCCTAATGACAGGATCCAAAGGGAAATAAAAACTTTCATTTAATTCTCTACTTCAACATCAAAAGTCCAATCTGGCATGTGGGATTCAAACAGAATTAGTCTTTAGGCAAAGGATTGTGTAAATAAGTGAAAAATCCAAGTGAATAGCAGTTACCCTAGCAACCTGGAGAAATGTATTTTGCATGAAAGGGCAGCTGCAATTTAAATCTATCCAAGTTTTTCAGAAAAAGATTATAGGTGAAGTGTTTCCAAATCTTCTAATTCTAGAACAAATCAAAAATTCAGATTTTATGTAAAACCTTATTTTTATATGTAAGGTTGAATATTAAAAATAATTTATTTTGCTTTAATTTTTAAATATATATATATTAAATTTGAGATAGGTATAGATTCACATACAGTTGTAAGAAATAATACAGAAAGATCCCTTTACCTAGTTGTGTCCAATGAAAACATCTTGCAAAACTTTAGCGTATTATCATAACCTGGATATTGACACTGATACAGTCAAGACAGAACAATGCCATCTCCTCAAGGATCCCTCCTGTTTCCATTTTATAGCCACACCCATCCTCCTTTCAGACCCTCCTCCATCCCAATGTCCCAGACAACCTCTAATTTGTTCTCCATTTCTTTGATTTTCCATTTCAAGGATGTTCTATAGTAATATAATGTAATCTTTTGGAACTTGCTTTATTGACTCATAGTTCTCTAGAAATTCAACCAATTGTTGCATGTATCAATATTTTGTTGTTATTGCTGAGTAGTATTCCATGATATGGATATACTGTAGTTTGTTTTACAGTTCACTTGCTGAATGGCATTTGGACTGTTTCCAGTTTGGGTCTATTATAAATGAAGCTGCTATGAACATTTGTGTACAGATATCTGCGTGATCCTAAGTTAGCTTTCCTCTGGGATAAGTGTCCAAGAGTGCAATTGCTGGGTCACATGATAGTTGTATGCTCAATGTGTTTCACAGAGCTGATCATTTTACATCCTTACCAGCACAGAGTGAGTCATCAGGTGTGTCTTCATTCTGGCCTGCATTTATTAGTATTACTATTTTTTATTTTAGTAAATAATAAATTTGCAGTGAGGCCTTATTGTGGTTTCTAGCCTGAGTTTCTCTAATGAAATTGAACATTTTTTTCATGTGTTTATTTACCATCTGTATATTTTAAGTGACATATGTTTTAACCTTCACTCATTTTCTTAATGTTCTTAATATATTTTAGGTAAAAGTCCTTTATTGGATATATGGTTTACAAATATTTCCTCTCCAATATTAGTTTTTAAATATGATTCACTTAATTAATAACGATGCCTATAAAGCTTAATTTTTCATTGTTAAATATATCTGTGCATGAATTAAAAGTTATACATTCCAATATTCTTATACAACTAGATAGTTTTCAATATTTTGTTTTTCCATTTTATTTTTCTTGTACATATATGTTAGAAATTCTGCATAATATGATTTCCACATCTTCAATTAATCTTGATTGATATTAACAAATTGCTCTTCTAAATATTAGTGCTAATTCACAGTTTCCTCAGAAGTTCAGAAGGGGTCCTATTTTCTGTGCAAGGTCACCAAAGTGGAGATATAAATTATGTTAATGGACAAGATTTACTATACTAATGATACAATTTTTCTCAGAGCTAATCTATAAATTAAATTCAAGTCCAGTCAGAATACTAAAACTTGTTTTTTGGAAATTGATGTACAGTTCCTAAAATCCAATTGGCAAAGTTTCAAGAACAGGACAATTTCAAATCTAATAGTTAAGGATGAGAGATTTTCTACCAGTATCAAAATGTGCTATCCAGCTAAAACTAAACATCAGGGCCACATATTGTGGGAGGTATTTTAACAGTTATCTCCCCAGAGCCAATGGAGATAGGCAGCTACAAAGCCACTTCACAGTGGCTCTGTAGCTCTTCTCATCTCCATCAATACTGTCCTTAGAGAAGAGTAAGAGACCTCTGCTGTTAGCTTTGGTTCCAGAGGACCCTGTGTGTCATTCGTCTTTCTCTGTTTTTCTAAGAGAATGTTCCAAGCTGGAGATCATTTTCCTTCATGCTTCGGACCTTCCTCTAGGCACGTGGGAATAGAGAATTTTCCTTCTGCAGCTGGTGTGGCCTCTTCTGAGATTCCATCCTCAAGAAAACAGAACACACCAGCAGTAAACATACCCCCACACCATGGTAATGGGCATCATCTGATGATCTGTAGCTAGAGTGCACAGAATTGTAAAATGTATGTGGAATGTGCCAATTGCCAAATATACCCATTGCAATTATATGTTAAAGGATGAAAGGGCTTCCAGATGGAAGCTTAGACCCAGTGAACTCATAATGAGCCCAGCCTGGGACAGGATGCCTTTTTTCTCTTAGCTTGCATGTGTCTCTCTTCTAATAGGATGCATGCCATGAAACTTTTGGTCCTTTGGTATATAGTTTGGATCCTTGTATCCACAAGTTCTCAGAAATGTTTGTGTATTCCTTTTTTCCTGTGTGCAATTATGCAAATAAATGCCCACAGGTACCCAGGAGGGAATGACTGGGGGATCATTAATACATACAGAGGGTCCCCCAAAGTATATATGCATTTTAAGAAAGGAAAAAGTAAACAGTATTAAAATTACACTGATGGTAACCATTTTGAGCACCTGTTATAATTGCAGAAGACAAAGGTGACTTTTATTCATCTCTTGTTATTGGTATAAATTGAATATTACAAGTTTAATACAGTTTATTTTTCCTTTCTTAAAATGTGTATACATTTTGTATACAAAATATGTCTTTTGGCACCCTCTATATATACTTGGCATATATATTGTTGCAAAATTCTTTCTTCTGAAAACATGACCTCTCCTTCAGTTATTGGGATCCAAGTCAAGGAACTGATCAGTTCAACAAATCAGGCAATCGTGCAGTCTTGACTTCTTTTGGATTTATAGACTGAGCTTGAACCATGTTAGCTGCCCACTGAACTTGCCTGTAGAGATACTGTGTTCTGTTAACCACGTTTCAGAGTTCTGTGCAGGTCAGCTGCCCAATCAGCCTTGACATTCACTAGATTATTGTGCCTCCTTGCTTCTGATGATTGCGCACTACCACCTTCTCTGCAGTTGTCTACAATTTTGGAATTGTATCATCCCATGGCCACGGTGATTCAGTTCATTAAATGTGTATCTTACTGTTGGCCGTTAGCAGCATAGGAGAACCACCACCAAGATTCGAAGTGATCTGATATCACTCTTTCCAGCAAATTTTTCATTTTTCTTTTGCTTTTCATTTTTTTTTGGGGGGGAGGGTGGGCGGAGGGGTGGTATCTTGAAACATTTCCATAGAAATAGTTGTCTAGTGATTTTTTTTGCACTTGAACGGTTCATCCACTCCATTGCATGTCTCTGGAATTTCTATTTCATTTAATAGCATTGCTCTCTTCCAAGTTTATAGGAGACAGCCTTATGGTGCCTTTGCACTAACTCACAGGGTCTTCGCCGCAATATTAGATCCTGTACCCTGAGAAAATGATGCTCCATCAATACATTCTCCTTGTCACACAACTTTGTGTTCTGTATACCTTGATCTAGTACATACAGAACACAATTCTAGAAGGACTATCCTGGCAACTGCTGGTATATGTTGATTATGCTACAGTTTCTTTAGGGGTAATAATTTCCCCTTACTTTCTTTAGTAGGCCAAACACTTTCTCCACTAGGTAATGTGATTTAATTCTGTTATTAACATAGCAGTCAGAGGCAAGGTTTGGCAAGAGCAGATTTTGGAAGGATGGGGCTGGACTGTCTTTCTCAATGATGGAGACTGCATCATCTTAAAGTCCTATAGCGGGAAGAGTAAATCATTCTGCAGGCTTGGGGGAAATGGGAATTCAGGAGTTTTAAGTGCATCAACACAGACTTCTCTATCACATGCTGATAGCCCCATTGTTTCCCATTCAGGGCTCTGATCTTGCTATAGCAGGCCTGTTTAGACTAAGAATTTAATGTTCTCTGGCACTCTGCTACTCCTTATAATTAGTTTTGGTCTCGGCCCTGCGCTTTGCTAGCTCTATATCCACTAGGGATTGGTAGATCTTTGTATCCTGCCAAAAAGTCTCTCTGGCTTTCACATATAGCTTTTAAGTAATTAGCTTTACATTATCTCTATCTCAAGTTTCAATTAACCCTAAATATAGCTATCCAATTTGAGTATCCTTATAATTAATATTCCCCCATATTTCTCAAATGCCTGCTACATTTCACTCACTATAGTGTAGGGTTCAGCAATGTTTTTTTCTGTAAATGGTCAGACAGTAAATAGTGTAGGCTTTGTGGGCAAACAGTTTCTTAGTACCTACTGCAATCCACTATTACAGGGTGAAAGCAATCATCAAATAAACATGGCTGTTATTTCAATACAAGTGCCTTTTTGTTTGTTTTTACACAACCAGTAGTGATCTGTAGTTGTAGTCCCCTACACTAGTGCATTTACTTCTTGTGGTTCAACACACCAGTTCATGACACATGAATGTTTTACCAGATTTCATGCCACAGCATGCAAAGTCCCCAGTACTCCACCACTCACAATAATTGGTTTCTATTATCAGAAGGTTGGGAGGTTGACCCAGATCCAACATTTCATTTAATACTAATTATTCTGGTACCAACCCAGACCCTCGGAAACAGACACTAGGGTGGAGGTTGGCATGCATGGAATAAAGCAAGAATATGCAAAGGGAGACATTGGGCTGCGATACATTCTCAAAATGCTTAGTCAACCCCTTGAAGATGTCTAAATCTAGGTTTTTCAGGATTATTCTGAGTTGGAGTGAAGGGGTCAGATATTTATATCTTCACACAGATAGGTTAAATGAAGGTTGTCCTTGGAATTAGAGCATGTGTTTTGGCAAGGTGGCTCTCTTCAGCTTTGGGAAGCTCCCAGAGAAGGCTGACGGCTGAGGGATGTCAATCAACAATAGTCCCCAAACCAGAGGGATATGTTCTAAAAGGGGGTTGGGATAGTACGGTGACTTCAACTCAAGATGTTTTCTCGGACATATGCAGAGATACTGAGTTCCAGCTCTCCCTCAGTCTCCCTGATTTCACACCCAGCTCTTGCCTTCTGCAAACCTACAGAGAGGCAGCAGTTACCCACAGACCACTCTATGTGATTCTACTCTTTGTTCTCTCTTTGGGAACCGGGCAGTTTGACTTCCTTTTTTAATCCTCCATTTCCCATATCTAGACCTTCACCGTCTGTACCAACAATTGTGAAAGGGATAAAATTTAGATGATATATTGCTATCCCATATTTCTCTAACTGAGCCTGACAACTGTAGTAGTTTAAGTAATTTTTCAGTTTTCATAAAAACGTATACCAACACCCTTTTCCATTTTTCATTTCCCTACTCTCTTACACAGTTGTTCTAATTGTGGTTAATCTTACATACCTGTACTTAAGTTACAGATATCGAAAGTACAGTGTGAACTCACATCACTCTCCGACAGATTAAGGACTACTTGGGACTTTGTGTCTCCACTTTCAGAGACAGCGTTAATTCGTTTTCAATATTACAAGTTGTATCATGTTAGGTGAAAACAGACTTTTACTCTTGTATTCAAGTTAAACAGGTGGACTCTGGTGTACAATGTGTAACATAACTTGGTTAAACTGGGAAATCTATTTCCCAATATCACTTCATTTGTATGCCTCTGTATTAGAGGAGAAATATGCACAACATCTGGAATGTGGAAATGAAGGGGCTCTGGTCTCTTAACACTCAGATGAAATGACAATGGATAAACTCAGAGGTGCCTGGTGGATTCCATCACTCTCCTCGGCTCTGCATCTACTTTGTCATATCTGTTGGCCCTGTTGACCTGGAATGTCTTCAGCCAACTACCAGAGCTTGGCTGGAGTTCCACAGAGACTGCAGTAGCGTAGAAACCACAGCTTCCCGTAGACCTCTTACTCTCTGTAATCTTTCACTGTGAAGGCTGCCAGACCAGATTTCATCACATGATGGCAGCAGAGTTCTAACAGGGCAAGCCCCAGTGCAAAGGGACTTCATGCTTACACAACTTGGCTGACATTCTATTGGCCAAAGCAGCTACAACCAAGCTTACTCAATGCGGGAAGGAGACACAAAAAGTCATGGATACTAAAGGACATGATTTAAATCTACCTCAGCAGAATTTTACAACCATTGTAAATTACATGTATTTTCCACTTCAGTGCACTGTCATCATTAGTGGCTATATGTGCATGCTGATTTTAGAATATATTAATTTCAATCCCCAACCTCCTTAACAGTGATGTCTTCTTATCTTTTTAAGTTTGTTAGCCCCTAGCACAGTACACTGAATTTCACAGTATTTGTTTTTGTGTTTTAAAGACGAGCACATAAAAAATGAATATGCCATAAAAGTTATAATAAACTCAGCATGTACATTTTCTAATCATTCTGTGAAATTGATATATCTATAAGCTACTTTGCTATTTCAGTATTTAACATATGGATGATAAAGTTAAAATTACTTCTGATGCACAAACAGAAATCTGGGTGTTTTTTTTTTGTTTGTTTGTTTGTTTTTGTTTTTCATCCCACTTGAGAAAATCTACTCAGAGCTAGATTGATTCTCACATTTTGACACAAGGGTTTGAGATCATTTCTGCAATAGCAGTAAGTGCAATGTGTAGCTGAAAATACAGGTTAGATAACAAGGATTTTTTTTTTAATGTACCCCTAAATGCCTCATATTGAACAACTAAAACAAGTTAAATCTAAGGGGGGTATTTTGGGGGTATTATTTTGCCATTACTATCTATCTACAGATTCTACTAAAACTTTTTGACTCTACTTTTGAGTCTATTCAGACTCAAAAGACAAAGATTATACTCAACATCAGTCTAATCAAAGGGATTTAGGACAGGAAACACCCCTTGCCAGCAGTACAACGTTGGACATTCTTCTCTTGCCAGAGTTCTTGTGGTAGGCCAACACAGTCCTATATGTGTCAACACCTTTGCAAGATCTGTACTGACGTACCTTCAGGGTCCTCACCAGAGACATGGACAGTTAAAATAGTCACTGTAGTCAGGGATGAATAAAATAGTTTGTACCTATTCCATTAGTGTAGTTTTCTGAGACCAGGTGCGGTGCACAGACCAGGAAGTCATTTTTAGCCGTAAGTAATGTAGCCTAACAATTTAGTTTTCATTTTCACCTATATTAGGTTTCCAGGGGAACAGGAACAAAGTTCATTTCCTTGAGCATGGAACAGGGTATTGTTAGTCCTTTGTCTGCATTGTCAAATGTTCCAACCATATTTTGTATAAAATTATTTACAATAAATAAGTGGGCTTTTAATTCTATGTATGTTTTCTTAAATGCAATTTATTTTCCTAAACATAACAGATGGTTCATGTGGTTTAGGGGACAGTAGATAATAACTATTGTTTTCTATTCTCTAGTAGTGAAGATGATAGTGAAAAGATATGCCTGTAGAGAAAAAGATCATGTGTGTATTGTCAACAATGAGCCAAGCCTGTGCTCCTTATTTAATGTGTATTTCATTATCTATTGATCATATTAATGTCGGGAGAGGAATTATAAGCACTGCTTATAGATGAGGAAACCAAGACTAAGACCATTTCCAGCTGAACTCTAGATTGTTATTACTAAGCACAGTTTAGAAACACTCACAAAATTATTTTTCATCGATTTTTAACTATCATTTAAACACAGAATATATAAACAAAACAGTGAAGCCAACGGTGTTTGGGTTTGTCTTTGATCTCATTAAGGCAAAGTCTTTGCTGGATGCTGACTATTTGAAAGTTGTTCAGGGCAAGAGGAAACAGGGATTTCTCAAAGAGGCATATTATGCAAAATAAGATGTCACTAAAAGGGTAACTCTTTTGCATAATTTTTGAAATTGTTGGTAAAGGATAGGCCAGAGATCATGAAGATTCAATCACAGGCAATAATGGAATGACTCTACTACATCCGTTTAAAACCAATAACAGTAGAAAATTAGGTATAGAGAGCAATCCTGTGTTGGTGGAATGCCTTCATAGCTTTGTCTTTTTTTTTTTTTTTTAATTCTGTATCTATAACATACTATGACTAACTCTAAGATTTTAAAAGTTTAAACCCAGAACTCTTGTCTTATTTTCTCTAAACAATGAAATTTCTCTTCTATTTCTGCCTCTCTCATCCTCTAATTTGTGTTCATTTGTGTTTATTTCCTTTTGCTTTTTTTAAATCAAACTGAGTAGTAATAAAATAATGTGTTTGATTATATACTCAGATTAAGCCCTTCATGTATAAATCATATAGAGTTGTTGATAAGTCATCTTTGAATTATACTTATCTACCATTATCACATGTTTTTGTATCTGGTGTGTTTGTGTATAGTTTATTTTAGCAAAAATGTTAAAAATAAATTACAAGTAATATGTCAATTTAAGTCATTTTTCTTAACTAAATTAATTCTCATTAGCACTTGACATAGCATGCATTTATTTTTAAATTTTATAACAATAGACATCTTAAGTCAAAGCCTAGAATTATTCAGTTTATAGAATACCATGTTTGATATAATTTCTAATAAATCAAATTTTATACATATAAATGTATCATTTTCCTTCAATTATCTACTTTAATATTAATTACCTGGGAAATTAAAAATAAAATCCTAGTGAATTAACTATTTAGTCAATATTTCTACTACCAATTAAAAAATAAATATTTTTTAGGAATTATTGGATTTACAATGATATCATGTAATTTTAATCCCCCTTTCTTGAAAAAACTATTTTGTTATAATTGCACTGATAGACTATAAATCAAATAAAATATTTCAGTGGTGTACATAATGACACATATTTTAAAATTAATTTTTCATATATTTTATTTTCTTCATACAAAGATTAGTTCTGCCTTATAAAGTTTTTATCAATAGTTTTATTTCAAATTAATAAGGAGATTTCAAATATTAAGGAGATATTTGTGTGACAAAAAAATTCAACATTACATGATATCAATAGTAGTTTTGTATGTTTTCTGCTATTTTCCATATTTCTATGTATTTAGAAAAACTAATAGTGTTATTGATAATGTCAGTACAACTAAAACATTGGAAATTTTTATGTTGTATTTTCAGAGATACACTTAAGCTAACTGATGGGACAATTACAAATTATTAGTAAATTGAAAATGAAACTGAGTTTGCTTCCCCACTGCTCTGCTCACTATCCAGCAAAAAACCAAAACCAAAACAAAATCTTGACATCAAAGAAAATAGTTTACCTTACAGTTTTTTATCTCCACTTCTTATCTTTTATTTTCAGTTTACATTTTCTTGATTTATGGGGGAAAAATAATGACCTAGAGGCAGGAATTCTTAGCAGCTAATGCTCAGATGAATAAAATGCCACAGGCCAACTAAACTGTCATAAATAAAGCAAAGCTGGAGAATGAAATGAACTACTTTTCACCAGTGATTGGACAGTTATTGATTCAAAGTTGTATAATAGATAAAGAAAAAAAGGAACCAACACACTCCAAGGTCAAGGAACTCTTAAATTACTGCCATTTAATTTCTAAAGAATACATCTATTGATTAATTTATCTATGCACATTTATATCAATGTTTAGTTGTCATATAGAGATAGAAAAATAATTAAAGCAGATAAGAGAATTATGCAATAAAGGATTAGGTTATTTTTGTTTCAAATTTTTAAGAAGAGTATAAATTTAAAATTTCTACATGGTATTTTTACAAAAATTGTGTCACTTTGAGATACATGTTCTAAAATGCTTTAACTTCTCATCTTCTATCAATTAATTTCATGCAGTATAACAAAATTATTGCGATTCCATCCTTTAAAAATTATTCATATAACCAGGTAAAAATTATTCCTTAATCTAAATCTATACAAAAGCTAAAATTCATTTATTTCATGTGAGGTACAGGTTTTCTTTTCATTTAAAATTATAATATTTATCCTGCAATAACGAACAACACTACCCTTTATCATCCTAGCATCAACAGGAGTGGTAGCTATCAATTTCAACTTTACACTTGTAATTGCTGGGCTTATAACCTCCGGCTTTCCCTGACTTTTCTTTCTCCTTTGCCCCATACATGAAAAATGTTGTCAGGGACTGCCATTCTGTTATTCTATAACATATCTTTATTGTACTTTCTACTTTGTTTTTCTAGAAATTTTATTCAGTTTTCTAAAACTGGCCTATCTGGCTTACATAGCACATATGCATATATTCACTTCTTTATTGTCATCAACTATAAGAGGTAGGAAGAATATTTTCTGGATTTCTCAATACTGTATTCTAAGTGCTTAAAACCGTACTTTGCATATAATGGAGACCCACTAAACATTTGTTGTAATAATGAATTTCTAATGTATTCTCCCCACAAACTCAAAAAATATTTTTGTATTACATGCTGAAGAATGAAACAATGACCAAAACAGAACCATGTTGTAGCAGTTTTTCTTTACTTGTTTGTTTAATGCACCACGTTCTTGGTTTCTTTAGTTCTCCCAGCTTTGTTCTTCCAAGATACTTATAGTGAAGCAAATGTGGCTTATCAATTTTGCAATGTAGTCAATGCCATCTCTGATGGTTAATTTTATGTCAACTTAACTGGGCCACAGGGTACCCAGATATTTGGGCAAACGTTATCATGGGTGTTTCTCTGAAGGTGTTTTTGGATAAGATTAACATTTTAATTGGTAAAGCAGATTACCCTCCATAATGTAGATGGGTCTCATCCAGTCAGTTGAAGGCCTGAGCAGAACAAAAGTACTTGCCCTTCTCTGAGTAAGAGAATGAATTCCCCAGCAGACTGCCTTTGGGCTTCATCAAGACTGTTGGCTCTCCTAGGTCTTGAGCCTGCTGGCCCACAATGTAGATGTGGACCTTCCAGCCTCCATAATTGGGTGAGCATGCATATATATACATACATACATACATACATACATACATATATATATATATATATATATATATATATATATATATATATATATATAATGTCATGTATACACATATACACATTACTTTAGTTCTGTTTCACTCAAGAACTAATATGCCATCTCTCCTATTGTAAAGTATATTTCTTTTTTGAATATTTCCTTGAACAAACAAACCAACCTATACTTCTTATTATGTATTGAGTGACCTCTAGATGCCACAATCAGTGGCCTCTCCACAAAACATTATCCATTATGGTTGACTGCTATATGACAAGAAAGTTCCTCCCCCTTTAAAATAAAGAGCATGTGGATACTGAACTAAATCTACCAAAAACAAAATGTTGGTAAACAAAATAAGCAGGAATTAAGCCAAGATCTGTCTCACCCCAAATTGTTATTTTTCTTAGTGACATCATTAAACTGCTCATCATTCTAACATCTCTTAAAAAAATAGTCAACTATTACATTTATTTATGATTTTAAAGAGATTTTAATTCCACAATTAATTTACTTTGCTATTTATTGACTAGAATCCTATGATATGATATAAATTTGTTCAGTCATGCCGCTCCATTTACTCCTTTAATATTGGGGACACTTGCTTCAACTGTGTTGGAACATTAAAAATATGGTTAATTGACTTTCTAGTATGATAAATAAAAACAAATTAAGGTATGGCAAAGTGAACTCTCAGAGGTTCTGCTCTTAATAAAGAAATGGTATGTGAAATGTAATCTTTAAAACAGAAGATACTCTTAAAAGTGATTATTCTTTGTTTTTACAGTTCATTGTCTTCTTTTTATGATTCAGAAGAGAATAAAACAACCAATTTATAGGAGCATTGCTTATTTGCATATCTCATTGTAAGCTTTGCTAATTGTTATTGAAAATGCCCAGATTGTTTATTAGGTGTTTATTTTTTGAAGAATTTTATTTGCTTAACATTCTTAATAATAAAACCATTGTTAGAACAATACCGAAAATATATCAGAAGATCAACATTTATTTTCCATAATGAATTTTCCCAGTTTTCAAAATACATCTCTTGTTATTGTAAAAATATTATATGTAGTTTTGTGCATTATTTTCAAAGTATCATAAATAGTAATTAAATGCTCTCTGAGTAATCTTAATATAATAATTACTTTCAAAAGGAAATGATTTCTCATCAATTCCCTGTGACCCTTTATTATTGCTGTGTTTACATTAAATAGCATGATGGGCAAATTAGAAATGGACGTGAATTAGGACTATTGAATTATAAATTATATAGTAACTTGGTTAATTTAAATATTTCGGTTAACATACGTTATTTTTATAGGAACAATGCCCTATCAATTCCTAATCTACTAAAAACATATTTAAGAGACTCAGCCTATCACAGTGAACATATGTTAACAGTGCAAAAATGTTGACTGGTACCTTATTCTGAAAGTTGTTATTTTGAAATGCACCTGAAGAGTGCCTTATTTTCTTAAGAATGATAAAAAAAAAAAGCAAAACAAAATAAAACCACCTATTTGTTACTGATAAATCTTATTGTCTCATTATCAAGTTATATTAAGAAGAGGACTTCCTTTCGCCTTCCTAAAAGGGGATGATGTGTTGAAATGAATAGTCCTGTCCGTCTTTCATCTATCACTCCTCTCCAAGAGTTGAGTTTTTGCGATATTGGTGAGAGCCTGAAGTTTATTGATCAACGCCAGGTACAGGCAGGATACTAAAAGTCACAGTTGGGGAAAATCACTATGCCTATATCCCTATATTCTTCAGTCTCCAGAGGAAGCTCCGACAGCATCCTCATCTGGAATCTTATCTCCATTTAGCGCTGAATACATCCTTATTTGTTCTAACCCCCTAGCCCTCCGTGACCCCATCCCTACTCCTCCAAAGCTTATGCTGTCCTATGGATACTTTTGTTTGTATCATTAGCAACATTTCTATAGTTTATAGCTTTGAACTTTTCCTTCAGCTTCTGCTATGTGAAACCTGACCATCTCTTGAAGACAATGCTTCCATAGTGTAGCATTTACTGATGGCTACAACATATGTACTACCGGGACTTACAAAGGGGGTTAGGTGATTGTTTTCTCATGCCACTACCAGAACATTACTCTTCTCCCTTCCACTAAATGACAATTGCTTTGAAGCAAAGCTCTTAGTATATCTGATCAGCTACTTTTCCTTGTCACAATTATTGATAAACCTGGTCACTTTTCCTCATTCATAATTTTATCAGTTTACTCACTGCTAGTCTCTCTCTCTCTCTCTTTCTCTCTCTCTCTGCCTCTGTCTCTATTAATTGCTTCCCTCTTCCATCTAATGATCTCTATGCTGTCTGCTTGTTTTCTATGCTCCTCTGCTATCAACCCACTTGGTCAGACCCTACCCTTGTCACTAGCACTAACTGCAACTTCTCCAAAATTTCATTTTTTAAGCCTCCACCTCTTTGATTATCACTTCTAATCGTGAAGCTTTTCCCCTCTAGTATTTTAAAGCCAGCTTTTTTTTTTTTTTTTTTATCGCAATGGTATGTCCAACATACTAACTATATCCCTTGCCATTGTCCATCATTACTCTCTTATCTTCAATTCCTGAGTGCTTGGCTCCTGAGTGCTTGGCTTACACTCCTTGGGCAAATATTTCCATTGCTTATCCTTGGGCAAATATTTCCCTTGCTTAGGCTCTCAAATCATTTGTTTCTCTACCCCTGTAAAGTACTGACCTAGAAAACCTGGTATGTTTCTGTACTACATCAGAGCAACTGAATGTAAATGAAGAAAAACACACAATCACACTTTAAATTTATGACCAAAAACTGGAAAGTGTGTCTTAAAAATGCAAGTACATTTTCCTAGTCAATTCACTCTTCCAAGGTATTTTATTGTTTTTAATGCTCTTGTGAATGGGATAGCAGTCTTTATTTCCTTTTGAGATGTTTCATTATTAGTATACAGAAATACAATTGATTTCTATAAGTTGATTTTATATCCTTGAACTTTACTTAATTCATTGATTAGTTCCAAGAGTTTTTTGGTTGAGTCTTTGGGATTTTCTCTATAGGAAATCATATTATCTGGAAATAATGACAATTTTACTTCTTCCTTTTTGATTTGGACATTAGGATGGCTTTGTTTTTTCCTTCGTCTTGTCTAATTGCTCTAGCTAAGACTTCTAGCACTATATTTAGTAAGAACGGTAAGAGTGGTCATCCTTGTCTTATTCCTGATGTTAGAAGAATGAAGACCAGAAATAATTATAACAATGGAAGTGAAAAATATGCACAATGAAACTTACAAAGCATTGTTCAAAGAAATTGAAAAAGACACAAATAGAAAGACATCCCATGTTCCTGGATCAAAATTATTAATCTTGTTAACATGTCCTTATTACCCAAACGCCATTTATAGATTCAACACAATTTTAACACAAAATCCAAATGGCATTCTTTATAGAAATAGAAACAATCCTAAAATTTGTATGGAACCACTGAAAAACGTAAAAGCCACATCAATCCTAAGAAAGACAAACAAAGCTGGATGCATCATACTTACTGATTTTAAACTATACTGCAAAGCTGTAGTAATGAAAACAGTATGTTACTAGCATAAATATAAATCATTGTGACAAAATAGAGAGCCCAGAATTAAACTCCCAAATAGATAGTCGACTGATATTTGGATAAAAGGATAGTCTTCAACAAATGGTGTTGGAAAAACTGAGTTAATACTTGTATAAGAGTGAAATTGAACCTCTATCTTACACCATTCACAAAAAAGTTAACTCAAAATGGATTAAGGACTTAAAAATAAGATTTGATACTTTAAAACTCTTGAAAGAAGACATAGAGAAGGATTTCCTCAACATTGGTCTTGGCAATGATTTTTTTAATACGACATTGAGTGCACAGCAACAAAAGCAAAAGCTTTTGTTTTGATGGGACTACATTAAACTTATAATTTTCTTCTGTACATCAAATGAAACAATCAAAAGGAAAAGGCAACCTATAGGAGAAAATTTTTGCAAAGCATATATCAAATAAGGGATTAATATTCAAAATGTAAAAAAACTCACACTCTATAAGAAAAAACAAACAAACACAATCTGATTTAAAAATGCACATAGTAATTAAATAGACATGTCTTCAGGGAAGACATCCAAATGGCCACTAAATACATGAAAAGATGCTCTATGTCACTAATCATCAGGGAAATGGAAGTCAAAACCAAAATAAGATATCACCTCACATCTGTTCAAATGGCTCTCATCAAGTAAGGGAGGGAGGAGGGTGGTAGATGAGGGTAAAAGGGATCAAATATACGGTAATGGAAGGAGAACTGACTCTGGGTGGTGAACACACCATCCAGATTTATAGATAATGTAATACAGAATTGTTCACCTGAAATTTATGTAATTTTACTAACAATTGTCACCCCAATAAACTTTAATTAAAAAAAAAATGAGATAACAAGTGTCTGTGAGGATGTTGAGAAAAGGAACACTTGTACATTTTTGGTGGGAATGTAAATTGATTCAACCACTATGGAGAATAATATGGAGATTTTTCAAAAAATTAAAAAATAGATATAACATATGCTTTAACAATTCCATTTATGAGTATATACCCAAAAGAAATGAAAATGGGATATCAAAGAGATATATGCCCTTCCATGTTTATTGAAGTATTATTTACAATAGTCAAAATATGAAAACAATCCAAGTGCCCATCAATTGGTGAATAAACATGATATGATCCTGTCATTTGTGACAGCATGAATTGACCCTGAAGTCATTATGCTAAGTGAGATAAGTTAGACAGAGAAAAACAAATACAGTATAATTTTATTTACATGTGGAATCTAAAAAAAGCCAAACTTGTAAATAGACTAAAATGGTGTTTATCAGGGGCTGGGAAATGGGGAGACAGGACACATATTGTTTAAGGGTACAAACTTGCAATGAGTCATAAATAAGTCCTAGAGATCTAATGCACAGTATAGTGGATATAGACAACAATATTGTATTATAAACATCAAACTTGCTAAGACACTAGATCTTAATTATTCCAACCACAAAAAAGATATTTATGTGATGTGATAGAAGTATAATTATCATTACAATGGAAATCATATTACATTTTATAAATGCATCAATCAGTATGTTGTACATCTTACATTTATACAGTAATGTATGCCAAATATATTTCAATTAAAAAATAAAATAAAATAAATCACTCTTTTATTCCCAATTAATATTTTATACTTTCTCTTCTTTCTACAAATGCTACTTATTTCTCTCACTCATGCTTCATATTTCACCAAGAAAACAGAAGCCTTTAAAAGACAATTTTTACATGTTCCTATCAACCAATCTACCAGACCATCTTCAGCAATCAAAACCTGTAAGATCTACCTTCCTGTTACAACGGGAAAAACTATCCATGTCCCTTCCAAAGATCAACCTCCCCATTCTCTAGTGGCACGATAGATCCTGTATCAATTTGCTTTTGTCATGTAATAAATCACTCTAATATTTAGTGGCTGAAAACATTTTTGTGATTTTCATTCATGAATCTATAATTATGCTGTGGTTTGGCTGACATAGGGTGGGCTTGAAGTAAACCCATCGGGACTTGGTTCATTGCTGAGCTTTGTGTTCATATCTGTACCTCTAGGGCTGAATTTGAGACCTAGGCTGAGTTTGTAACAGCTCCCCATGGGGATTTCTTTTCTTGGTGATGGTAGAGGTTCAGAAGAGCAAGCAAAAACTCAGGTCTTTTGAGCTAGTTACTCTGATTTGGGCATATAGTGAGACTAATTACATTTCTCTTTAATTCTTATATAGATTTCACTAATTTCTACATTCGTTCTTTCTTCCTTCTGTGTCATCAGTTTTTCTCTAACTGGATCATTTCTGTGAGCAAACATGCTGAAATATTTCTCCGTTCATAGGCCAAAAAAAAAAAAAAACAAAAAAACTTTCCTTAGCTCCAATCCAACCACCACTCCATTTCTATGTTCCCTATAGAGCAAAATTCCTGGAAAGCTATATTCTTTGTCTGCTTTGCCATCTCCCATCGTGACTAGAACCCATGTGCTTCAGACTCCTATCCCTACCACTCCACTGAAACTTTAATTGCCAATTCCAATGACATATTTTCCGTTTTCTGCTTCACCATAAGCACTTGACATAGTAGGTCACTCCTGCCTACTTAAAATATTTTTATTTACTTAGCTTTCTTGTCTACTTCAGTGTAGTGCCTCAGTGCCCTGAGAGGAGCCTGTTAAACTCTATAAACTCCAAATTTTGTTGTAAGGCTCAATCCTTGGCCCGTTTATCCATAGCGTTGCACTCACTCTTGGTGAGTGGTCACTCTAATTTCACCTAGTCTACACCTACCATAATGTCCTCCTGATTCATTTATATTGCTGTTCATTTATATGGTAGGATTTCCTTCTTTTTAAAGACTTAATAACATTACACTTTATGTGTATAAAATAATGTATTTATCCATTCATCTGTCAATGGCCATTTAAGTGGTTTCCATATTTTGGCTATTGTGAACAAAGCTGCACTGAACATGGGAGTATAGATATCTCCTCAAGATTCTAATTTCAGCACCTTTGGATACACACACACACACACACACAAGTGGTACTGCCGGATAATATGATAAATATATTTTTAATTTTTGAGGAAACTCCATACTATTTTTTACAATGGTTGCACCATTTAACATTCCCATTAACAGTGTATAAGGGTTATAATTTATTCACATCCTTGCAAGACTTAACTTTTTTTTTTTTTAATAACAGCCATCCTAATATCAATATGGTATGAGGTGCCATTAACCCCAAACCTTTTTAAACTCTTTGAGAAAACTGAAAGAGAGGTAACACTTCCAAAATCATTTTATTAGGCCATCATTACCTTGTTACAACAGTCAGAAAAAGACACTAAAATAAAACAAAACAAAAACTATAGGACAATATCCTTGAGAAATGTAAAAATCTTTTAGTAGCAAACTAAATTCAGCTACATATTAAGGAGATCATTCACCATGACCAAGTATGATTTATCTTTTGGATGCAAGGATTGTTAAATATATGCAAAAATATGCAAGTCAATAACCTATTAACAAAAGGAAGGATAAAGATAATATGATCATCTCAACAGATGTAGAAAGATGATTTGACGAAATTCAACACCCTTTCATGATAAAATTTCTCAAAAACTGGATATAGAAAAAAAACATACCTCAACATAATACAGGCCATATATGAAAAATACACAGCTAACATCATGCTTAATGGTGAAAAACTGAAGGCTTTTCCTCTAAGATCAGGAAGAAGAAAAGGATGTTCACGCTCATCACATCTATTCAACATAATGCTAGAAGTTCTAGCCAAAATGATTAGGCAAGAAAAATAAATAAAATGCATCCAAATCAGGTAAAAATTATCTCTGTTCACAGAGAACATGATCTTATATATAGAAAACTCTAAATACACCACCAGAAAACTAGAACTAATAAATGTTATTTTATTAGTTAGAACTAGAAAATGAATTCAGTAAAACTGCAGAATAGAAATTCAACATACAAAAATCTATTGCATTTGTGTATGCTAACAATGAATATCTAAAAGGAAAATTAAGAAAATAATCCTATTTACAATAGCATTACAAATAATAAAATACTTAGAAATAAATTTAACCAAAAAGGTCAAAGACTTGTATACTAAAAACACAATACTTTGATGAAAGAAATGAGAGAAGATACAAATAAATAGCAATATATGGTATGCTTATGGATTGGAAGACTTTACATTGTTAAAATGTCCGTAATACCCAAAGCAACCTACATAATCAAATAATTCGCTATCAAAGTTCCTATAGCATTTTTTTATAGAAAATAAAAATCTTAAATTTATTTGGAACCACAAAAGCCCCCAAATATGTAAAATAATCTTAAGAAATAACAATATAACTTGAGATATCAGACTTCCTGATTTAAAAAAATACTGTGTTTCCCCGAAAATAAAACTGGGTCTTATATTAAGTTTTCCTCCAAAAGATGCATTAGAGCTGATGGTCAGGGGGTATCATCCTGAAAAATCATGCTAAGACTTATTTTCCAGTTAGGTCTTATTTTCAGGGAAACACTGTATTACAAAGCTACATTAATCAAAACAGTGTGGTGCTTGCTTAAAGCAGACACACAGATAAATAGAACAGAATAGAAAGCCCAGAAATAAAATCATGCATATAAGGTCAACTGATTTTTAACAAGGGTGTCATGACTACGTATTAGGGAAAAGATAGTCTTCAACAAATGGTGCTGGGAAAACTGAATATCCACGCAAGTAAGACAGACTGGACCATATCCTATACCATACACAAAAATCTACTCAAAATGGATTAAAGTTTCAACATAAGGTTTAAATCTATACAGATCTAGAAGAAAACATAAGCAACAATCTTCATGACATTGGTCTAGACAATTATTTCCTGGATATGACACCAACAGCACAGGCAATAAAAGCAAAAATAGACAGGCAGGACTACAGCAAATTAAAAAGTTTCTGCACAGCAAAGGAAACAATCAAGAGAGTGACAATGGAACCTACAGAATGGGAGAAAATATTTGCAAGCCATTTATCTGATAAGAGATCAATGTTCAAAATATACAAAGACTCCTACAACGCAATAGCAAAAAAAAAAACAGAACAAAATAAACAAAAAAAGCAAAAACAAATAACCTGATTAATTAAGAATGGCAATGGTCTGAAATAAACATTTCTCCAAAGAAGACATATAAGTAGTCAAGAGGTATATGAAAATACGCTCACATATTAATCATCAAGGAAATGCAAATCAGCCATTTTTCAGTCATGAGACTTGGAAAAATAATTAGTTTGAAACTTTGTCTATCTGTAAAGTGAACATACTATTTTATAATAATCCTAAAGATAGGATAATCAAATGCAAGAATATATGTGATTTCTTTTAAACTTTTATGTTTGAATACTATAATACAATGCCATTGTAATTTCCTTCTGATGATTTCTTTATATTTGCATATTTCAAGAATTTTCTCATTTGGAACTAAATAACTATATTTACATTTAAATCTGATCACAACAGCAGTAAAAGTCCCTAGGAAAGACTTCTTGCTTTATAATTATTTTTAATAGACTAATTACTTTGAGTAGTTGGCATTAGTCTTTACCAATTATCTAAATTTAACATATATAATTAGCTAAGAATGGACAAAGAGATATGAAACATATTCCATGTTTTCACGGGGCAGTTGTTTTATTATGCACGGATTACAATCCAAAATGCTTGCTGGATATTCATTCATGCCTTTTGAAAATTTCAACATGGAATTATTCTAAGAAGTAAAAGTATTTAGGCCCAATAATTCTTGTGAGAATTACCGTTATGTCTATTTCTGCCTCATAAAGACAACAATTAAGAGCTATTTAATATTATAGCATTGTTTAATGATGCTTAAGAGAGCAGGAAAAAGTTTCTGGCAAAGTTGCATTTAGTCACTATTTTGAACAATATATTGAAATAATATAATATGAGTATAAACAACTGGATTAAAAACAACTTCTACTAATGGTGGTGTTTATAGGCTACACAAATTGGAGTGAGTGAAGAGCGAATGCAGGAAATGTAGGTGGTGTAAATGCAGTCAGGATACAATCATTTGGGAAACAAGTCAGAAGGGAATCAACGAGCTAGGTAAATAGTTGAAGACAGTTACAAGAGAGGAAATATATTTTATTATGGATAATATCTGAGTATATTCATTTAAATATAAATCAGGAAATTATTAAAGGCAGGGTTGAAGAAACAATGGAGGTGACTGATGAAGTGAGGTCTAGGGAAATAGGAGAGAAATGGGAACATTTTTGTTCATTGAAAATTACTGTGACAGAATTTTCACTTGAGGTCTGACTCCCAGCTCTACTTTTAAGAAGCAGGAACTCTGTTGGCTAGAAGAAAAAGAGTCTCATTATGGGCTATGTTGCATGACTTGATGAAAGGCTGTCCATAAAAATGCCACGGTATTCACACTTGAAGCAAATCCTGTTTTCACCTAGTCTGTCAAATCATTCTCTGGACAATGAGTGTGCCATTTCAAGTCTATTAGAAATAAATTCAAGGGTTTTTTTGTTTTGTTTTGTGTGTTTGTTTTTTGAAGAAACAGAAATAACAAAGCCAACCAAACAATAAACCTAGAGAAACTCCAGGGTTTGATGGTCATGAAAAATTTTGTAATTGCTGATGTAGAGCTATACATGGTTGTGAGATGTTGCCAAGTCCATTATGAACAAATTTATGGACTGAGCTTGAAGATAGGAGAATCCAAGGTTATGACAAACTGTAAATTAAGACAGAACCTTCGATGACTATTTATGAATTGGAAAGTCAAAAGAAGGTGGGTTTTCAATTGGTTTGTGTGCATACAGCCATGGGTTTGATTTTAAGCCTGGTGTTAGATTTGGGGTTTAACTATGAAATAAAATATATTCCAAATTTTGAGTAAATAAGAGGAAATATATATTTAAGACTCTCATGGGGTATGTAAAGCAGGAAAATTGAAATAGAAAGAAACTAAGAATTTAAGATATTAATAACAATGCTCCTGAAACAGTTGAGATGACGAAGGCCTAGATTAGGTCAACTATAAACAAAGGAGGGGGCTTAGTTTAGAGATATTTTTCAGTGGTGCTTCTTAGTAGAGGGTTATAACTGCCTCCCACATAGAAACAGAATATCAGAATGGTAGGCTGCAGTCCTTCTAAAAGCAAACCTAAATTCACCTGTGTTTTAACTTTGAGTCATGACATTCAATCACCCTACAATCCTGAAAATAACACAATTTAATGATGCAGTTTAGGATAACAATTGGTTTAGTTGATAACCTTGGCCTACATGAGTTACTTTTCCTTGTACTGTGTAATTCTTTTCTGTTCAGATGCTCATGACGTGGCATCTCCAATCTTGGAAACTCCTATTCATTCTTAAAACTGATCCCTGACATTTCATATCTGACTCATTTAAGCATGGATAAACTTTCCCCCCTTTGTCTCCCATAGCACTTTGAGAAATACATTAGTATTGGGGGCTCTTTCTCAACAGACTAAATCTCTCCAAGACTTCCCATAGTCATCAGCAGGAATCCAAATGCTAAGGCTTGTTTGTCAATATACTGTATAATACAGTCAGCAGCTAACTGCTATAAACATCTACATTGCAAACTCCTTTTCTTCCAAATTAAATTTACTTCAGGAGAATCTAAGCTTCTCAGGGTTTGAATCCTCAAGCTAGGACAATTAAGTTTGTGAACTCATCCTAGAAAAAGTGCTGCATACCTCACTGCTGAATATCATTGCAGTCACCTTCAAAGTCCTCCCCATGGGAAGCTATGCACCGACACCAGAGCCTAGTCCACCCTTCAAAGCAATTTTGGAACTCTTTTTCTAGAATGGCCATCGGAGCTGTTGTCGTATTACACTTGATGTCCTAAATGTCGTCTAAATGTCTTCCTTTCAACATTTCCTTTATCTTCAAGTAAAGAAAGAAGTCATTGGGAGCCAGATCAGGTGAGTAGGGAGGGAAGGTGTTCCAATACAGTTATTTGTTTACTGGCTAAAACCTCCCTCACAGACAGTGCCATGTGAGTTGGTATATTTCTGTGATTCAAGAGCCATGAATTGTTGGCAAAAAGTTCAAGTTGTTGAACTTTTTCATGCATTCTTTTCAGCACTTCCAAAGTAAACTCGGTTAACTGTTTGTGCAGTTGGTACAAATTCATAGTTAATAATCCCTCTGATGTCAAAAAAGGTTAGCAACATCATTGCAACAAGTTCGCAAATTTAATTGCCACACCTCATATGTATGAACAGACAAGCACTCCTAATATTCAATTCCATTATAACATGAATCACATCTAGAAGTTATTTTCTTGTCTCACTTAACTGCCTACAAGCAAGACCTTCCCATATCCTTGTCCATATGTGAGCAACCTCAAGCCAGGGCTCCATAACTTTTACTTTTCCGTCATCTCCCCACTTCACTTTTGCCTGATGTGAGATGGGCTCCAGTCTGACCTCCTCTAATCACCTCTCAGTTTCTGTTCCCTGTGGCATACTCTATTGCTTCTTGCCTCTGGACTAATGTTTCCTACCAGACAGCTCTCTTGGCAAGGGTACCAAAAAGAGATCAAGCATGGCTTCCTGATGCTTGATAATATAATATTGACTTAGACCACATAGTGGAAGGGCTTGTTGTGCTGCATTGTCCTGTGTCTTCTCCCTGCCATTTCCATTTGTTTAGTTCCTGGCTCAACTTTGCACCAAGGATAGCCCAGCAAGTCTACAAAACATTTATTAAATTAGACAATACCCATTTCTCCCCAACACTTTAGCTCATCAAGAAATTTTAATTTGAAGCTATCTTCTTGCTTACTTCTACAGCAGTGGGGAGAAGCAATTCTCTTGCACCCCCCACCCTCAAGTAAAGTATGGGAAAAGCTGTTGCTACACAGCAGCCTAGCCATCTGTCTCCTGGTACCTGCCCCTAAAGAAAAGGGAGTCTGTGAGACAGATCATTTCAGGAACTTTGATTCACCTTTGTCTTACGTCTTATGTCTCCCTGTTTGGCCTCAAAAACATGGCTGGGTAGTCAATGACGGGTAAGATTCCCCATGAGGAGGCAACCCAAGCCAGATACAGCCTCTTGGGGACCATCTGGGGAACTTGTGGGGTCGATAGAGATGAGCACAGCCCCCTATCATCCCCCGGCTAAGGAGAGTCTCTGCCTCTGTGGCTGTATTCCTTCCCACAGCCTGCAGAAGAAGTGACTCAATGATGTACTCTCCATCTATTCATATGCCTAAAGGTTTAGTCCCTTGGGGAAGTACATACATCTTATGTATAATGTATGGGATTCACAGATCTTGAGATTGACAAGCTTTATCTCTTTTACTTCCTCACCTAACTAATAAAAGCTATGCGTTGTCCTGATTTGGGGCTCAGTCTTTGAGACTTGAATCCCTTGGCCCAGCTTGCACTCTACTCTTGTCTACTGTCTTTTTTAAACTTTTGTCTCCCTTCTTGCTTCCCACTGCTTCCTCTTGTCATGAGGGATACGACAAAAAGCCAAACTGCCTCCCACCAGGAAGATGGATCTGTTTCTAGGGTATTCTCCTCCTTCAACTCCTACTTTTCTCTGTAGAAACTTAGGAAAAGTAATGGTAGCAGCATGTTGGAAATTAGTAAGTCCCGATGTGATATGTCTGCTGGGGTCATTTTTTTTTTTTTAGCAGTTAGCTTCAATATATGGGGTTGTTGAGTGTCTATTATTTTCAGCCACAGTTGAGTGTCTATTATTTTCAGCCACAAGGCTTTCACTATCATTCTGAGATAACATAAAAACTCACATTTGTTATCCTATTAGATAATTCAACTTTAAATTACAGTTTAAAATGTTTGAAGAAGTTTAATTAATCAAACACATACACATAGTCAATGTTTCAATGCTCAAGAAATATTAGCTTTCAAAGTATTCAATAAGACATGTGAATTTAATAAATTGAACATTAAACAATGGAAAAAATAGCTGTGGGTGTTCTTCTCCATGCACAAACTTCTAAGGTTTCCAAGAATCTTTATAAACATCCTGAAATCGAAGGCACACCAGGAATGACAACAACATTTCACAGTGGTGTCTGTCCCTAATAGTCAGACATCTACCTACCTTCCTAATCATACCTGTCATCTCTCTAGTGTATAAATTTCAATTGATAAATGTCTTGCCTTCATTAACTTTGTAACCCGATCTTTCTTTTGTTTTTCAATCTCTCTCACATTCAGCCTTGAATTTAAAACTTTCATAAGTGTAAAGTTTCTTGAAATAATGTAGTTATATACTGATCCACAAAATGCTTGCCTTAGTGTAGCGATATCCCCTTATCTGAAACATAGTGGCTCAGTTTTATAACCTTGGACACACTAGCATCTTAAACATTTATTACAGCCACCTCTTTTTTTTTTTTTTGAGACTCCTCATTCATGTTTGTTTTTCTTTCCTTTTTACATGTTTTTGTTTTATTTCATGGTTTTGTTTTTACAAACGTCAGATAAGGCATCCCCACTAGCTTTGTGATGGTGGTATTCTGGCCCGATAGTTGAATTAGTTGTTGGCCCAGAGCTTCTTGGGAAACTTCTGTCAATTTCTCAGAACACAGAGACCAAACCATACTTTAGTTCCACAATGATCAGATCATACACACAGACACACACACACACAGAGCTCTGCCTTCTTTTGGATTCCTTGAATGTTTGGGGGAAATCAAGGGACTTGGATTCCTGTGTGAAGGAGTATCTGTTTCCTCTATTCTTAGTCCTTGCCTCACCTACAAGGAAACAGAGGGAATCAGGTCGAAAGCTCAAGATGAAACTGCAACACTGAGAGCTGGCAGAGGATTCCTACTTTAGAATCCATTTTCCTAACAGGCCCAGTTTGAAAACATTCTCAGAGACATAAGGCACTCATTTCAAAGTTTCCAGAAAATAATCATGTCCTTAATAAACCAACAAACAAGGAACCAACAAGTATTATAGAATCTTTAGAGTTTGGAGTCTATGTGAATTAGGAATACTTATGGCTGAGAATATGGCAGAAGCAAAGTGAGAAATCTTGAGACCTATTATGATGAGGTGAGAAACAGAAATGTATGTTGTGACAATGTATAGGAGGATTTGGTACAAACTGAGCAAATTATGCTATTTTCTTATTTTGAAAGTTTATATAATCTTAAAAACATGCAAGGTTTTTTACAGTAATAAAAAAAAAAAAATCAAGAAATCATTGAGAAACTTTTTGATAAAGAAAGATAGCCTGGCTTGTTTCTTCTATTTTGCAGTCTGCTATGTGCTAGAGAATTTGGGGTCTAGAGAGATGTTTCAAGGTAATAAGTATTATGATAATTTTTAAATAATATCCTCTGGGAATGCCTGAAAGAAGAGATTAATCTAAGAGAAGTTCCAGAAAGATGAGTAAGAGAAATATTGGGTCCTATGATAATAGGTAGAATTTTAATAGGTAAACACAAATAAATGTTTGCATATCTGTTATCACAAATTGTCAATGAATTGCTCAAGGGCAAGTATTTTCGTTCCTGCAATAACAAGAAAGAATTTAGTACTTTATTGGGCTCCTAAAGCTGGGAATGCCTTAAAGAAAGTCACAGTTTAATACAGAATAAATGAAGGAAAAACATAATTTGCACCCTTGAAATGACTAATGCAAGAATTGATATAATTGTAAGGTACAGAAATAACATGGTGGGAATAGAGTAGGGAGAGCCAGCATAGGCTTTTGAGAAGATATAAAAACTGAGGTGACTTTCAAAGTTCGAATGAGAGTTTATGAGATGGAATATAGAAGTTTTTGAGGATGGTGTTGGACATATATTGGAAAACAAGTTTTTTTTTTTAAATATGCATACATGTTTGAAAAGAAAATACTGTTACACATTTTTGTTTCTTAAAACCACACAAAACAAATTACATAAACAAAGATGCCATAGAATATTGAGGTTAAGTGTACAGATGAGGTTCCCTTTGCAAATGATTAAATAACCTTGGGAAAACTACTTATTCTACATCTGTCTATCTTTCTATAAAATGAATAATAGTGCTCTGTGACTCCCTCAAAGCATTCTTGTGAAGATTAAATGCAAAGTTCGTAGGGGATGAGTAATAATGTTATCTATTTATTAATATATAATTAATGTGGTAAATTGCAAAAGTGGCCACAGATCCTTTCCATCCCTAATATCCATTTTGCAATATGAATGTGCAGCTGCTGCTTCTATCAAAATGTGGAGTCTGTGACTTTTCAGCTTCTTCCATTAAAATACGGAGTCTGTTTCTTTCCCTGTGGAATCTGGAATTGACTGTGTGGCTTGTTTGGTCGATGAGATGGTAGCAAACATGAACAATGAAAACAGAAACTTGTAAAGTGCGTTATGCACTGGAGTTTGCTAGAGAAACTGCCTCGTTGAGCCTGACTCAAAATAACCACCATCACCATAGGAAGCTCATGAACACCCACAGCTATTTTTCCATTGTTTAATAACATTCAGTTTATGAAATTCACATGTCTTATTGAGCACTTTGAAAGCGAATTTTTTTTTGAGCATTTAATAATCGAAATAAATGGTTATTTTACACCATAAGATTCTGGGGTAATTTATTAAATAGCAAATGTTAATTGATATACCTACTGTTGGTAAGAGTGTTGGAGAAAAACAATCATCCCATACAATAAGAAAGTAGACTTGTTGCTAACACATTTTTTTTTTCAGTTTTACACAATAATTTAATTTCCAGAAAAGTATCCCCCAGATAAATTCAGTTAATAGTAGAAGGAGATATATACAATGATTTCTATAGGAAAGTAATTTGTAATAATAAGAAGAGGAAAAAAGAATTGCCCAAGGAAATGATAAGTTCTGTCATCTGTACAACATGATATACCAGTCAGCATATATCTGCATATACCAGATATGCAGTCTTTTAAAATTTATGAACTAAAGTTTTGCAAAGTTGATAAGACGGCACCATCAGAGGCTCATAAGTACTCCTCTTCACACTGACACAGTGAATGTACAGCTACACACGGAGCAAGTCCCTCTGAAAGAGATCGAGTAATGACATGACTCCTACACTTGGCTGAATGAGACAATATCTTCTGTTGAACAGATAGGAAAGGCTGAGATACACTCTTTCTGGAAATTGCACCCTGGCACAGTGCCGTACGATCAGGAGGGAACCCCCGACATTCAGCTTTTCCTGAGGAGCAAAGAGTTTGGACCCCACATATAGCATCCCAAACTTTAAGATTCCCACAAGTAGGACATCACCTCCCCCCGAATATCGAGCACTGAAAGCCAATGGGGCTTCCATTCATGTGCCCAGAGGAATATACAAAGAAACAGCTCTTAACCAGTTTTTCCCCAGGGCTCAGCTCACACCAAACAGGCAAAATATGTCCATCTCCCAATCTTTCCCTGAAAGGGGTTCACATGCATTATTGTAAATGGCTATTTCATTATCACTGTCAAACAATAAGGGTTGATTAGAAATGTCCGGGCCTCAACATGGAGAGATGTGACTCACATTTCATTGAGTTGGTTGAGTTGAGTCACATTCTATGATAAAGGATTAAGGATGTCAAGACTGGTTTGGTTTCATTGCAAGAACATTGAAAAGACAATAATGTCTTATTCATCCAAGCTATTAGAAGTCCTAATGGAAAGTGGTCTGTCTATTTGTTCTTTTGGCCAGGTAAGATTAGAGATTTGATATTGTGCTCATTTGGATATGTGTGAGTGAGTGTGTGTGTGTGTGTGTGTGTGTGTGTATTTATTTATTTATTTATTTATTTATTTATTTATTTATTTATTTATTTTAAAAAGTTCAAAACCTTTCTTTCAACAGAACTGTTAGGTACTCAATTCATAGTTCTGGTGTATATGGATATTAAACTAGGAATAATTAACCACGTTGGCAACTCCATTAGTAAATGCCTAAGTTAACATCATTATGTTTTCCTAGAGCCACTTCTTCCCTCTTTAATCTCCAAACACCAGTTTGGTCCTTGGATACAAAGAGATAAGAGAATCACTTCCATCCTCAAGATAGTATCATGGACCACATATCTACTCTCTCTGACATGATCAATTTAGTAAGTTGCTAAAAAAATAAAAGTTTAAGTATAAAAAGGGCCTCCTCCCAAATGAACCTGTTTCTATTGGATAGAATTTCTTGAACTTCTCCATAAGTCTTCTGCTAATATTCTAGCGTCAACACTTAGTTACATGAGCACACACAGTTAAAAAATATACTGTTAATATGTTGAGTACTGAGTACTGAGTACTGAATGGCGACGTGCTCAGGTAAAACTTTGGGTGCTTTCACAGAGAGGGAAGTTTAGAACAGATGTTGGAAGATACAACAATCTCAGTTACAACCCATCTGTTAACATATGTTGTTTTATAATTTTCTTCTTCATACTCTCTCCCATTACCATTCTTGAAAACATAATGTAATTTGTATATTCATTTAAATTTGCACGTGGGGATATTTTATTAATGTAATATATTAATATTAATATATTAATATTAATTACAAAAGGAATATTAATAATATATTCCTTTGTAATCAACACAATTGCAGTAAGAATTATCATTGTCTCTAAATGCACATCTAGGTCATGTGTTATGACTGATCCATAGTATTCCCCTATGTTTATTCACAACATATTACTTATCTTTCCACTTAAGGATAGGCAACTGATTTGCCCTCAGCTTCAAGCCTATAAGGACAATGCAAGGAACGATCTTATATATGTTATCTTATGAAAATATGCAAATATTTATCTGGTTTTGTATATTTAGAGAAGTGTTTTATTCTCACAGAAATTTCACAAAGTATTCAGATGCTCTTTTGAATAACTATCAATTTATACTTCCTTCAGCAGTACATGAGAACTCCTGAGCTCCTCTTTCCCGTATCTTTGATATATTATGTGACATTTCATTTTGGCCAACTTGATAGTTTCAAGTAGAATCTAGTTGTTCTTTTAACTTTTATTTCTTTAATTAATGAGTTTGGACATTCCTTTGTATCTTTGTGGGTAAGCCGTTCCGTTAAAAATTTCATACTTACAGTCTTTTTGCGTTTTTTTTTTCTCTTGTGCTTCTGACTTTCTATAATTAATTTTTTCATGTGATTCCATGTATATTCTAAAAATAATGTATCAATTATTTTTAGATAGTTATTTATATACTATTTTAAAACAGTGTTTTTGTTCATAACATTATGGTCACTAGAAGGTAAATATTCTACAATTTTCTCTTTCATATTTTCTTGAAACAAAGATAAATGAATTCTGTAAGTACGTATGTCAACTAATGATTACAAAATTTTTGAATGTAAGTACTGTTTAAATTTTAACCAAAATTATTGAAGATGGAAGTTTAACTTTGGTCCCATTTATACAAAATAAATACTGTGACATCTCAAGGTAAGAAAGGAATTGGAAATTGATTGGCTATAAACAGAAAGTCTAATTATCTTTGAATTTGGCCAGGTTGAATTTTAACCATTTCAGGAAAATTATCTTTAATAATATGCACACTACTCTGCTGAGATAATCTTTTTAAAGTACTCTCAGATAATCCCCTGACGAGTGTCCATATATGAACTGAGCTTCCAATGTATATTCTACCATGATTAAATACTCACGTGTACCCATGTGTACACCTAACTCTTTTTAGAACTTAGGAAAGGAAATCGTTCTGTGGGTCGTATTCTAGATCCCTGACCAAAATGACTTTCTAGGATCGCCTACTTTCTTTCTCCTTGTCAAAAACCTCACACCCACCTATGTTCATCATTTCCTTCCTTCTCTATCCCCCATCACTTGCTCCTTGAGTTACTGCATTCTTATTCTACAACAAGTTGCTTCTTTTAAATATGACTACAGAACATACTTAAAAATAAGCCTGAAGAGGTTTTAATCACAGTGAATTCTGAAAGGTTTAACTGACTTCTACTAGGAATAAATTCTAACTGAAAAAAGAAGTATTTAGAAAAAAAAATCACATTAAGATTTAAACCTTTGTATAAAAAAAGATACCATATACAAATGTAATACAACCTGGGCAGAAGGAAGATATTTTAGATATATTATACATACATATAGCTATTTAGATATGTGTGTGTATATATCTATCTAGATATAGATATATACATATATAATTCCCATATTAATATTTATCTTATTAATCCTATTCATTTATTTAATTCTAGTCCTATAATTTCCATGCTATTCATATTCACACATAATTTCTACCTATTCATATCCTATTCATATATATATGAGTAAGATATGAATATATATGTATATATATGTGTATATATAAACAGGCATATATATGCATATATATGTATATGTGTGTGTGTGTGTACACACACACACACACACACACACACACACTGGGGTGCCAAAAAAATGTGTACACATTTTAAGAGATGTTAACACTTTGGTCAACGTTGCTCAAACAGTATTTTGGTGTAATCAGAAGTGTCTGGACGCTGATGGTAACCACTTGGCGCACCTCTTATAATTGCAGAAGTCAAACGTGACTTGTATTCATCTTGTGTTACCAGTATATATTGAGTATCACAACTTTAATACAGTTTTCCTTCCTAAAAATGTGTATACATTTTCTTTGGCACCCTCTGTATATATTCTAAAATAAAAAGAACAAAACTAAGAATAGTTTCAAAATGGTAGAGTTTGAAACTAGAAATTAGTAGCAGGAAACCATAAAGACTATAAGACAAAAAAATTCTCAGTTACCACAGATAATGCAAATTAAAATGAGGAAACTGCATTTTATATTCCTTAGAACACAAAACATCAATGATTCTAACACTAATCAGTCTTGGTAGCTATATGCATCATTCAGAAATAATTCCATACTAATGAAATGAAAATTATCACAAACATTTAAAAATTTATTTGACAATGTTAAATTTTTCATAATTACTAAGCACGATGACTTGGGAATTCCACTTGTGAGAAGTATTCTAAAGAATTTATCATATATGTTCACAAGGAGACAGGGACAAGCTTGCAGATTGAACCACTGTTTGTAACAACAAAACAACTCAAACAAATTTAAGTTACCTCAGATGGAGAACTGACAAATAAGCTGTAGTACATTCACACTCTAAAGTACTACATGCATGATAAAATAATTGAAGTTGAGCTACCTGTACCGACATATCAAAAAAACCTCAAAATCTTCACATTGAGGGAATACAGCAAATGGAGAAGTAATATATTTAAATATATAATTTATATAATTTTAAAATATAAAGCACAATTTTTAAAAATCCATCATATATATGTATATATGAATACATATATACATATATGTATGAATTAAGCATGTATTAATAAAGGATTAAACTGAAAAATTCAAGTTATGACCTCTAGTTTAGAAAGAGGGGAAACTGGATTGCACAGGCTTGTTGGGTAAGTCGTCATATATAGTTTTAACCTGTTTTAAGACATCTGAAGTAAATATGTATGTGAAAACATTGATTACTGATTAGAACTGAATTATGGTCTCGAACTTTGTTCTGTTGTTGAACTATTTTGCATTAAACAATAGTAAACAGAAATAGTGAAAAATGACAGTGAATATATACTTGTTAAACTTGGGAAAGAACAATAAAGAAAATAAATTTGTTCTGCACTGGATGCAATACCAAGACGACAATTTTATTTTTAATTTATCTTATTTGTATATGCTGCTTCAGGTTTCACAGATGGGACTGAAATCTATTGGCCTGCCTCCAAGAACATTCTAGGTCCCTGGCAAGCATAACCACTCCTGGACTATGGATGAGAGGGGCTAGAATTGGTACAGCTCATCCTTAGGATCCTCAGTTGGACTAAAATCAGTGGGCCTGCGTCTGGGATCCTGATCAAGCATATTTCCTGATGGGTCCCTATTGGGCAGTACTCCCAGATGGTGGGTCAGAAAGGCTGGAACCAAGTAACAGAGCTCCCTCAGGATCTGAAGCTGTCCTGCCTCCAAAGGAATGGATGGGTATGTCTCTTGGCAGGTGCTTGGATATGCAAGATGGCACCCAGATCACAGGAATCTGGAGCTGGAGCTGGGTTATAGCACTGCTTCAAGATAGTTGGAAATTTTTAAATATCGAAGATTTGAAAATAAAAATGAAGTCCTCCAAGAGACAGATTGTGGATAATGGATAGAGGGGAAATATGAGGCATAGATGCATTGTCTAGGAGGGAGGGTAGGTCTAAGATTGCTGCTTAGCTCTAGCAGAGAGGGAAACTGGAAAAGGCTGCGGAGAAAAGGCCTGGACTTTGGGGCTACAATGAAGAAAACACACTTGGGTGGGTCAGAGCAAGGAATTCAGGGAAGGGATGATTTCATGGACGTGATGAACAACTTAGTGAGGGAAGGGACTGTGGAAATCATTAAGAGGGTTCTTAGAACTCTTCCACTAGCTGGTGTGGAGGAAGGAGTAAACCAGGGCTCAGGGATGTGTTTATAACTAGGACCATGCCAAACACTCTGCCCCTGGACAAGGATATGAGGGAAAACCAGAATTTGGGTCAGAAGAGTACAAATGGCTAGTTATTCCATACTGGTTGAAGCCAATCCAAATTCTGGTGAAGCAAGGTTAACTCTTTTGATTTCTTCTTTGATGCACTGGTTGTTCATCAATCTGTTGTTTAGTTTCTACATATTTGTGAATGTTCATCTATTCCTCTTGTCATTAATTTGTATTTTCATACCATTGAAGTCAGAAAATATGCTTGGTATAATTGCAATCTTCTCAAATTTAGTTAAGACTTGTTTTATGACCTATCAAATAATTTAGCTTGGAAAATGTCCCCTATGGACTTAAAGAATGTGTATGTATTATGCTGCTTTGGGATGGGATATCAGCATATACCTGTTAGGTTCATTTAGTGAAAAGTATGGTTCAAGTCCATTTATTTGTTGATTTTCTGTCTGCAGGATCTATCTATTCTTGAAAGTAGGTTATACTCCTGCTGCTATGTTATAGGGAAGAGTCCTTTTCATCCATTGATTATTTTTGTTTCTATTCTATGAAATACATCAGTATCATGGCAGTATATTCAATACATTCTTGTCCTTTACTTATAAATCTTGGCAGGTAACTGAGAAACTTAAAGTGGAAGAGGGTGCACACAGTATAAAGGAAATATTTCTTTGACATTTTTTTCAATATATAAAAAATTAACTTCATTAATAAATACTTGATTAATATATCTGGAACATATTCAATTGTACATGTATTTAAAAATGCAAATACAAGCACACTTCTTACATAATGATAATACAAAAGAATATAAAAACAACCACCTAAAGAATTGAATATTATACTCTCCTTTAAAAAGTATGAGGTAGACAGAAATAAAAATATGGAATTCTAGATCCATATTTATATTTCTTTTTTTGTACAAAAACATTCAAGTTGAATAATAGTATAAGTAGTAAGGTTTGAGAAATAGTATCCTTTACTTTTCAGTAAAGTACTTGTAGTGTTATTTGCATATATTCTTCAGTAAACATGAGTACTATTGCAAAATTTATTGAGATTTATTACAAATACACAAAAATGCACAAGTTATAATCATGTGTTCAATCATTGGTCACAAAGTAAATGTATCTGTGTCACCACTAGTCTGGTCACTAACTAAAATGTTACCAGCACCACAGAAGCCTCCATCTGATTCCCAATTACTGATTCCCAATTACTACCCATTCTCTCATCTCCAAAGTAATAATTCATAACACCACATATGTTTGCTTGCTTTTGTTGTATAAATTGAATCTTCATTATGTAACTTTTGTGTCTGGCTTCTTTTGTAGTTGTATTTCCTTGATAAATCCAAGTTGCCGTTTGAAGCTATAGTTCTGATACCTTATTGTTGGATAGTATTACATTGTCTGAGAAGATCTCAATTATCAATCTCTTCTATTGTTCATGACTATTTGAACTGTTTCCAGGTTTCAGTTTTTAGAAATACGCTGCTGTGGACATTCTTTTGCACACCATTTGCACATATGCATACATACTTGTTGGTTATATATTTACACATGAAATTGTTAGGTCATGTTGTGCGTATACTGTTTAACTATAGAAAATACTGCCAAAGCCTCTTCAAAATGTGTTGTTTATAAACATTTATAAACAATACTCCATCAGTATTGCAAGAGAGTTCCCACTGCTCCACTTCTATTGTCATTTGGTATTGTCACTCTTCATTTTTGACATTCTGGTATGCATTTAGAGATAGCTAATTACTGCTTTAATGTGCATTTCCCTGATGACTAATGAAGCTGAGTGCTTTTTCACAAATTAAGGACATTTGGCTATAATCCTATGTAAAATTGCTATTTGAGTCCCAGGCCAATTTTCGATTATCTGTCTTTTATTATTATTTGTGGGAATATGTCAGTTATATGTATTAAAAATATACTTCTCCAAGTAGTATTGCTAACAAAATTCTTGTTCTTATTTCCTCAAATATTAAACATAATTTCTTTAAAATTCATGTCTCAAAATTCCATTATCTGAATATTTCATAGGTGCGTTTCTGTTGCCCAATGAAAAACATTCAGAGGAAAGTGGGAAAAGGTTAAATAGTTAAGCTGTGACTCTGGATTCTGAGGAGAGGGGATTTTAAAGAAATAGAAACAAAGAAGAGTAAAGGGACAAAATAGTAGAATGATTTTCATTCTTTAAATCACAGATTTGAAAGGCAACAAAACATAAAGAGCAATATGACCAAGTAGAATTAGTGTCTGAGTGAGGCTTTTACTGGGACTACACCATTTTGGATTACCTGGCCAACTGACCACGCCCCTCATCCCCTGCCCCATCTTATGAAAATGAAATTACAATGATGGGGATGGGGTAGGGATTGTATTTAGATATAAATACAATTATGCTATAGTTTGTAACAATTTGACAAAAATCTGGGGAGAAAATTGGTAGGGCTTTTGCCAGAGACAAAAGAAGAAAACATTATCATGTTTGAGCCTTTTTGCTTCTAAGAACTTATGGATTTTGCTGGACTATTGCATTTCCCACTGATCTGATCAAGTTAGTGTGGCTAACAAACACTGAAAATAGTTGTCTGTTGTTTCCACTCCACCTCCCACTGTATTCATCAGAATAACTTTGTTAGAGAAAGTAATGCCTGAGAGAGCCTAGAATTTACTGACCTCCTACACAATGTAATTTTGACTGGATTGATAAGTACTTATGCAACCTAATTTCAGATAACTCTCTCCATCCTCATCATTTCTTTTGCTGATATGGCCTGTCCAACACAAAGATAACACAGAGGCATTACCAAGAGACTTTGCATTTGAATCATCTCATAGTATCTACTGTTTATGATTATCTATCATGCCCAATAAAGTAATCACTTGTAATATTGTAATTACTATGGAATTTAAAATAGTTGTTTCTCAGGAAGAAAGTGAATATTAGTTTCCTGAAGAAATGTCTTAGTGGTAGTAAACGACAGATTATAGAAATAACAGGTTTATTTGGAGATTTTGTGGTCATCACAGGAAACACATGTCTGTGAATATATACATACACAAACATATACATCACAGGAAACACACGTGTGCGAACATAGTTTATGTTGGAGAAACAAAGTTTTACAATTATGAATACAATGAATTGACATATATCCCACACAAGTGCACCCTATTAACATCTAAAATAAAATAGTACACGTTAGAATTAATAAATACTGATACGTTATTATTAAGTAAATTCCACATTTTATTCAAATTTCTTTAGTTTTTATCTAATGTCCTCTTTCTCTTTTAGGATCCCATTTAGGACACCACATGACATGTTGTAATCATGTGTCCTTAGGCTCCTTTTGACTAAGATGGTGAGACTCTTCCTGGTTATTGATGACCTTGATAGTTTGATAAAGTAGTTTGGACTAACAGTCAGCTATTTTGTAAAAAGTCTCTCGGTTGCAATGTGCCTCATGATTTTCTCACTGAGACTGAAGTTATGTGTTCTTGGCCAAAGAGATACAGTTTTATTTCATTTCACTGTATCAAAGACATATAGCACTAACCTGACTTACGATTGTTGATGTTAAGCATGGTCACATGATTGAGGGGCCACATCACATATTCCTCTCATTTCTCCACTGTAAAGTAACTCTTTCTTCTCTCTTTCCAAAGTATAGTCTTTGAGAAAAAAATCACTATGTTTAGTTCACATTTGAGAAATGGGAATTATGCTTTACTTCCTTGATGATTGGATAGTTATACATAAAAAATTTGGAATTCTTCTGCACGGAAAATGTGTGTCTTATACCTCACATATTTATTCAATCATTAATTAATTCAAAATTAGCTCATGAGTATTAGTTTCATAGTTAGAATTACAATTTAATGCTTTTCTCTAATTGATCAAATTGTTCCATCTTTGGATATCAGGAGCTTTTTTAGTTGGCTACTGTGTCCTTTGACATACTTCCATGATTGTGGGGTAAAGGTGTGTGTGTGTGTGTGTGTGTGTGTGTGTATTTGAGCACTCCATTATTTTTGGTACTACAAGATGCTTCAGGTTCATATATATTTCCTGCCCTGTCCGAGAATCATCTATTCCTACTAGGAGCCCTGATTCTTTTTATTGGAAGATAGTACTAGAAAATAAGATCTGGGTTCTAGGTGTGAGGTGTGCTCATTGCTACAGGAATATTGTTGCTTCTAGGGACTCTCAGATGATAGAGCAAGGAAAAATATGTGTGTATACTAGCCCTTCCATATATATTTCCATATGTAAAAATCTGTGTGCTAAGTTAAATATGTGTTCATACTCCTACTTCCAACCCTAATCCATTACCACACAAGTTGCTCTTCTTCCCATTCTAACAATGAGAAACCTGACTGCCATCATTCACTATCCATTTACTTAATTGTTCAATTCCAAAACACATTTACAGCAGAATCAAAATTGTTAATCCATACTCTTATGGGAAATCACTTTACCAACAATAATGCTTAGGTACAACTTCTTTTACATTTCATCTAACAGATCCACTCATTTCCAAAGTTACTTAAGTCAGCATATTCCCACTCCCCCTTCAATGAAGTTGTTTCATACATTTGTTAAACAGTTATATTGTTTTGTTACATCCTGCTTTATATCTGGGGATACCCTTGCATTCTAAATCAATTTCATTTAAATTTTGTATTCATTAATGTTCACTCTTTGTGCAGTGAAGTATTATGGGTTTTGACAAATGCATAGTGTTATGTGATTGACTGGTCAGTTAGGTTTGTAGATAAGGACAGAGAAGAAAGTGTTTTACTATTTCTGAAGCTGTGCTAACAGTTTGGAGTAGGCTGTGGATATATTTAGAGAATTTGGTTAGTTCAAGTTTTATATTAATCCATCAGGGTGTAGAAAAGTATTATTGATACTGGAATTACTTTTGTACTTGTGCTTCTAATGGAATTCTACCTGACCAATTTTATTGGTCTCTTTCCCACGGCTCTAATGAAACTTGTTTGTTTTACATTTTCTTTGTCTTTTGCCTCATCTTCTAACTTTGTAGTTTTACTTTCATTTCAACATAGAATTTTACTTTTAGGAAAATCTCTTGGATATTCATGCAGTGATGTAATAAAATGACAATTCCAGTTAAAGATTTGTTTTGCCAACTAGTACAGACAGATTGATATTGTTCTTGGACTTTGTAATGGGGTATGAAGAAAGCCAGTGGTTACTGATTAAGTATTGGCTGCAATGGCAAGTTTAATGCCTGCACTTGCAAGTTACTTTTTTTTTTTTAATTAAAGTTAATTGTTAGTAAAGTTATATAGGTTTCAAGTGTACAATTCTGTAATGCATCATCCATATATCACATTGTGTATTTACCACCCAGTTCTCCTTCCATCACCATATGTTTGATCCCATTTTCCTCATCTACCATCCCCCTCCTCCTTTACCCTCCCGTAACCACTAAACCATGTCTGTGTCTATGAGTTTTTGTTTCTTTGCTTGTCTGTTCCTTTGTTTTTTTTCAGTTTTATATACCACATATCAGTGAAGTCATATGGTTCTCAACATTTCGTATCTGACTTATTTTGCTTAGCAAAATAATCTCAAGATCCATCCATGTTTTTGCAAATGGTCCTATTTCACCTTTTCTTATGGTCAATAGTATTCCATTGTGTATATACATATACCACATCGTCTTCATCCAATCATTTATCAAAGGACACTTTGGTTGTTTCCACGTCTTGGTCACTGGAAATAAAGCTGCAATGAACATTGGAACAAATATATCTTAACGGATAAACATTCTCAGATTTGTTGGGTAGATACTCAGGAGAGGGATTCCTGGGTCACATGATAATTCTATTCGTAATTTTTGGAGGAACCTCCACCCTGCCTTCCATAGCAGCTTTACCAATGTGCATTCCCAAAAAGAGTGTATGAGTGTATTCCTTTTTCTCCATAGTCTCTCTGACACATATTATTCGTCTTGTTCATGATAGCCATTCTAACTGGTGTGAGGTGATATCTCATTGTGGTTTTTATTTGCATTTTTCTGATGATTAGTGACATTGAGCATTTTTTCATATGTCTATTGCCCAGTTGTATGTCCTCTTTGGAGAAATGTCTATTCAGGTCCTCTGCCCATTTTTTTTATTGGATTATTTTTGTTGTTGTTGTTGAGTTGTATGAATTACTTATATGTTTTGGATATTAGCCCCTTATTGGAGACATTGTTTGAAAAAAATCTTCTCCCACTCAGTTGGTTGCCTCTTTGTTTTGTCAATGGTTTCTTTTGCTGTGCAGAAGCTTTTTAGTTTGATATAGTCCCATCCATTGTTTAGTTTTTACTTCCCTTGCCTTTGAACCACATAAACAAAGGACAAAAATCATATGATGACATCAGTAGATACAGAAAAAGCGTTTGACAAGATACAACATCCATTTATCATTAAAACACATTTTTAAAGAAATAGAACAACAAAAAAAAAAACATCAGATTTGTATGGATCACCAAAAGACACCAAATAGCCAAAGGAATCCTAAGAAAAAAGAACAACGCTGAAGATACCACCCTCCCTGACTTCAGCTGGTACTACAGGGCAACAATAATCAAAACAGCATGGTATTAGCAGAAAAACAGACCAATGGAATAAAAATGAGAATGCAGAAATATACCCACATAAATGTGGACAGATAATTTTCGACAAAGAAGCCAAAAACATACAATGAAGGAAAGACAGCCTCTTCAATATATGGTGCTAGGAGAATTAGACAGCCACATGAAAAGTATGAAACTAAACTGCTATCTGTCACCATGTACCAAAATTAACTAAAAATGGATTAAAGATCTAAACATAAGACTTGAAACAATAAACTGCATAGAAGAAAACATTGGCACTAAACTTATGGACCTTGGGTTCAAAGAGGATTTTATGAATTTGACTTCAAAGCCAAATTATTTCATTAGCCTTTCCATTAGGCAACAATCCCCTTACTCCTCATTCCTTGTCAAAGTAAATTCACAATCCAGGATAGCTGCTGGAACTCTGTGCATGATGTCAAATTTTTATTCAAGAAGAAACGAGGAAAGACCAAGCTAAGAGCTACAAGGTGAATAACTTCCCTTTAAACATCCTTAAATGAACACAAGACTTACTGTTAAATCTTACATTAGAATTTAGTCACATGGATACATATACTCCCCCCCAAAAATGATGGTAAATGTAACAAGTTATTCTGGATTGCAACACAATAAACTGAAAATTGGGCTTCAGTTTTTAAAGAGAAGAAGGGATAGATATCTCTCTATTGATGTATTTAATTTACTTAAATTGTCCTTTCAAATGTATATATAGATAGATAGATAGATAGATAGATAGATAGATAGATATAGATATATATATCAATATATACCATTGATGTTGAAAGTAAAATGAACAGAGAGCACTGTATAAAACCTGCTTATAAAATGCAAGGACAGAATAGGTTTGAAGAGGAGATTTGCAACATGCTATGTAAAAGAAAGATATTTATAATCTGACTTAACTAAAACTCCTTGAAAGCCAAAAGACTCTGGGTGATGAACACAAAATGTGACATATAGATGATATAATACAGTATTGTACACTTGAAACCTATGTAATTTTACTAACGATTGTCACCGCAATAAATTTTAATTAAAAAAAAGAAAAACCCAATAGAAAAAAAAGGTAAGGCTATGAACTCACAAAAGATGACTAGATGACCAAAATATATGAAGAGATAAAATCAAGATTCCTCGTAACCAGAAAATGCAGGAATTAAAATTATGGTTACATAGTCAACATAATAATATTTCTACAAAAGTATGCAATATTGTTTCTTTATTTATATAAGTATTATTTCACTAGTATCTCATTACTTTATCAACAGAATTTATAGGCTTTATTCCTTTTCATACAGATCATCTAGATATTGTTGATTATTCCATTGTCTCTTAGATTGTTTCTGTATTAATGATTATAAATAATGCTGAAATATACACATTTCTACATGTGCATAATTTTTCTGATAGTTTTACACACAGCTGAGTGGTTTCTGTACTTATTTATGAATTTTATTTTAGTAAGTTTACCTAGGTTATTTTTATACTACTACAATTAATGCATGAATATTCATTTATTCCCCTGCATCCTTGATATTGCTTGAGATTATCTCACCTCATGTGAACAGCATTTACAATTATTATTTTTTCCTACCATACCCATGCTTTTGTATTCTGGTGATTCTTTTTTTCTCAAGTACCAATATCTTTGCAAGGGAAAAGAATCTTGCAATATCTTTGCAAGTGAAATTGTTTGGACTTACCATGTTTTCCTTTTCTCTAGGAATTTAACTCAAATCCAAACAACCTATTTTGCTGTCTGCTGCTCTCAAAGAACTGTTTTTACATCCATCTATTAATAATTCCTGAACTGTGAGGGTCCTTGCAATATACGCAATTCCAATGTAGCAGGAAGCAGAAGTCAGTAGTGATGCATACTTTTTCCTTTTTTACATTCTAGAAATTGATTTTGACTCTCTTAAACAAAGAAGAAAATTGATGCATAGAAAAGAATAAACTAGATAGGAAAGAATAAAAAAACACAGCTAAGAACAAAAGTAATATGAGAATCGAACAAGATAAGGAATAATCAAAGATAAAAACAAAAAGTAACATGAGATCTCTAAAACTTCATCAGAGAGGGTGCAGGGTTGGAATATTTCAGTTCTCTGAAAGCAAAATGCCCTAATTCAAGGTAATTTACATTAAGAACAGTTTTTGCATGAGGACTGAACAGATCATGGAAAATGCAGAAAACCGAAGGATCATTAGAAAACAAGGACACTGACATGGAGAAAGCCCAGATGGAATCTTACCTTTTTGAGATCAATGCACTGACTCTTATTCAGTTTTGAAAAGCTCACAAAAGAATGGCATGTGGGCTGAGCTCAATTCACAAGTGAGATGACAGACAACCAGAGATGTCCTTTTATGAAAATGCACACATATTTCCATCACCATTTTAGATGTGCAAGCCATATAACTTTAATTTTCTTTTCTGTAACTCAAGTTATTATGCATTTTGTGTCACCATTTAGACAAAGTAACACAACACAAATAATCTCAGTCATATTAAGTATCCGACCACTTTTTCATCTCATAATGTTTATGCTTCAAGTGTAACTAAGTAGTGAGAAGTTATGAGGGAATATCAATCTGATCCTCAGTTTTGTCAGCTCCACCTTCATAGCCAGTGAATTTGTCCTCTATCACACTTTAACTCTGTCCTTGGTCTAACAAAACAATTGTGTAATTGTGTTGTTTTTCTTGTTGTTGTTGTGTTTTTTAATCCCCCTCCATTAGTGAACCTCCTCTAGTACAGTTGTCGGTTCTGTCTGTTCCTTACTGACCCTTGGGCAATTTCATATAGTCTTAGAAATCCAGTGGAACTTAGATGCCTCGATTATGAACCTTCAGTTCCTTGTTGCTCTGAAATGGGAATATAACTCTGACTCTTCCTATTACCTATGTTGCCTGGGAAAACTGTACTACATTCTTTAATCTCCTGACTTCCTGTGGGTTCTTCTAAAGTTTAGTAAAGAAGTTACTTCTGATCCTACAAAGTGTGATCAAAACATATGGTGAATGTTTAAATTAAAATATATATATATATATATATATATATATATATATATATATATATAGTAAAAGATACATTGCCATTAATCCCCCTCAAAATACTCCTCCTCATTTCAAACACACTTATCCCATCATTCTAGCAACTTTCTGAAGCAGTCTGGAAGTCCTCTTTTGTGTCTTTATTTGCGCTGTCCTGGCTGCTTTGATGTCCTGAATCATTTTGACTTTGGGGAAAAGCCGGAAGTGCATGGTGCCAGATCTAGTGATTAAGGTGATTGAGGACACAACATAATGTTTTCATTTGACAAAAATTGCTGTACCAGAATCCGATGTGTGACATGGAGCGTTGCCATGATGGAGGATGATTTACAACACACTTTAAAACACACGTGCTGTCAACCATAGCTCACACCCAACTGACTGCACCAAACAAGTTGAAACATGTTACACACTGTTACTAAGGTTTGGGGCACCACTTCCAGTTTTGAAGTTCCCTGCCTTTCTGTTGGATGGCACTCAGCAGCAGCATTCACCATATTTGTTGATCACAATGGAAAGGCTCTGTGTCACACAACACTTTTGGTATGGAAATTTTGGGTATGGAAAAGATCTGGCACCATTTGACTCCTGGCTGTTCCCCGAAGTCAAAATGATTCAGGACATTGAGGTAACCATGACAGAGCAACTAAAGACACTCACAAAAGAGGACTTCCAGAATTGCCTCAGAAAGTGGCAAGAATGATGGGATATGTGTGTTTGAAATGAGGGGGAGTATTTTGAGGGAGATTAACAGCAATGTGTCTTTTACTATAATATATATATTTTTAATTTAAACATTCATCATCTTGTTTGATCACACCTCTTAATCCTCATTCTGAAAGTATTGTCAATACAAGCCCTACTATATTACGGTTTTGATATCTACATATCAAAACATAAGGAGTCAAATATGATAAAAATGAATTTTGATGATTATATTAAAGATTAGTTTAAATCTACTTTGATGAATTGTACTTTATAAAAACTAGGAAGCAAAGATTAATATATGTTTCTTAGTATCTGTCAGTAAGATGAAAAATTTAAATCCCATAATTATACCACGAAAAGACAGGGCATGGAATGTGATCTTTAGGTATTATCTTAAAGTTATAATTGATTTAATAATTAACAACATATTGGAGAAAGGGCATATCTAGTAACACTAACTCTTACGATGATATTAGTAGGTAGCTACTTTTATAATAACTGAACTAGTAAGTCTCTTCATCAGTCATATGTATGGTGACCTCAGGTATAAGCAAATATACTATGAATATGGAGATGAAATGATCAAACAAATAACCAGAAAAAAAATATTATATTGCAGGTAAAGATATCTTTGAATGTCATCTAAATGAGACAGAAATGTTCTTTGCCCACATGGAAAAGTGGGTATGTGGACAGAGTGTAAATACTGTAACTTTTGAAACATTAATCAACATTGTTTTTCTATTCCCCATTTCCCAATTCTGCCTTCAGCCAACCTCACGCTTCTCTTTCCATCTTCAACTTTTCACTCTTTTAGTGATCTAGAGTGTTTCTGATCCTTGCCTTAGAATAGCTTATTTCAGAAGAAAATTGACAAATTATGTAAACTTCTCTTTTCTATTTTTTAAATAATGGGTTCTGGAAGAAATACAAAGATGCTTGCTCCAGACAAACATATGAGAACGTACAAAATTATTGTCTTCCCCTCTAAGACAGGTACGGTTTTCTCAGTGGAGGCACATGAGTTGGATATGAGAAGCCCATGTGAACAACAAGTAGATTCCTAATACTATGTTTCCCCAAAAATGAGACCTAACTAGAAAATAAGCCCTAGCATGATCTTTCAGGATGACATCCCCTGGACATAAGCCCTAATGCATCTTTCGAAGCAAAATTAATATAAGGCCCCGTTTTATTTGGGGGGAAACACGGTACATTGATTCTGCAGCCTTCCCCATTTTTGAGAAACTGGTAGAAGCTGTAGAGTTGAATGATAGGCAACATTTCAGAAAAAATCCAAGATAAGAGATGTAAAACTTAATTTCTGAAGATAAATCACCTAAAACAGCATGAACACAAAGAGTTTTTTAAATGTTGGGTCAATGTGTCCAGGCAAAGTGGTCATAGATGTCTTCACAATGTTACTATGAAATTAAAGTGTTGTATACAATAATGCCTATGCTGAATAAGAGACATGTACTATTACTAGGAAGCTTGCCTAGATGCTTAATATTTTTTCAACATTTATTGTCCTTAATAAATATGGTAGAGAATGACTAGGTGTTCAGAAAAAAAACACACATTTCTCCTGGGAATATGAATATAATAAATTAAATAGCTTTGTTTTAATAAATATGTATTGCTGTGTATTTATTATTGTTCTAGGTAGTGTAATAAGTATATACATGATAAACACCAGTGTTATCCCTGACCAATACAGAACCTCCCAAATGCTATTCTCCATTTACTCTTCCATTATATATAATAAACAAGACTATTCCTAATAAATTCCAGTGCACACTGGACAACACATTTAAAAGATGGAAAAGTTATACAATGGAAGGAATCCAGATATTTAATAATTGCTTAGAAGAGTCACCTACCATTTAGCAACATCCTTTGAATAAGGATGGAAGTGAATACAGCTTCTAGGTTAGAATCCTGTATGGTATGTCCTGCTCTGCTAGTGTGGTAGAGGAAGCATGATGAAATTGAAGCTATACTTTGAAGATTGTGAAGACAACAGATGTTAAAAGCCATGTCTTTGAATCTTTGGAATGATCCCTGCTCAAATCAATTACACCAATTTCCAGATAATGTAACAGAAGAATAAAACATAATCAAAATTTAGCCATGATACACTTTGGAGTATGTTTGTTAGAGACAGTAGAGACACATTAACTAATATATATGTCTTTGTCTTTAACTCAATTCATGTGAGATTTCAATTTTTAAATTTTATCAGCAAACTGGGATATAATCATTTATTTTCTCCTTCCTGTCTTCAGCCAAATACCTGTAACTACCTACAAAATATATGCCATTCCGAAGTTATGTTCAAACATGGGAACATTACTCAGAAATAGATAGCATCCATGATGTGCAGAGTACTGTATAATTCCTTGTCCACATAAAACTTCTACAACAAGAACACTGTCATCTCAAAAATAACTGACAATCCAAAATGAACAAGAATAGAAACGATACAAGAGTATTATAACCAAAATGGAATGAAATATTAATAAAACAATAAATGTCACATGAGAATATTCATTAGACATTAATGCTACAATAAGCCAAATTTTGACTAAGGCTTCAAAGAAATCTGGCCCTCTGGACATAAATGCCCAAAAATGAAATAAATAATCAAAGAAATCAACGCAGATATTCACTAGCTCAGATAGATGTATGAAATAGCAGATACAGATGAAATATGCATGCACAGAGATGAAACGAGAATATAAAGTAAATCCTTCAAATAAATGAAAACCAGAAAAAATAACACAAAAATGCATAGATACTACACAGAGAGAGAAAAAAAAGTGATGTGAGGCACAGACTGAGAAAAGCCCATTGAGAGGCAGAGACAAAGTAAGACTTGCTATGGAACAACAAAGGAAGAGATGTATATTGAATGTTTAAATTAAAAAAAAAATCATCACAGTAAAAGTCACATTGCTAATAATGCCCCTCAAAATACTCCCTCTCCCTTCAAACACACTTATCCCATTGTTCTTGCCACTTTCTGAGGCAGTTCTGGAAGTCCTCTTTTGTGAGTGTCTTTAGCTGCACTGTCATCGCTGTCTCCATGTCCTGAATCATTTTGACTTTGGGGAAGTCACAGTGTCAGATTCGGGGAATAAGGTAGATGAGGACACATTGTAATGTTTTTGTTCAACAGAAATTGCTGTATATTAAAAGCAATGTGTGACATTGAGTGTTGTTATGATGGAGAATGAAACCATTTGCCAATTTCTCAGGTTATTTTCTATGCACAGTGTTTCTTAAAAGATCTAATAAGCCCTTATTTAGTGTTCACTATGATGTTAACCACTTAACAGTAGTATAAAGTTTAAAGAAAAATAGTATTAAACATAATTATAGCTAATATTAAAATAACTATTGCTACTATAATTTGTTCATGAATACACAATATAAAAAGAGCTAAATTGTGACATCGAAAATGTAAAACGGGCTAAAAGGTGGAGGTTTTTTTAAATAATTAAAGTTAAATGTCTATCAGCTTAAAATTGACCGTTAAACCTATGAGATGTTTTATGCAATCATCATGGTAATCACAAAGAAAAGACCTAGAGTAGATCTGTAAAAGATAAAGAAAGGAGAAACAGACTTTCTTTACCGCCATGGAAAATTGCCAATTAACAAAGGTAAGCAGAAACAGAGGGGGAAACAACGGAAATAAAAAACAACCAGAAAGCAATTAACAAAATGGCATTAGTACATTTTTATATTCAGTAATTATTGTAAATATAAATAGATTGAATTTAACACTCAGAAGGCACAGGCTGGCTGGATGGGTTTAAAAAATTAAAAAAATCAAGTTCCAACTATATGTTGCCTACAGGAGATTCACTTTAGATTTTAGGACACACACATAGGCTCAAGTGAACAGATGGAAAAAGATATTCCATCCAAAAAGAAACGAAAAAGAAGCTATACTTATATCAGACAAAACAGACTTTAAGCTATAAACAGTAACAAGAGACAAAGAAGTTTATTATATATTGATAAAAGGGTCAATTCATCATGAAAGATATAACAACTGTAAATATATACACATCCAATATCAGGACACCAAAATTTATTAAGCAATACTAAAATATATGAAAGGAGAAGTCAATAATACAATAAGAGTAGTGAACTTGAATATCCCACTTTCAGAAATGGATAGATCATCCAGACAGAAAATCAACATGGAAACATTGGACTTGAATCATACTTTAGAGCAAGTAGATCTGACACACATTTACAGAACATTCCATTTAACAGCAGCAGAATACACATTCTTCTCAAGTGCACATGAAACATTTCCAGCATAGATCACATGATGTGAACAAGACAAATCTTAGCAAATCAGGCTGAACTCATACCAAATATATTTTCTAACCACAATGGTATGAAAACTAGCAATCAACGAGAGGAAAGCTGGTAAAATTACAATGTGGAAATTAAACAATATATTTCTGAACAACCAATGAGGCAAACAACATTTTACAAAATCATGAACAAACAAAAATGGAAACAAAACATACCAAAAGCTGTGGGGTGCTACAAAAGCAATTTTGAGAGAGAAGCAATAAATACATATATTAAGAAAACAGAAGATTTCAAATCAGTAACCAAACCTTATACCTCAAGGAACTAGAAGAACAAAGTCCCAAATTAGCAGACAGAGGAAATAACAAAGGTCAGAGTAGAATTAAATGAAATAGAGACCAGAAAAACAATAGAAAAGAATAAATAAATAAAAAAAAAAACTAATCCAGTTTTTCAAAAACATAGTCTCCTTTTATATTTTCCAAACAGTAAGTCACAACGATTCTACTGTCTAAATAATTCTGCAATTAATGGGCTTTTCTTCATTACCTCGGCAATTCTAGTACTCCAGACAAAGACTCATTACTCCAGTAAGATTCAATAGCATTCTAATTAAAGGGACTGCTTGTATTTCTCTTAGCGAAAATAAGAAATCCGTATGAGTTTAAGAAATAACCATTATGTATCAGACTTAGCAGGTTTATCTGATTTACCAAGTGTTTTTCCCAATATCTGTGTTCCAACCATTTTGTTTCCTGAACATAATGAAGAACATTCATTGCTTCCTTTTCTGCTTGATATGCTCTTCTCCTGTCTCCCACACTCCATTTCATATGGGTAATTCTTACTCATCTTTAAGATCTCAGTGGAAATTTCTCTTCTTAAGAAAGATCTTTCCTAACAGAGGCTCTTATAGAAGTTTCTATTCTATCCTGTAATAATGTTTATTAAAATTCAAATAACCTAGGAATCTATGTGAATCAAATTAAGATTTCACTCTGCAGAATGAATATAGCCTTGAAATTTATAAAGCACACCTAAGTTCCCTCCTTACCATGTATGAATTTGCTGACTTTAAAGTAACAAATACTCCTGGTATACCCAGTATTTTGAGAAGCTGGCAGGAGCATAGAGAGAAGCTATGTGCCGAGAGCCAATTACTAATTCATAAAGGGGATTTAATTCCAATTCCCTAGTAATATTGCTAGCTAGCTAGCCTCAGACATGTGCAAATAACTTAAGCTAGTGCTTCCTCAACTTTAAAATACATATAAATCATTCGCGGGGCTTGCTAAACTCCAGACTCTGATTCTGTAGATCTGGGGTGGAGCCTGAAATTCTGCATTTCTAACAAGCTCTCTAGGTAGGCTATGCTGTTGGCTGTCATGTTACCCTGAATTTTGACTAGCAAAATCTTAAACTGCATTTCCTGGGGACAAAAAACATTATATCATCTGCTTTTTTATTGTTTGTTTTTGAGGGAGTGTAAATTAAAAGGAAAGTCACTTTTACACTAGTTAAAGCTGCTTTTCTGACCAAGGATATGTGAGAAAACATGTTTGCTAGAATAAATATTTATAGAAAGTATCCAAGTTTTTCCCGGATGAATATAAAACTTCACTTATGAAAATGCACACTGAATGTGCATACAAAGAGAGCGAGTACATAGAAATAAGAAGGGACAAGTCATTGAAGACGTAGCAGGGATATAAGTAGGAAACCTGCATGGAAAAGGAACAAAGATTACTCACTGGAGAGAAAGGCTTTAATGATGTCTATGTCATTATTAGTTTCTGAGATGTACTGGAAATAACAGGAAAGCTTTTGTTTGTTTTTAATCAGCAACATGGAATCATTACAGGCTCTTGGTTGTTCTAAGTAAAATACTATTGTAGGAGACATTAATTAGTTTTCAGTAAACACAGAAATTAGAGAGGCTAATGGTGGGAAAAAACACATGCTAATTTTAACCTGGAAACAGAACCATATATGTACTTTCATTTTCCCTACACAGGATAGATTTTGAGAACTCAAACTACCTACCCTTACCCCTTCCATAACAGCTTGCTAACATAACCTCACTGTTTTGTCTTCTTTAGCATAATTTCCATATTCTAGGAGATTCTTGTCCAAGAAAATAATAACTTGATTATTTACTATAGGAACTTCTTAAAGGATGTATCAACTCTTTCATAAAAAGCATCAGCAAATAGTATCTACCCTTTGTATTTACATCTCAAAATTTCCACCTTGCTGTGTCTACCAGTGGTAAACAGTTACATCATGAATCTTATTCATCTGAATCAGGCCTCTGAATTAAAAGACCAGCCTTTCAATTTGCTTACAATGGGAAAACAGGAATATATATTTTACAACGTTCAATAGGCACTAGCAGGTGGACAGTTAAGTTATAGGTGAGAAGTTATCTAATGACTTCTATATAATAAGAAAAGTCTTAAAAAAAACTTCAAATTCCCCATAAATTCGGACTTGGTATTTCCCCTCTGAGATGTCTCCAAAATTTTGTTGCATTGTCAAGATAAGAAATAGACAGAGATTTCTCTCAACTTCAGGTTGTACTGGTGATATTTAGGGAGCTGGCTTTCAGCAAACCAAACCCATGTGAAGGGAGAATGAATGAGGAGCCAATGAATAAACAAAGAATCACTGGAGAGCAGAAAACAGATTATAGACATATTTTAGACAGTGTTATCACAGGTACAGTAGGAAACAGAGGGTCAAATGGGAGGAAGCCTCTAACAGACTCATTTAAGGGAAACTAAGACTCAATTAGGTGCTGTATTTTAAGAATCTCACTTATACAAAAGAAATAAAATAAAAATCTTTTTCCTGGAGTCCTTGGCTAATTTATTCAAAGGACATAATTCCAAATGCTTTTTGGAAGGCTTTTTGAACTTTGTTAAAATTTACCATTTTTGAGTGTATAATCTGATGAGTTTTGTTAAATGTATTGTAGGTGGGTAACTGTCAATGCCTTCAAGCAAAAACTACCAGAAATATATCTGTAGTTGAACAAGTCGGGCTTTACACACTATGGTCAACCAGAGTGTCAGAGGAAGGGTATCAGAAAACACTTAAAGGTTGGGCTTGTGCTAGGTTACTTTGTGGAGGGTTTAAGGAAACAGGGCTTTGCTCTGTATTGGATGTTGTCAAGAAGCAGGGGTAATTCTATGCTTGGGTATCTAAAATCGTGTACAATACAAGGCAAGACTGAGACTAAAGCAGTCACTCATCCTAGGAGAGGGGAATGTTTGGTCATTTTGGGGTATTAGATGATATTCACATTTGATCTCTGTTCAGACATGATTACAGAGTGGTCTTGTTTTTGTCTTGGTCTTTCATGGTCACAAAGAGGCCTTTTTAATTAATTGAATTTAATGCTGATAGTCTGTAAAATTGTTTATGTTCAACAAAAGTTCACCAAGAACTAGATTTACATGGTAGGCCAGCTCATAGTAACACCAAGTCCTGGAGTCCTGGTTCACAGTCTGGGGAGAGCTGGGACAGTCCCAAAAGTTTACTTTTGCCTTTCTCACCACACACAGATTTTAGAATATTTCTGTTACATCAACTCATCCCTTGTGCCTTTTGCAGTCAATTTCCACCCTGAGCCCACAACCAAGGAAACTACTGATCTGCTTTCTGTTGCTAGGTTTTTGCCTTTTCTAGAATTTCACAGAAGTGAAATCAGATATAGTCTTGCTGGCTTACGCAGCATGACATTTCTGGGATTCATCTCTGTTGTTGGGTATGTTGCTAGTTCCTTCCTTTTTATTATATGGACTTTGCATGGATATACTATATTTTGCTTTTACCTCAGCTGATGTACAATTAGGTTCTTTCTACTATTTGGCTATTTAGAGTAATGTCAATACATATATTCACATTAAAAAAAATTATGTGGGTATATGCTTTTTTCCTGGATAATTAAACAGGACTTAGATGATTTGGTGATATAATAATAGCATACATTACTTTTTAATAAATTGCCAAATAGTTTCCAAAGAGGTTGGACATTTTTGAATCGTACCAGCTTTCTAAGAGAGCTCCATTTTTTAATCGTACCAGCTTTCTAAGAGAGTTCCAGAAGGTCCACACTCTCAACAACAGTTGCATTATGAGCTATTCTACTGAGTATATAGTGATAACACACTGTGATTTTAATTTTAATTTTTCTAATGATCAAAGATGTTCAGCAACTTCTTTATGAACTTGCTTGTTATTCATATATATTCTTGTGGAAGTGACAGTTCAAATTGTTTGTTCATCTTTCTATGTAGTTGTTTGTCTTATAGTTTTAAAAATTGTCACATTTTGGATGTAGGTCTTTTGTTAAGAAAAGTTTTCAGGAATACTTTTTAACAATCTATGGATTGTCTCTTAATATTTCTGAAATGTATACTTGGCAAGCAAAAATTGTTAATTTTGATGAAATTGAATTTATTAATTTTCCCTTTTGAATTTATGTTTTTGTGCCTTATCTAAAGAAATGTTGTTTAATAAAATGTCACAAAGTTTTCTTCTACAGGTTTTAGGACTTAGTTCTTGTGTTTAGGTCTTTGATCTATTTTTTATTAAGAGTTAGGCTGTATCTAATGTTTGCTCTAGTTATAGATGCCAGAGGTTTCTAATTCTTCTAGTGTTCTTGTTTTTGGCTTCCTTTTTATTTGCAGTTTTTCCTACATACTCCTCCTCAGACTTTGCAACTCTTTCAGCTGGACCCACTATTATTATGTGGAAACTTGTTGGTACTGTAGTAAGTTGTGGGGGAGAGGAAGTGTTCCATACTCACATCAGTAAATCTCAGTCATTTCCTGGGTCTCTGTGTCTGCTCAGTGACTTTCACAAGTGACTTTTCTTCATTGGTATAATACTTATCTATTTTGTTCCTACTTAGATGAGACAAAAAGATTCTTCTGTGGAAAGTAAAGCTTCATTATGGAGAATGTTCTGTACATACTTTATAATACTCTGCTACTTCCTCTGCTGGAACCATGAACTAATCTTTTTCACCATGAGAACCTGGTGCAGATCCTGGAGATAAAACTCACTAAAGTGTTGCCACCTCTCCCCAAATGACTATGTCCCTCACTCTCATTCTGGTCTACACTCAGGCTCCAGCGACTTGTAATAGCTAAGTTTTTCTGCTAGTTTATGGCTCCAAAAGATTCTGTTCCAGGTAAGGAGTTCTTTTAGGCTGTGACTCTATTGATTGGCTATTCTCTCCAGAATTCAGAAGAGCAGTTTGTCCTATAAACTCAGGTCTCTGATGAGTCCAAGAAGATTCCTTCATGGTAAGTTTGTTCTGCTTTTTCTTGTCCTCAGATGGAGGTGAAGATTTCCATGCTCTTTAATGTTATAACTGAAACCAGAAGTTGGTACTTTTAATATATGATGAACTTGCAGAAACTGTTCACTAGAGATTTCAGCAAATAAATTAAAAGAATTTCCTTGAAAAATATGCTAGGCTTACACTTGGGAGCCAGAATTTTCCAGTGCCTCTCCAAGGGAAGAACTGATTTTGGTTCCAGGATACAGGTTGCATCATAGAAATACTATCATACTTATGTAGAGATATTGTTATCTTTAAGCAATTATTCCAGTGCTATGCTGGCTCCTTCTTATAGTAGCTCAGGGTCAACTGGAACTGAGTCCTAGTATTCTCATTGAAACTTCACTCATTAGTATATGGGTATTTATTGCTCAGTGTTCATCGCTGACATTTCTAGAATAAAGTGTTTTTATTATATGAGAAAAATCTGAATTAAGACGCAACAAGTAAATGTGTCTCTATTGTCCTCAAAACAACAATAAAAATATGAAACAAAAGAATAATAAAAGCTTACATCCAAAAAAAAAAAAAAAAGATATGGGATAACTACCTTAAATCAACAACTAGATAGTCAAAATCAAACTCCATAGATCAAATCAATTTATAAAAGGCAAATTCTTATAAAACTTATTATTATTACTGCTAGTATAATTTAACATGGTTTTTGAAGATTCAACAATACGAATACTTAATTTAACATCATTGGGGAACACAATAATTGTATGGCTTCAAAGGAATGAAACTCTTTTAAGAGTATAGAAAATGTAATTATAGATTTAGAAAATGTAAGAAAGTGAAAATAAAAATTCTGAGAAATAGCAAGAGCTTAATAATTCTTCTGCTTGTATATCAAATATACAAAATAAACTGTGTTTATGATACTGTGAGGAGGTGGGGAGAAGAGACGGGAGAGCAGTCAAAATAATATTTCTTAATTATATATGGCAAAACCTAATGGTTTCTAAAGAAGCTAATTTTCCACCTAACAAGAAGGATTTGACAATTATATAATAAAGGGATTTTAAAAAAATAAATTCTAATAAACTTTTTAGCTGTAAAAATTCTTTCAGTGATAAATATGCTGATGTTCATTAGGAATCCCTACATTGGTGTTTAGAGGAGCAAAGTTCTCCAAACATATTTAGAATGTTAGGACACATATCGACCCTTTGAAGAAGGCTAATATTGCTTGGAGTATAGTTCAGAAAATAATTATTTGTAAGATAAAATGTTAAAAGTTAAACATTCTATTATCACATTGATATAATATTGATATATCGCATTGATATAATAAAGGATATGAAACCCTTCCTAAATACTTTCAAATTCTATTGACTTTCTTCACTTTTCTTCAAATATCCAGCTTCCTCCCACTGAATACAAAGAAATCTAGATGGGAGTTCTATATCAATTTAACAAAAGGAGAACTGGAGAATATGATGTCTAATTCTTTGCTTACAATTTTAAGCAAATGCCAATATGATCTCTGTTATCATGGAACTTAGCATCTGATGGGAAGTTGCATTGGTCTAATAATCAAGTTAATTTAAATATATATTTATTTACACAAATATATGCACATATATACATATATACGTGTGTGTGTATATATACATATATATAACACAGAGTATATGCTTTATGCAAATACATAAAGTATGTATTTAAATATATTCCATATTTAAATAGATATTAGTATTAGCATTAGTATCACCTCTGAATGTATTAGAAACGCAAATTCTTATGCTCCAATCCCAAATTAAAAACTCTGGGGGTGGAGACCCACAATCTGTGTTAATGAGCCCCCTGATGATTCCGATGCACACCGAAGTTTGAGGACTTTGCCTTAACTGACCTTCACAACAAACTGATGAGATTCTATTACAATCTTTTTACTAATGAGGAGCTTGGCATATAGAGTATTTAAGTAACATGTTTAAGACTAAATAGCTAATAAATAACAGAATCCAGGACCAAACTGGTTTCAAATACTACATTTTCAATCATATTATATGCTGCCTTCAGAAGTCCAGAGTGTTTGTCTGGCCCATGAAAACCAAAAGGAAAGCCAGTGAAACTACGTGCGTAGAGTAAGGATAAGAGTAGTACGTTGTACAACTGCTTGAGTAATGATTCTATTCACTTAAGATAGAAATAGTGAGAGACAAGTTTTAATGGAGAAAAAGGTCATAGTGACCTTCCAAATGGAGATATCAAGAAGGGGAAATCTTACATGATAATATACGCTTTCAGAGACATAACTCTAAAGCCCAAGCTCTTAAAATTTACAGAAAATTGATTAAATCACGGTCAAACTCATCTTAATTCTTTATGTTAGTCTAATCTCCTGTGGGAATTGGTCTTTAATCATTTTCATTGTATATAAAACTTTCAAAAGGTTTTGTCTATCACTTTACATTCTATCTTACTTGAAAGTATGTTGTTTGCTTTCTAGCTTATTTTAAAATATGTGTGATAAAACTGACTTCTCTAGTTATTGCCAAATTATCCTTCCTTTTTGATGAATCTGAAATATCTAATTCTTCCATTTTTATATTCTAGGTATTACAGTGATTATACTAAACTGCACACATAAGTAACTACTGAATTCCAATTCTTACAATTATAGTAAGATTCTTGAAGTCATCTACTTTTAGGCTTTCTGTGGCTCTTGCTATGGAATTTTCTATACATCCACAATTTAAAATCCTTCTCTCCTTTAACTATAGTACAATTGCATTAGTCTATTGAATAGGTTAATAACATCTCTCATTACTCCTTTATCTTCTCATTCCCCTACCCTGGGCTTCCAATTTTTAACATATATGAAGACTTATTTGGGGGGCCATGCATTGATTAGGATTAGGCTTCTATTAGTTAAAAGTTAACAATCCCACCAGAAAAACCAAAAAAAAAAAAAAAAACCACAAACAAACAACAACAAAAAAATAACACCAGAAATTTGTTTCTCCTTCACACAAAGGCTCTACGAGTTAATAAATGCAGAATAATAGTAGTGGCTCTATAATCGTCAGCAACCAGGATTCTTATATGATTTAGCTACTCCATTTGTGGCTTCCATTTCTCAAGTATCATAATTTAAGAATAGGATTGATGCTCTGTTTATTCTGCCCATATTATAGCCATACATAGAGAAGAGATTGAGGAAGAAAAGAAAAAAAAAAAGGCATTCCTATTTTTCAAACAGTCCTGCTTTGAAATGCTATGCACACTCTCCATGCACATTCCATTGCTCTGCAATTAGGATATGGACGTTTTACCTGAAAGAAGATTTAGGGTTAGCATAAAGAAAATAGATCAATGAAACCAAGAGGTGGATTTTGGAAAAGAGGAAAAATCTTTACACTAACTAAAGAAAAAAGGGATATGACCCAAATTAACAAAATTATAAATGAAGCATATTACAACTGATAGACCAGAAATGCAAAAGATCATAAGAGACTATGAAGAATTATACACCAAAAAATAAGATAATTTAGAAGAACTGTTAAATATCTAGAAACACATAACTTATCAAGACTGAATCATGAAGTAACAGAAAATCTGAACATACAAATATTGAGAAAGGGTTTTGGGTCAGTTATCAACAAAGAAAAGCCCAGAACCAGGTGGCTTCAAAGGTAAATTCTACCAAACATTTAAAGAGAATTAATAACAATCTTCTCAAACTCTTCCAAAAAATTGAAGACAAAAGAACTCTTCCATACTCATTTTAAACAGCCAACATTACCCTATAACAAAGCCAGACAAGGATCCTATAAAAAAAGAAAATTACAGACCAATATTCCCAATGAATATAAATGCAAAAATCCTCAAAAAAATACTAGCAAATCAATTTCAAGAACACATTAAACAGATCATGCACCATGATCAACGATGATTCTTCCCTGATATTCAAGGATGTCCAGACATATGCAAAACAATAAATGATGCAATACATTAATAGAACAAAGAATACAAATTGAATGATTATCTCAAAAGATGCAGAAAAAGGATTTGAAAAAATTCAACATCATTTCATAGCAAAAAGAAAAAGAAAAAAAAACAAAAACAAAAAACCTCTCAGCAATTCAGGTATAGAAAATAAAGTCCCTCAGCATAATGAAGGCCATATATGACAAGCCCATAGCTAACATCATACTCAATGGTAAAAAGTTAAAAGCTTTTTCTCTAAGATCAGGAACAAAACAAGGATGGCCACTATAATCATTTCTATTCAGTTTAGTACTGAAACTCCTCGCCATACCAAACAGGCAAGAAAAAGAAATAAAAGACATCCAATTCAGAAAGGAAAAAGTAGTTATCTCTGTGTGCAAATGACATGATCTGATATGTTGAGAACTCTAAAAACTCTACCAAGAAATGATTAGAGTATACCAGGGGTGCCAAAAAGAAAGTATACAAGTGAACACTTTAGTCAACGTTGCTCAAGCAGTAGCTCACCATAATCTGAAGTGTCTGGATGCTCTGTTAGCAACTCTTGTAATTGCAGAAGTCAAACATGACTGTATTCATCTTTTCTTTTGGTATATATTAAGTATTACAATTTTAATACAACTTTCCTTTCTTAAAATGGGTATACATTTTTTTGGCACCCTCTGTATAAATTCAGTAAGGTTGTAAGATTCAAAATCAACATACAGAAATCAGTTGCATTTTTGTACACTAACAAGGAATGAAATCCCATATACAATAGCATGAAAAACAATAAAATGATTAGGAATAAATTTAACCAAGATCCATATGCTGAAAACTATAAGACATTGATGAAATATACTACATTCTTAGATTGAAAAAAGTAATATTGCAAAGATGTCTGTAATACCCAAAATGAATTACACATTCAATACAATCCCAACCAAATTCTAATGGCAATTTTCACCAAATAAATAAACTATCCTAAAATTTGTGTGGACCCATAAAAGATCTCAACTAGCCAAAGCAACCCTTGAGCAAAAAGAAAACAAACCTGGAGGTAAAACATTTCCTGGTTTCAAGTTATATTACAAAATTATAGTAATCAAAACAGTGTGGTTCTGGAATAAATGCAGGTACATAGACCAGTGGAACAAAATACAGTGCTAGACAAACACACACTTATATATTAACCTATTTTTGACAATCATTCCAAGAACACACAAAGAGGAAAGAACAATCTTTTTCAATAAATGGAGTTGGGCAAACTAGATATTCATATGAAAAAGATGAAAATAGACCCACATCTTACACTGCTCACAAAACATTAATTTGTAATGTACCAAATACTTAAATATAAGACTTGAAACAAACAAACAAACAAAATCCTACAAGAATGTGTAAGAAAAAAAAATGATCTTGTCAATGATTTATTGGATGATACCAAAAGCACAAACAACAAAAGTTAAAGTAAACATGTGGGACTACATCAAATTGAAAAGTTTCTATACAGCAAAAGAAGCAATCAATAAATTGAAAATTCAACCTACAGAATGGGAAAACATATTTTCAAATCAAATATCTGATAAGAGACTAATATCCAAAATACATGAAGAACTCATACTAATCAGTCACAGAAAAACAAATCATTCATTTCAAAAATGCGCAAAGACCTGAACAGACATTTTTGAAAGAAAACATACAAATGCAATAGGTATATAATAAAGTGCTCAACCTCACTAATCATCAAGGAAATGCAAACCCAAACCACAGTGAGACACCACCTCACATTGGTTAGCATACATATTAGCAAAAAGACAAGATAAATGTTGGCAAGCATGTGGGGAAAACTGTTGTTGGAAATGTAAAATGGAATAGCCATATGGAAAATATTAATAGTACGATGGTTCTTCAAAAAAATTAAAAATCGAACTGCAATACGAGCCAGCAATCCGACTTCCAGGTATATATTTGAAGAAACTGAAATCTGTATCTTAAAGAGGTACTTGCACCCCACTGTTCATTACAGTATTATTAATAATAGCCAAAAAACGAAAACAACCTAATGTCCTTTGATGGGTGAATGAATAAAGGAAATGTGATATATATTTTTATATGTATGTGTATGAATATTACTCAACCATAATAAAGAAGTAAGTCCTGGCATGTGTGACATCAACAAATTTGGAGGACATTATGCTAATGAAATAAGCCAGACAGAGAACAGAGAAACACAAATACTCTATGGTATCACTTATATGTGAAATCTTACAAAGAAAAAAAGATGGTGGGGAGGTAGCAATTTCCTAGAAAGAGAGACTAGAATGATGGCTGTCAGGGGTTGGCAACTGGGGGAGGGGAGGCAAAGGAAATGGGGAAAAACAGGTTAAGCATTCCAACACACCATTAAAAGAGGAATAAGTTCTGAAGATTTATTGTACAGCATGGTAATTCTAGTACAATACTATATATTTCAAAGTTGCTGAGAGTAGACCTTGAGCATTCTTAGGACAAGGACACAAAAAAAGTTAACTATGTTAATTATGAGAGGTGATGGATGTGTAAATTATCTTAACCTTGGTAATCATTCTACAACTTCTATGTATATCAATCACATTGTGTACATTTTAAATATATACAATTACATTTGTCAATTGTTCCTCAATAAGATTAAAAATAAAAGATACATATTGATAAAAGCTAAAAAAATACATACAAGTGACCAACATGTTTATGAAAATATGCCCAACACCACAAATCATTAGGAAAATACCAATCAAGATCAGAATAAGACATCACTTCACACTTTTTAGGATGCATATTATCAAAAATAAACAAATAAAAAATAGGTAAGTGTTGAATAGGATGTAAAAAAATTGGAACCCTTGTTATACTGTTAATGTATACTGTTATATACTTGTATACTGTTAATGAGAATGTAAATTGATACAGCCACTAACAGAAAATAGTATGTAAGTACCTCACAAAATTTAAGATAGAAGTACTGTATAATCCAGCAATCCTACTCCAGGGTATTTATCCAAAATAACTGAAATTAGGATCTCGAAGAAATATCTATCCCTTCCTCACCCAAGTTAATTACAGCATTGTTCATGAATAGACAAAATATGCATATGGGAAAAAAACTTAAATTTCCATGGACAGATGAATGGATAAGGAAAATATAGTATATTCACAAATTGACTATTATTCAATCTTAAAAAATAAGGACATTTTGTCATATGAAACAAAACAATTGAAACTTACGGACATTATAATGAAGTACAATAAATCAGGCACAGAAGGACAAATATTGCATGAGATATATAAAATAGTGAAACACATAGAAGCAGAGAATAGGCTGATGCTTGCCAGGAGCTGGGGGTGGGGGAAATGGGGACTTGCTCTTCAACAGGTATAATTTCTGTTATACTAGATGATTATGTTCTAGAAATCTGTTGTACAACATTGTGCCTACAGTTAACAATAATATATCATAGACTGAAACTTTTGTTAAACGAGTAGATCTCATGTTAAGTGTTCTTACCACACATACAAAACACAGGGTAATTTTGAAGTTATAGAAAAGAAGCTACTTCTCTCTAATTATTCACATATTCCTAAGATATTTTCCTCACCTGCATGATCAAAGATTATTTAATGCTACTTTATCCTAAGGGTTAGGCAGAAAAAAGAGAAGTGTAAGTCATAAGGCTTCCTGTTACAAACATGACTTAGGATTGACAAAAATGACATATGATTGATCTGAATTTAGTTACCTGAGCACATCTATTTAGTTGCAAGGGCAGCTGTGAAACATAGTCTTTAGATGAGCTAAACTTATGTTACTATGGAAAACACACACACACAAAAAACAAGAATGTATATTGAAAGATAAGTCATCAGAATCTTGGAAATATATTTTTATATAGGGGGACCGTATCCAGATAATAAATAAAGTTATATGACTAGAAGAGAAAGGGAGAAAGGATATTGGGATACAATGAGAAGTCCATACCAGAGTCCATTTCTTTAACATTAATATTATGTTACTTATGTATATTTATGTATGTGTACATAGCGATGTATGTATGTATGTGTGCTTTTTTACACCCTTTCTCTTAGAAAATACTGCTTTTGATTCGTCATCTTTTTTGCTTGATATCAACAGATATGGATTCTGGTTAATATAAGCAGAAAATAAATGTATTAAGAATCACAACATATCCAAGAGATCTACTGAAAATGAACAAGAGGAACAAATCAGTCTAGGACTATAGATAAATAAAACTATTATTGTATGTGTACTGCTGTTTAGCTGCCACCATAAAAACCACCAGTACCAGACCTTAGATTTGCCTACAGATTCCTGCTGTTTTTGGAAACTGCATAATGTTGCAATCATTGCCTTCACTATTCCTTTGTATTTCACACTGTCTTTGATCCTTTCCATGTTTAGTTTCATATTTAAAGCCTAGATTAGACGTATTTGCCTTTACTAGCCCGGATTCTGTGTCTGTGATTAATATGCAAAGAAGTGAAAAGGTAACACTCTACATCCTCCTTGGCCAATTTTATTTTTTATTTTAGTTATGGCCATGTTTGATAGTTCCAGGTGACCTCAAACTCATTCGTGCAGGCAGCATCCTATCTCAAAATTCATGCACCTCCTGTTTGTCCAATTTCTTATCAAGACTTAATTTGATACCCCAAGAATCTTGTTGGCATATGCAAGAGAGCCTACAGTGGAGAGAATGATATGCTTCCATTTCCAATTCTTCATCAGATTATTCTGGAAAGCATCCTGCAAGTTTCTCTGAGGTGCTAAAAGTTTTTATTGTGCTTCCATTGCCCAGTTCTATAATGAACACACACTTATAATGGCCTTCCCTCTTTCCTGTCTCACTTCCATTGCACCTTCACATGCTTTAACTGTGAATCTTTCAAAATAAGGGACAGACATCCAAGTTTTCATCTCAGCCTCCCCTTTCATCTCAGCCTCCTATTAAGTCCCTCTGACTTTAGGGGTGGGATGTTTTTAATGAAGGCTCACATGGTCTTATTTTCCTTGTAGTTTTAACTATTATTTCTATGATGTTTCCTTGACACTGCTACTTACTTCCTACTTTTCATCTCTGTACTTTGGATATGATATCTGGGTATCAAATTTCCAATTCAACAAAATTAAAACAAATAAGAAAATATGCTTTATTTCTAAAAAAACAGAACCTATGTATATTTATATATATAAACATATATATATATATGCATATATATACACACACACACACACATATATATATATATATATATATATATATATATATATATATATATATATATATTTTGTGTGTGTGTGTGGAAACAGATTGTGGTTTGAAAATGTGATTGATATGGGGAATTCCATGATGTATATATTGAAGTCACATTTATGATATTTTCACCATCGCCCCATTTAATCAGCAATATTTCTTCAAACATTATTTTTATTTTCCCAGACATTTCAGTTTGAATAAGAAAAATTACTGCTTACCTCTCTTTTCTTGTTCGCCATATTTAATTTTATTAAGTCATGACTCATCTTTTTTCCTTCTCATATTATTCACATTTCTCTCTTTTTTTATTCCTACTATCATGTCTTACTGCAGATAGCTGTTTTATGCTTGAACTATTGCTCCTACAATTTTGCCTTTGCTTTTGCTTTCAAGCATTTGCTCTTTCTAATTTATTCTCTATACCATAACTATATTAATTTTTGGAAAAGATGTCTGTTGTCTGTTGATATATCATTATCGTGCTATAAAAATATGTCCCTTCAGTAATGTTAAGGTTAGTTGTTATTGTATAAATTATTCCATGTGGGAAACAATTAATTTTAGACTCATATACCATGAGATATTTATCTTGAGTATGTTGCGTTTATTAAAATTGTCCCCCAAATATGCGTGTATCAACTTCCTTCAATAAATTGTTCATGATAGTATTCAAAATTAAATTGTATCAAAAAAAAAAACTCAGTGAAATATCTATGTTGAAAACACTTACATGAAGATATATCATGTCTTTATATAGTCTTTGCATTTTCTCTTGTATGCAGTTCATTTTCTATCATAATAAATTACACCATCCATGAAGCAGTATAAAATGACACTTCAGGTAGGCCAAAAAAAATTGGAATGATTGTGCATAGGTTTTTATCACACCGCACGCATACACACACACACACACACACACACACAAACACACCAACATAAACATATTTATCCAAAGTCTAAGATTACAAGTTTAAATCATTGAAAATTTATCAGGCCTTTTTCATAGACTTCTCTTTAAACCTAAAGAGTAGCCTCTTTATTCTTATACTTAAAATCTCTATTTAACATTTATGTTTTACAACACAATTTTGGTTCAGTGACTATTATAAAACTAAATAAAAAAGCCTAACAGACCAGGAACTTTGTCTGTTTTGTTAGTGGCTATATCTTCAAACTTAGATGAGTTCCTGGTCCATAATGTGTGCTCAAAAAAAGAAAAAAAAGTAAAGAAAAAACAACAACAACAATTAAACACTTGAATGAATATCTCAATCCATGAAAAAAATAATAATAAATAGCAATTACTCCAAAGGTCAAATCCTTATGAGAATAATAGTTTGCATCTCCTTCTAAAAACTTTCCATTAATTATAGATTAATGATATTCATGATGAAATATCTGGGGTACGTGTACTAATACCTATAACTTACTTTGAAATTCACAAGAACTAAGATGAATTGATGGATGGAGAAAAGGACAAAAGCACAGAGGTACAGCGAGAGTAGCAAAACAGTAAATATAAAATCTGGGTGGTATTACATGGGTCTAAATTTATTTCAACTTTGCAGTAGGTTGGAAAATTTTCATAATAATATGCTGGGGGAAATGGGTATCAAGAGAGATATTTCTAAAAAAATCTATCTGTATGCTCAATTTTCTCTTTCTTTTGAAATCCCCAATGACACTAAAACATGATTATTAAGAACAAAGCAATTAAGGAATAACTAAATTTTGAGATTTCTCTGTAGGATAAGTTTGAGTACTATATTTTCCAAAGATAATGCATTAGTTCCATGTGTTTCAACACTGAGATACAATATTATTGGGACAGGAATATAATCACTTATATAAAATAATTTTCCCAATGAATAAAATTTAATTAAAGGAAACGACATTTAGCTATTTATATTCCATCTTTTCATTCCTTAAAGAATGTCAAATATTCAATTTTGCATAGTGTTGTGCCTTATTCTAACTCAAATTTTAGTCATACTCCACTACTTTCTCTTGTAAGTACTATCAGCACAGTATTATTCAGAATACCAAAATAGTTTATTACATGGGTAAATGAACAAATGAATGAGTGACAAAAATCTCTCATAATGCCTTAACCCTTTCTTTTCCCAGTACCATCCATACAGCCATTTCTTTATGCTCTTGGCATTTTTCTTGCACTCTTTATGCCAGATACTGAAGATCTCTTTAATAAGTCCTCAATCCTGGACATCTACTTATTACTCCCAATGCCTTTAACAGGGTAGTATTATATTTTGTTATAACACACTTCCTATTACATATTTTCCTAGATTATATAAAATGTTTTAAATTTATGGCCAGAAATTGATTTTATTTATAATTTATTATTAATTCATTTTCAGTTGTTATGACACATACCCCTTAGCTAGCCAGCTCCACAGTTTGACTCCTTTATACTGCTATTCCTATGGGCCAGAGAGTAGCTAAAATACCAATTCTACACACAGAATCTTGAAATCTGGAGTTCTTTTAAAATGCTTTCTGAACTTCTGATTCAAATCTAATACTAATATTTCTTGCTCTACTATTGAAATATGGCATTGGGCCTCTGTTGTGGAATGTCTTTCTCTCAACCCAAACAGCAAACAAATCTGACTCTTTCTCAATACTTTTTCAGCCACATTAACTGTAGCATGGTTTGCACGGCCAGCATGCTACAGTGATATTCTTATGCCAGTCTTGATGTCTGAAACCAGGTATTTCATTGGCATCACCTGCTTTCCTAGCTATCACTTTTGTTGCAATCAAGTCGAGTTGGTGATTGAGAAGTAGGTGATGATTTTAACAATGTATATCAATTGAGAGGCCTGGTGTCAGGGCTGATAATGAAACTGATTTCCTAGGGTCAGACGAATATATAGTCATAGGATTTGTATTTAAGTGTTTGTTTTAATACACAAAATTGTTGACACTCCATCCTGTCCACCTCTCTAACCACAAGATTACATTCTTTGTCTAGGACAATTTCAGAGATAGACAAAATAATTGGTGGACATTTTACCATCAGTGGATGGTAATCATCTTATTTATCTTTCTGCAGTTGTGCCCTCTCCTCCAGATAACTGCACATGATTCTGAAATAGATTATGACTCCTTACCTCTCTCTTCTACTGTTTCTATAATATAGTCAATCAGTGCACAAGAAAATGGGGAGAGACGGAGGTGATAATTAATTTTGAAACAAGATCTCAGGATGGATGTTGTTAGGTGTATAATTAGGATATGAGTTTGTTTCTATGTGTATGTGATGATTAGATATAATTCTTCCTATTTCAGACTCATTTTGTTCTGCATCATTACTTATAGTTCTTAAAAAATGTATTTTTTTTAACCATCTTCTTTCTTCATGCTGACAACTTTTTGCTTATCTCCTCAGACATCCTTACTGGGGTACTTATTCATCTTATAGGACTCACATGATGTTATCTCCATCTAAAAGCTTTCCTTGACTCCTCTAATTTTGCAGATCTTTTGTATATCTTTGATACTGATATGTATATTTTATTATTTCACTTGATATGTTATTATAATCTGTTAATGCATCTACATGTGCAGCATATGATACTCCAAGGTTTTTTTTAGGCCAGTGTTATTTAATTCAGATTTCCCACTACTAATACCTGTAAAAACTAAAGCATCTGACATTTACTGAACACTTATATTTCCAGGGATTATGCCCCATGCATTATGAATATTATTTCATTTAATGTTCTAAAAACATTGAGCTATTGTGTTTATCCGAAAATAAGACCTAGCCAGACCATCAGCTCTAACGTGTCTTTTGAAGCAAAAATTAATGTAAGACCCGACATTATATTATATTACGTTACGTTGTATTATATTATATAATAATTATATAAGACTCGGTCTTCTAGTAAAATAACACCGGGTCTTCTATTATATTATACAAGACCGGTCTTATTTTACTATAAGCCCGGGTCTTTTATTAATTTTTTCTCCAAAGATGCATTAGAGCTGATGGTCCAGTTAGGTCTTATTTTCGAGGAAACACAGTAGGTAGTCTTATTAACTTCATTTCACAGGCAATGGAGCCGAGTCATAGAAGTATAATATTCTACTTAAGAATACACAATAATGTCCACTGTATTTTTAGGTCTACAGTATCTATCACTCCAGTGTTCAAGTCTGTCTATTGCAGTGCTAGTGAAAAAAGTAAGAATTTAGAAACAAAGATGGTTCACGCCAGAAGAATTATAACAAAAGGAGATGTATGACATCATTAAAATGACATCTTAAGGATAATTTTAACACAAGTAAATGCCCATGATATAACTTAAAAAAGAACATAAAAATAATCAGAAACAATGTTCTTTCCTCTGCTCAATATATATTAGGTGCTCAGTGAGTTTTTGCTAAATGATATTTTGTCTCTAAATGAGTATATCTTAATACAAAGCTGCTACAAAATTAAAAGATTTACAAAAAGATAAACATGCTTACCGCTGTCTAACATTTTAAGTATTTCATACAATAGATTTTATGTAAACCTTTTCAGTAATTCCCACCTTGGTATTATATAAAGCTTTGTTACAGAGAATTCCCAGATATTAATGTATAACTGTATGAGAAATTGAAATACTAACCACAAATATAGCAGAATGTCTACATCTTAACATTCTGAATAAAGTAGTGTATTTGAAAATGTAAGCTTTGTATTAGAAAAGAGAAAAAAAATCAAATCAAAAGCACTCAAATTATGAGCTCAAGATCAATATTTGTTTCCTAAATCAATGCAATTTGTATACTGGAAATATACAATCTAACAGTCACCATAGGTTGTGTTTGAAGCTATTTTCAACAACTTTTGTTTCTGTATGTTTAATTCTTTGAAGTTCTGATACTTCATAAAATAACTAGTTGCATATACTTTAATCTTAAAATTAATAGTACAATTGCCAACTTTATTATGGAAAACAATGTCATTTATTACCAACCAATGCCATTTTATTTTATTGGTTGACTTAAGGGCTCTTTCTTAAATATGCTCCACTACTTTTTTATTGCAAATGCTAAAAGTAATGTATAAAAATAATGTATAGAAGTTTTATTTGTTCGGAAATACAATTAAAGACAAAATCTTTCATCTCAGAAAACATCTCCATCACATAAAAGAGAATGAAACAATTTTATTATTGAATAAGCATTAAACCAGTTTGTGATGAGCATTGCAGATAATCTACGAGATTTTAAACACAGAAGTCTCACCCTTTTATATAGCCAAGTAGATACAACCCATTAAATTACACATTCTCAAGATAAACAATTACTAGTCCTCAAGGAAGAAGACAATGTCATTTGTCACAACAAATTACTCTAAATTAACTTGGTAATTGCGATTTGATCATTTGTCATTTAATTGGTTTTATGCCAAGGAAAAAATATACTTCTCTTACATTTGTGACAAGAGGTAGTTCCTTCACTTGGAGAGAGTCATCCACTGAAGTTAGGCTCCTCCTACCCTCCCCAAATTAGGAAATAGTGCTGCTATTTCAAAAAGATGGTCCCCAGGTCCTGAAAAGGCATTCCTGGGTCTTAAAGTGGTAAGAGGCTTAATTACCTTTTAAAAGGCTTCATACATTTGAAAGGGATGAGAACATTAACAAAAGCAGGCTTTCAAAAGTAAATGCTCTGAGCAAAGGGAAGGCTGGAGTCTCCTCTCTTATTTGCAAGAAGGGGAATTAAGATTGTTATTTTCAATTTGTACGTGTCTTTACATTGTTTTTTTGTGTGTGTTTTTTTATGTATATACAAACATGGTAAAGTTAGCAGCAGTAACACAATTAACCAGATGAAACCAGATTACATAATACCGAAGAAGAAAAACTAGTGTCCTCAATTCACCTGATTGCTGTCATCACTTAATAAGCGTACTAGAAAGGCACTCGACTCTTCAATTAAGTTGGCCCAGAAACCATTGAAATACGCGTCCATGATTTTCGACGAGCATTTGGTGAAATGTTTCCAGAAATAATGAAATGTGTTTTGAAATTTTATTTGCCATAAATAATGTTCATATCATTTTGGTATTGACTGTAGTATAATTAACTAATTAAAACTGTCCAAGTAAGTAAATTAACCATAACAAATGACTAGAACACTGTAACTCTGAACAGACTAGAATTGAAACATGATGCTGATATGGCCGATAAAATTAATCTGCACATAGAAGAAAAAATATTCAATGAGCCTTAAATTAAGTAACCATTTGAAAAGGTTTTTACTTTATAGCTTATATGTATAGCTTATAGGTATAGCTTATAGGTATAGCTTATATGTAATGGTTAATTTAGCTTAATTTACTATTTTAAATCAGGTTCATGTTCATACTTATGTATCCCTACTTGATAAAATGTCTGTAGTATGACCATGATAATAAAAATAAAGCCCATGATTTCCCTTTATAATCTTCAAATTAGCAAATATGATAACAAACCCCACCACACAGTGTGCAGTATTTCAGTCAGCAATAGAGCTGCACCTTTCTGGTAGTAGTCAGCATGCAAAGGCCTGCCAAGGTAATGCTGTTGTGATCAGATTTGAAAAAATCTGAAACATTAAACCAAATATTGCACGGATGGAAGGAGAGCAAGCATGCGATAGGAGAACTAGGCAATCAGACATCCAGGACAAGGGCAGTTTAATACTACATAACACAGGTAGTTTCCAGAAGTAAATAAAGCATGTCATAGGAAATTCCAGTTTCCAATCCACAAGTAAGAAGCCGGAAAGTCACTGTTCCTAACAAGCAAAAAGCCGAACAGATGAAAAAGTCAACAACTCTTCTAGGATCCACAAGAAGCGATGAGAACACAGGGCAAAATTGCTGCCCCAAGAATGGAGAGACAGACAGGTAAATACAGCGTACATGGCTTACCTTACTAGAGCAGCGACACGAGTGGAAACCTCCATGAGGGTCAGCGCCAGGGTACGGACACCTGCATTGTAGATAAAAACTTCAATGAGCCTTCAGAACCACTCTGAAAGAAAAACTTCTCAAGGACCCAGTCATAGAGGGGCCTCCACAACTCGGGCAGATTTACCTCCAGAAGCCCAACCAGGTTCTCACAATATATACCGGAGAACAAGCCCCGCCTGCTGCAGGTCGGGGGAGGGGGATAAATCTGTTCTTTGCGAGGTTTGTCCTCAGGAAAAACTAGTTAACCAGAAACTAACCTGCTGGGGTACCAGACCCTAACTGACCGGGGGGAAGTGAAATAAACAACGACAGCCCATTCTAGCCATCCTCTCTCATCTAAGGGGGAGGGGGAAAATCCTGAGAAATTCTTGTGAAGGGCAAGCATCAAAAATCAGACGTGGCAAGGATGTTCAAATGATCAGACCAGGAATTGAAAACAACTATGATTAAAATGCTAAGGGATCTAATAGATAAACAACATTGGAGAACATATGAGCAATAAAAGCACAAAGATGGAAAATCTGAGAAAGAATCCAAAAGATATACTAGAGATTTAAAAAAAAAAATGTAATAGAAATTAAGATTGACTTTGATGGGCTTAGACTGAACACAGCTGAGGAAAGAATCTCTGAGCTTGAGGATATCTCCCTAAACCCTACAAAATTTAAAAAAGCAAAGAAAACAAACACTGAAAAAAAAAAAAAACATAGCAAAGGGGTGTGGGACAACTACAAAAGGTGTAACATGGGCTTAATGGGAATACCAACAGGAGAAGAATGAGAGAAAAGAACAAAACAAATATTTGAAATAATGACAGAATTTTTCTGAATTAATGTCACATATCACACCACAGATCCAAGAAGCATAGACAACACTAAGCAGGAAAATTGCAAACAAACAAACAAAAGAAACACAACTACAGCTAGGCATATCATTTTTAAACTAAAGAAAATAAAAGATAACAATCCTGAAAGAAGTTAGAGTGGGGGAAATACCTTATCTATAGAGAAATAAAGATTAAAATCATGTCCACCATTGCCTTAGAAACCAGGCAAACAAAAAGAAAGTGGAGAGGCAGCTGGTTAGTTAGCTCAGTTGGTTAGAGTGCAGTGCTCTTAACAACAACATTGCCGGTTCGATCACCACATGGGCCACTGTGGGCTGCGCCCTCCACAACTAGATTGAGACAACTGCTTTACTTGGAGCTGATGGGTCCTGGGAAAACACACTTAAATAAATAAAATAAAATAAAATAAAATAAAATAAAAAGAAGAAAGTGGAGTGAAATATAGTGTTGAAAGGGAAAAAAAAAAAGAAAAACACCAACTTAATTTTGCTCTGCAAAATTATCCTTTAAAAGTATGAGTAAAGGAGAAGTAAAGACTTCTCCAACAAAAATTTATGGGATTTATAGGCAGTAGATCTGCTTTGCAAGAAATGTTTTAAAAAAGTTCTTAGTTCTTAGGAGAGAAGAAAATAACATAGGCCAGTGTCATGCAGGGCGTCCGGCGGGGTCTCTGGTCCCTCTCCCCACATAAGAACACAGGACACGGTGAGGCTAAACAGGAACACCAACGGAGCCATAGATAGGGGAATCAAACCAATATATTTTCACTGGCAGCTGGGCTGAAGACACAGGAAGCAGGATCTACGTAATCTACAACCTGCCGTCCTAACAGCAGTCCGCGCTTGCCAGCCACCATCTTCTTGCCAGCCCCCATTCCTTCTCTGCTAGCGTAGCCACAGCAGTTATATTAGTGGCCAATGGCTTACGGGTTACAGCTGACGGCCAACTAGCCACAGCTGATGGCCATCTGATCACAGTTAATGGCCATTTACTATCCGAGCCAGCACCTTTCTATGTGAGGCCGAGAGCCTGGAAACTGCTTTTTGGGGCTTTGTCCCCACACTCCACCCCTACAGGGTCTCGCCTCACAATCTACGTGACAAGCATCTTCCGCGAGGGGCCCTGTGCGAGGAGCCTGGAGGTGAATGCAATATCCCAGACACATCTAGGCTCTCTGAGGACAGCCAGGGTTTCTCAGGGCACCACCCCAGTACTTCTGGTCACAGCCAGAATTCCTGGGCTTCTTGGGGTACCACCAGACTCCCAGGGCACAGCCAGGATTTCTCAGGGCACCACCCCAGTACTTCTGGGCACAGCCAGACTTCCTGGGCCTCTTAGGGTACCACCTGTCTCCCCGGGCACAGCCAGGGCCTCTCAGGGCACTGCCACTCTCTCTGGGCTCAGCCAGACTTCCTGGACACAGCCAGGGCCTTTCAGGGTACTGTGCTGGAACAACAGCGGCTCACATCAAGGTGCTTACATATTATCAATGGCGGCCAGTCAAGACACAAAAGCAAACATCCGCCAATCCCACTACATGATGGTATGTTCCCAAACAGTCAAGCGTCCATTAAATCAGGGATAGAAGGCAATTCCTCATAGTCCATAGTCATTCACCAGGGCTGTCCTGGGGGTGAGGGATGACCTTGACCTCACCTTCATCTCCCACGGAGGACTCAGCAAGCTTTTCCTCCTGGGACTACAAGTCCTACATCCGGGCTGCCTCAGCAAGCAGTTCCCAGCCCACAGGGCGGCAACAACCTTCACTTTCGCCGGGCTCTGCTGGTTGGGGAACCATCCACATCTTTCCACCCGTCCACGGGGATCGAGCTCTCCAGCAGCTGCTCCTCCTGGTCTTCCTCAGACTGAGCTTTCATACGCACAAACTACTCCACTGCCCTTCGGAAAGCTTTGGCCAGCACCGTATCCTGCCGACTACACCATGTGTCACATAGGAGACCCTGCTTGCTGCGCCATTTGTCATGCAGGGTGTCTGGCGGGGTCTCTGGTCCCACTCCCCACATAAGAACACAGGACACGGTGAGGCCAAACAGGAACACCAACGGAGCCATAGATAGGGGAGTCAAACCAATATATTTTCGCTGGTGGCTGGGCTGAAGATACAGGAAGCAGGATCTACATCATAATCTGCAACCCGCCGTCCTAACAGCAGTCCGCGCTTGCCAGCCACCATCTTCTTGCCAGCCCCCATTCCTTTTCTGCTAGCATAGCCACAGCAGTTATATTAGTGGCCAATGGCTTACGGGTTACAGCTGACGGCCAACTAGCCACAGCTGATGGCCATCTGATCACAGTTAATGGCCATTTACTATCCGAGCCAGCACCTTTCTATGTGAGGCCGAGAGCCTGGAAACTGCTTTTTGGTTATCTGTCCCCACAGCCAGAAACTCCAATCTAAGAAAGGAAGAACACTGAATAAGGAATAAATGAAGTAAAATAAAAAACTTGTATCTTATTATTCTTAATTGATTTAACAGATATATTTGTTCCAAATAATTATACTGACAATGTATTAGACTTTATATATACATATGCTTATATATAAACAAAATGAATGACAGTAATGATATAAAGGACAAGAGGGAGAATATAATATTATTTTATTATTAATAAGGTATGCAGATTTCATGTGAAGTGATACAGTGTTATTTCAAAGTAGACTTGGAATAGTGGTAAAGGCAAAATGAAAATTTGAGGGGAATCACTACAAAACCAAAAAAAAAAAAAAAAGTAGTACAATGGATGTAATTAACATAAGGAGAAAAGGAGAAACAATGGAATCATATAAAATGTTAAATTAAAACCACTAAAAAGAAAGAGTGTAAGACAAATTAAGATCAAAGACCAACAAACAGAACACACTAACAAATATGAAATATTAATCCAAACTGTATCAATAATCACTTTTAATGTCAATGGCCTAAATACAAAATTAAAAGACAGAGCTACTCAGAATGAATCAAAAAGGACTTACTCAACATATATGTTATGCAGATATGTTGTGTATAAGAAATTCACTTTAAATATATAGACACATATAGATTAAAACTAAACGATGGAAAAAAACATATCATGCTAACACTAATAAAAATTTCAGACTGGTAAACTTCAAAGTAAGGAAAGTTAGGGATAAAGAAGGACATTTCATTATGATAAAGGAGTTAATTCTCTAAGAAAATATAACAATCCTTAATGTGCATGTACTCAAAACCAGTATCAAACAATATGTGGCAAAAACTGATAGGAATGCAAGGAGAAAGACATAAAGCACCGGTCAGTCATAGTTGGAGATCTCTATCAGAAATGGACAGATTCAGTAGGCAGAAAATCAATAAGGACATAACTGAACTCAACAACACCATCAATCAACTGAATCTGATTGACAACTATAGAGGACGGCATCCAACAACAGCAGAACACATATTCTTCTCAAGCCCACATAGAACACTGACCAATATAGAGCACATTCTGGGCCATAAAACACACTTTAACAAATGAAAAGAACAGAAATCTTACCATGTCTGCTTTCAGATCACAATGGCATTAAACTTAAAATCAAGAACAGAAATATAACTATAGAATCCCCCAAATACATGACTATTAAGCAACACACTCCAAAAGAACACATGAGTTGAAGAAAAAATCTCAAGAGAAATTAAAAATATTTTGAACTGAATACAAATAAAAACACAACTTATTAAAATGTGTGGGGTGTAGCAAAACTGAAGTTCACAGGAAAGCTATAACATTGAATGCACATGTTAGAAAAAATGAAAAAAATCTAAACTCAATAATCTAGGTTTACACCTTAGCAAATTAGGAAAAAAAATATAATTAAATCTAAAATAACTAGAAGAAAATAAAGAATAATAACTATAGCAGAAATCAATAAAAATGAAAACAGGAAATCAATAAAAAGAAATAAATGAAATCAAAAGCTGGTTCTTTAAAAAGATCAATAGAATCAATTAGTTTCTAGCCAGGCTAATTAAGGAAGAAAAAAAAAAAAAGGATAGGACACAAATTACTAAGATCAGAAAAAGAAGGGACATCACTGCAGATCATAGGGACAGAAAAAGGGTAGTAAATGAATACTATGAATAACTCTATGCCTACAAATTTGATAAGTAGATTAATGGAACAATTCCATGAAAGGAAAAAATTACCAAAACTCACATAAAACTTAATCTGAATAGGCCTATATTTATTAAAAAAATTGAATCAATAATTAACTGCTTTTCCAAACAGAAAACACCAGTCCCAGCTGTGTTTCCTGATTTCTACCTAACATTTACGGAAGAAATTGTACCAACTCTTCACAAATTCTTTCAGAGGGAATACTTCCCAACTCATTCCATGAGGCCAGTGTTACCCTAATACTAAAAGCAACTAAAACCAACACTGAAGACCAATATGTCTCATAAACCTAGATGCAAAAGTCTGCAACAAAATACTACCAAATCAAATCAAATAATGTATAAAAATAATTATACACCACGACCCAGTGGAATTTCTCACAATTATACAAAACTAATTCAACATTCAGAAATCAATTAATGCAATCTATCACATCAACAGGCTGAAGAAAAAAATACTATGATCATATCAATAGATACAGAAAAAGCATTTGACAAAATTCAACATTCTTTATGATTAAAAAGTCTCAGGGACTTTTTAAAAACTAGGAATAGAGAGGAACTTCCTCAACTTGATAAAAACTATGTACAAAAAAAATGAATAAATAAATAAAAATGTACCTAATGATGAGAGACTCAAAGCTGTCCCACTAAGATTAGGAACGAGGCAAAGATGTCCTCTCTCACTACTTATTTTCAACATTGCACTTGAACTTCAATCTAATGCATTAAGGCATAAAAAAAGAAATAAAGCCTGAACAGATTGGGAGGGAAGAAATAAAACTGTCTTTGCTTGCAGATAATTACTGTCTAAGTAGAAAATCTGAAAGAATCAATTAAAAATATCCTTGATTTAATAAATAATTAGAGCTAGGTTGCAAGATACAATGTTAATATGCAAAAGTCAATTGCTTTCCTATATTCAGCAATTAAAAATGAAATTTGATATTAAAAATACAATACAATACAATATTTATTTTGATATTAAAAATACAATACAAATACAATACAATATTTACATTAGCAGTCCAGAAATGAAATGCTTAGGTATAAGTTTCATAAAACATTTACAATATCTATATGAGGCAAACAAATATCTCTGATGAATTAATTTCAATAAGAATAATATAAATGGAGAGATACTGCATGTTCGTGCATAGGACTGAACACATTCTCATTGCAAAATGAAACCAGTTTTTTCCAATACAAAAAAACAAAAAAAATCTGAGGTAAAGGAATAAGTATCTCTATTGTAGTATTAGAACTTATTCTTTTAGGTCCAGGAGAGTTTTTTAGGTGAAGAAAAGGAGAGGACTTTAATAAAATTTTCCAGATAGAGAATGTAGCATTTTAAAAAGAAGATGATGGTATGTTAAGGATTCTAGAACTAAGAAGTAGAACTGGGTAGTCAAAGAAACTAATTTATTTTTATGTCTCCATCAGTGAGAAACTATCAACCTGAAAGGGCAATTCTCAGGCATTGCGAATAATTCATGTTCTTATCATATCTTCAGACTTGTTATTTAACAAAATTGATTTGAAAAGCAAAGACCCAATTTCTCAATAACTTGTATTTAAAAACTGTAAAAGTATGGGTAAAATATTATAAACAATGAAAACACAGAAAGATATAATGAAATAAAGTTCTTTTGTAAAATGATGATATTTTGTTAAACATCAGGAATTATCTCAAATTATAAAAGATATAGCTGATTACTGAGTAGTAATCATAAATATTTCAAAGAAATTTTAGCATGCTTTGAGGGTAAGATTATAAATTGCTTAAGAATACTTTGTTTTTAGAAGTTAATTTTTATTCTAAGTAATTAGAAATTCAACTTCATTTTTGCTGTAAAGACCATCTTCTTTAGAAGGAAATGCAAAAACCACCCACTGACACTCCATACTCTTTAAGCAGGATTATTACTATGGTATCATCATAAGTTTGTTTAATTGTACTCTGTAAATCCCACATTCTCCTACCACTCCAATTGTTTTTGACATTATTTTTTCACCACCTCATTATATAAAGGCTGCTAATAATGATAAGTAATAAATGAGACAGTTCATTCTCCCATTTAGAAAAATGAATAAATGCTCTCATAAGAATACATTCTCATTTTATGTTTGAATATGTGAAAATTGAACAGTGAACCAGCTCATTTCACAGTTTATTAAAGAAAACGAATATAGAAACTGGTTATTTAAGTACTTCAATAGCTCACATCTTACATTCAGGGGTGTAGATTGGCATATTCAATGCCTAACTATCCAAACAGGGGTTCAGGCAGCCTTAGGATAGGTCAGCCCAGAGAATAAGGTCAGAACTCTAATTGTAGTTAGCTTGCCATTGGCTGAAAGTCTGTAAATGCATAAAATGAGTCGAGTCAGCTACAATGATCCAATGAGATTTTGAGAATTAATTTATCATCTCCCTTTTCTCACTAAAATTAAGGTCCATAAGAGCAATGGCCAGAACAGTGCCTGACACAGAACAAGTACTCAGTAACTATTTGCTGAAGAATTAATGAATATATGAATGACATTGTGGGATCAATCTACAGAGATGAAAAAGTTGATGTACTAGATTTGTAAAAGGCCAGGAGCCATTTACAAAGGGTAGCTATTCAAATAAAAGTAGAGAGATAATCAGAAGCAATCTAAGATTCAGGTAACTTGTAGAAGTTCATACCTACTATGAGCCGGCAGATCGACCAACATAGATTCCAGGACACAAAGGTATGCCACCGCTATTCCTAGAGTGTAAGGAGAAAACCGGGGCATGAATTACCACAGTGCTGGGTGCATAATGAAGATTCATGCAGGCATATGTGTATTTTTATATCTGAGTTGCTGAGATATCCCTCTGCTTTTTTCCATTGTTACACCATGTGAGACTGTACTTAAACTATGAGAATTAACGACTGGATTTATAAGGTCAATTCTGGAAAATTAATTGCATTTCTACCTACAAGCAACAGACGAAAAATAAAAATTTTTAAAAAGTCACTTAAAATAGTATTAAAATGTATGCAAAGTTATGTGCAAGAATTCTACCAACTATAACTACAAACTATTATCTACATAAATTAAATAACTTAATAAATGGAGGGCGATGGTATATCCTGGGTTTGACAACTTCAATATTATACCATAAATTCCTCCAAATCATTCCATAGATGTAATGATTTCATATAGTTTTTAGAAGTGGCTAACTCATTTCAAGTGTTTTACTTACTGAGAAAATATGATAAATATGTATAATTAATTATATCTCTGATTTTTAGAATACGTCCATATGCAACATGAAATAATAGGTAAAATTATTGCTTTTTCACTAGAAACACGCATACTGAGAGAGAACATTATAGTAAGAAATATAAGTATCCAGTGATAGAAAAATGTTGACACTAAAAAATATAAAATTTCATATGCATATGGATACATATACAGGATGTATATACATGCACAGTATATACATATGTACATATATTTTCATATATGACATATATACCCTGTTTTCCTGGAAATAAGACCAAGCCAGGCAAGCAGCTCTAACGCATCTTTTGGAGCAGAAATTAATATGACCCATTATTATATCGTATTATATTACATTAAATAACATTACATTACATCATATTATATTATACCCGGTCTTATAGTAAAATAAGAATAGGTCTTATATTAATTTTTGCTCCAAAAAACACATTAGAGCTGATTGTCCGGCTTGGTCTTATTTTCGGGGAAACACAGTATATGATGCAAACTTCAGTTTTATTTAAATGGCACTCAAATGTGTAATTTCATAATTTAGCAATAGACTCCTATAGAAAGGCAAAAATGTTGTTATTTAATCAAATGTAGTTTATTAGGTGTTCTCTCATCTCATGCATACGTATTCTATTCAAATTCAAAATAAAATTCCTACACTAAATATCAGAGGTGATGTGGCATTCTTCATGCTTACTGGCTAGGCCTTGGTTCCTGTACTGGTAAATTGAACAACTTCTCTTTCAACCATAAGTAGTGTTTGGTCCACTTTTATTCTTTTTCTTTCTTTCTTTCTTTCTTTCTTTCTTTCTTTCTTTCTTTCTTTCTTTCTTTCTTTCTTTCTTTCTTTCTTTCTTTCTTTTTTTCTTTCTTTTTTTTAAGTTTATTGGGGTGACAATTGTTAATAAAGTTACACTTTTATTTTTAGGTCACTCTGTATTTTCCATGCCCCAACAGGCTTTGAAGTAACTCCACCAAGATACGTATTACGATTCAGCCCTGTAACCTACAACTGTGTTGTCTTGGGTTCTCATCATCTGACATAGATTTAAGTGAAGAATTGCACTTCTCTAATCCTTGTTCAGCTTCCTTCAAGCCTATACCGTAAGTCGGTTTGAGTGACAGCCACCATTATATGCACAAAAACTCTACTTTTCCCTACTTCCTCATTTTCTTTAAATTAAGTACACTTATTTTCTTATAGCTCAGGCAATTAAGTGCCTGATGGCACTTCCTCACATGTGTTTCAGATCTATGGTAAACAGGCAAGCTGATGGACCAGCAGAGGCCCCCCCATCTCTATGTCCATCCCATAAATACAGTACAAGTTTTCCATTTAGTCTGACTTTCAGCCAACTTTTAAAAACATATAGTTGTAATTCATTAATATATATTTAATGTGTTTCAGTTATGAATGTAAATTGTAACTTCTAAGAAGTCATTTTCTGATATCATTGTGGTAGATCATACGCAAAGGAAATCTTATATCTATTCAACTGAGATATTAAAAAGTTTAAAGCATTCAGTAATTCAGAAGTTTCATTGCTTGTGAGAGCAAAAGGGAGTTATGACAAGAGCTTATTTGCAAATTTTAATTAAATTTTACCTGGTAGAGTAAGAAAAGTTATTTTTGATTTGTAAACAAAAAAAGTTGTATATTTAAGTCTTGGAGATGTAATAAATATTGTGCCATTTTAATATTAATTTCATTGATTCTATGGTGCTTTACTTGAGCAAACAAGATTAAAAACTGTTACATGATGGATTTTTCAATTTTATTATTTAATTAGATATATTAGATAAATTACAAATTAACCAAATTGTTGACTTGTTTGATAACACTTAAGAAGTTACCATTGTCATTTTCAAAATCACAACCATTTGTGATTAAAAAAAACCCAAACTATACTTAAATTTTCTAGCATTCTGATAGTTGCTGTACAACCATAATCTAAAATAATAAATTGTCCTATAGGTTTGTGTATTTCTGTGGATATATGTGAACATATTATCTCAAAAAGTAAATTCAAACTGAATAAGGGAGATGCTACACACAATAAAAATTATAACTATGGAATGGTGTTGTTTTATAATTTTCACCAGAATATAAACTTCTTCTTGTCTTTGAAAGAATGTATTATTTCTTAATATTACCAGTTTCTACTTGAAAGATTGAATATAATGGTAATTTTAATCTGATTCCATAAATACATATTGGACTTCCAATATGTTAAAGTACATTAGGGTAAGATTTAAGGCCGAGTTTCTCAAATTTGGCACTGTTGATATTTTAAGGCAGATCATCCTTTTTTGTGGGGCTTGTCTTGTATATTGTAGGATGTTTAGCAGTGTTCGTGGCCTCTACCCACAGGATGACAGTAGTTTTGTACACCCAGTCTGACAGCCAAAAATATCTCCAGATATTGCCAAAGGTCCCCTGGAGAGATATCAACCCCCAACAAAAACTACTGATGTATTTTACTAGATCACTCGTTTAATCTGCACTCACAACTGGCAAATAGCATTACTCAAGAAAATAGAAAACCTTCTTCAGGAAATCAAATCTAGAAAATTAACCAAAACCTTATGGGGCTTCTTTCCAACTACAAGCTCCCAGAAACCAACACACACACACACACACACGCACACACAAGAATCACTGTCACAGTAAGCAATTAAACATAGTATGAAAGTGTCATGTATCCTGCGATGGAAAAAAATGAAGATCCACTATTCTAGTGTTATATTAATTAATTTATCCTAAAGTACTATGTACAATAGAAAAACAGCATGATTTTAAACATTTTTGCTAACTAGGTAGACAGTAGACAACCTCCACAGGTCAAGTAAGATTTTTATTTGGACTTTAAAAGATGAATGAAGTTTTAATATATTAATGAACATAAAATGACACTCTGATTATAGGTTAAATCTTGAGTAAGGCTTCTGATATAAGGTCTTATAAGATCATTAAGAAGGCTAGTAAATTCAGAACATAGGATATAAGAGACAGCGTAACAGAGGGAATGAGGTTGAAAATACCAGGATCTGAATGACCTAAATATCAAGTTATAGATTTGGAACTTAATTCAGTAGCAAATACACAACCAAAGTATTTTTATGTGACGTGTGACTTGATCAGATTTCTCGTTTTTTGTTTTTTTTTCAGTCTAATATTGCTGCATTGTGAAGTTCAAATTGAGGTGTATTAGTATTATGTGGATGCCTGATCATGACATTGTACACCAGAAGCTAAACATTAATGAATGCCAACTATAATTTTATATATATAATGTGATGGCTGGGTGTGAAGTCGGAGGGGTAATGGATGGGGGAGGGGGGTTCACAGTGTGAGGGATATAAATGATGAACGTCTAAGTATTACCTTGTCTTGTACACCTGAAACTAATAAATAATAATAAAAAAAATTAAAGACTTTATTTCAATTATACAGAAAAAGACTAAAATGAATGATAATGGGTATGGAAAAATGGAGAGCAGAGGTTTATTCAGGAAGCATTTCTGATTTAGAAACAATAAAAGGACAACTGACTCTGGGTGATGAATACACAATGTGATATATAGATGATGTATTACAGAATTCTACACTTGAGATCTATGCAATTTTATTAACCATTGTCACCCCAATAAATTTTAATAAAATGAAGAAACAATAGAATTTTGTAATAAACTAAAAAGAGAAATTTAGGTTGAGTAGCTTAGGAAATTGATGAATGGTGATGACAGTATTTAAAACTGGAAACAGCATTGCCATACATATCTCACAAAGTGAAAACAATTTGTTCTGAGACTGTGAAAGCTTAATATCTTTGACAACTTTTTTTTGAATTTTATTAAATTTATTGACATGACATTGGATAATAAAATTATGTAGGTCTCAAGTGTAGAATTACATAATATATCATCTGTATATTGCATTGTGTGTGCACCACCCAGCCACATCTCATTCCGTCATCATATATATATATATATATATATATATATATATATATATATATATATATATATATATTTGACCCCCCTTTATGGTTTTCTACCTCCCTCCCATCCCCTTTCTCTCTGGTAACCATCATACTGTTGTTGGTGTCTATGAGTTTCTGTTTGTTTATTTGTTTTATTTGTCTTGTTTATTATGCCACAAATAGGGGGGTTATTTTAGCTCAAGAGATTGATGAGGCTTGAGTTGTTGATATGACTGGTACCAACATGAAAATCAGTAAATTGGAAATAGATTGGATGACATATGAAATAGTGTGAGAAATACAATAGCTAAGGCACACATTCTTGAGAATAGCTGCACATCTTTAGAAAATACATCATGTCAAACTTTTTTGTGTGTGTTGGTCACTTAATGGAGATTAAGAAGAATCTACAAATTTACATACAGGCTAAACAAGTAAATTAAAATTATATAATGACGAAAGTGTTTAATTATACTTCATTTCAGACTGTGGATTTTTTGAAGTTCAAACACAAGTGAGTTTCCAAACTTATTGAGTTATATGCATTAAATATGTGCAGCTTTTCACATTCCAATCCTACCTCAATAAAGTTGCAAAAAAAACAACACATAGACTAAAAATGACAAAAACAAAATAGAATTTTTGACAATTGGTGCAGTATTAGTCCAGTTACAGCCTGTAATAAAGTTTAAGAAAATGAATTAGATATAGTATAGGGAGAAATTGTATTTACTCAATACAATTAATATACCTGAGCGAATAAGAAGACTGTGCAAATATTTAGTCTAAGGGAAAGTTCATCTAATAACTAATCTTTATTAAACTTTTAATATTTGCCAAGCATTGTGCAAAACTCTTCTTCCTATAGAGAAACACGTATGTAGATATAAATGAATATATTTAAATAATCTGTATATACTATGCATATATCTTCATCAATATTTATATTATCATTTTATATATGATGTCTTAAGGGTCAATTTACTATTCACTAAAATTTTGTAAAAGTACAAAAGCCAAGCTTTTTACACTCTGTAGTTTTACAAACCTTGTAATGCTAGGTTACTCAAATTAGGAAGGAATACATTAACATCTTTGATAAAGAATTGCTTATTCACTCAATAAAGTTTATTTTAAAAAGAGTTTTATTTTCCCTTCATGAAAAGAGGAAATAAATAAATTCACCCACAATTAATTTACAGAGATAGTTCAACCTTTAGAAAACATTGAGTTCTTACAATGCAAAGTCCCTGTGCTAGGTGTTCTATGATGGTAATATGAATTAGACAAGGTGTTTGCTGTCAAAATATTCACAACCTAATACAATGGATTGAAAATACACACATGACTGGAACACATGTTATATTCCAATAAATACTAGCAGTTCTTTAAAATGAGAATGATAAGAATAATAGTGGCAGGAAAAAAAATTGTTTCCTGTATCATTCAGGATCTTGGAAAAAAGAGATGGTGCACTCAAATTCATTTGAAAAGAATGTAATAATGGCTCTAACAAAGATATGAAGAAACTCGAGAGAGAGACAGTGTGGGCCATGGGACTAGTATGAATGACGCATTACTGGTTCTTTTATGACTAAAGAGAAGGGATCAAGTTCCCAAACAAGAAGAAAAAAGGACCAAGTGGTAGAGGCTCTCGCTTTGGGTAGTGTAAAAAGGCCACCCTAGGCGGGCACTACTATACAGAGAAGAAGTCAAAGGAAAACACAGCCCAACTTCAGTCTCCTCTGTCTTGGTATTTTGCAAGTGCTCATCATTAGTCTAATCCAACCAAAAAATAGAAGGCAAGATTGCCCCATGAGGTGGGCTAGCTATACCAAGCTCTCCACAAGGTGGAGAAGACTAGGGAATGAGCTGGAAATTGCAAGAAAAACATATTCCACACACTCTCATATCTCTAATGAGTCATATTATGTTTTATATGGATTTTTTTTCTCCTTAAAGCAGACACAAAACCACCCCCTTACAACAAAGGCAATATTTCCAGAAGAAATGCTAAAATATTAACTGCACATGAATAACTAAATGTTTTTTAAAAGTAACTTTTTAGATCAAGATGGAATGAGGTGATGGGGGTGTCTTACAAGATCAAGTTAATCTTCTGAGTCAAAAGATGGATATGTGGTGAATTATTTAAATAAATATGGGAATTTAGATTAAAGCCATGTCCCTATAAAATAATAGCTGTAACCTTGACAAGGAATGAGTACATATTGGTTTCCCTAATACAGCAAAGTCTCTATTTCAGAATAAGATATTAATTATCACAAGCAATTACGGCAGGATGTCAATGTCATCTATCTAAAAAAGAAAAATATTTGTTCAAAAACAGTTTACATTGGAAATAAAGCTCTGTGAGCAGAATCCATGTTACTGAAGTGAACGCAAAACCAAATGGGAATAAAGGGCAATGAAGTTTGGAGATTAAATCTATTTTTTATTTGTTTGTTTGTTTCAGCAATTTTTTTTTAGAATTAAGGAAACAGAATGGGGAAGTGCATCATTTCCCTCTCATGTCTCTCCTCCTTATAGCTCCAGGGACATCAGTTAGCCACAGTGGTCCCATGAAAACCAAACTACCAATTAACACCAGGAGAGTTTCCTCTAAGCCACTGTGGAGTATTGCCCAGGGAGCCAAACTGGTTTCTAATAAATCTTGCCCAGCATTTATTTGAACACACTCAGAACAATAACAATGTTGAAGGAAAAACAACTGAAAAGCATAACTAGTTTTTTAAAGGATTTATTTGAAAATTTAAAAGTAATTACGTGGATAAATTGATTTATTACATTGAAGTGTCCTATATAATAATAGTTTATACTAAATGTATAATACCTTGATTAGGAATAAAACATACCTATATTTAATCCAATCTTCAAAACACTGTGTTAAATCAGTTTTTTATAATCTTCTAAATCTCAATAAGCCACTTTTCAAGTAAAGAGAATTTAACATTGCATACAGTAATTTCAGTATTTAATACAAAATATTTCACTTTGCTAGTTTTTTCAGTGAAATATCTTAATGGATGTCTTCCTCATAATATTTCACATCATCTAGTGAAATGTATAAATAAATCCAGTATGATATATTGAGTTATATTGATGCAATAAATGTAGCTACAGATATAGATTTCAAAAATAACATATAATGTTCCTAAATGTGTTAAGTTATTGTAAATAATTGTTCACATTACCAGCTCACTACAGAGCCTCACATAGTGTATTTAGTGTAACACCATTTATTTGAAATCCTAAGTGATATTTATCGACAATAATGTGTATAAAACTGTATAAAGCTAACATCCATAAATTAAGAACTGTTTCTGTCAATTCTCCTGGCATGATTTTTAATGTGCTAATTTATGGATGAAAGATAAATTGTCAAGTTAAATTTCTTTAGCCAACTCGATTTGCTCCAGGACTTAAATTATCAGTGTTATATTTAGTCTTTGGTCATAAAATGTAACTAGTATATTGCTCATGTTGCTTATGTGATGTGTTTTATAGCACTGATTACCCATACTGCAAGAAAAATATTAATTTTAAACTGAATTTTGTACCTGTGGAGGATCATAGATAATAAATTGTCATAATGTTTGTACATTTCTCGATATGTATTGTTTTCTCCTTTTTTATTGTTCCTTTATTTTTTTGACCCTCTCCACTAAAATGTAAGTGAAATGAGAAATGTTTGACTAATCCCTATAACCCTGGTTCTGAGGAATGTGTGGGTGATGTTGTAGCGACTCAATGTTTGTTACATAAAAGAATGTCATTATTTGTTGGTTGCTTTAAACCATATTAAGTCATATACAGAATGTAGTCCCTTCTTAAATATTGTCTCTTTAACAACACTTAATGAATGTTCCATCCACCATGAAAGCCCAAGGTAAATATAATTTTATTTTAAAAGCTACCTGATTCTTTTTTAACTCCTCCAGACCACCTGAAATTAATCATCTTGCCTTTCCCTCTACCTCTAGAGAATTTTGCTTCGACATATTTCATATGGTAATAAACATTTATGATATTTTAGCATAATTATATATTTATATATGATATTAATTATATATAATTCTATTCATTATACATGTTATATATTTATATTTACATACACAAATACACACACACACACACACACACACACACATATATATATATATATATATATAGAGAGAGAGAGAGAGAGAGAGAGAGAGAGAGAGAGAGAGAGAGAGAAAATGCATACACATTAAAAGAAAGGAAAGAAACTGTATTAAAATTGTAATACTCAATATATACCGATAACAAAAGATGAATACAAGCCATGTGTATACTTTTTTTGGCACCCTCGGTATCTATATGTCTATCTATCTATCTATCTATCTATCTATCTATCTATCTATCTATACACATATATACGTATATATATATAAATATATATATATATACGTATATATATAAAATCTCCCCAATATAGTTAAAATTCTTAAAGATAAAGACTAAATCATTTTATTCCCTGAATTAAAATTTTATCCAATATAAGGCTTAACATACATCAAGTATTCCAATAATTTGTTCAAGTTAACCTTTTTTCACTCATATATACACTCACTCATTCTCTCGAGTCTTATTTTTGACCATTTGCCAGCCACTAAATTAGTGCTTTAGGGTTATAAAAAAGAAGAAGAGGAGGAGGAGGAGGAGGAGGAGGAGGAACAGGAGAAGGAGGAGGAGGAGGAGGAGGAGGAGGAGGAGGAGGAGGAGGAGGAGGAAGAGAAGAAGAAGAATATATCTTCAAGTTTCGGGGCTTTAACCTCTATTGTTCTCATTCTCATAAAAAATATAAACATTAACATTCATGGCAGTTCCATCCCATCCTTTTTATCCTTTGTAGTTAAGCTATGAACAAAAGTGTGTTGTTTTTTATTTATTTACTTTTTCCAAATATCATGTAGTAGACATTTACTGTCATTAGCTTGGCATTCCTTCCTTTTGAAAACAGCCTTCCCTACTACATGTCAACTTGTCTCACCTTTCTTGCTACAGGTGTGGGGATATAGGCTAGCCAATAAAAATCAATTTTAGAGATTGGTATGGATGCTGGAGCACAGAGACTTTTTTTTTTTCTTCTAGGAGCAAGTGCTGGTGGCAAGGCCTACAAAACCCTAAACCACTGTGCCACCTCTTTTGATACATGGAGAAAGCATGCTTGAGAATAAGAGGAATGATAATAAAACAGACAAGACAGACAGTAAAAATGGAAATATTTCTTGTTAAAAGAAGAAAAAAATACAGCTGATTAGCAACTAGGGAAAAGAAATATTCATCCCTTAAATATTCTGTCCCTTTTTAGTGAATCACTCTACATAAGTGCTCATAGAATTTACCCATTTCCTTGAATTATTTAAACTACTAGATTGCTGCTTCTAGACTTCTTTAATTTTCAATATTCTGTCAAAGGTTATTCAACTATCCATATTGCATATTGCACCAAATCTAAATTTGCCTGCTTATTTTCAAAATATCCCAATCAGCTTTGACACCTGTTGTTAATTGTTATTCTATAAGCTCAATGACAGTAAGTACTTACCTTGTTTTTTATCCCCTTATACATACTTTAAAGAATGCTCAATAAGTGCTTATTGAATGATCACATGAATAATTATTTGGATAATATTTTGGGAAAATAAATATTAATTGTAGTCAACTAATGCACTTAAAAAAAATGAATACCAATAAGATAATCTCTGTGAACAGAATACCCTATGTACATGGCTTAACTCCTTGGCCCACATGAAGACTTTATCAGATATTTAGACTGTAAATCATTAGTGGTGAGTCATTGACATTGGTTTTATGAATAGCATCGTAACATATATTTGGAGACATGTCATATACTTTATAGCTATTAGTGTCTATAAATATTTTTAGTCTCTTTAGTATACGTAGCTTGTGTGATAGAAACTGTTAGTTGCCTACTTAGCATTCTGTCTCTCTCTTCCTTACTGAATCTAAACTCTTCATGTCTACAACTCTCCCTCTTGTGGCCTGTACTAGGAGTCACTCTCATTACAGGCCTAAGAGTAATCCTATTTATCTTGCCAGGCATCATTTCAGAAATATGCACATTCCATCCTGGCCAATGAAATATGAAAGGAAAACTCTTTTGATCCTATCAAATTCCTCAGACGACCTGGTCTTACTTCTTCCTCTGGATGTGATAATGCCTTGATGTGCTAAAGCCACCAGTGTGAGGATAAAGCCAGCACAGGACTGATAAGGGGAGATACAGAAGGGAAAAACAAGAATACACTCTGGCTTTTGATTGCAGTTCTGTGCAAGATACATCAACTTTCTGTAAGAAATTTTCACCTGAAATATTATAGCTTGTTTGGTAGGTATCTTTGTAAAATTAATGGACAGAATAAACCAAATTAATTTCTTCTTACTTAATGTGAAGGTAAAAGAAAAATAAACATATGACAGATCGCAAAAATTTCTAACTCATGATGCCGTCCCATAAGAACATGACTTATTTTATGAAAATAGATCCCTAATCATTCTCTAGTCAGTGAAAACATGTTTCGATGATTTGCATGGGCATCAGGAACTCATAACATCCCTGTTGACTAGAGCCATGTGAACATAACTGTCAGTAGACAACTGTTCCTTCTGTTTCATTTGGTAAAAGTAACATTTCTACAGAATAGAATAGCTTTGGGAAATCTTTTCATTCTCTAAGTATCCAGATTGAGCTTATATTTATGTTTCCTCTAGTACATGAATTCTTGGCTTTTTAAAAAAACATATTTTGATTTAAAACATTAAGAACTTTTATGAAGATCACTTATCTTGCATAACAAAATATAAGAATGTAGATAATAGGTGCCTAAATTTTTCTCCAGAGATTCATAAAATATTTCCTAAACTCTTCATACTATGATTCACAATAAGATGTAATACCACTATGGTACAGAAACGAATGATACAATTTTGTTAAAGAAATATAAATGAGGATATTTGCTAAATGTTATGATTTAATAGCTTTTTCTCAGATATTATTTAGAAGAATAGACATACATGGTATATAAAACATAATTAAAAATATATTGAAGCTAGTATCTAAAGATTACAGATCAAATCTAGTTTGCTAGGCAAGCAGAATACTAACTCTTTCTCATATACACTGTAGGTTTACTTTAATCTTCTCTAAGAGGAATTTTCTAATACAGAAGCACAATTAAGCTGCCACTGAATATTCTTTAGAATTCCAAATCATTTTGAATTATCTATAAAGGTGTATCCAAAATAGGCCATATCTTAGAATTTCTGGGTGCACTATACTTTGTGACTAATTCAACAATCATAGCAAATTAAGTTAACCAAGTCTTTTAATTTCTTTAATTAGAAATGGCTTTAAGCAAGGCTTTTGTTCCAAGAAAAAGCATGGACTTGTATACATACATTTTCATTAGAGTATTCTTAAAATTAATAATTTAATCAATAAATAACTAAGTATATTAAATATTCTTAAAGGATACCTTAGCTATTTTGTTTATATATGGCTTCCTTAAAAGTAAAGCCCTAGTTTCTCTTTGAATGTGAAATTAGAGTAATGACTGCTGTAATGTCCCTTAAATGAAATTATTTATAAGCATGATACATTTGAATGGGATTATAAAAGGTAAATATATATTATATATTATATGCTCCTATTAATTTAATAATACTTTAATGAAATGGCAGTAAAATTTTATGTAATTATTTTCTTTGACTATATGTACTAAAATAAAAACAGTACTCCTTAAACATTAGCACAGGATATTCATTTATTGTGTGAAGATCTTTCCTTTAGAGCTAGTATCTGTGCCATCAATTAGCATGCCATAGTGTTATAGCCAATCGACAACCTTATAAACCACCATTTCATAAAACATTTGGTCTGAAATAACTTTTTGTACATTTTTTCTATGGAAATTCAGAGAGCCAAATATATGATTTATGTATTTTAATGTGGAATAATTTCCAAAAGTCTTTCTCAGAGCAATAATGCATCTGACATAAGGAGGTATAGACTATGTTTTTCTATTTTAAAACACCTATCATGACATATACAACTACATGTTTAATTAATCTCTTTCTGTTCAGTTACTCTAGTGTAATGTGTTCCCTGAAAAATAAGGAATAATTCAATAAAATATTATTCAGCTGTTTGAGCTAATGAATCACAAATGCTACTCCACATGTCTCAAAATTCTAATTAAACATTTCAATTAAAACAAAAATGAATGATGGTGGTGAATCAAAATGCATTCTTACATTTGTGTTAACAAAATTGAATGGTTAACGACAACAGTGTTTGTTTTTTAATATTACTAGTTTATTTATTCATTAAAGTATACTGCCAAATAATTTAAAGAGTTCGCATAATACCTGAAGAGGATTTATAATTGCTATATAATAATGCATCGAATTAGTGAATAACAATGCATAATTAACAATATTATTGACATCAGAAAATCCAAACATGCAAAATACTGTGAAAGCTCTCTAGTGGTTGTTGAAATAGAACATTATTATTAATGTTGGATATTGAAATCCTCACCATTTGGTAGGGCTGGGCTGAGGTAACAGGTGAGCTAGTGCTGGTAGCTTCTTGCTTGGAAACACCTTGACCTTTTTACTTCAATCTTGGGAACAAAAAAAATATCACTTTTCTATATGTGCTAGAAAATTGTTAGGATACCTAGATTTAATGGCAATGGAACAGAGACAAGATCGTATTATTTATCCCCCATCGATTTAGGGGATTTATTTATTTCTACAGGTATCTATTTCTGTGTTATGGACTAACAATAATACATTACCTGAAGAATTTGTGTGATGAAAATGTGATCTTGAGATCATTATGCTAAATGAAATAAGTCAGACAGAAAAAGTTGAGAACTGTATGACTTCACTCATATGTGCGATATAAAACTGAAAGCAACAAAGGAAGAAGACAAGCAGATAAAGACACAAAAACTCATACACACAGACAACAGTTTAGTGGTTACCAGAGGGAAAATGGGGAGAGGGGATGGTAGAACAGGGTAAAGGGGATCAAATATATGGTGATGGAAGGAGAACTGACTTTGGGTGGTAAACACATAATGTGATACCTATGTGATGTATTATAGAATTGTCCACTTGAAACCTATGTAATTTTGTTGACTATTGTCACCCCAATAAATGTTAATTAAAAAAATGTTAGTTCATGGATGCAAAATTGCTTCAATGCGTATAATGTTCTGCATAATATTAGGATCTCAGATCAGATCTGAATGATTTTGCTATGTTCTAATGTATTTTGTTAATTTAGGACACATTCAAAATTTAGCATAATTTTATAATATTCATTCTTGAATCATGGTTTAGAGTCATCAAAATATTATAACTGTGGTCTAGCTTTGTGGCAAAAAGAGTTGTAAAATTTTTCCCAATACAGCCTGTTTATTTCTATCTATTTAATATCTAAATGCTTATTCCCATCTCCCAATATGTTATAATAACCAACCTAAGATGCTACAGTTCTTAATAGATGAGAAGTGGATCAAATAGTTATTAGAATATTTTTATTTTCTTCAAAAGACAGTAAAATATGTTATTTGTGGAATCTACTTGTTTATTCAAACACTAAAAACCATACCTTAAGTTAATCCAAACATATTTTATTATTGAAATCAAATGTATGTCCACTCCTAAAGTTTTTATTTCACTAAGATATTTTCTAGTATAGTGTGCATAGTTGAGATAATTTTGAGCAGATGTGATGTTTTCACTTATAATCTTTTTCAACAACAAAATATGTTGGATGCATTCTAACACATGTTCCGATTTGAAAGACCATTTACACTTATGCAATGTGTTATTAGTTAAAGTGATATACAGGAGACATAAAACTTTTTTGATTTTTTTTGTACTTCAGTTAGTTCTTGAAAGTGTTTGGAATTTTTTGAAAAATATTAAAAATTATAATAACATTTAATACGTGCTATGCCTCATAGTAAGCTCTTTTACATGGATTCATCCCTTTTCCCTCAAAATTGTGCCATGAGACAGGTAATAATTATTGAGTTCTGATGGGACCCAACAATAAATAACCCTATATTCAAATGTGGTTATAAACTAATGAAGACAAAACAAAAGAAATGATATGGGAAAACTATTATCACCTTTCTCAGTAACAAAAATAAAGAATGGTGTGGCTGAAATGTGAGAAACAAATAAGCTTGCTTGTTCCAAATCTACCACCTGAGGGAAAGTTTAAGTTTACAGGGAAGGACAAGAGAATTAATCTGACAGATTTAGGATGTTTAATAAGTTAGCAACAACCAGTTGAAGATTTTTATCAATGTGTGTCTTCTGCAAATCAGGTAACTCCCTAGGTATGTAGTAGATGAGTATATATATATATATATATATATATATATATATATATATATATATATACTACATATATATATATAAATATATATATATTGTGTATATATATATATATACACAATGGCCAGAACTGTAGAGGGACATACCCCTTCCTAGAAATGGTACAATGAGGAAATAGTTTTCCCTACACAATAAAAAGGCAAGCTAACAATAATTTGGCTTTCAAATAGTCCAGGACTTGTGAAAAGTACTTTGTTTGTTGTTTGTTTGTTTTGTTTTTCGTTTCATCTTTGAAACGCCCTATTATACATGAGGAAATTGAGATTGATAAAGTTAACTTCATCCTGAACAAACAAATAACAGAGTTCTGTACCCAGTTTCAAACCTAGTTTTTCTTATTTTAAATGTGTATGTTTCTAGGTGACAAATAATAATTTAGTGAATTGGCTTCTACAAAGCTTCTTAAGTAGGTTGATGTTACTTCAACATAATCTGTGGTTTGAGAGAATCAGTATCAAAATTATATGGTAATTTATTTCATTATTTTTCAAAATTGCCATTATATTAATAATCATCAGAGACACCAGAATCATTTACAAGCTGCTCACATTATAGTCTTGGCTCAAATGTGAGAATCTGAACTGAAAATTCAAAACAAATATAGATAAGCCTTCCAATACAACTCCTGAAATGAAGATATTTATGGCTCATTTACTATCTAACACTCAAGTAATTCCAAGTCAGAATCATATGCCATGAGTTATCTCTTCAAAACACAAGATAAAGAGAACAATGATGACCTGCATCTTTGCCTTAATAGAATTGAGATACCTGTTATGAATAAATTTGCTAGACTTGAAAATCTAATTAAAAATCTGTAGATACCATAATAAAATTCCTGAAGCCAAAAAATTATAGCATAAAGAATTTATAATTGCTTTATATTTTAAATTTATGCATTTTAAATATAAACTATGAACATAAATTATTGTCCTAAATTTTATGTGACAATTCCCTGACTGAACTTCAGGACCAATGCCACAATGAATTTTTGCCACATTTAAAGTAATGCTTCTTTTTGTTTTTCTGCTACTAGTTGATAACACTTTATTTATATACAGAGAGTGCCAAGTAATATATACACATTTTAAGAAAGGAAAAATATACTGTATTAAAATTGTAATGCTCTATATATACTGATGACAAAAGATGAATACAAGTCATGTGTATATATTTTTTGGCACCCCTGTTAGTAGTACATCAAGCTTGGTGCTTTAGGCTTGAGTGTGTCTTAAATCTGAAGATTTATGAGACTCCTGTGGAAAGATGATTCAGGTGGACTGGTAATATTATAAGTTTTCGTTAGGTCGTAAACTTATAGTCTTGCTTCATAATCTTTAATCAAAACTCAAGTATAGCAAGAAAATAAAAATTTTAAATAAAAATAGTATAAATAGTATGATTTATATTTGTCATATATTGTATTCTAAAATTTTAAAGGCAAAGATATTTTACTTATTTTGATAATAACATACATCTTACTATTTAGCCATTATATGACAGGAATCCCTGGTGTTTTGTTTGTTTGTTTGTTTGTTTGTTTGTTAATTAAAATCTATTGGGGTGACAATGGTCAGTAAAGTTACAGAGGTTTCAGGTGTATAATTCTGTAATACGTCATCACCACCCAGAGTCAGTTCTCCTTCCATCACCATGTACCCTCATCTACCACACTCCTCCCCGCTTACTCTCTAATAACCTCTAAACTATTGACTGTGTCTACGAATCACTTATTTTTAATTACTAAAGTATAATTTTAGAACTCCTAGAATATCGTTTTAAATAGTCCCAAAGAAAGAAAAGATGGGGGATCTATTCTCCCGTTATTTTCTTTTCTCTTAAGGCGTCTATTCTTGGAAATGTAGTATGTTAAATGAAGTCCCATACTGCCTAGTGCATACTAAGATCTTAATAAATATCATTGTCATGACTGTCTGGAAATTGTCTTTAATTTAATTTTATACAGTTTTTCTCTTATCCGGGAATGTTAGCAGATAACAATATTGTGTGAATTATTAAAATGGTGGCATTTCCTTCTGTCATAAATAGTCCTAGGCCCGATTTCATGGCTTAGCAAATGGAGCTCCAATTTGTAAAACTGGAAACCTGTGTCTGCCATTGAATATAAAAGCCTACAGTAAAGCATTAGAGACATTCATAGGATAGTGAAGCAAAATTATAACCGGCCTTAGTCAGTCAAAGGTCATTCTATAAAGAATGCTCCAGCTCATGAATTAGATAAGCACAACTTCATGAATAGCAGAGATTCAAATTTCTGCCACAACCATAATATTTTTCCAACTTTGCACCAACAAAGCACTGTTTTTTTGCACATGCCAATTTGTATGTGGACAGTGCCCTAGGAGATCTGATGAATTTGGATTAGCAATTTGATTGATTCCACAGTTCTCCATCTGAAACCAAGGTATTTGGCCTGGTGCCATATTCTGGATCACTCGCAGTAAGTCATGGCCTAGTCATCAGAAGAAACGAGGCATATATATGCTTCCATGTTCCATGTATTACCTAGGACACCAAATCTTACTGGAAAGAAAAAAGAGACACCTAATAGACGGAATCATGGGATCACCATTGTACCACACTTTAGCTTCATAATTTTAGAAATTAAATTTAGAAGTCCACTTACTAACGGTTCACATTTATCAAATCAAAATAAGATAATATAGAGAAATAGCATGGGCTTTCTCAGGACCATGAGGGCAATCCACAGAGAAGAGCGCGCGCGCGTGTGTGTGTGTGTGTGTGTGTGTGTGTAACTCGCACATGGCCTTCAGCAAATCGTTAAATTTTGTAGCTGAATTTTTCCTTCCTGCTTGTGTAGGAGCCCCTGGTCCTCCAGTTACTATAGGTGACCAATACTTGCATCTGTATCCCCACTGAAACACCTGCTTTTCGTTAAGATTTCATACCACCTGCCTGCACTATGATTCTAGGTCTCTAATAGGTTGTAAGAAATTATGATAATGTAGATTATCAACTTTTACTACTAGAGGAGCAAAGATACTCTCTCTAGCTTTCTGTATAGGGGGAAGTTAGGATGGTCTGGAGTCACATTTTTGTAACCAAATTCCCTTCAAGCTTTCTTGAAGGTAGAGGCTATACATGTCTGGTTTACCATTGTATTCTAACATATTGCATTAACAGAGTCATGTATCTATTCAGACAGAAAAGATGTAATAATAAAGAACACCTTATTCTACTAACTATTCTATTATTTCCATTATAAATTATCTTCTTGACAGTATCCCATCTTTTTCTTACCTAATATCTTTTTTTTAACCAATATTGAACTATTAACATGTTCACAATCATAGCATCCTTTTCAAGCCACTTGCATGTTTCAGTCAACAACTGTTGCAAAAGAAACAATCACAAACCTCAGTGGTTTAAAACAATCTGTTGTTTGATATTGTTGGTGGGTCTTCTGCTCCTTGTTTGTCAGTGGCGTCATTCATGCAGCTGCATGTGAATGGGCACGAGGAGAGTTGGGTGCTCAGTAATCTTCCACATGTCCTTGTTCTTCATGTGATGTTTCACACTCCAGGGTGTCTGCATGCACACTCTCCATACAGCAGGATAATCTGGACTTCCATAAATAATAGTGTGACTGGGTACCAGATATCATAATCCAAATCTTGTGAAAGTACATGTCTTGGACAGCTTGGATTATCCTAACAAAACACCAAGAATGAGTGTCTTAGAGAATAGATTTATTTCTCACAGTATGGAGGCTAGAAGTCCAAGATCAAGGTTTTAGCAAATATGGTCTCTGGTGAGAACTTTCTTCCTGTTTTGTAGACAGCTGCACTCTCTCTCTGTCTTCACATAGCCAGAAAGTGAGATTTTTGATGTGTTTCTTACAAGGATGCTAATCCTAATTAGATCAGTGTCCCTCCCCTATGTTCTAATTCAAACTTAATTACTTTCATTAAAAGTTTTATCTCCAAATACAGTCATATAGGGATTAGGGTTTATGAATTTGGGAGAGTGGGGGATAAATATTCTGTTCAAAACAGTATATATAATCCAGTTTACATTACATTACATTACATTGATAGTATCCTGTTGGTCATAGTTAGAAGTCATGTAGCTAAGCTCAAATCAATGTGGGCAGACCAGATAAGGGTGTGAATAAAGGAAGGAAAGATTCATTGGGGATCACCAATGTGACATCCCCACACAGTGCCATCGAAAATGACAACCACACTTTCTTTGCCCAGTTCACTGATGATTTTCCAGAAGATTTATCTTGTCACCTTGCTAAGGAAGGCTTCTTTAATCTATACTGTTAAAGATCCCTCTTCTTTGTCCCCACATTCTTTGGTAGAGTCAGATTAGCACAAAGCCTTGTGCGTAGTAGTCACTGGAATGGATAAAGAACTCCAAAACCAACATTTTTGTTCACAAGGAGAATACATTTGGAGATTGTAAACAATGTTTCTGTGTTTGTTTGTTTTTCTATTCAAATCTTGCCAGTATGTGTATGCATATAAAAAGGGTGACAGCAAATCGCAATAATCCCTTACAGATATAATTCTGCTCCTTTGAGGAAGATACTCAGAAAGTTCATTCTACCCATTTAAAAAGTTACTCTTAACAATGTCCTAATGCCTTTTTTGACTGTACAACATATAATGACAATAAATAGATGTGTTCAAAATTATTGGTTCATCACTGTGGAGTAATTATGAACAATTTGCTAAAGTAGTAATATACAAAGAAATATATAAATAATATACAGGAATAGCACAGTGTGGGCCTGTTGCTAGCCACTGGTGCCTCTTAATGAAGATAAGGTGATATCACTTATAGAAGTAGAAAAATTATCTATTCTTGACTAAAGTCTTATGCTCATTATCTTAGAAACTGTTTTACACACCTACATTGCATTCACTCCTGGTATTTTCTGCCATTGCACTTGATAACCTAATTATATTATTTTGGGGTTTTTTGTTTTGTTTTGTTTTTTGTTTTTTGTTTTATTTCCCATCAGTGTTAAGATGAAGCAAGTCTCTGATTTACTTGCTCAGAACTCAGCAATAATACAGTTAGTTGTGTTCCTCATATTAAGACGTGTTGCTATTATCTGTATGATAAAATTTAAGATGATGTGATTTTCTGTGTGCTATTTTGGAATAAAAATGTGTTCTTCAGATGCCCTCTGTCTATGAATGCCCTTGGTAAGTTGTGTGGTAGTACTGCAGATGGGGCATTTCGGGTAGGTGGTGGAATTAATAAACATGCCAGCCTTTAAGTGACTAAAAAAAAATCATCTGACAGATGGATTATTGCCTATAGAAGAACACAACTCAAAGCCTTCTCATCTTTGGTTGTTTTCTGAATCTCAAAATTTAAAGCAGACTCGTCTCTTGATATTGCTGTCTTCCCTATTCTCACTTACCATGTGCTTATCCTTATCCTCAATAACAACTGCTCCTTCCAGCCCAAAAGTTACCTCTAGAAGGTTGTTCGGTTTAATGCTCACATCACATGGATTATAATGTACTATGATGATCCTTGTTTGAACAAATCTCTGTTTGGAAGCTTTCTAAACAGCGTATAAGTTTGTTTTGTTTTTTTGTTTGTGTGTGTTTTTTTTTTTTAATTGTGTATCAATACAGATAGGAATTTCTGAAATAATTGAATCACGCCATCTGCGAATTACTGGTTACATCACTGTAATCCAGATGTCAGTGCTTCCCTTTTCTACACTCACTTCCATCTAATGCATTTGAGAAAAGGAGGCTGGTCCACGTGGTGCCCTGAATTACTCCCAAACTGCAGCTTCATTGTAACTCTTAAGCTCAGGGCTAGATACTATTCACCTTGGTAGTGGTCATAAACTGAACATTCAGGATGCACTTTCTATATAGTAAAAGGATTCTACATCAGCGTGGGAATCAGAAATGTCCTCTTACTGCCTTATTCCTTTATGCTTCAAGTTACTACAATTAAGAATGTCAGACTTACTGCGAGCTCAGAGAATTAGAATTTACATTACAGGAAATACAGCAAATTGATATTGCACATTAGACATCTGCACTCTTGTAAAACCTGTGGCCATACCATCCCTGGGAAGTGAATTTGGCCAATGCCCTCTACACAGTGGCTCTTGCCTCTTTTCATAGTACCCAACGCTCATTCTCATACCCACCCCCCATACATGCACACACACAACACATGCTTCTGTGTTCTATCATTCCTCATCTAAGTGTAAATTTCTCAGGCAGAGAAATTAAGCTAACTCCTTTTGTTCACATTTTTCTTTCAGTCAATATTCTCAGGACCTCACCTCTCACCTCCATGCATGGTACCAACATATAGTCCTCAACGATGGCAATTCGTCTCTTAAAGTAGAACTCAATTTTACAACTGTTAAAATAATGCATTTGTCAACCTTCTGCTTCACTAATAATGCCATAGCTGTCATTATTCATTGTGATTATGACTATCTATTCATGTAACAGTTTATAAGTGTAAGACAGAACTTGGGCTATACAAAATAGAGAAACACAAACTTCAGCTATACCTCGACTAACGATAATATAGGCACAATTATGATATTTACATCTTTATCATTCCTTTACCTTTCAAATTGAATGATGATGGGGATCACACCTGGAAATCTGAGATTCTAATTCTGAGTAAATCACCTTATCCAAAAAAATAATTACAGATGTTGACGGTGTTCTACTCTATTGTAAAAATTCTAGTTTTTAATGCATTTTTGAGAAGATGCATTTGTAATAGGATAAATATATTTTCTTTATAAAGAAAAGTTTTAACTTTTTAAATAATGGTAGAGATGTTTCATTAATGAGTACAATAATTTCTGAAGACACTTTTCTTAGAGTCATATGTGTAGATCAAAGCAGTTAGTTCAGGCTTTGGTGTTATTTTTTTATTTTTGAATAGAGTTAAACATTACGTGAATCAATTGAAAAAAGTCATATGGTACTATTTCAGAGTACAAATATTTATTTTATTTAATATCCTTCTTATACAAGGCACAGCATCTATTGTTCACGGAAACAAAAAGCTAGTTTCAGTTTTTTTCTTTGGAAATTGTGTTAGGTAAAATACATAGTCAATAACTCACGCTATTAAGCACTAATCATTATCTTTAACAAATGGCACTGATTCACTCTTTTGCATTTTAGAATAAACCTATTTAAATATATATATATATATATATATATATATATATATATATATATATATATATATATATATCCCATAAGGCTATAAATAGGAATTATTCAGTAAATATTTGTCTGACTTTTTTTCTCTCTCTGCTTTCGACCATATGAGTTAATTACATAATCATGATATACTGGTTGATGACACTGCAATCCATTCATAGTTTGCATTTATTTATTAGGAAGCTATTTAGTTATTTTTAATAATGTCACAAACTCCAAGGTTTTAGTTTATGAATGAAAACAAAATCTAAGAGTTGGACAATAATATAAATCCAATTATGCAGCTACCAATTACAACCACTTTATTTCCTGACCTAAGGTAAATGACAACTTAAATTCCTATCTATCATTCCTTGCTCTGTTTCCTAAAAATCATGAAATTATATGTGTTTGTGTTTAGTTGTTTTTCAGTTTAGAAGTATATTATGCTGCATGTAGATCTTCAGGCTTTGATTGTTTCTGATAGTATTATATTGCTGCATGTACCTGGAGTTCATGTCTCTTCTTTTTTAAAGTACTTTTTTGAAGTATTATTGCCATGTAAAAGATGTATATATTTAATGTGTATCAAACTCGATGAGTTTGGGGATCATAATACACCCCTGAAATCATTACCACAATCAAAGCCATAGATACATTCATCACTTTCCACAAATGACCTCCTGCTACTACTATTATTATTGTTATTATTATTATTATTATTTAAGAATAATTAATGTAAGATCCATCCTCTTAGCAAATTTTAAGTATACAAAACAGTATTATATCTGCAGACACCATGCTCTATAAAGTGCCCCAGATCTTCTTCATCTTGCATAACTGTAACTTTACATAACCACAATTCACATGCATTGAGGGATGCTAACAGCACCTAGGAAAAAGGCAAACAATACAGGGCTAATTAAAACAGCTCCTGATTCTCCTGTTCTATAGGCATTGATTCAGTTGTCCTTCTTTAGGTTTGCCTTTCTACGTTTAAGTCCTGTTAATGATGTCTCTTCTCAAAAAGGAACTCTTCCATACCTTTTACTACCCTGTTTGACTATTTTTTATTTTTACAGCTCCATATGCCTCATGCAGATCTATCATGAAATATACTCATAATTCTATTATTGTCAATATTTCGCTTTGGTTTTCAATCCCGTTTAGCCTGGAAATAAATATGAGTTTGCATTCTTCAGAGGTAATATGGGGACCTAAATATATGTACAAGAAAAATATAATCTTATACAAATATAGACTTAAAAATAATGGTTTTATGATAAGTAAAAGCCTGTTATTTTATGTGTACAAACTACAAAGCAAAATACAAAAGAGGAAAATATAAAAATAATTTAATTATAGCAGCCTAGAACTTCATAACTATTTGGACCATTAAGGATGATGCCCTCTGGGAGCACTGATAATAATTTAGATCTTATTATCAGACTACTAGGGATCCAGTGTTATAAGTATGATTTGCAATTTAAGTAAATTAACCCCAGTCCAGCATCCCTTTAACATAAAAACCTCCTCTCTGGCAGATTTTAACTGAGCATGGTTAATAGGGAAGTGTAGCAAAGCCCATGCAGCTGCTCTCTTTGCAATACTTGGATTCATAGAAGAAAAAGCTAAAGCGATGAGCTACAATTTGGCCACAGCTGGATATAAATCTTTTTTGTTTTTTGTTTGGAATTTGTATTAAGTATGGTACTGGCTGAGTTGTAGGAGTCCTACAGAGGCTCAGTGGATGAAATGTTACAGATCACTGTTCAAACTGAATAGAGATTTTAAAGATTACTTACTCAGAGCCAGTAACTGGTGATAAATCCATGTTAAACAGATGGTAGAATAATGAATTAAACACAATCCAGAGCATTGCCTTCATCTTTGAAAATTTCCGTGTTCTAGCATGAGGTTCATGATTTCCCAGCATGTGAACTTTTATAAAATGACAACTATAAACAACCTATTAAATCTATGAATATGTCTAAATGCTTATGTGACTGCCATTATTAGTTCTTAGAAAACTGTCCACCCTCAAATCTTAATTCATTTTTGCTCTCTCAACATTTTTTAAAATTTTTTTATTTGTTAACCAGTTCAGCTCTTACATGGTAAACAAACTTACAGACTGCTTTTTAAAAATTAACCTCCCCCCCCCAGAAACCCCACAGCTACTTCATAGAGTTATTGACACAAAATATAGGACAGATACTCCTTTAAATATAGACTAGCGGAGGCTGCTTGAAAGATAAAAGGGCAGAGAGTAATATAGACAGGAATTTGAGGACTGATGAAAAGCAAAGCTCCATATTTTAATCCTAAATTTGCTTTTCCTCCATTAACAGTAGAGAAACTTACTTGTACCTTGAGCTTTATAATAAATCATATGCTATAATGCTAAACTTCTACTGAAATATTCCACTTTCCTTCTATAATAACTTAAAATTCTGAAATCAAGTGACACTTTCATTGTCATTAAATATATGTATGAACGTGCAAAGCACACTGAATGTTTTATGCCAAGAGGCTTTTCCTGTCCATCTTTAGAAAGATGTTCCTGCATTTCAAGTTGCTTTCATGAAGCTGATAACTGGAGATAACACTATATTAACTGAATTTAAATAAGAAATTACTACCGTTGTTTTCCCCTAAACATTTATTTTGGGAGATAAAGAAGCTATTGAGGAAGGCAGATAAATATTAAGAAATATTGTTAAATAAAAATGATGTATTACATTATTTTGTTCTTTGGACAGGAGTTGAAATGTCCATTAGAAGTATAAGAATGTAGCAAGAAGATTAGTAATAAGGAAGTTACTTAACAATCCCAAAGAATTAATGGTAGTTAGTGGATCGGTTGATTATCTTCACATACAGTATATCAGAACTTGACGTCATCAAGCAGAAATAAGTAAAGGATATTTTTGGGGGTGGGGGTGATTTAACATAGGTTTAGAGTTGAGATTTACAAAAAAAGAGCAAAGTTACATTGATGCAAAAGTAATTGCAGTTTTTGCAATTATTTTTTAACGTTTTAAACCGCAACCTAATAGTTTTTTGTACCAACCTAATACTATTTGGATTATTGAGAATCAGGTGTTAAATTATAGCTTTGCTAACAACTTTCTCTAGTTACATAAAGTAGAAACTTAAGTTATTGATTTTAGATTTTTTCCTAATGTATGTACTTAATGCTACAATTTTCCCCCAAAGAACTGTTTTAGCACTCCACAAAGTTCAATATGTTGCATTTTAAATTTTATATACTTCAAAATATTTTTGAAAATTTCCTTTGCATTTCCCCCTTAAACTCATAGATTATTTAGAAATACGTTTAATTTCCAGAAACTTGAAAGTTTTCCAACTATCTTTCTATTATAGATTCCTAGTTGAATTCCACAATAGTCCGAAAATATACTTTTTATTATGTTTGTTTTTTAAATGTCATAGGGTTTGTTTTACGGCACAAAATATAATGCATCATGGTGAAGATTCCATTTGTACTAGAAAAGAATGTGTATTCTGTTAATGATGGATTGAGAGGCCTATGAGTATAAATGTCCATTATGTCAAGGTGGCTGATGGTATAATTTAGGTTATCGATCTTCTTGTATAATTAACCTCTTTACCATTATACAATGTCTTCCTTTATCTCTGATAATACTTCTTGTTTGGAGTATACAAACAAGTATACTCCAAATGCTCTTTTGGAGTATACTTGTATACTCTTTTTTTATACAAATACTCTTGTTTGGAGTATTTGTTAGAAATTGATATTGTTATTTCAGCTTCCTTTTGATTAGTGGGTCTTGTAATATAACCCTGAATAAACAATACTGAGTTATGCTTGATATCTTACATTCAAAAGGAATTTAAGTCATACATTTTTTTAAGTATTTTATCCTCCCCATTAAAATAAGTTTGTAACATTCTTAGAATACTTATATTGCCAAAGATTCTCTCCTTAAACAAACTGTAGTCAGGCTCCTCTGAGTTCTTTTTTACCTAAGCTCCATCATTAGGTATGTCCTCAAGAGCCCAGTTTTAACAAGAATCCTGCTAAACTGGTTTAGCCAGAATTCCCCACCCTTGGTATCTAATCACCCTCAACATCTCTCCAAATTCCTCATCTCTCACCTCCCCCAGGTAGTAACTGATCACCCTGGCCTGCTTTCAGCAAGAATCCTGTGAGGTCTGTTTTGCCAGAATCCTCCCTTACCTCTAAAGTTTCCTCTTAGTAATTTTCCATCCGAACTGCTCCTCGCCTATAAATACCCACTTTTACTTGTTGTATTCCTTAAATACAATTTAAGAGTTGAGACCAATACTCTCTTTCCTACTGCAAAATTCCCTTGCAGTGTAAGAGTAGGTTAGCATAAGAAAGGAAGCCATTTTCTGGATAACCTTAACAGGGTGTGGACCAGATGTTCTGTTTGAAAAGAGCTTATCTTGTTAACTGACGACTGGGTGGGGTACAAGCCAGCTTATCTTGTCAAATCCCCAGAATGTGGAACAAGCCCATGTGTATACTCTTTGAAGCTATGGAAAATTACTGGATGTTTTAAAGATGCTATATAAACCCTTGGCTTGGAGTGCTCCGGGTCCTTGTTGAAATCCGCTGCATCGGGCAGATACTTGGACCCCAGCTAGCTGGAAATAAACCTCGCTGTGTGACTTGCATTATTGCGTGTGTCCTCTGTCCAATTGAGGGGAGGTCGATTCTAGACCTTAACATTTGTGTGACTTGCATTATCGCGTGTGTCCTCTGTCCAATTGAGGAGAGGTCGATTCTAGACCTTAACAGCAGTAATACCTATATTTGTCACCACAGTCTTCAATAAAATCTGACTTACCGTTCTTCAACAAGTATCATGAATAATTTTATTTTCTTTAACAATGTAAAATCACTTTATATCATGATAGATACAGTAACTACTTATTACATTCTGACTGTCATGGTATGTAAAATGGAGGCAAGTAATCTGAAGGCAATGAGATGACAGCTGAATACTACACCATACTTAGTGCACAAGTTGAGAAATTCTCCTAACATATGCATTTGTACTATTTTCAAGTATGAAAAAAATTACATGGCATGGAATGTAACATAAAATGTGTTCTAAATTTCTACCACTACAGAAGATGACAGGGAATTTATACTTTTTTTTGGTTAAATTAGCTAGGATTAAACACTTAACAGATATTATGTCTCCCCATTTTCCCTTTATCCCTACATAGTTGCATACTCCTTTAAATACTAAGATAGAACTTAACCAATATTTTTCTCTCATCTGCTTAAACTGCTTGAGGAAATTCCCAATATCCTATGAAAAGGAATTGTATGTTGGCAGGAATAAAAAAATGTACAAAAGAAGAAACTGTTTGTGACTATCGATCACTTTGAATATTTTCTAAATGAGTTCTAACATTAGCTATCTCAATATTACTCACAGTGGGAAACAAAACCTAAAAAGAGAAAAGTACAAAGTTTTCTCGAAGTTTAAAAACATCGCTTAATAATTAAAAGGTATTCTCAATGAATTCTTTATACTTCTCAAATTTATTAATATTGGTAGGTAACATAATATCTCTGTGTTCTCATTCATAACTGATTATTTAAAAGCTCTACTTGTTTTTCATATTTTTGAAAATAGCTAAGGATAAGTCAAAAAGTAAATCTGTCTATTGTTATGTATATAAATCTCACCTAGTTAAAGAAAAATATTAAAAAAGTAATGCCAATTACTAGAAAATTAATTATTATAAGATGTAAATAATAGGGTGATTAGATTTGATAATTTTGTCACAGTCATAACTAACATAAAAAAAAAAAAAAAGACTTCCAGAATTTCTGGGTTTATGGCACATCCTGACTCCACAGGGACAACGTTCTTACACAAGCACTTTCCATACCTGGCCCTATGCATTTCTTCATCTGTATCTGTTCATTTGTATCTTTTATAATAAACTAGTAAATGCCCCCCAAAAATACTATCTAGAATATGTCCAAAGCATATCACTGCATGGTTATTTCTTTAAAAAGGAAAGAAAAAGCCTGCGGAAAAAAATAAAAATAATTCTGATTTTTTTTTTTTTTTTTATCTACCCTTCGAATATCTGCAGGAAGTCAAGGTTTATACATTTTTCTCTTTTCAAATGGAAGATTTTTATTATAGGTGTTAAAAAACAAAATTTAACTGAGTAGATTTTAAAGATCTTATTGGCTTTATTCAGTGATTTATGAAAACAAGCAGCATCCAATCTATCAGACAGAAAGGAATTCCAAAGTGCTATATAAGGCAAGAGATTTTATGGGCAGAAAGAAGCAGGAACCAAGAAGTTATAGTAGGCAAGTGGATTGGTTATTGCAGGATGACACTCCCCTGTTGGGGATGGCAGGAGTCTATCAGGCAGATTACTCTGCTAAAGCTGATCAGTCCACTCCTGATTGACTGGTTTAGGATTCCAATTCTGGAAGAGTCAAAACTGTAATTAAGTCTGGGTGAGGCAACATGGGACTATCATAAAACACTCCATTTTAGGCCTGTTTCTTGTCTTTAACACAGGCTAACACCAAGAAATAATGAAATGACATCATCACAATATTGAAATTCTGAAGGCCTTCGGGTTTCCAAAAGCATAGTTGCTAGTAAACACAGCCCTGGATACTTCCCTGATTTATGCCAAAAATATTGGATCATTAAATACAATTTCTAATTCTCACCACAACCCTCAATTATCACTCTTTTACATATAAGGACATTGAGACTTGTCATGCTTAACTGACTTGCTGGGTAGTTCACAGCTTGAAAGTGTCTGAATGAGATTCAAATCAAGATGTAACACAAAAGCCTCTTATCTTTCTGCCTTATTATTCTAACTTATAATTATCTGTGTACATTTACATAATTTTTTTTAAGCAATTCATCTTGGAGCCCGATTATCTGGCTTCAACCATCTGCTCTGCCATTTGTTTGTTATCTGACCTTGGGCAAATTACATTTCTGCAGTCCCCAGTTCATCATCTCTAAAATGGGGATACTGATGAAAATAACTGCTTCATATAGTTTCTTTGAGACTCAAATGAGTTTATTCAATGAAAATTGAGTTAGCACATATAAAGAATATCGAACTGTGGATGGAGCATAGTAAGTGCTCTCTAGGTGTTGCAATTATTCTAACCTTCCTATTTGGGCTTTGATTCCCTTACAGCTTGTTTCTTAAAAGTAGTAATAACAGAATTTTAAGACTGTTTAGTGGTACCATCATATTTTAATAACATTAAAAACATTAAGAGAGAGATTCCTGCATAACAATATATAATGTTGAGAGCAGAGTGTGTGTGTGTGCGTGTGTGTATGTGTGTGTCTGTGTATGTCTGTTTGTCTGTTCTGATATCCAGATCAGGAGAATAACTTGGATAATAAACGATATTGAATTTTGAGATAGACAACTGAAAATTTAAAACAGGCAATAAACTAAGAGCAGCTTCCTTTCCTTTCTGAGGATTAAATCAATTAATACAAGCAAAGCACTTACAAGGGTCATTGGCATAGAATAAATACTCAGTAAATGTTAGCCATTATTTTTGTGCAATATTCACCATTATACTTCTCTGGTGTCTAATAAAACAACTAATATTAGGCACTCAATATAAATCTGTTAGTTTGTGTTAGAAGGATGTAACATTTAGCCCTCCTATTGATAAATGAATCAATATCCACATCTTTATATTTTCCAATTTAGTGTAAAAGAAAGAAAATCTACCCAGGGTAATTATTTTAATTTGAAATTTGTCACAGGCGTGGGCATATTTCTGACAATAAATTGAAACAAAAATGGTGTCAAGAAATTAGAATCCTGGAGCAGTGGGGCATCGATGTTTATCATGCATATACACTTTTGCTTTCAGGTAGATAAATTCAGTATTTAAAGCCACCAAATTATTATTTTAGTAACATTCATTGTCAATAGTGTTTTATATTCAACATTACTACAGTCTTCATGACCATAGCACAAAAAGTTAACAGGAAAATATAGCTGACAGCATTCAAAATGAGTAGTTTATTATGCCAAAGGAATTATCTTAGAGTACTTATTTTTATCTAATATATAGGGAATTTTCAGATAAATGATTACGTGTTTTATGTTTTTTTTTATTTTTATTTTTATTTTTTAGGCAAAAAGTTATTTTTCCCATCAAATGCAGAGAGTTAAAATATCTTAATTGCTTCAAGAGTACAAATAACCACAAAGCGATAGACAGAAAATGGAAATTAAAAGGTGAGTCAGAATGTTTGAGTTCTCGGCAAACATATTTGACAATTATGTTCACTAACTCATCCTAGAAAAAGTGCTGCATAACTCGTTGCTAAATATTACTAAGGTAACCTTTGAAGTACTCCTCTTGGGAAGCTATGCACTGACGCCAGTGCCTAGTTCATCATTCAAAGCAATTTTGGAACTCTTTATCTGGAACGGCCATCAGAGCTATCATATTACCATTGATGTCCTGAATGTCATCAAAATGTCTTCCTTTCAATATTTCCTTTAACTTTGGGTAAAGAAAGAAGTTGTGACCAGATCAGATGAGTAGGGAGGGTGTTCCAACGCAGTCATTTGTTTACTGGCTAAAAAATCCCTCGCAGACAGTGCCATGTGAGCTGGTGCATTGTCGTGATGCTAGGAACATGAATTGTTGGGGAAAAGTTCAGATCATTTTCATCTAACTTTTCCATGCAGACTTGTCAGCACTTCTAAATAGTAAGCTTGGTTAACTCTTTATCCAGTTGGTACAAATTTATAATGAATAATCCCTCTAATATCAAAAAAGTTAACAACATAGTTTTGACTCTTGATTTGGACTGACAAACTTTTTTAGTCCTGGAGAATTGGCTGATTTCCATTGTGAAATTTGATGCTTTGTTTCAGGGTCGTATGGATACACCCATGTTTGACACCAGTGATAACAGGGCCCAAAACATTGTCTTCCCTCTCCAAAAGGTCTTGGCAGACTTCCACTCTTCTTTGCTTTTGAGCTCTCAGCGAGCTCGTTTGGGACCATTTTTTTGCACACACTGTTCTCATGCCAAGATTTTCCGTTAAGATTTTTCTAACTGTTTTTCTACTGATGTTTACTTATGCTTCCCACAGTCAGCCGATGATTTTGATGCACAATTCAATGAATTTTTGCAATGTTTTTGTCAGTTCTGGTCATTTCTGGCCATCCTGACCTCTCTTCCTCAGTGACGCGTTCTCTCCCCTCAGAAAGATGTTTGCTCCATTTGTACACTGGCCTTTTCCTCATGGCATTACCCCATAAACTTGGACTAACACGTCCCCAATTACACTCTCACTTTTGCCAAGTTTAACAAGAAATGTAATGATTGTTCATTGCTCTAATTCAAACTCAGACATTCTCATGATGGCACATGTAAACACACAGCAACAATAATGAACTCCACTCAGCAAGACACCGCCACACGTCGACATGAACACAGCTGTGAGACACTGATATACCAAGGTTATGAAACCTTACTGAGCTGTTTATACAGTGCTGCCAATGTAAGCGCATGGTGGTAAGTTTGTAAACTTAATTGTCAGACCTCGTGTTAGCATGTGTGTGTGTGTTTATTAGTTTCAGGTGTACAAAACAATGTAATAGCTAGACACTTTTAACTCCCCTCGCCCAATCTATTGCCCCTCTGGCTTTGCATATATCTATTACAATTCCATTGACTCTATTCCCTATGCTGTACTCCATATCCCATAACTATATATATAATTATAATTGATACACAATATTATTCAGCTTCAGCTTCAGATGTACAGTGCAGCAGATCTCGTATATATTTTGTTTAAAAAACATTTTGTAGATCACATTAGAGAAAAGAACATTTTCTCCCTTCCTTCCTTTGTTCCTACATTCCTTCTTTCCTTAACAATTTTTCAACAATTTGTTGAGAAGCTACTACTTCCCAACACTCATTAAACATGAAGAATACTGTGAAGAACAATACATCAAAATCTCTGCTCCTGCGGAGCTTACATTTTAGTGGAAAATGGAAAAAAATATAGAATAGTAAAAAAAAATATGTCTTTTTCTGTTATAAGGTGAACATAAATTATTTCAGAGAAATTGGACAGAGAAAGATAGGGTAAAAGTATTTAGGGAACATGATCAAAAGAAAAACAACAAACATCAGAGCATAACATTTGAGCATTAGAACATGAGTAATAACATGAAATATCTAGGGAGAAACTATGCCAGACAGAGGGAAAAGGCCAAGTGTAAAGGCCCTTAGGGTAGGCATATCTGATATTTTCTAAGAAGAACAAAAAAGCTGTCATTGCTAGAGAAGGCCTAGGACAGAGGGTGGGGACTACAGAGACAGGACTGGCTAAGTCAGCAGGCCTTTATAGGCCATATTAAAGAGTATATATAGACTTCATTCTAAATAAAAGAAGTCATTAAAGGAATATGAGCAGTGTTTTATTATCCAGTCTGTGATTTTGAGTAAACAGGCAGATTTGTCATACATTGTGGATAATTCATTTTTGTATTCATTTAGTTTCTACAAGGCAGTGAGTCTTCTACTCTTAGAGCGTATCCTGTCTATTGACTGGCAAAATATTCTCATAACTGCTCTGTATCATTTTTGAAATTCAAATTTGATGCTGCCATATTGAAGCAAATCTTAAACAATAATTTTTAATAACCCAAGTCAATAGACGGAAATATTTTAGTCACTCTGTGGGTCAACATCCTCTGGATTTAAGTACAAAGTCATCCTTTGCTATTTTTTCTGAATTGTTTCATTTTTCAAATGATTGATATCCAAAAGAAGATGTACTTAACTAACTCTTTAATTTGAAAATTATATTGCCTCATATGAAGATTGTTTGTGTATAAACTTTTAATCAATAGATAACTAACCATTGTCACCCAAATAAATTTTAATTACAAAAAACTTCAATAAATAAAGAAATAAATAAACCTCCAGTTATAAGATGAATAAAAAGATAATATTTACTTAATAAGTGACTTTTAAAATAATTTATAGTGAATATTTTTAAAACGTTTTTAAATCTTTCTCTCATATATGCTGGCAAATGTCTCTTCTATGAGAAAAAATAGGTGAGTATACACTTACATAAGTATATTATAAAATTTACTGATATAAATAATATATCATATAAAGTTTACAAATAAGAATAAAATATACAACACTTTTTATTATAATTTCATATAATGCTACATTATATGAAATGCAATCATTCCATTGATTTTCACATAATGCTTCCATTGACTTTTGCTCTACTCTGATATCTGTAGCTGTCCTGTGATTGCAACTCAATTATGATTCACAGTAGTATTGCAGTCCAACTGATTGACTCTTTTTTCAGTAGATTTACTGTCATTAAGTCTGATATGTAATTTACTATTTACCTATTTTAACCATCATAAAAAATATATTAATTAGAGATCAAAAAAAAAATGGCGGCGTGAGGTGAGCCTCTGTAACGCTCCCCTGGAATTTACAACGAATCGGACAACAACAACTCCACAAAGGACTCCTTGCACAGCAGACAGGCAAGACGAAGAGGCCGACTACTGAATTCACCTCCAGGTGGGTGAATCGCGCGAGCGGGGGAGGAGGGAGAGGAGAAGTGCGGAGACGGAGCCGCGCGGGCGCAGGACACAGACCTAGCTCAGTGCTCGGAGCCCCCTGCGCCCGGATCTTCCGCAACTGCGGGAGAGGGAAGGACTCGGACTGCTAGGGCTCCGCTTACGGCCCACAGGGCTGAGGGGGCAGCATACAAAACCGCTGAACCCAACGCTCGCTCACGGCAGACCTCGGAGCAAAGACTGAGGGAAGAGGGCTGAAATCGGTGGTTTAAGCCCTCACTGCCGAGCGGAGAACGGAAGCCTTAGGCACGGAGACTAGCCGCCCCCTCCCTACCCTCCCAGAGCTCGCCCCACCCCCACCTGCCCGGTGCTAGAAGCGATAAAGTAGCAGTGTCGGATCAAAGGACACAATATTTGCTGCTCTGAGAACTGTGGACCACAGACACAGATTCGCAGCTCAACTAGTTCCGGCAAAGGGGAGGGAGCTGTGGAAGCAGGACTGGCTGTGGTGGTGGTCGCCGCCATTGCTCTGGGCCACCTCTCACAACTCACCCCGCCCCTGGCCCCACCTATCTGGGCGGATCCCTGCAGGAGTAAACAGAACTGCTGAAACAAACGGGCTCTGAATCTGGTGCAGAAAGAGCTTTGGAACTCCAAAAGCTCTTCGCATACCTATCAACCTGTTGCAGAAGACACTCCTGTAGATGTCTAGGAAGAGAAATAGTAAATCAGTGATTGCCATGAATAACCAAGGCAACAAGATAGCTCAGAAAGAAAGTGAAAAGTCTCCAGAAAAGGAACTTAGAGATATGGACCTTTGTGATTTAAATGACAGAGAATTCAAGATCGCAATTCTGAAAAAACTGAACGAGATGCAAGAAAACACAGAAAGGCAGTTTAATGAACTCAGAAACACAATCAAAGAACACCATGAGCATTTTACAAAAGAGATTGAAATCTTGAAAAAGCACCAAATAGAATTTCTGGAGATTAAGAACTCTATAGAAGAAATTAACAATAAAATATCCAGCTTAGGTAGTAGAGTTGACCAGATGGAGGAAAGAATCAGTGACATCGAAGATAGGAACCTGGAATTTACACAGAGGGAAGAAGAAAGAGACTTGAGACTTAAAAGAAATGAAAGAACTCTACAAGAACTTTCTGACTCCATCAGAAAGAGCAATATAAGAATAATGGGTATACCAGAAGGAGAAGAAAGAGGGAAGGGAACAGAGAATATATTCAAACAAATCGTCGATGAGAACTTCCCAAACTTGTGGACAGAACTGGATCCTCGAATCCAAGAAGCAAATAGAACACCTAATTACCTCAATCCCAACAGGCCTTCACCAAGGCACATTGTATTGAAGCTGTCTAAAATCAATGATAAAGAAAGAATCCTCAAGGCAGCCAGGGAAAAGAAGACGGTAACTTACAAAGGAAAGCCCATTAGATTATCATCAGATTTTTCAGCAGAAACTCTACAAGCTAGGAGGGAATGGAACCAAATATTCAAACTATTGAAAGAGAGAAATCATGAGCCAAGAATAATATATCCAGCAAAGATCTCCTTTAGATATGAAGGAGGAATAAAGACCTTTCCAGACATCCAGAAGCTGAGGGAATTTTCTAATACACGACCTGCACTACAAGAAATACTAAAGGAGGCTATTAGACCACCATCAACAGGGACAACTTGTGGCAACCAAAACATAAAAAGGGGGAGCGTAAAGGCCTGAACTGGAATATGGGAATAGAAAAAGTAAGCGGACTGAAGAAACTGGAATACTCTAAATATCAAATTTTCTTTTACATAAACTCAAGGGTAACCACTCAAAAAACATCCAAATCTGAAATATATACTGTAATAAAAGAAGAAACAGAGGGAAACATCATAGAATACTACCACACAGAAATAACAGACAACAACAAAAAGGCAAAGGAACAATGGAGACACAGCCTTACCAGAAAACTAAAGACAGAATGACAGGAAATCCTCACATATCAATAATCACCCTAAATGTAAATGGACTGAACTCACCAATAAAGAGACACAGAGTAGCAGATTGGATCAAAAAACTAAACCCAACCATATGCTGCCTACAAGAGACACATCTCAGCTACAAGGACAAGCATAGACTCAAAGTGAAAGGGTGGAAATTGACACTCCAAGCAAATGGTACCCAGAAAAAATCAGGTGTAGCCATAATGATTTCCGATGAAACAGACTTCAGGGTGAAAAAGATAACAAGAGACAAAGATGGACATTTCATAATGGTAAAGGGGACTATACAACAAGAAGACATAACAGTCATCAATATTTATGCCCCCAATCAAGGAGCACCGAAATATACCAAGCAACTACTAACAGAACTAAAGGGAGAAATTGACCAAAACACAATTATACTAGGGGACTTAAATACATCATTGACAGCTTTGGATAGATCATCCAAACAGAAGATAAATAACGAAATCGCAGCCCTAAATGACACATTAGATGAATTGGACATAATTGACATATATAGAGCACTTCATCCTAAAACATCAGACTATACATTCTTTTCTAGTGTACATGGAACATTCTCAAGGATAGACCATATATTGGGACACAAAATCAGCCTCAGCAAATTTAAGAAGATTGAAATCATACCAAGCATATTCTCTGATCACAAAGCTTTGAAATTGGATATCAACTGCAAAAAGAAAGCAGGAAAAAACACAAATACATGGAGATTAAACAACATACTTTTAAAGAACGACTGGGTCAAAGAAGAAATTAGAGGAGAGCTCAAAAGATACATAGAAACAAATGACAATGAAAATACATCCTACCAAAATTTTTGGGATGCCGCGAAAGCAGTTTTAAGAGGGAAATTTATATCATTACAGGCCTATCTCAAGAAACAAGAAAAATCCCAAATAAATAACCTCATGTTACACCTTAAAAAACTAGAAAAAGAAGAACAAGCGAAACCCAAGGTCAGCAGAAGAAAGGAAATAACAAAAATCAGAGCAGAACTAAATGAAATAGAGAACAAAAAGACAATAGAAAAAATTAATGTGACAAAAAGCTGGTTCTTTGAAAAGATTAACAAAATCGACAAACCCTTGGCTAGACTCACTAAGATAAAAAGAGAGAAGACACTAATTAACAAAATCAGAAATGAAAAAGGGGAAGTTATCACGGACACCACAGAAATACAAAGGATTATCCAAGAATACTATGAAGGACTATATGCCACCAAATTTAATAACTTAGAAGAAATGGACAAGTTCTTAGAAACATATAGCCTTCCAAGGCTGAATCATGAAGAACTGGAAAATCTTAACAGGCCGATCACCAGTAACGAAATTGAATCAGTCATCAAAAACCTTCCCAAAATCAAAAGTCCTGGACCAGATGGCTTCACCAGTGAATTCTACCAAACCTTCAAAGAGGATCTAATACCAATCCTGCTCAAACTCTTCCAAAAAATTGAAGAAGAGTCAGTACTCCCTAACTCATTTTATGAGGCCAACATTACCCTGATACCAAAACCTGGTAAGGACAACACAAAAAAAGAAAACTACAGACCTATATCTCTGATGAATACAGATGCTAAAATCCTAAACAAAATTCTAGCAAATCGAATACAACAATGCATTAAAAAGATTATTCATCACGACCAAGTGGGGTTCATCCCCGGGGCACAAGGATGGTTCAACACTCGCAAATCCATCAATGTGATACATCACATAAACAAAATAAAGGACAAAAATCATATGATTCTATCAATTGATGCAGAAAAAGCATTTGATAAGATACAACATCCATTTATGATTAAAACACTTACTAAAATTGGTATAGAAGGAAAATACCTCAACATAATAAAGGCCATATACGACAAGCCCTCAGCTAACCTCATAATTAATGGTGAAAAGCTGAAGCCCTTTGCTCTACGTTCAGGAACACGACAAGGTTGTCCCCTATCACCTCTGCTTTTCAACATAGTGTTGGAAGTCCTCGCCAGAGCTATCAGGCAAGAGAAAGAAATAAAAGGCATCCAAATTGGGAATGAAGAAGTTAAATTGTCACTCTTTGCAGATGACATGATGCTATACATAGAAAACCCTAAAGACTCCACCAAAAAGCTATTAGAAACAATCAATGAATATAGTAAAGTTGCTGGCTACAAAATCAACGTACAAAAGTCCATTGCTTTCCTATATACCAACAATGAAATCTCAGAAAAAGAGATAGAAAAAACAATTCCTTTTGCAATTGCAGCAAAAAGAATAAAATACCTAGGAATAAACTTAACCAAGGATGTGAAGGATTTATATGCTGAAAACTATAAGACATTTTTGAAAGAAATTGAAGAAGACACAAAGAAATGGAAAGACATTCCGTGCTCATGGATTGGAAGAATCAACATCGTTAAAATGGCCATATTACCCAAAGCCATATACAGATTTAATGCAATCCCCATTAAAATCCCAATGGCATTTTTTAAAGAAATAGAACAAAAAATCATTAGATTTATTTGGAACCACAAAAGACCCCGAATAGCCAAAGCAATATTAAAAAAAAAGAACAATACTGGAGGTATCACACTCCCTGATTTTTCCTTGTACTACAGGGCTACAATAATCAAAACAGCTTGGTATTGGCGGAAAAACAGACACATAGACCAATGGAATAGAATTGAGAACCCAGAAATAAAACCATATAAATATGGACAGATAATTTTTGACAAAGAAGCTAAAAACATACAATGGAGGAAAGACAGCCTCTTCAATAAATGGTGCTGGCAGAATTGGATAGCTACGTGCAAAAGAATGAAACTGGACTGCTATCTGTCACCATGTACCAAAATTAATTCAAAATGGATCAAAGACTTAAGCATAAGACCTGACACAATAAACTGCATTGAAGAAAACATAGGTACTAAACTTATGGACCTTGGGTTCAAAGAGCATTTTATGAATTTGACTCCAAAGGCAATGGAAGTAAAAACTAAAATAAACAAATGGGATTATATGAAACTGAAAAGCTTCTGCACAGCAAAAGAAACTATTGACAAAATAATGAGGCAACCAACTGAATGGGAGAAGATTTTTGCAAACAGTTCCTCTGATAAGGGGTTAATATCCAAAATATACAAGGAACTCATGAAACTCAACAACAAAAAAACAAACAACCCAATTGAAAAATGGACAGAGGACCTGAAGAGACATTTCTCCAAAGAGGATATACAAATGGCAAATAGACATATGAAAAAATGCTCAACATCGCTAATCATCAGAGAAATGCAAATGAAAACCACAATGAGATATCACCTCACCCCAGTCAGAATGGCTTTCATCAACAAAACAAATAGTAACAAGTGTTGGAGAGGCTGTGGAGAAAAAGGAACTCTCATACACTGTTGGTGGGAATGCAGACTGGTGCAGCCACTATGGAAGGCAGTGTGGAGGTTCCTCAAGAAATTACGAATAGAATTACCATATGACCCAGCAATCGCTCTCCTGGGTATCTACCCCAAAAATATAAAAGCATTTCTCTATAGAGACACGTGTACGCCAATGTTCATTGCAGCTTTGTTTACGGTGGCCAAGACATGGAAACAACCAAAATGTCCTTCGATAGATGAATGGATAAAGAAGTTGTGGTACATATACACAATGGAATACTATTCGGCGTTAAGGAAAGATGATATAGGAACATTTGTGACAACATGGATGGATCTCGAGAGAATAATGCTAAGTGAAACAAGTCAGACAGAAAAAGCAGAGAACCCTATGATTTCACTGATATGTGGTATATAAACCAAAAAGAACAAGACAAACAAATGAGAAACAAAAACTCATAGACACAGACAATAATTTAGTGGTTACCAGAGGGTAAGAGGGTGGGGGGTGGGTGATGAGGGTAAAGGGGATCAAATATATGGTGATGGAAGGAGAACTGACTCTGGGTGGTGAACACACAATGGGATTTATAGAGGATGTAATACAGAATTGTACACCTGAAATCTATGTAAATTTACTAACAATTGTCACCCCAATAAAATTAATTAAAAAAAAAAAAAAAAAAAAAAGAATGAAATTACAAAAAAAAAAAAAAAAAAAAAATATATATATTAATTAAACTGAAACCTTCCCGCTTTCCACATGTACAGAAAATTCACTCATCAATGATGTGAGCAAATTTTTCTTTTTTCAAATTGGGTAATACTGAAAGAATATCACCTCATTATATTGTGTTATCAACCATATAACTGCTACAGACACAACACATTTTTATCTTTAATCTGTTTGGTTTATGTTTCTCCGTTCCTTTAACTCTGTAACAAATATTGGTAAACATTTTTTATATAGGTCAAGAGAATAAATATTTTAGGATTTTCAGACCATAGAGTTACAACTGTTCAGCTTTGTCTTTGTGTTTCTAAAGCAATCCTAGCCAATATGTAAATAAGTGGGCGTAGCTGTGTTTAAAAAGATGTGTACAAGAAGAGGCACTGAGCTAGGTACCATTCACAGAATGTTTTTATTGGCTTCTGTTCTAGACAAGAAAACAATAAATCAAATCATGATTTATAGATTTTGCCAATATCTGAGGTGTAAGTTATCTCACCATAGCTGAATTCAATCTATCAACTTGACATAGCTTACCACAGAATTGGTAAGAGGTATGCAGTATCACATTATTATATAACAATTCCACAATACCGATATAATAGACATAAATATTTCAAGAGCATTCATAATTGTAAAATGCAGTGAACTAGAAAGTAATGAGTTTTGAATATGTATTACCTTTGTTTTTAATATAACTTATTTAATTATAAGTTTACATAATTTAACATTTAATAATGGAGGAGTTTAATAAATCCTGATAAATTCCTGAAAATTCACCATTATATCTTGTAAGCCAATACAAGATGGTTATAGTATACAGTTGCATAAGTAAGCATTGTTTTTTTTTATTATTTATTGGGGTGACAATTGTTAATGAAATTACATAATTTCAGGTGTACAATTCTGTATTACATCATCTATAAATCCCATTGTGTGTTCACCACCCAGAGTCAGTTCTCCTTCCATCACCATATATTTGATCCACCTTACCCTCATTTCCCTCCCCCCACCCCTCTTACCCTCTGGTAACCACTAAACTATTGTCTGTGTCTATGAGATTTTGTTTCTCATTTGTTTGTCTTGTTTTTGGTTTATATACCACATATCAGTGAAATCATAGGGTTCTCTGCTTTTTCTGTCTGACTTATTTCGCTTAGCATTATACTCTCAAGATCCATCCATGTTGTCACAAATGTTCCTATATCATCATTCCTTAACGCTGAATAGTATTCCATTGTGTATATATACCACAACTTCTTTATCCAGTCATCTATCGAAGGACATTTTGGTTGTTTCCATGTCTTGGCCACCGTAAACAAAGCTGCAATGAACATTGGAGCACACGTGTCTTTATGTATAAATGATTTCAAATTCTTTGGGTAGATACCCAGGAGAGGGATTGCTGGGTCATATGGTAATTCTATTTGTAATTTTTTGAGGAACCTCCACACTGCCTTCCATAGCGGCTGCACCAGTCTGCACTCCCACCAACAGTGTATGAGGAGGGTTCCTTTTTCTCCACAGCCTCTCCAACACTTGTTATTATTTGTCTTATTGATGAAAGCCATTCTGACTGGGGTGATGTGATATCTCATTGTGGTTTTTATTTGCATTTCTCTGATGATTAGTGACGTTGAGCATTTTTTCATATGTCTATTTGCCATTTGTATGTTCTCTTTGGAGAAATGTCTCTTCAGGTCCTCTGCCCATTTTTCAATTGGGTTGTTTGTTTTTTTGTTCTTGAGTTTCATGAGTTCCTTGTATATTTTGGATGTTAGACCATTATCGGAGGAACTGTTTGCAAAATTCTTCTCCCATTCAGTCGGTTGCCTCTTTTTTGTCTATGGTTTCTTTTGCTGTGCACAAACTTTTAAGTTTCATATAGTCCCATTTGTTTATTTTAGCTTTTACTTCCATTGCCTTTGGAGTCAAATTCATAAAATGCTCTTTGAACCCAAGGTCCATAAGTTTAGTACCTATGTTTTCTTCTATGTAGTTTATTGTGTCAGGTCTTATGCTTAAGTCTTTGATCCGTTTTGAATTAATTTTGGTACATGGTGACAGATAGCAGTCCAGTTTCATTCTTTTGCATGTGGCTATCCAATTCTCCCAGCACCATTTATTGAAGAGGCTGTCTTTCCTCCATTGTATGTTTTTAGCTTCTTTGTCAAAAATTATCTGTCCATATTTATGTGATTTTATTTCTGGGTTCTCAATTCTATTCCATTGGTCTGTCTGTTTTTCTGCCAATACCATGCTGTTTTGATTATTATTATAGCCCTGTAGTACAAGCTAAAGTCAGGCAGTGTGATACCTCCAGCATTGTTCTTTTTTCTTAAGATTGCTTTGGCTATTCGGGGTCTTTTGTGGTTCCAAACAAATCTGATGATTTTTTTTTTTCTGATGATTTTTTTGTTCTATATCTTTAAAATATGCCATTGGGATTTTGATGGGGATTGCATTAAATCTGTATATTGCTTTTGGTAATATGGCCATTTTAACTATGTTGATTCTTCTAATCCATGAGCACGGAATGTCTTTCCATTTATTTGTGTCTTCTTCAATTTCTTTCAAAAATGTCTTATAGTTATCAGCATATAAATCCTTCACATTCTTGGTTAAGTTTATTCCTACGTATTTTATTCTTTTTGCTGCAATTACAAAGGGAATTGTTTTTTGTATTTCTTTTTCTGAGATTTCATTGTTAGTATATAGGAATGCAATGGACTTTTGTACGTTGATTTTGTAGCCAGCAACTTTAATGTATTCATTGATTGTTTCTAACAGCTTTTTGGTGGAGTCTTTAGGGCTTTCTATATATAGCATCATGTCATCTGCAAAGAGTGACAATTTAACTTCTTCATTCCCAATTTGGATGCCTTTTATTTCTTTCTCTTGCCTGATGGCTCTGGCAAGGACTTCTAACACTATGTTGAAAAGCAGAGGTGATGGGAACAGCCCTGTCGTGTTCCTGAACATAGAGCAAAGGCTTCAGTTTTTCACCATTAATTATAAGATTAGCTGAGGGCTTGTCATAGATGGCCTTTATTATGTTAAGGTATTTTCCTTCTATACTTAATTTATTGAGTATTTTAATCATAAATGGATGTTGTATCTTGTCAAATGCTTTTTCTGCATCAATTGATATAATCATATGATTTTTGTTCTTTATTTTGTTTATGTGTTGTATCACATTGATGGATTTGCAGATGTTGAACCATCCTTGTGACCCAGGGAGGAACCCCACTTGGTCATGATGAATAATCTTTTTAATGCATTGTTGTATTCGATTTGCTTAAATTTTGTTTAGGATTTTTTCATCAGTATTCATCAGAGATATAGGTCTGTAGTTTTTTTTTTTTGTGTTGTCCTTACCAGGTTTTGGTATCAGGGTAATGTTGGCCTCATAAAATGAGTTAGGGAGTACAGACTCTTCTTCAATTTTTTGGAAGAGTTTGAGCAGGATTGGTATTAGATCCTCTTTGAAGGTTTGGTAGAATTCACTGTGAAGCTATCTGGTCCCGGACTTTTGCTTTTGGGAAGGTTTTGGATGATTGATTCAATTTCTTTACTGGTGATTGGTCTATTTAGATTTTCCAGTTCTTCATGGTTCAGCCTTGGAAGGCTATATGTTTCTAAGAACTTGTCCGTTTCTTCTAGGTTATTGAATTTGGTGGCATATAGTCCTTCATAGTATTCTTGAATGATCCTTTGTATTTCTGTGGTGTCCGTGATAACTTCCCCTTTTTCATTTCTGATTTTGTTAATTAGTGTCTTCTCTCTTTTTATCTTAGTGAGTCTAGCCAAGGGTTTGTCAATTTTATTAATTTTTTCAAAGAACCAGTTCTTTGTCACATTAATTTTCTCTATCGTCTTTTTGTTCTCTATTTCATTTAGTTCTGCTCTGATTTTTGTTATTTCCTTTCTTCTGCTGACCTTGGGTTTCACTTGTTCTTCTTTTTCTAGTTCTTTGAGGTGTAACATGAGGTTATTTATTTGGGATTTTTCTTGTTTCTTGAGATAGGCCTGTAATGATATAAATTTCCCTCTTAAAACTGTTTTCGCCTCATCCCAAAAATTTTGGTAGGATGTATTTTCATTATCATTTGTTTCTATATATCTTTTGATCTCTCCTCTAATTTCTTCTTTGACCCAGTCGTTCTTTAAAAGTATGTTGTTTAATCTCCATGTATTTGTGTTTTTTCCTGCTTTCTTTTCGCAGTTGATATCCAATTTCAAAGCCTTGTGATCAGAGAATATGCTTGGTATGATTTCAATCTTCTTAAATTTGCTGAGGCTGCTTTTATGCCCCAATATATGGTCTATCCTTGAGAATGTTCCATGTACACTCAAAAAGAATGTATAGTCTGATGTTTTAGGATGAAGTGCTCTATATATGTCAATGATGTCCATTTCATCTAATGTGTCATTTAGGGCTGCTATTTCGTTATTTATTTTCTGTTTGGGTGATCTATCCATAGCTGTCAATGATGTATTTAAGTCCCCTAGTATAATTGTGTTTTGGTCAATTTCTCCCTTTAGTTCTGTTAGTAGTTGCTTGGTATATTTTGGTGCTCCCTGATTGGGGGCATAAATATTGATGACTGCTATGTCTTCTTGTTGTATAGTCCCCTTTACCATTATGAAATGTTCATCTTTGTCTCTTGTTACCTTTTCACCCTGAACTCTGTTTTATCTGATATGATTATGGCTACACCTGATTTTCTCTGGGTACCATTTGCTTGGAGTGCCAATTTCCACCCTTTCACTTTGAGTCAATGCTTGTCCTTATAGCTGAGATGTGTCTCTTGGAGACAGCATATGGTTGGATTTAGTTTTTTATCCAATCTGCTACTCTGTGCCTTTTTATTGGTGAGTTCAGTCCATTTACATTTAGGGTGATTATTGATACGTGAGGATTTCCTGTCATTCTATCATTAGTTTTCTGGTAAGGCTTTGACTCCATTGTTTCTTTGCTTTTTTGTTGTTGTCTGTTATTTCTGTGTGGTGGTATTCTATGATGTTTCCCTCTGTTTCTTCTTTTATTACAGTACATATTTCAGTTCTGGATTTTTTTTGAGTGGTTACCATTAAGTTTATGTAAAAGAAAGTTTGATTTTTAGAGTATTCTATTTTCTTCAGCACGCTTACTTTCTCCATTCCCATATTCCGGTTCAGGCCTTTACACTCCCCCTTTTTATGTTTCGGTTGCCACAAATTGTCCCTGTTGATGGTGGTCGAATAGCCTCCTTTAGTATTTCTTGTAGTGCAGGTCGTGTATTAGAAAATTCCCTCAGCTTCTGTATGTCTGGAATGGTCTTTATTCCTCCTTCATATCTAAAGGAGATCTTTGCTGGATATGTTATTCTTGGCTCATGATTTCTCTCTTTCAATAGTTTAAATATTTGGTTCCATTCCCTCCTGGCTTGTAGAGTTTCTGCTGAAAAATCTGATGATAATCTAATGGGCTTTCCTTTGTAGGTACCGTCTTCTTTCCCCTGGCTGCCTTGAGGATTCTTTCTTTGTCATTGATTTTAGACAGCTTCAATACAATGTGCCTTGGAGAAGGCCTGTTGGGATTGAGGTAATTAGGTGTTGCCTTAAGGTGTTCTATTTGCCTCTTGGATTCAAAGATCCAGTTTTGTCCACAAGTGTGGGGAATTCTCATTACAATTTGTTTGAATATTGTCACTGTTCCCTCTCTCTTCTCCTTTTGGTATGCCCATTATTCTTATATTGCTCTTTCTGATGGAGTCAGAAAGTTCTTGTAGAGTTCTTCCATTTCTTTTAAGTCTCAAGTCTCTTTCTTCTTCCATCTGTGTAATTTCCAGGTTTCTACCTTCGATGTCACTGATTCTTTCCTCCATCTGGTCAACTCCACTACCTAAGCTGGTTATTTCATTCCTAATTTCTTCTATTGAGTAGAAATCTCCAGAAATTCCATTTGGTTCTTTTTTAAAATTTCAATCTCTTTCGTAAAATGCTCGTGTTGTTCTTTGATTGCGTTTCTGAGTTCATTAAATTGCCTTTCTGTGTTTTCTTGCATCTCTTTGAGGTTTTTCAGAACTGCAATCTTGAATTCTCTATCATTTAAGTCACATATTTTCATATCTTTAAGTTCCTTTTCTGGAGACTTTTCACTTTCTTTCTGAGCTGTCTTGTTGCCTTGGTTATTCATGGCAATTAATGATTTATTATTTCTCTTCCTAGACATCTACAGGAGTGGCTTCTGCAACAGGTTGATAGGAAGAGGTCTTTCTTTTGTTTTCCAATACTTGTTGGAAGAATGTTTTATTTTCTCTCTGACTGCAGCCTTTTTTTTTTCTCTCTGACACAGTAGTGCTATATTTTCTCTGCACTTTGCCAGCTTCTCACACGGGTGGATTTCCTGGGAGACAGGCCTCTCCTCTGTTAACAGTTCACCTGGGTCATAGGGTACCACGTCCCTGTGGGGGTACCCAGAGCTTTTGAAGTTCCAAAGCTCTTTCTGCACCCGATTCAGAGCCCGTATGTTTCAGCACTTCTGTTTACTCCTACAGGGATCCGCCCAGATAGGTGGGGCCAGGGGCAGGGTGAGTTGTGAGAGGTGGCTCAGAGCAATGGCAGAGACCACCACCACAGCCGGTCCTGCTTCCACCGCTCCCTCCCCTTTGCTGGAACTAGTTGGGCTACGAATCTGTTTCTGCGTCCACAGTTCTCAGAACAGCAAAAATCCTGTCATTTTGATCTGATACTGCTACTTTATTGCTTCTAGCACCGGGCAGGTGGGGGTGGGGCGAGCTTTGGGAGGGTAGTGAGGGGCGGCTAGTCTCAGTGCCTAAGGCTTCCGTTCTCCACTCGGCAGTGAGGGCTTAAACCACAGTTTGCAGCCTTCTTCCCTCAGTCTTTGCTCCAAGGTGTCTGCTGTGAGCATTGGGTTCAGCCGTGTTATATACTGCCCCCTCAGCCCTGTGGGCCGTAAGCGGAGCCCTAGCAGTCCGAGTTCCTCCCTCTCCCGCAGCTGTAGTAGTTCCGTGATGCAGTGAGCTCGGAGCACTGAGCTAGGTCTGCGTCCTGCGCCCGCGGGGCTCTGTCCCCGCACTTCTCCCTTCCCTCCTCCTCTGTTCGCTCGATTCGCCCACCTAGAGGTGAATTCAGTAGTGGACCTCTTCGTCTTGCCTGTCTGCTGTGCAGGGAGTCCTTTGTGGAGTTATTGTTGTCCGATTAATTGTAAATTCCAGGAGAGCTTTACAGAGGCTCACCTCACGCCGCCATTTTTATAAGTAAGCATTTTTGTGTATTTCTTGGATGTAAGTATGAATTGGTAACATAGATTTGGTCAGATTTAAAAAAAAAAAAAAACAACTGGAAACTAAAACTGGCAAAAAAAAGATCAGACAGTTCAAATTATTTAATTTTTACTATCTATGAAATAAAAGCTTACTTTTTAATTCCCTAAATTAAGCAAATTACATAACATTCTAAGAATTCAATGTGTTGCTGATTAAAATGGAGATACAATATATGTCCTTCTTGAAAGTGGTAGGGAAGACCAAATTTGTTTATGAGAATTCTTTCAGGCTTTTGATTAATGATCCCATGTGTTAGGCATTGATCAAGATAATAAGCCATGTGTCAGCTTAGTGAGGACAGATTAAATACTATTAATCAACTCCCACATAATTCAGACTGGAGCCTTCAGGATTAGCATGGAGAGCAGATCAAGTAGAAATAACCTCTTAGGAAATACTTTTTTTTTTTTTTTTTTTTTTTAATTATCTTGATTTAAATTATGCTCAAGATAGTCTGAAGAGTTCATATTATTTCAAAATTTTATCTTTGGATCATTTCTTGTCTGGAAAGTTTAGATTCAGTCTCAGATTTTGTGAAGGTGAAGTGATTGGGTTCCACAATCTGTAAAGTATTTGATATCATGTGTGCTGCCAAAAATTCCAGTATCCATTCTTCTTTCATTGATACAGAGAAAAATGACAGGCACTTCATTGTATGCATAAATAATGCTAAATTATTGGACTTCACGTGTTTTCTTTGTGCATTAACTCACATAAATTGTTATGGCATATTGGTTGTTAAGCTTTGGGGTCTCAGTTCCAATCCAACCTTCTATACTCATCTTGAGGGTTTGCTGCTGGCACCTTTGTGCTTTGTCAGCTACTTGCTGTTACCCTTTGCCAATGGGATACATAGTAACAGGAAACGGGAAAGGTAAGGGAGGAAAACAGTATCTTCTGGTTCTTTTTTGCTTCTGGTTAACTTCCTGTTCGTTTCCTGTATTAGAGCATGATTCTGGCAATTCTTCATTGTGACAGTGACAGTTTGTATCTAAACAACAGTTGAATCCAGTTTGTATTAAAACCAATTCCATGCCTCCTCTGAGACACCAGTTCCAGTCAACCAGCACAATCTCAACAGCACTTGGCATCCCAGTCCCACAGAACTGTTTCACTAAAGTTGGAGCCATCATCAGTAGCTGAGCTCTGACCTCTTCTCAGATGTCCTAGCCTCAGCTCCGTGAAGCTCCTGCAAACTTCTAAGTTGTAATAATTGCAATGCTTTCCCTCATTATTTCCCATCCCTTGTAGTGACAGCTTCTTCCTGCACTTGTTAACACTATGACATCTCAGTGTTGTTTGTATTTTCAGTTACATAATGAAGAATTATTCTCACAAATCATTTCAATACTACATTATCTTTTAAAAAATAACTCGTGTGGTTTCTGTTTCCTGAATGGACTCTGACACTAAAAGGATCAGTCACCATGATGTAGTAAGATTTATCATGGGGATGCAAATATGGTTCAACATATGCAAATCAATAAATGTGATACACTACATTAACAAAATTAGGGATAAAAAATCATACGATTATCTTGATAGATGCAGAAAAGTGTTTGACAAAATTCAAAATCCTTTCATGATAAAAATTAGGTATAGAAAGAATGTACCTCAACCTAAAAAGATCATATATGAAAGCCCTCACCTTACATCACTCAGGGGTAAAAAGCTAAAAGATTTTCAATAAAGTAAGGAACAAAACAAGGTCGCCCACTCGTGCCAGTCCTATTCACGTACTACTGGAAGTTGTAGCTAGAACAATTAGATAAGAAAAAGAAATAAAGGGCATCCACTTGAAAAGGGAAACATATATTTGTCTTTTTGTAGATGTCATAATCTTATATATAGAAAATCCATCAGACTCCACAAAAAACAGTACTAATGAATAAATTCAGTAAAGTTGTAGGATACAAAATCAGCATACAAAAATCAGCTGTGTGTCTATAAAGTAACAGCAACTTATGACAAAGAAAATAAGAAAACAATCACATATACAATAGCATTACATACCATAAAGTAATCAGGAATAATTGTCCAAGGGAGTAGAAGACTTGTATACTGAAAATTATGTCATAGACGAAAGAAATTAAAGAAGAAATAAATAATAGAAAGATACTCTGTATTTATTGGTTGGAAGAATTTATGTTGTTGAAATTCCATATTAGCCAATGTGATCAACCTATTCACTGCAGCCTCTATCAAAATTCCAGTGACATCTATCTTTTACAGAAATAGTAAAAAAAAAAAAAAAAAAAAAAAAAAAAAAAACCCTAAAATTCACCTGAAACTACAGAGGATCCCAAAGAGTCAAAACAATTTTGAGAAAGAAAAACAAGCTGGAGATAATCACACTTCTTAATTTCAAAATATATTACAAAACTACTATAATTAAAATAGCATGGTAGTGGCATGAAAATAGACCAATGGAAGAAAATCCAGAAATAATCCTATGCATAAACAGTCAACTAATCTTTGATGAGGGTACCAAAAACACACAATGGGAAAAGAGTGGAATGCTCAATAAATGGTGCTGGGAAAACTGTACAGCAATATTGAAAAGAATGAAACTGACCCCTATTACACACCACTTTCAAAATTTAATGCAAAATAGATTAGAAACTAAATGTAAGATTTAAAGCTGGAAAATTCCTAAAAGAAAATGTATGGGAAAATCTCCTTGTCAGCTACTCTTGACAATGATTTCTTAGATATGATACAAAAAAAGCACAGGAAGACAAAGCAAAAGTAAACAAGCTGGACTACATCAAAATAAAAAAGTTTCTGTACATCAAAGGGAACAATCCACAAAATGAAAAGGAAACCTATGAAAAGGGAGAAAATACTTGCAAAACATATATCTAAAAAGAGTTTATTATCTAAAATATGTAAAACATGCATATACATGAACTCATAACTCAATATGATATACCGAATAATCCAATTGTAAAAACTGGCAAAGGGCCTGAATAAACATGTTTTTCCAAAGAAGGCATACAAATAGCCAGCAGGTGCATGACAAGATAATCAACATCACTAATAATTAAGGAAACGCAAATCACAACTACAATGAGGTATCATCTCATACCTGTTAGAATGGCTATTATCAAGAAGATGTGATATAACAAGAGTTAGTTAGGATGTGGGGAACTGAAAATCCTGTGCACTGTTGGTGGGAAAGTAAATTTGCATAGCCATTATGGAAACAGTATGGAGTTTCCTCAAGATATTATAAACAGAATTACCATATGATCCAGCAACTCCGCTTATGGGTATATATCTAAAGGAAACAAAATAAGTACCTTGAAAAGATATGTGCACTCCCATAACCATTGCAGCTTTACTCATGATTGCTGAGATATGAAAACAACGTAAGTGTCCATCTACAGATGAAAAGATAAAGAAAATTGTATATATGGTATATATGAAATACAAGAAATAAGGAAATCCTGACTTGTGTCACAACATGGATGAAACTGGAGGGCAACATACTAAGTGAAATAAGCCAGACAGAGAAAGACAAATCCTGTATTATCTCACTCTTATGTAAAATCTAAAAGAACAAAATAGTCAAACTCGATGAAAGAGAGGGTAGAATGGTGTTTGGTACAGCCTGAGGGATCGGGAAAAATGGAACCATGATATTCAAAATGTATAAATTTCAGTATAAAATAAGTAAGTTCTGGGGACGTAATGTACATCATGATGGCTGTACTAAATAATACTGTATTGTGTACTTGAAATTTGCTTAGAGCGTTAAATCTTAAGCATTCTCAACACACACGCAAACACAAATGATATGTGAGGTGATGAATGCATTAATTAACTTAATTGTAAACATTTCAGAACTATCAAAGCATCACATTGTATACCTTAAATGTATAAAATATTATTTTTCAATTATATTTCAAAATAGAGGGAAATGGCCACCTCATTAATATTGATATTATGTGTCCCTATATTGATCAGGGATAAATAGGATCTGCACTTCTGCTGGTTTTGAACAATAATGATCTGTACTGCATGATGAGATATTCTATAATGAATGTTCCTTTAGCGAAAGAATTGAGTAGTATTATATCTAAACATAAGTAGCCCATCCAGAAACCTTCTAAGGATTGATACGTATGAGTTCTGATGATTTCTAGAACCTCCCAGTACTGTTTGTGAAGACTTCTGGGATTGGTATTTCAGAAGTGGATTCGAAATTGGAAAATTTGAATTGGAATGAAAATATGCTATGGTTTTGGTTATATAAAAGAGACAATTAAGAATTTTACCAAATCAATAAATAAAGCCTTTAATATGTTTTTGTCTCAAACTTCAAGGTAATCACATTAAAGGTACTTTAGTTTTTCTTTAAATAGCTTAGATGATTTCACGTTTTCTCCTTTACTTTTACCAAATTGATAGTCCAAATTAAAACCCTATTATTGACATTGACAACATTCCCTGTTTTTTTTTTTTTTTATTTTATTGTTTTTCATTTGTTTATATTTTGTTAACAGGGCCCTTACTCTACATTTTTTAAACCTTTCAAGTTTTATTCCTCTTTCTTGAGTTTCCAGTTTCTTAATTATTATTTAGCTAGTTAGCTCCCAGTCTGACATCAAATGTTCTGTGAAGTGCTAATTTCATTGTCAGATTATACAAATGTTTCACAAAGATGTAATAATAATTATTTAGTAAAATTGCTATTTTCAAGCTAGAACTACATGAGTTTAGATAGGAAAATGATTCATGCACAGAAAATGTAGCCCTGTCAATTTAGATTTTTGACAATTTATCTCCTTATATATTTGGGGGCACCAGGATACTGGACTCTTGCTGGACAAGTAGACCCATAGGCAAACAAGCCTACTTACTTATTTACATAGGGTACTCACATTTTGATTCTGAATCTGGATTTCTGTTTTATTATGTTGTATCTTAACCCACTGTGTAAAGTACTACAGAGTGGTCATTTATATTTCAGAATTGTCGTTTGTCATATCTTGTCATGAACTTGGTATTGGATTAATATCAGCAGGTATATTCAATTTATTGTTAAAACAATCATTATGTATTCAAGCAGAAATCATATAAAGCCTAACAAATTAATTTTCTCAGGGAATTTTATCAAATCACTCTCTCTTTTTTTTTACTATAAGACTTGTCCTAAAGAAAATGTGTTTTAGTATGTTCACATCTGCATGTTATCCACTTTTGGGACTGTGATTTTAAATTAGAAATACACTGGCACCCCAATGCTATTAGCAAATTAAAGATACATGTAGTGTCACCTAGTAATAAAAAATGTTTTATATGTGCCTTATTATAGTAATGACAAAGTAATAATGTAATTCAGGTCACAACTTATATGACATAACGTTACAAAAAACAAAAACCTTAAATGAACAAATGCAAAAATAAACTTCTAAAATTGCTATAATACATCGGTTCATATCAAGGCTGTTTTAAATTGATCTTTTTGTGATATCCTCCTTAATATCCTATATTTATGCATCATCATTCTCTTTTTTTTAAAAAAAATGCATTTAATTTTTTTAAAGCAGTTTTAAGTTCATAACAAAATTGGGAGGAAGGTATAGAAATTTCCCATATGAGTTTTGACAATTAAGTTCCCAAACTTGTTGCAATGATGTTGCTAACCTTTTTTGATATCAGAAGGATTATTCATTATGAATTTATACCAACTGGACAAACAGTTAACAGAGTTTACTATTTGGAAGTGCTGAAAAGGCTGTATAAAAGAAAACAAAACGACTTGAACTTTTCGCCAATAATTCACAGCTCTTGCATCAGGGAGTTTTTAGCCAGTAAACAAATAACTATATTGAAACACCCTCCCTACTCACCTGATCTGACCCCCAAACTTTTTTCTTTCCTTTCAATAAAGGAATAGTGAAAATAAGACATTTTGATAACATTCAGGGCATCAAGGGTAATATGACAACAGCTCTGATGGTCATTCCAGAAAAAGAGTTCCAAAAGGGTGGACTAAGGGCTGGGGTCAGGGTATGGCTACCCAACGGGAGGACTTCGAAGGTGACTGCAGTGATATTCAGCAATGAGGTATGTAGCACTTTTTCTAGAATGAGTCCATGAACTTAATTGTCTGACACCCCCTACACCCTACCCCCACACATGTACAGCCTCCCTTATTATAAACATCGCACACCAGAGTGGTACATTTGCTGCAACTGACGAAACTACATTGACACAACATTATCTCCCAAAACCCATTGTTTACATTTGGGTTCACTGTTGGTGCTGTATATACTATGAGTTTGGACAAATTTATAATGAAATTTATCACCATTACAGTGTCATACAAAATAGCTTCACTGTCCTAAAAATCCTGTGTCTATCATCATTGCCTTTCTTCATTACTGATGGTAATGAAGTAGTGAAGTAGTGTTTGATGGTAATGAAGTAGGTAATGATGGTAGTGTTTCCTTGGTTTTACATCTTTTTTAAAATTTTGGTACAAATATGAAGACTTTAGCCTTTGTGTGTTCCCTGAATAGTCTTGGAGAGTCTCCCTCGGATACAACACTACAAAAGCACTTAGTATTATCTCCTGCTTTTGACTGACTATAGCATATTTTATATATAATTTTTCATATTATTTTTTTTAAATGTAATATATCAATTATACTTACACAATTTTGAGAAATATAAAATCATAAAAAAGAATAACCATATGATTTCACTCATATGTGGGATACGAAACTGAAAACAACAAACAAACAAGACAAACCAACAAGCAAAAACTCATAGACGCAGACAACAGTCTACTGGTAAACAGAGGGTAAGGGATTAGGGGGTGGTAGATGAGGGTAAACAAGATCAAACATACGGTGATGGAAGGAGAACTGACTGGGTGGTGAACACACCAAGTGATATATAGATCATGATTTATAGAAATGTACACTTGAAACCAATATAATTTTACTAACCAATGTCACCCATATATTTTAATAAAAAATGTATATAATTTGTATATGTATATGTATATATATTATATATATAATATATAAATATAATATATATATACACACACACACATATATATAAGCTATAATCTCCAGTACAGAGAGTACTGCTATCATATTGATGTCAGGGGTTGTTTATCTAGTGTCATTAAATATTCTTCATAAATACTGTTGTTGATAATCTCATCAAAATTCACTGTTAAATTATTCATTTCCTCTCTCTAGCGTTATTGTAGTGATTACTTTTGGATATAAATCTTCAACATATTCTTTTTTTTTTTTTTTTTTTAACATAGAGCAAATTCTTGCAAGTGGAATTTGTAAATTCCAGATTTGAACCAGCTTTAAGCTTCTGGATGAATGTTTCTGAATTCTCTCTAGCATTTCTGAATTTAAGATAAGTGCTTTGACTGAAGAGGAAAAAGCCATTTATAATAAGTGGCTCTTTTTCCTTGCCTCCCAGTCTCCTATGAAGGCACAAGGTTATGTCAAGGGCCTCTTAGCTTTTGTGACAAACTAAGATATATAAAACTGATCTCTTCCAGAGATATACTCCAATTTCTTCAGAGAAATATTTTCAAATTTTAGTTAGTGAATGTATGATATATATGGATAAAGCAGGGGAAAAACTGACTACTGTGCTATTCTTAATGGATTTAATGGCTTTGCTGTTTCTCCATGACCTATACCTATTGTTTATACATTACGCTCCAACCTAGTTCCCCTCTGTGAATTCTGTGAAAAAGACTTCTCTTTCCTGTGATATTTTACGTTACAGGCTTCTCTGCTCTTATATGTCAACCCATGTAACTTCTGTTCTGGGTGTTCTAATATTTCTTTACATGTTTGGTTCCCTAATATAATCTCATTTTCAGTATTATTATGGGTTTGGTGTTTTCTTAGTCCATCTGGACACTATGACAAAATACCAGAGACTTGGTAGCTTGTAAACAACTAATGTTTACTTCTCACAGTTCTGGAGGCTGGAAGTCTGAGATTAAGTCCCCGGCACCTTCCAGGGAAGGCCCTCTTCCTGGATCATTACCTGTGCTTTCTTGCTGTGTTTTCCCATGGTGCAAGAGCCTAGGAAGTGCTGTGTGGTCTCTTTAATAAGACACTAATCCTGTTCATAAGAGCTCCACGCTCATGACCTAACTACCACTCAAAGGCCCACCCCTAATATCATCAACTTTTGGAGTTAGGATTTTAATATATGAATTTGGTGTTGCGGGGGAGGGGAGCAAACTTTCAGACCATTGCAAGTGTTTTACAAAACAATTATTGTATTCATATCACTGGCAGTTGGAGAAAGGGGATGCAAACATTTTTTTTAATTAAAGTTTATTGGGGTGACAATGGTTAGTAAAGTGACATAGGTTTCAGGTGTATAATTCTGTAATACATCACCTATATATAACATTGTGTGTTCACCACCCAGAGTCAGTTCTCCTTCCATCACCATTTGATCCCTTTCACCCTCATCTACCACCCCCTCCCTCTCACCCTCTAGTAACCACTAAATTATTGTCTGTGTCTATGAGTTTTTATTTCTTCATTTGTTTGTCTTGTTCTTTTGTCACTTTCAGTTTTATATCCCACATATCAGTGAAATCATATGGTTCTCAACTTCCTGACTTATTTCGCTCAGCATAATAATCTCAAGATCCATCCATGTTGTCACAAATGGCATTATTTCATTTTTTCTTATGGAAGAATAGTATTCCATTGTATATGTGTATATATATATATATATATATATATATATATATATACACACACATATATATATATATATATACACACACACACATATATATATATATATATATATATATATATATATATATATATACATTTTCTTTATCCAATCATTTATCAAAGGACACTTTGTTTGTTTCCATGTGTTGGGCACTGTAAATAAAGCTGTGTGGAACATCAGAGCATATATATCTTTATGGATAAATGTTTTCAGAACTTTTGCACAGATACCCAGGAGAGGGATTGTTGGGTTATATGGTAATTCTATTCTTAATTATTTGAGAAGCCCCCACACTGAACTTCCATAGTGGCTGGCAGTAGAAGTTGAACAATAAAGGAGTTAAAGACCTAGCACAACTTTAATATATTTAAAAACAGTTGAGTCTAGTGGAATGTATAGTGTTTGCTAATGCCTACTGTGAAGATGATAAGACATCTAATTTTGCAAGGTATAGTTCCTTAGGATAAATATTTGGGGTATCTTCTTTGAAGTTAAAATATTTATTTTTTTCTACTTTAATTTTAAAACTACATTAGATGTGTTTGATAAATATCTGAGAGAATTTCTTTTGGTACACAAAGGGAAATCCATCAATTAGTGTGTCTTATTTGCAGTAAATGAAAGTGGAATAAAGCCCTAATTACTGTATATTGTACAAAAACCATCAAACCACAGCTGCTTCCTACCAATGATTCATTTAAAAAAATCTCTAAGTAACCAAATCTGTTCTTGCTAGTATTTAAAAACCTTCATATGCACAACATATGCCTCTCTCTGACTGGTAAACATAGTTAGAGATCACTGTACATTAAATCATCATTAGAATCATCAGGGATATCTATGGAGTGTTTATCTGTGAATGGTGATATTTTCATGTGATACCATATATAATAAAATAATAGGTCTCTTTACTGAATGTTAACTCTATGCCAGATAATTACAGTCCTTCCTAAGCAGCATCTCATTTATTTTTTATAGAAAACATTTTGAAATAGGTGCCCTTATTCTCATCATTTAACAAATGATGGAATTGAGGAAGAAACAAGTAAGTTGCTCCAAACCCTGGAGTTATACATCAGCTACAGAGGATTCCAGCCAGATGTTCTGACTCCACAGACCCAAGGGAGTGACAATTCACTTTATTAATTAAGATTAAAAGAATACAGAATTAAAAAAAAATAATTTAAATACTATATATTTTAATGAGTTTTCTCACCAAACTTAAGGCAAGATAGTGTGTTTCTTGGAAGAGGGCTCAATTATCACCTTTAGAGGAGAAAGGTCATGATCTCTGAACAAAATGATATGAGAGGAAAAAATAAACTGCAAAATTGATCTAGAATACTTAGCCCATGTGACTGGTGCAACTTCTTTTTTAGAGACAGCAAGTGTGAAAGAACATGTACTTGTAACTGAGCGGTTTGGCCTTACGATCTTTGAAACCGTGATGGGAATTGCAGGATTTGGGGGTAAAAAATATGTTATAAAGCTAAAACATAAAGATCACAACTCAATGCCCAAGGAATCACAGAGTGAAATAAATAAGTGAACCAAGGTGTAAGAAATGATATAGAGTGGAGCTTTTAAGGAAGAAAATTGCTCTGTGTGATTATTTCAAAAGCCATGCACATACACAAAATTAAACCTCTGCTAACAACATATTTTTGGAAAAGTTTTCCTATATAATAGAAATATATGTACACATAGAAATATGTGTATATATGTGTGTATATGGACATACATTTGTATATACAGTATTTCGTGTAGCCTGTCTATTCTTGATGAAGTGTGTGTGTGTGTGTGTGTGTGTGCATACAGTCACTGCAACAAAAGGCTGAGCATAATATTTATCTGATGCTGGAAAAAGAATCACTAAATGGAATTTAATTGGCTTTGGCAAAGCTGAAATGTCTCTGATTAGTATTCTAGTTAAAGTTATGTAAAACTGAACATCCGAGACTTGGATGGTAGAGGAAAAAAAGTCTACTCTATAAGAATATAGACTTGATATAAAAGCAGTCAATTAAATGCAGGGCAACATGTAAGGGAACCCATGGGGAAGGATCAGTGCAACAAGCTCAATGAAAAGCCATATTCTGTACCCAGCGTTTTTCTGTTTCATGTCTTTTATTTTTTTAATTGTTATTGAATTCTAATTAAAATATAGAGGAAAAGTTTTATCTGTGATTGGGAAATATTTTGTGTGTCCAATTTGACTTGGAAAATTAAAGCAAACACAATTTTTCTCAGATCAAGCATTGTGCATTGGCAATAAACTAAAAGAGGGGTCACATGTCTATAGCATGGACCTAAGTATCTGTGAACTCTAAGCCACTATCCAATATGGATATAAGCACAAATGTGAAGGAACCTGTGAGGGGAGACTGTGTTATGCTGTCTTAGAGGAATATAATATATTTCCTGAATATAGGAGGATTGTCTGTTAAAATTGATTTATAATCTGTAACACACAAGAGACTGGATCATGGAGGGGAGTCATGTAATATAAATATATAAACATATCATATACAATCTGTAGTTAATGGTGTAAAATATGTCTATGACATTTACCTTCTTGCTCAGTGGGATGCAATAATCTAATCAGGTAATAACTTTCAGAAAATGGAATAAGAATATTTCAGATCACAGACAGAAAGTGAACAGAGCACTAAGTTTCTATCATAATAAACATATAGGAAAGTGTTAAGCTTATCCTTGTTAGTGTACTTTTTCAAAATAAATACACGACAATGATCCTGCTTTATCTATCTATCTATCTATCTATCTATCTATCTATCTATCTATCTATCTATCTATCTATCTATTTATTGTAGCAAGAAGCTGAACTCACCCTTAGCTATAAAGTATTTATTCAAATTATATATCAATTTTTTTAATCTGTTACTTGGCTATTTGTGATAAATAGTTGCTTAATGGTCTGAATGAATGTCAGGAAAAAACTGAAGAGCACCTTGGACTATTATAAGGTGGGTCAGGGTATATAATTAACTAATTCAGTGACAACCTATTTATTCATTCACATGCTAGACCTCATGGCTCAGGTTCTAGGAACACTAATAATAAGCAAATGTAATGAAATTTACCATGGAAAAAGCAACAAGAAATTTTTTATAGGAATAAAGGACACTGATATTAATATATGGGGTATTACAGGAGCATTAAAAAGCCAGTTAAAATGGTGACATACCAAATGTACATTTGAAAGAATAAAAATAAATTATCTAGCTAGAAATCTAGGTTCAGAGGATATGAGATGACAGAAGACATTTGAAAGCAGAAAAAAGACCTAATGACTATTTTTAAAGGTTAGAGACAATATTGTCAGAAATTGGGAGGACTGTGAGATTTTACCCTACTTGTAATTAACAAGTCAGCCTTCTATAGTTTCATGGATGTTTATATTAGACATGAGACTCCAGAGTCAGAGACGAGGACCTGTTTATCACTCACAGCATTATCAGTAGCCAGAGAGAATCAAGCTTTTTGCACTGTATCTCCAAGCCCCAATTCTCACAATATAAAGTTCAGAGGGCCTGATGACAACCCTGATTTGGGGGAACAGGAACCTCTTACAATGAATAATAATCATGCCTGTCCTTTGCTCCAGAGGAAGACACGATATATATTTCAGCACTACAGGCAACCTTCCTTTTACTCCTGAGATACTAGCTCTACCTTGCATGATATTCAAAACTTTCTCCTGCAGCGTATTCATGTGCTCTGATAGTTCAAGTGTCCCTAAATAGAGATTGTCCCATTTTATTTTCTGTCTGGGACCTACAGTTTTCAGTAATAGTGGGCAATTTTAATAATTTCTGGACTTTGAAATTGAGCAACTCGCGGGAAGTATTAATTCAGCTCCAATATCCCATATGGTAAGAGTCTGGAACTTTTATTGCTCCTGGGTGATTTTTCCCCAATCAAGAGATGAGGCAGATGGCACATAATCTTACTATATTGTGGGAAACATGAACAGAGTTTTCTTAGCTTCCTTTTCACAGATGGAGCCTTCTTAGAATAACCAAGCTTTACACAGGAGTCTCGGTTCCAACAGCCTCTGTGCTGAGCACCTAGCATTTAACATTCCCACATGGATATTACATACTCAGCCCCTAACTTTCACAGCCTACATCAGGATCTGGATTTTCAACTGGCTGTTTCAGCATTAAATCATGTTTACGGATATGACATTGTTTTCTCTTTTTACTTCTGGCAATTAGAGCACTCAATTTTATTCTTTCATGCCCAGATTTATTTGCTGTTTGAGGTGCTGTTATATTTTATTTTATATGTTCAATTCCTAGATGACTTAATCAATTTTTTTGTGTTTAAATGCTAGTTATATGCTGCTGAGTCCCTGATTTACATATCTAGTCCAAATGTAGACCCTGAATTCTACTCATATATCCAGATGCTTTCTTGATAACTATGCAGATACCTAAAAGATTTCTCAAAATTCTATCAAACTGAATCATCTTTCACATTTCCACTCCTAGATGAAATTTTGTGTTCTTGAGTTTTCCCCATATTAATAAGCAATACTCCTTTAATTTGCTTAGGCAGTAAACTTTAGAGGCAGAGCTGACTCCCCTCTTTCTCTCACATTCATGTTCAATTGCCCAAAAATATTGTTGATAATTCCACTTTAATATAGCTAGAATCCAAACACTTCTCAACATGCCTATAGCATCTATACTGGTCCGAAGTCCAAGGATTTTTATTGTAATAGTTTACAAATTTGTCTTCCTAGTTTCATTTACTCCTCTACCAACCAAGATTCAACAGGGTGTCTCAGTGACATGTTTAGAATCACAATCATGATGTTACTCATGTTACTCATCTCCTCCATATCCTCTGATAGCTTCCTAACTCCCTCAGAGTGAAATCTAATACATGTCGCAGAATTTACATGGTGCTAAATGATCTAATTCCATGCCCCATCTTTCTGAACACTTCACTTACCATTGTTCACACTCACTGGCCCCTTCACACAGTTCCTTGACATGTAAGGTTGAATCATATGAAATAGGTGTTTAGGTAGGTAAAAATGGTCAATTTTTGGCTATTTTATGTGACAATTTAATAAGAAAGTTCTCACTCTAAGCATTAGTACTTTATGCTGTATGTTTTCTCCCAGTAACCACTAACCACTTGCATCCCTCCTTCTCTTCTTTCATGTCTAACTTTTAAATAACATTTTTCAAGATAACCCTCGGCTATCTCCTTTATAAGAGAGCAGTACTATCTATCTCTATTCTTACTCTTCCTTATTTTTATTCATCAGATGTATCATCTCCTGACACTATACATGTATTTTTTTATTCACTGTTCTTTTCCTCTAGTGCAGGGTTGTCCAAACTGGGGCCCACGGGCCAACTGTGGCCCGTGATCCATTTTTTATTGGCCCGCAGCAAATTCCAAAACTATAATTAGTTTACTTAAATAAACTAGGTGAGGCAATATGTATTTCACCTCAAGTGAGTGGCCCGGCTGTTTGTGTATTTTACCGCATATGGCCCTTGGTAAAAAACCTTGAAAAAAGTTTGGACACCCCTGCTCTAGAACATAGACTCCTTGAGTAAAATGTCCGTTTGTTTACTACACAAACTGTAGTACCTGCAAAACTGTTTACCTTAGTCAACAAGACGGTCAAATAGACATCCCTCATTGTATTCCCCCTCCCTCCAAAACAACAATTTGGCATTCATCCATGGGGGGAAAAGTGCCTTTGTGGGATCTGTGGAAGCCAGCCCCATATGCCAAGGGACCAGGGAGGAGTCTTGCCCACCTGTTAGAGATTAGGCACAGATTGTTTAAATCTGACACTAAATGTGTAATCAATGAAAGAGTAAGTTGATAAATGAGACTCTGTTATAATTGAAAATGTCTACTCTTTGAAAGACACTATTGAGAGAATGAAAAGAAAATCCAGAGAGAGTCAATATATTTGCAAACAATATATCTGATAAAGGAATGTACTCATACCATATGAATGACTCAAAATTCAATAATATCAATAAAAATAACACTTTTAATAAATATGTAGAAGATTTGAACAGGTTCTTAACCAAAGAAGATACATAGTTGGCAGATATGTACATGAAATGATATTCGATGTCATTAACCATGAATGAAATGAGAAAACAAAACAAAAAAACAAACAAAAAAACCACATTGTAATACCATTTTTTTTTAAATGAAATGGCTAAAATTAAAGACTGATCAAACCAAGTATTGGTGAGGAGATGATGTACCTGGAATGATCATTAACTTTTGGTGAGAATGTAAAATGGTACAAGCACATTTAAATCCAATTTGGCAGTTTCTTAAAATTTAAACAAAAACCTGCATATGATACACTCATATCACTGCTAGGTATATGACCAAGAGAACTAAAAGTATATGTCATACAAAAACTTTCGTATGAATGTTTATAGCAGCTTTACTTATAATAGTGCAAGACTAGAAACAACCTAAAGATTTATCAGCATGTTAATGAAAAAACAAACTGGCACTCATATATTCATAGAGTGCAATCTTACACATTAATAACAAGGTATTAATTATTGATATATGGTACAACATGGATCTTAAAATCATTATATCGAATGAAAAAGTCCAGACAAAAATACTATATAACATATTATTCTGTTAGCATTAAATTGTAGAAATTTGTAACTAATCTATATAGAGATAAAAGAGATCAGTGGTTGTTTGGGAAATGAAGTAGGGGTGGTGGTCTGGGGAGTAGCAGAAGAAGGGGGCTGACAATTGGTTACAAGGAAACTATTTTGGGGGTGATGGATATGTTCTTTATCTTAATTGTGGTGATGTTTTCACAATTATATACATATATCAAATGTATAAATTTATCCAACAAGTGTTGGAGAAGTGGTGGAGAAAAAGGAACCCTGATACACTGCTAGTGGGAATGTAAATTGGTACAGCCACTATGGAAAACAGTATGTAGGTTCTTCAAAAAATTAAGAATAGAATTACCACATGACCCAGTATCCCTCTCCTGGGTATCTACTCAAAAGTCTTAAAAACATTTATATCATATAGATGTATGTACCCCTCTGTTCATTGCAGCCTTATTCACAGTGAGCAAGACATGGAAACAACCAAAGTGTTCTTTGATACATGATTGAGTAAAGATGTGTTACTTATACACAATGGAATACTACTCAGGCATAGGCAAAGATGAAGTATTGCCATTTGCGACAACAAGGATGGATCTGGAAAAATACCATGCTAAAGGGAATGTCATGTGGAAAAAGTCAAGAATCATATGATTTCACTCATATGTGGGTTATAAAACTGAAAGCAATAAATGAACAAACAAGACAAACAAATAAAGACTTATAGACACAGACAGCAGTATGGTGGTTACCAGAGAGTAAGTGGGGAGGTAGAAAGGTAAAGGTGGTCAAATATATGGTGACAAAAAGATATGTGACTTTGGGTGATGAACACACAATACAATATATAAATGATGTACTATAGAATTTTACACTTGAAGCTTATACAATTTTATTAATCAATGTCATCCCAATAAATTCAATACAAATGTACGTACACATTTGAAAAAAAATTAAATGTGCAGTTTATTGTACTAAATTAAACCTCATTAAGACTCTTTTTAAAAAGAAAATGAAACAAAGTAAGGCAGTAAAAGGAATGAGACATAGATGAAACTGTCACCTGAAGTCTGGTGGCTACTACTGTTAAACAAAGAGTTAATGCTGCGTTTCCTGGCAACGTATGCTTAATGGAAACACGTTTCATTATAAGTTTTCTCTATCTGATGAAAGAAAATAAATATGTTTATCTGAATGGACAAAGTTTTTCCAGTCACGATTTAAAATGGAATTTATTATATGGATTCTTATCTAAATGCTAATGTCTTCAACTACAGATGTGCAACAAATTCAGACACAACTTTTTCAATCTAAAATTCTCATATTGGCTTTCCACTATAGGTGAATGCTAAGAATTAATTGGAATTTGGTAAAGGAATTTCTACAGGACACTAAATTATGTATATTATTTCCAGATATTCTAATTTATATATATAATCTATATATATATATATATATATATATATATATATATATAGAGAGAGAGAGAGAGAGAGAGAGAGAGAGAGAGAGAGAGAGAGAAAGAAAGGTACTTCAAAGAACAAATAAAGAGACAAATAAATAATTTATCTATCCAACAGTTCAATTACCTCAAACATGAAATGTCTTAGGCAATCATCTGTCAAATGTTGCATCATAATCACTTTCTAGTTGTAAATTCTTTCACAGTAACCAGGAGTGTGAATATTTTCTGACATTGTTTAAAAAAAAACCCTCATTGGTACACATGTCCAAAGTAAGAGAGTGAAGGTGTTTAGAAATGCTACTTATATTCTTGCTTATGCTGTATGCTACCACATATATGCATAAAACATATAATTTAAGACATATGTCAGGAACTTTAATCATGAAAGAATTTCTGTGAGGCTCATATAGATTGCAGTCAATATGAGACAATACTGTTATTTGCATTGAAATAAAACGTAAAATTATAACATACAAGAAATCAAGTTTCTACTGACAAGCAGTATGAAAAGTACTAATTATGAAAATCTGAAGACTGACTTCATGTATATCAAGAATTTTAAGGGAAAATAACCTCTAGCTCTCTATTAAATATTTTAATGTCACTAAACCTGGGAAGTTTTAAGAATAAGGGAAGTATTATTATCTTTTATTTTAATCTTCTAGAATTAAGCTCCATAAATGTTTATGTATCTTTGTCCACTTATCTATTTGAAGTAACTAGAATAGAGTCTGGTACTTAATAGGTAATTAATTTAAATATCTATATATCTATTATCTATCTCTCTATGCCTTTATTACTGGTATCTTGGTTTTACAAAATATTATCAACTAAAAGATGATTTCTTTCACAGAAATGACCTAGAATTCATAAAATATTTTAACTATTGATAAATAAGGAAAACTTAGTATTTGAAACAGGAAGACAACGATAAATAATTAGCAACAAGAAGATATTTTAAGTGAATGAATCTTTTATGTCAGTTTCAAATGGCAGCAATGAACTAGAAAATTATTATACCATTTAAAAGACTGAGAATTAGATCCTATAATAAATCACTTATGGGACTATTAAAATTTAAATTAAATTCATTTATAATTAAGTTCAAAGATACTTTGAATATACTGCTTGATTTCAAAAAAAAAAAAATGTCTGCTATAAACTCCAGTATTTGTAAATAGCATTAACTCTTCAAAAATATCTTTAAAATGTCACACAAAGATTGGTGCACTGTGTACAAGAACTGAATGAATTTCACTGACTTTCCTCAGTTAAACAGTTCAATGAAATTGGAAAAGGACAGTTTTATCTTTCTTCATTATAAAAAGAATATAAATTATAATGATGAACCTAAGGATTATTGATCATTATTATGCAAGAACACCAAGTAATAAAAAAATATTGAACTAAAAATCATTTAGTTCAGCCTCCATTTTACTTGTATATCAACCTCACTTGTCTTACCTGAAAAATGTGGAATATGAAAACATAAATATTGTAATAAAAGTATCTATGAGTTTCTGTGATGTGGTAATTCCATGAATTACTTTACAATTACTAATACTACCACTACTACTATTACTTACATTCCTAACTAACATTAGCTTTCATAAATATAAATTAGGGATTGTATATTTTGTTGAGGAGACAAAGAGCAGGTATAAAGCAAAGAGAACAAAAAAAGAATAGAGTTCATAGGTTAGGGCTATTTTGAAAATAGGAATAATAAATTTTAGAGCAAACAAAGGAATGTGGCTTCATTGAAGCTCTGGGGCTTAACCAATACTTGAGAATTAGCAGAGTCTGTATAGGTGAAAAAAAGATGTAACTGTTGTAATCACAAACTTTATGTCCAAATAAAGACATAGTGATAGTAAGAAATCACACTAATTGAAATGGCTCAAGAAAATATAGATTCATTGTGTGATAAAATGTGATTAGATGTCATCATTAAACTGTTGCCCATACTGTGAGTTTCTGTTTCTTTATTTGTTCTTGTGTTGCTTTCAGTTTTATATCCCACACATGAGTGAAGTCATAAGGTTCTTGATGTTTTCTGTCTGACTTATTTTGCTTAAAATAACAATCTCAAGATCCATCCATGTTGTAGCAAGTGGAACTATTTCATCTTTTCTTATGGCAGAGTAATATTCCAATGTATATATACCATGTCTTCTTTAACCAATCATCCATCAAAGGACACTTCGGTTGTTTCTATGTCTTGGCCACCATAAATAATGCTTCAATGAACATCACAGCACATATATGTTTATGGACAAATGTTTTCAGCTTTTTGGGGTAGATAACCAAGAGAGGGATTGCTGAGTCATATGGTAAGCAGGGAGAGGGAGAAGAGGGTAAAAGAGGACAAATTATGATGATGGAAGGACAACTGACTCTGGTGGTAAGCACACAATATGATATATAGATGATGTATTATGCAATTGTACACTTGAAACCTATGTAATTTTACTAACCATTGTAGTCCCAATACATTTAATTCAAAATAATAAAATAAAAAAATAAAAGTAAAAAATATGATCATGCAAAATATCATACAGAACTTTTTTAAATTTTTATTCTGACAATATATGCATAACATCAAACCTATTTTAACCTTTTTTAACTTGCACAATTTAGTGACATTAACTGTATTCACAATATTGTGGAACCATCATCACTATTTTCAAAAGTTTTCATTAGAAAACTTTTTTCCCCCTATTTTTTTAATTAAAGTTTATCAGGATGACAATTGTTAGTAAATTTACATAGGTTTCAGGTATATAATTCTGTAATACATGATCTATTATTACATTGTGTGTTCACCACCCAAAGTCAATATTCCTTCCATCACGACATATTTGATCCCTTTTACCCTCATCTACCCCTGCCACCCTCTGGTAACCACTAAACTATTGTCTGTGCCTGAGTTTTTGTTTCTTCATTTGTTTGTCTTGTTCTTTTGTCGCTTTCAGTTTTATATCCCACATATCAGTGAAATCATATAGTTCTAGACTTTTTCTGTCTGGTTCATTTTCCTTGGCATAATAATCTCAAGATCCATCCATGTCGTTGCAAATGGCACTATTTCATTGTTTCTTACGACAGAATAGTATTCATTGTAAATATATATATATATACATATATATGTATATATATGTATATATATATATATATATATATATATCACATCTTCTTCATCCTCTATTTTTAATTTTAGAGTTTCTAATTACCATTAGAAACTCTTTAAGCATTAAGCAGTCACTTTCCATTCCTCTCTTCATAGCCCCTGATAATCTGTAATTTATTTACTGTCTCTATGAATGCATATTCCAGGTAATTAATGTAAGTGGAATAATAAAATATATGTCCTTTACTGTCTGACTTATTTCACTTAACATAATTTCTTCATCCATGTTGAATCATGCATCAGGTTGAATATTACATTAAATGTATATATCCCATTTTGTTTATTTATTCACGTTAGGTTGTTTCCACCTTTTACTATTGAGATTTATGCAGCAGTGAACATTAACATATGATACCTGTTTAAGTGCATTTCCGAAATGATTAGAAATGTTGAGTATCTTTTCATGTGCTTATTGACCATTTGTATTATCTTCTTTGGAGAAATGTCTAGTCAAGCCCTATGTCCATTTTTGAATTGGGTTGTCATAAAGAACACTTTGAAAGAAGCAAAGTAAATTAAATATAATTTGAATGGAAGACCTGTTTGAGTTTCAGAACAGAAGAGATTTTATGCCCGTTGCACTTCTACTAGTAATACTAACAATTTTGATTTCCTGTGTCCATACACACACACACACACACACACACACACCCCACAATCTTACATTAACATTATCCCAATTTACTTATTTATTTTCATTTTAAAATTCACAAAATCAGCATTATAGAAGTTAAAATATCTTAACCAAGATTCCATAGAACTTTATGTAACATATATTTCAGTTAACAAAAAAAGAGAAAAAATCAATACAATCACTATAAAATTCAGACTGCCTGAAAAATCAAAGAGAAAATAATAGCATGTTATAAATAATATTCCATTCTATACTCTGATTAAAAATAATAACAAAATGAGACGTTCTATAAAGAATAAAAAAGTAAAAGTTTAAAGTCTGTAAAACAATATATTTATGGAATTGAAATCACTAAAAATAGTGACAAATGCAAGATTTATTAAAATAATAATTAAAAAAAACACCACAAGTATATAGAAAAATTAGGAACAAATCAAAAGCATATATATAGCTTTCTACTTTTATAATGATAGAATATGTAGATTCAGTAGATGTTCTAATTAAAAGGTAAATAATATTAGGCATCATTAACAACAGCAAGAAAAAACAAAAACAGCTATACCTTGTCTGTGAGTAATACAGATAAAATATAACCACATAAGAAGGTTGACGATAAAGTTGTGGGAAAATATAACATGTAAATCCTAAGCAAAAAAGACTTTGTGTAAATCTAGGAAATATCACATAACTAGACTGTGAGGGAAAAGAAATGAACAGGATAAATATGGAAATTTTGCAATGACAAAAATTTCAATTTAAAAAAATACGCTACTCTAAATTTGAATATATTCAATAGCATATTTGCAGAGTATAAAATACAAAAGATGACAAAACTTCAGAGGAATAGAAAATTTGCAAATCTTGGTGGGCAAAGTTAGCACACAAATCAATGTCAATGATAGAAAAGCAAACAAATAGCCTATGAGAATACAGAAAATTTGAATATGGCATAGTAAAATTGACATAACTGACATAAATAGGAAATCTCAAGCCCAAAGTACAAAACATATTCGTTTTTGTAAGAAGTTAATTAATCCAAAAAAAGTATATTATCCTCAAAGAAAACAGAAAAATGGAAAGAGTAACAATTTAAGATAAAATAAGATTAAACAAAATTGAGAAAATCAGTAGCACCTAGAACTGTGTCTTTGAAAAGACTAATGATATTTACAAAATTCTGATGAAAATAATCAAGAAAAATAATCACAAGTAACATGGATTAATAATAAAACATTCTGTATCTTACCAGCATTAACATATTTTTGAGAGGTTGTTATAAAATTTGTTTTGAAAATTAATAAAGACATCAAGATAAAATTGGATATATATTAAGAAAAGCAAATATACCAAAATTGACACAAGAAAGAGAAAAAATGAATAGTTTTATAATTATTATGAAACTGTATTTCCCATTAAGTAGACATCCTGTTCAGGTTGCTTCACAGGTGATAATCAAATTTTGAGGGACATATAAAGCTACATTTTCTCCTAAATTCTTTCAGAATAAAAAGAAAAAGAGAGCTCTTGTCATTGTTTATGTAGCCAACAAAACAGTGATAAGAACATCAAAAAGGACATCATTAGAAAGAGAAACAATAGGCCCATCTTCTCGTAATATTGATATAATAATATACTACATAAATTATATCACCACTTCAATATATCTCTACTTCTATTATTTAAGTGTCATATAATAAAACAAGTGAAATAGCACAAAGATCAGAAATAAAGGAATTAAAGTACATGACAGGAGTCCTGCATTCACCTCAGCCTTCTCCTTCAGGGCATTGTCTAAACTGCAGCAGAGGGAATTTAGTCCATGCAGGGAGTGCCAGCCTCACTGGGAAGCAAAATAGGCTATGATGTGTGGGGAAAGCCATCAAAGTAAAGGCAGATACAGTTAATATAATCTTGAAGCCTCAAGATTCTGTGTAAAAATTTACCTCAGATACTTGATTGACTTCTGAGATGTCCATGTGCAAGGTAAAAATAACGCAATTCTAAAAGAATAGCTCTGCAAAAGAACACGAGGCAGAGTTATCCCTCAAATTTCAGGCTATTTGGCAGCCTTGAACTCCAATTCCTCTCCTGTGTTATCTACCTAAAAAATCTGAAAACATTTTTCCGTAAAGATATATGTGCTCCAATGATCATGACAGCTTTATTTATAGTGGCCAAGACATAGATAAAATAGATTAACTTTCTCCTTAGCTTGGTAAGACTGTGGTGTTCTGCTATAACTATTTTCCCTTCACTGACTATCAATAACTTCCCTTAGGAAAACAAAACAGGATGAATATGCAGTTAACTTTCTGTCTCCTCAGAGAGGGCAGACTGTCCCACTCTGCCAGTGGTGGCTGCTCTCCCCAGTCTTCAAATATTGGCTATGTGTATTTTGTCCTTTCAATAAGATGTTAGTCCAATATAAGCTACTGGCCATGGCTGATACTGGAATTCCTGTCTGTAAACGATTCTAATAATTAGCTACATTTCAATTACTGAAAAATGGTTAAAAACAGAAAGGGAATGAAACAGAAATAATAACATTTATGGAAAAAATATGTGAACTTTGGAGGTGAATGGTGTTCTGTTAATTGGAAGTTGAAAGATGTATCTCATTCCTGTTTTTAATTAAATCATTTTGGTCTGGTCCTTATGACATCAGTGAACTACATACACTTGGAAGAGCACTGACAAGGTGCATTACTTCTTAATGCTCTTTTGATTTGGGGCAAGTTATCAATCCTTAGTTTTCTAATTGGCTAAATATTTACACTTTTGTTTTGAAAAATATAATTCATATTAATCTATGCATTGAGTTTTTCAATAATGCTACCTATTATGTGCCAGGTTTATTTCTCAACACAGAGGATAGAGAAGACAACAGAGATAAAGCCCTTGATTTGATAAAGCTGAAACATTTTTTAAAGGATATAGAGCATAATAACTAAGTTGAAATGCATCAATAACATCATTTCATATTTTAAATAAGATGATTTGGTAGAAAGTGCCAGGTCCATGTGGAGAGTAGAATAACATTAGAACGGAAGACTTATCTTAGCATGGTATTTGAACTAAGACAAAAAGCATACAAGAAATCAAAGACAGTTTCAGGAAGTATATCCAAAGGAGAGAGAATAGCAATTCCAAGGGTTTCAGAGAACTTTCTTCTAAAAAGAAAAACAAGATGGTCAATGTAGTTACAACATAATAAGTAAGGAAGAGAGTGGCAAAATAATTTTAAAAGAGGCCAGGCGAAATAAGTAAGATATTGGAGATTATGTTAATGTTTTTTTGTTTTTATATAAAGTACAATGAAATTGATAGTGAGGTTATAGACAAGTTAATGTCACCAATGTCATCATGGTGATTTACGTAAAATCAACCAATCAATCAATCAATCAATCACTCTCAGTGCTGCTGTGTAGAGAAGATGAAGTGCTGATAGTGTGGATAAGAATAGAGTCAGGAGAACCATTAGGGAAATATAATAGTTCTTGTGAGATCTGATACTGGTTTAGATTAGGTTGAAGAGACTAAAGATGGAAAAATACAGATAATTAATGATATATTTTGGAGTTAGAACCTATCTTTGTTGTGGAATGAGTATATACAATAGGGATAAAAAGGGTAATCAGGAATAATTTTTAGTTTGTATTCATAAAATTATATGTTGAAACCACACTCAAAAATATAGCAATTTAATAAGGCTTCTAAGCATTGATAAAAATTTCATTGGAAAAAAAATCTTTACACTGTTGCCACTGAAATGTAGAGATAAGCTAATGCTGTATTTATTTACAATTGACTTCAAAATTACTCTCACTAAACTACTCAAATATAAAAAAATATGCAAGTATTTCCATTTGAATGGTTAACTGCTATTCAATATAGCCAAACAAAATTGATTCAAATTTATAACTTGAAATGAAAAGCATAAAACCTAAATTGTGCATCAATCATGTACAATTAATCATCAAGTGCAGTTTTCAACAGTCCTCCAAGGTCAGATTTCACTGATGATAGTTGCACCTGTTGTGAGATCTGCATCTTTCTTTGGAAAAAAGAACTTATTATGTCATGTTATAAAGTGTAAATTATACAGTGTTTAAATAATTAAAGAATTTCTTCCCAGTTTAAGGTATTTGAGCAATTTTGAGAACTTTAATTAAATCCTGAAAAGTTCAGAACCAATTAAATAAACTTGATCTATTTTGAAACTGATCTATATAATGGCAAACTACTCAATTAATAGGTATAAAATCATGCTGATAATAAATTTATTATTCCATATGAATTTTTCATGATTTCCTTTCCTCCCTAGTTTTCAGATACTCCTTTGATTTTAAATTAATATGAGGATGTCACAAGTTCTCCCAAGTAATTAAGACACATAATGCAGGAAATATGCTCTGAATAATCTTCCTCCTGCAGAACTCATCAGTCACAGGACAAGGAGATTTCCAGAAATGCTTGCTTCCAGGATAAGAGCCAGGTAGATGAGAGGAAGACAACAGGCTACCAGTAGAGGTGCCCTAGAAACCTAGAAACCATGGCTAGGATGCAAGCAGCGGGATACAGTTACAGTCCATGGGGGATTCGAGCTCTGGTCAAATTAGCAAAACCAATACTCAGAGATAGAAACAAACAGGGATCCAGTTCCAACAACTAAAACATGGGGAAAAAAAAAATCTTGGAATCTGTAATAAAACCCAGTTATAATAACTAGGAAGAAAATCGGAGCCCAATAAAGATAAAGGGTACTTAAATACTAATGGGTTGTTTAAGATGTGCTTTATTAGCCCTTTGGTGCAGGCTTAGGCCCAAGCACAAGCTTATGACTTGCAGGAGAAAATTAAATTGTCCCAGTTATGAGGTAAGTAAAAGATTCCAGATAGATGCCTCCATGTTATATTTCAAGAAGCACATGAAACTCATGAACACTGTCTAAGAACACATGTTCACAAATACATTTTAAAAATATTTAAATTGGCAACAAAAGTAGATAGAATGTTTCCTAATTGATGAAAGAACATTTTACTGTTTGCAACCTGTAGGTGTTAAATAATTTTGATTCAGTAATGTGTCTGGCTCGATATCTTAAGATATTCTCCCTCTGAAAGATAACACAAAATTCTGAATAAAATGCTTTACGTAGTTTTGTCAAACACATAAAAGTGCTGGCTTGAGAGGAGCACAAGGAGGAAAGGAGAGCACTGAACGTAAAGGTCGGCAGAGATTAAAGTTACTGCTGCTCTGATGGTGGTTATAAAACTTAATATTGAGCTTTGAGCTTTGCTTTGCAGAACATAATGCCCAGACACTACTCTAGCTGGGGAGTTGACAGGAAATCATCTTCCATAAAGCTAGAACTCCCAAAGACTACACACTCAACGTGAAGTCCAACCAGAAGTAAATAATGCCAAGCTGGAATCCTGCACGTAGTGAAAATACATTTCAAAGACAAGTGAGAAATAGAGACGTTTTTAGGTTTAAAAAGTTGGAGACTACAATCAGTTGACCTTACTAACGAAATTCTATAGAATGTATTTTAGACAGAAGTAAAGTGTCTCAAGCAGAAAAGTCTAAAATACAAATAAAGAAGAAAAACTAAAAATTAGGTATTTTAACATAACTACATGCATATTAACTTAAGCCATATAGTTAATAATTGATTCATTGTCTATGGACATCAATTGTAATATTCTAAAAGTAAAATTAAACATCAGATAAAAGAAACACAATATAGAAGAATCAAGCAGAAGCTAATGCTGAAAGTACATTATGAAACAAGGAGTATGATTAATCAAGTTCTGTGCTCCAGAATAAGAATGGAAATCAACATTCTCTACATAAAAAAATTCACTATAAGATGTAAAGAAAACTATATACTATTTACAATAGCACACAAATGTAATATGTTTAATAACAAATTCAACAATTATATAATTATAAAATAATTAGAAATTATTACGAACAAATAAAGAATTAAGAAGGAATAGATATACCATGTCCAAGATCAAAAGAATAATGAAGAGACTAATTTCCGTTATAATGATGTATAATATTGGTATAATTCCAAACATAATCACCCCACATAATCCGGTAGAGGGACACTGATAAGGAGATTCTAAAAAGTCTTCTTGAATAAGAATGAGATAGTAGAACTAACTCTAACATATGTCAAGCTTATTAAAAATCTGTTAGTTAATGCACAGAGATAGTAAACAAACTTGGGACAGAATAGAAAACCCCAAAATAGACCCAGTTAATATATGAACATATTATTTATACAGTTCAGTGGACAAATAATTAATTTCTCAATGAATAGTGCTGAAACAACTAGGCATCTGTATAAAAAAACAAAGGTCTACCTTGTATAACACATAAAATCAATTTCAGATGCAATAAAGATGTAATATATAAAGATGAACTTTTAGAAAGTAATAATGAAAAATGTTTATGTATTAAGGTTATGGATGTATTTTAAAAGACACACATGCACTAACAATAAAGGAAAATTTTGAAAAGATTGAAAATATTAAGATAATTACTTCTGTTCATCAAATGACACCATTACAGATGCAAAAACAAGTCACAAATCAGAGAAAATATTTATTCAAAAATGCATAATAAAAGACTACTATATAAGCACTATAAATCATAACGAAAAATATAAAAAATAAATTGACATTTATGAAAAAAGTATACAGCTGCATATATCAATATGGGAGAATCTTAAATAGAATATTTAGTGGAAAAAAAGGAGGTCACAAAATAATTCATAAAGTGTATTTTTAATATCTAACATTTAAAATGGTCACAATTAAACTGTATTGTTTAAGGTTAATCAATGGGTTCTAAAACTAAAGTAAAGCAATGGTATAATTATCACAAAAATAGGGATATTGACTAACTCAGGGGTCAAAAAAAAAAAAAAAAAACCCGAAAATGTTCTGAGTTGGGGGTTCCAGGAAAAATTCTAGGATATTTTCAACAGAATTATTTGATTTATATTTTTTGTTTCTTTCATATATTTTAACATTGTATTGAGCTTCACTTTGAATTTTTAATTTATTATTCTTTAAATAGAAATGGATGAATTAAAATAATAATAGTAATTCCTTTATTATCCAATCATTCTTCTATTTAAATAAATAGTCTCCAGCAGATTCCATGAGTCAGAATAAATGAGTTTTGGCATGTTCCTATCACACCAAGAAGGCCACGTATTAACAATTACCTAAGATATATTTGAATATATTATAATGAATGCCAAACATACTCATATATACATACTAAATGTTATAAAATGTTAGCTTGAGTTACTGTGTTAAATTTTCAAACCCTTCTACTTTGTGATAGAAGATGGGCACAATATTTCCTTGCACTACTGATGTTGGTCTTGGCCATGACTTGTTTTGACCCAAGGCATATGAAAAGAAGTGACATTATATTAGGTTTGAGCCAAAGTCATAAGCAGTATTATGTCTTTCTACACAACTGCTTTGTGGTACCATGATTTGCCATGAGAAATGTGTGTTTCAGATTTCTGCCAATTCAAGGAGAATGTGGAATGCTAAAGCAAAGCTAAACCACATCCACAGACTAGAACCCATGAAAGCCCAATAGATTTAATAGCTGACTAAGACATATTGAAACAATGAAATGGAAAAGATGAATTTTTTCATTAGTGGAAAGTGTTAATCGAGACATGACAGAGGGGAAGGCATTTCACCTGGACCTCGAAAGATGAGTTGACTTTGGACTGAATTGCCTAGCTCCTTATCTTATATTTATCAATTCACTCAGTGTAATGGAGTATGGAAATGTATTGATTGGTATCTTAAATTACATTGATAACAAGTTTGGGGAAAAAAGCTGTAGAGAAAGCACTTCCAAAAACAATTATTATTGTGGTGATGGGTGATACATTAGAGATTATTGTGTTTTTCATAAATAAAAATGTCATTTTGTAAAACATTAATTTCAAAAAATATAGTAGCTCCCTAAATTAGCTTGCAATTTCTGTTACTACACTCTGAAACACTATGATCTTATTCATGTCAGTTTTTCTGGATAATGCCCACCCCCTAAATCCCCACTAGGTTACATCCTCTGTAATACATTCTCAAAATGCTTTTAATTTCTCCTTTATATCAACAATCATTAGTGTTATAACAAAATTATTTTTATAAATATGTGTTTAGTGTTTTTCTCTCCTCTCTAATAGCTTTTAAATAAGGACAGAGATGATGTCAGTTTTGATTCCTGTTATAGAATACCTGGAGCTTGTACGGCACTCAATAAATATTTATTTAAGAAGCCCATCAATAAATGAAAGAACACAGGCTTTTATGTCACATGAATCTGGGTATGAAAACCTATTATATATTTCACTAAATTTGGATCTTAGATAATTTATTCATATCTTCAATATTCTCAATTTTGTCACATGCAAATTAGATGTAGTAAGAATTGAAGAAATAGATGTAAACACATCACATAAATGGTAATTCTCATTATTATTTAAATATTTTATAGTACATACAGGAATTTAGGAAAGAGGAGAGGTTCATACATAGGTTTTTACCAATTCAATGTACCATAAAAACTCACAGGAAATAAAGCTCATTGAATGTAGGAATAAGGACATTTTTAATGAACAATATGCCTTTCCTGGGTCTTCTGCTGCATAAATAATTGGTTTCTGTATGATTATTGCAAATGTAGATCTAGCAGAAGATTTCTGTAATTGGCCTATGTATTCATTGTGTGTATTACCTAAACATGACCATTTTGTGATTAATTATTTTGCTTTCTGGAAACATTAACAAAGAACATAAATGGAAATAAAAGAGTTCAGAAAAACCTTTCTTTCAAACAATTAAATCTATCTTAAGAAATATGTTTTTGCATTTTGTTCTATAATTACAGCATTTAAAGTTTATCCTGAGAATTAGACATTTGGCTGCATCTGCCCATCTATTTTCTGCAAAGTGAGTTTTCCTAGATTTTCACCTCTGCCCTCTCATAATCGCCCTTCATTATAAAATAGTTTTCTCATTGTTTTCAAGCTGCCTGGCAATTTAGGAAGCAGTAATAAGAAGGCTGGAGTTTATTTGTTAAATTGTTTGCTTGAATTATGCAGGAGTACCTTGCTGTGCTTTAATTTAAACTAACAGGATTCCTTCTAATGCTATTACAAAAAACAAACAAACAAACAAACAAACAAACAACTAATAATTTAGTCTTTGTCTGCCCCCCCACACCTTGTTTGCGAAATATGACATTATATATTTAAGGTGAAAAAAGACAGAAACTTACATTTGTCTTTAACTAAGTAATATATGCATATTGGAAATAATTGCTATTCTCCCCCAATATCTTCAGGCTACTTTATATGCAAGAAATCTCTAAACAATGAATGTTTCTCCTGTTCATGAAGAATACAGCTAGGGGGTTAGGTGAGTCTGATGTTAAAATAGCTAAAAGCCTTCAATCCTACCAGTGAATGAGAAGACAGTTTAGTTTTCCTAAAACAGAATTATACTCATTTATATATTAACTTATTTATAAACCATAAAATTTACAGTTCTGTAAGTTCTGACAGATACACACAGTTATATTACTACCACCACGAACAAGATGCACAATTACTCTATTCACCAAATAATTCCCTCATGCTGTCCATTCTAATCAACTGCTTACCACACAACCTCTGAAAAATACTGATATATTCTCCTTAACTCTATTTCTGTTTCTAGTCTATTTATAGTTTGTAGATTTCCCCTTCTTTTGCATCTAATCCAAACCCAGCAAGTTTTATGAAATTTTTATTTAATCGGCATTCCCAGGTTGATGCTTGGCAGCACGTTTTTGCACGATATGACTAGGTGTGCTATGAACAAAATGCTTCATGAGCAATTAAGTTTAGGAATCTTTGAATTAAACAATTCATTTTTTCAGGATCTCTCTCAGATGCATTCACAATAAAATGCTTATAGTATGGTATCCATTGGATGTCGGGCAAGATATAGGAAAACAGGCAAGTGTGAGACACAAATCTATTCCATTTTGAAACACAGTAGATAAAAACCAAGGCAGCTGAAACACACTAATTGAAATTACTATTTTGTACATCAGAGATTACTGAGGATCTATATAAATTTAAGCAGGAATTTACACAGTCATATATAATAAAAGCAGATATAAAGCAGTAGCAATTTTTATACAGTTATCCTTCATTGAAGGAATTTGCAAATCATAAAATTGAGTAGACTTGTAATTGATCAGTTATGCTTAATTTTAAAAACATCTATGAATTGTTATGATATTAAAGGACATTTTTAATGAACAATATGCCTTTCCTGGGTCTTCTGCTGCATAAATAATTGGTTTCTGTATGATTATTGCAAGTGTAGATCTAACAAAAGATTTCTGTAATTGGCCTATGTATTCATTGTGTGTATTACCTAAACATGACCATTTTGTGATTAATTATTTTGCTTTCTGGAAACATTAACAAAGAACATAATATATGTGTGTTCTTTGTTAATGTTCTTTGTTAACATAATGTGTGGATGAAAAGAACTTCCTGTAAGTCCTTGTGATTATAGAGGTTCAAACCAAAAGTATAAACACAGTATCTCAAATTGGGGCCCAGAGAAACTGAGACTATCCTTGAGAAGTTGTGGCACATTAGCAAAATACAGGTAATAGAAAGGGTTGATAGTGTAAACTGAAATGAATGGAGTCTTATATCCAATACAAAATGTTGCAATTGTTTGCTTTTTTTTTTTATCTGGCATGGGGGTATATGTGTTTCTCTGCTATAAACTAGTACATTCACACTTACATGATATTACTGAGTAAAGTTCTTTAGGGAGCATTTTCTCAGAGTGATCATGAGAGTTTGTATATACAATTATTAGTTTTAAAAAGCTGGAGCAGGTGAGCGAGAGACTGGTAGCACAGTCTGAGGCTGTACCTTCAATAAATATTACTTATCTGCTATATGAATATATTTGATAAAAATGAGAACCATGTATACCAGCTTTAATATCATAACAATTCATAGATGTTTTTAAAATTAAGCATAACTGATCAATTACAAGTCTACTCAATTTTATGATTTGCAAATTCCTTCAGTGAAGGATAACTGTATAAAAATTGCTCTTCCACTGTGCCCAGTAAGAAACAGGACATACATAGATGAAACAACAGTTTTCAGATGTTGAATTACAGGCAACAGAGGACTTTGTTTTCACTTGATTGAAACTAAGATATATCTTAGTATTGCCATTGCTTAATCACTGGAGTCAGTTTTCAGGCCACAGAGTTTAGGACTGAGGAGATAAAGATTAGATCTTGAGAAGGCCAAGTCAGAAATTACAGGTCATGATACTGGATAAGAGGAGTTGTACAGAGAGGCTAGAATGGGGTGGAGGAGGGGAGAATGGTCCTAACCATTGCTATAAGGGAAGAAGGAGGAGGAGCAGGAAAAGAAGGGGGAGGGGGAAAGGAAAGAGAGGGGGAGGAGGAGGAGAACAAAAAATAAACATAGACATTATAAATGGAGAATTAAAAGTCTTTATTCACAGATGATATGATTGTTTATGTATATATAACAATATATATAACAATGATTGTTTTATATATATAAATTATTATTATATATATAATATATAATATATAATATATAATGTGTAATATATAATGTATAATATATAATATATAATATATAATATATAATATATATAATAAATAATAATAAATAATAATAAATTATATATATATATATATATATATATATATATATATATATATATATATATATATAATAAAAACTGTTTAAAAATCTACCAAAGGGTGACTGGAACTAAAAAGTGAGCTCAGGAAGACCATAAATGTTAATTTTATTTTTATATGTTAGCAATAAACAATTGGAAATTAAAATTATTTTATACTATTTGCAGTAATTGTAGTATTACATATGTTAGCATCTAAGTGCAAAAAAGTACTTGAAGAATATTTTAGCAAGGCATATACAAAAGCTATAAACTGAAAACTAAAACAGCATTGGTTAGAAAATTAATGATGATCTAAATGGATGGAGATATACATGTAAATGAATTGTAACATTTGAAATGGTTAAGTGATCAATTCTCTCTAAATATATCTATAGACTTGATTCAAAAACACCACATAATTTGATTTTTTTTTGGTAAAAATTGAAGTTATTTTAAAATTTATGTGGGTATTCAAGTGGCTGAGAATACTCAAAATAATTTTGGAAAAGAATAAATAAGACTTCCACTCCCTGCTTTCAAGACTAACTATAAAGCTACAGAATGAGAATAGTGTAGTACTGGTTTATAGATTAAAGACAAACAAACAAACGAAAAACAGAGTGATGGAATAGAATAACAAGTTCACATTTTAACTCCATATGTAGCCAAGTGATTTTGAAAATGATACAAACAAGATTTAGTGTAGAAAGCATAGTTATTTTGACAAATGTTGCTGGGAAAATAGAATATCCATATGCAAAAAAAGAATCTCAGTTATTAACTGATGCTATATAACCATTAACTCAAAATGGATTATAGACCTAGCCATAGTGATAAAAATATAAAATACTTAGAAAAAAATAGAGAAGACCTTTTTAAATTTATGTAAATTTTTGTTAGATTTCTTAGATAACTCACAAAATCACAAACCATATAAAATAATTATAACTTATCTTTCATCAAAACGCAAATCTTCTGCCATTTGAAAGATACTCTTAGAAAATGAAAACTCCAGCCATTGGAAGAACTTACTTGGGAACCACATGTATAATGGATTTGCACCCAACCCATCTGATGATTAATTTTATGTGTCAACTTGACTGAGCTAAGTAAGGAATGACCCATAGTTGGTAAAACATTATTAGTGTGTGTATTCCTAAGGGTGTTTCCAGAAGAGATTAACATTTGAATCAATAGACTGAGTAAAGATCTGAGTAAGGATCATCCAATCCTCTGAGGGCCTAAACAGAACAAAAAGGAGGGATGAATTCTCTGTCTCTTCTTGACTTGGGTTGTCCACCTTCTCTTGCCCTCAGACATAGGAGCCACTGGCTCATGGGTGTTCAACTTCAGGACTTACATCAGTGGCTCCCCAGTTCTCAGACCGTCAGCTGTGGTCTGAGAGTTATACCATTATTTCCCTGTGTTTTCAGTCTTCCTGACTTGGACTGATTTGTAGCACCCACTTTCCTGGTTCTTCAGTTTGCAGATGGCAGATTGGAAATCTTTTCTGCCTCCTTGACCTCATAAGCCAATTTCTTCAAGAAATCTCTTTTATATCTATATAAAGTTGACCCTTAAACAATGCAGGGGTTATAGGCACAGACCCCCACATAGTTGAAATCCATGTGTAAATTTTGACTCTACAATCAACCCTCCACATCCACAGATTCAACTAAAAGTGGATCCAAAGCAGTATTTCTTACAAATAGTTTGGAATCCATGGTGGGGAATCTGCAGTTGGGAAACTGGGGCTGGGAAACTGGCATTGGGAGACTGGGGTTGGTAATGCGAAAATGCTGTTTTGATTCTCAGTTGGTTGAATCTGCAGATGCAAAACCTGTGAATACCGTATTTATAGAAAGCGAAAAACAAAGCTATGTAGAAGGGGATCCTTGCAGTTCAAACGTGTGTTGTTCAGGGTCAACTTTAAATCCTATTGGTTTGCTTCTCTGGGGGACCCTGACTAATACAATCCAGAATATATAAAAAGTTAACACAACTCAAAAATGAGAAAACATAAAAATCCAGTAGAAAAATAAACAAGTACTTTGCAAAAGACAAAATATAAATGGCAAATAAGCATGAGAATCAATGCTCAACATCATTTACCACCAGGGAAAAATGCTCCTTAAAACTACAATGAAACATCACTAAACACTCTTAAAAAGTTCACGATTAAAAATCTTGAAAATGCCAAGTATGTGAGAGAATTTGAAGAACTGAAGCTCTCAAACTTTGCTGTGGGAATGCAAAATAGTACATTCCCTTTGGAAAATAATTTAGAAGTTTCTCATAAGGTTAAACATAAATTCACTGTAAGACCCAGAAATTCAACCTCTAGGTGTTTAGCTCATAAAAAATAAAAATATATATTGACACAAAGTATTATATGTGAATGTTCAAAACAACTTTATATAAAAAATCCACAACTGGAAGTATCCCAAAATGCCTGCCAATTTCTGAAAGAAAAGTATTTAAAAAAATGTAAATCAAATGTAATAATTGTCTGCCTTAAAATAAACCATGGATATTAAAAGAAAAAAGAAACACTATAATGAATCTCTAAAAGATAGACTAATTTAAATAAGTCAACTCATATTATATACAATATGATTTCATTTATATGAACTTCTAAAAAATAAAAAAACAAAACTATACAGACAGAAAGTAGATTAGTTGTTTCCAGGGTCCAGAAATGGGAGTTGAAAATTGAATGCAAAGCAGCTCAGGGGAACTTTTTGTTGTGATGGAAATGGTATATATTATGACTATACAGTGGTTACATGACTATATAGATTTATAAAAGTTATTAGTGACTTTTTTCCTCCTTAGGAATCAATGATGTTGTTTTGTTTTGTTTTTATTAGTTTCAAGTGTACAAAACAGCAAAGTAATTAGACATTTGCACCCCTCACAAAGTAATAATTCCCAACAAGTCTACTCCCCATTTAACACTATGTCGTTATTACAATACCACCATCTATATTCCCTATGCTGTACTTTACATCTGTGACTATATATATTTTTAAATTATAGTTGACATTCAGTATTATTTTATGTTAGTTTCAGGTGTACAGTGTAGTGGCTAGGCATTTATATAATTTATGATGAGACCCCCCCGATAAGTCAGTACCCATCTGAACTATAGATAATTTTTACAATATTATTGACTACAGTCCCTATACTGTATTTCATATCCCAATCACTGTTTTATAACTACCAATTGTACTCTCTAACCCCTTCACCTTTCTTACCCATTCCCCCAGACCCCCTCCCATCTAGCAACCATCAGTTTGTTCTCTGTATCCATGAGTCTATTTCTGTTGTATTTTTTCATTTATTATGTTCTTCAGATTCTAAATATAAGTGATATCATATGGTATTTGTCTTTCTCAGTCTGTTTCACTTAGCACAGACCTACCCTCTAGGTCCATTCTTGTTGTTGCAAATGGTAAAATTTCATTCTTTTTATGGCAGAGTAATTCTCTCTCTCTCTCTCTCTCTCTCTCTCTCTCTCTCTCTCTCTCTCTCTCTCTCTCTCTCTCTCTCTCTCTCCCTCTCTCTCTCTCTCTGATATACATAATTTATTTATCCAGTCATCTATTGATGGCCATTTTGGTTGTTTCCATATCTTGGCTATTGTGAATAGTGCTGCAGTTAACATAGAGATGCATATATTTTTTTAAAATTAGTGTTTTGGATTTCTTTGGATAAATACCCAGGAGAAGAATTGTTATGTCATAGGTAGTTCTATTTTTAATTTTTTGAGGAACCTCTATACTTCTTTCCATAGTGGCTGCACCAATTTGCACAGGGGTTCCCTTTTTTCCATATCCTTACTAAAACTTATTGTTTGTTGATTTATTGATGATGGCCATTCTGACAGGTGTGAGGTGGTATAACATTGTGGTTTTTATTTGCACTTCTCTGATTATTAGTGATATTGACCATCTTTTCATATGACTTTTTTTGAGAGTAGTGTTAAGTTCAGAGGAAAACTGAGAGGAAGGTACAAAGATTTGCAATATATTCCCTGCCCAAAGATATGCATAGTCTCCTCAGTTATCAAAATCATCCATGAGAATGGTACATTAGTTACAATTTATGAACCTACACTGATACATCAAATCACCCAAAATCCATAGTTTACATTACTGTTCAATTGTGGTGTTGTACATTCTATAAATTTGGACAAATGTATGTATTCATCATTACAATATCATAGAGAGTAGTTTCATTGCCCGAAATATGCAGTGTATTGCCTATTTTTCCTCCTGCTACACCCAAATCACCCAAAATCCATAGTTTACATTACTGTTCAATTGTGGTGTTGTATATTCTATAAATTTGGACAAATGTATGTATTCATTATTACAATATCATAGAGAGTAGTTTCATTGCCCGAAATATCCAGTGCATTGCCTATTTTTCCTCCTGCTACACCCAAACGCTGGCAACCACTGATCATTTTACTGTCTCCAGAGTTTTGCCATTTCCAGAATGTTATAATGTGGAATCATAGAGTGTGTAGCCTTTTCAGATTGTCTTCACTTTGTCAGATAGATTAGTGTGTCTAAAGTATATAAGAGAGTGCCTGTGGGATCAACCCCTGCAGAGGGAAAGGGAACAAAGCAAAATTGTGCAAAGGGAGATTTACACTACCCCATGAGGAGCTCTAGGATGCCCTTCAGGGTTGTTCTGAGTTTGACTGAGCCAGAGCACCACCTAGCTGCTCCTCAGATGGCACACCCAAAGGGCAGAATGAGCAGGCACCAGAACCATGTTAAAGCAAATCCTGCTCCACAGAGTCAGCCCCTGCACAACAGATCCTCCACTATAGTCATGGACAGTCCTCCTAACCATGAGCCTGAGGTCAATCCCTCCCACTGACATGGAAACAGCAACCAAAGTTCAAACTATATGGAAGGGCACAGATAACTGACAAAAGGGACACATCTGGAGAACCCAGTTCAAGTCCAGGGAGACTGCATCATTGGGCCCCACAGGACACCTACTACATAAGGGAACTCTACTAAGACCAGGAGACATAGCAGCACTACTAAATACAGAAATAAACACAGGCAGGCAGCAAAAATGGGGGAGACAAAGAAACATGTCCCAAATGAAAGAACAGAAGAAAGCTCCAATAAAAGAACTAAACAAAATAGAGACATGCAATCTACCAGACACAAAACACTGGTTACAAGGATGCTCAATAATCTCAGTGAGACCTTCAACAAAGAGAAACATAAAAACGGATAAGAAATATAAAATAAAATAAAAAGTCAGGAATAAAAAATACAATAACTGCAATAAAGATTACACTAGAGGCAATAAACAGTAGATTAGATGAAGCAGACGATCAAATCAGAGTTTAGAAGGTAACAAAAAAGTCCTAAATAGAACAGCACAAATTAAAAGAATTCCCCCAAATGAGGATAGTTTATGGGGCCTCTGGGACATGAAGCACACCAACATTTGCATCATTGGGGTATCAGAAAGCGAAGGGACAGAAGAAGAAATTGAAAACCTATTTGAAAGAATAATGACTGCAAATGTCTTAACCTAGCAAAGTAAATAGACGTACAAGCTCAGGAAGCACAGAGTTATAAAAAGATGAACCCAAAGAGGCCCACACCAAGATACATCATAATTAAGATGTCAAAACTTAAATACAAAGAGAGAATCTTAAAAGCAGCAAGAGAAAAGCAGTTAATTATCTACAAGGCAGCCCCCATAAGACTGCCAGCTGATTCCTCAACAGAAACTTTGCAGGCCAGAAGGGATTTAGCACAAAATATTCAAAGTGATGAAAAGCAAGGATGTACAACCAGATTACTCTACCCAGCAAAGATATCATTTAAATTCAAATAACAGATAAAGAGCTTCCCAGACAAGGGAAAGCTAGAGGATTTCATCAGCATCAAACCAGTACTACAAGGAATCTTAGAAGAACTTCTTTAATAAGAAGAAGAAGGAGAAAAAAAGAAGATAAAAGATTAAAAATAGATATATGAACAATAATGACATATCTATCAACAATTACTTTAAGTGTAAGTGGATTAAATGCTCCAATCAAAAGACATAAGGTGACTGAATGGATAAAACAAGACCCTTACATATGCTACCTACGAGAGACTCACTTTAGATCGAAAGGCACACGCAGACTGAAAATAAAGAAATGAATAAAGATATTGTATGAAAAATGGAAACAAACAAAAAGCTGTGTAGCAATATTTATAATATACCAGACAAGTAGACTTGAAAACAAAAGCCATGACTAGAGACAAAGAAAAACCCAGTAATCCCACTTCTGGCTATTTATCAGAAAAACGCCAAAACACTACTGTAAAAAGACAGGAGTGCATCCACGTGTTCACTGCAGCATTATTTACAATAGCCAAGATACCAGGCAACCTGGGTGTCCATCAATGGAAGAATGGATAAAAAAGAGGTGAAATCTATCTATCTATCTATCTATCTATCTATCTATCTATCTATCTATCTATCTATCTTATATATATATATACATATATATTTATATATAAATATATATTTAATAAAAATAATTAAATATACTTATATTTATTTATATCTATTTAGTAAAAATTAATACAAATTTATATATATATATATTTATATATACATTACACACACACGCACACACATGAGGTATGGCAACTAAGTTTGTGAACTTGTTACAATGATGTTGCTAACCTTTTTTGATATCAGAGGGATTATTCATTGTGAATCTGTACCAACTGGATGAACAGTTAACCAAGTTTATTACTTGGAAGTGTTGAAAAGGCTGCATGAAAAAATTAGACGACCTGAACTTTTCTCCAACAATTCATGGCTCTTGCGTCACAACAATTCACCAGCTCACAGGGCACTGTCTGTGAGGGAGGTTTTAGCCAGTAAACAAATAACTGTATTGGAACACCCTCCCTACTCACCTGATCTGGACCCCAATGACTTCTTTCTTTACCCCAAGATAAAGGAAATATTGAAAGGAAGACATTTGGATGACATTTAGGACATCAGGTATGAAAATAGCTTTGATGGCCATTCCAGAAAAAATGTCAAAATTGCTTTGAAGGGTGGCCTAGACACACGTGACAGTACATAGATTCCCAAGGGGAGTACTTCAAAGGTGACCATAGTGATATTCAGCAATGAGGTATGTAGCACTTTTTCTAGGATGAGTTCGCAAACTTAATTGTCAGACAGTTTGTGTGTGTGTGTGTGTGTGTGTGTGTGTGTATACATACATACATACATACATACATGCATGCATATAATGGAATATTATTTAGCCATAAAAAAGAATGAAATCTTGGCATCTGCAACATGGATGGAACTACCATGTTTCCCCGAAAATAAGACCTAGCCTGACAATCAGCTGGCTATTGTATTATATCGACCTGATCTTATATTATTGTAAAATAAGACCGCGTAGTCTATTAATTTTTGCTCCAAAAGATGCATTAGAGCTGATTTCCAGCTAGGTTTTATTTTCAGGGAAACACGGTAGAAGGTATTGTTCTGACTGTAGTAAATCAGAGGCAAACAAATACCATCTGATTTTACTTATATGTGCAATTTGAAGAACATAATAAATGAATAAACAAAACAGAAACAAACACATAGATACTAAGAACATCTTAATGGTTGTCAGATGAGAGGGGCGGGTGGGGGTGTGGGTGAAAAAGGGGAAGGGATTAAGAAGTACAAATTGGTAGTTACAAAATAGTCATGGTGATGTAAAATACAGCATAGGGAATACAGTCAATGATATTGTAATAACTGTGTATGGTGTCAGATGGGTACTAGATTTATTGCGAGATTACTTCATAAATTATATAAATGTTTAATCACTATGTTTGTATACATAAAACTAATATAATATTGTATGTCAAATGTAATTGAAAAAAATAATTATTTAAAAAGAGGGGCTGGGCTTGTACAACGTGTGCTGAGCCAATCGATATAAGCCATCCAAGAAAGGAACTCGGACATCTTTTCCTCAAAAACTGATAAAAAATGTCTGTGTGTTTAAACCACTTAGTCTAGGGTATTTTGTTATAGCAGCCCAAGTTCATTAGGGCAATGTATTATTTATGACATAATGTTTTTTGTTCAGATAAAAGAGTACATATTACATTCACAGGAAAATTTTTTTTTCCTTGGTTTTATCAAATTATCTTTCTCAATTTTATTAGAATGAAGCCAGACACTTATAATTGAACCTGTCTTATAAACAAGAAAATATAGTTGTGTGTGTGTGTGTGTGTGTGTGTGTGTGTGTATATATATATTTGAAAAATACATATTTTGTACATATATATAAAATTGTGATTTTCAAATATTTATATCCTTATTTTTCAATTTTCTTAAAAGAGACATAAATGTTCCTGTTATGGTTTGTATGAAATTAACTTCATTTTCAAATGTTCACCTTGTTGTTAGGTATATACGTGTATAATTGTATTAACATATAAATAAAAACATGCTTTTATCATGAAAATTATTCTTCTTTACCTTAAAAATGAACAAGCTATGGATTGGAACAAAAGTATTTACAAATCACATATGTTAAAAAATGTTTCTCCAGATTAAAGACCTCTTACAACTCAATAAGATAAAAAAATAACTTTAAAAGTGAGCAAAGTAAATAAATATTCAAACAGTGAAGATTATAAACAGCTAAAAAGCACAAAACCGTTGTTCAACATCATTGTTAAGAAACTGAAAATGTATATTAAAATCACAATTATTTTTATACAACACACATGCGCACACACACACAAACACACTAGAATGACTACAATTTTTAAAAATATATTTTAATCAAAGTGTGACCAATTTTTCTTATATACTTCTAGACCTATTATTATTAAGCCTTTATTACAAGCCTGATGCTTAACTTTGTCTTATACAAAGCACGATTTTTCTTCAGGCCCATACAATTTTAGAATATCTTTTGGTGGAGAAAGCCAAACTTAATGACCTTTGAGAACTTCCTAATACTCTACATATCCCAAACATTGGCCAAGCCATTGACTGGTCCAGCTACATATATTTCTAAGAACAAAAGGGATCATATTATACATTGGAGGAGAGTTAAACATAGATTCAACTGCATTTGTATAATATGTCTTTTATAACTAACATTTTACACCAACTAGCTTTTGCTTTTTCATAATTTAATGTTTTCCTGGAAAGCATCATTTGTCCACACATTTTAAGGCTATGTGTAATACCACAGTATTCTGGAAAATGGTGACAATTTCTGCAGTTAGAATTCTCTCTCAGGTATTACCATGCACAATTCTTCCTAAGGTGTGTATTGTACTTTTTAGGACTTTTATTTCTATTCAAAGATGTTCTACATTTTACTCTAATCATATTCTCTATTTGAAAAGTAAGTGTGAATACAAAAGGAGACACAATTCTATATTCAGTGAAACAACAGTTAATATAGCACATGTGTTCCTTCAGCGGGGATTTTTTTCTTTTTTCTTTTTTTTCCTTTTCCTGGCTACATACAAATCTGATATACAAGGTTAACATTTTTATTTAGCAACAGGAACATTTTATATGTATATTATTATTTCATAATATCTGCTATTAAATATATTAATAGGATATTTTATATATACCTGTCTGACAAATGAGAACAGACAGTATACAGAAATCAATCCATACCCTAGACATCTAAAATGCTAAATTTGAGGCATTATAGAAAAAGTAAGATCAACTCATGCCTAGACAGGGAGAGATTTTACATAATGGGGGAGGAGTAGGAACATGAAAATAAATCAAGAGACTACAAGTATATCCCTGAGAAAGATTCTCCCTATTACCAGCCACACTATAGCGATTATCCTAAATTCCAAAATGAAGAATAAATATCCTGAATAGTTTGGTGTGGCAGGCTGATTAATGTCCTCCCTGAATATCTCTACATTTTTCTTTTTTTTAAACTAAAGTTTATTGAGGTGACAATGGTTAGTAAAGTTACATAGGTTTCAGGTGTACAATTCGGTAATACATCATCTCTATATCAATTGTATAGTCATCTTAATCCCTGGAGCATATAAATGTTATCTTATATTGTAAAAGGGACTTTGCAGATGGTATTAAGGATCTCTAGATGGGGATATGATCCTGGATTATCTGGATGGGACAAATGTAATCACAAGGGTCCTCCCACGCATAAGGGGGAGTCAGGAGGATCAGTCAGTAGAAGTAGTTGTGACAATGGAAATCACAGGTTGGAGTGATCTGAGGAATGGTCTTGAGCCAAGGAATATAGATGATCTATAGACTCTGAGAATGGCAATATAACGGATTCTCCTCTGAGCCTCCAAAAAAGAACTCGTCCATCTTAACTTTTGTTCTTAGATTTCTGACCTCCAGAACTGTAAGTGAGTAAATTGGTGTTGCTTTAAGACACAAAATTTGTCTTAATTTCTAACATCAGCAACAGAAGCTAATTCATTTGCCAAAGATTTGCTGTACCCTGATTCCAGGCAGAATCTGTTGAAGAGACAAGAACTTGGAAATCCCCCATGAACTGACTTGAAATGGGAAGAGTAAAAGTTTGTATTTATAGAAAAACAATATTCTGAGATATTTTCTCTACCTGGCTATGTGGTTGCTAATAATAGAAATAAAGTTTAATTACAGACAAAGAAAGGACAGAGCATTGCTTAACAGTTTCATATATAGTCTGACTTATAGTTTGGATTGTTAAATTTGAATTGAGAGAAAACAGATTGTTTAGTTTTGTCTTAGTCAATTTTCTCTCAGATATTAAAGAAAGGAATATGTTGAAACATTTAAATCAAAATAGACTTTCCTAACAGTGAAAGTTTCATCTCTTAACAGTCAACTAGGGTAACTTAGTGCATTTTGGTAACTAAGAACTTAGAATTTAATTCCCAATTAAAAGAAGAATACCCATGAGTTCTCTAAATGTCTTGTTAAGATTAAATTTTCAATGATTGTTTGCATTTGTTTCTTACTGTATTATAGAAAGCATAAGACTGTCTGCAATAGTGAAGTGGTAATTTCTAGACCAAGGCACAAGAAACAGCTATCAGTAACAAACAATCCTCCTTGATTTAGGACCAGAAGCCAATTAATACACATAACATTATTAAGTAATTAACAACTAACTTTAATTTATTTTAGCTTTTATAAAATCTGTATGAGATATGAAATATTAATTAGTGACTATCCCAAAGCCCTTTTTATTCCCATCAGTAAAAAGATATGATATCCAATCATCAGAAACTTACACCTATCAGTATCATTTATATTTTAAGCTATACTTAACACCTCAAACAATAATGCCCTGTTATTTGTTATTAACCCTATTATTTGTTAATTTACCCCCTCCCATGCAAACCTACAATCTATTTTCAAATAAATAAATAAATAGTGATATTTTAAAAACAAAATCATAAATCCTACAATGGTTTTCAGTTAATATGATTCTAGATTACTTGCTCCCTGCCTGAAAATCATCTCATATTGTAATACCTGAAAACCACCTCATCTGGTAGTACTTAACTCATTTTCTAAACTTTTGCTACGCTGACCTTCTAGCTGCTAATTTTTCACTTCTGGTTACATTTGTCCACTTTTCTGTGTTGAGAGTATTAAACCCTTTTGGTATACAACTTTTTAAATATATTATTTAAAATATTTATTAATTAATTGATTTTGGATGAACACTGTATAACAAATTCTTTGCATAAAGAGAGAAGAGCTTTGGAGTATTTCAAATATGCAGTTGCAATTATTTATTTTATTTTGCTTAAAACATTATAAAATAGCATAATAATCTCAAGACCCATTCATGTTGTCACAAATGGCACTATTTCATCTTTTCTTATGGCAGAATAGTATTCCATTGTGTATATATAGTACCTCTTCTTTATCCAATCATTTGTTAAAGGACACTGATTGTTTCCATGTCTTGGCCACTGTAAATAAAATTTCAGTGAACATTGGAGCACATGTATCTTTATGGATAATTTCACTGATATGTGGAATATAAAACTGAAAGCAACAAATGATTAAGACAAACAAATTAAGAAAGGAAAATTCATAGATATAGACAATAAGTTAGAGGTTACCAGAGGGTAGTGGGGTGGGGGGGTGGTAGATGAGGGTAAACAGGATCAAATATGAGATGATCGAAGCTGAACTGACTCTGAGTGGTGAATACACAATGTGATATACAGATGATGCATTACAGAATTGTACACTTGGAACCTATTGTCACTCCAATAAACTTTACTAACCATTGTCACTCCAATAAACTTTAATTAAAAAAAATACATTGTTATATTGTTTTGACTTTGGAATCACACATGTATATTACATACTGGAAATAACAAGGAATAACATTTAGAAAATATTTGTGAAAAAAGCCATTATGAAATAACATTCTGCCTGTATCTTAGAGTTTGGTAGTATTCTCTTACTGAAAATAGTGTTATCTTAATAACATATTCAGATATCTGTGGAAGAGAATAATAAAAAAAAATCAAGAGACTGTTCTTTATGTAGGAATACATACTTATACCTTTTGTTTTAAGAATACTGATGGTTAATTGGCAGACGTAGCAGGCATTTTCTCATGGATTCAAAACTTTCTTTAGATTTTAGATACAATTATTTTGTCTGAATTCATAGTCAATATGCCAGAGAATATCTGAATGGGATTGTGTCTTATAATTTTTGTGGATCTCCACTAACAAACTTCCAGAAAATTTCTAATTTATAGCTTACAAAGAAAAAAAAAGAAGTATTGTAATAAACCTGCTTTCCTGAGTAATATTATAATAACTTGCTTAATATTATTAAAATATTTTAATAATATTAAATGGACTTCAAATTGTGGATATTAAATCAGAACAGGAAGATATGAAGTCAAAATGATCTTGTATTAACTCTTTGTAAACAGCTTAAATGTTTGTAGGATTCTAAATAATTTGCTTCAATCTTTCACTTGTAACTTTTTAAAACTTTGCAGTCAGTAGCCAAATACTTTTAAAATATACTTGTGAGAGGTTTAGAGGTTTTAAAAATCATAAATATAAATGTCGGAGATCATTATAAGAAGTATCATTAAAAACATAAGTAACAGGGGAGCCCGGTTAGCTCAGTTGGTCAGAGTGTGGTGCTCTTAATGACAAGGTTGCTGATTCTATCCCCACACGTGACACTGTGAGCTAGGTGCTCTACAATTAGATTGAAAAACTACTTGACTTGGAGCTGATGGGTCCTGGAAAACCAAACTTAAAATAAATAAAAGTAAAAAAAAACCCCAAATATATTCTTAAATATATGAATTATAATAAAACTTATATATTTGTATAGTCAGCATAATTAGGTAGCATTTAGACCACTCTTAATATTATCCACACATATCTTTTAAAAATATCAGTGTTCATTTTAACCATGTACCACATGAAACAAAGAAAATATGAGTTGTGGATCTGATTTTAAATATTCTTCACTGCTGATCTTATTATTTTTCTATTTGGTCTTCAAGCAAATTATAACATTATTCTTTATGCCATTTTACTTGAGCATGATATTTTGAACAAAATAAATAATAATGAAGTGAAGAACAAGTTCCATTTGAGTGAATTGTATTTGTTCTTTGCCATACATTTAAAGTACTTACTTAATAACAGACACCTTTTGTCATGGAACATATGATGTTATAAATAAGGGAAAGACAAAGCAATACAAAAAGTGGTAAACTGGTGAATATATATGAAAGTACCTGGAAGTCATCACATATCACTTCCAAACGCAAAAATCAGCATCTATAAGAATGATATGGTAGAGTATTTTTCAAATATCTCCTCAAAAATCAAAAGTACAAACAACCACAGTATACTCATATGCCTACTGTAGTCATTGTTAAATCATATATAGCTTAGTAAAAGCAATTTCAAAACATTTAATTTAATTGTAAAGCATCCCTAGATACAAATGATGACAAGCAAAATATATGTTTGAGGTCACTATAGATTCCAGATGGTCTTATTAAGTGACAAAAATGTTAACTGTATTAAGGAAAATAACTATAAGAAGAATTTGAGGATTTAGCTTCAGATTTAAATTTCTCTCGGATGTACTATCTTCCCTGTGGTTTTCTACTCGGAAGCCACAATTAGTTTATTATTACTTAACAGCAGGAAGCCTTACGAACTTCAATATTGGGAAGGTCTGAAATCTCATTGATTATCCTCCAGGACCCTAAGATTTTATAAAACTTTGTTTTAATATTACTATCTTGATTCAATTTTACAAATTAAACTACATATTAAGTACATTAAGAAAGTTCATTGTCGAATTTCCAGACATGATGGTGGAGTAGGTAAACACGGTGTTAAGCTCCTCTCATGGCTACATCAAAATTACAGCTAAACTTCAGAACAACCATCATTGAAAATCACCTAAAGTATAACTGAACCAGACTCCTACAACTAAGGACATTCAGAAGAAGCCACCTCCAGAATGGTAGGAGGGGAAAAGATGTGGAATGGGCTGGTCTCATACCCCAGTGTGACCATTAAAAATCAGGAGGGATATCTTGGCTGCAGAGGTCTTTCCAGGGAGCGAAGAGTCCCTGTTCCACACTGTGCTCCCCATCCCAGGGCTCCAGTGCCAGTGATAGAAGTCTCCGCAATTTCTGGAAACCAGGAGATTGTGGCTTAGGGAGACCTGGTGACTGCATTCCCAGGCATTCTTCTTAAAGGACCCACATACAGACTTACTCACTGACAGACTCACTCACTCTGAGCTCCAGCACTGCGGCAGCACTCAAAAGGTGCCAGGGACATACAGGAATGAATTGCCTTCAGGGCAAGGGCTGGAGGCACAGCATTATCTTAGAGACAGAAGATTACTGGAGTGGTTGTTTCTTTGTTGAGCCCTCCCTCTCTTCACATGCAGATACAGGAAGGCACCTTATCTGAGTCACCATCAAGCTGGCTAACACTGTTGGTTTCCCATGCCCTGGTGATTCTGAGACCCCATCCCACCCAAATTTGGGCACACCCAAGGTCTTACCAGTGGCTTTGCCATACAAACAGCTTTTCTTGGCTCATGCTGTAGACATTCCAAAAAATCTCTCAAAGGATCATAAAACCCAAAGAAGGAGCATCTTCCTTTAGTATGTCCCATACCTCTTGTAAGCAGCCCCAAGCTGGGCACTAGTGACAGCTAGTCTTGGTTTGAGGCTGGGCCTCTTGTGGTACCTCCAATCCCATTGGGAGTGGCAGCCATCTGGGGCTTACTTTGTGGATCATGCCAGGTGTCCCCAGGCAAGGCACAGGATGCGGATGAAGTAGGCCTGCAGCAGAGCCCATCTCAGGAATCCCTGTGAAACGGCATACTCAAATGCCAGCTTCAGATGGAGCCAGAGGACCACCTGCTTGCCTCCAAGGACGGCACACCCAAAGGGCAGAATGTACAGGTACCAAAGCCCTGCTAAAGCAAATCCTGCTTTGTAGGATCAGCCTGACACAACTGCCCCTCCACTATATACAGCCAGTCCTCACAATGAATCAGTCTCCTATTGATATGCAAACAGCAACCAAGGATCAACTATACTAGGAGGGCACACACAACACACACAAAGGACACGCTTAAAGTACCCAGCTCAAATGAACAGGGACATTGAACCACTGGCCCACACAACACACCTACTACATAAGGCCACTCTACTAAGACCAGAAGACATAGCAACACTAGTAAATACAGGAACAAACACAGGGAGGCAGCCAAAATGGGGGATACAAAGAAACTTGTCCCAAATGAAAGAACAGCACAAAGCTCCAATAAAAGAACTAAACAAAATGGAGACACACCATCTACCACACACAGAATTCAAAATACTGGTTATAAGGATGCTCAGTGATCTCAGTCAGACTTCAACAAAGAGATGGCAAATGTAAAAATGGAGGTAGAAAATATAAAAGAGAACCAGTCAAAATAAAGAATACAATAACTTAAATAAATAATACATTAGAGCAATAAATAGTAGATTAGATGAAGCAGAGGATCAAATTAGAGATTTAAAAGATAAGGTATAATAAAACACCCAAACAGAACAGCAAAAACTAAAAAGTATCCCCAAAATCAGTATAGTTTATGGTGGTTCTGGGACAACATCAGCCATACCAACATTTGCATCATTGGAGAGTACCAGAAGGAGAAGAGAGAGAGCAAAGAATTGAAAACCTATTTGAAAAAATAATGACAGCAAAATTCCTTAACTTGCCAAAGGAAATAGACACACAAGACTAGGTAGCACAGAGAGGCATAAGCAAGATGAACTCAAAGAGGCTCACATCAAGACACATCATAATAAAAATGCCAAAGGTTAGACAAAGAGAGAATCTTAAAAGAAGCAAGAGAAAAGTAGTTGGTTACCTATTATACTAGGAAACTCCCATAAGACTGTCAGCTGATTTCCCCACAGAAACTTTGCAGGCCGGAAGTGACTGGCACAAAATATTCAAAGTTATGAAAAGCAAGTACCTACAACCAAGATTACTCTATCCAGCAAAGCTATCATTTAGAATGGAATGACAGATAAGAGCTTCCCAGACAAGAGAAAGTTAAATGAGTTCATCACCACCAAACCATCTGCAACAGCATGGATGGACCTAGAAGGTATTGTGCTAAGCAGAGTAAATCAGACAGAGAAAGACAAATACTATATGATTTCAGTTATATGTGGAATCTAAAGAACAGAATAAATGAACAAACAAAACAGAAGTAAACTCATAGATACAAAGAACACTTTTATGGTTGCCAAATAGGAGTGGAGTTGGGGATGAGTGAAAAAGAGAAAGGGATTAAGAAGTACAAATTTGTTGTTACACGGTGATCATGGGGATGTAGGGTACAGCATAAGGAATATAGTCAACAATATTGTAATAACTATATGTGATGTCAGCTGGGTACTAGATTTATTGGGTTGCTAGATGGGAGGCGGGTTAGGGGACAGGGTGAAAAAGGTAAAGAGATGAAGAAGTACAAATTGATAGTTACAAAGCAGTTATGTGCATGTAAAGTAAAGCATAAAAAATATTGTTAATAATATGGTAGTAACCACACATAGGACCAGGTGAGTACCTACTAGTCAGAAGGATCACTTCTTAAGTTATATAAATCTCTAATCACTGTGCTGTACACCTGAAACTAATATGAAATGATATTGAATATTAACTCAAATTGAAAGATTAAAAAAAGTGGGGGTGTGTAGAGATAGGTGGTCCGAATTTCCAGGTATGAAACAAATGTTATGGGGAGGTAATGTACAGTGTATGGAATATAGTTAATAGTACTGCGATAGCATGGTAGTGTCAGGTGGTTGCTGGACATATCACCGTGATCACTTCTTTAGGTATATACATGTTGAATAACTATGGTATACATCTGGAACTAATGTAATATTGTATGTTAGCTATATTTTACTGAAAATCTTAAAAATAAATAAAAATAAGAAACAAAAAAGAAGCTCATTATTTAAGCAATTCTTGATAAGTTCTTTTTGGAAGATGCTCTTTTTCCATAGCAATGTACATAGTTCCATGCTAAATTGCAGGTAATGAATATATATTACTTATGTTTGCCTATTTTAAATCTTTACATCAGATAGTTTTTAAAATGATACACAATCCACATTCAGAGTTTGAATTACAAATATCAGTGGTGCTTGCTGCTACTATCTCTAATAGAAAATGTAAATAATTGGTTTTGCAGGAGTCAAAATATTGCACATGAATCATAGCAGACTGTTTCCTTCTTGAGTTCATGCACTATAACCCTTTAGGATGATGTGTCAATTCAGGTAGTCAACAGTACCATTATTTAAGGTGTTTTGTAAACGTAGTTGATATCTGCAAACAGTGACTTTAAGATCATCCTCAATAATATAAGTGGGCCTCAGTGAATCAATTGAAAACCTGAGGAGCAAAAGCTGAGGTTTCTCAGAAAAGAAATCTTGCCTGAGCATTCAGTATAATGCCTGACCCTACAATTTTAAAATCAAGACTGCAACATCATGCTTTCTGGGTTTTCAGCTTGCCAGACTGACCTAGAGATTTTGAACTTGCCGTGCCTTACAACTGCATGAGCTAATTCGTTAAAATAAATCTTTCTTGTAATTCTCTCACCTACCCTCTCTCTCAAGATATATACCTGGAATACCAAAAAAAGTATACAAAAAATGTGGATACTTTGGTCAGCGTTGCTCAAGCAGTAGTTCACTGTAATCAGAAGTGTCTGGACGCTGATGGTAACCACTTTGAGCACCTCTTGTAATTGCAGAAGTCAAACGTGACTTGTATTTATCTTTTGTGATCAGTATATGTTGAGTATTATAGGTTTAATACAGTTTTCCTTTCTTAAAATGTATATACATTTTTTGGTAGGCTCTGATTTATATATATATATATATATATATATATATATATACACACATATATATACACACACACATACACATATATATATAAATTTCATATTGCATATACATATAACATAGTATATATAATATATTATACCTCATAATTGTTTATATGGATATTTGCAATATAAATATACATAATATATACATATATATGCTATACATAGATTATATATATATGTATATATATATACATATATATGTGTGTATATATATATATATATGTGTATATATATATATATATATATATATATATATATATATAATGCCTGACCCTACAATTTTAAAATCAAGACTGCAACATCATGCTTTCTGGGTTTTCAGCTTGCCAGACTGACCTAGAGATTTTGAACTTATATATATATATATACTTGCATACTATTATATATAAATGTTTCATACACATATACAGAGGGTGCCCAAAATGTATACACATTTCAGGAAAGGGAAAAAACTATTAAAATTGCAATATAATGAATGACGCTACCATTCATTTCATTCATTTGATTAATGCCAACAATGTCATACTACACATTGCTACTGTAATTCAATTCAACTTAAAAAAGTGATATATAGATAACATATCTTAAAATGTGTACATTTTTGGCACCCCCCCCCCCATATGTTTTTCTGGAGAATGGAAACGTACTCTGACAACTACTAATCTGTTCTTCATTTCCATAGTTTTATACTTTTATCATTTCAAAAATTTAATGTGAATAGAATCATATAGTATGTAAACTTTTGAGCTTTTTCTCAGTATAATTTTCTGTAGATTCATCAATTTCGTTATGTTTATCAATACTTTGTTCCTTTTTATTGCTGAGTAGTATTTCATGGTATAAACATACCACAGTTTATCAGTTCATCCCTTTAAGGACTTCAGTGTCTATGCTTTAGCCTAGGCCTGATTTATAGTCTTTTGATAAAACAAAACAAAAACAACAACACTTCCCCCCCCCTTTTTTTTTTTTGCACTTTTTTGCACTTTTTTACCACTATTGAATTTTCTAGGACTGTGGGGCTAATTTCTCCTTATTCTTCAAATCTAAACTCAATTATTATTTACAAAGTGGGGTCTTCCCTGCACATCCTATGTAGAGGAATTTTCATTCCTCTCACTTTGTTTTAATGTATTACTTTTAGTACATTTGCCCTTATTTTAAATTATCTTACTCATAGATTAGGTACATAATATGAGAGGACAGCCCTTGTCTAAACTAAGTTCTAGATATCGAATCACCTAAAATGATTCTAGTACAATATATTCCAAGAAAAAAATAAATGGGTAAAATGATTGTAATATAAATAAATAGCAAATAATGAGGTATTTTTTATATCCTATTATGGAGTCTAGAATACTCCCTTTTGTTCAATGACACATGATCAAAATAAATTAACATTAAAATATTAAATTGTTTTATAGATAGTTATTTTATCAGTGTGGAACATGCAGTAGAAAGCAATTATATGCTCAGGGAAATATAAGAGATGTTCCTTATACATATTTTGCACAGTACCTGATGAATGGCTAGTCCTCTATAACTGTTCGTTATTTTTATTAATATTTTCAGGCAGCATGGTAGAATTTTCTCTGGAGAAGTAGTAAAAGTTGTAATAGCTAATTATTTGTCTTTAATTAAATTGCCTTTGAGGGCCTTTCCCAAATGGATGTATTTTGGGACACTGAAGCCATGGGACAAAAACTGAGTTAAAGTCAATTTTTCAAAATCCCTGTGGTTAAATATATTTCTAAAATGTTTGAACAAAGATAAGCTACTTTCTTAAAACTGGACCAATATTGGTACTTTACATGCTAATATTGAATGTAAATCTTCACAAAATGGTATTTTATGGTGGATTTCTTAAATTCATTTGGCCATTAACTCTTCCTCTACCCCTTACTTGTTATAAGATTACAACTACAAGGTACATCAGTAGTTTGGGAAATACTGCTTCAGAATTTTAAGACTTAGCATTTAGCTAACATCATAAATCTTGGTTTCATCTTTCAGGGAAAAAATATGGCTTCTAGAATATTGGGACTTCTGATTTCAAGTTTATTTGATATTTTTCAGGCTTCAGGTGATTTCATCACTGTTATGTAGACTTTTTGTTTTATTTTACTCAAATAGCTAACATATAATAATAATTTGTTATTATAATAGTAAACCAAAATACTTCATAAAATATAATGTAAAAACTGACTTCCTTGGCTTTTGAAAGCATTCAACTTAAACTTCTGTAATATTTTTTTTAAATTTAATGACATAGTCTTTTGTTCTATTGCTAAGCAACATTACCCAACATTTCTTCTTTTACAACTGCTTCTTAATCTATAAAATACACTTTATTATTCATCATTGAAACCATACTGATTTATATTGAAGAAAAGTTTTAATGTCAATGGAAATTAAGTACAAGTTAAATTCAGTTAATTTTTAAAACTTTTATTCAACTACATCACTATAGAATCCTCTATTTAAATGAAATGGAATAATTAGTTTACCCACTGGTAGAAACATAATGCTATAATGCAAGTATGTTTTGATTCTCTTAGTTCCAAGCAGTTAAAAAGTATTGAAACCAGTGCAAGTGAATTCAACTATGTAACTTTAAAGATACTTTTGTGATCAAGTATCAATGAGAAATACTTTCAATAACGACAGCTAATTTCTCTGTTGAACATTGCTTCAAAAAGCAGATTTATTTGTTTTATACACCTTACGTTACATATAAGATAAATTAGGCTATAACAGAGTGAAATCCGTAAAATTTCAAACTCAATGTTTCCTCTGTCTTTGTGAGATAATATTGAGAACTTTAAAAACAAACGGTAAAACTTTCCATATTTAACACAACTAAATGTACATTACTTACTTATCAATACACATAAATAACTGAAATATAGATTAGAAAGTGATTATTGTGCTAATGATTGTTAGTGATGTACAAGATAACTCGGAGGATGAATAAATTACTCTTTCCTCACATGATCTCATAAGACATTGTGGAGGAAACGATGTGTATGTAGTCAACATTTAAAAAGAAAGAAATAATTTAATCTTTTAATTTTTCCCTTCATCTACCTTCCTACCTACTTACCTCGTTAGAAGTAAAGTTTAAATATAGACTTGTACTCTCTATATTCCCTAAATAATTAGTAAAAGAGACAGCGATATATTTGTTAAACTGTCAAGGCTCAAGCGATGTTGTTAAATCACAAATACTTTAAAGAACAGACTTCTTTCAGGTACAATTTTTTTATAAGTCAAAATGATTTATGTAGGACAGATAGTATCTAACCTTTGAATTAGGGATTTGAGTTTTTAAGTAGTCTAGGATATATTGTAAGCTCAGATCTTGTAACGTGAAAATGAAATTGCTACAAAATGATAAGCTCTCTCACCAAATGGCACTGATCTGGAAGACTTAGCTTAGGCATGATTCTTACCTAAGAATGGGTCTTCGCTATATGGGGAGAATATCCACTTGGCGAAGCAGGCATTTTCCAGGAAGCACAGTGGTGTGTTAAAGAAAGGAAAGCACAACACATGTTAGACACCAAATGACAAATGTAAACTTACTGATTAATGAAGCCAAAATTCTATTTTCTATATATCTTAATAACAAATTTATCCTATATGTTAAAAACACAATCTTAAATAACTGAATATTCATCATCTTTTTGCTTTGTATTTGATTATTGGAGAGGAACTAGGCTAAAGGGTAAACTTTCTGCTATATGTTAAATACCTACTAAACAAATTAGTAGTTTAAATAAGGCTGTTAGAGAATTACAACATAATAGCATGGATTAATATTTTTCATCTCAGATATAAAAGATAAATCCTTGTGTGTCAGTTTAATTATTATAAGTAGTTCATATTCATTGAAAATATTTAAATAATGACATATAAAGTGTAATTTAGATCCTAAGTAATTCTAATTGATATCTTATACCATTTAACCTATATTTATATTCTTCCTTTATTATGTTAAAGATTAACTACTAAAGATTAACTACAAATCAATACGTATTTAAGATTTCTTTCTTCTTGACTTTTCTTGTAAAATGTCCAGTGTTAAAAAACAATATTATAACATACTTTTTTCAGCATACCTTTTTTTTAATTATAGGAGCTTTTCATAGGGAGAAAATTGCATGTCAGAAAACCATTCTTTTCAAAAATTAATAACTAAGAAAAACTGTAAATAAGAAAGTTGAAGTAACTAAATTTTTGAGGAGTAATACATTCAAAAACTATCTGACCTAATATGCAAATATTTTTGAAAGTACAAAGCCTGTTAGTGATGTCCTGAGTTCAGTTTTATCCTAAGTAAGGAGTCCTGGTTATTAAAATATCAGAATGTAAATTTAAAAATCTTTAGAATATTGAAAAATTTTGCATATTAGGTCAGTTAGATAGTTATTTCAAATAATGCTTACCAAGGAACTGGTGGACATAATTTTATACCATTATGCTATATACTCTGTATTTTGAAGATGTCTGCCATAAATTTGTGAGTCTAGATAAAATTCCGTAATTTAGGAAATACATGGAGCTAATTTTTTGTTTGTTTAAAAAATAAATTTACTTTTCAGTTGAAGCTGTTCAGTAGTAGGGGGAATAATGATTATAATTTTATGAAGTTATTTCAAACCATAGTATATGTGCATGGGTAAGTATAACATATATATATATATATATATATATATATATATATATATATATGTATATATATATACACACATATGCACACACATACATATATAAAACACACCTATGAATACATTCATATATACATAGATTATATATACATACAAATGTTTGTGTGTGTTCAATCTATTACTTATATTTTTGGTAATATGGTTAGATACTATAGGTACAGAAGTGATAACTTTTAATCTCACAGATAAAGCAGATTTTTACCTCCTTGCAGAAAGCATAATTCTCTAAATTTTATGATTAACATGATTAACATATGAGTGAAAATCCAGATCTCATGTAATACTGCCATTTGTGACTATATGAATGCACCTTGAGATTATCTTGCTAAGCAAAATAATTCAGATGGAAAAAGTTGAGAGCCATATGACTTTTCTCACATGTGGGATACAAAACTGAAAGCAACAAAGGAACAAGACAGAGAAACAAAAACTCATAGATACAGACAACAGTTTAGTGGTTACCAAAGGATAAGGGGTGGCAGAAGATGGAAAAAGGGAGTCAAAAATATAGTGATGGAAGGAGAACTGATTCTGGGTGGTGAACACACAATGCAATATATTGATAATGGTTTATATAAATATACACTTGAAACTATATAATTTTACCAACTAATACCACCCCAATAAATTCAAACTATTCAGATCTCAGTTTTTTGTTGTTGTTTTTTGTTTTGTTTGTTTGTTTCTTTTTTTTCTCAGCAAATTCCCTCATTAGGTATAATTTATCTACTTGAAATTAAATGACCGTGGAATCCAGGACAGTTTATTTTCATGAAAGCCAAAGTGGCTTCAATGTGATTTTATAAATGCACCAATGAATGACAGATAGTTATACATTTTGATACTTGCAGCTTCAAATAAAAGAAAACCCAATTCCAAATGAATTTTCATCATTACGTATCTATAATTATAGAGGTAGTGATGGCTCCAGATTGTCTGACTTAACAGGTCAATGATGCTATCCAAGACCAAGTTTCATTCTTTTTTCTCCATTTGCTGCCTTAGGTTGTGGCTTCATATCAAGATGGCTATAGCAGTTTCAGAAATCATAACATGCTTGACACTATCCAGAGGAAGACCAGAAACCGTCTCTTTTTCTGAGACTTTCTTGCATTTCATAGGCCAAAACTTAATTATCTACCCATCTCTGAACCAATTACTGTCATAGCAAATGAAAATAGTCTTGGACAAATGAAAATTGAATGTGGGTTAGAACTTGCCCTGAGGCACACTGCTAAAGAGGGGAAGGTGAGATATCTGAACCAAAGTGGTTTCTATTATGGAAAAGGGGTGAATGAATGATGTCTAGACAACTTCCAGTGTTTACTACGAAAGATACTTGAAGGGAATTGCACAATCAATTAAAGTGGTACGATTATTAATGGGTTCAATAATTATATATTTTAAGATACCCACAGATTATGTGAAGCGATAGCTGTCAACATCTATTAAAATAAGCATTGCAGGATATAGGCCATGCATATAAAAATCAAGTATGAGTATTTTATTTTAGAAAGGCCATCAGATAGCTAAAAATCTGATGAAGTGTTGTACAGATGTTAGAAAGTGTTTAGAAAAAACATAATCAATTTTTGTGTCTCTGTGTGAATGGATACTTGATACATCCTTTCAGTTTACACACATCCCCAAGAGCAAACATATTACCACAACCTTAGTGCATTATAGACACTTGACTGTGAAATATTTATTAAAAACAAATACAATAATAATGTGATACGATCCTAAGTAAAATGTGATATAATCCTAAGAAATGTGAAACCTCTAGATGGAGGAATAAATCTGGAGGTAAGAAAAATAATTACCCACAAGTACATAATTTATTTTCTAGGAAGTAAATTAGCAATCCAATTGTTCAACATGTTTACTCACTCTTTTGTATTTCTTTCCCTTGTACACAATTCATATTTACTGTGGATTCAGAATGGCTGAAACTTGCAGGTCAACAGTCCTGGTTTATTTTCTATTGAATGACATCTAAAAGTGCTATGTAATACCCTCTGTATAAAATCCAAGGATTTGCAGGTCTGTCATTACATGCATAGATTTCTGCCTGGTTTTAATGTTTCCTTTGGGTAGTTGTTTTGAGTTTCCTGATCACATTACAGTTTAATTATAGTGCAACAAACATCATAATAGACTCTTCTAATATCTTATCAGTTACTACCAGTAGATATCAGAGCATAACATGGCTGTTGATAACTTGTTTTTTCTGGTTGCATCTAAAACTAATAAAATGGTGCAAGGCATCCTTGTAAAATAATGTACTTCCTACACTACTTGGCTGAAGTATTTCTTTGGAAAGTATTAGACTAGCACTTTTCAAACTACAAACCCTTCCCCACCCAGATTCTCTTTTTTTTTTTCTTATTGAAATATGAATTAATCATTTTTTAACTTGCTTTGTATTAGTGCACAAGCAAAATTGTTTTTTATCACAATATGTTTAAAGCATAGTAATTGGGATTGTATATGTAGGGTGTTCTCTTAAGATTTGATATCAACGTAGTATTATTCTTCACTGACCAGAAATTTTGATTTATCTAAAGCCCCTACCTATCATTATCACAAACAGAGAGAGATATTTCAGAGAGAGATATTTTTAGAAAGCAGACAAAGGATAATCATATACAACTTCATTATAAGGTGGAAATATAACTTCAAACACTAATGTAAAATTCCCGTACGTTATATTGGGACATATAGTAGAAATCTGTCTCCCCGCATAAATGAAACTGAAATCATACTTAATGTTCAAATATTGATCATGTTACACCTAAGGTCAAGAATGAAGTAAGGATGTCTGCTCTCAACACCTCAGTTCACTATTGTACTTGAGGTTCCAGTGATTACAAACAAAATAATAATAATAATAATAATAATAATAATAATAATATTACAAAAAAGACAAAAGAAAGAAAGAGAAAGGAAGGAAAGAAGGGAGGAAGGGAGGAAGGAAAGGAATGAAGAAGGGAGAAAGGGAGGGAGGAAGGACGGTAGGAAAAGAAAAAGAAAGAAATGTGTAATGACTGAAATTGAAGAACAAAACGTTTCCCTATTTGCAAATGACATTATTGTTTATGAAAATAAACACAGAAAGTCCAAACAAATCTAAAAAATATTATGCCTAACTAATAAGTGAATTTAATTCTTATAGAATATAAAGTTAGTGTACAAAATCAGTTCTGTGGCTATATATCACCAGTAATCATTGCAAAATAAAAATATTTTAATTGCACTTACAATAACACCAAAAGGATTTATAAATGCACTAAAATAGATGAATTTGGAAAAATCATTGTTGTTCACCCAAATTGATATATGGAAGTAACACAACACCAACAAAGTCAGAATGAGTTTGTGCATAAACTGATATAATCATTCTAAAGTTTATTTAAAAAATTAAACAACTTAGAGCAAAGAGCAATTTTACAAAAGAACAATGTTAGAGGGCTTACATAGTCTACTAAAAACTTATTTCAAAGAGATGTAATCCAGACACTGCAGTATTGGCAAAAAGCAGATATATATATATCAGTATTAACTGAATAATAGTCTAAAAATTGATCTTCTTATTTATGATTAATTGATTTTGGGCAAACTTGTGAAACAAGATCAATTAGAGAAAGGAAAGGTTTTTCAACAAATAGTTCTGAAACAACTAGATAACCATATACAAAAAAAAACACAAACAAAACAAAACAAAAAAAAAAGAACTATTTTCACACCATAGGCAAAACTTAACTTGGGATGGCTCAAAACTCAAGTGTAAAAAATAAAACTATAAAATTATGATAAGTCCTTGTGAAAATATGTTTGAGAACTTGGATTAAAAATATTTTAGATAGGAAACACAAACTATAAATTATAAATAAAAACTTGATAAATTATAATTTAATATTAAAAATGTTTGCTGTTAGAAAATTATCAAGAAAATTAAAAAAAACATAAAGCACCAACATGGACGACATGTTTGTAATTATATATACAGCCTATGATTTCTGTCTAGTTTAAAAGACCCAAAAACATGGGCAGAAAAATGGACAATATGTGTTGATGTTGATGTAAAGAAACATGAAATCTAATGTACTACTGCCATGAATGTGAAATGTTCTAAATATTTTTCTGAAATTTCCTCAAAATGACCTACATGTACCTCCCATAGGACAGTGCAATTCCAACCCTAGATATTTAACAGAGATAACAAAAAATTATGTTCATGCAAACACTTGTATGTGGATGTTCCTAACAGGTTTATTTGTAGGAACCAGAAAGTGAAATGAACACAAATGTTCATCAATATTTGAATAAGTAAACATAGTATTATATATCCATAAAATGGATGCCTACTCAATGCTGAAAAGGAACTACATATACACTCAATATCATGCATTCATCTCAAAATCATCATGCTGATTGAAAGAAGCCAGACACAGAGGAATGCATACTATACAATTTTCTTTACAGGAAATGCAAAATCTATATTGAACTATGACGGTTATCTTCATGTGTCAATTTAACTAGCCCATTGGTTGTCCAGAGATTAGGTCAAATATTGTTCTGGGTGTGTCTCTGAGGGTGTTTTAGGATGAGGTTAATGTATGAATCAGTAAATGGTAAAGTAGATTGCCCTCCTTAATGTGGAGAGTTCTCATTCAATTAGTTGAAGTAATGAACAGAATAAAAAGATTGACCTTCCAATGAGTAAGAGGGATGCTTGACTGCATTGAGTTGAGACACCAAGTCTTGTCCAGACTTTGCACTTGCACTGAAACACTGGCTCTTCTTGGGTCTCCATTCTGCCTGTTTTCTGAGTATAACTCACACCATTCCCTCTCCTGATTCTCAGGCCTTTGGACGGATGTCTCACAACACATTGTCTTTCCTGGGTCTCCACCTTACCGACTGCAGATTTAGGGACTCCTCAACCACCAAAACTGTGTGAGCTAATTTCTTTTTAAAAGCTCTCATTTATACATAGATGATCTATCTATCTATCTATCTATCTATCTATCTATCTATCTATCTATCTATCTAGATATATTTTATATATGATATGTAATATACATTTATATATGTAATATACTCTATTATATATGTATCTATATCTATGTCTACATATCTGTATCTATATTCTGTTGGTTCCATTTCTCTGGAGAACCCTACTTAACACATTGACATAAAGCAGATCAGTGAGCAAAAAGCAGATCATAGCAAAGGAAGGAATGGGTGGGGACATAAGAAAACTACTGGGTGTGGTGAATATCTCCTTATCTTAAATGTGCTATTGATTTCAACTCTCAAAACTCATTTTACACTTTAAATAGTTTATTTATTTAAATTGTTCCTCATTAAGTTGTTTAAAGAAATGAAAGAGTGACTACCCATGGAGGGCTTCTTGAGGAACAGTTTCTGTCACACCAGCACTAGAACATAAGCCATATCTCAGTCATATACCAAGCCATGACTTTAAATTTGATCCACCTTGGAAAGTAGGAATAGGAAAAAACTGAGAAAAAAAGAGAGAAATTTTGTCTTAACTATTTTAGCTAACATTATTAAAATAAATACAAAAATAATTTCTAAAATATGTATTTGTCCTCCCCTACCACAGTGGCACTGACATTGACAAATACAGAAGAAAATGCTCTGATGATCAGCAAGTACTCTAAAAACCACAGAGGAATTAAGTCTCAGCAAAAAATTCATCCCAATTTTTGCCATTATTCACACCAATTGCCATTTTTAATTTGGCTATTGGTTTGATTGTTTTTCCTCAGAAGATCCAACAATTCCCAATTCCCTGAGTTCTCCATGACATAGTGTCCTATCCCAGGCCCTTATCTGCAAGTTCATCTCAGGAGTCAAGGATGACTCACATTCCATCAATTGTATTAGCATATTCCCCAATCATAGTGATTGCATCATTCAGATTCCATCTGTGAGATTTGATAGGTGAACTTTGGGACCAATAGGGAATTTTTGTCTTTTTAATATTGATACAACATTTTGCAGGCATGTGATTGTCACAGGACATCATGTGGAAGGATCTCACTGATAGTGAAGTTAATTATAAAAAAATGGAGAGAGGACGAGAGAGCAGGAAAGAACAGGAGACAGGAGAGAGGAAAGGGGAGAAAAAGGGAGAGAGAGAAAGAGAGAGAGAGAGAGCGAGAGAGAGAGAGAGAGAGAGAGAGAGAGAGAGAGAGAGAGAGAGAGAAATCTCTGAAGTTCTAGTGTTTTAATTTGACTATAGACCTTTCTCTGCCCAAGTTCTTTGTTACGGTAACCAAAATATTCTTTATTATTTAATCTAGTTTTAATTAGTTTTCTGCCATTACCAAGTGAGTTTATCCTAACATACCAACCAGATTAGGTACACCTAACATGAGGCTTTTTTTTTTTAAGTATAAATTTAATATAAAAGAGTAGCAGCATGTTCATTCTGCTGATTTTTAATAATTGGTTGCAAAATGCAAAAAAGTAGCTTAAACTTTGAATTTTTACATCATCATCTAAAATCTTAAGTATCTCACAAGATAAATTCAGAAAAATGTTAACACTGTACATAAATGCTTTGTAAATAGTTTCAGAACACAAGTAAAATGAACGTATTTAAAAGGCATAGATCAGTTGTGAAAAATTGACATGTGAAATTATCTTGCATATTGATTATCATAGGTTAGATTATCAGAGAAAAGCCAAAAAAAGGTGGCTACTTTTGCTAATATATAATAAAAAATCCACATATTAAAGCAATGACAATAGTAATAACAATAACATCTAAAATAATTTAATTTTGATTTGCATGTATTATTTATATGATTCTCTGAAAGCAGCATGGCATGCAGCCTGGTGCATAGAGATTACTCTAGAAGCATTTGCTGAATAAAAGTAACAATACATGGATGGTCAAAATAGATTATTTACAATTAGGGAGGGAAATTCTGTCAAATTACAAGCACATATTCTCACTGGGGAATTCTTTTTTTACTTTACTTTTTCTTTCTTTCTTTTTCTTTTTCTTTTCTTTTTTTTTTTTTTTTGAGAGCCACATGTGTACAAATTTGGGTAATAAACTCTGCCTCAATATAGTCACCCTCTCTTATTCTACTGAGTATGAATCAACAAAAACAGGAGTATAGCACTTATATAAGCTATGGTTCTTGTAAGAAGCATAAAGATCCTTGTAATTTTTATTCTCAAGGGAGTGCATTCCAAGAAGTCTCAGTATGTCTTTAGTACAATTGAATTATGTTTCTGGAATCTATCCCATATTAGCAATTAATAGTTAAAGCTACAAGCTTTAACTAAAGCTATCAAAAATATATATACTTGTACCTCAGTATAACTTAGTTGTCTGTATAACACCAAGAAAAGTTTTGGCTTCTTATACTGGTTCATAAATATGTTTACTAGCATGCTTACTGAAATAAAATAGAATTTTCTGTAAAGGAATTACTATCTAAAATCCCATCAGTATAACTCATTACAAGATGTGCCTGACATTTTCATTGGAATGACAAATATTTATTTACTGTACATGAGGTTTTCAAGTGGGCTGTGTATGTAAGTGGTAATCTAGATAATTAGGGTTGTAGTATCTGTAAGTATTACCACCTAGAGACACTGATCTCATATGACTTAAATTTCATTAATTAAACCATTCACTGGTTTTATGAAGTTTTGCTTATTGCAGTATATATCTACCAAAATTTTCAGACAGGTTAATGGACTCTTAATCAATAAATTCATTGGTCAGGATGTACTCCTTCTAATATATCCGTGTAAGCACATTACAGTCCAGCCCGTTCACTGATAATAACTATATGTTCAAGATAAAATACAGAAAACAACAATGAGAATTCAGAATAGTAAACAAATGCAGGCAGATGAGAGAGCTTCAAAACTAGGAATTTCTATGTTTTTGTGGCTTTTCTCTAATGGTGGATCAGAGCCTCAAATCAGCAAATGGAGGTGGCTAAAACTCTGATTAAAAGTTTTCGAGCCTACACACAGACAAGGTAATAAAGCTTTTAGTATGAGTCTTAGCAAAATAATAACCCATTCAAAATGAAAATATGAACATGTATTTTTTCTGAGAAATATAACAGAAACCAGAGTCTACACAATATTCCAATGTGCAGAAAACATCCAAACTTCACTCAACATACAAAGAACTAAGAGATACAACCAATTTTAATTGAAAAAGTTCATCAATAGATGAATTCCAAAGTGACTGGGATATTGAAATTATAAGAGAAGAACTTTAAAACAGCTATTCAAACTGTGCTTCACGATGTAAATGACAATGCATTAAAATAAATGAAAAAGAAAGAAGCAGCAAAGAACTTGAAAATATATATAAAAAAATCAAATTGAAATTTTAGGACTGACATATAATGAAAAAATATCAATGGGGAGGTTCAATCACAGATCGAATAAAACAGAGGAAAGATTCAGGAAACTTGAACATATTTTAATGTAAATTAATAAACGAAAATGAGAGGAAAATTAAACAGAATGTCGGGAACATCTTGGAAAATAAAATTTTAATAAAACTAGTATATCGACATAAGAAATGTCTAAACCTGTAGAGAATTTTACAAGGGTTCATTTGAGCCAAACTGATGACATATGCCAGGGAGCAAGATCTCAAATGCTCCAGAGAGTAACAGTTTTTCAGCTTCTTTTCTGCATTTGAAATTAAGTAAGGAATGTAAGACAGCAACAGCAAGGTGGTCACTGGATTACAGGACAGTCAACAAGTTCTATGCTCTCGTGAGGGTTAGTACCCCCTTCCAGGGGTATTACTTTTGGCCTTTCAAAAGTGTGTTAACCTAGATGCACAAGGACAATGATAGGGCTGGCTTAAAACCTTTGACTAAAGAAGTTATAGGCCTGGGGTGTGTACACCCACCATGACCTGCCCAGCTAGGAATTTATGATCAGATCAACTTGTGAGGTCATTTTCTATAGAAACTTTTTTTTTTCTCCACAAGTATAAATGTATATTAAAACGAGTAATATTTTGTGAAAAAGTAGATTTATGTCAGCAATAAAAGAGTAAAATAGTGAATTGACACTTGAAAATCAGTAAAGATAACCTGTGCTATTAACATGTTAAAGAAATGCCCAGAGTTACAAAATTTCACAGGTTAAGGACACAGCCCTCCATAAAACTGCCATCATTTCACACAGCATCTGCCAGTTTGGGGCCCCAGGTCACTCTCACTATTGACCAGCTGGTGACAAATTCTGTAGTTCTCACTACTGCTTCAAGTTTGAGAAATCATAAGAACAATTCACAGAACTCAGGAAAGTTCCATATTATGCTTGTAGTTTTATTATAACAGAAGGATAGAAATTACAACCAGTCAAAGGGAAAGGTACATGTAGTGAGGTCTGGGAAAGTTCCAAAACACTTGGGATATTCCAAGAATTTGGAGTTTACATCCTAGAAACTGGGGACAAAGGCCAGTCAAATACTATATTACAAAAGGAAGAAAATGAAGACACCATTTTACCCGATGCAGACAAAGCATTTGACAAAGTGCAGCACTTATTAACAATTAAAAAAACAAACAAACAAAAAAAAAACTATAGTAAACTAGGGATAGAATGGAATGTTCTCAATATGATATAGTTAAATAATATGTAGTGGTGAAAAATAGCACTTTCTTGATAAGGATGGCCACTCACACAACTTCTGCTCTGCATTATACTTAAAGTTTTAGCCATTGCAACAAGGAAAGAAAATAAAAAAGGATTAGAATCTAAAATGTATAACTGTCCCTATAATCATATTATATAATTGAAACCAAGACAATGCAATGTAGAACAAGTCTTTTTGAAAACTGAATCACCAAATGGAAAAAACAAAACCAAACAAACAAAAAAAAAACTTAAAGCATATTAGCTTTTACCACACGCTAAGCACAAAACTGACTAAAATTGTAAGGATGAAACTTGGGAAATTAATGACTTAGACTGAGTTAGCTTATAGCTTGATTCATCTCATAGCTTGCTATTCAGCTCTTTTGTCTTTGTTTTCCTCCCTCACTGCCTGATTTAATGACTCTGCTTTGTTCCCTTTCTTAAGACTATACATACCTTGTTGGTCTAATTAATCAGCAGAGCACTAATCTGGAAAGAACAATTTCTCAATTCTCAGGTGCCCGGACACCGAGATCCATGGTTGCAACTCCCTTGCAGCTTTTGCTGATGACGTATAAAACACTCCAGCCGTGGCTGCTGAGTTTGAGATAATATTATGAAGCAGACCATTCGCTAGGAGGTGATTTCTTAGACCAGGCCCAGGGAGGCGATTTCTCAACTGTCAGCCCTGAAATTTACATAGACAACTCCTACTTTTCTTTTATCTTTCCACCACCTGCCTGCCTGACTATAAAACCTCTTGATTATTTATTCTCAGTTCAGGGAAGGTGGTGTTTCCTGGACAGTAGTCCACCATCTTCCCTAGCTGCCGTCATCTAGAATAAAGAAAAAGCCTTTTATTCTCACCAACTCTTTCCCCTCAGGTTTTGAGTTTAGAGCGACAAGTGGCACTGAACCTGAGTTTGGTAACAAAAGTATTCTTAGAAACACAAAATGAAAGCAGAGACTGTAAAAGATTAGTAAATTGGTAGTTATAAGAGTTAAAACTTTCATCCTTTGAAACACATTTCTGCAAAAACTAAAATACAAGGCACTAAAGACGGCTAAAATACATTTATAGCACAAAAAGCAAACGGAGGACTTGTCTCCAAAATACGTAAACCTTTAAAATTCAACAAGAAATAGAAAGCAATTTAAAAATGGGCAAAATATTTCAAAAGACAATTCACAAAAAGACATACAAAAAGATGCTCACACCATTAATCATCAGGGTAATATAAAATAAAACCATAATGATAAACCAGGATATTCCCATTAGAATGGTTAAAATCACAGCACTGACCATGTGTTGGCAGGCATTTGGAAGAACTGGAATTCTTATACACTGCTGTTGAGAATGTAAAATTGTACATTATTTTGGAAATAGTTATGTCCTTTTTTTTCCTTCCTTTTTTAAAAAAAATTTGGGGGATAACAATGGTTAGTAAAATTACGTAGGTTTCAAGTATACAATTCTGTATTACATCATGTCGTATATCACGGTGTGTGTTCACCACCCAGAGTCATTTCTAAATACAGTCATGGGCTGATTAACTACAGGGATACATTCTGACAAATGTGTCATTAGGTGGTTTTGTCATTGTGCCAATATCAGAGAATGCACTTGCACAAACCTAGATGGTGTAACCTACTATGGTAATTGTTGTGCTATCGGTTTTATAGGACTGGCTGCACAGTAGGTCTGTTTACACCAGCATCACCACAAACATGTGAGTGATTGTAGTGTACTTACTCCTTGACAGTGGCTTTTCTTGTAATTTCTCAGCTTTGATTGCAGAGGCTTCCACTTCAAAAAGACATCCATTTCAGAGTCATCAGCTTCAACAACAGGCTATCTCCAATAAATACATTGCCAGACACAGGGCTAGATAAAGAGCCAGGCTGCCTCCCATTCCCAGGCTCCTTTGTTTTAGAGATCTTGGTTGATTTCTGTAACTTGGGCTTCTTGTATTTTTCTTCTCATACTTCAAATTCTCACTCTTCCTCTTAGGTTTTAAATTCACCAATAAAGAGTGAGCCCACAAAGACCTAGGCCCCCAAGCCTTGATGCCAATAAAAGCAGAACCCCTCTAACACATTCTCAGAATATGAATCTGGCCTTCAATTTTGCCACCGCCACCATGGACAATCATCATTTCTTATTTTAATTAAATTAATCTGTTATTATTTTATTATTATCAATCATTAAAATATGTCTGGATGATAATTAACCATTTTCTGTGCACCGTTGTAGGCACACACACATGTTCTTATTTAAGTAATAAAACAAACCTTGTGTAATCGCACATGAACTTCATTCTTTAATATTCATTTTGTTTTCACTCAACCTCGCTTTGTTTAGCTTGACAGAACTGTAACTCACTAGCATTCTTTCCCAAGATCCTCCTACCTGTACATATATTGTATGTCCATTCCTTTTAATCATTAAGCACTGAGGTTAGGTTCTGCTCATCAAACTCACTTAAGAATAAAGCTGCAGGTCTATCAACCATGATCGAGATACAATACTTGTAAACCTCAAACTAGAATAAGGTTTTAATAAAACAAAGATAACACCTTGGCCTCAGTGATGTTTCAGCTCCAGACTCATTAAAGCGGAACTACCCCCAAGTATCGCATCCCTGAAACTAGACAGCACACTGACATGATTGACATCAGGACCTGAAACTAATACTCCCTGCCTTAGCCCGGACCAATCAGTAGAGCCCCTAGCTCTAGCTCCCATAGTAACCATGATAAATGACTTTTTCTTTATATAACTCAGTCACTAGAGGCCAAAAGGGAACCAGGTTTTTGAGAGCACTGGCTCACCTCTGACTGCGAACTTGGTGTCAACTCCTTAAATAAATCTTTGCTTTGTTTTCTGCAAAATCTTGCTTTTATCTGACTTGAGTGCACACAGGCGAGCAGAGTCTGAGTCCGCAGTAACACTCATAAGATAAGTCTTATTTACAATGGTAACTACAGAGCAGTTGAGTAACTTGCCTGAGGTCACACAGAGAGGAAATACAAAGCTGTACTTGAGCCAAGGCAGCCTATTTTATATTTTGTCATTATTGCAATTCACTTAACATGTAATTAACCATTTTAAAGTGTACTTTAAAGTGGCTTTTAGTGCATTCACAACATTTTGCTACCAGCACTACTCTCTAGTTTCAAAACATGTTCATCATCTCAGAAGACCATCCCATATGCTTGAAATATAATACTTAACCCCCATTTTCCCCTCCCCTAATTTTCTGGAATCACAACTCTTTTTGTCTCTAAGGATTTGCCTAATCTAGATATTTCATATAAAATAAATCATACAATATGCAATCTTTGCATCTGGCATCTTTACTTAGCGTAACACATTTGATGTTTCTTCAAGTTGTATTATGTAGCAATATTTAATTCCTTGTATGGCTGAAATAGTATTCCATGGTATGTATATCCAAGTTTGTTTATTCACTCGTCTGTTGAGAGATATTTGGGTTGTTTACACTTTGGGATATTATGAATAATGCTGCTATACATATTTGTGTACAAGTTTCTGTGTGGGCATATATTTCCGTATCAGAAATTTTGTGTATTTTAATAGCCCATGATGAGATTAATTAACTGATAATGTATCAAACAGTCATTACACATCACACTGTACTTAGATCTTGGTGAAAATTAGCGTTACCATGGTTTGTAACTAAGCAGAATTACTTACCTTCCAGAGTCAGTGAATCAGACTGTGAAATATGAGGACTCCTAATTAAGAATCATGGAATTCTAGCTCTTCTCACTGATACTCATTACTTAGGGAAAATGTAATTTAAGGATCCACAGGCAATTCATTTTTAAACGTGTAAGTGGAGTACCTCCTATGACCAGGCACTAGCTTAAGAGTTAGAGATTTAAAGATGAAAATTCATTATTCCTGTGCTCATGAAGTTTGCATTCCTAAGAAAATGAGGAAAAAAATCTAAATGCAGTAAAGTAATTGTTTAATGGATGTTTCTAAAAACTGCAGTGGAAGCATATGAAAAAGAATAACTAAGTTTGCCTAGAGTAGTTAACATTTTGCTGAGACTTAAACCACAAACACAAATTTGCTAAGTAGGCAATCAACTGGAGACTTTTTCTGGTAGATTGAATAATATAAAGTCAAGAAAGCAAAAAAAAAAAAAAAAAAAAAAAAAAAACACTGTTCTGAAGACCATCAGCAATTTCTTATTGTTGAAATATGAATAAGGGTTTAAATCATGAAAGTTTGAGAAAACCAGGCAGAGTCATGTAGATTTTATTCTGTAGATGATGAGGACTATGCAGATAGCCACATACAGTTGTTTAGATTTTATTCTGTATTTTACAGAGACTAACTTAAATATCTAAAAATATCATTCTTGTAAACGGAGGAAAGAGGTTGGGCCTAGATGCCATGAGAATATGAGAAGGCCATCATCTAGTTTAGGAAGGAGGATGTCCTAAAGTAAGACAGCAGCAGTGTCTATACAGTGGGAGGAATGAATATAAAATGTATTTAAAATAATTTTGAATGATTTAAGAATCAATTTTAACTTGGAAATTAGGAATATGCAAGAATCTCTTGGTAGTGACTTTTACTGTCATACAAAATGGAGGATAAGCAATTTTGGAGAAACAAGATGGGCTTAGCTTGAACATATTTAATTTCTCCTTCATAAGTGTAATTAGGGTGAATGCATGTTAGGTAATGGAATGCATGGATCTGGATCTTAGGAGTAATCTAGTTTGGAGGTACATAAATGAGTCATAACCATATGGATGACTGGAAGAATATCAAAATCACTACAGGAACTGTTTCAAGCTATTATTTTAAGTCATATTCTTGCCTCTTTCATTCAAAGTCTGTTTCAGGTCCTATGAGAATAGTAGAATGTCTAGAAACTGACTGACTTACCCAAAATGATATAAACTTAAAATGTATTTTATAATTCAAAATACTAGGAAAAGAATTTTTTTTTCAGTAAGAGGATTAATTGGAAAAGTTAATAAATGATTTGGAACTCTACCTCAGTATAAAAAATATAATCACAAAAGAACTACAGATAATAATGGTGGTATAGGTGACTTTCTATTTTGGTAGCCTTTTTAATCCTAAAAGCAAAAGAATATGTCATGAAACAAAATATTATTTATTTTTAAACATAAAAAAACCTTCCAGAAATCAAAATTGCCATAAACAAAATTTAAACTAAAGTATGGGCCTAGTTAACATAAATGTAATAATCATTAACAGAGTTTAGCTATCAGTGAGAGAAAGAAGAAAAAGATTGACATTCTAGTATAAAATTTATATATGAAGAAAAACAAATGTGTACCACAGATATTGAGAAACAATTGACTTGCACCGATAAATAAATGTCAGAATAGGTACAAAAGGCTTAAATATCTTTAGACAAAATTGCACCAATTTATTATTACAATAAAACGAAGTTTGAAAATATAAATGACCAATATTAAGAGAGTAATTAAATTACCCTATATTTTTAAAATGAAATATTATGCAGAGAACATAGTAAATGTATAATAAGTAGTATTGGCAGTAATACAGTCATAATATATTGTTAAAAAAAGACATCAAGAGACGGGGAAAAATGGCGGCGTGAGGTGAGCCTCTGTAGCGCTCCCCTGGAATTTACAACGAATCGGACAACAATAACTCCACAAAGGACTCCCTGCACAGCAGACAGGCAAGACGAAGAGGCCCACTGCTGAATTCACCTCCAGGTGGGTGAATCGCGCGAGCGGGGGAGGAGGGAGAGGAGAAGTGAGGAGACCGAGCCGCGCGGGCACAGGACGCAGACCTAGCTCCGCGCTCACTGCATCCCGGAACTATCGCAGCTGCAGCTGCGGGAGAGGGAAGGACTCGGACTGCTAGGGCTCCGCTTACGGCCCACAGGGCTGAGAGGGCAGCATACAAAACGGCTGAACCCAACGCTCGCTCACGGCAGACCTCGGAGCAAAGACTGAGGATAGAGGGCTGAAATCGGTGGTATAAGCCCTCACTGCCGAGCGGAGAACGGAAGCCTTAGGCACGGAGACTAGCCGCCCCCTCCCTACCCTCCCAGAGCTCGCCCCGCCCCCACCTGGCCGGTGCTGGAGGCGGTGGAGTGGCAGTGTCGGATCAAAGGACAGAGTGTTTGCTGCTCTGGGGGCTGTGGACTGCGGACGCAGATTCGCAGCTCGGCTGGTTCCAGCAGGGGGGAGGGAGCTGTGGAGGCAAAGCTGGCTGTGGTGGTGGTCGCCGCTGCCATTGCTCTGGGCCACCTCTCACAACTCACCCCGCCCCTGGCCCCACCTATCTGGGCGGATCCCTGCAGGAGTAAACAGAACTGCTGAAACAAACGGGCTCTGAATCTGGTGCAGAAAGAGCTTTGGAACTTCAAAAGCTCTTCGCATACCTATCAACCTGTTGAAGAAGCCACTCCTGTAGATGTCTAGGAAGAGATATAGTAAATCAGTGGTTGCCATGAATAACCAAGGCAACAAGATAGCTCAGAAAGAAAGTGAAAAGTCTCCAGAAAAGGAAGTTAGAGATATGGACATTTGTGATTTAAATGACAGAGAATTCAAGATTGCAATTCTGAAAAAACTAAACGAGATGCAAGAAAACACAGAAAGGCAGTTTAATGAACTCAGAAACACAATCAAAGAACACCATGAGCATTTTACAAAAGAGATTGAAATCTTGAAAAAGAACCAAATAGAATTTCTGGAGATTAAGAACTCAATAGAAGAAATTAACAATAAAATATCCAGCTTAGGTAGTAGAGTTGACCAGATGGAGGAAAGAATCAGTGACATCGAAGATAGGAACCTGGAATTTACACAGAGGGAAGAAGAAAGAGACTTGAGACTTAAAAGAAATGAAAGAACTCTACAAGAACTTTCTGACTCCATCAGAAAGAGCAATATAAGAATAATGGGCATACCAGAAGGAGAAGAAAGAGGGAAGGGAACAGAGAATATATTCAAACAAATCGTCGATGAGAACTTCCCAAACTTGTGGACAGAACTGGATCCTCGAATCCAAGAAGCAAATAGAACACCTAATTACCTCAATCCCAACAGGCCTTCACCAAGGCACATTGTATTGAAACTGTCTAAAATCAATGACAAAGAAAGAATCCTCAAGGCAGCCAGGGAAAAGAAGACGGTAACTTACAAAGGAAAGCCCATTAGATTATCATCAGATTTTTCAGCAGAAACTCTACAAGCTAGGAGGGAATGGAACCAAATATTCAAACTATTGAAAGAGAGAAATTGTGAGCCAAGAATAATATATCCAGCAAAGATCTCCTTTAGATATGAAGGAGGAATAAAGACCTTTCCAGACATCCAGAAGCTGAGGGAATTTTCTAATACACGACCTGCACTACAAGAAATACTAAAGGAGGCTATTAGACCACCTCAACAGGGACAACTTGTGGCAACCGAGACATAAAAAGGGGGAGCGTAAAGGCCTGAACTGGAATATGGGAATAGAGAAAGTAAGCGTACTGAAGAAACTGGACTACTCTAAATATCAAACTTTCTTTTACATAAACTTAAGGGTAACCACTCAAAAATCATCCAGAACTGAAATATATACTGTAATAAAAGAAGAAACAGAGGGAAACATCATAGAATACCACCACAAAGAAATAATAATAGACAACAACAAAAAGGCAAAGAAACAATGGAGACACAGCCTTACCAGAAAACTGAAGATAGAATGACAGGAAATCCTCACATATCAATAATCACCCTAAATGTAAATGGACTGAACTCACCAATAAAGAGACACAGAGTAGCAGATTGGATCAAAAAACCAAACCCAACCATATGCTGTCTACAAGAGACACATCTCAGCTACAAGGACAAGCATAGACTCAAAGTGAAAGGGTGGAAATTGACACTCCAAGCAAATGGTACCCAGAGAAAATCAGGTGTAGCCATAATGATTTCCGATGAAACAGACTTCAGGGTGAAAAAGACAACAAGAGACAAAGATGGACATTTCATAATGGTAAAGGGGACTATACAACAAGAAGACATAACAGTCATCAATATTTATGCCCCCAATCAGGGAGCACCGAAATATACCAAGCAACTACTAACAGAACTAAAGGGAGAAATTGACCAAAACACAATTATACTAGGGGACTTAAATACATCATTGACAGCTATGGATAGATCATCCAAACAGAAGATAAATAACGAAATCGCAGCCCTAAATGACACATTAGATGAAATGGACATAATTGACATATATAGAGCACTTCATCCTAAAACATCAGACTATACATTCTTTTCTTGTGTACATGGAACATTCTCAAGGATAGACCATATATTGGGACACAAAATCAGCCTCAGCAAATTTAAGAATATTGAAATCATACCAAGCATATTCTCTGATCACAAAGCTTTGAAATTGGATATCAACTGCAAAAAGAAAGCAGGAAAAAACACAAATACATGGAGATTAAACAACATACTTTTAAAGAACGACTGGGTCAAAGAAGAAATAAGAGGAGAGCTCAAAAGATACATAGAAACAAATGACAATGAAAATACATCCTACCAAAATTTTTGGGATGCCGCGAAAGCAGTTTTAAGAGGGAAATTTATATCATTACAGGCCTATCTCAAGAAACAAGAAAAATCCCAAATAAATAACCTCATGTTACACCTTAAAAAACTAGAAAAAGAAGAACAAGCGAAACCCAAGGTCAGCAGAAGAAAGGAAATAACAAAAATCAGAGCAGAACTAAATGAAATAGAGAACAAAAAGACAATAGAAAAAATTAATGTGACAAAAAGCTGGTTCTTTGAAAAGATTAACAAAATCGACAAACCCTTGGCTAGACTCACTAAGATAAAAAGAGAGAAGACACTAATTAACAAAATCAGAAATGAAAAAGGGGAAGTTATCACGGACACCACAGAAATACAAAGGATTATCCAAGAATACTATGAAGGACTATATGCCACCAAATTTAATAACTTAGAAGAAATGGACAAGTTCTTAGAAACATATAGCCTTCCAAGGCTGAATCATGAAGAACTGGAAAATCTTAACAGGCCGATCACCAGTAACGAAATTGAATCAGTCATCAAAAACCTTCCCAAAATCAAAAGTCCTGGACCAGATGGCTTCACCAGTGAATTCTACCAAACCTTCGAACAGGATCTAATACCAATCCTGCTCAAACTCTTCCAAAAAATTGAAGAAGAGTCAGTACTCCCTAACTCATTTTATGAGGCCAACATTACCCTGATACCAAAACCTGGTAAGGACAACACGAAAAAAGAAAACTACAGACCTATATCTCTGATGAATACAGATGCTAAAATCCTAAACAAAATTCTAGCAAATCGAATACAACAATGCATTAAAAAGATTATTCATCACGACCAAGTGGGGTTCATCCCCGGGGCACAAGGATGGTTCAACATTCGCAAATCCATCAATGTGATACATCACATAAACAAAATAAAGGACAAAAATCATATGATTCTATCAATTGATGCAGAAAAAGCATTTGATAAGATACAACATCCATTTATGATTAAAACACTTACTAAAATTGGTATAGAAGGAAAATACCTCAACATAATAAAGGCCATATACGACAAGCCCTCAGCTAACCTCATAATTAATGGTGAAAAGCTGAAGCCCTTTGCTCTACATTCAGGAACACGACAAGGTTGTCCCCTATCACCTCTGCTTTTCAACATAGTGTTGGAAGTCCTCGCCAGAGCTATCAGGCAAGAGAAAGAAATAAAAGGCATCCAAATTGGGAATGAAGAAGTTAAATTGTCACTCTTTGCAGATGACATGATGCTATATATAGAAAACCCTAAAGACTCCACCAAAAAGCTATTAGAAACAATCAATGAATATAGTAAAGTTGCTGGCTACAAAATCAACGTACAAAAGTCCATTGCTTTCTTATATACCAACAATGAAATCTCAGAAAAAGAGATAGAAAAAACAATTCCTTTTGCAATTGCAGCAAAAAGAATAAAATACCTAGGAATAAACTTAACCAAGGATGTGAAGGATTTATATGCTGAAAACTATAAGACATTTTTGAAAGAAATTGAAGAAGACACAAAGAAATGGAAAGACATTCCGTGCTCATGGATTGGAAGAATCAACATAGTTAAAATGGCCATATTACACAAAGCCATATACAGATTTAATGCAATCCCCATTAAACTCCCAATGGCATTTTTTAAAGAAATAGAACAAAAAATCATCAGATTTGTTTGGAACCACAAAAGACCCCGAATAGCCAAAGCAATATTAAAAAAAAAGAACAATACTGGAGGTATCACACTCCCTGATTTTTCCTTGTACTACAGGGCTACAATAATCAAAACAGCTTGGTATTGGCGGAAAAACAGACACATAGACCAATGGAATAGAATTGAGAACCCAGAAATAAAACCACATAAATATGGACAGATAATTTTTGACAAAGAAGCTAAAAACATACAATGGAGGAAAGACAGCCTCTTCAATAAATGGTGCTGGCAGAATTGGATAGCTACGTGCAAAAGAATGAAACTGGACTGCTATCTGTCACCATGTACCAAAATTAATTCAAAATGGATCAAAGACTTAAGCATAAGACCTGACACAATAAACTGCATTGAAGAAAACATAGGTACTAAACTTATGGACCTTGGGTTCAAAGAGCATTTTATGAATTTGACTCCAAAGGCAATGGAAGTAAAAACTAAAATAAACAAATGGGATTATATGAAACTGAAAAGCTTCTGCACAGCAAAAGAAACTATTGACAAAATAATGAGGCAACCAACTGAATGGGAGAAGATTTTCGCAAACAGTTCCTCTGATAAGGGGCTAATATCCAAAATATACAAGGAACTCATGAAACTCAACAACAAAAAAACAAACAACCCAATTGAAAAATGGACAGAGGACCTGAAGAGACATTTCTCCAAAGAGGATATACAAATGGCAAATAGACATATGAAAAAATGCTCAACATCGCTAATCATCAGAGAAATGCAAATGAAAACCACAATGAGATATCACCTCACCCCAGTCAGAATGGCTTTCATCAACAAGACAAATAGTAACAAGTGTTGGAGAGGCTGTGGAGAAAAAGGAACTCTCATACACTGTTGGTGGGAATGCAGACTGGTGCAGCCGCTATGGAAGGCAGTGTGGAGATTCCTCAAGAAATTACGAATAGAATTACCATACGACCCAGCAATCGCTCTCCTGGGAATCTACCCCAAAAATGTAAAAGCATTTCTCTATAGAGACACGTGTACTCCAATGTTCATTGCAGCTTTGTTTACGGTGGCCAAGACATGGAAACAACCAAAATGTCCTTCGATAGATGAATGGATAAAGAAGTTGTGGTACATATACACAATGGAATACTATTCGGCATTAAGGAAAGATGATATAGGAGCATTTGTGACAACATGGATGGATCTTGAGAGAATAATGCTAAGTGAAATAAGTCAGACAGAAAAAGCAGAGAACCCTATGATTTCACTGATATGTGGTATATAAACCAAAAACAACAAAAGAACAAGACAAACAAATGAGAAACAAAAACTCATAGACACAGACAGTAATTTAGTGGTTACCAGAGGGTAAGGGGGTGGGGGGTGGGTGATGAGGGTAAGGGGGTCAAATATATGGTGATGGAAGGAGAACTGACTCTGGGTGGTGAACACACAATGGGATTTATAGATGATATAATACAGAATTGTACACCTGAAATCTATGTAAATTTACTAACAATTGTCACTGCAATAAATCTAATTAAAAAAAAAAAGACATCAAAACAATGTGGACATATTTGTTCCAATTTTATGTATACGTAGTAGATATTTGAATTTTCTTTTTCATGCTTTAATTTCTTGTTTATTTATTCAAGACTATGGATAGATTATACTATTAAAATAATTTAAAAAAAAACATAGATAGGGTTGTCTGTATGGTGGAAAAGGACCAACAGAAGAGTGGATATTATAAAAATTAAAGGAAAGAGAACACAGTAATAATTGCAAACACCATTATATCATTTAAGATGATGAATAGGTAATATGTGACCATTTTATTTGTCATTTATGAAGGAACTGTAAAATTTATTGAATGCCCTATTGAGGTGATAAAGTTAAAGCCAGGATATAGTAGACTGAGGTGTACACAGGGTTAAGACAGATCTAGAGGCAGCAATTGTTTCTAGTTCACTGATGAAGTCTCAGAGCCTAAAACAAGTCTAGCATAAAGTAGCACTACGGAAAACATTTGTCAAATTACTGTAATGATGAATCATCATTCCAATCTTTTTTTTTTAAATGAAACGATAAACAAATGAATTAATATAGAGTGAGAACTAATCGTGGCAAAATAATAAATGAGAGTAGCACAAAGCTACTGTATTCTAAATTGAATATATTGTCCTAGTTTATATTATCTTAAAAGCAGACTATGACACAAGATGTAGAAGTTTATTTGGGGAGTCTTCCCCATAAGCATAGAAAGAAAGCTTTGGAAAGTTAGATGGAGTGCTAGGCAGATATAACAGTATTTGATGGCTCCTTGATTTCTGAACCCTAGTACCATACTCTATATGATCGCAGCCAACAAGCACATAAATGGTACTTACAATTTGCTTCTGACCAATAGAATGCTGCAAGGTGGTACAATGTCACACCCATAATTATGTGGTTACAAGGAAAAATTAACTAGTCTTCGTTTTCATTAATCTATTCTTTCATTAATTTATCCTTCAACTATTTATTAAATGGTTAGTGTATGCCAGGAAGGGTAAACTGTTAAGGGCTAAAATGAGGGTGCATTGATCATTATAAAAAGTCAGGGAATTCTAGCCCAAGCTGCATCTCACAGTTCTCAGAATCAACAGGAACATTTTTTTTTTCCTTCTTCTTCTTAGGAAGGGGAAGAACGCTTTTGGAATCCTTGTAAAAGAGATAGTATTTCTGGCCCTCTTATAACAGCCACCACTCACAGTCATCCCCTTTTCACTCCACGTCAGATGTTTGATGTTTCTCTATTTTAATGCATACCTGGATCTCAAAGAGACATTTACATTCTCATGTTCACTGCAGCATTATTCACAATAGCTGAGATATGGAAACCAAACAATCTAATGTCTGTTGATGGGTGAATGTATAAAGAAAATGTAGATAGATTAGATAGGTGATAGATAGGTAGGTAGATAGATAGATAGATAGATAGATAGATAGATAGATAGATAGATAGACAGACAGATAGATAGATAATCCTTAAAAATTTCACAAAATATTAGTTAAAAATATTAATTAAGCAAGGTTGTAGGATATAAATTCAATATACAATGAGTTCTATTTTTATGCCCTTGCAATAAACAACCTGAAAAGAAAATTTTATAACTACAAAAAGAATAAGACAAGTAGCAATAAATGCAATGAACGAGATGCAAGATGTGCAATGAAAGCTACAAAATTACTGCTAAAAGTATCTAAAGTATTTAATACTAAATAAATTGAAAGATATTGTGTTCAAAGATGTTAAGGTAACAGTACTACCCAGAACAATCAACAAATTCAATCTAATCCCTATCAAAACCCCCAAATCCCTTTTTCCCCCCAAAATAGAAAACTGATTCTGCCATTCATATGGAATTGCAAGTGATCCCAAATAGCAAAAAAATCCTTGGGGGAACAAAATAAATTAAAAAGCTTACACTTCTGAATTTCAAAACTTACTACAAAGCTGCAGTAATAAAAGCAGTGTGGTGCCGGCATAAATATAGACATAAATACAAAAATGGAAGATAACTGAAAGTCTAGAAGTAAACACATACATCTATGATCAAGTGGTTTCTACACTGGTAGAAACCAACACCATCCTGTGATGAAAAAAACAGTCCCTTCAACACAAGGTGTTAGGATACCTGGACATCTACATGCAAAAGAATGAAGTTGGACTTTATCTCACACTATATATACAAAATTTAACTCAAAATGGATCCAAAACCTAAATGTAAGAGTTAAAAGTAAAAACAAAAAACAAAACAAAACAAAAAATACCTCTTAAAGAAAAAATAAGGATAAATCTTCAAGACGTTGGATTTGGTGATGGTTAGATATGATATCAAAAATACAAGAAACAACAATAAATACATAAATTGGACTTCATAAAAACTAAAAATGTATGTGCATCAAATGACATTATTAACCTAGTAAAAAAGACAACCCACAAATGGGAGAAAATATTTATAAATCATATATCTAATAAGGGTCTAATATCTAGAATATGCATAGAATACATATATTTCAACAACAAAAAGACAAACTACCCAATTAATAAATGAACAATAGATTCTTTCCTCCAAAGAATATAAACAAATGGTCAATAGGCCCATAAAAATATACTCCATATAATTGGTTATTTGTGAAATGCAAATCAAATCACAATAAAATGCACTTCAGACTCATTAGGATAGCCATGATCAATATAACAAGTTTTGGTGAAGATGTGGAGTCATTGAAACCCTCATACTTTGTTAGTGGAAATAAAAAAAAAAAAAATCCAGTTATTGTGAAAACAGTTTATGGATTTTACAATACATTAAACCCAGAATTGCCATATGACCCAACAATTCCATGTGTAGGTATATACCGAAGAGATCTGAAGACAGGTGTTCAATAAAAACGAGCACATGAATGTTCATAACAACACTAATCATGCTGGCTGTAACACGTTCACAAGCTGATCAACTGGTAAATGATAAAATGTGGTATACTCATACAACTGAATAAAAAGGAATTAAGTACTTATACATGACACAACGTGGATGAACCTTGAAACCATCATGCCCAATGAAAGAAGCTAGACACAAATTGACACATAGTGTATGATTAGTTTTATATGCTATTTCCACAATAGGAAAATCCATGGAAAGAGAAAATAGGTTAGTGCTTTCCAGGAGCTGTAATAGGGAGCAATGGGAATGACTGCTTAATGGGTACAGGTGTGACAAAAATGTTCTGGAATTAGAAGGTGATGGTGATTACACAACATTGTGAATATAGTAAATGCCACAGAATTATGCACTTTAAAATGACTAAAATGTTTAATTTTATCTGTATTTAACCACAGTAAAAAGTACATGAATAGAATTATTCTTTACCCCCCAAAAAACCCAAAACAAACAAACAAACAACAACAACAAAAAACGCAGGATTTTGCATCCCTAAACAATGTATAAGACTTAGTAAAGAAAACAGTTTATAAGGAAAGCAATTTTCAAAAAGAATGTTACAAGCATTAAGTTGGTGCAAAAAATAATTGTGGTTTAAAAGGTTAAAAATTGCAATTAATTTTGCACAAACCTAATAATAAAAGAAAATGATAACGTGGTCTGGCAGAACAACTGAGAAAGTATTTTCAACTGAACAGAGACAGAATGTATTTAATGAGTTTTGCACTGGATCAATAGTGTACATATGGTTTGAACATTTAAACAAGTGGGTACACACCATCAGTCCAGAGAACAGCATAAGATCAAGCTGTTCTTTGAATAAATGAAAAGTATTGCATCTCACAAAGCCCCAAAGGTAGCATATTTAAAACCTGAACTCATTATCTTTTTCCAAATCATTTCTGTTATTGTATTCTCAGGTTCATTCAGTGGCACAATCCAAACATTTCAAAGCCGAAACTCAGCATTATCTTCCATTGATACTTTGATCTGATTTCTACATTTACAAAGCCTTATCAAAGAGCTCTGGGGTTCAGAGTTAACATGTGAATATCTAAGGGGTACATTAACTCTTCACCTATATAAAGAGATATTTTTGTTACGGAATATCTTCTTGTACCTAATTAATAATATAGTTTGCTTGTTTCTAAATTATCTCGGACCCATAAAAATATAAATTGCACATGTATTTAATAAGCCTCCCAGTCAGACTAGGTGTACCCTTGTAAGAGCATTCTGTACACAGGGGTTTCCTTCTAACAAATACCTTTAGTGGTTTTGCCTATAAGTCTGTTTAATCATCATGTTTACAAAGGATATTTTAACTGAGAACATCCTCCTTTTTTTTTGTATCCCTGGTAACACAAGAAAATAGATTGCAGGCATACTTTTAGACAATTCCTTCCCACAACTTTTTAAATATTTTTCACTTTCTGTTTTATATCATTTGTGATGATTTCCTCTATTCTCTGAAGCCAAATTATCCTCTCTCCTTTTACTCACATTTAATATAGACACATATATTTTAAGCATTCTAAGTCTAGATTGTTAAAGCCCCTCATGACATAAGCTATGCATTATTTTTCCAGGTACACAGCACTGGGTTAGCCTACCACGTTGCCTGGCACCTAGCAATTAATTTATGAACATAAGTGAAATGACAGGAGAAATTGTTTCACAAGAAACATTGATAATTAGCATTTATTATAACTTCATAATATTAAACAATGCTATCAACATGGCAAGCTCTGATGAGATCACCTGAGCAGTAGCAAGAATTGCTTCTCTTTATAAGTTCTCTTTTACTTCAATGTAAATTTAACAAAACTTTATGAACACAAAGTAATAACTTCATTTTAGTTGAACATTTTAAAGATATAATGGTAGATTTACATGTCATTGTAAAAAGTATTACAGAGTGATCCTATGTGCTTCTTATTTTTTCTCCCAAAAGCAACTTCTTGTAAAACTATAGTACAATATCACATCAGGATTTGATACTTATTAAATATAGTGGTCTTACTCAGATCTTCTCCATCTTTCTTGTACTGATTTGTATGTGGCTATGTGTGTTTAGTTTTATACATTTTCACCACGTGTAGTTTTATGTATATCCACCACCAGAGTCAAATACAGAACAATTTTATCAATGCAAGGATCTCTTTTGGAAAATACTCTCTTTGAAAAAAGAAGTAACTAAAGGATTCATAATAGAATGTATAGAGAAGGCATTTTAACTCTTAATTACTCATATATTTCATTTTATTGGTTTCAAGTATGTGTTAAAAAGAGACACCACATTGTTGAAGACATTGTATTTACAGTATGTATACACCTACACCCACAGGAGTACATACTAAAAGAATTCTAAAGAATGCATCCTCCAAATGATTCAATTGCCGTTCAAAATAACTCTCATGTGAGGAACATAACCAATATCAAGAAAGAAAAGTGCTTAAATAATAAACACAGTTGTAACACACATTAAGTGCTACTTTCTCTTTGCTTCTCTGACTGGGAATGTCAACTTAAAATGTGACTAAAAAAAAAACAAAACACTGCCTACTTTGATTTGAAGCTGAGCTAATGTAATTTCAATGTTATTGTCTCTCAGGCCTGGTGTTCCCAGCAAAAGCTTTCATTACAATCACACAGTAAAATTGGGCAAAAAAACTGAGCATCCATTCAATATAAAGTGCCCCTTATGAGTTGGCTTCCATAGTTGTTACACATTACAAGATGCAGGTTCATGAAGTAATTGGGGAAATGAGATAAAGAGAACATGAAAGAATAAATCTGACAAATATTGTTTGATTTTATTGAGTAATTTACCCTCCTAGAAAAAGACCTTGTAGAACACTTTTTGTATCCTTATATAGATATTTTTTAAGGATTAAGAGAGAAAATTAACTGCTAAAGATTCCTAATGGAGCTGTTAAAATTCTTAATTCAATAAGTAAGATTATAAAGAGATATGAGAATGTCAGATGTTATGCTTTCTTTAACAATTTATGATTTCCCAAATGTACTAAGATAGAAGACAGATTTATTAGCTCAAAATTAAAATAATATGTAATACCTGGCATTTTTATAGTTACTTTTATCTTTATTGCTCAAAAATCCCTTTTATATGCATTATACATCCTGTAAAAGAACTGTGAAAAGTCCTCCATTCTTTGAAGTCAAGTTCATGAAGTCCTCTTTAAACCCAAGGTCTGTAAGTTTAGTACCTATGTTTTCTTCTATGCAGTTTATTGTTTTAGGTCTTGTGTTTAGGTTTTTGAACCATTTTGAGTTAATTTTGGTACACGGTGACAGATAGTCTAGTTTTATTCTTTTGCATGTGGCTTCAAAGGCAACAGAAGTAAAAGCTAAAATAAATGAATGGGACTATATGAAACTAAAAATCTTCTGGACAGCAAAAGAAACCATCGACAAAATAAAGAGGCAACCAACTAAATGGGAGAAGATTTCTGCAAACCATGCTTCTGATAAGGGGCTAATATCCAAAATATACAAGGAACTCATACAACTCCACAACAAGAAAACAAACAATCCAATATAAAAATGGGCAGAGGACCTGAATAGACATTTTTCCAAAGGAGACATATAAATGGCAAATAGACATATGAAAAAATGTTCAACATCATTAATCATCAGAGAAATGCAAATAAAAACCATCTCACACCAGTTAGTATAACTATCATTAACAAGACAAATAGTAACAAGTGTTGGAGAGGCTGTGGAGAAAAAGGAAACCTCATACTCTCTTGGTGGGAATGCAGATTGGTCCAACTGCTATGGAAGGCAGTTTGGAAGTTCCTCAAAAAATTAAGAATAGAATTACCATATGACCCAGCAATCCCTCTCCTGGGTATCTACATAAAAAAATCTGAAAACGCTTATTTGTAAAGACATAAGTGCTCCCATGTTCATTGCAACTATATTTACAGTGGCTGAGACATGGAAACAAACAAAGTGTCCTTTGACAGATGATTGGCTAAAGAAGAGGTAGTATATATACACAATGGAATACTATTCTGCCATAAGAAAATATGAAATAGTGCCATTTACAACAACATGGATGGATCTTGAGATTACTATGCAAGCAAAATAAGTCACATAGAAAAAGTCGAGAACCATATGATTTCACTGATATGTTGTATATAAAACTGAAAACAACAAAAGAACAAGACAAGCAAATGAAGAAACAAAATCTCATAGAGACATACAATAGGTTAGTGGTTACCAGAAGGTTGGCGGAAGGGATTGGTAGATTAGGGACTGGTGATGGAAGGAGAAGTGACTCGGGGTGGTGAATACACAATGTGATAAATAGAAGACGCATTACAGAATTATACACCTGAAACTTATGTAACTTTATTAACAATTGTCACCCCAATAAACTTTATTTTTTTTTAAAAAGTCCTCCATTCTGTAATAGTGATATGACAGGATCAGAAGTTCTGACAACTAAAATATATATTAAATTATTTAAAAAGTATCTGCCACCTAGTAAGTTTTTGAAAGAAGAATCCACATTATTATTTTTTATTATTTTATTTGGAATCAGCCAATAACGTTGGGCTTTTCCACTAAAAATGAAAATTAATTTATATAAATAATATTCAGCAAACAACTTCAATAATTGAACTTCCTGATTCTTTAGTACATAATATAATCTGTAGTTGAAGTTCATATGGGGCCATGTTAACATTTCTTAGGGATAGTTTTGGTTGAATATCATTACATATAAACAACCCCTAAACTTAGTGGGTTTTGTAGAATAACAGCTCAGCTGTGTGGTTCTTTGTTTTTTGTTTTTTTTTTTTTTTTTTTTCCACTATGTTGCAATTTGATGCTAGGTAGAGATGCACTATCTCTGTAGGTCTAGATATTCAAGATGTTTCACCCACATGGCTACATTTCATGTCAGATGAGGGCTCCGAACTCAGCTATCAGAAGCCCTCCGTTTGGGCTTCTTACACAGTGATGGATGGGTTCCAACAGGGATGCCTTGAGAGGGAATTGCCTAAGGATGAGCGTATACGTACTGAAAAGAAAAGAAAGCCTAGAATGAAGCTCTGATGAATATCAATATTTTTTTTAAATAGGCACCAAAAATAAATCCGAGAAAGAGAAGTAAACTAGAGGTATAGAAAGAAAACAAGAATATTATTTTGCTATGGGAAAGAACTGTGACAAATGCTATTGAGAGGCCAAATGGGATGAGCATTACATTTTGTGCCTAGTGCTTAGCAACAAGTAGATTACTGCAGACTTGTGAAAGCAATTGTATCTTATGCACGAGAGTGAGGAATAAATGGGAAAGTGTAGAAACCTGCAGATGACTTTAAAATAGAGGAGAGGGGTAAGTTTGCCGTGAGGAAGTATGCTAAAGAATTATTTTATTTTTGTTTTGTTTTGTTTTATTTATTTTGTTTTGTAGGTTTTGTTGTGTTTGTTTCAAGAAATAAGTGGTATGCTTGTAATACTGATAAGAGAAAACCATAAAACAGAAATGTTAAGGGCACAAAAGAAAAAAGAGAAAATCTATGATTTATAGTATCTTAAAATCTTTATAACATTTGTCATATTATGACTTACAAGGATTTTTTGTTCAGAAATCACCCACTGTGGTAGAACTCTATAGTTTCCGAGGTCACAAGTGGAACTTTATATATCCTCCCCTTTCTTTTAAGTGCAAATATAATTTTATTTTCATTTAGACATTATTTCCTGACATTTATTTATTTGCCCTATTTTAAACTTATATACAGATTCTCAGATTATTTTCTTCTGAAAGATTTTCTTAGAAATACAGGGAACATGGGGGAAAAAAGCAGAACCTTATACTATTATATAAATTATATCAAATCAATAAACACAACTACATTTCCTGAATGTTACAGATGTTGAACATCATGAAATATCATTTAGTTTATTAAAATAAATTTAAGGAGTAGTATATTCCATGCCAAATATATAAATTATAAATAATCTATAATAATAAATATTAAATGACAAGAATTAGCTCATATGGCTTCTCATTTTAAGAATACATATAAACATTAATCAAAGTGTCATTTTATCTTTTGCTTATATTGTTAGATATGTGATGATATTGGGTTGTTTTCCATTGATTAGTGTACATGTAGTCATTAATATTTATAGAAATTTTCACTGACTTTTATTAGAGTTAGGCAATAGGCACATTTTCATTAATCAAACAAATGTAAATTATTTGTGAACTGGGATATACACTACAGAATGAGGACATCAGAGTGAATGAATTTTTAGTTGAACTTTTTACATGATCCCTTGTTTGACTTCTAAAGCTATTCAGGAGATTACAAATACTATACCGGTATTATTTGCCTAGATTGAAGAATTGTGATCTCAAAGACCTTATTCTAAGGATGAGTTAACAAGATTTAGAGGTCTGTCACACAGGAGCTATAAAGTTTTTGTCAAATGTATTCATTATTATGAAGAATTTATTAATAAAACATTTCATACCAAAGCAGAGTTCACATTTTCTCATTTTAATACTTTGCTGTAAAGTAAGCAATTAGCAATTATTGAATTACCTTTGTCACAACATAAATATTTCACTTATTTTAATTGTACCAAGAAAAATTGTACATTTAAAAAAATAAGATGGCATAATACTAAAATTGAATAAACATTAGTTATAATAATGGAACAAATGTGGTAATAAATTCATTTCAATATCTAGGTTATAATGTCACTGTTAAATAATAGAATAAAATAATGTATGAATATCAGTTTTATATTTCTTGTAAACATCATTTATCAATGTAAAGATGTGGATATTATATCAGATAGATAGGTAGATAGATAGATAGATAGATAGATAGATAGGGATACAATCTATACACATACTCATAAATGTTTTTCAATATATTACTCACAGAAATATGCTAAAACTTAATAATGTGAAAAAACTATTGAGTAAAAGTATTTTCTTTTTTCTGTCATATTTTTTCCCTAAATATTCTGCTCACTTATAATTTATATGTCATACCTTTGGATCTCTGTCTAATTTATGTGCAGTTTTCTTACTTTTTCATTTCTTTCTTTCTGTTATAAATAATTCACAAAGTAATGTTTTTTACTCAAAAGTCTTATAAAAACCATCATTCTCCTGAATTCTCTGATAGAACACTTTGATGATGCATTACACCAATATATCATTAGAATGCTATTGTACTATTGTATTATTGTAATGCATCAAAAAAACACCAATATTCTAATGTTGGTGTTAATCATAAGAGTAATTCTAGTAGATCTGTAATAATGATTTGACATTTTTTTAAGTTTTCTATTAGACCTGAAGCAATAGAACTAATTTAAAATGTGGACAAAAATAGAAAAAGGCTATATATGCTATTGGTTTACCAATAATTTATATATTTACCTTCATATCTCAGTGAAATAGGATTTTCACAGTAAAGTTTAATCATGTATATTAGGGTGACTGAGCTCTCATAAATTAATACCTTCATTGGATTAATTATCCATTTCTTAAACAACACCACACACCAAAGGAAATATTGAAGGAAGATATTGAAAGCTACTGTTGTGATAATTAAGCTACTTTTGTATTAGAAACTATCTTCCTTTTTTTCTTTGCCATATTCTTCATACATTGTCATTAAAAGCAAAACATAAAATTATATTGCTATATTATAATTGCATATATATGTATACACACACACACACACACACACACACACACACACATATATATAACCTCAATTTCAATATTCATGTATGTGCTCCTTATTTGGACACGATTTAAGTTAATAATTTGAAGGATGAAGACAACTTATAAGTTGATGCAGAGTGTTATATTGAAAAGAAATATAGATAGTTTAATTCCAGCAAACATAATGGAGTCATAAAACCATATTGCAATGGAATTTAACCAAAGTTATTTTAGTTAGAAAAGATTCTGACATATTCCAAGAGTAGCATGAAAGTTCCTGATAGGGAGATCTGGAGAGATAGATGAATGTAAAAGAATCATGATGTTACAAGTATGTAACCAAATTAAAAATAAAAATGTGATTTCAGTTTGGATTTTAATTTGTCTTTTTATTATTATGTGTTCTAGATTTTTGCAGTACTAACCCCTGAGGATTCATTCATGCACACAAGGCCTCTGCACACAAGGCCTCTGGGCTTGTCCATATGGCATGTGTTAGCCAATGGAACAAAAGTTAACATAACATGAGGTTTAAAATGCCTTGGGTTTATCCTCTCTTGCTTGTTTGACCTCTTCTGCCGCCATGTGAACAATTCTGGGCTTATCTTAGAGAGAACAAGGCCATGCGTAGAGAGGCCTCAGCAGTACCAACCCTCCCTGCCATCACAGTTGAAGTCTAAGACATGTGAATTAGTATTTTCTAGACCATAGTTCTGCAACTCATCCAGCCCCACCCAAATGAATCAACCAGGGAATCTACAGAATAGTGGGGCATAATAAGTATTAATTGATTTAATCAAGAAGTTTCAAACTGGTTTGTTATGAAGCAAATGCTAGCTGATACTTTGGAAAAGAGATACACTGGACAGCAGCCATGTATTAATAATAACTTAAATTTGAATAATTTGAAAGTTTAATTGCAATGCATGATTATTTTCTGATAATTTAAATTGATAGATTTCATTTTACATTATTTTATTTTTTTTCATTGCAGCTTGGGGGAGAGTATAGATGTTATTGCTGAAAGTTTAGCAGAATGAAATAATCATAAATAATATTCCAAGTTTTTCCTTTTAAAGTGCATTCACAGTTTTTCTCTGTCTCTGAGTTGGTAACTATGCAAGTAAAAGTAATTCTAAAACTAAGAAACACAAAGAAAAATAGTTTTATTAAAAGCTTAGATAGTCATTGTCTAGAGTGAAGCAAAATAGTTTCATGTAATTCAAACACTGGTTTAATGAGAATAAGATTAAGAGGGAAATTGTAATATAGCAATATAGAGGGAAGCATACAGCCACGTGGGTAGGTGATTAAATATTAAAAAACAAACTCTCTCAGTGAAATATGTATTTAAATTACTTACACTATTTACTATAAATCTTATAAAATAACGAATGCCTTGAGAAGTAGGAGTGCACCTTATTTGGAAGGCCTGTTATGACATATTCAACATGTGCAATATCATTTTCTGCAAAGTGATGAATTACAGGAATAAACACTAGACTAAAACTACAATAACTGATACTATGTATGATAAGAATGTCTTTGAAATGAAATAATAAAAGGGAAGCTTTATAAGTTCCATGGTAATAGGAAAGCAGGTATGGGATATTTAATGTACATTCAGATATTAATTTTAATAAAATGCAAAAATGAGGCATGAAAACATTACTTCTTATCATATAAAAAATAGAATTGAAGTCATTCCTTTAATGCAGAAAACTATACCAGAAGAGTAAAAGGAAAGAAAATAGACTTTTTTATGGTTATATATATATTTCCTGGAAAATATAAGAATGTAATATAGAAATTTAGTAGAAAGCATTTTATTATGGAAAAAATAAGGAAATAACAAAATCTATATTATAAGACTATGCTATACCATACTACACAAGAGACTGGCTATCTAAATTTGGTTATCTAATTGCAGATTATAAAATTTGAAAATCAAAACAAAGTATAATGTCCATTGGGAAATTATTATGTTTTAATATATTTTGAATATGTCATATGTTAAAATAAATTGATAATTACTTCTATGGTTTTAAAATAAATTTATCCACTAAGTAGGACACTATAAATAATCAATATGCTCTCTGTAATACTATGCCATATGCTATATTTGCCTTATAACAATTACATCCAAAGTATTAGGGTGACATTACCTCAATTTTATACAAAGAATCTGAGATTAAGAAAAGCTAAATGATTCAAACCATGTCAAAATGATGAATCTCTGAATTGAACAAACATATTCACTACCAGATGCAGTAATTTTCCAACATATTATGAAGTCACAGGTATGAGTATATTTTCTAGATATAATCATAAATGTCTATACTATTTAATGATATAAAGTCATAAGATCATTAGGATGAATCCCCATGTTATCTTGTCATGTATATAATATGTAAGAGAATGGCAAATAGAGAGCATAGTCAAATTCTATGATTGCAGAGATGAAATTTCAAATGAATGCTTGTTACAGTATTGGATTTATAAATAGACAGAATATGCATTTTGATTTTTCTAAGTTAGTACAAAATCACCAATAAAAATAAATAACTCTTTAACATCTATTTAATGAAATCAGAAAATCCTCTGTAAATGAAAATTTCAAGAACTATACTGGATAAAAATGATATAAATTATGTTATTCTTTTTTGTAATCAGATGAGTAATGATATTCTAAGAGGATAATAAACTCAAATCATCTTAGCAGTATATTATAAGGATATAATGCATAATGCGATTCCTCATGACCCCAGGTGTTCATCATATTATTACATCGAGGGAAAAGTGGTCTTTATATTTACACCTTAAATAATGGCCTCACTATATATTCTCAGTGTATTTTGTCATTGCTGTGTTCTTGGTAGTGTCAAGAGAAATACTGAGAAGAGACTGAAATAATCAAATGCACCATTATTCTGGGGAATCAATTTTTATATATTTGTTTATATTGTTACTTTAAGCATGTAGTTTTAATTTGATTATAGTTTTTAAAAATGGTGCAACCACACTATATAACAAAAAACACAGTATGGAAGCTTAAAAAATTGTCCCTATATCACATAACACACAGTGTAATTTTACACCTCTCTTAATAGTTACAGGAATGTGATATCTGGGATGAAGCAAAAATTATCCATGAGGTCTGAATTTGAAGACGTAATGTGCCAAGCTATTCAGTTCTGTTGTGAAATAAGAAAGACAAGAATACTAATACAAGTAATAGTACATTTATGTACATTCTGTATATACTTTGTTTTTGTTTTTGTTTTTGTTTTTGTTTTATTTTTTTGCTGTGCTGACCTCAAGAAGTATGTAGCACAAAAATGTAGTACTGCAGCAAACGGGATTTGCTTTTGTGGATGAAACTTCTCTGAAAAGCAAGCAGAAAGAAGAAACTGATTGGGAGAAGGAAAGATAGGCCATTATTTGAATGGAATACATTAGATCTGAAGTTTTGTTTGACTCCTAAATTTTATAATTTTATTCTCATTATTACATAAGGATCTAGGCATTAGATAATGATGATGACAAAGTATGTTCTTAAAAACTCTTAGACAGATACACATACCAAATAAAAACCTCACACATATAATTTTAAATGATGTTCATTTGTCCATTTACTATCATAACTAAAGGTCTTCCCCAGTTCTTTTCACATTCATCATTAATAATTTTTTCCATTGTATCTCAGTTCTATATAATGTTCAGTTGCTATTAAGCATCCTTTAATTTTCCAGAATGTTAAGATTATACTGAAATCTCTACATGAATAAACTAATGTAAGTATGTAATAAACAGTGTCAAAGTCTTTGAATAATCTCACAGCAACTAAACCATTTATCAACTAAGAAACCTAATGCAATAAATAGAGGGAAGATCAATACTTCATCATTTGTAAACATATTCCATGAGCCTCAAATGGATAGAATTCTGTTGACAAGTTAAAAAATTAAAGGATGGCTATTTCTATGAAACATTATCTGCTTAAGCAGACTGAACATTGAATCACAAAGTAAGTGTTAACACTTTGAATTATAACTGATATTCTTGGTGGCATCTATTATACTCCCTTGAATAAAGAAAAAAAAAAAACAATCAATGAATGCAGCAAAGAAAAAGGAAGAAATTCACTCAGATCACATTAGTAACGTCTCCTTAGGTTACCACTTTTCTTAGTAATTCTATCATTGTCAGAGGCTACTATGATTAGTCTATTTTATTTGTTATTATTATGGATATGTTTAATCATATTAGAAGAGTTTACAGCATATTAGGGAAGATAAATATTAATGTTATATCAAGCGTATTTTTAATATTAAAGCACTTTCATGATGGTTAATAAAGTTATTTTCAACTTCATTCTTCTGAATTATAGTCCAATATTTTAAATTCATTTTTTAAATTATATAGTCAATTACTTTAAAAATAAGTATAAAATTATACTTAGATTTTATTTTTAGTAGAGTTTTATTAAATGTTACATGTGTTTATGATCGTGGAAGTTATTCCATCACTGAAAATTGAGTATTTCCATCTCTCTCTCTCAGCTTCAAAAATTACTACTGGATTAAAAATTTGAATTAAATACATGAATCAAGAGTATTTAAAGTAGAGAAATGAATGTGCTCTGTTTTGATATGTTCAATAATATGTCTAGAATATATATTGTATATATATATATATATATACACACATACATATATATGTTGACATAAGTATTATATAGATATGATGAGGTAGTGTTTAGATCTCATGTTATATAGCCATTGTTGACGTATATGTTTGAGTCTTGAAGCACTCTTTATGATGAAAGATGCCAATAGTGAAAAGGAAAAAATACTAAATTCAGCATGATAGTTTTCTTGACTCAACAATAAAGGGCCTTTTTGACTTTATCAAATTTCAAAGGGAAATATTAGAAACTCTAAGAATAAAATAGTTATCTCACGTGTTTCCTTATCTTTAAATTTATAATATGCTACATGGAGTTATTTTATTTCTATATTTAGTATTTACTCTTCATTTTTCCTAGGTAATGGACCATAGTCATAGCATATTTAACATTAAGGATTTTAATTAAGCTAGAATTCCATTAAAGTTTCATAGCATATAATTAGTTTTACATTTGCTAAGGTATATAATTCAGTTCACATGCTCAAATATTGGCCAAACAATTGGTCATATTTTGAGCCTAAGTATTCAAATATATAAAACAATGAGGTTTAGTTTGCTACATTTCCAGTAACTTCACAAAGTCATAAAAATGTTTTAAAAAAATTATCGTGTTGGTCAAGACACAAGTACAACCAAAATGTCCTTCAGCACATGATTGGTTAAAGAAGATGTGGTACATATACACAACAGACTGTGACTCGGCCATAAGAAAAGATGAAATACTAATATTTGCAACAACATGGATGGATCTTGAACTTATCATTTTAAGCAAAATAAGTCAGACAGAAAAAGTTGAGAACTGTATGACTACACTTATATGTGGGATATAAAATTGAAAGCAACAAACAAACAAGACAAACAAACAACAAAAACTCATAGACACAGACAACAGTTTGGTGGTTACCAAGGGTAAGGTGGGAGGGGGTGGTAGAAGAGGAAAAAGAGGTCAAATATATGGTGATGGAAGGAGAACTGACTCTGGGTGGTGAACACACAGTGGGATTTATAGATGATGTATTACAGAATTGTACACTTGAAACCTATGTAATTTTACTAACCAATGTCAGTCACTCCATCAGATTGTAGGAGAACTAACATGGCCAATAATCTAGACTTCAAAAAAGTATATATTTGCTTAAATATTTTGTTTTAAATAGTGTTTTGTTTATAATGGTGTATTAACCAGAGAGGAAGCAGTCCAAATTACTATAGTGTTACCACACTGAAAAATCATGTAAACAAAATAAATTTTAGGAGAAAAATGCCTGCCTTCACAAAATTATAAGCCCTGGGAGAATAAACGAAATGTGTCAAGTTTAAGGAAAAGGATGCTCATCTGATTCACTGTAAGGGCAGATATCAGAATGTATGATGAAGCTATGCTTGCCCTATTATTATGAATCACATATGTAAGGACCTAAATAAGAACTAATTCATAATTTTCTAGGCAAAAAAAATGCATACTTCTGATGCAACACCTTTGGGATTTATTTTATATGTTCTGGAAAGTAGAGAAATATGTGTCTTCATAGGCATTTAGGTAAGGCTCTATTTATCACAGATAACTTGTTGGACCATCCACAAAAGCTGTCAATGTAATAATGACTATAAAGTAAATGTTATTTATTTCTAATGCTATGGAGTCAGTTCCACTGAAAAAAATTTAAACTACTTTTGAATTTAAACAGCAAGTGCATGGCCAAAATTTTATTAAATTGCTGAAAGTGATATGGAAGAGCTAACTAACTGATGATTATATCATACAAAAAATTATTTCAAAAAAATTTCTACAGAAACCTTAGTTTTATACACACACACATACACACACACACACACACAGGGGGTGACAAAAGAGTGTATATATATTTCAAGAAAGGAAAAATACTATTAATATATACCAATATTAAAAGATGAATACAAGTCATGTTTGACTTCTGTAATTACAAGAGGTGCTCAAAGTGGTTACCACAAGCGTCCAGACACTTCTGATTACGGAGAACTACTGCTTGAGCAACGTTGACCAAAGTGATGTTAACATCTCTTAAAATGTGTATACATTTTTTGGCACCCCCAGTATATCTATATCATCTATATCTATATCTATATCTATCTACACATACATGCATATACACACATATATGTATATGTATACATGCATATATATATATATTATATGTGCATATGTATATATTATATAAGTATACATATATGTATATAGTAAAAAGTATTAATAAAGGTAGAATTATTGATTTACTGAGTTTGTACTATGTGCTAATACAAATATAATTAATACAAAGCATATCAATGAATCTCGCACCTATGCTTAAAATTAGTCACGAATTGTCAAAACTTTTCAAAAATGTCATTGGATATAACTTGGTAAATAATGTTTTTATTAATTTTTTTCATAGTTATATTGCTACATTTGAAATAAATACTTGTAATAAAACATGCAGTAATATATTTCATGATTTATAATATTTAGGATTTGTGAACTCTCTTCAGTTATATATAAAAAAAAATATTTGCTGAAAAAGTATGTCCTTAAACTATTTCTGCTGCTTTAGGGTTTTTGTTTTGTTTTATTTTTCCCTTCTTAAGAATTTCAGGTCTGAAAAGATCCTGAGAATATTATCTCATTAATCTGTGAAACTTTTTGGTGACCTTAGTGACAAATGTTTTAGTCTCCATTTCACAGATGGAGAAACTTGGGTAGATAAAGGTTAATTTGTTTGTGTAAGTTGACACACCATGCCAATGGCTAAGTTCTTAGAAGAATTAAGGTTCTTGACTTCTTGGCTACTATATTATCCATTCTATCATTTTCACAACTTTGAAAACAAAGTACCTCAAAACAGAATAAAATACCTTACAATTACTTGTCCTCAATCACATTTAGGCAAGTGGCTACTTCCCTTAACATCTTCTATTGCTGAATCTAATATTCATTATCTTAAAAACACACACCAGATAGAACAAGTAAATGAACACATGATAAGAAAACATCACCTGTTATTGTCTTAGTAGATATAATCACTTTCTTGGGAGGAAAGAGTCTAAAAGAAGAGATCAGGGACTCAAAAATAATTCTCTCTCTTAAGAAATTGTAACAAAACTGAATTGGAATAATTCTATTGTTTGAAAATAAGACTGAGTGAATTACAGTGAATAAAATAAAGTAGTTTTGCTTTTTTTGCATCCCAATTGACCATACGGAGATCCACATAAACAAACAGAATATTTTTACATACCTATACTTAGCAATAGAATATAAGTTAAATCTTCCAAAGTTTCCAAAAAAAATATGCTCTTCTGTTACAAAGCAAAGCAAAAAGGAAGTTTCAAAATGTCAAATATGACCAAGGAAAACATTAAAATATGTTTTTCCATCTAAAAAAATCTAAGACCAGATTTATAAAACTTCTCATAAACTCAATTATCAGCCCCTAATCTGACATCTCAAAAAAAAAAGCTATCAGTAATTTCATTTTTAAAGTATTTTTTATGCTTGGTAAAAACATTTATTTATGTTATATTAAAAGAAGACCTATTACATAATCTTCCTCCAGGAATCTAATTGGAGATCAGGGATACATGTCAGTTAAGAGATTCACAAGTAAGTTGATTGTTTATGTTTCACATCTTCTATGTGAGTTATTTTTTAATTGAATAAAGGTTTGCCTTAGATTTTAAAACTTGGGGAACATTTCCTTTATTAAAAATAAAAGTCACAGTAAGATTTGGTAAGGCAAGGTGCTTTTTGTGAAGTATATTATTATGGCTGCCATTTTGCAGTTTATTAAATGATAATTCTCAAAATAAAAAATTCAGGTGTGGAGTTCATTACTCAGTCCTAAAGGATATTTTACTGGAAAAATAAATGGTATTGTGCTATGCAAATAGAACTTTTTAATGAGCTCTTTTTTATTTTACTTTGGTTTTATACTTATTGAAAGCATTGATTTAATGGAGGGTTCAAAATTATTATTCCTGCTGCTACGTTATAAACAGACAATGCATTAGTCTGAGTCCCAGAGCTAACTTTGTTAAATTGACTAATTGTGATCTAGCATGCACAGCTTCAGTGTGAAAATTGTAATTTGCTTATACACCAGGGGTGCCAAAAAAAATGTATACAAGGGGGCACTTTGTTCAATGTTGCTCAAGCAGTAGTTCACCACAATCAGAAGTGCCTGGACACTGATGGTAACCACTTTGAGCACCTCTTGTAATTGCAGAAGTCAAAAGTGACTGGTATTCATCTTTTGTTATTGGTATATACTGAGTTTTACAACTTTAATACAGTTTTCCTTTCTTAAAATGTGTATACATATTTTTTGGCACCCTCTGTATTTTACACAAAAAATAAACCCAATAATTTGTAGTAGCTGAAAGAAAATGTTTATTATAGTGCATCTATACAAGATTTATTCTACTATAGAAATTAGTACCCTAACATATATAATATTTAACTCAATTCTATCCCGTAAATAATGGACATGGTGAATGTATTTCTGAATTAATAATCACTAAGCAAAATCTGAAGAGATTAACTGAACATTGTGGGGTAGTTATTGAAACTTTCTTTTTTCTTAATTAGAACTGTCTTAGTTAATCTTTGGATATATTCTAATATAGCAGAAAACATTTTGAAAGGGGGTGATTTACAAATTAATTCAAAATCTGGTATCACCACTTTCTAATTACTAGACTAGTTGCAAGTTATTTCTTTATTTTACTCTCATTTGTAAAATAATGATAAGCCACATGTCCTACAAACCTGCTTTGAAAATTAGAAAAGACATTTATAAAGTAAAGATTTTAGAGCCTGGGAGATTCTAAGTGCTTGGTGAGGATAATATTAGTGATATAATGAATAATATCTATTGACATTTATGTGTCAGTAACAATAAAAAGTGTTTTATATACTTTTTTTGTCAAAATTTCATCAAAACAATGCTAATTTACAGATGAAGAAATTGAGCTTTAAAGTTTTCCATAATCAGTTTAAAGCTATGCTAAATAAAAAAGAAAAAAAAAGTGAAGCTAGGATACAAAATCATGCCTGAATCAATCTGAGATTTAATAAAGTTGACAGGTTTCCATGCCATACAATATATTCTCTCCATCTTCCATCTCTCTAAATTATATATTTGAACTTTGAAGATGACATCTATTTTGCTTACCATTGTTAGATGTAAATATATTCTGAAAGTTACATAGTTAAAAGTGACAGAATTGGGATCTTACTGAGGTAGTTTTAAATGCTAAATTATAGGTTGATTCTCCATGGAATTTTTAGTTGAATTTTCTTCATACTTTGAGTACTTTGATAATGTTACACAGTTGTCAGTATTTGAGCACCTGCCTCCTAAAACATTCTCTCTTTTTGCTTTTTATATCTCCCTTAATTAAAATCCGTACTCCTTTGTATAAGATGCAAATACTGTCACACTCTAGTGACTACCTCACAACTCCAATCTCAAGCATTATAGTTATATTAGTCATATTAAACTACTTGCATTTTCTTAATATGGTCATTGATTTATGCTTGTATGTGTTATTTTTTTTTTTTCATTTAACCAACTCATTAAATACTTCTTGAATAAACTGAAAGGATGAAAATGAAAAAGTGCATGAAATTCTTGACACTATGCCTAGTACATACATCTTATTATATATTTATATTTTAGCTTGTACTACAACAGGCCAAAATTATGTTGTCTTCTTTGCTCCTTTGCTTTCTCTAACTTGAAAATATATCCAGAATCTGGTCATTACTCTATCATCTCCATTGTAATCTCCTATATTCTATCTTTATTGTTTTTCAGTTTTTTTTCCAAACAATAGTAAGAGTGATCCTATCAAAATTAATAGATATGTAACTTCCTTACTCAAAATGCTAATGCTCCTATTACTTCCCATCTCGTATAGTATAATTCATTTCTCTCTCTCTCCCTTTCTCCCTCTCCCTCAACACTATCTTCATCTCCATTCCCCCGCCCTGTCCCTCTGCCTCTGTTCCTGTAGAGCTATACTGATATTCTTATTGTTTCTTGCATAGACTAGGTGGGACATGATTCTAATTCAGGACGTGTACAGGCACCTATTTCTTCCTGAAACATTCTTCCCCTGATAGAGGTGTAATTCATTTGCCCACATCTTTTAAGTATTTTCCAAATAAATAAATAAATCAGTATTTCAATGATGTTTTATTTCCTTTTATTTTTTAGTCATCAACTAACATACTATACACTCACTTTTTCATACTAACTTTCCCTAGAAGTGCTGGAATTTTGTTTGTTTGTTTGTTTTTATATCAATACCTAGAACAGAACTGGACACAAAAAACATTTGACAATATTTGTTGAATGACTATATTAACCTACACTTTTTTAAATTGAAGATTAAATAATGAGTAATTCCCCAGATTATTGTAACATCTTCCTAAACATAATGATAGCAAGTGATATTCAGATTATTTAGATTACAATGAACAGAAATCCAACTCACACTATCTTAGGTTAAAAAATAAATGTGTTTGCTTAATTAATTTGCAAACATAGGACTCTGTAATTAGGCCATCCATAGTCAGGGGCTCTGAACCACCCAGAATTTCTCTTTCTCTCTGTAAGTTGGTTATATTCTTTCCCATTTCAGAATCTATCTTCAACTGGAAGAAACAGGGTCAGCTTCATGGGCATGAAACTTATGCAGCTTCACAAGGCTCTGTGCCCAGAAGAGCCTTGTGTTTGGTTTAATAATCAATCTCCTGTTGCTGTCTTGAGATTTGAACAATCCTTTCATTTTCATCTTGCCCTTAAGGCCCTCAACATTATATTATGTAGCTGGTCCAGGGTAGAGATAGTGGTTCAATATGCTTTGGACTTTTTATTTACACAATTTATCTATTCCCAAGAAAGTGGTTTCTTTTGTCCTCTTTTGCCTACCACTAGTGTCAGTTCAAGATACATAAGGGATCCTATTGGCACACAGTGAGTCCTTTCCCATTGGTCTACACAGCTCTGTGTTTGAAAAGAGAGATATTTTACTAGATACGAGTATCTCTTGGATGAGGCAAGTTCTCAGATATGAGATATAAGTAAAGATATATTCACAAGAATAAAATTGGGGGTGTAATGCTTATGAAATAAAAACAACAGATGTACATTACTTTGTATAACGCTGTAATTTGTGGGTATGTAATTTTGTAAATAATTATTGTTTACCCACTTAATGTACTCTCATTTTCCAACATTATGAATAATACCACTATGAAATCTTATTACATAATCCTATTACATAAATATTTTTGCATAAATCTTTGTCTATACTTCTGATCATTTTCTTAGATATGAAGTCTTAGAAATTTAATCTCTAGTTTACATGATATGAATAAATTTCACTTTTTGATTCATATTTTCGAGTTGATTCCAAGATGGATTTTATGACAATTTATGTTCTCATCAGTCATCATGAAGGTGCCACACTCTCAGCATATTTTCCAGAATTCAATATTATGTTAAACATGGCCTAATAATTTGATAGGTAAAAAGAAGAATTTCTATGACCTCAATATAGAGGTCAATCAAAGTAAAGGTCAAACTTTACTTTGATTCCTGGTTAGGTGGGACATAGTTGTTACATATTTATTAGTAGTGTTTATTTCATATTTCATAACTTGTCTACTTATGTTCTTTGTTTGTTTATTGCATTTCTTATCAGTTTATAGGGAGGGTTTCAATGTTGTCTCAATTGTAGGAAATTGTTTCCATAATGATTTATATTTGATTATTTCTTTTATATTTAACTTACAATGAATCTTTGATATGTTACTTTTTTTGGGGTGGTGGGTAAGTAAAAATGTAAGTTGTTATGCTATACTCTGACTTTTGTAATAATCCAAATGTATAATTTCAAACTTGATTATATAAAATAATTCCGACAAATTTGTTTCATTAAAAACCATTAACTATCCAACCAAATCCTCACTGCCAACTCCCATAAAGCTATATCAATGTCAGGAGTTGGCAAAACAATGGATTAATTACATCATGATTCTAACCCAGTGCTAAGTGCACAAAACACACAATAATCATTTATCTTTCTTCGTTTTCTCCTCTTTTACTCCTTTTTTAAATTCAAGTTTATTAGGGTGACAATTGTTAGTAAAGTTACATAGGTTTCAAGTGTATAAGTTTGTAATACATCATCTATATATCATCTTGTATGTTCACCACCCTGAGTTATTTCTCCTTCCATCACCACATATTTGATCCCTTTTAACCTCATCTACCAACCCCCCCACCCCTTACTGTCTGGTAACCACTAAACTATTGTCTGTGTCTATGAGTTTTTCTTTCTTCATTTGTTTGTCTTGTTACTCTGTTGTTTTCAGTTTTATATACTACATATCAGTAAAATCATAAGGTTCTCGACTTTTTCTGTCTGACTTATTTCACTTACCATAATAATCTCAAGATCCATCCAGGTTGTCACAAATCGCACTACTTCTACTCTTTTTAAAATAATGTTATTCAGACATCATAGGCACATTTTCTTGCCATTCCACAATAATCCATGGAAGGTCTATCAAAATCTCACTAATAGAGATATACATCTTCTCTGTTAAAGTTTTCCCCAAAGAACTGCAAATATTCTTTAAGATGTGGCATCTTCAATTATTAATAGTAAAGCCTTACCAGAGAGTTATCTGTGGCTCTAATGAAGAAGTCAGATATAAGCTGAAAAGATATATATGTGTGAATAAACAAAAATTATTTCACATTCATATTCTCTCTGAACTCGAATGTAAAATTATTTTAAAAAGCCCTATTATTATTCTGTACAGAGTGAGGAGAATATATATATATATATATATATATATATATATATATATATATATTCTAACAAATATATATAAACTAACAAATATATATATAGTCTAACAAATATATTATATATATAGTATATATATATATTCTATATATATACAAATATATATAATCTAACAAATATATATATAATCTAACAAATATATATAATTTATATTATATATTATATATATTATATATATTATTATATATTATATAATTATATAATTATATAATTATATATTATATAGATATATATTATATATGATATATATTGCATTATATTATATAATTATATATTATATAATAATATATTTATATATTATTATATAATAATATATAATAATATATAATATATAATATATAAAAATATATATTCTATATATAAATATATAATCTAACAAATATATATAATCTAACATATATATAATATACATATATTATATATATATTATATATATAACAAATATATATATAATATATAATATATATAACAAATATATATAATCTAACAAATATATATATAATATATATATAATCTAACAAATATATTATATATATTAACAGTTCCAATCATTGTCATAATCCTCTCCATTTTTTCATATCTTATTTATAATTATAGCATGGCATTTTCTATGTGCTTGGCATTTTTCTAAGTACTTCATATATATTTGCACATTTAGTGCAAATAGACCTGTGAAGTAGGTACTGTTATTAATCTCATTTTTCAGATTTGAAAATTAAGGTCCAAAAGGTATGTAATAGAAACAAAGGTTGGAGTTTAACACAAACAAAGTGATGTCAACTTGAGGAGCAAACTCCTAGACAGGAAGAAATCACAGCAAGGTAAGCTGCATAACTGCCTTCAAATTCTTCTGTAGTCACTGGCTGTTTCCTAAACTGTATAATACACTTGGTGAGACTACAAGAAACCTTAAAAACACTGAGTAAAGAACAAAAATAAGATCCACTATCTTTACATTTAACACGTATTTGTGTAACATCCTGGCTGATTCAAGAATAACAGCATAAGAAAGAAGAATAGGTGGAATAATATTGGAGAACTAATAAAACATTCGTTATTTGGAGATAATGATTGTATAGCTAGAAAATAACAAAGCTTTACAAATTATTAGAACTAATAAGTGAATTTATCAGGTTTGATAGAACTAAAGTCAATATACAAGATTCAATTGTACATTACATACACTACAAACAGAAAAGAAAAAAGAAAACCTTCAGAAAACAACAAATTCAAATCCAGTGAGCAAAAAGCACCCACCAGAATGACTAATATTAAAAAATCCAAAGCCAAATACTGGTGATAATTTGCAGCAACTGGAATTGTCTTATGGTACGATTAGAAGTCTAATTGCTTTGGAATGTCGATTGATCTTTTTAAAGCTAAGTATGTGTATATGCAGTGACTCGACATTTCCCTATTTGAATTAGAAATAAGTATAAGTATAATATGTCCAACAAAAAAGCGTTCACATATATTTACAATGACTTTGTTTGTAATAGACACAACTTGAAAACAACTGCCCCTCAATAATAAGAGAGGTTAATATACTATATGTTGTAACACTGGACTATTACAGAAAAATGGGGAAGAAATGAACTTCTAATGTGCACCTTGGTAAAATCTCATAGACATAACTTTTAGGGAAATTATTCACAAAAGAATTTGTAATTTCAATCATATTAAGTTCCAAAAAAGGCTAAAGTAACCTGTTGTGGAAGTCAAAAGAATGATTACCATTGTGAGGTTCACTGTTTAGGAGCCTTCTGGTGCTAGAAACTTTCTATCTCTTTATACCTATGTGTCTAACTGCACCTGTATACTATATACATACATAAACATTTTCCAACTGTGCACCTGAAGTTTATAAAATTTATTGTTTTAAGTTTTATAAAAAATAATTAGCATTTAAAAAGTGTTATGTAGTATTTCTTTCTTTTCTTCATACTCAACAATATACTATTTACTTACATATTCATTCTGGGGAAACATCAAGGAGAGCAGAATGCTGTTATTAAAACCAACTATAGTTGGTTTTATCAAGGATATGAAATAAAAAATGGTGGCTGATGCAATCTAACAAATAAATATATACAAATTTACTGGAAAAATCCTGTTGGAATCCTTGAACTTCAATACACTCATAGGTCATTGAAGATTCTCAATACAGAACTACCTCTCTAGACTCCTCAGTTTGACTCCTCAAGAAAATGTCTTTTTTACCCTTTCCCACTCCTGACATTAGAATATCCAAGAGCTTTTCCCAAGATCCTCCTAAAAAGGGACAAGTGAATTATTTTGTAAATATCAAATTATGAATATAAACAGCTCATTTTGCTTGTATTTTTCCCCAAAAGTAGTGGTGGAATACATCTACATAAATTTTACTTTAACTCTGAAAAGGTCATTGTATTTTTATATTCCCCTGAAGATTTTAAATGAAATATTTAAGACTGTTCAACTGAATAAAATGTATGCATATTAAAAAGGAAAGAAAAAATATGATTCCTGTTCTAAACTACTTTAACTTAGAAAGGAGTGGCCAGAGTGATAATGAAAGATGAGCAAAACTGATCAAAAGCACAAGGAACTATAAACAATCTTATGCATGAACTAAGAATTTACACTCTATATCTTTATTTTTTCCCCATTTGTATTATTTGTTTTATTGGTAAGTTCTCCTCTGTATCTCCCACATTTTCTTTATTAAAAAATAAAATTGTGTGTGTGTATATATATATATATATATATATATATACATATATATACGATTTTATTATATATGTACACACAATTATATATATATATATATATATATATATATATATATATATATATATATATATATATATACATTCCCCCCACCCCATCATTGATTTTGCTAGTGTTGGTGTAGACTGTGTCTATGGCAAACAGCAATTGACAAGGGTTCGAACAAATTGTAACCTAACCTAATTAGCACTGCACTATCACTCACCAAACAACTCATAGACAACAAGATGACACCAATTTCAACCAGGAGGTATTCACAATATAAGTTCTTACTATTGGAGAACTGGAGTCCTCAGATTTTAGTGAGGGAAGATACCATATAGAGACAGATTATTCATTTAAATGAAAAAGAAATTGAAGCTCCTATAGATTAAGTTTAAAAAGGAAGGAATGAAGTAAAAATGACTGGTATGATTATAAAGATCAACCTAAATGAGGATTAGTCTAAATTTTTTTCTTGGGGAGGAAATAAGACTTAAGTGGAATCCTTAAGACTACCAACAATAAATTCGGTGGTAATAGGTTAGGAGGGTATTTCAAGTAGAGCAAAGTCCTATAGCATTGTTGATGGCTAGGGGGAAAGAAATTCACATTTATTGACTACCTTCTTTGGGACAGGTATGAGAAAACAGTAAGCAATAGAGAAACATGTTTTATATAAAAGTTGGGAAAGCTCTTTACTTCACTGTAAATAAATTATAAACATCTAACATCAAGACAGCTATTTTATTTTTCTTCACAGAATTATTAATTTACTAATGAGTTGACATTATTTATTACATTTCAGTCACAGAATAATTGAATTGCCTTTCTATCTTGAGAATAGTATTTGCCAAATCAAATAAATCAAATACAAATTATGAGAGAAAGAGAAATCTATATAACTTTGCTAACAAGTGTCACCCCAAAAAACTTTAATGAGAGAGAGAGAGAGAGAGAGAGAGAGAGAGAGAGAGAGAGAGAGAGAGAGAGGAAGAAAAGGGGAAGGAAGAAAAAAATATCAACTCAAGATCTTATACCCAGCTTTTTATATCCTCCAAAAATGATAAGGAAATAAAACCATTTTCAGGTAAATAAAAACTGAACACTAATGAAAATGTTTTCTGATAGAAAATTGGCACTATAAAAAATAATGAAAAGAACTAAAATCTATAAATATATGGGTAAATATAAAAGATTGAATTTTCTGAAATGTCAATATCTGTTTAAGGAAAAATTATATCATTATAATGTGTGATTTATAAGTATCTAAAAATAAAATCTAAGTTAATAATGCCAAATGATAGCAGAGAAAGTGAAATTATTTGTTAAGTGTTGTGAATCACAGTGTGGAGTAGAAACATAATAATTGTAATTCCTAAGAATGAACATTTTAATATCCAGTAGACCTGCAAAAAATAAAAAATGTAATTAAAAGACAATTTAGCTAACAAGCCAATTGTGGGTATAAAGTGGAATAAAGAGCCAATTTATAAAATGATGGAATAAAATAAATAATAAAAATAATGTGGAACAGAGAAATAAAACCAAGTCTGGTAAGTAGGAAAAAATAGCAAGATGGTACATCAATACATATCAAAGACCAAATTAAATGACATTGAGAAAATAACTGACATAGAGAAAATCACAATGCAGTTAAAATAACTCAATACAAAATGTGGTACAACCATTTTGTAAACCTTTAGGCACTTTTAAGCACTTCAAACTTATACTTATCCCATCGCCCAGAAACTCTGCCTATGTGTATAGTCAAGATAACTGAATACCTGTGTCAACAAAATGATTTAAACAAGATTGTTCACAGCAGATTTAATCATAATAGCCTAAACTTCAAAACATGCTGAATGTCCCTCAATAAATAAATTGTGACATATCATACAATAGATTGGTACAGAGCAATAAATTAAAAGAACGAACTACTGACATGCATATCAACATGGTTAGAATTTAGAATGTTACACTGAATGAAAGAAGTAAAAAACAAAAGAGTTGATGACTGTATCATTCCACGTATATGACTTTCAGTAATGGACAGATGTAATCTATGGTGAGAAAATTAAGAATGGTTGTCTTTGGGGAGAGGGTGCTTATTAATTAGGAAGTGGCACAGAACACTGAGATTATCTAGATGATTACATACACGTAATTTGTTTGACTTTTTCCTATCAAATTGTGGATGATTTCTATTTGGTCATTAGGAGTTAGTGTTATTCAACTTTTCTCTGTTGTATGCATTGTTTATATCCATTTCCATCCAAACACTTGTTTTCCTACTTTGTTATACTGTTGTTATTATTTTTATTTTTTATTTTATGCAAATAGAAATAATATATTATTACATAAATCAAACCTAATGATATTTCCTATGCTATTTATATATTAAATAATATTGCTTAAACACTTTTGTTATACAAAACATTCTAAATATTTTTAAATAGGTTTGATTTATGTTTTTAATGTTTTTAAATTTTTAAACATGGTATTAATTAGGTCACAATATGAGTTTATGATTGTTTTGTTCACTAATTTGATGCCTTGCTTCTTGATGTCTTGCCACATTATTATGAGAATAGTAACCTTACTTATAGTAATCAATATTGTACCGACTGCTATCAGAGTAGCTATACTCATATTATTCTGAAGAAAAAAATAAACATAATTTGTTCTGATTCAATATTTAATAATTCCATTAAAGACTTAGAGAGCAATCATATTTCTCACATTGCCACGTAATGAAGAATCAAAATACTGAATAATGATGTCTTTATTTAGAAAATGAATGCCTGTTTACCTGAAGCTTTTTTTCCATTTATGCAGTACCTAGGTTGAGAAATTATAGGCGCAGGTAATTGTTTTTAGACTAGATCTTCATTGCAATAACTAAATAGTAACAGGCCCCTGTAATTTTCTTTTACTGGAACAGTTGTTTTTAATAGTGAAAACTTCCTGTTGTGGCTATTTGACTCCCTGCAGAGTTTCTGTGACACTTATATGCTATATTCACTATCAAGAAAATATGGAGACTGAAGCTATGGAGAAACCTAAGTTAATCACTTTTCTTCAATAAAACAACAGTTGGTCTCTAAAGCCCTGTAATGCAGTTTTAGAAAATGTCATGAAATATTTTTTTAAGAATTATGCAACATGCATTTCTTCTAACAATACCCCAAAACTACATTTTTAAAGATTCAGGGTATTGAAGTTTAGGACCCAACATGAGGCAGCCAACACATTCATGGTGTGATCCCTATGGCACTGCACTCTGAACATTTGTTTATTAAACTCCATTAACAGGCACTTAATCCACCATCACTGATACTCATTTGTGAACATAAATATATTACTAGGACTTAATTTTGTAACACATTTGTATAAATCTTTGCAAATAGGTACCATCAAAAGAAGGATTTTTTTTTCTAACTTCATAACTCAAAATATTGGATCTCACTTCCAAATTAAAGTGATGATCAGAAAATACGCATATGATTAATAAAATTAGAAAAACAGTTCTGTGACTATAGATACTATGTTAATATTAATCTTTTTCTCTCATTCTTTGTATTTTCTATGAAAAATTCTGGAAATAGGAGAGAACTCTGTGGAGTAGAATTAAAAGAGTGAATGATTAGAAAAAAACTCAGGTTAAACATTGCGTTATAGTACCTTTAGAATGTATAAACATAAGCAGTATTTTTTAAATACTCATAGTTGTAGACTGAAATTCATTCATAGTACTATACGTAAGAAAACCACCTGAGATACTTTAGAATCTACATGGTATGCATATTTGTGCATCCAACTCCAACTGCACCACCCATCAAAACTTGAGCCAAATCATTTTCAGACAATGGTTATGACTGTTTCGGAATTGGTATGAAGAAATGAGTTTGGAGCTCAGAAGACTTTGATGTTTCGGAGATTGTCAGTAGACTTGGGATCAGATACCAGGAGGGCAGCAAAAGGGAGGAATCAAAATCAATCTCGTTAGAGTTCACTGGTGATTTTAATTCTGCAATTATTTCCAGAAGAATGCATTAAAAAAGAATGAGATAAAAGGTGATTTTTAGAGCCCCATCTCAGATTCAAAAATTCTATAAAACTAAACGTCTGGAATTAAAAGATAAATTTTCATGGCATTAACTCAAATCCTTATCGTTAGGCAAATGGAGACGTACAGCAATGAAAAGCTTTACATGACAAAACTTTTTTGTAGACTCATAGAGTGAGGACTGGGAACCTCCAAAAAGGCAATGTTATATGAAAAAAACTATTACAGGCATAATAATTTGAAAAGTAGAAGTAAAATTATTTCTATTTATATATCATGATCGTTGTCTAGAATATTCAAGAGAATCAATACTAAATTATCTAGTGAATACTGTAGCAGACTAAAAAGCAAATTTGAAAAGCAATTACTGACATGAACACAAACCAGAATCAGAATATTTAATGATAAATTTTTATTTCTGATAGTAAAAACAGACAGAGTGCTAAGAAATAAACCTAACAAGAAATGTGAAAAAAAAACAAAAACCTATTGGAGCAAACTTAGAACCAATCTTTACAGATACAAAGGAGACTAAAACATCCTTTACAGTTGGATAAGAATTATCAGTTTCAAAAAGACATTAATTCTGATTGTTAATTCCATGCCATCCCATCATTTTTAAACCTTGAGTTAAAAATTTTCATTCAAATTTCATATAAGAAAATAAGTATTCAGAAAGAACAGGAAAAAACATGAACATAATAATTGCGATAGATGATCCATATCACACTGAATAATTAGAATTATGACAAATATTCATTTTATAAATTTAGTAATTATGATATAATAAGGCCTACAATTAAAATAATATCAACAAAATAATTATGACTTTAAGAATAATTATGTTACCACAATAAAGAGTGTTCTGGACCAAAACGCAATATTTTTAAAGAACAAAGTATGTCATATCCTAAGTCATTGCTGGGATCTAAATTATTTGACCAAAAAATCAAAAGGAAAAAAATATCTCAAAATACAAAGCAAAATGCTAATAAACTCAACCTCGGATATCTAAAAATCATATAATGAAAGTTTCAGAAAAAGATAAAGGTCAAAAAGGATAGAAAGAAACTAACAATAAAAGGAATGGTTTCTGAGTGGGAGAAACACTTAAGTCTTCAAAGAGTATACTCTGTTCTATGCAGAACTGATGAATAAAGACTTAAAACTTTTTAAACAATACTATTAAATTTAAAATTCTGAATGTCTAGTCTAAAGAGAAGAACAGCTCAGCAGGAAAGAGCAAGTTATATTCCATGAATTTAGGGTCAATCAAGCTCTTCTCCCTGGGGCACATCTGGAATATAGATGATGGTACTTTTTTTCCTCCTAAAATCTACCTGGGTATGCAAAATTATTTATAGTCATATAATGTACACATTTTCACTCTACATTTTTTAGTTGCCTCCTTTAGACTAAGGAAATAAGTCAAGTATTTTACTTATATTAAACCTGACAATTTGTAAAGGTAGCAAATGTAGGAGGGATAGAAAAGAGATGGAATTAACTGGTGTCAAGTGGCTCTAATAGTTTTATATGATAAGATAGAAAATCTGAAAGTTCTCTCTATAGTGAAGAAAATAGAAATAAAAAGTATCAATAGCTTTTTAGGACTATAGAATTAACAAAAAGGAAAGCGAAACATTGATGAAACAAGTAGAATTTTAGAAGTGAAAAATCAATGGATGCTATGTGACATTTAATTTAAAGAGATAAAGGAAATTATGATCAGAACTAAAAATAGAAATAAAATGTATAATTGCATATTCTTAGGAGGAGTAAAACTGAATGGCTGGTGTAGAACAGTGAAGGCACTTGCTCTTTCTTAAAAGATCATTGGTATAATTTGACATTGTATGCATGATTTGAAATGTATTATTTGCAAATTTGAAGACACAGTGAGAATACCCAGAGTAACAGATCTGTGCCTAAGAAAAAGCTTTAATACAGTAGATGACCCATTACTATATATAGTATACTATATGTATATACTACATGTACAATATATGAGTATATAATATACTATTACTATATATTATACATATACACACACACATATATATATATATATATATATATATATATATTCAGAAACTAGAAAATAATAAAATATGCAAGTTATGATACTAACACAAATAATAAAATTCTAAGGAAAAACCAAATGTATAAAATAAAAAAGAAACATATAAAATGGGAAGGACATAATAAATGTTATTTTGTTTTTCATGGATAGGAAGACTAAGTGTTTTTCCAATTTTAATTATTTCTTGACTAATCTATAAAAGTAAAATTATAGTTGTAAACGCCAGCAGCCTATTTTGGGTAAACTTGACAAATAATATTCATACATAATATAGAAAAATAATACATATAATAATATTCAGAAAAATATATATAAATGACAAGGGGAATTTACGAACTTAGAAACTCTTTTAAAGTTAAAATTATCAAAGTAGGAATACGTAGACAGGAAAATACAATTTTAGTCAAAAGGATAAGATAATTCAGTATATTATCAAAGAATTGCCTGAAATTTATTGGATTCTATAGGTGTTTGGAATACAAAGTAGCCATTGGAAAACAGCAAATCTGCAATTCCAATTTAAAACTTAAAACAAAGACATTACAAATAATTAAACATTTAAGTGTCATGTTAATATAGAATTAAAATTTAAAAAAAATTAAAATGTGAAAGGATTTCCTTAGAAGACATAAATACAAAACAAAACAAAAATTACTAATGATAGTCCTATTTACACATGAGGAAATTAGGATAAAGTGTTTATTTGCCCAAGAACATAGAGATAAAAGTATTAACATAGCTTGGATCCTAATCCATTCTTTGAATTTATTTACTACATGCTAGTGTCATTACCATAATATGATAATTGTCATTATCATAATTAAAATGATGCCCTTATTAGTATTAGCTAAATGAAGGTTTCCAAATAGCACCACAGTTATTAAATAGTCCTTAATCAAGAAAATGTTCTTCATGTATTAGGTTCATTAGGTTACTGTAAATGGTTTAATTCAGTTTGCGAGTGAACCAAGTTAATGACACAATGATCATGGATCTCTGATACCTAGCATTAATTGATTCCTCTTCTATATTTGCATGGTGTTCTTATTGAGCTTTCATTAGAAGATTTATTTCATTGTGCTTTGTATTTTAGGGACTTGAGAACACAAGTGATTTAGTCTATGGTAAACCCGTAGAGAGCAAAGATTACAGCTAATTTATCATTGTATCCACATGGTGGATGAATAAATAATAAGTTGAATTATTTCATAAACATAAATATTTATTATACAAATATTCTATTTAGTATTCAGTGTGTACACAAAGGGGAATTTTAGCATAGGTGTACACAATAAAATACATATAGGGTTCACTTTTGTCTATGAATACACAGTACTTCATATGCAGACTATAAAAGACCGCATATGTAGAGAAGCTTACAAAATTAGTATCAATAAGTTATAGATGATTAGTTAATATAAATGAATGATTTAAGAAATGAATAAATGTAGTTACTAGACTAGGAGCATTTATTTATAGTGTTCCTTAATAACAGAGGGTGACTTTTACAGTGATCTTATAAATACCTTACTCAAGATCTAAAGTGGTAATTAATTTTTTCTTATATTTATTTAGGCTTATAGTGGGTGAAATTAATTTAAATATTTTTAAAATAATACTTATATATTGATATCAAAGGAGCAACACTTAAAAGATATCTTTTACATTTTAATATAGAATATAAGTACAAAATTTCCACCAATCACATACTACTTGGGTATATTCTATTTTATTACATCTTATTTCCTTCTCTTCTATTTCATTTTAAACTTCTAATAATGATCCACTAAACTGATTTCCAAACTCATTAGTGGGTCACTGCTCACAAGACAGAAAACACTAGTACATCAAACAAGCATTTTAAGGACATACTATATTCAGAAATTTTGCGCAGCCTTCTGTTTCAATTTGTTTAAACAGTAAGACCTTGTATTCAAAATGGAAAAATGTTGGATGTTGGATATAGAAGAAATATTTAGAAATGCATGTGTAAATTAGTGTTTAGTTTGTGTAATTCGAATGTATTTAGCAGTAACTTTATGTTTATATGAATTCATTAGCTCCCCATATTTAAAAGAAATTAACAATTGAAATGTTTAATTGTCCTGTAATAACTACTTTCTATTTGTCTATTACTTTGTAAAGTTATAACCCAGTTTCTAGTTCTATAAATATTTACAACACATTATAGTTCCTATAGAGTTATAAACACAATCATGTGATTTGTTTCCCGGTTTATTTTAACAAACACAATTCAAACCTCCATTTTTTATTTTTTAGGAATTCATTGTAGAAATACTGTTAAAATTGTCCTTACACAGAGAAGTGTAAGGTTCAATTTTGTAAATTGGGTGCTTTCAGGTGTCTTATCTATCTAGATGTCAGTAAATTTCCAAGAGGTTTGGGGAAAAAATGCTCTTTGAAAAAAAATCACAAAGAAGGACAATTTTCAACAATAAGAAATAGCTGTATAAAGAGAATTTCTGTGAAGTCAAAGAAGCACAGAACAGCTTAATGCCCAGTCATCAACTGTTACTCTTTTCAAGCAAATGCATCGAGTACCCTGATAAGACAGTATTAGTGTCAGAAATGGAACAAATGCAAATTGTGGCCATAGTTTCGAACTATGTGGAACACTCCATATGGAGATACCATTGGCTTCTTTACGCCATTCTCATTCTTTTCCTGCCTACAACCACCACTTCCCTGAATGTTTAAAAAATTAAGTACCAAAAAAAATTAACTACATAATATAAGTATCAGGATTGGATTATCAATATACCAACAAATATAAAACATGCAGTTAAACTCAATATGTTTTTTTTATTGGCACAATGGGATTTTAATTACATTTTGTTTATCGGTATGTAAATAAAGTAAAAACCTGATATACTTACTTTCATTGGCACATTTAGTTCTCCTTTCTTGATATATTTAATGTGTTTTTATTTTATTAAATGTATTGGAATAACACTGGTTATTAAATTATATAGGTTTCCAGTGTACAATTCTATAATACATCATCTATATATTGCATTGTGTGTTCACCACCGAGTCAGTTCTCCTTCTATCACCATATATTTGACCCTTTTTACCCTCTCTTACCTCCCCCTATTCCCCTTTCCCTCTGGCAACCACCATACTATTGTCTTCAATTCAATAGTAACGTAATGCAAGTGAATGAAGCAGTGTGAAGAATGGTGGCACAGGATATAATGAGTGCTGAGGAGGACTGTATGTAGGGAGTGCCGATGACACAGGGAGAAAATGTATGTTTCGGAAATGTCTTTGACAATCAAGGAAATTATTAAGCCTATCTTAGGTTTGTGAAGAATGAGCTCTGAATTTCAAATGGATGGGAAGAGATACCCTTTAGGAAAGATTTTATTTAAAGCTTGAACGTGAACAATACATTCATGCAAGAAATTACATAATAACATAGTTTGAAAGACAAGGGTATGTGGGAGAACCTTATGAAGAGGAAGCATGAGAAATTACAAGAAACAACAGTTTTGGAAAGAACACATGACCAGAGGCATCTAAATTTTGAAGAAAACAATGAGGATAAAAAAGATAAGCAGGGTGATTTTACTCCAACCATCAGCAGCAGGAGGATTGTGGTCACTTGAGTCCTTTATGACACAATGCATGACTGGAATAAAACAGTCTTATATGATATAATATCCCTTTATGTTTTTATTTATATTTAATTAATTAATTTAGTTATTGGAAAGTTGTGAAGATAGAAGCCATTAGATCATGACCATGCTTTCCCAGAAAGTGAGGTGATATCTTGAGAAAAGGAGAAAGAAAACAAGCATGATGAATTCAATAAGAAAAAAAAATAAGAATGACGGTGAGCGAGGAAGAGGTCCTAAGCGTATCATCCGGTTGGAGGCAGCTCAGGATATTGGATTCTGAGCCTTACAGTGGTAGGAGTGTTATACTGGAACTGTAGGAAATCTTTAGAGAAATCTTTGATATCAGCAAAGTGTGGAAAATGATTGGAAGTCTTCTAGAATATCACAACCAGTAAAGAAAACCACAACTAATCGACGCATAATTTCTTAAATTGCTAGTTTATAAAATATTGGCATATTAGATTCAGGAACACATTAACTACTGTAGTAAAATAAGAGTTACTTGGACTATTTTTATTTTGTGCGTTGTATTGAATTTTTCTGTACAAATATAACTAACACTGCATGCAGACCTCAATGTATTTTCTTTTTCAAATTTATTTTTTTCAATCCCAGTTGTCTTTTGTTAGCAATTCATCTCAAATTTATCTCTTTTAGACAATACTTGAAGATTCCAGGAAGTCTTAGTGCCTATATAGTTCAAAAAGGATCAGTCTAAGACCAAGCATCAAGCCAACAATAAACGAGAGTCTAAATGAACCAGAGTATTATGCAAAGTTCATGTTGATGCCAGTCTATGTACTCTGCTTTACGACCTTTTGTTGTGGCCTTGTTTTCATCTTGTAATCATTCTGTCCTCCTTGTGGATTATTTAAGGGATACTTTATATTCTTTCCCGAGAAAAGAACTTTGGCAGAATCACCCTAGGCTTTCTCACTGAGCTTCTCCATTATTGGGGGCACCATTTGGAGGCTCAGTCATTTTCTCTCTAAAAGTGCTGGATTTCTTTTGCAAAGTAATCTTCCTCCCATAGATAGAGGGTTCTGTGCCACATGTATCAAGCTTTGGAATTCTTGATTGAATTCCAATATTTTCTATTAGATTTTCCTCCTTCCCCATACAACCTCCTTGCCCCATGAAGACAACGAATGCCTACATACCAATATATGTGAAACAAAGAAGGAAGTTTATATGGTGTTTCCTAAATAAAATAAGGCATATTCAAAGGCAATCTAAAGATGACATGACACATATTCTATAATTACTTTAACAAGTACCGTTACTAAACTAAAATTATATTATATGTACATAATCTTATTAACTGCTTATTTTCCATGTGCTTGTGTAACTGCTAATTCAAAGAATATGAACATTTACAAATCATAGTATATATTGTCATATCATCTGTAGTCTATGAATGCTCATTTTACTTTGTATTTGGCAACAGATTTTTGCTCACATTTTTTAAATTTGCTAGATTAAAAACAAATCGTATTTCTCTGTTTACCATTAGAAAATCATCATTTATCTAAAATCAGAATGATTTATCTAAAAAGAAACATAAAATTAAAGAAAAAAGCAGGCATAGAAATAAATATTTACTTTTTTTTCTCTCGTTCCAGTAGGAGTAATTGGTTTTGCCTTTGAAAGAAAATTATACATTTCTGAAGCCTCATCATCATGATACACTCTGATTTGTAAAAAGAAAACTGGTATATTAAAACAAAATGTGAATATGTTTTTCAGTGAAAGGAATATAAGAATTGTGTATTTCTTTAAAACAATAACAAAAAGCTTTATATTAGGTGGTATATTGTGGTTGGAAATTCATTCCACCACAATTGTAGCACATTATAGACACTAAAGTGAATTGCAACTATAGAATACAATTTGCAAGGAACAAATTTTCTTATGATACCAGATTACAGAAATCTAATATTGCTATTCTAATTTCCTAATCATGCATTAGTTTTTATTTGTTATCATGTGATCATGCTCAAAACTCAGACCTTGCAAATACACCAACACATTTAATATCTATTTGAAAACACAGAGCCAGCGTTATATATATTTTTCTCAGTAATTAATGCTGAGAATTATACATACTTCTTCACAGAAGAAGTTAATGCTGAGAATTATACATACTTCTTCACCTTTTCACTTCGCATTTAATTTTAATTTTGTACTCTATCAATTTACATTCATTCGTCCTCCTCTTTATCCCAGTAAAATCTCCCTCTCTCATTCTCTAATATAGTAACATTATTTCTATCATCAATTACATTTGGGTTTTTTGTTTTGTTTTGTTTTGTTTTGTTTTTTGGTTCCCTTTTTTATTTAGTTATAACTAAATACAGAGAAATGGACATAGCTTAATTGTGTAGTTTTATGAATTTTGATAAATGAATACACTTAGTCCAATACACATGTAGTCCAATAGCCCAATACAATCAAGATACAGAGATTTTTAGTCAACCTGGAGAATCCTTTCATTCTACTTAAGAATCACAATAAATTCACTAATCTTTTTTTCCATTTTAGAACTTTATATAAATGGAATTATAGTGTATTGGCTATTTTTGCACTTTTTCCATTCAGCATGTTTTTGAGATTCATCTATGTTTTTCAATGTGTCAATGATTATTTTTATTGTTCAGAAGTATCCCACATTATTAAAATACCTCAATCTGTGGACCTGTTCTCTATTAACAGTCATTTGGATTATTTTTTTACTTTTATTTATTTATTTATTTATTTATTTATTTATTTATTTATTTATTTATCTATCTATCTATCTATTCGTTCGTTCGTTCGTTCGTTCATTTATTTATTTATTTATTTATTTGAGATATGAGTAAAGTTGCCAAACAACATGCTTTTCCAGGCTTTTTGTGGATATATAGTTTTTATGTCCTTTGGGTAATACTTAGGAATTGAGTTGTTAGGCCAGAAAGTAGATGAATGCTTATTTTTATAAGAAACTACCAGTTTTCTAAAAGTACTGTGCCATTTTACATTTCCATCAGAAATATCAGAGAGTTTATATTGCTCCTTATCCTTGCCAAAATTGAAAGTATTTGATATATTTAAACAATTCTAGTGTGTGTCGGGTGGTAAGTCATTGTGCTTTTAGTTTTCATTTTATAGATGACTAATGTTTTTGAATACTATTTTGTGTGCTAACTAACTGTTTTTTCATATATCCTCTTTGGTGAAGTGTCTATTCAGGTACTTAATTTTCTCTTTAATTATTGGATTGTTTTTTGTATTGAGTTGTAAGAGTTTGTATATATCAAATACAAGCTCTTTGTTAGAAATATATATTATGAATATTTTTTCAGTCTGTGGCTTGGATATTGTTTTTCTTAACAATGCTTTTAAGTCAGGAATTAATAATTTTGATGGGATTGAATTTTTGAATTTTTGATTTATGGTTAGTGTTTTGGTTGCCCTATGGATCTTGGTTTATGTCAAGGTTGCAAAGCTACACTTCTTTGTTTTCTTATAGAAGCTTTATTTTTTTTAGATTTGTGTATACAAAATGATCCATTTAAAATCATTTTTTTCCAATATGGCTATCTGTTATTCCAGCAACATTTTTTTGAAAATACTCTCTATCTCATTTTCTTTGGTACCTGTTTCTGAACTGCACTCATCCATTTCTTTTAAAATCACAATGCCAATAAACATTCTCTTGATGACTGTAATTTTCCATGTGCTCAAAACAGGTAATGTAAACACTGCAACTTTGTTCTTCTTTGACAACATTGTTTTGCTGCTCTAAATCTTTTGCAAACAATCCAAACTGTCCTTAACAAGTGAAAGAATAAACAAACTGTATTATATTTACACTGGGGAGTTTCACTCATCAATAACAAGAATGAATTCTAAAAGTAATATGCTGAACAAAAGAAATCAAACAGAAAGTACTAAATGATTCCATTTGTAATACATTTTAGAAGTCATTACTAATCATAGTACAATAGAGAATATTAGTTGTCTTCTGAGCCTATGTGTAGGGATGTACAACAATGTGGCATGAGGAAATTTTATCATAATGGAAATGTGCTATATTTTCAATGGAGTGCTAGTTACATGACAACATTCATTTGTGAAATTCATTTAATTGCATTCACAAAATATGTGCATTTATTGTACATACAATGTATGAAAATTAGGTTGATTTTAAGTTACCAACTATAATTTAGATTTGTCTTATTTCCCCTTTATTTCTGTCAGTTTTGATTTCATCTATTTGGAAACTCTATAGCTACTTTCAGTTAGATTCTGTTTTATTGATGAATTGACACCTACAATATTTTATAATGCTGCTCTTTACCTCATCTTTCAGCTTGATGATTGTTTGATGATTGTTTGATGATTACTGTTATCTGATGCATCTTTTTTTATGTCCTGTTAGTAAGAGAAGTATATCGTTTTCTCTTAGGATAATTTTAAAGTTTGTTTCTTGTGGACAATATTTGGTTAGGTATTTCCTTTTTTATCTTTCTGGGAGATTTAGCCTTTAGTGAGAAAATATAGTCTTTTTATATATTTCACCTAATTTTCCCCAGAGATAACATCTTACATAACTACATAACAGCCAGGAAATAAATATTAATAAAATTCATCTACCTTAGTCATATTTCACCAGTTTTTCATACACTTGTTTGTGTGTTTGAATTTATTTCTCTGTAAGTTTATCACATGTAGATTCCTGTGACTACAACTATAATCACGAGAGAGAACAACTACATCACAAAGAACATCACAAAGATCCCTTATCCTACTGCTTCAATAGCATAGCTTCCTCTTCTCTCCTTACTTCCGAAATACCTGGTAACCAACAATCTGCTCTCCATCTCTATACTTTATCATTCCATTCATTTTATATCTAAGGACATGTACAATGTATAAGCTTTTGAGATTGATTATTTTCACTCAGCACAATACCCTTGAGAACCATTCAAGATGTTGCAAAATCAAGATTGTGTCCGTTTTTAATTCTGATTAGTATTCTATGGTAGTTTGTGTCATTATTTGTTTAATTTCACCCATTGAAGGATATTTGGATTGTTTCCACTTTGGGCATATTATGCATAAATGACATCCATGTGTAGATTTATATGTGAAAATAAGTTTTCATTTCTGAGAGACAAATGTCCAGGAGTACAGCTGTAAGCTCATATTTAGTTTTGTAAGAAACAAACCATGCTTTCTCCTAGAGTGACTACCATTTTTCTTTCCCACCAATTATATTAATATATGAGTGGTCCAGTTTCTCTGTTTTCTCACTAGCACTTGGTGTCATCACTGTGTGTTCATTCACTCATTCATTCATTCATTCATTCATTCATTCATTCATCCATCCATTCATTCAAGTCATTCTGATCAAAGTGGGATGGATTATTGTAATTTCATTTTCCTTAGGGCTAATTACATTGAATATCTTCTCATGTGCTTATTTGCCATCTATGTGTCCTCCTCAGTGAAATATCTGTTCATGTATTTTTCCATTTTCTAACCAGATAGTTTAGTTTGTTTTACTGATTTAAGTTCTGAATTGTGTGTGTGTGTGTGTGTGTGTGTGTGTGTGTGTGTGTGATCTAGATATGTGTCTCTCAGAAATGTGGTTCCAAATAACTTATCCCAGTTTGCAGCTTGTCTTTGCATCCTCTTTTCAGAATCTTTTGTGGAGTTTTTAATTTTTACTATGTACGAGATAAATTTTTCCTTTATTTTATTTTGGTGCTTATCCTAAGTGTTCCAACACCACGTTGAAAACACTATCTTTTCTACGTTGAATTACTTTTGCATCTTTGTCAAATATTAGTTGTGTCATCTATTTTTTGTGTTTTCTAGTCTATTCCATTGATCTACGTTTATCCTTCCACCAACATCATACTTTGATTGCTTTGATTGCTATAGTTATTTAATAAGTTTGTTAGGTATGCAAATTATTCAGGTATGGTGTTTCTTCCCATATTATTACATTATTTTTCCCAAAAAGTTTTAGTTATTCTTGACCCTTTGCCTTTCCATAAAGATTTTAGAATAAACATCTTTTGCAAAAGAACAGTAACAAAGAAATAATAGAAAACATAGAAATTGCATTAAATCTATAAATCAGTTTGGAGAGATTTGATATAATTACTATATAGAGTCTTCTAATATGAACAAGGTATATCTCTACTTGTATTTCAGTCTTCTTGATCTTTTATTTTGTGTGTGTGTGTGTACTTATATTTTTATTTTTTATTAGTTTCAGGTATGAAAAATAATATGATTAGACATTTACACACCTCAAAAAGTAAAAACCTCCACAAGTCTACTACTCATCTGACACCGTACATAGCTATTACAATACCACTAACTATATTCTCTATACTGTACTTCACATTCTGTGATTACATATATTTTTAATTACAGCTGACATTCGGTATTATTTTATATTAGTTTCATGTGTACAGTGAAGTAGTTAGGCATCTATATACTTTATAAAGTGATCCTCCAATAAGTCTAGTATTTATCTGACACTATACATAATTTTTACAATGTTATTGACTATATATCTCATACTATATTTTACATGCCTGTGAATATTTTGTGACTAATAATTTGTACTTCCTAATCCCTTCACCTTTCTCACCCAGTCCCCAAACCCCTTCCCTTCTAGCAACCATCAGTTTGTTCTCTGTATCCATGGGTCTATGTTGCTTGTTCATTTATTCTGTCCTTTAGATTCCACATATAAGTGAGATCATACAGCATTTGTCTTTCTCAGTCTGACTTATTTCACTTAGTGTAATATTCTCTAGGTCCATCCACATTTTGGCAAATGGTAAGATTTCATTCTTTTTATGGCAGAGCAATACTCCATTGTATAAATGTATCACAATTTCCTTATCTAATTGTCTATTCCTGGACATTTTGGTTGTTTCAACCTCTTGGCTATTGTGAATAGCGCTGCAGTAAACATAAGGGTGCATATATCTTTTCAAGTTACTGTTTCGGATTTCTTTGGATAAACACCCAGGAGTGGAATTTCTGGGTCTTAGGTAGTTCTACTTTTATTTTTGAGGAATCTCTACATTGGTTTCCATACTGGCTTTACAAATTTGCAATCCCACCAACAGTGCATGAGGGTACACTTTCTTCCATATCTTCACCAATTGTTTGTTGATTTATTGATAATAGCTATTCTGATAGGTGTGAAGTGATATCTCATTGTGGTTTTTATTTGCATTTCTCTGATGATTAGTAATATTGAGCATTTTTTCATGTGTTTATTGGCCATCTGTATGTCCTCTTTGGAGAAAAGTCTATTCAGGTCCTCTGCCCATTTTTTACTTGTTTTGTTTATATGTGTGTGTGTTTTGTTTTGTTTGTTTGTTTTGCTGTTGAGTTGTTTTTTTTGTTTGTTATTGTTTTTGTTTGTTTTTAAATAAATTTTGGATATTAACCCTTTAACAGATGTAGCATTGGCAAACATCTTCTCACATTCAGTAGGATGTCTTTTTGTTTTGTTGATGGTTTCCTTTGTTGTGTAAAAACTCTTTAGTCTGATGTAGTCCCATTTGTTTATTTTATTTTGTTTCCCATGCCTGAGGTGACATTTCAATAAAAATACTAGTAAGGGTAAAGTCTGAGAGTTTATTTCCTATATTTTCTTCTAGGAGTTTTATGGTTTTGGGTCTTACATTTATGTCTTCAAACCATTTTGAGTTTATTCTTGTATATGGCGTAAGAAGGTGGTCCAGTTTCATTTTTTTGGATGTATCCATCCAGTTTCCCCAGCACCATTTACTGAAGCACAATCTACTGTATTCACCAAATGTAATTCTTTCTTCTTCTGTCATAGATTAAATGACATGGCATGGATTTAATTCTTGTCTAATTCTGGGCTTTCTATTCTATTCTATTGATTTATGTGTCTGTTTGTAAGCCAATACCATGCTATTTTGATTTCTATGGACTTGTAGTATAATTTGACATTTGGTAACATGATACCTCCAGCTTTGTTCTTCTTTCTCACAATTGCCATGGCTATTTGGAGACATTTATGGTTCCACATAAATTTTAGGATTATTTGTTCTAGCTTTGTGAAAAATGCCATTTCTATTTTGATAGTGATTGCATTGACTCTATAGATTGTTTTGCATAGTATGGACATTTTAACTATATTAATTTTTCCTATACATGAGCATGGCATATGTTCCCATTTATTTATATCTTCTTTAATTTATCTCTTCAATTTTTCTCTCTCGTCTTATAATTTTCTGAGTACAAGTCTTTTACTTCCTTAGTTAAATTTATTCCTAGGTATTTAATATTTTTGATGCAATTGTAAATGGGATTTTTTTTTAAATTTCTCTTTCTGATAGTCCATTATTGGTCTATAAAAACACAACCTATTTCTAATTATTAATTTTGTATCCTGCTACCTTACTACGTTCATTTATCAGTTCCAATAGTTGTTGGCAGAATCTTTAGAGTTCTCTATAGACAGAGCGTACCAGAAAAATGTATACACATTTTAAGAAAGGAAAAAACTGTATTAAATTTGTAATACTCAATATATGTCGATAACAAAAGATGAATACAAGTGATGTTTGACTTCTGCAATTACAACAGGAGTTCAAAGTGGTTGCCATCAGTGTAATTTTACTACGGATTTTTTTTTCCTTTCTTAAAATGTACACACATTTTTTGACACCCTCTGTATGATATCATGTTATCTGCAACTAATGACACTTTCACTTTTTCCTTTCAAATTTGAATTCCGTTGATTTCGTTTTCTTGTCTAATTGAAAAGGGTAGGACTTCCAGTATTATATTGAATAAAATGGTGAAAGTGGACATCCTTGTCTTGTTTCTGATCTTAGGAGAATGTCTTTAGTTCTTCCCCCACATGATATATTAGCTGTGGGTTTGTCATATATGGCCTTTATTATATTGAGATATGTTCCCTTTAATCTCACTTTGCTGAGAGTTTTTATCATAAATCAATGCTAGATTTTGTCAAATGCTTTTTCCTCATCTAATGATATGGCCATATGATTTTTATTTTTCATTTTATTTCTGTGGTGTCTTACATTAAAAGATTTTCATATATTGAACCAACCTTGCATACCAGGAATGAATCATGGTATATGACCACTTGATCATGGTATATAACCTTTTTAGTGTATTGCTAAACGCAGTTTGTTAATATTTTGTTGAAGCTTTTGCATCTATGTTCATTTAGGATATCAGCCTATAGTTTTCGTTTTTTGTAATTTTTTTTCTGATTTCGGAATGAGGGTAATAGTGGCCTCATAAAATGAGCTTGAGAGTCTTTCTTTCTCTTGAAATTTTTCAAATAGTTTAAGGAGAATAGGTGTTAAATCTTTTTTGAATGTTTGGTAAAATTCACCTGTGAAGCCATCTGGTCCAGGACTTTTGTTGTTGGGAGCTGGTTGATTACTGATTCATTTTGTTAGTAGTAATTGGTCTTTCAGATTTTCTCTTTCTTCTTGATTCAGCCCTGGAAGACTGTACTCATATGCTTCAAGGAATTTATCCATTTCTTCCAGATTTTCCAATTTGTTGGCATATCATTGCTTATAGGATTTTCTTATTTTATTATTATTTTTGTTTGTTTTTGTTTTGTTTTTTTGGTTGTTTGTTTTTTGTATTTCTGTGGTGTCCATTGTCACTTCTTCACATTCTTTCATATGTATTTGAGCCATCACTCATTGTTTTCTTGATGAGTCTGGTAAAAGGTCTGCCGATTTTATTTAGCTTTTCCAAAAAATAGTTCTTGGTTTCATTAAAGTATTGTATGTTTTTTTTAGCCTCTATTTTGTTTATTTCTGCTCTGATCTATATTATTTTCTTCTTTTACTCACTTTGGTCTTTGTTTGATGTTCTTTTTCCAGTTCACTGAGGTACAAAATTAAACTACTTATTTGAGATTTTTTTCTTGTTGCTTGAGGTAGGCCTGCATTGCTATGAATTTCCCTCTTAGGACTGCTTTCACAGTCCCATGGGTTTTGTCATGTCTCATGGGTTTTTGGGTCATTGTGATTTCATTTTAGTTTCTCTCAAGGCATCTTTTGAGTTCTTCCTTGATCTCATTGTTTACCGATTAATTACTTAGTAGCATGTATTTAGCCTCAAAGTTTTTGGGTGATTTTCAGTTTTTTGTCTTGTAATTTATTTCACACTATTTTAGTCAGAGAAGACACTTGATATGATTTCAATCTTTTTAAATACCAGGGGTGCCAAAAAATGTATACAAGTGGACACTGGTCAACATTGCTCAAACAATAGTTGACCATAATCAGGAGTCTGGACGCTGATGGTAACCACTTAGAGTGCCTCCTGTAATTGCAGAAGCCAAATGTGACTGATATTCATCTTTTGTAATCAGTATATATTATTACAATTTTAATAGTTTTTTTTTTCCTTTCTTAAAATGTGTATACATTTTTTTTTGGCACCCTCTGTATATTGAGATTTCTTTTGTGGCCTAACATGGTCTTTCTTGGATAATGTTCCATGTGCACCTATAAAGAATGTATTTTCTGCTGCTTTGGTGTGAAATGCTCTAAAAATATCAATTAAATCCATTTGGTCTGGTGTGTTATTTAAGTGTGTTTCCTTGTTGATTTTCTGTCTGGAAGATCTGTCTATTGGCGTCAGCAGACTGCTTCTTAACTTATTTCATTAGCATTTTGTAACTTTCAGCACATAATTTTTACACATATGTGTCCTGTGTATAAGCAACTAACATTTTTGGAGTGATTATACATGGCATTATGTATTTAATTTAGGTTTCCATAAAAATGCTATTCTTTAAAATAAATTTAAAGAAATTAAGTGCTAAAAGACTCATTTATTATATTTACATACATATTTGACATATCTTATGTTTTCCATTTCTTTTTCTTTTAAATTTGAGTTTAAATCTTATATCATTGTATTTAAGCTGAATAATTTCTTTTAACATTTTGGAATTGCAGATCTCTTATTGAAGGATTCTTTAAACTTTTATGTATCTGAAAATGTCTTTATTTTTCTTTCAATTTTGAAGGAATTTTTCAGTATCTGTAATATTCCAGAATAACAAACTTCTTCATCTCTCTCCTCTTCATTGTCTTCTTTCACCACTTTAAAGGTGTTTACTTTGGCTTTCATTATTCATGATGAAAAATCTGTGCTTATTTGTTTCTTGCTCCCAACATATAATATAGTCCCTCACAAGCTGTTTTTGAGAATTTTCTTTATATTTGTTTTTCAATAATTTTACCATAATGTCATTCAGATTATTGACTTTGTGTTTATCCTGTTTGGGTTCATTGAGCTCCCTACATTTCTGATTCACTGTTTTTCATGATATTTAGAAAGGTTTAGTCACTTTTTGATTAAATAGTTTAATGCATTATTCTGACTTGCTTCTCCCTGGAGGACTCTAATTAAACCTACTTTTCGTTAAATATTATTATATACATCACTGAATCTCTGTACATTTCTATTTTGTCCTGCATATTCTCACTCTACATATTCTCATTCTACTTTACAATAGAGCAGAAAATAAGAACAACTAAACTAATTGTATCATTACTTACGAAATTAGTAAATGCCATCTAAAATGATTGAAGGATATGTAAGTTTTATTTATAAGAGTGAAGAAAACTATCTTCTGTAATCATGAAAAAGGAATCACACACAAAAAATGGACCCTACGTGTAATATTTTTTAAAAAGCTATGAAGCAGTATATATAACACAGCATATTTGTCTTGTTAAAAGTGGCATCATTTGGTTATTAAAGGAATTGTGAATAGCAAAATAGCTGTGAAAAGTTTAAGACATCAATGTTGCCAATTCCTGGGTAATTGAATCAGAGATCCTGCCATTACTTTTTGTTTTTAAGAAACACAGGTATGTAAATGATAAACACAGGTATTAAATCCAACTGCTTCTATCTTTTCTCCAACTACATTTTAGGTATTCATCTATTAATCAGATTATTGTTTGAGTCTCAATAGTTTGATTCCAATAGTTTTACATTAGCTTCTACTCTAGGATTGGGAGTAGAGAATTACTTTAATTCTGTTAGAAAGAGTTCCAAAGTAACTGATATGAAACGGTCAATAAATTACTAAATCACATAATAGAATTATGTAGTAACTTTCATAAATATAGGTGTCTAATCTATTTATACCCTCCTTATTTTACATAGATATGCATAGTCTATGTAAAAGCAAAGGTGATTTTACAAATATAATCAGATGTTACAATGGATAATTTTGAAAAGATGCAGCATGCTTAGCATTGGCAATTTTTTTCAAATATGGTAGAAAAAGTCTGCCTCAATTGGTTGCATTCCTTGTACGTCTTTACTTTTGTATTTAGCAGTAATAGGACTGCATTCTTGAAAAGGGATTTTTTTTGAAGAATATAGTTTCCTTTACTAAAGAATACTTTTCTGAAGAGTATTCACCAAGAATTTTGACTGATCTAATTAAAGCTATAATAATCCAGTCACACTTCTCATACAATGCCCCTTATTAGCCTTTCAGGTAGTTTCCTTTGCAATATAGGACCTCATGGCCAGGTCCGAGTTAAAGAAAATTGGATTCATTATGGCAGTGATGACAAACTATCTTTTGCAAGAATTGTTTAACACAATGGGTCAAAAGAGAAGAAAATAAACAAAAGAAAGGAATGGCATGAGAATTAATAAAGAATAAAACTGCATATTAAAAAAAAACAGCAACAGAAGAAATTAAAAAAGTGAATAAAAAGGTAATGTAAAACTGTAGGCAGAATGAGCTTTTCTTGTCATTAAAGGTTATTACATTCTCATTTCTTTTATGATCATTTGTGCCATCTCCCAGTCTTTAAGGGACTTCCACATATTTAGCAAAAGCAATATATGCAAAATTACAGGATACTCTTGGCTTCGAAATAATGGCTTATTGGCAATAATGAACCACTAACTTTCTTTGGCACAAGTTGATAGCCGTTAGTGTGGGTTAAAAGTTCAGTCTGACCCAGTATTGCATTTTCTCAAAGCTGAACTCCATTAAGTATTATATAAGCATTTTCCTATCTTCCTAAGATACATATTTGCCAATATCAAAAATTGAAAAGGGATTTTAATACATTTTGACATTTCTGTTATTCACACACTAGTGATTTTGTTAAATCTAGCTTAAGATGAAATCATCCCAGGCATACTTAATATAAATATGTTCCCTATTATTAAAGAAAAATAATATTTGTAAATGGTAATTTGATTAGTACTTATTCAAGAAATACTACCTTGAGCATTGTATTGGGGAGTTGCAATAAAGAGAAACAAAGATGAAGAATATGAGGATATGTGAGAATGAATGAAATTCCAAAAGAGTGAGAAAGTCCATTATGTACATATACACCTAAAATTCAATATGTGTGCTTGCAAAGAGGAATAAAGTAACAATGTAAATTGTGAGAAAATTAATATAAAAGGCTTTTTGTAACATGCTTTAGAAGGATGGATGGGTTTTAAATATGTAGAAGAAAAGAAGAAAAGAAGAAAAGACTGAAAATTTTGGGCCATGTATAGAAGAGTCTGGAACAGAAGGTACTATTGAAAGGAATAGGAGATAGTATTGCAGAGATGGAACAAAGATAAGCTATGGGTGGTATTAAATAAATGATAAATTGTTTGAGATTTATATACTGAAGATTATAGGTAGGACAATCGCATAACAGCTTTTGCTTTGGAAGATAAATCTGAATTTTTTTTTCTTCTTTAAATAAATTTGAAGTGAGACAAAATGTTACCTGGAATATATTTAGGGACAATAGTACAGATAAGAGTCAATGCTGACCCAACTTAGTTAGGTGTTAGTGGAAATGAGGACAAAAGAAATTAAGGTGATTGCATATGGGGGAATCATTAGGAATTAGTTGATTATTTGAGTGGTGAGAAACATCAAAGAAAATAAAGAAGTTAAGGACACATACAAAATTATATTTTAGACCTGAGGAGCTAACCTCTTGACTTCAATGGCATTAAGAATTGGTATTAATATTTGTGTAAAGAAAACTGATTTGATCTCTTATTCTATTTCAAGCTCATGCTAAGTGTTAAGATAAAGGCCACAGGAATTGATTCTATTTTCAAAGAACTCACAAAGGTATAAACCAGAATAGTAGGCACTTTCTGATTATTTACTCTGTGGCAGTCCCTAGCCTATGCACTTTACACACATTATTAATTCATTTAATTAAAAAAACAAAACAAAAACACAAAAAACAAACAAAAAAACTCAAAACTTGTGATGAATACATCTTTTTTCCTTAATTGAGAAAAATGTATCATGAAGTATTTTTTTAAAGCTTGTCCCAAGATTGAAACCTAAAGAATAAGACTCCAAAGATCACACTCAACTACTGACTTTCACTGTTATAATAGAAAAGGCATGCAATGCTTAGTGAATAAGGAGAAGGACGTATAATCAGGATACAGAAACCTAGGAGTAGATCTTATAAATAATAGAATATATTGAGATTTGAGAAATGAAAGACACTAAGTGTGGTCCAAGATTGGGCTACCAGGTCAATTATAAAAGATAATTGTGTAAATATCACCAGATAATTCAAATACTTTTAAGACATGGTTAGGAAATTGGGCTTTAACCTAAGGCCAATGGGAAGTTTTTCACATGTTTTGAGTATGGCAGTAACATGATTAAATTTAGGATTTAAAAAGATGACTCTGGCTGAAGTTAGGTGAACTCAATATGGGGAAAAGGAGTAAGAAAGGAAGCAGGGATAAAATTATGTGACTGTTCTTATGAAATCAGAAGTTGCATAGACCACGCCAAAGTAGAGAAATGTCAGTTTCTGTAAATAGGACCAGCAGGACTTAGACAAGGTAGGGTGCAGGGGATAGAGAACTACTTTTACGATCAGAATTAAGTATTGGGTGAAATAGAAAAATGCAGGAGAAGGAGCAGCTGGTATGATTGATGATATGTTCAGTATCACATGTATTAACAGAAACATGGAATGTAAATCAAGGAGGAGCACTTTGAAGAAGATAATGTAAGTTTTGCACTAAACAAACTGATTTAAGATTCTGATAGGACATTTGGGTAGAAATATCTGTCAGGCATTTATAATCAAAGGCTCTTCCTCAACCAAAAAAGTCTTTGTATGTAGATTTAGTTTTTTACTGGATTCCCCCTCACCCCCAAATTCTTTCCAGACATTTCAGTGTCAGCTTCTGGTCTTTGAACTGGTTAGGCGTCTAAGGACTTGCAATGAGAATAGAGCATTCTACTAACCCCTTGCCAAGATGGACATATGAGCAAAGCTACACCTACTGAATGCAATGCGTTTAAGCAGAGGCTGCCACTATTAACATTAGGAAAGCTGTGTGCTCTTTTCCATGGATATCAAAGTCATGCAATGCAAACCCAGGGGTACTGGTGGCCTTGTTTTCTAATGCATTGGTGAACACTTTATGTAAACGAAATAACAGGAGACGATTTGGCTCATGATGAAATCATTTAACCAACTGAATCCAACCATGGCTAGTACCAAGTTTCTTTTGTTATATGAGCTAATTGTTTTCTCTTATATTACAGTTAAGCTCACTTGAATTGTTACCTTGACTTGCACCATACATGGTACTGACAAATGACAAATTTAGGAGTCATTCACATGAGGTTATATTTAGAAGTTATGTAATTGTCTTTTCTTTCTTTTTTTTTAAATTAAAGTATATTGGGGTGACAAATATCACATTGTGTGCTCACCACCCAGAATCAATTCTCCTTCTATTACCATATATTCAATCCGTTTTACCCTCAGCTACCATCCTCCTCTCCCCTTACCCTCTAGTAACCACTAAACTACAGTCTGTGTCTATGAGCTTTTGTTTCTTTATTTGTTTGTCTTGTTACTTTGTTGTTTTCAGCTTTATATCCCACATATCAATGAAATCATATGGTTCTCGACATTTTCTGTCTGACTTAAGTCATCTAATTTTCAAAGAAACGGAGAATTACATCTTTGATAAAGGCATCAGGGAGTCAATAAAATTTATGAAGTAGAATACTAGAAAATCATTGAGAAAGTCTTAGTATATGACAACAAATTGCAAATTGCAAAGATATATAATATGACTTGTTAGAAAGTCAGGGTAGTGATCTTATATTTTTTCAACAGGGAAATACATTTTAAATAAGTTTGATTGCTATGTAGACATAGAGTTAGCTAAGTAGACAAAGAACTACCAAGATTTCTTTTAATAATGGAAAGATTTGAGCATGTTTATAATCTACAGAAAATAATCTATTGCAGAGAGAGAGAATGAAGATGCCAAACAGAAAATAAGTGATACCAAATTCTATAACCAGATACAAAATATGAGTTTAAAGTGAGAAACATGACACATTTATTAATAATTTAAAAATATCATAGCCTAAATTATTGATTAAATCTCCTTTTATCCTAACATTTTTCCATAAATGTACAAACTCACTGATAAAAGTTGATACTTATTTGTATTCCATGTCATATATTTTATATAATAAGTCTATAACATTCAAATATCTGTTGATTTGCTATATCTAATCTCAATTATATTTTATAATATTTGCAATAGTGCTTTTCTTTAAAGCAATGGATGAGAGTAGATACCATCTGTAAAGTAAAATTTGTGTTCCTAAAAGATGGGCGCATTACCATAGCTTCTATCAAATTAATATGCATGCTCATTCATTGTTTATATTTCTCATAATTAACCTAAAATAATTTATATGAAAGCTAAGGAAGGTAAAAATAAAACTTGATTTAACTATAAGAAACTATTTTTCTGTTTCATTATCTTGATTACGTTAGATACAGATGTGTCATGATAAGATGATTTAGTTAAAAATTGAACTCTTTTTAAAATAAACTACAAAAATGAGGTAAAAATTCATTATTTTTACCTGTTGGTTTCTTCCAGGGTGATCCAAATGTTTGTCTCTATCTTATCTTACATTTAGACTTTCTGTAGATTGGAATTTTGGTGCCTAATGGGATTCATCATTACTTTGGGATTTTACACATCCAAGATTATCCAGATTGTTCTTTTATTCATATCCATCTGGTCAAGTGATTATAACACTTCTCTCCAATGTAGACTCCAAGACAGCTGTTACCCTTACCTCTGGGTGTCATTAACATAATGCATACAATAAGAAAGTCATCTGCAGAATAGTTCAAAGTTTAAGTAGTAAGAAAATGTGGCAGCCAGAAATAAATCAAATAATTGACTCTTAATAAATAATTAAACAAACTAAAATCTGTAAACTATTTTAGTTTACAGATTTGAAAGCTGTAGAGTCATTGCTTCTTTTTTATAGCTTCTACCAAGATATCAGGACTGTTATCTTGGTAATTAACACATATAAGTAAATTTTGGGGTGGGGTGAATGAGAACAATATTTATATATGAAAAATAATGAAACCAAAGGAAGTATGATAAAATTGAAAAAAGAAGGAATTAGCAGTTATCTTCCCATAATTACTAGCCATTTATCTTTTTTTTTTTTTTTAATTTGATGTAGTCTTTGTTGTTAGTTCAGTTATGTTTTATTCTACTGCAAATCTTTAGGTACACAATGCTGGAGAACAAGTCCTATTTTGCCCATTTCTCACCATGTTCAGAAGAAACGATATGCTCTAACTTTACATTTCCCTGCTTTCTTTTTAGTCCTAAGAGCTTTATATGTTGATCGCGGTGCCAACAATATTTTAAAATAAAAAACAGAGCACAACTTTGAAAATTCCCTGAGCAGACAAAACCACTTTAGTCATACAATCACGGGTTAATTTAACATATATTGCAAGACTAACTTGACCTGGGTCATTTCCTGCTTATGCCTCTGGCAGTCATAAGAAAAACTTAAACTGTCTCCCAATATTAATATGTGATAACATTAACCAATTCTCTATTAATCATGAAAATTCTAATATTATAACCAATCTTCTATGAAGCAAAATCAGTCATTGCCTTTTCACTATATCAGCTGCTTTAAAACAACATACACCAGAGCCTCATTCGTTGTTTTGGTTTTAGTGCTTTCAGGTTGTAAACTGTCTTTTTGGTGTGCACACAACAAACTGTTATTTATTACTACTTCGGTGATTCATTTGTTTTACTTCTGTCATGTCTTTTCTTTTGACAAATATAAAGCATGAATTTAGGAAACTAACCTTGTTTTGAGTGAATGACCAACAAACAGATGTGAAGTTCAGCATCTGAGGTTCTTCTTAAAGGCTTCCCTTCAGGGAAGTCTTCTTGGCTTTGGCTCAGGCTGCCAGGGGCTCAGGAAATGTGCTGAGGCAACTAAACTGCTCACCCCTCACAGTTTGCCCGCAAGAGCGGCTTGCAGACATCCTGGGCATCACTATCTTGGGTCCTAGTCATTACTCTTAGGCCTCCTCTAAACCTCTAAACTCCATGCAGTCTTAATTATTTCATTTGTTTAACAATATTATTATATGTAGCTGCCTGAAATCTGAAGATCACTTACTTCTTCTATAAGACTCAGTATTTTAAAAGGGATAATTTTATGTGGGGTGTGTGTGTGTGTGTGTGTGTGTGAAGTCTAATTTTAATTGCATTTATGTTCTGGATGAAAATATACAACATTGTGTCAGTTTTTTTTTTAATTATAGATTTATTTGATGATGTATCATATATATACATATATATATACATATATATGTATATATATATATATACATATATATATATATACATACGTTTTTAAAAATAAACAGCTCATTTGTGCACTTAAATTTTGTAATTAAATACCACATACTGAGGTGTCTAGCCTTTCTGCAATTGCATTCTAGATTTCTAACAATTTTCAGTGAGGTTTCTCTTGGCAAAGTGAAGTGTAATGATAAGAGATTACCCCAAAATCTTTTGGGTATGCATAATTTATAGGGATAGTTTAGGTTAAAATGCTCAGGTTCCCCCCAGGTAGCAGTGTTTTCTGTTTGTATATAATTTTCCTCCTACCTGTTCATTCTGGCAATTTCTTTGTTTTATTCTGCCTCTCTGACCTCCACAAAACTCAATGTTTATGAGAAATGTAGTGTATAAAATCATCAGTAGTTTGCTTCTACACACAGCACCCATTCTTTGATTATTTGTTAGAGAGGGTATAAAAACTTGGTTATTTGTGGCTGTTTATTCAGTTTTGGTTTTTTATAAAGTAGCTACCTAGACATGCTTAAAGAAATTTTGTTAAATTTGAAAAAATTGGGGAGAAAATATCCACTTTAATATATCTAACCATCTTTTATCTTAAACACTGACATATATTTCCTCTTATTTACTCAGTCTAATTTACAATTAATCGAATACAATTTTATTGCAATTGTGTAATTCCAAATTTCATTTTTTTACTTAATAATCTATCTAACCATTAGCATTATTAAAATTAAATGGTTAAATGTCAAATATTTAAATATCTGCCTCTTTCACTATTAATGATCTGCTGCCACATACTTTTGCACAATAACTGCAAACAGTAATCTAAACAAATATGACACAACAGTTTCAAAATATATAAAGATCTTAAAATTATATTTTATTATTTAAGAACTTGGCAAATTCTTACACATGTTTTTTAAATAAAATACAAATGCCTAAATCTAAAATAAATCTGAAATGATAGATATTCCTTTTCACATCTAATGAAATTATTGTCAAAGATATTGAATGCATGCTAGATTCATATGAATACTGTTTTAAAATATGATATGTATGTATATTTATCTTTATATAATTGATTTTGACAGGCTTAATCAACTTTTACAAGTGTATCTTAGGGATAAAGAAGAGATGGAATATGAGAAAAATGGTTCCAAAAATAACAAAAAAATATTCCTTTAAAAATAACAAAAATATATAACATTTAAATAATATTCCTAATGTCATTGTTATGAGTTATTTTCCTAAGTAGATATTAAGTTCTACATGTATATAACTTTGTCCAAATTTGTAACTATTATCTATATAAAATGGTTACATAATTTGCATTCTTATTTTAGTAACTATAAATATATATCACAATAATCCTGTTTCTAGGGGAGATTTTATAATTACCATAGTAAATGTGTGTAATGAATCATTTTGTTGATATACCATAATTTATTGATTTTTTTACAGTAATACTGGAGGTTCAAGGGTTTGAGACCAAAAAATTATTGTCAGAAAAATGAAATTTGCTATTCTCTTGGCAAGGAGTTTTTAGACTTGAAAAGAACCAACAAGGAAAACAAAAAAAAAAACAAATGGCACTACATCAAACTCAAAATATTTTGCACAGCAAAATGAACAATTAACAAAATAAAATGCCAGCCTACAAAATGGGAGAAGATTTTTTTCAAATCATAGGTCAGATAAGGTATTAACATCCCAAATGTATAAACAACAAATGTAACTAAAAAAGAAAAAAAAATCTGATTACAAAATGAGTAGAAGAAATAAACATACATTTTTCAAAAGAGGGTATCAAAGTGGCCACCAGACACATCAAAAGATGTTCAGCATCACTAATCATCAGAGAGATGCAAATAAAAAACACAATGAGCTACTACCTCACACCTGTTAGAATGGCTATCATCAAGAGATAGACAAGTGCTGGCAAGGATGTAGTGAAAAGGAAATTCTTATACATTGGTGGCTGGAATATAAACTAGTCCAACCACTATAGAAAACAATATTTAGGATCCTTTAAAAATTAAATATAACAATTCCTTTTGCAACTGCAACAAAAAGAATAAAATAACTAGAAATAAACTTAACCAGGGATGTGAAAGACCTATATGCTGAAAACTATAAGACATTTTTGAAAGAAATTGAAGAAGACACAAAGAAATGGAAAGACATTCCATGCTCATGGATTGGAAGAATTAACATAGTTAAAATGGCTGCCTTAACCCAAGCAAGATCTAATGCAATCTGCATCAAAATCCCAATGGCATTTTTAAATATAACAAAAAAAAATATTAATCATCAGATTTGTATGGAATCATAAAAGACCCTGAATATCCAAAGCAATCCAAAGGAAAAAAAAAGAAAAAAAAAAACAATGCTGGAGGTATACACTCCCCCACTTTAGCTTGTACTACAGGGAAACAATAATCAAAACACAATGGTATTGGCAGAAAAACACATACATAGACCAATGGAATAGAATTGAGAACTCAGAAATAAAACCACATAAATATGGACATAATTTTTGACAAAGAAGCTAAAAACATACAATGGAGAAAATACAGCCTCTTCAATAAATGATGCTGGCAGAATTGAAAAGCCATGTGCAAAAAGAATGAAACTAGACTGTTATCTGTCACTGTATACCAAAATTAATTCAAAATGGATCAAAAACTTAAGAATAAGACCTGAAACAATAAACTGCATAGAAGAAAACAAACGCACTAAACTTATGGATCTTGGGTTCAAAGAGCATTTTATGAATTTGACTCCAAAGGCAAGGGAAGTAAAAGCTAAAATAAATGAATGGGACTGTGTCAAACTAAAAAGCTTCTGCACAGCAAAAGAAACCATCGACAAAATAAAGAGGCAACAAACTGAATGGGAGAAGATTTTTGCAAACTGTGCCTCTGGTAAGGGGCTAATATCCAAAATCTACAAGGAACTCATACAACTCAACAACAAAAAACAACAACCCGATTGAAAAATGAGTGGAGGATCTGAAAAGACATTTCTCCAAAGAGGACATACAAATGGCCAATAGACATATGAAAAAATGCTCAACATCATTAATCATCAGAGAAATTCAAATAAAAACCACAATGAGATATCACCTCACCCCAGTTAGAATGGCTATTATCAACAAGACATATAGTAACAAGTGTCAATATTTCCTTTATCTTCAGGTAAAGAAAGAAGTCATTTAGGGGCCAGATCAGGTGAGTAGGGAGGGTGTTCCAATACAGTTATTTGACTACTGGTTAAAAACTCTCTCACAGATGTGCCCTGTGAGCTAGTGCATTGTCATCATGCAAGGGCCATGAATTGTTGGCGAAAAGTTCAGGTCGTCTAACTTTTTTACACAGCCTTTTCAGCGCTTTCAAATACTAAACTTGTTTAACTTTTTGTCCAGTTTGGTACAAATTCATAATGAATAATCCCTCTGATATCAAAAAAAGTTTAGGAACATCATTGTAGCAAGTTCCCAAACATGATTGTCAGACCTTGTATATGCACACCCAAGTTAACTGTGTTATTTACAATAGACAAGATATGGAAACAACCTAAAAGCCTATTAACTAATGAATGGGTAAAAGAAAAGATGTGGTACATATACACAAAGGGATATTATTCAGTCATGAGAAAAGAGGATATCCTGCTATTTTCAATGGCGGTCATGGACCTTGAACACATTACAGTGAGTGAGATACTTGTAAGTCAGAGAAAGACATGTACGGTATGATATCACTTATATGTGGAATCTGAAAAAGCTAAAGCTATGAAAAGAAAAATAAAATGGCAGTTACCAGGGGATAGGGGCTTGGGAAACAAGATTAGTAGCAGAAACTATGCCTGGTTTATTGACATCTGGGACTCCTGGTGTACATGAAATATTTGCTATTGAATTCCCAAACACACCTCATTATTCAGATGTGGTGCAGGCTGCATTTTCCCTTCCCCCAAACCCAAACAACCTCAAGCCACACTGTTTTATTGCTTGAGTTTCTCATACCTCAACCCCTTACAATTTCTGGGAAAGTAATAAATTTTGTCTTTTACCAAAATTGTGATTTTGGCACCTATGAGCGATAGGGCCTCAGAAGGCTCTTACATCTCTTAATTTTATTTTTCTTTCTGTCACAAGAGCCCCAAGTTTACTTTTGAAAACACATTGTTGAGTATTGATTCCAGGTTCTTTTTGTTCTGTTTTTCACAGCTCTGATTCAACTATCTTACACACTCACACCAGTGAGTGTCCACGTCTTAGTTGCTATCTACCTAAGAGGCAGTAAATAACATATCTGAAAATACTAAGAAAGAGGCACTTATTAATATTTAAATATTTTCAGATTTAAATGCTTAAGAATATTTTAGCTCCATGATTATTAAATCTGGCCTATTTTATCTTTCTTATTTACTTTTTTTTTTATTTTTTTAAGGGCTCTTCTCTTAGGCTTATTCAAAAGTTACCGAAGCTCACTTAGATGACCTAGATAAAAAGCCACCTGGAGACAGAGCTATTTATCTTCTTAGTAGAAAGAGTTGTGCCCAAACTCATTTTCTGTAGAAATGCTCACAAGGTCTTTACCTGCTCCCCAAATCCCTCTCTCTCTTTCTCTCTCTCTCTCTCTCTCTCTCTCTCTCTCTCTCTCTCTCTCTCTCTCTCTCTCTCTCACACACACACACACACACACACACACACACACACAAACCTACATGCACACACATACACACAAACAAACACACACACACACACACACACACACACAAAGGCATCTAGAAATTCTCACATTCCTCAATATCACTTTAGAATGTTTGGGAGCTGGCTTTGCTAAATCATCCCTGTATACAGCTAAACGTTGACAGATACAAGCTAGCACCTCATAATCTGTTTGTATTCCTATTTACAAGATTGCTTTTGTACTTACTGTACAAGATGGCAGAGAGGAGGCAATATCTCTCTCCTGAGTACAAATCCATACTGTAATTTTAATAGAGGTTTCTAGCTCCTCTGTGGAATTAATAAATTGGGCAACTCATGACTTCTCTTTCCTTACTGTAAATTTGGCCTGTACATTTTCACAGATAAGCCTATAACAAGTCACACCATATGATGGAATTTGTTTTGTTGACCCTGAAAAGGAATATACCTGTCAAAAAGGATTCCTTATGGTTAACTGGACTCAAATTCATAATCAGTGTCTAGCAGCCATTGTTTACAGGGGAGCTCCCATGCACACTGTATTTCAGGGAAAAGCCATTGATTGGTCTGCCAAGTCTCTGGCACTGCATTCCTGCAGTCTAATCTGATCGTTATAAAGGAATTCTTGGAATGGTGTTTTGACCTCTGGGTTGAGAATTGTCCCATCCAATCAGAGCTGTGCAACTGTATCCTAATTTGCATCTTTATTGGCCAAACAGAGCAGCTCCATAATGACCATTCAGGATGTGGGATTCTGACCACTTAAAACAGTGCAATTTGGACCAATCAAACTGTGCAAATTTGCATAATTCATTTGCATAAAATTAACATGAATTTTATGGTCCAAATTGAATGGACCATACAGGTACTTATGTAAGCAGGGCTCCCTTTTTTATCAGAAGAGCACATTTTTGTTTTCTTCAGGAGGCTGTTTCCCCAGTTTGCAAACTGTTTACCTGAATAAAGTCTCTCCTTTTACAACACCTTAGGTTGGAAAGTCCTGTTAGCATTGGATTGGTGCCTGTGACCTTTTCTTGACAGTCCCAAGAACTGTTGCCTGATAAGTTCCAGGAAGGAACCCAATATGCATAATGGTGCACATTATTTTTCATGACTCTTATATTCTCTCACACATTCTAATGTATTAGTTTTTTGTCTTTGAAATGTTCTTACAGTGTAAAAAATGTTTCATAGATCTGGATCCTTTTATGATTAATTCTGTTCTTTCAAGGGATCAAGTATATATTTATTTAGGAGGACCCAACCTATGCAATTCAATAATTATGTTTTTTTTCCTCCCTTGTATATAGTTTATATCCATTAGTCCTAAGAGATTAATATCTAATAAAAAATAGTAATTTCAGTATTTTTATTTGACTTCTTAATCTCTTCTGTAATTTACTCTTTTTTTTTTTTCTAATGAACTGTATATTTTTTCATTAAGGTCAGGTAACGTTGTTCCATTTGTTTCTTTCTCTCTCTTTCTCAGACACACACACACACACACACACACACACACACTCACATATACACACACGGGACTAATATAAGATAGATTTGAATTTCACATACTTTCAGTTTGTTCTAGCTGTGATATTGTATCAAACTGTGGAGATTTGCTTGAAGAATTATTTCTCTCCGCTGATGTCCCCCCAAGTACACTGATGTGTACTTATTGGTTCACATTTCACTTAGGAGCTATACATCATGGTCTGTTTGTCCTTTGATGCCTTCCCATTTGCATGCTACTATACAATGTGGCGCTGAATCTCAGTTTCCCTAAGGTGGTCTGTGGTCTAAGTCGTATGATGCTTGGTTTCAAGTTTTGAGATAGAGTTCAAATTATTTGGAGTAGTCTCTACTCTAGTACTATTTTCTAAGCCTTCAGTCTGTATTTGAAGCCTAATGCAAATTTGGAGCCTCATGCAATTCTCATATATTTCCATGCATTAATATTGACTTGGAACTGGAATCATATTAGTCTCACTCACATTTATTGAATCATGGGGCAAGGAGTTAGGATAAAGAGTTTGGAGCTCAGATTGTGTTTTGAGAATATCTGAAAATTCTGTCTTATTATTCTGGTAATGATTAGACATTTCTCCTAGGAATAGATTATACTCGTATTTGATTCTTATTTCAATTGAGATAGTCTTTGTAGTTACTTAGTTGGCTCTCAATGAATCAGACCCACTATTGTATCTGACTACTAATCATCTAAATATCTACTACTGTAGGACAACTTAAATCCAGATGCTGGACCTATGATTTGTTGTAAATCAACAAATGAGGCAGAAGTAATATTATGTCAGTTCTGGATACCTAAATCCTAGTGCATCCACTTTTCACTCTTGGAATTGTTGAGGTACCATGTAAAAGTAGGACAACTTTGCTGAACAATTGGGCAAAAAGAAAAGCTTAAACATCCCATTATCTCAGCTGAACACAGCACTCAGTAGAATTTCAGTTCAATCCACATACATAAGTGAAATTGGCGGAAATACCATAAAAACCATCTAGCTGAGCAGTCCAGATTTTACACTTGTGAGCAAAGGGACTGGTTATTTTAAGACAAAAAGTTTTACAATAGCTCACTGCTAAGCAATAAATAATTAAAAGATACAATTTCAAAAATATTATTTGAATAATCTGATGTTATTTCCTCCAAATACATAAATTGCAAAAATGGTGAGATACAATTTAACACTGAGTAATAACACTACCATAATATTTTTAAACATTATGATGTACTGTTGCCTTCTGGATTATGATTAATCAATCCAATCCTTCTTAACAGAATGCTATATAGTTATATAATCATGATATTTAGATAATTGGGGAGCAAATAGTCATGTTTGGAGCTAAAAGGAATTTTTCTTTTTCAAATGTTTCATAGGATAATGTTAAAAAAGAAACAATGAGGCTTCTCTCTCTCATTCTACACACACACACACACACACACACACATCTATCACTTCTCCAGGGATTATGGGAGTTGCAAACTAATGCCCACTTCATGGAATGATTTTGTGAACATAGATCTTGCAATCTGTGTAGAGAAGCAAAATATACTTACATAATGAAGAAAAACAGTGAAATAAAATATTTAATAAATTGTTATAAAAAAGCCTTTAAAAATATTGTAAAACTGAGTAATATAATGTTTAACATTAGATTTTAGATTGAAACAAACCTTGGTGTAAATCTAACTTTTCCACATACTTGATATGTCACTATGTAAAATTACTCTGTAAGCTTCAATTTTTAAATAGGTATCACTTGAATAATTATAGAGCTAGTGTTATAAATTTATTGTGAAGATTAAATATAATTATGGCTATAAATTGTTAGTATAGTATCATTTATACAATGGATAGCTAATAATATTATTTTTATTGCTATATTCTCGACTAACATTTTCATAGTAATTTGAAGACAAGACACTAATGTGATGTGTAGTAACTGAAATATGAATTTGAAGTAGGTTTTGAAAGACAGAAATAATTTGGATATGTAAAAATTAGTATTGATATGACATTTCCAATATCATGCATTTTATGAATGTCATATTGAGGCCTTGGAGGAGTTTTATCTTCTTTTAGACTATGGTAACAAATCACCAATTCTCACAGTTCTAGAGGCTAGGAAGTCCAAGATTAATATATAGCAGATTCCATGTCTGGTGAGGGCCCACTTCCTGGTTCATAGATGGCTGTATTCTCCCTGTGTCCTCAGATTGCAGAAGGGGAAAGCCAGCTCTGTGGGGGTCTCTTTTATAAGGGCACTAATTCTATTACTGGGCTATATCCTCCTAACCTAGGCATTGTCCAAAGGCCCCACCTCCAATTCACATTGGGGATGTGGTTTCAACATATGAATTTAGCTAACTGTGACATTGGTATAAAATCCTTTCAGTACTGAGATATAGATGATGTATTACAGAATTGTACACCTGAAATCTATGTAAATTTACTAACAATTGTCACCCCAATAAACTTTAATTGAAAAGAAAAGAAAACAAACAAAAAATCCTTTCAGTCCAAAGGTTAGAAATTTTAGAACCAAAAATAAAGATAGCATAGGTGTAAAAAGTATACCAGTTTTTTTTTTTTTTTTTAATTTTACAGCTCTAGGTTCAAAGGAAGACTTTTATATTGAATAGTGGTATATTGTTTGATATTGGATAAATCAGTTAATCTTTTTAGTCTTTAAATTTTCATGTTACTTGTTATAACCTAAACAGCCACAGACCATCAGGAATAAGCCTATTGTGTGACACAATCAGATTTATGCTGTTTGGTGCTTTCATGGGGAAAATTCCAGAGGAATTTTATTAAATTCTATGTGATTCCTTATGATTCTGGTAGGGCTGTCAATCATGTAATCCTGCTTTCCCTGTAAAGTGTTGAGCACCACACTCTGGTTTACCATTTAGTGTTCTTTTCAGGAATTCAAATAGTCCCTGGATTAAAAAGTTCTGCTTTCTTTTCTCTGAGATACTTGGTTATGAAGATCTGGTAAACCTGGAGATTGAGTGGCCAATCTTACTGTCACATGGAGAAAAAGTTCTTCAAATATGGAAACAACACAGAAGAGATAAGAGCCAAGACAACAAAAGATAATCAACCATGTTTAAAGGAAGCCTAATCTTTTGGTAGTTTTCTGATTTCTCTGTAACTACAAGAAGTAATATATTCTTTCCTTTTTTTCCCCTTAAACTAGTTTAAATTGGGATTATCAAGAGATTGAAAATAATATAATATTTTAATGAGGAAGCTGCATTGGAGCTGCACTATTGAGAAAAACTAAGTTTTCAGATGAGGTAGTCATTTCATGTTGAGCTAGCAGTCTTGTATAATAGAATGATACATTTACTATAATGTGGATAGTTGTGTGGAAGATCAGGCCAGGAATATAAATTGGGATAGATAATGAAGGAGTAGAGGGTTTAGTCTTTATCCCATTAGCCCTGGGTAATATCAGTTTTTAAAGATATTTCACATCTCCTAGAAGAAATTGAACATCAAAATATGAATAAATAGCTGCTCTTATGGCTAAATACTAGTAAATGCCTAGAGCAAGTGAGAAAAATTAGGATATCAATTCAGGTACTTATTCACTTGTGTTATAAAGACGCATTTTTTTTTTTTTTTTGGTTTTTAATAACTTGGTGGAGGTTGTTTTAACCTTATACTGCTCTTAAGTGTATGATAATGTGTTTTAATTTTCACAAGTATATTTGACTCATCTTTCTTGTCACCATGCAGACACAGGCTTGAGTAACATTGTATTAAACAGACATATATTGCCAACATAAAGGACTCTGTTTTTTTTGTTTGTTTGTTTGTTTTTTGTTTTTTAAGTTTACTGGGATGATAATTGTTAGTAAAATTACATAAGTTTCAGGTGTACAATCCTGTAATACATCATCTATTAATATATATCACACTGTGTGTTCACCACCCAGAGTCAGTTCTCCTTCCATCACCATATATTTGATCCCTTTACCCTCATCTACCAACCCCTCTCCCCGTCCTCTGGTAACCACTAAACTATTGTCTGTGTCTGTGAGTTTTTGTTTCTTCATTTACCTATGGCTATATCACCTTGAACACATCTGATCTTGGAAGCTAAGCAAGGTCGGGCCTGGTTAGTACGTGGATGGACGACTCTCTTAACCTTTGCATTATCAGCTTTGGTCTTAGAAGCACATGGAAAAGTATACATTCCCTTTGTGTTAATGTTTCTCATCTTAAAGTACCAAGATTTAGTTGTTAGCTATGACAGTCGTTAGCTATGACATGTCTTGTGGTGACTTTCTTCTCCATACATTGGTATAGAAAACTGATTTCTTCATTGTTAATAGTAAGCTCTTGGCCCGAACGTAAATCATATTATATATTAGTTCCTGCTAAATTACATGATATAGAATATACAACTGAAAGGTCAAGTAAAAGAAAGTTAAAATAATTCTCAGTTAAAAATGAGATAATCCGAAACAGAAACCGTCAAAGCTGAAAATTATTTGTGACAGTTTCTGTCCATGTTGCTTAAACCCAGTAAAAAGAATTAGTCACATATAGTCTAGCCGTCTGTTTAAAATGCAGTCAAGACACTTGTGTCAGGGTTCCATATGATAATGCCTAGATTCATACTTTTGATAGAAAGACTCACAGGATTCAGCATATAATTGTACTGTGGCTAATATTTATTAAAAGAAGCAAACAGAAAAGGTCCAGGGGTAAAGCCCAGAGGACACCAGCTTCCAAGATTCCTAATACATGAGTCACACAGGACATGCTTAATTCCTCCTGCAACAAATTGTGACCGTATGTTTGAAGTGTTGACAATCAGAAAAGCCTATTTGAGACGTTTTGTTGGTGGATGATCATATATCAAAATTCCAGACTTCCAAAAGGATAGCAGCTATTCTACATAAACCACATTTTTTATGCACATTGTAGGTACAATGATCTACTCATCATTTATGGAATCTTTGATTTCAGTTTAGGGAACTGGTAACCAGTGAAGTTCCCAGACAGCAGCCAGGGATTGAATTTGTGACCTTGCCTTCTAAGAAAGGCTTTCTCAGGCCTGCTATGTTCACAGTTTTCTGCATGATACTCGTACTTTTCCAGTAAAAGATATTGCAAATGTAGCAGTGTTAACACAGGGCATAGGAAATAATGAGCAATACAGTCTTGAATGCTAACACCTTTAATAATTCATCATGTAAACACTAAATAAAGTAATAAACACTATCAATTGTCTTTATAATGGATAAATAATGGAGTCCTCACCAAATAAATAAATAAATAAATAAATAAATAAATAAATAAATAAATAAAGATTTTAAATCTGCATTATTAGGTTAACTTGGACTGGTAAGAAGCTAAAATTGGGCTTTTATATCAGTGATACTTAAGTCTGTCTTTGTTTAAGAATTATTGAGGAAATATTTGATTCCTAATGCCTGGGCTCCCCTTTAATTATGGGATCCAAACATTAGTATTGTTTCAAACTTCCCAGTTAATTATAATGTTCAGCCAATGTCGAGAACTATGGCTATAATGAGATAAAGTAGATATTAATACGTGAGTTTCAGGATGAAATATTGCTGAAGGTGCCGGTTAAAAAAATTATAATTAGAATTAGTCTCCCCTATGAGGCAATTTGCCTAAGAACTCCCATAGAAGAGCTTGTCGCAGGGGTTCAAAACTTCCTAAAGAAATCTTAATCACTTATTAACATCTTATTAGGCATTTATGTCTTATCTTTAGAAACATTTGCAGAGCAATCAATGGAGATATTTTCCAAAAAAATGAATTTTCACCACAGGAACTAATTATATTTAGGAGAGTGAAAATTTACATTTAATAAGCAAATTTTCAATTAGTGGGGAATGTAAATTGTCTAACGTCAATATTAAAATAAGCTCTGTCACCATTATTATTTTCACCAATCAAATGATGTTAGTAATTTTTATTGATTGTCTACTTTGTTCAGACATTAGGTAAGATATTTGTGATACCAACATTAAAAGGAAAACAGCTCTTATCCTAATGTGTTTATAGGACATGGGTTTCCTAGTTGGGTCATTGTCATCCTCTTGAGCCCACATTCATCATTTAAGACTATTTTCTTTTTCTGTAGCCCTTTCATATAAATTTTGTTTGACTTTCCCTCTAAAAAGAGATGATTTTCAATTAACATCTCATCCAGTTTTTCTCTTAACTGGATAAAAGTAAGTGGAATGCTCATTTTAGTTTCTAGGACCTTCATCATTAATTCGGAAAAATGAAATATTATATGCTGTGTGATGAATTTGATAACATGGCCACTAATTCAATTTGGCAAATTATTATTCTAATTTTGATTTTTCTTAAGTGAAAATCTGTAAGTTCAGGGCTTATATTCATTCTAAAGAGCTTCCTAATTGTAGAGAATTTTTTCTTCTTTAATTTGAAAATACTTCTATTTTCTTTCTTTGTTTCTTATTTTTTCCCTTTTACATTTCATCACTCCGTTATTCTCCAAACCAGATTAAAGGAAACCAAAGAAACACAAATTTTACATCAATTTCCTTTCTCATCAGATTACATCATGATCACTCTACTACTTGAAGGAAGCAACATTCCAAATCTAAACCTTGACATTTTCGTATTTTACACTCTTAAGTATATAGAAAATAACCATATTGACATTTATCAAAAAATGAAAATAACATGCTATAAATCAAGCTTATTAGGAATTACTCCAAATAGACTCTGCTCTCCACTTTCCCATTAACACCATGCTTACTGTTCTATATTTATTTTTGAAAATCAGAATTATGAATATTTCTGACAACTATTTTAATTTCTATACCCTCTAATCACTAAGTCTGTTAATTTTTTCTGTAGTATATTTTGCCTTTTGCCTTTTTTAAATATTCATATTTCTTACATCAACTCTTCCATCATCTTTATTAAAAGCAATACACATATTTATATTATAATATTCAATAAGGCAATATGATTTCATATGAATCATAATATTTAATATGATACTGATTGATATTATGTAAGGATAATTACAGAACAAAACATTTTACACCAATTTTCAAATTGTTGAATTTATAGTCAAACATATTCAAAATAGCATGAAACTTAAAATGCTTCATTAAAGAGCAACCTATCAATAGTTTTATTATTTTATATTATTTAAATGATTGGGGTCATTTTTTTTCCATATTATATTACATGATATCTGTGAGATCGAGTATAAGTACCATATAACCTTCTGCTTTAGACTTAAGCAATTCTTTGTATTAATGAAAGTATTTTATCAGTCCCCTGACTTGTCAGAAGGGCATGATAAAATGAAAAAAAACATTTTGGAGACAAAAAAAAAATCTTGATTTAATGCCATCTCTATTTTTTTAACAACTAGAACCATGATTAAACAGTTTCTCATTTATAAATTTGAGATAGTCTTGAATCTAAAACATAAAAAAGTATCCATATATATTTTTTTCAGTAAAATATAAGTCATTGCTTTTGTATTATAAATACAATCTTTCACCCTTATTTCGTATCTCATACCAATCATCTCTGCTCCCACCAAACAAAACTCTATGTCATCCATCCAGCACACATCATTTGTTGAGCTAAAGTGTGCAAAAAATACCACAAAAAGGATAAAGTGTCCTTCAAAGTATTTTTACTATCACAATGGCTAGGTTTCTGATTTTGCCACAGATAGAACATGGCAGATCTTTTTCCTGTCCTTTAAAAAAGACTCTTCTCACTTCTTCATAACCCAATCCCAAATTCAACCTCGTCATACACACAGTGTTTTGCTTTCTTAAAATATGCGTACATTTTTTTGTACCTTGTGTGTGTGCGTGTGTGTGTATATATATACATATATATACACACACACGCACATACACACACAGAGGGTGCCAAAAAATGCATACACACTTTAAGAAAGGAAAACTGTATTAAAATTATAATATTTAATATATACCAATAACAAAAGATGAATACAAGTCATGTTTGACTTCTGCAATTACAAGAAGTGCTCAAAGTGGTTACCATCAGCATCCAGACACTTCTGATTATGATGAATTACTACGTGAGCAACTCTGACCAAAGAGTCCACTTGTATACATCTTTTGCTCTTGGTATATATTGAGTATTACAATTGTAATACAGTTTTTTGCTTTCTTAAAATGTGCGTACACTTTTTTGGCACCCTGTGTGTGTGTGCGTGTGTATGTTTGTGTGTGAGTGTATGTATGAAGGACTTGTCTTTGCTAAAATTATGTTAGAAAAAAAAACCCTATTGTTAAAGGAAATAAATTACTAGAATCTGAAATGATTTTACTAAAAGCTTGATGCATGTGCAAGCCACAAAGCAAGTCAGTGAGCTAGGTCAATACCAGTAACTATGTGGGTTTACTGATTGCATTTATCACATGGAATCAAGTGGTTATAATAAAGCCCCATTAATTACATGAAAAAACTTATTATCATTTATATTTTAGGGCCACAGAAAACCTTGGATATTTGAGAAGGTTTCACAATAGGTCTCTTGCAAGTGCCAAATATCTACTATTCTGTTTAAATGTAAACTAATAAATGAATTGATTCTTATCCTTAAATTTTATAATATGCATGCAACTTTTTTACAGATCAGCATATATCCACTTGATGTCAAGTCCTGTTACACTTTGTTTCTTAATTATATAACCATGGTTTCTGAGTAGATCTAATAAATGTTGGTTAAGTGATTTACTGTTTATATAAACCACTATATTTGTAGAGGACAGGCTGCATATGTGATTTAAAAAAAAACGATTTGTAATTCAAATGAAAGCTACCAATTCATATTATGTAGGAGAATTATGAAACAAAACATTTTATACCAATTTTTAAATTACTTTTTTTTAAGTCGAAGCATATTCAGAATATCATGAAATGTATAAATGCTTTATGAATGAGATGTAAACCAATGGTTTCATTTTATATTACTTAAAAGATTGAGGTTATTCTTTTCCTTAAAACATGAAATTATTCATCTTTTGAGTTAGTGATAGAATTATCATTTGATCTCATCATTCATTCATAAATAAACTTTGCTTCTGTACAGGATTTTAAATGATATGCTCCATTCTGTTTTTAAAAAAGGTAAAGGTAAACGTAATCTAGCTTTGGAACATATTTGCTCTCTCAAAGTATTTTCCTCTAGCTAGCATATTGAGTGTTCCTTAGAAAGTAAGCTTTTAAATTTCCATAGAAGCTACTCTAAAATAAAGTCACTTAGGAGCTTCATTTCCACTATGTTAAAATATGCTGTTTGAAATGTACATTTGATATATTTCTTTTTTAAATTGGTGATCTAAATAAAATGCAATGAATGTTGATAGAAATGAAATTTAGGATATTTCAATATTAAGGAAGAAAAAATAATCTAATAATCTAAAGAGTTAATATAAAGACAAAAATCCTGACAGTTGTATAAACTAACATTCATTACAGTGAACTTCTTTTATCTGCTTTATTTCCTTGCTAAATATGTCTGTACTACAAATTTTAACCTTAATGACTCCTAGTTAATGAATGTAGAGAGCTTTGAAGATGAAAAGCGTTACAACAGAATCCAGCCCTACTTATCACTGTATATAACAAAAATTCAGCAACATAGATTAAATCTCACTTTGCAAATGACATTTCTTAGTGTAGCCAATGTGGATGTGGCTTCCATCTTTTAAACCTTGCATACTTGTCTACTCAGCAGTAAGTTATTAGACTTCTTCAATATTTTCAAAGATAGAAATTACTTTGCATCTTTTAATGTAACATTTAGTCCTGGAAAAGGCATTTATAATTTATTAATGTTCTAATTTGATTCAATGAAAATTAGCTGTCCATTAAAATGCTGACAGCATACATTATGTTTCTGATACAATATTTTGCTTTTCTGAACTTGAGTAGATTGAAAAGTTCTTATTTCATTGTAGGATATAAGAATACTCAACAAAAATGGCTTGTCTCAAAACTTGCCCTGCATTTGCACTACTTCAGTCAGATATACACTTACTTGCTTCCAGGTTGACCTAAAATAATCTAATCTGAATAGTTATTTATTTATAAGAGGAAAAGAGTTGCTTCTCTATTTTGTAAACTAGTATCTGTAATGAATTCTTCTACTTGTTTTACCTGTCTTCTAGTTTTTTTAAAGATTAATCAAATTCCATCCTGTTTATTTGCTAATTTTTGTCCCTATTGATTGACTTTCATTTGGTAGGAGTGTCCTCTTAATATTTGTCTATATGTCTGTCTCCTGGTCTACTTCATGTGGCATGACTTCTGCAACTCTGCTTATTTTGGTTTTAGATTTCTGCTTTGCAGTTTTCCTAATCAGTCAATGCAAACAGATAAGAACAAATTACCTCACCCTGTGGTTTGCATCATATCCACTACTGACAGCTTTCAGTGATCATGCTGATGCAAGTAAAATTTTCCTAATCTGAAATTTTAGTATGTTTACCTATGTTGGCTGTATATACACTTTTTCCCTCTGAAACAGCATTTTGTTGGATGATATATAAGAGGCCAGTGAAAAAGAGAATTCTATTCTACAATCTATAGCACATTAATTTTTTAAAGTACTACTTCCAGCATATTGTCCCCTTTCTTAGGATTCTTCCATGACTCTCCACTCCTTAAAAAATAGACAACTTGCTTTCCATCCAGAGCAATCAATGGCCTCCATACATTGATGTAATTTTCTTTTAACTCATGTTACTTGAGACTAGATTGTTCTCTTTTTCCTTAAGAAGCATGTGAATGTCAAACTCTGCATGTGTGCTAACACTCTTTTTCTCATTAGAAATTGTCACATATTTTATTACATTTACTTACAATTCCCAATTTCAATACCATGAGGATTTTCTGAATACCCACCTAATTAATATATTTGATTATCTGCAATATCTAACATGAAAATAATTCTTGAAATTTTGGTTATCTTTTTTATTTATGGTTTTATATCTTCCCCCAAATACTGTAACCTGTTTGATAGATAAGAATGCAATGCATTGTATTTTTAAAATGCCCAATCTATCTTAAAATAGCGGTTTCTCAACTTATTTCATTTATGGCTTTAGTGAGAAACAACTGTTATATATTGTAATTCAACTTAAAGGGACTTCGATTGAAATATCAATGTTATTACAGATGTTTTCCTTTAATTATAAAAAAAACAACAAAGACTTCATTATTTGCTTACTTTACATATATTTTTTGTGGTTAAACAAACTAGTATAAGTTATATTTGCTTCAAATTTGTGTGATTCATTGTATAAAAGATGCTGTTATTTAAAAAAAGTGATTGCTATTATACTTGCTAGATTAAGTATCGAGAAATAAACTGAAGGATTGGTAATTTAGAATACATAAAATAGATGGCCATAAAAATTTTGAACAATACATAGTTCATAAAACCAAGTGTTATTTCATGTTTTCTATCTCAAACCACACTCCAAGGATGATGATGGTTTATTGTCCTCTGCTTCTCCTTTCAGAATTATTTTATGAATAAACAAACATATTTTTCTATGTGTATAGATCATTTTGGCATTATATATAGGCATATACATTTATATGCCACAAATAGGTATGGCACAGATAAAATTAGAATAATTCTATACTATTCATATTTATTTTTAATTTGCTTTTATCAGTCTAAGAAATTGATATGGCTCTATAATGGTAAATACATTCCTAACTCATTTTAACAGCAGCTGTAGAGTATTTCATAATATTTCTGTACTATAATTATACAATTGAATGCTGTATTTTCAAATGTTAAAAGTTGCCCCTTTCTTTAATTATGATCTTCACCAATTTTTATAATGTATTTTTCTAACATACAAGGAAAAGGTGTTTTAATTGAGGTAAGTATGTTAATAAAGGATTGAACTGACTTTATTATTTAGGGCTCCTCAAGTTTCTAGAACAGATCATTCCCATGCTGCTCTTCTATCCCATTGCTTTTGCCTATCTCTGGAGCTCCCCTGTTCACTTTTCAATTCTATTTAATTGTTATGTCTCTTCTGGGACCCTTCAATCTTCACATGAATTTTAGAATAAATTGTAAATTCCTGAAGACATTTTTGCTGGAATTTCACTGAATCTGTAGGTCAATTTAGAAATTAGTGCCCTTTTATCAATATTAACTCATGTAATAATCTAATTTAGGTATTATTGTCATTTTACCAATATTAACTCTTCTAATCCAACAGTAACTCTTCCAACGCATGATCATTTATTTCAAACTTCTTTACTATCCTTCAAGAGTGTTTATTTTAGTTTTCAGTGAACGTCCTGCACTTCTTTTGTCAAATTTAAATCTAAATAAAGTTTATGTTTAGACTGTTCATTGCTAGTATACATAAATGCAATTGATATATTGATTTTGTATCCTTCAATCTTGCTGTATTTAATAATATTTTCTTTTTTACTGGAATTCATAGGACTTTCTATATAAAAGACCATTTTATTTGGAAAGACAAATAGCTTTACCTCATTTTTTCCTATCCAAATACCTTTTCTTTTCTTTTCTTTTTTTTTTTTTTTCTAATTGTGGTGGCTCTAAACTTCAGTAAATGTTGACTAGTACTAGTAAGAGAAGACAATAGAATATATTCAGAGAACACATTTTGTATGACTTCAATCTTTTTAAATTTATTGAGGCTTGCCTTATGGCCTCACACGTGATCTCTCTTGGAGAATGTTCCATATGAACTTGAAAAGAATGTGCATCATGCTGTTGTTAGGTGGAGTGTTTTATCGATGTGTATTAGGTCTAATTGGTTCATAGTGTTATTAAGACCCTTTATTATCTTGCTGACCTTTTGCCTAGTCTCTCTCTCTCTCTCTCTCTCTCTCTCTCTCTCTCTCTCTATATATATATATATATATATATATATTTTATATATATAAATATATATAAATATTATATATTTATATATAATTATATATAAATATTAAATAAATATATATAATATATATATTTTATATATATATATAAAATCTGTCACTATTTACTTAAAATTATTTAAAAGAAGAAAGCAGAAAAAAACAAGCAATTACACTGCATGTAACTTTAAAATACATCAAGTAAAAACTGACAAAATTAACAGAACTAGAAAACATCCACAGCTATAGTTGTGGATGACAATACCTTTCTCTCAGTAATTGATAGAATATGTTGACAGATAATTGGGAAGAATGAAGAGCTGAAAAATCATATCCACCAAAATACCTCATTGATGTTTATAGAGCACACCACTAACAGCAGCAGAATACACATTCAAGTGCATTTATTACTTTCTTTAAGATATGCCAACAAACAACAAATTGAAATAATTAAAATATGCTCTATGATGACAGTAGAATTAAACTCAAGATCAGTATCAGAAACATATGTATAAAATCCCCAGTTATGTGAAAAGTAAGCAATATACTTTTCAAAAGAATTTTAGAAAAGTAATTAATGGATATAAGTAAAGAATAATTAGAAATTAAAATTAAAATGTACCCACATATTTTACTATGTAGAATAGAATCTCCAAATTTGAAATACTTAGGGATGATTCTAACTAAATATTTAAAATATCTGAAATTAAATAAAAATAACAAATAATAACTAAATATATAGAGAGATATACCATGTTTACATATCAGTATGTGCCAGTTCTCTTCAAATTTATCTGACATTTCCTTACAATCACAGACTAAATCTCATATAATTTTTGTAAAACTTGGCAAGCTTATTTAAGAATTAACATAAAAGAGCAAAGGGCCTAGAATAGCTAAGATAATTTTCAAAAGAGAATATATTTGGAGGACTAACATTATTTGATTTCATGATTTAGTAAAAAGCAACTGTTACTAAGAAAATGTTATATTAGCACAAGTATAGGCACATAGATCAATGTCAAAGTCCAGAAAGAGAAATATAAATATATGTCAGTTGATTTGCAACAAAGCTTCAAAGATACTTTAATGGAGAAAGAATAGTCTTTTCTATAAATGTTGCTGAAATACCAATATGTGAAAGAAAAACAAACAAATAAACAAACAGAGAAAATCCCTAACCAAATAACAACAAAAAACTTTAACCCCATACTTTTTATCATACACACCTAAAAGTTTGTAATTTTATCCCTATCAGTTTAGCCATGAACGATGATCTAGTTTCCTTGCATCTTCAATTACACAGTGCTATTCTATTACATTACTGAGTCTACTACAAATATCAATTCAACGTAAACAACTTTAGAATTTTAAATAAAAGTAGTGTTATGCAATCTAATTTTTGCATGTTCAAATATACAACTTACATGGGTTAGAATTTTATTCACATAAATCTAATTACAAGTGGATTTTTATATATTGCTGCAAACTAAAAATTAATCTGCTTGGTCATAACATTCAGCTTATTGACTGGAGAAAAAGCATTCTGCTCTACATTTTTTATGTTTCTAAGAGCTAACGAATACACAATTCTGTGATGAGTACTCTGTTGTCCTCAATTTTAATACTAAATTAAGATTTGACTGCCAGAGAAGATCTAATGAACCTTTATAATTTATATTTTTATGGATTTCAGAGTCCTATTAGAGTTTTAAATATGCTATAGAATGTAAATAGAAGTCACAGCAAAACAACCAATTTAGTAAGATACACCATATATTTAAAACATTAAGCAACATATTTAGATATTTTTCCTTTTAATTAATGTGCATAAAGTACCTTCATCATAAAAACAGTAGATAGTAATGTTAATAAAATAATAAGCAATTAAACTCAATATTCACATATGAATATATAAATAGTCAAACATTGGTTTAAAAAATAAATACACGGTTATTTAGAAGAATAACCAGAATTGGGTACAAGGTTAATTAAAATTGCTTCTATAGATGGATCAGAATAATGAACAGAAATCACATGATTTTAAATAAATTCTGCCATAATTATGGTAATACATTGCCTAACATTTTCAAGTATCAAAATGAAACCAATTTACAATGGATAGTGTAGAATATCAAACTAACATTTATTAAGGTTTTGTTTAAAGGTAGTGTAATGAAAAAGTGAGTCCAAGCAAAAAGTCTAATTCCCAAATATTGTAGTAGACTCAGATCAGAAAAGTACAAAATATTCTTCAGATAGACTAAAATAAATTATAAAAACATAAATAGATAAATATAAAATAAGAGGATGGAAGTATTTCTACATCGTCCTATTAAGAAAGAATCCCTTATTTACCACTTCATAGCATTAGGATGACTAATATATACTGGTAGTGCCAAAAAATGTATACAAGTGGACACTTTGGTCAATGTTGCTGAAGCAGTAATTCGCTGTAATCAGAAGTGTCTGGACACTGATGGTAACCACTTTGAGCACCTCTTATAATTGCAGAAGTCAAACGTGACTTGTGACTTTTGTTATTAGCATATACTGAGTATTAAAATTTTAATAGTTTTTTTATTTCTTAAAATGTGTATACATTTCTTGTGGTACTCTGCATATTTTAAAGCAGAAAATAACAAGTTTTGGGAGGATATGGAGAAATTAGAAAACTCATACTTTGCTGGTGGGAATGTAAACTAGTACAATCACTGTGGAAAACAGTATGGTAATTCTTCATCGAAAAATTAAACACAGAATTACTATATGACCCAGCAATTCCACTTCAATATGTATACCCAAAGAGAATTCAAATCAGAAATACAAACAGATACTTGTACACCAAAGCAGCATCACTCAAAATAGCCAAAGGTGGAAATAACCCAAGTATCCATCAACAGATAAATATATAAACAAAATATGACATACACATACAATGGAATATTATTCAACCTTAATAAAGAATGAAATTCTGATACATGTTTATATATACATATATGTATATGTATATATACACATATATATGTATATAATTTGAAAACATGCGAGATGAGATAAATTAGACAAAATAATGTCAAGTATTGCATGAGTCACTTATATGAGGTACCTAGAATACTAAAATTTATAGAGATGGAAAGTAGAGTAGTGGTTACCAGGGGATGGAGAAAGGAAGAATGGAGAGTCATTGTTTAATGTGTACGGAGTTTCATTTTGGGATGATGAAGATAATGGTGATGGTTGCACAACAATGGGAAAACAACGCCAATGAATTGTACACTTAAAAATGGTTAAAACAATAAATTGCATGATGTATGTTTTTCCAAATTCAAATATACACACACAAAGCAATCCAAAAGAAGAAGAAGGAAGTGGAAGACCCATGTAAAATATCAGATTAGATAGGTGTAGGATTTGAGCTACCCTTGAAAGAAGAGATGACTGGATAAGAGAATTCTGGGCAGAAAGAAAACAGCTGAACAAAATTCAGACTTCTGAATTCCACTGAACAATAAAATTTGCACTGTGGCTGGAGCATAAGATCTCCACATGGGTTTGAACTGAACTCTGCAAGTAAGGTTGAAGCCAGGTAAGTACATCCATGAATATCTACCTAAGGGTTTGAACATTATGTATTGTGCACTATAATGGGCAGCTATTTGCAGACACCTGCAAAAACAAGGGCAGAGCCAGCTGATAAAGTATAATAGAATATATATAACATCAAAACCTGCCTCTCTCTCTCTCAGTCTGTGTGTGTGTGTGTGTGTGTGTTTAAGGAGACATATAGGATTAAGACATTGTTTATTCCTCAAATACAGAGGAGCAAGGATAGAGAAAATTTGAGCCTGAATCTTAAGATGAATCTAACAAAGGATTATATACAGCTCATAAATTCTGCTCTTTATTCCTCATTAATCAGATTGTTTCAAAAAAAATTATTGAGCATACTACCTGTCACATAAAATGTGCTCAATAAGGACATAAAAGTAGATTCACTTCATTAGCAGAGGATATACTTGTGCAATCTCCAAGTGAAGGTATCCACCCCAGAGAGTGTATATGTCACCCTTCAGCATTGAAAAATAACTTATTGGGACACTTATTTATATAGATATTATTTCTTTCTTTATAATTCATATTTTCCGGAATGAATTTTATAAATAGTATAATGCAATCATACACATTTGTGAGTATACATACGATGAAGCTCTATACTAAAGTCGTTAAGTATGCCAATAAAAATTTCACAACTAGTTTTCCATTTTCTCAAGTGCTAGAATGTACTCAGCTTTCTTCTTGAGCCTGAGGCCAAGAATAGATAAACATAGAGATAATCAAAGAGGAAAAGTATTTTCTTCCCTGCAGTGTACTTCCATGATTCAAAAAAATGCACACTTTTGATGAGAGAAAAATGCTTCCTAGTTCAGGAATCAGAAAGATAATATTTTTAAATCTTTTAGAATTTTAGATTATAGGACATGTTCTATTTTACAGTATATAAGTTAATATGTGTATATATATATGTATACATGTATACACACACATATGTATACACACACAATCATGGCTATTTTCAGGAAATGTGTTGCTGTTAGAAAATATTAATCTGGTATTTATCAAATTGTTTTTTAAAAACAAGGGAGAGAGTAAACACATTGGTATTCTTGCTAAAATTAAACATACGATTTTTCTCAAGCAGGATTTGAAAGAATTCTTGCATGTTTTTATGTATATTCACAAATTTTATTTTTAAATCAAATGCAAATTCCTTTCTACTGTAAAAATAAAATATTTCCATTTTTAAATAATTTTAAGGAAACAATATTAAAGTTAATAAATAAGTTTAAAACACAACCACATACTATAAAGATACATATTTCTAATTTGAAAAATATTAAAATGATTACATTGTCTAAGAAGGATAATCTGAGAAATCTTTTGAACAGGTTTCAAATCTCAATATCTTCAACCTAAATTACAGTAAGCTTTGCAGCAAAACTTAGATGCTCTCTGGAAAACTCTGGCCATGCTCATAGCTAATTATTCTTTTGAAATATGCCTTCATTCAGACTTGTTAAATGCAACTTCATTACTCTCATTAAAATGTCTCCATGCTATGTCCATTTATTCATTGACTACTAGCAGACTTTGCAGGTGATGAGTAATTAATGATCAATCCATCTAAAGGTGATTTCCCTTTTTTTAAATGTGTTTATTCTTCCCAAAATAAATACATTCATTATAACACTTAATATAGGCCATTATTCAATCTCCAAAAATTACAATTTGTGAAAATTTCATTTGCCTATATTCAAAACTTAAATATATCCTTCTCAACTCAGCAATCCTGAGAAAATTATTTTACATCACTGCATTTCTACATTTCACAGAATCAGACCCTTGCACACTGATGACGTTTTTCCTCATGTTTAACACTATATACCATATGTTGTTATATCACTTCATTCATTAAGTTACTTAAATGTTTGCCTCGTTCAAGAACTTTTACTGATTCTAATCCTGTGCATAGTTCCTTCTCAATAAATCATGCTACATAAATAAGACAACTTTAAAATCTTGTATTATCTGAGGTTCTTAACAGATAATACTTAAACCAATTATTTGGCTCTCTAATTGACATATAGATTTGTCAGTTTTATTCTCAGTAGTTTCAACTTACTTATCTTATTTCAAATGGGCTTCCTAAAAAGGACTAAAAACAGGAAATAGATTCAAAGAGATGCTTTGTCAATAAGGTTTAAAGAACAAAGGATAAATGGACAATTAATTGTTTAATTTGAGATAACTTCTCCCAAAACAAACTCTCCAAGATATATGTTATTAGAAAATCACAAGTTTAAATAAGCCAATATAAATATTATATTCTTGATGCCAGTATGTTATGAATTCCATAAAGCAAGGGTTAGATTGGCTAATACTAAACCTGACACTTTATTTGTGAATCTAGGATGTATAAAGAGATTACAAACAGATATATGAATAAATGTATAGCTGCAGCTGTTGAAACATAATGTTAAAACATTCAATATCTAGAATCAAAATATCCTTTTTTCATTATGTTGATTGATATTTTAATTATCTTTTAAATTATTTTACATAGAAATGTATATATGTAAGGAACCTTAAAAATGTGCAAATATGTACAACTTTTTTTTTTATTTTATAAATGTGTCAACTGATGTCTGAGTAACTTGTCAAAGTACATACAGCTATCAAGTATGAAAATGAATATTTAAATTTTCTTGACTATTGCTTTTGCTATTATTCAATAACTATATCATAAAGACGATTAGTTTACTTTTAAAAGGTATATCCTGTTGCATCTCATACTTAATAAGCCTGAATGATCCTGAGTTTTCCACCCAATCTGTGCTTTTTCACTAAATTCTTATTACTCAAATAATTACACTATGAATAGGAATATTTATGGGCAGGCACTATTATACGACTCTCACTAAAACATCTAAATAATGTATGATCATTTTATTTTCCAAGCTACAAAGCTACATAACAAACCAATAAAGACAGGAATTTATATTATTATAATAAAGAAATAAGGGATATGTATTCTTATAATAAAAACCTATTAGTATTTTTAAATATTCTAATATCAAGCAAACAACTGAAAACTATTGAATGAATGAAAAACGAAACTTCTCTCTTTCTGTTGTACCTCAAGCTAACATTTTTATTTATGTAATATACAATTGTATTAGTAGCCACATTATTATCTATTATTTGCTTTTCATTTAATATTACTGTGTTGTAGTAGAAATCAAATTAAACTAGTGCTTACTCACTGGTTTAATAATTATCCCAGAAGTCCTGGTAGTATGTAGGGGAACCACAAATGGAGAAATTACTTATAGGCTACATTCTGAATCATCTTTTAGTGCTAAAAAACTCTATAGATGATGCAATTCAAACCTTTCAGAGCAAACTAAATGTTATAGTGGCTAATGACTTCCCTGTGTTAGTATTCGAAGAAATATCATAGCCCGAATCTTCTACTTTTTGTTCAAGGCTTTAACATTCTGTATGCAGCAAAATGCATTTTCCAAATGTGCCCACCACCACAGTGTCTTGCATTCAAACACTTCTACTCTGCTCTCCTTATCAAAATCCAGAGGGAGGCTAATTCTTTCTCGTTGAATTTTGGCAGGCCTTGAGCACTGCTTGTAACCCAAAGAATATGGCATGACTTCAAAGGCTGGGTCAGAAAAGGGCCAGCAACAGCCCCTGGCTTTCTTGGAATTCTGGTTCTCAGAACACTCCCTCTCATGGTAGTTCAACTCAGATACTGATGCCATATTGTAAGAAGCCCGATTCACATGAACAGGCCACCTACAGATGCTCTGGTTGACAGTCCCAGCTGTTCCAAACCTTCAGCTGACCCAGCCTAGGTGTTAAGTGTCAGTTAAGATACCTGGGAAGCGAATCCTCTAGACCAAATTCTTCTAACGTTCAGACTTTCAAACATTCAAGTTCAAGGAGCTGAATATTGTAGAGCAGGGAAGAAAAATCCATCAATACTGAGCCGTAAATTTCTGTCCAATAGAATCTGAAGACTATAAAATTTTACATCACTTAATTTTGGCATTATTGTTATGCAGCAATAGTAACTGGAATACTAGTCCAAGGAAGACACATGCTGAATGTGCAAGTTGAAGAAGGACACTGTGATCCCAACCTGCCTGACACATGTATGAAATGGAAACCTAAAGTGATGCCCTGGGTGATATAAACAATAATCACTGTCTTCCCACTTCTAACAGAAGATGGTTATGTGAAAATGAGTGTATCTGTTAATCCATATGCATGAATATTTCTGTTTCGCGCTGAATTAGCTCTGGGAAGTATTTCTCTTAAATAGCTAGTATAAGTCTTTTACCCAGAAATTTAAGCATTCAGCTATATTCAGCTCATATTTAAAGAGGCAGTGTGGAGATTCCTCAAAAAATTAAGAATAGAATTACCATATGACCCAGCAATCCCTCTCATGGATACATACCACCAAAGTCTGAAAACATTTATCCATAAAGATGCATGTGCTCTGATATTCATTGCAGCTTTATTTACAGTGGACAAGACATGGAAACAACCAAAGTGTCCTTAAAGAGATAATTGGATAAAGAAGATGTAGTATATATACAAAGTGGAATACTACTCTGCCATAAGAAAAGATGAAATAGTGCCTTTTGCGACAACATGGATGGATCTTGAGATTATCAACTAAGAGAAATAAGTCAGACAGGAAAAGTCGAGAACCATATGATTTCATTGATATGTGGTATATAAAACTAAAAACGACAAAGGAATAAGACAAACAAATGGAAAAACAAAAACTCAGACACAGACAATAGTTTAGTGGTTACAATAGTTTAGAGGGTAAGGGGAGAGGTAGGTATTAGATGAGGGTAAAAGGGATCAAATATACGGTGATGGAAGGAGGACTGACTCTGGGTGGTGAACACAAAATGTGAAATATAGATGATGTAATACAGAATTGTACACCTGAAACCCATGTATGTAACTTTACTAACAATTGTCACCCCAGTAAACTTTAATTAAAAAATAAATAAATAAATAAAATAAAGAGGTGTTTTTATTCTACAAATTTTATTCATTAAGTACTCTATGGAAGCACATAAGGAGGACAGTTAGCCAGTTAAAGTGGATCTATAAACACGAAACACCTCCCATACAGTTGAACTTGGTCTGGAAACATGAACCTTCACAAAGCCTTTGAAATAACATTTGTGGTACAAGCTAACTTGTTCTCTTCCTTAGACTTGTCTAAATAGTGGACCATATATAAGTGTGTGTATATATATATATATATATATATATATATATATATATACATATACACATGTGTGTATATATATATATATATATATATATATACAAAGTATATATATATATATACAAAGTATATATATATATATACTTTGAGCCCTGTTTAGGGTCTCATCTGACTGAAATCCAGGTGTCTGTGAGGGCTACGGTTCTATCAGAGGCTCAAATGGAAAAAAAATCTTCTAAGGTCCCTCAGGTTGTTGGCAGAATTAATCTCCTTGTGCTTTTAGGGCTCACAGCCCCATTTTCTGTCTGTCTCTTGGCCAGGAGTTGCTCTTACCTCTCAGAGGCCTCTGGCAGTTTTTGGCCACAAGGCCATCTCACAACATGGCAGATTACCTCTTCAAAACCAGCAAGATCTCCCTCACTCGAATCTACTGAGATACATGTAAGTTCTTATAAAGCCCAATGCAACCAATGTTGCGATGCCCATTCACCTTTGCCATACAACATAACCTAATCACAGATGTTACATCCCATCATCATCCCCATATCCTATTGGCTTAGAATCATGACACAGATCCTGCCCTTATTCACCTCCAAGAGTAATTAAACAAGATTGTGCTCATTGGTCGGGTCACTTTAGGTTTTCTCTACCATAAATGCCTTTTGAAGTGTTACATGATTGCTTATTCAGTCACATGACAAGCATGGTTACACACAGAAGCATATAGTGTCTGCTTTCAGAAGAAGAAACATTCGAGTTTATACCTAGAATCCAAAGAATTTTTTTTTCCTTTTCATCCCTCCTTAGACAAGTGGATATTTAATTATTAATACTATCTAATATTTGAGTATGCCTTATGTGTAGATATTATCCTGTCACAATAACCCTATGCAATGTGTTTTATTATCACTATTTTATATATGAAGAAAATAAGGCAGTGAGATATCACCCATTTGCTTAAATTCACATAGTTAATAAGTGGCAAATGGGGAGTTAAACAAAGGCAATTTTTCCACAACTCTTCATTGCTTGTTTTCAAAATACCTTGGTTCCCCGAAAATAAGACTTTGCTGGACAATCAGCTCTAACACATCTTTTGGAGGAAAAATTAATATAAGACCCAGTATTATATTATATCATATTAAAGACCTGGTCTTCTATTATAGTAAAATAAGACCAGGTCTTATATTAACTTTTGCTCCAAAAGATGCATTAGAGCGGATTGTCTGGCTAGGTCTTATTTTTGGGGAAACATGGTAGCTGATAAAGATCATCTCCATTAATTTAGATTGAATGTTCTGTAGAATTTAAAACAACACTTAAAAAATGAAGCGTTTTTTTTGTTTAAAGTACATATTATTTTTCCTTTGTGTATGCACAGGCTACTGAAACCTTTTTATCATCACCTTTATCAATACCTTTTTATTGATGCATATGAAAAAAATATCATTTGTATGGAAACTTTGGTTTCTGGACTGACCATAAGTGCATTTTGCATCAAGCACTATCTCTCAGCAAATGATGTAGAAAATATAATGTTATATTAAAACCCATCCTGTACAATTTGCCACAACCTGACTTTTATCCCCTGTTGATAGATTCAGTATTACAGACTACCTGCTTCCTACACAGTGCTTGAAAATTGATTACAACATATTCCTTGACCTTTATATTTTGTGCCTGTGTATACTACCTGCCTGTCCTGTTTCGATCTTTGTTCCTTTTAAACATCACGTCTTTTATTGGTTCTTCTCTGTGTTCTCTAACCTGGGCTGTTTTGTCTCCTTCAATATAATTGCCTGGGACTCATTGACTTATTTTTGCTACCAGTTTTATTAGCTAGAAACTCAATATCTCTCTCCCTCCCTCTCCCTGTCTCTCTCTCTCTCTCTCACCCTTCCTTCCTCCCTCCATTCATTATCCCCATTTCCTCTGTCTCCCAGCTTTCTATTAAGAATTAGGCTTCACAAAGGAAATAATCTATTACCAAGAGTTGTAGATGATGCTTAGACTTAAAAACTCATCTGGCAATTAGGTGGCCCAAAAAGGAGAAGGAAAATATAACCGTTAGTCAGTTATAATTACTATTAACACAGACGTAAATTAATTCACTTGATTTAAACTAAAGTTACAACAATAATTGAATTCATGTTATTTGATTATAAGTTGGATAAGAAACTCAGTTTTTGTTTGCTTCTTTGTTTGTTTTTCATTAGAATCAGCAGAATCAGTGATACACTGTGGGAGAAAACTCCCTCAAGCATTGACTACAGAGAAAGCCAAAACAATTTTTTTTTTATCTTTTATATCCAAAGACTCTTCCTAAATTGTGACGTCTGATCTGGTTTTACAATTTCATAGTTTTCAACTGTTTTCCTTATGTTGGATAATACAAAAAAACAAAAAAAACTCAAAATAATTTGGTAGGGGATTGAACAAAGTTACAACTAAGTGATGATCCATGCCCCATGTAACTTGCTGTGGCTCCCCAAGAAATTTTTATACCTTCTATTTATATAACAATCTGTTTTAGCTTGAAATGTCTTAAGAATTGGCTAAGTTTCTAAAAATGGCTGAATTAATGAGACTTAACTAAGGCAATGAAGAAATTCAGTGTCTTAGGATTTTAGGGGGAGAAAAAGAAACATACACACACATGAAAATATGTACAATTATTCTAATCGTTATTTGGTATCACTTAGAAAAGTTAGTTGAATATACCTGTCCACATATGCATCAGAATAATATTGATTTGATCTAAGTATTTTAACCTTACTTAAATTTCTCTGGACTGCAATAGGTGAAGCAGTCTTCTGAACATTGAAACAGGTTTTACATTTTCAAGTTCACTAACACTACACTTCAAATTAACAATCTTTTCAATCATCCCAACATTATTTTTAAACTGTGATCCCTTAAATCATGTTTTTTTTTTTTTATTTCCACGTATATAATGAATTCACAATTAAAATTTTACCTTTTAAATCTAAATAATTTTGATTATTTATTTATTTGTTGCTATTGTGGGGGCTAAAACAAAAAAAACAATAATTTTCCTCCCACATTCTAAGTTCTTCTAGCTGGGCTAATAATCAAATTAACAGGGACCACCCTCCTATTTACCATACTTAATTCAAATTTGGCTAAGATAGCATTCTAAAATTTCCTCCCAGAAGCAGTTTTTTCTGTCTGTATCTCTTGGACAGGAAAGGATGGAGTGCCAAAAATTAATTTTGAGTCTTTTTTTCTTAATAAACAAATTAAAATCTATATCCCAAAAACCAGTTGTACGTTGGCAGCATTTTTGTTCCCTTCACTATCATTGATTAGTCTCTTCAGTAAATCCATCTAGTTGAAGGTATTCTGACATTTTGTTGCATTGGAGGTTTATTAAGAATAGATTCATTTGAGAATCTCAGGATAGATATTTTGTACCCAGAAGAGCTCAAATCAGTTTGAGCTAAAGAGAAGTGGAGGCCATTCTGTTTGAAGTTTGACAGGATTGTAGAGACTTCATCTATGGTACTTTGCTGTGACTGGATTATTCTCTGGTCTACACTGAGGAAAATACCATCATTGCCCCCAGGATACAATTTTTTGCCATTGAAATTGCTCAGAACCAAGAAGGATGAAACGGTCCACAAAGGAGTTGACCAATGAGGTGAAACAGCTATGTAAGAAAGATGGGGAATAGCACTCTAGACACTGACACAGCAGAGCCAACATGTACCATGATGCTACTTTCATGGAATCCTGTAGTGAAATGAATGTCCTGTGCCACAGAAGGTCACACAGAAGGACATATCTGTAGCCTAATAGTCAGGAGCTGTTCTGCTTGTTCTTTTATGTGAAGTGGCTTAAAAACTATTAGTTGGGTCATAGTTGAATATTTCTTGATTCTTTCCACTAGGCAACTAAGACATTTTGCAAATAAATTTATTTTGGTTCTTAAAAAAAAAAGAAGAAAAGAAAAAGGAAAAAGAAAAAAAAATAGATTTGGTGCTTTTATTTTTAATTAAATCAGTATATTTAACAACTACATAACTTAAAGTGAAAATAAGGTTAATATTTTGGGAAAGAAGGTTATATAATAAATTGTTTTTGAATGAAGAAGCAGGTAAATAGAAGGAAAAAATGTAAGCAGTAAAGAGTGCTCATTTTTACTAAAACAGACAGAAAATTTAATTGAAAGAAAGCAACAAAACTTAATTTATTCACTTGCACAACAAGCATCCATGGAGTGACTACTGTGTATCATTTCAGTAAGAAATGAAACATATCTTACATATCATATATTTTAATTCTAAGAATCAGAAAATAAACATTTATATTTATGTTAATATGGATTCCATTTTCTATCATATTCTTGAAAACACAAAACTATAGTGATGGAGAAAAGATGAGAGGATTTCAAAGTTTCAGGTTAGAGTAGCTGGTATTCATTTTATGTGGCTATGCATGTGCTAAAATTCATGAAACTGCACACCTAACATTAAGGTCAATTTTACTATATATTGAAATAAAATAAAACTTAAAGAGTTATTATACTTTATACTAATTAGAATGGCTAAAATTAAATAAACTGACAATATCAAATTTTGGTTAATGGTATGCAATAAATGGACCATTCATCTACTGTTGGTAGAAGACTACATTTACACAACAGCTTTAGAAAACTATTTGGCATATCTACTACATACACATAACTTATAACCCAACAATTCACATCCTAGAAATATACTCAACAAAAAGGCACTCATAAGTCATTAAAAATTATAATATATGTTTGAATAGTATTTTTAAATGGATTTTTTGTGTGTTTAACATATCCAAGGCCAAAAAAACGTCAAAGTAATTTTTTTTAAGTTTACTAATAATTTGAATTTAACGTTAAATTCTGAGATATTTTAATATTATTTTCACACTTAAAAGCATATAGTGTAAATTTTTTAAAAAGTTATGATTGTTAGAATCCAAGATTTTTGGTATAAAAGAAAGGAAATTAAAATATAATAAGTAAAAACATAGCCTTCACAAGTTGAAATTGGAAATAAGAGTATCAACTAAAGATCCATTTTCTTTTTTTAATGCATTTTCTTTAAAAAAAATCCATTAAAAATATATATTTCTGACCTCTACCTACTGACATGTGGAAACAATGACTAAGAGAGTATTGGCAAGTACACTTGGTTGCCAGACTATGATCTTTAAGTACCATTTCCCTCTCAGCGTACCAGAGCTGATTTAATGTCTGAGGTAGCAGTACTGATAAGATAAGGAAACATCTTGTAATACAACAGATAAATAAAAGATTATTATTCAATGATATATACATCTGAACATCAAAAATAATATCTAAATAGACTAAAACATATCAAGCATGATAAAATTATGCTAACATGCAAGCAATAGAGGATGGCAGTGAATGTAATCATTATTCTGTAATGATTTCCCTAAATTTTTTGAATTTTAAAGCAGAAGTCAAACTCTCCATTTTGACAATTCTTTTCCACAGAACTTGCTACACATTTAGAAAATTAATATCTATGAGCTCCACTTAAAGTGATATAGAGATACATAGAAAAGAATGTAAGGACCTCTCTTTTCACTTAAAATATAAGGAATAGAGGTCGATAGGTCATCAAAATGGCGGCGTGAGGTGAGCCTTTGTAAAGCTCCCTTCAAATTTATAACTAATCAAACAACAATAACTCCACAAAGGACTCGCTGCACAGAAGACAGGCAAGATGAAGAGGCCCACTACTGAATTCACCTGAAGGTGGGCGAATTGCACGAGCGGGGGAGGAGGAAAGGGAAAAGTGCAGAGACAGAGCCGCTTGGGCGCAGGACGCAGACCAGTTCAGTGCTCTGAGGTCCCTGCATCCCGGAACTACCGGAGCTGCAGGACAGGGAAGAACTCAGACTGCTAAGGCTCCGCTTATGGCCCACAGGGCTAAGGGGACAGCATATAACAAGGCTGAACCCAACACTCATGGCAGAGACCTCGGAGCAAAGACTGAGGGAACAGGGCTGAAAACGGTGGATTAAGCCCTCACTGCCGAGCAGAGAACAGAAGCCATAGGCACTGAGACTAGCCGCCCCCTTCCTACCTGTCATGCGGGGTTTCTGGCGGGGTCTCTGGTCCCGCTCCCCACATAAGAACACAGGACCTGGTGAAGCCAAACAGGAACACTCACGGAGCCATAAGTCGGAAAGTCATATGACTATATTCTCACCGGCGGCATCCGCCTCTCTGCTATCTGCTCTTACTAGTCTCCATTCTTTTTACTAGCGTAGCCATGGCACTTACATTAGTGGCCAATGGCTCAATGGTTACAGCTGACGGCCAACTAGCCACAGCTGATGGCCATCCAATCACAGTTATGGCCATTTACTACCTGAGCCAGCACCTTTCTATCTGAGGCCGAGAGCTTGGAAACTGCTTTTGGGGCTCTGTCCCCACACTACCCTCCCAGAGCTTGCCCTGCCCCAACCTGCCTGCTGCTAGAAGCGAAACAGTAGCAGTGTCAGGTCAAAAGAACAGGAAATTTGCTGTTCTGAGAACTGTGGACCGCAGACACAGATTCGCAGCCCAACTAGTTCCGGCAAAGGGGAGGGAGCTGTGGAATCAGGAACCGCTGTGGTGGTGGTCCACGCCATTGCTCTGGGCCACCTCTCACAATTCACCCTGCCCCTGGCCCACCTATGTGGGCAGAACCCTGTAGGAGTAAACAGAACTGCTGAAACATACGGGCTCTGAATCTGGTGAAGGAAGAGCTTTGGAAAGTCAAAAGCTCTCCACATACCCATGAGGACACTGCACCCTGTGACCCAGGTGAACTATTAACAAAGGAGAAGCCCATCTTCCAGGGAATTCCCCCATTGTGTGAAGAGCTGGAATAGTGCAGAGAAAACACAGCACTAACATGTGAGAGGAAAAAAAAAGCTGCAGTCGGAGAGAAAATAAAACATTCTACCGACAAATACTGGAAAACCAAATACCTCTTCCTATCAACCTGTGGCAGAAGCCACTCCTGTAAATGTCTAGGAAGAGAAATAATAAATCAGTATTTGCCATGAATAACCAAGGAAACAAGATAGCTCAGAAAGAAAGCGAAAAGTCTCTAAAAAAGGAACGTAAAGATATGGAAATATGTGACTTAAATGACAGAGAATTCAAGATTGCAGATATGAAAAAACTCAATGAGATGCAAGAAAACAGAAAGGAAGTTTAATGAACTCAGAAACACAATCAAAGACTACATGAGCATTTTACGAAAGACATTGAAATTTTAAAAAAGAACCAAATAGAATTTCTGAACATTAAGCACTCAATAGAAGAAATCAAGAATGAAATAACCAGCTTAGGTAGTAGAGTTGACCAGATGGAAAAGAATCAGTGACATCAAAGATAGAAACCTGGAAATTACACAGATGGAAGAAGAAAGAGACTTGAGACTTAAAAGAAATGAAAGAACTCTATAAGAACTTTCTGACTCCATCAGAAAGAGCAATATAAGAATAATGGGAATACCAGAAGGAGAAGAGAGAGGGAACAGTGACTATATTCAAACAAATTGTAATGAGAATTTCCCACACTTGTGGACAGAACTGGATCTTTGAATCCAAGAGGCAAATAGAACACCTTAAGGTAACACCTAATTACCTCAATCCCAACAGGCCTTCACCAAGGCACATTGTATTGAAGCTGTCTAAAATCAATGACAAAGAAAGAATCCTCAAGGCAGTCAGGGGAAAGAAGACGGAACCTACAAAGGAAAGCCCATTAGATTATCATCCGATTTTTCAGCAGAAACTCTACAAGGCAGGAGGGAGTGGAACCAAATATTCAGACTATTGAAAGAGAGAAATCATGAGCCAAGACTAATATATCTAGCAAAAACATCCTTTAGATATGAAAAAGGAATAAAGACATTTCCAGACATAGAGAAGCTGAGGGAATTTTCTAATACACGACCTGCACTACAAGAAATACAAAAAGAGTCTATTCGACCACCGTCAACAGGGACAATTTGTGGTAATCAAAACATGAAAAGGGGGAGAGTAAAGGCCTGAACCGTAATATGGGAATGGAGAAAGTAAGCGTGCTGAAGAAAATGGAATACTCTATAAATATCAAACTTTCTTTTACATAATCTTAAGGGTAACCACTCAAAAAAAAATCCAGAACTGAAATATATACTGTAATAAAAGAAGAAACAGTGGGAAACATCATAGAATACCACCACACAGAAATAATAGACAACAACAAAAGGCAAAGAAACAATGGAGACACAGCTTACCAGAAAACTAAAGATAGAATGATAGAAAATCGTCACATATCAATAATCACCCTAAATGTAAATGGACTGAACTCACCAATAAAACGGCACAGAGTAGCAGATTGGATCAAAAAACTAAACCCAACCATATGCTGTCTCCAAGAGACACATCTCAGTTACAAGGACAAGCATAAACTCAAAGTGAAAGGGTGGAAATTGACACTTCAAGCAAATGGTACCCAGAGAAAATCAGGTGTAGCCATAATGATATCAGATGAAACAGACTTCAGGGTGAAAAAATAACAAGAGACAAAATGGACATTTCATAATGGTAAAGGGGACTAAACAACAAGAAGACATACAGTCATCAATATGTATGTCCCCAATCAGGGAGCACCGAAATATACCAAGCAACTACTAACAAATCTAAAGGGAGAAATTGACCAAAACACAATTATACTAGGGGACTTAAATACATCATTAATAGCTATAAATAGATCATCCAAACAGAAAATAAATAATGAAATAGCAGCACTAAATGACACATTAAATGAAACTGGCATAATTGACATATATACAGTACTTCATCCTAAAACATCAGACTACACGTTTTTGTCTAGTGCACATGGAACATTCTCAAGGATAGACCATATATTGGGACATAAAATCAGCCTCAGCAAATTTAAGAAGATTGAGATCATCCAAGCATATTTTCTGATCACAAGGCTTTGAAATTGGATATCAACTGCGAAAGAAAGCAGGAAAAAACACAAATACATGGAGATTAAACAACATACTTTTAAAGAACGACTGGGTCAAAGAAGAAATTAGAGGAGAGATCAAAAGATACATAGAAACAAATGACAATGAAAATGCATCTTACCAAAATTTTTGGGATGCGGCAAAAGCAGTTTTAAGAGGGAAATTTATATCATTACAGTACTATCTCAAGAAACAAGAAAAATCCCAAATAAATAACCTCATGTTACACTTTTTAAAGAACTAGAAAAAGGAGAACAAGTGAAACCCAAGGTCAGCAGAAGAAAGGAAATAACAAAAATCAGAGCAGAACTAAATGAAATAGAGAACAAAAAGACAATAGAAAAAATTCATGTGACAAAGAGCTGGTTCTTTGAAAAGATTAACAAAATTGACAAACCCTTCACTAGATTTACTAAGATAAAAAGAGAGAAGACACTAATAAACAAAATCAGAAATGGAAAAGTGGAAGTTATAACAGATGCCACAGAAATAAAAAGGATCATCCAAGAATACTATGAAGGACTATATGCCACCAAATTCAATAACCTAGAAGAAATGGACAGCTTCTTAGAAACATATAGCCTTCCAATGCTGAACCATGAAGAACTGGAAAATCTAAACAGACTGATCACCAGTAACGAAATAAATCAGTCATCCAAAACTTTCCCAAAAGCAAAAGTCTGGGACCAGATGGCTTCACTAGTGAATTCTACCAAACCTTCAAAAAGGATCTAATACCAATCCTGCTCAAACTCTTCCAAAAAATTGAAGAAGAGTCAGTACTCCCTAACTCATTTTATGATGCCAACATTACCCTGATACCAAAATCTGGTAAGGACAACACAAAAAAAGAAAACTACAGACCAATATCTCTGATTAATACACATGCAAAAATCCTAAACAAAATTCTAGCAAAACAAATACAACAATGCATTAAAAAGATTATTCATCACAACGAAATGGGGTTCATTTCGGCGGCACAAAAATGTTCAACATCCGCAAATCCATCAATGTGATACATCACATAAATAAAATAACGGAAAAAAATCATATGATTATATCAATTGATGCAGAAAAAGCATTTGGCAAGATACAACATCCGTTTATGATTAAAACACTTAATAAATAGGTACAGAAGGGAAATACCGTAACATAATAAAGGACATATATGACAAGCGCTCAGCTAATCTCATAATTAATGGTGAAAAACTGAAGCCCTTTGGTCTACGCTCAGGAACACGACAGAGCTGTCACCTATCACCTCTGCTTTTCAACACAGTGTTGGAAGTCCTTGCCAGAGCCATCAGGGAAGAGAAAGAAATAAAAGGCATCCAAATTGGGAATGAAGAAGTTAAATTATCACTATTTGCAGATGACATTATACTATATATAGAAAATCCTAAAGACTCCACCAAAAAGCTATTAGAAACAATCAACGAATACAGTAAAATTGCTGCCTAAAAAATCAACATACAACAGTCCATTGCATTGCTATATACTAACAATGAAATCTCAGAAAAAGAAATACAGAAAAATAATTCCTTTTGCAATTGCAGCAAAAAGAATAAAATACCCAGGAATAAACTTAACCAAGGATGTGAAGGACCTATATGCTGAAAACTATAAGACATTTTTGAAAGAAATTGAAGAAGACACAAAGAAATGGAAAGGCATTCTGTGCTCATAGATCGGAAGAATGAACATAGTTAAAATGCCCATAATCACCCAAAACAATATACAGATTTAATGCAATCCTCACCAAAATCCCAATGGCATTTTTTAAAGAAATAGAACAAGAAATCATCAGATTTGTTTGGAACCACAAATACCCCGAATAGCCAAAGCAATCTTAAGAAAAAAGAACAATACTGGAGGTATCACACTCCCTGACTTTAGCTTGTACTACAGGGATACAATAATCAAAACAGCATGGTATTGGCAGAAAAACAGACACATAGACCATTGGAATAGAATTGAGAACCCAGAAATAAAACCACATAAATATAGACAGATAATTTTTGACAAAGAAGCTAAAAACATACAATGTAGGAAAGACAGCTTTTTCAATAAATGGTGCTGGGAGAATTGGATAGCCACCTGCAAAAGAATAAAACTGGACTGCTATCTGTCACCATGTACCAAAATTAATTCAAAACGGATCAAAGACATAAGCATAAGACCTGACACAATAAACTGCATAGAAGAAAACATAGGTACTAAACTTATGGACCTTGGGTTCAAAAGCATTTTATGAATTTGAATCCAAAGACAATGGAAGTAAAAGCTGAAATAAACTCAAGGGACTATATAAAACTTAAAAGCTTCTGCACAGCAAAAGAAACCATCGACAAAATAAATAGGCAACCAACTGAATGGGAGAAGATTTTTGCAAATAGTGCCTTCGATAAGGGGCTAATATCCAAAATATGCAAGGAACTCATGAAACTCAAAATCAAAAAAAAAAAAAAAAAAAAAAAAAAAAACGCAAACAACCCAATTGAAAAATGGGTGGACGACCTGAAGAGACATTTCTCCAAAGAAGACATACAAATGACAAATAGACTTATGAAAAAATGCTCAAAATCCCTAATCATCAGAGAAATGCAAATAAAAACCACAATGAGATAACACCTCACCCAAGTCAGAATGGCTATCATCAACAAGACAACTAGTAACAAGTGTTGGAGAGGCTGTGGAGAAAAAGGAAACCTCATACACTATTGGTGGGAATGCATACTGGTGCAGCAGTTATTGAAGGCAGTGTGGAGGTTCCTCAAAAATTACAAATAGAATTACCATATGACCCAGCAATCCCTTTTCTGGGTATCTACCCCAAAAATCTGAAAACATTTATCCATAAAGACACTTGTGCTCCAATGTTCATTGCAGCTTTGTTTACGGTGGCCAAGACATGGAAACAACCAAAATGTCCTTTGATAGATGAATGGATAAAGAATTTGTGGTATATATACACAATGGAATACTATTTGGCGGTAAGAAAAGATGATATAGGAACATTTGTGACAACATGGATGGATCTTGAGAGTATAATGCTAAGTGAATTAAGTCAGACAGAAAAAGCAGACAACCATATGATTTCACTGATATGTGGTATATAAACCAAAAACAACAAAAGAAGAAGACAAACAAATGAGAAACAAAAACTCATAGACCCAGACAATAGTTTAGTTGTTACCAGAGGGTAAGGGGTGGGGGGTGTGAGATGAGGGTAAGGTGGCTCAAATATATGGTGATGGAAGGAGAACTGTCTCTGGGTGGTGAACACACAATGGGATTTACAGATGATGTAATACAGAATTATACACCTGAAATCTGTGTAATTTCACTAACAATTGTCACCCCAATAAACTTTAATTAAAAAAATAATAAAGTAAAATATAAGGAATACAATTACAAACAAAATTAAAGACTTATCTTCCTTCAAATATAGTGGACTTTTAGTTAGGGCTTGTAAACCTCTATCCTCTGATCTCTAGCACTGTGGCCCTCATATCTGTTACTGAAATTATTGTATTGATATTCAAATTTTTTTTAATGTTGAACTTATCTGTGGTCTTATCTTTTGTATACAGATAAGTTCAACATTAAAAAATAAATTTGAATATATATACAAACATTTGAATATATATACATATTCAATTCAATTTATATATTCACTTGAATATATAAATATTCAATATTTGAATATTTGTATATATATACATATATATTATTAGTTTCATGTCTTCTTACTTCTAGATTTTCTCCTTTCTATATAACATTTCATTTACCAATAATCCTATAATCTCTGTGTTGAAGTTACATTTACTCTTTATCTCATAAAATATACTTGTTCATTACCAAAAAAATTATTCTTCCAACAATGAGTAAAAATGAAATCTTTGCTGTATTTCTTGATTCAGCTCTATTGTTTCTCTTCATGAGCCATACATTTAAGTAAACCAAGAAACTGCCATACCTAAAAGGGCACCATACATACGGTAAGTGCCAAATAAATACTTGTTGAATGAAAGAATAAGTGGTCATTTATAATAAACAATTTAATTCCTAAAGTTATTGTAAGGTGTGATATTTTTTAATGTGCCTAGTATTGCATTGTGTAAATATCTCCAAAGATATTTTTTTTCTACTCTGTAAATAACCCCTAAAAATCTCTGCTGATTGCAAAAAGAAAGTTAAGGACAGCATCTTCCTTGGATATTATAAGTAAGAACATAGAAACAGACCTGAAGCTTGAATAATCTATACTAGAGTAAACTACAGGGAAAAATCTCAGTTGTGAAGTTATTAAAATATATATCATAAATGTATTCTTCTGTGTTTGTCTTAATATATTATCAACCATTATTGATATATATTTTATCTAAAGAGCAATTATAGTGTAAAGGCATCATGCAGTTATTTTTATCAGGCCTGATCATGTTTCAATGCCGAGGACAGTGAACGAGTGAACGCAAACAGTATTACAATTTAATCTTTCTCTCTCTCTCTCTCTCTCTCTCTCTCTCTCTCTCTCTCTCTCTATATATATATATATATATATATATATATATATATATATATTATCATGTATGTGTGTTTTTTTAAATCCTAATTGACTAAAGATTGGACTTCATAATATGAAATATGTTTTATTGTATTAATAATTATTTAAATATTTTAGTAGAACATTCAATAAAGTATTTGCGGTATCGAGGAAAACTTTCATTTTCTGGCTCTGTTTTCCTATGTGGGTGTTTTTCTGATTTGCACTGCTGGCCTTTTTTAACACTCCATTAGAGGAGGACTGGCTTATCTGAGAGTGGAGTTATGAGGAGAAACTGATTATGCTGAGCCCAGCCTCCCCCATCTTCATTTTATCATATCTGCCCATGATCACAGATGATCTATTCTCATCCTTTCTAGGCCGTGGATTAGATTTAGTACCGTGTTTCCCTGAAAATGAGACATAGTCGGACCATCAACTCTAATGCAGTTTTTGGAGCAAAAATTAATATATGACAAGGTCTTATTTAACTAAAATATAAGACTGGGTCTATAATATAATATAACATAATATAACATAACATAACATAACATAACATAACATAACATAACATAACATAACATAACATAACACAACATAACATAATATAATATAATATAATACTTGGTCTTATACTAATTTTTGCTCCAGAAGAAGCATTACAGCTAATTGTCCAGCTAGATCTTAATTTTAGGGAAACAAGGTAGGACAGGTTCCCATCATAGAAACCTTTTGAATTCTAGAAATGCTGTGCCTAGTGGGTATGCTTATTAAGGGGTATAATATAAACAAGTTATTTTATTATTATATGCAAATCTTGCCAGTATATTATAATTAAAATAGTTTTATTCCACCTTCTTGAAATCTGTGACCCTGTGTTAAAAGAGGCTCAACACAGATAAGGAACACCTTCTTTTTAAATTTTAACCTAGATTCTGTTGCTTTTGTCTCTGAATCCATGGTCAGAGACACAGAATGGTATTAGCAAGTGAAAGACATATGCAGCGTAATCATCTACATGCCTTTAAAATTTGGTGAAAGTTGGTTGGGCTCAATTCATGCAGAATTTGTAAGGAATTATATTGTACTATGAGCAAATTAGGCAGTTTGATTTGAACAATGCAGTGTTAGAGGTGATTTTTATAGTACAGTAAGAAATGCTGCAGCTTGACTGTAAAGCAGCCTCCCTCTCAGTTAAGCACTGGGGTTACCCAAGTGCGGGACTTGGAATATAATAATTTTCAAATATGCTTGCTGAGAAAGGATTTAAACTAAGGCCTAAATTTCTCTAAGAGTCAAAAGTACCTCAAAAAAATTACAAGTGGGACTATATGCCTCGGTGAATTTTCATCTGGATATGGTCAACAATGTGTTATAAATATACTCTTTCTGGGCACTTGCTCATATTTAAATTTACATTCAAAAGTTCTGGTCTCCAAGCAACTGGCATAGACTGACAGACATCCTGGTAAAGCTGAAGCCAAATGATTTTCCCCATAGACTCCGTTTAACAAGAACACAATTAAGACTGCCAGGTTCTTTGGCAATGCTAAATTGTGGGTTATTAAGAATATAATTTTGCCAGGAATAGTTTTGCCATAGGAAATAATGATGCTAAATCACTTGGGTATGAAACTGTCCTTTCTTATTCACTTGTGTTTTTTGATAAACCCAGGAAATACTGTGAATTCGAAGAAACTTTAATTATTTTCTCACATACTATATAGGTTATGATCCTGAAAGGGACCCTAAATCCACCAGGTATCCAGCATGTCTCAGGATTAAAATGAGTATAGAGAAAAAACAAAGAAATGGTTTTGGACTTTAATAATTTTATAATCAGATTATTTATATTTTGACTTGTGTTGGAATAATTATTTTAGACTTTATTTAATCAGGAATTTAATTTTTACTTAACTAAAGGACATAAAGGTACCTAAAATACCTTTAGGGCTTTAATGTTTGATTGACAATTACTTTGCCCCTGAGAGCACTAATGGTGGAAATTCAAACTGAGGACATCTCATCATAGTTGGCATTTTATTTTTGGGGTGTCTGTATTTTATTATTTGATCTCATTGTAAAACTTTGGATGATGGATGGGGGTAGAAGTTTGGATTTTTTTATTTTTATTTTTTTAGTCTGATGTTCAAAGTAGCCTAATAGTTAAATGCATTAATGTGCTGTGATGTTTTTTAAAATATAATTTTCTGTGGAAAAAAAATTAACTTATACTCCAGTGATCTTACGATTATGATTGGGGTACAGACACAGCCATCAGAATGGCTCAATTGCAATCTCTCTTTTGAGCCATGGTGCTAACAGGAAGCTCAAATATTTACTAAATTCTGTGTGTGTGTGTGTGTGAGTGTGTGTGTGTGTGTGTGTGTGTGTGTGTGTGAGAGAGAGAGAGAGAGAGAGAGAGAGAGACAGAGAGAGAGAGAGAAAGAGAGAGAGAGAAAGAGAGAGAGATAGAGTGTGTGTGTGTGCATGTGTGTGTTCTTTGTATACTTGTGGTAGATTATATTATTGTAAAATTATGCATTACCCTCCTGTTAAGCTTTTCCCTTTTGGAACTCTTCATGCTAAGTCCTTCTCTACTGGACCTCTCTGTGGTATAAGATCACACTAACATTCCCGAGGCATGGCTAGGTAAATTCCTTTAGACCTGTAATTCTCAACTAGAGACTGTCCACAGGGAACATTTGGTAATGTCTGCTGACATTTTTATTTACAACTTAAGGAATGCTACTGGTATCTAGTAGGTAAAGAACAAAGACTCTCCTAAACAAGAATGCACAAGACACCTCCCTCCAAAACAAACCAAAAAAATTATCGGGTCTCAAAAGTTAGTAATGCTGCATGTGAGAAACTCTACTTTAGACAAGAAAATGTGTGAAGTGACATGAACCATTTCTAAACTGAAGCTTTAAGAACCAAAGTATGATTATGACTTCACTTACTTATTCCACCATGAGATGAGTGATGGGACTCAAACAGGGGTCTTATACCCGAGACCCCCACATGAAGACAACACGGGGCAGAGTCATAGTCATCCCACATTGGGAATGTAATATGGTCAAGAAATAAACCTTTTTGCTGGTGTAAGCCATAAAACTTAGGAGTCCTTTGTTACCCGAGCATGATTTAATATAAACTGAATGATTAACTGCCTGTTACTTTTTAGTAATAAGATTAACATTTTGATGTCCATTTCTGTGACTCCTGTATCAGTTTCTTAATTGGGTCTGAATTTAGTTGAGAAAGAAGCATTTCACTTATTGCTCTGCATAAACTTTTAAAAATATATGCTAAGATAAAGTTCCAGTTTCAAGAAAATGTGACCATTTCTATTGGAAGGACTACTTTTAATCTCCTAATGATGACAGAGCATTTTAAAATATGCCGAAAATCATCTTCTATTGAAAGGCTAAAGGATGTCAATGGCCAGCTTAACTGACTAAATTATCTTCGATTTAATGTAGTTTTAAATTAGTTTTTGCTCAAATCCCAAATAATTTGTAACTTGTTAAACCGTTCCTGGATGCTGGTTCTCAACAGGCTTGAGGAAATGAAGATTTGAAAATAATTTTACATGAGGTCTAGTGAACAGCACACTCATAGCTTTTCCTTTCATGAAACCAATACTTCAGTGAGTGACTGGCAAGGTCAGTTCTGTGGCAAAATGGTTAACACGAAATTTATCTAAATAAAAATCTGCAGCTCTATAGTCGATTCTTAAAATTAGGAAGAGCTAAAAAGCTTGAACATCTGTAACCAAGTGTGAGAAGACAGTTTCAGGATCTCTTAGTTTAAAGATTGCCTTTTATTCTTCTATGCCCATGATTTCTTGCCATCTACCAACAAATATAATGAATAGATATACACGTGTGCTCGTTTGCATTATAATCTGCTTAGCCTACTTGATGTATTGCTCTTCACCAGACTGTGAGTCCCTTTTTGAAAGGAGTTTTGCCTCAAGAATATCTAATTCAGAGTACCTGGCACATATTGAGGCTCAGTAGTTGATGACTGAATTAGTCAACACTTATAAATTAATAGATTATTTTAGTTGATGCTTGTTTTCACAAATATGGTTAAAAAATCATAAACATGGAAAGGAGAGATTTACAGCCAATCTAATATTTCTAGATTTGCAATCTTTTATATATATTTCTCTAAAGCCACACTCTCCAAGCAAGAGAAATGAATTATTTTGTTGTAATAATTTTTATATCAGGAGTTGACCTACATTTTCAAGAGATTAGGAGTGGCTCATGGCTGCTGAATTTCTTAAAATGGACTTCAAGACATATCTATAAGATAAGGGATGTAGGAGTGAAGAGAAGTCAACCAGAAGTTAGAAAAATCAGTTATCCTACCTAGAAAATTCTTTCAAATAGAGAACTCCGAGCTTGTAACCCCTTTCGTCTTCATGGCAAGTTTACACCATGAGGATGTTTTTTAAGCTTCCGGGCAAGGCTCTTTGCCACAATATGATTGTGAAAAAGCTTTCTGAAAGTGTGTGCTGTATCGCTTGGTTTTAGCTAAAGTATGGTATCTATTCTATATTTTTGTGTTCTAATATAGTATATAGAGTAAATATAAAGTAAAGTTACTCTAAAAAAATTAAGAAGATAATTTCCCTTAGATGTTTAGACTTCATGAAAACAATTTGAAAAATTGGAAGGGTCTTGGACCTCAAACGTCTTTATATTTAACATAACATCAGTTTATCTCAAAGCTTTGTGTATTTCAGAGGGAATTTAATGTTGCAAAATCTTCTTTGATATCTAAACGAAAGTATACTCTGGACACCCACATTATCCCTCTGCTGGTATTATCTTGTTTGTCTCTTAGATTACTACCTTGCTGAGCAAAAATAATGTGTTTTTTTTCCTGAATTTGCAAATAAATAAGTAAACAAACAAACATCATTTCTGATGCTTGATAATTTTGTATTATGTTTTTCTCCTGCAATCCAGTATGCATATCTACATGAAGCAGTCCACATTTGTGTAGTTGCAAGCATAAAAACTGCAGCCTTAAAAAATGTTGTGTCAGTAATATTTTATTGGTCACTTGAGTTTAAAGTAGGTAAAATATAAATCTCTATGAAATCTAAGTCTTTGTTTTTAGTAAGAATGTGAGTGCTTTTTAGCTCCAACTCTTCTTGGATCACTATTGTGTTACACACTTTACCAATCTGCAAAAAAAAAAAATTGTTTAGATTCTTTGGTTGTGCATTGCATTGATATAATGTGAAAAACGTTCAAGTAGAATGGAAAACTCCATTTAAAGTAAATTTATTTTGCAGAATAACCTGAAGGTGTTGAAAAAGTTAAAGACTTACTTCCTAATCTTATAGAGGCATTTAATTGCAGAAAAAAATATTTTTCCTGACAAAATGTTTATCAATGAAAACATATAAAAATATGCACAACTGTACAATTTATTCCTTTAGAAAAACCTTGTAATCCTCCGTCTGTAATGCTTTTACATAGTGGCTGTCTACTCATTTTATGAACATGGAAGTTCAAATATATGAAAAAGTCACAATACATGAGCTAAATGAGGGAAAAGAATACATAATAATCCCATTTCTATTTACAAATGTATTAGTTTGTTAATATATAAAATAACTAGAATGTTAAGATGGATAAGAACCTCAGAACAGAGATCAGACACAGTGCCACTAAAACCTGTCCATCCTCTCAGGAGAAAGGCTATCTCACAGTATCAGCTATCTAGTTAGGTCCCATGCTACCAGGTTAAATATGGGAGTATTTAAGAAGGAAAAAAAAAATTCATTTGCACAGCTCAAATGAAGAAATCATGACCCCACCTATGTTGCAGAAAACACAGTTTTTGCTGTAACTTTTGTTGTCACATTGTGGTTTTGTGTGTGTGTTTATTTCCCTGCTGCAATTGTCTTGTCAGCTCATCTCTGAGTCAGCTTGGATTCCCTAATTCAGTGTCACAGTCAACCCTTCAACAGCAATCATACATAATATCGACAGTAATGGCTGTAAGAGAGTTTATACAATGCAGCCTGTTTACTGATGTGTAGGGATTTTTGTTATGCAACTCATAAACAATTCACTCACAAAGATCTTTGCTTCTGATCATGGATACACCAGAAATGGGCTCCCCCCCTCTTTCCAAAGAACCAAAGATGAATGAGACTTTGGCTTTTTCTGAGCTCCCAGAAATGCCCCTCCTCTTGTACTTGTACAATAATTCCATTATTTAGCCTGTGGAAAATGGCTTTGAAGTCCAGGGTGAAGTATCAACATGTAACATACATGACATGTATTTTGCCTTATATTTATTCATTTGATATGGCATCCACTATGAGTCAGGCATTACGATAGTAGCTACTGAAGATAAAGACAAAACAGGGACACATGTCTCAAGGATTTCATAACATAGAAAAGGACACAGCCAATAAATAAATAACTGAGATGAATAATTTCTAATATAAAGTGAGCTATAAATGAATTTAACTCTTTTGTATAAATATAGGTTGATTCTTGTTAATAATTGTGCTTTTTAAATATATTCTATAAGTGTATAACAGGAAAAAAAAATCTTATTCTAAAACTTTCAACTAACATAAGTGACCAGAGACTTTATCACAGTCATGTTCTCTACTTCTTTTTTCAGCCTTAAAAATAAAGTAGCTAGTTTTTTTACCAGCAAGTAAATAAATAAATATAAATAGATAGATAGATAGGTAGATAGATAGATAGATAGATAGATAGATAGATAGATAGACAAGATTTTATTCGGGAATAGCAGAGGAACTTCAATTCTGGACAAGCAACCTATGGCAAAACACAGGCAAGTCCAGAAAACACAGGAGGGGAGTGTTATGTTATAGAGAATAAGGAAGAAGTTGGGATGGGTGGTTATGAACAAACATCCATTGGAGGAGAGTGAGAATTCAGACTGGTGGTGGCTTCTCATTGACTGGGCTGTTGCTGGGTAAGGAGAAATACCTTCCTTCCTCCTATTGGGATAATAAGATAAGCTTCTTCCTAACAAAGTTTGTAAAATAAGCTGCAGTGGGTTGGGGTGGTATATGCATGAGAGCTCCCCTTTTAGGGCTTCCCGACACTACTTTGAATGAAGTTTTCCTTTACTCATTTTCATACTTCATACAAGTTTAGTCAAAGGAGATGATAAATAGGAGAGGTCTCACTGATAATGTGAATACTCTTTTTCCAGGTGAGACACCTGTTGCCCCAAATCACATAGTTCTTCCAGGTCCACAGACTCTTTTGCTTCAGACCATGCATGGAGCAGGTAAACGTGGGCATCCCTAGAAGGCCCTACGCCTGAGATTCATTCTCCCTAGATATACCTCATAGTCATCTTCTCAGAGATATTGCTGCTTCCCAAGAGTGCTGTAGCTTCTACTTAAATTAGTGACTTTCAGCCTCCTTTTAGTTTTCAAAAACTTCCCTCCAATGGTCTCCACACCCTTCACCTTCACCCCCTACAGGAATCCTAATTAGGAAAAAAAAAAAAAAAAAAAAGAAAAGAAAAGAAAAGAAAAGAAAAGAAAAGAAAAGAAAAGAAAAACATAGGTTTTAGAGAAACAAAACAAAACAAAAAGCCAAGAAGTACCAGCTTCATCTTTAGGGAAGAATAGTAATTGTGGGTACAGAGCCAGGAGTGCAGTTTCCAAGCTCTTGGCCTCACGTAGAAAGGTGCTGGCTCATGTAGTAAATGGCCACTGTGATTGGATGGTCATCAGCTGTGGCTAGTTGGCCATCAGCTGTAACCAGTGAGCCATTGGCCACTAATACAACTGCCATTGCTACCCTAGCAGCAAAATGGGATCTAGCAAGAAGGTGGTGGCTGAGCTGGAAAGTGCAGAGAGCGAATTGCAGTTAGCAAGTGAGGTTGGTTGGCAGAGAGAAGTGCGGATAGTGTGGTTCCTGCTTCCTGTGTCTCCAACCCAGCTGCCAGTGAAACTATAGTGGTATGACTCCCCTATCCATGGCTCCGTGGGTGTTCCTTTTCGGCCTCACCATATCCTGAGTTCCTATGTGGGGAGCTGGACCAGAGACCCCGCATGACACCCTGCATGACAATAATCTACCCCAGGAGCACAGGAAAGTTGGTCTGCTTCATGGAAGTGGGGGTGAGGGAGGAGATCATTTTAATATAAAACACTATTTCATATATCAGTTTTTCTACCGCATTTAATAAATATAAGCCAAAGGTTAAAATGCCCTGGGAAGGCTTTAATAGAGGAAATCGCTAGCCACAAGCCAGAGAGAAGATGCCCCCTAACCATGAAGAAGTCAAGAAAAGACTTAAAGGTTTTTCTGGGAAGGACTCCAAAAGGATTTTCAGACACAGATGAATCATAAGACACAGTGAGTTAATCAGGTGGTTGAAAGAAATGGGATTTATTCCAAGCACAAAAACAACTACTAGTGAACATTCCAATCTATTTAAGGAATCACACTTAAATGAACAGTGTACAGAACATGGAAAGTGGTGAGAGAGGTCTGGGAAAATAGTAGTCAGACCATAAATGTTTTTGTCTACCCTAGAGATTTTATTTTATCTTTAAGACAATAAGCCACTCCTATGCAATCTCATGGTGGATTCCTTATTTTTTTTTTCCTTTTTATGTGTTGCTTTAATTATTACTATACTTGCTTACACCTGTTCATACACTAAAACTATGAGCTAAAACTGTGAGATCTTTAAGTAAAAAGAATATTTCATAACTATTTCCTAAGTGTCAATAGAATGTCATTTAAATAGTAGTTTGCAGTAGTTTGAAAACATTTGAATCTTGCTATTTATATTATTCATTTAGTCGTATTTCTTTATTTTACTCAAGCTCTAATTTTTGTTTCCAAGACACATTTTACTTATCGAACCAAATTTTACATATCTAGATCATGTTGAATTCTATTTTCCCTAACTTTCCAGTTATCCATTCCAATTCTATTGTTTACATTTAAAGCAATATTCTCCTTTAGAGATAAATATAGTACATCTTGATTTCCCTTTTGAAAATTGAGGACATTTGAGCATTGAAGGTAATTGTCAAAAAGCACTATAATTTCATTTAATAGAGAAGAAACAGAAAAAAATATTACTTTCCCTGGCTAAAATTATGTTAAATCAATTCCAGTTATGGAATAGTAATTATATTTAGCATTTGCTAACTCAAAGTCATAATCACTCCAAAATATGTTGTGTTTTGTTTTTGTAAGTAAATCACATCATACTATCTTCATTTTTATAAATGGAACAGAAACAATTATCTGCTTATTTAGCATAGCAGAATATAATGATCCTAGAGGATCATTAAGAGTGTAGACTATATAATATCGCTTCTCGGCCTTTTGGCTAAGATCAAGTGAAGAGTGTAGACTATATTAAAAAAAAAAAAAACAGGACAAAAAAAAGGAGAGCGAGAAAAAGAAATCAGAAGGGAATAAAAGAAAAATAACACATGTTGATACTTGTTAAAGCTGGATTATGGATACATGAGAGTTCATTAAACATTTTTCTTTTTTTTTACTTAAAAAAAGAACAGTAAAACAAGGAGGAAAACCTAAATAGTGAAACAAAAAAAGTAGTTGAAAAATGCATAGGCCATCTAGAATCATAGAGTTAATTAAATACCTCTTTCCCTATTTCACAGTTAGTCCCAAAATAATCATTCTCTACTCCTCTTTGACTACTTTGATAAAATGATTACTAAATTGCTTGATGATTTATTTAATGTCTTAAATGACACTAGCAATTCTATAAATTGTGTGTTAAGGTCACTGATTTATTAAGATGGCTAAGATGAACTGGCTTTTACCTTATTTAAAGTATAAATGATATCTTCCTAGTTAAAAACAAAATGTATGTCTGAAGATGTCTTTTATTTAACTACAAGAGTGAAGAATAACAAGTGTTTTGCTACTGCCTTGAATATCATTTTTCTCAAATGACTTCTGATCACATACAATGCATTAAAATTGAAAGATAACAAAATTTATAAACATATCTATGTCTTGCTTAACACTTACAAAAAACATGTGGCCGTGGCCCAGCCAATTTATCACTTTGACTTACTTAGTGGTTAGTTCTGATTCATTCTAAATCTAGTTTTTCCACAATTTAAATAAGAAAATAAATGAATAGGTGAAAATGCCATATTAGGCTGTTATATGTTAAATAGAGGAGATACTCAATAGATTATCAAACAACTTTTCATAGACACCATTGAAAGTTCAAATAGAAATGAAGTGAAAGAGTGTCCCCTTCAGATGTTCAGCACTTTTACAGCTTCTCAATAGCCATGTATACTTGGGTAATTCCTCACAGGAATCTGGGACATCTCTCAAAATCTACTTCTTTTTAAGAAAAGTGATTCTGATATTGGACTCTGTCTTTGAATTTTACTCCCCTAATTCTGTCTTCTCTATAACCCATCAGTTTACCATTTCAGGGCCCTGCTTTTTCTCCTGAGCCTACACTTGGAGTTCTCAATCATTTTGTTCCAACATATTATAGTGTTTGAGGGTGTGGGATAAGACTTGAGGGTGGGAATGAGTAGCAGCTCTTCCTTGGAACCCTCACAGCACACTGACAATCATTTATCTTTTCTGTCTGTCCCTCTGAATTGAGTCATGTTAACAGGTGTCCCTCTGCTTTGTTATATGTGCCAAACCTCAGGAAAGAGAATGAATTAGCAAAATAAAAAAAATATATATCATTTCATTAATATTGGGCTTAAAATCTTAAGGAGAAAAAAAGTGAACAACTGAGCACATTTTACCAATCAAAAAGAAACTCTAATACAGAATTTGGTTGGCTTCTGTCTCTGGTTCCAAGGAGGTAACTGCTTGGGATGATTAATTTTATGGGTCACCTTGGCCAGGCCATGGTGCCCAGATATTTGGCCAAATATTACTCTGGGTGTTTCTGTGAAAGTGTTTTATGGGTGAGATTAACATTTAACTTGGTGAACTTTGACTAAAGTATATTGATTTTCATATGTGGGTGAGTCTCATTCATTCAGTTTAAGGCTTTCATATAAAAAAAAAAATTGAGACTTATGGAAGAAGAGAGATTTCTACTACCAGACTGCTTTTGGACTCAAGCTACAACTCTTCCCTGGGTTTCCAGCCTGCTGACCTACTCTGCAGATATTGGAGATGCCAAGCTTCCACGATTGCATGAGCCAATTCCTTAAAATGTAAAAAAAAATAATAAAAAAATGATAGAAAACAAAAATTATATATATATATATATATATAGATCTATCTATCTATCTCTCTCTCTCTCTCTATATATATATATAGATAGATCTATATAGATCTATCTATCTATCTATCTATAGATAGATAGATAGATAGATAGATAGATAGATAGATAGATAGATAGATCTTTAAATGCCATCATACGTTGGTACCAAGAGGGAATACTTCCCTGAGGATAATGGAAGCTTCACATCTAGAGCCCTTCCAAATTTTGCCTATGAGTCTCTTCTGTTGGCTGGTTATCATATTTATCGTCTTGCTATAATATATATATATATATAGATAGATAGATAGATAGATAGATAGATAGATATATAGATCTATATATATATATATAGATCTATATATATATATATCTATATCTATATATATATATATATATATATATATATATATATATATATATATAGAGAGAGAGAGAGAGAGAGAGAGAGAGAGAGAGAGAGAGAGAGATCCTACTGGTTCTGTGTCTCTGGAGAACCCTAACATACTTCTAAATCTTCGCTGTTTTCCAATGATAAGAGTGCCTTTGTTATTCATTCTGGATCCCTTATTATGCTAATGAGGTGACTCATGATGGCACCCTAAATAGTTTATACTAACAAGATGACCCAGGATAGTGCTGGCCATGTCTGAAAGACCAATCATATGATTAGAGCTCAGGCTTTGATCCACAGGACCTCCAGCTGGAGATTGCATCATGTGGGCAATGACTCATTCAATCATGCCTCTATAATGAAACTCAATAAAAACTATGGACACAGTTCAATTGAGTTTCTCTGGTTAGCTATACTCTTTAAATGCCATCATACGTTGGTACCAAGAGGGAATACTTCCCTGAGGATAATGGAAGCTTCACATCTAGAGCCCTTCCAAATTTTGCCTATGAGTCTCTTCTGTTGGCTGGTTATCATATTTATCGTCTTGCTATAATATTATACAATTACAATTGTGAGTATAGCACTTGAATTGAGTTCTGTGTACCTTTAAAAAAAAAATGTCACCTGAGGATAATTGTAAGAAGCTCCAAATTTATAGCCAGTTGGTCTGAAGTGAGGATAACCCTGGAGACCCCTGAAATTGTGGCTGGTGCATAAAGTGAGGGCAGTCTTGTGGATGACTGTGCCATTAAACTTGATTTTGGCAAATTCATTTCAGGAAGAGATATGCTACATTAATTTTAAGTAAAATATGTTCTTACTAAATTTCCAAATTATAAAGATTACATTACGTTTCAGGCTTCAGGGGACTTGTGTGCAGGGGTATGAGTTGAATAAGAATCTCATCCAGTTCTGACTACAGCATGTCTATGGACTGTTTTTTCTTTAATTTTCACCTTAACTTAAAAATTTGTCTCCTTCTTATTCTAGTTATCTGACCTTGGCTAAATCATTTAACTTATTTAATGCTCAAATTTTTCATCTGTAAAATAAAGATAAATATCTAGTTCACTTAAGTTCTATGAGGCTTTCATTAGATAACATATGCAAAATAATTAACAAATTATTTGGCTCATAATAAGCTCCTGATAAAGTGACAAACGCTGAATGTCATCCTATCAATGTTTAATTATAAATAAATCTCTAACGTGCAATTGAAAACTGAAGCTATACTAAAATAATGTTTCCTTATAGGCAGACCTATGTAGAAAGTGAACAACAGTATTGCTTGATGTTGGTTAAAGAAAATAGAGGGAGGTAAATACTTTGAATCTTTAAAGGCATGAAACTATGATTGAGTTCTCACTTCTATTTCGAAAAAATACTTAGGCACTCTAAGCATTTGTTTGATAATTTGTAAAAGTGGAGCAATAATAGTACTTTCATAATAAGATAACCTTGGAAGAAGAAACCTTGCACCATATGAGAATCCAGAATGCTAGTAATAAAGTATTGTATGAAGGATTCCACCTTATCCAAGATAGGCCAATCAGATCCTCTCTTCTGGGAATTTGAACTCAATATTAAATATATTGCATCAATTAGATAATGAGAGCACTTGTAATGAAATTCAATGATTTAGGACCATAACTGGTACTATGGCAAACCCAAGTTCTCCATACAAGACATGATTAAAGGGAAAAAAAAATTACCCCAAAGGAAATAGGAAAATGAAAAAGTCTTACAGAAAGGCAGAGAAAAAACAAACACCTATAACCTCATAAAAGAAGAAAAAAATAGTTTAATTTTTAAAAATATGTAGTTGTCTTGGGCTCTAGAACTGTATTGTGCTTTTTTTTAATTTGTTTTTGTTTATTTAATATTCCTCATATTTCTATTAAACTGTCTTTCTCATTAAGTTAATTTGGTATCTTAAGTGAAAATGAAGAATATGCACTACAAAATATATATATATATATATATATATATATATATATATATATATATATATACAATTAATTCAATTGTATGTTGTTCTAAATGTAATTTTACCCCACTTCAGTTGATACCATATACAAACTATGTGTGCTCTGTTTATCTCAGTGTTGATGGAATCCCACCCAGATCATGCTCTTCTTGTACATAGAAGTTGCTTCCCATACGCAATGTGAGTTTGGCCATAGAAGGGAAAAAAGTAGATTAGATAGATGATAGATAGATAGATAGATAGATAGATAGATAGATAGATAGATGATAGATAGATAGATGATAGATAGATAGATAGATAGATAGATAGATAGATAGATAGATAGATAGATAGATGTAGATAGATATAGATACATCTGAATTAATTGCTAAAGCTTTAGTCTGCATATAAAAAGTTAAAATCAATAATGTATAGATTTTGTTGGGAATCCGATGGAAACGTGTCCCATTTGGGAGCCACCTCAGGGATACTGTAGATGCCTGATCATGGTACTGTACACCAGAAGCTAAACAATAATGAATGCCAACTATAATTTTATATATATATAATGTGATAGCTCGGTGCGAGGTCGGAGGGATAGTGGATGGAGGGAAGGGGGTCCACAGTGTGAGGGATATAAATGATGAACGTCTAAGTATTACCTTGTCTTGTACACCTGAAACTAATAAATAAAAGAAAAAAAATACCCTCTGGTAACCACTAAACTATTGTCGGTGTCTATGAGTGTTTCTTCATTTGTTTGTATTCTTCTTTTGTTGTTTGTTACAGAAATGTACAACTGTAATCTATGTAACTTTATTAACAATTGTCATCCCAATAAACTTTAATTAAAAATATTAAGTATAAAATATTGAGCATTTTCATAAGTAATCTTAATCCAGATTACTTAGACTAGCAAAAATACATGTGTTTCAAAGTAAAACTTTGAGTTAGTACATTAAAAAATGTCAAATTATATTGAATCTGCAAGTTTAATATTTTATTTGATATCATTAAATAAATGAGTGAAATTCTTGTATTATATTACGCTCATATGTATATTTATTCATTTTGTTAAGTAGGTTTTAAAAGTCAATAAAATGTTCTGAATAAATATTAAAGAAAAAGGACTTGGGTGAAATAATTTATCACTGGTATATCACAAAATTATTAAGCGATTTTTTTCTATAAAATTTTAAGAAAAAACGGATTACATAAAACTTGAGTCACCAATAGGTAGTGATATGAAAAAACAGATTACATCTACTTAAAAATTACATGGTGATCTAATGCATTCAATATTAATAGCTCAGAGAATAAAACTTTAGATAAAGCAAGAAAGAATATACATTTTTATTATTAGAAAGGATAATATGATACAAATAACTGTGGCCTAAAATCCAGAATTCCAACCTGACTTATTTAACTCAATGTTTTAATTTTATTCTTTAATTTCATTGTTTTTTACACTATCAATTTCATAAAAGATATCCATTGAGCATTGATTGTCTACAATACTTAAAAACTCATATTAACATCAATTCATAAAAATCTGCAGGCTCTATCATAAAACAAAATAATATTTTAAGGTCAATATCACTTTTCAATAATTCTGAAATGTCAAACTATAGTCAGAAATTAGTTTATCTATTTTAGTATACTCTTAATTCAGTAATTGTGACAGATAAATAACAAGAAAACATAGATATAGTTTAAATTTTGGAAACATTCTTACTGACTCTACTGGTAATAAGTATTATAAAATACTTATTATAAATATTAATAATATTTATTAATATTATTAATATTAATAAATTATAAAATTTATAAACAAATATTTATTAATATTATTAATATTATGAAATAAAAATAATTGAAATAGTAATATTAAATAAAGCCAAAAATAGCTGCTATGTGTATTTTCAAAAAAAAAACAATTAAAATTCAGTGTCACAGATTTAAAACAAACAAACAAACAAAAAAAGATCTTGGAAGGTAAGAGGACCTTAATTGCTGGATTACCTAAACATAAATTATTTTTAATATAATATGAATTTTTTGTTTGATTTTTTTTTTAAGAATATAGATTCGTAAATTATGAAATATCTATAGCAAATTACTAACGAAAACCAAGTAAATAATCAACAGGCATAACATAATGCTGACATCCAGTGGCCATTTAGGCTAATTGCAGAGGGTCACTCATTCAAAGCAGAGTTAGTAAAAGGTTTGTCATAATTAGTATTTAACTTGATGTTACCCATGTGAGAAGCAATTTCCTTATTGATCTCAATATAAGTAACAAATATAAGTTTAGAGATTGCTTTTTAGTAGTAATATGTTTTTCTGTAATAACTCTCACAGTTATTAACAAACTCCTAGAATATTAAACAAACAAAAACCAATATAAAATAGTTAAATCTTCACACAGTAATTAATATTTATATATCTATATCTACATATATATACATTTATATCTAATTGCATTATATATAGCATTATATATGTGATGCTATATATGTAGCATTATATATATACACACACACACATATATATATATATATATATATATATATATATATATATATATATATATATAATTGCCAATATTTCACCTTTGATAAATAATCTCATGAATATATCTTGATTTCCAATTTGCTTTTGTACATTGTTTTTCACATGCTCCTTTTAATACATATTTCAATTTGTAGCTGAGGCACAACTTGTTTCAGCCAGGATAGACCAGGTTATACAGTTTTAAATATCAACACACATTTATGCCTTATTCAAATTATTGGTGAGCAGAGCAATTGTGCTCGTTGGAATTACTTATGAGTCCAGATATTTAGAGCAGCTACCATCATGAAGTTGCCGTTTGTTGTGGAGAAAGAAAGCATGAGAGAACCTTCAATAGTTCCAACGTCACATAAATGTTATAGTTCACAACCGGCCACAAGACTGCATTGGTGGAACCAGTCACCCAGCCCGACTCAACAGCAGCGGCCACGCAATGATTCCTACCACGTGCTCAGACAGAGAGGAAACAGATGGACGTTACCACCCATGGAATTACACCCTTCTGTGTTTGTTCCTTTGCCTTCCTTGGTTAGTTCTCCAACATTCTTCTAAACATTCCGGTCCTCGCGTATCAATCCCATTTTTAAATAACATTTATGCTGATGATTCTAAATTTGTATTTTCAGCCTATAAATTTCTTCAGCACTCCCAATCCATTTACCAACATTTTACTCAATATATCTACTTGATAATAGCAAACTGCTCAAACTCAAAGTGGCTATATTAGAAATTATGATAAAACTTTTGACCTTTTTTTCTGTCTTGAAATTTCCTGTATTTTTAAAAGACATCATCCATTCAGTTAAAGTAGCCAAAAATCTAGTAATCATCCTTAAAAGTCCTGGAATATCATTGATTTAGAAGACTATTTTTGTTTGTTTGTTTGTTTTGTTTTCCATCCTAATGATATTCTCCTGTCCACAGTAAGGGATCAAGGCTAGGTCCATGGAACAAGCTAAACAAGCTAAGCAATTCACATCCTATATGGAATGATAGAATAGTTAGTGGTTAATAATTCTTGCAGCATTTGAACCTAGGATAGTGAAAGCAGCATCTACAGACATTAAAACTCCCCACAGTTCTCAAGTACATTGAGATAAAGAAAGCTAAGTCAACAGATACAGTGAATCAAAATCTCCCTGTACTGGTTTTAACACAATGCAACTGTGCTTAAATCTAACTGCAGTCCTGTTTTTTCATTTATATGAGTCAATAAATTTATTTATTTTTGTTCAAGGCAAATCTGTCACTGTACCCAAACAAGTTCTAAGTGAAATATTTTATTCTCACATACATACAGACACATGTACTTAGAGCAGTATTGTACTGTTTAAATCATTTCTATAATGTAGCATTATACATTGCATAAATATAGCACTATTACGATATATTATATATCATAATGTTGAAGTATTTGTAAAATTTCTATAACATATTATGTATCCATATGTATGTGTGTGTGTGTATAATCCATTATATGTGTGTGTGTGTATATATATATATATATATATATATATATATATATATGTTTTTTACAATAAATGGGATATTTCAAGTTAAAGCAGAAATAATGGACATTTATTAAATACCCATAGAATTTGTAACATAAATCAAGTTGTGAGCACATATATTTAGGAGGGCCTTCAAATATAATTGAGTCTGTGGTTTTAGCTTCCATTTTAGAAATCAGATTTATTTAATTACTAGTCTCCAAAGTGACACATCTATGTTTCTTTACACATAGAATGATTTTACAATATATATGATGTGTATGGTAGTTTCTATTTATCTGTGCATGCTATTAGTATTTATCTGAACAAGTGCTATGAGAAAGGGCCCAGGTTCAAGCTGCTGAGTAGACATTCATTTTTACATCACTCGGGCAAGCCAACATTTACAAGAAAACAGTGCTAAAATATCTGAATGAAGGCAAAGGTTTTCCTACATACCCCTGTTTCAGAATTTTTCTTTCCTATCCCCAGTCATTTGATGTTGGTAGTTTCGTTGGTGAAACAGAGCTAAACTAGGGAGAACATTCTAAAAATGATATAGTAAAAAGGGCTTAATAAACATTTCTATAAGTTTTGATTCAAAGCATTCAAAACAGAGCTAAACTAGGGAGAACATTCTAAAAATGATATAGTAAAAAGGGCTTAATAAACATTTCTATAAGTTTTGATTCAAAGCATTTAAGACAGGCTAAAGTAGCTACTTAATCTCGCTCTCTGATGTGATGATTTGGTTTCACAAGGAAAATTAAAACCCACAGCTAGCACAAGTCAGTCAGATCAATTTTATTCAGTTTTTTAAGATACCCAAGGGCCATAAATTCCTGGTACCTGAAACGATATCTTTCTTGTTGTCAAAGTCAGTGTTTCTAAAATTGTGCTCTTTAGGCCATAGTTCTCTGAATTAGATGCTCTGAGTCAAGTTCAGGCATCTTCATTTTAAGCAATGTAATCAGTGGCACCGTGTCCTCCAAAATTTGAAATCTAATGCTCCAACCCAGAAACTTAAAAGCTATAAAAGAAAAAACAAAACAAAACAACAACAGAAAGCCCTGTTTACTCAGTATATATAAAGCTTAAACATGTTATTGGTTGAAATCTTGGAATGCTGAGTCTATTTTATTTCTGTCTCCCTCTATTATTAATGAATTTATACCACAGGCAAAATTCCTATAAACTATAGTTGGCACTGATGACATAAAAGAAACTCCAAAATACATAGACCCACTTTGGGTAGGATCTGCTACCTTATATTCACAGGAAAGTGGGTAAGAGAAGGACTTAAAGAACAGAATATAACAGAGAATACTGGAACAGTTTACTACCAAATTAAGAACTTTGTGAGAAATTTTACCTGCCAAATTTCCTAGCAATGTTTTCAGGAGCTATTTAGTCTAACAAAATTTTGTCTAATTAGCCAGTACACACAAACTACTGGGCTAACGTGATCTAACCACTTGTTCACAATTCCTGTTGTAAAATTGATTACCTCTAGGAGTTAACCTAGAGACTTTGTATCAATTAGTAATTATAGTTGAAACTGAATGTAATTAATTGTATAATTGGGGGATGTTAATGTTAAATCCCATTCTAATTATATGGTGAAATGGAATCATTATGAAGATTTTACTTAGGTATGAGTAAAACCTCTGTAAGGGATTTGTTGGACATTTTTATTATTAAAAACAACATTAAAATTACTTTCACCTGTAGGATACATGTTAGACTGTAGGCAGTTATTAATTATAATGAATGAAATCTGTCTCTCTTCAAATCATCACTCTTCTCTATTTCCTAACTCTTTTAAAATATAATTGTCTGATTGAATGAAACCAATTTCTTCCTTTTCCCTACTTTTCTATGGTTAGTTCCCAATAATTTTGAAATTTTAATTCACACAGCCATTTTGTAAATGATTGCATGCTATATAGATTAGGTTCAGCAAATATACAACAAATACATATTATACTTCAATCTTTACCCATGATTGATATTACCAGTTTGTAAAAATAACATATCCACTGTCTGTGAAACTGAAATATATTATTTTCATGGAGAGCTCCAAGAACTCACTAACAATATAGGTCTCGACAAGCAAATAAAATGAAAACTATTTGCCAATTCATCACTAGTTTATTACCTATTCATATAAAATAATAATTTCCCATTAATTTTTCTATTCTCAATGCCAAGCACATTGGGCTCCCTATTAATTATGCAGACAGATAAGATGAGTAGATAGAGATGGAGTGTGGTATAATTGGAAATCCAAACAACATTTCTGCTCATGAACAGTAAGAACTGTTTTTAGGTATTCTTTACTTTTGATAACTTTGTCTTTTTTTAGCTTAAGATATGAGGAATGCTGTTTGTTCTTGATGAACAGAAGCAGCATCTCTGCTACAGCCCCAGCAGCCAGCTGGAGTCACGGGCAGCTAGATCATTGCATTTGTTTTGTGATGTTAATATGTTAAACACTAAACTAACATTTCCAAAGTATGTTATCAGGGGGGTCACTTCACAGACTGTGTAGATGCCTGACCACTGCACTGTACACCTGAAGCTCAGGTAGAATAATATTGAATGTCAACTTAATCATATATATATGTGTGTATATATAATATATATATATACATATATATATAATATATATATACACACACACATATATACATATATATGCATATATACATATATACATATACGTATGTACATATATATGTGTATATATATGTATGGATATACATATATATATACACAACACACACACAATCACAGGATGTGGAGAACAGAATGGGGAACATAGTCAATGGAACTGTAACAGCTATATATGATGTCAGAGAGATAGTATATTGGGGGGGGTTATCACTTTGTGAGAAATGTAAATATCTAATTATTACATTGCTTTGTACACCTGAACCTAATTTTTTAAAAATATGTATGTATGAGTTCTATATCCTTGTTTTTCAGATACTCTGCTTATAATTTAATATAGAATTAGCTAAACTGATTTAGTCATAAGATTTCAGTAATGAAATGGTTCCCTTTAAAAAAAAAACACACACAATTCTGTAGGTTGAAAAATCAGATTTTCAAATTTAAAATTATCTACACACTAGGAAATAGAATTGTGTTAATATGTAAGAATTTGGAGGAATAAAAATGAAGGATTTTTCTATCATTTTCATTTTATAAATTGCCATCCGTAAAAATGATTTTGGTATTTTTTTTTTGTATCTGTACTTGAATCTGGAACAATTTATTGTACTTTGTAAATATGGCCCACTGTACCATTAGCTATTTGAGATTATACACAGTGCTTCTTTTGTAACTGGATACTTTTAACTTTCATGGAGGTTTTACACACCTTACATTCCATGTCTTCTGCCTTCTACATATTCATACATATTCATGAACTGATAATCAGTGATGAGAAAAAACTTTTGATTGAGCACAATAACTTCACATACATATTTAACACAGATATCTTTCTATGTCTTCATTAACCTCTACAATAGTTTCTCTTGGTTTATACCCTTTAGTATCCCATAAATATCACTGTATCTTTGGATAAAAACATACTCTTTATCTGAAATAATGGTGGCTATCTGAATTTTTATTCTTCCTTGATCTTGCTTTCTTTTTTCTTTCAAAATAGTGAAACAAAACAAAATAAGACCTAAACCCCCCAAATTATAGATTAAAATGTATGTAAATTAATATCTTTCATATTTAAAACTGCTTTGACATAAAAAAACAAAAAAATAAAAGGTGACAGGTGACATTTTTAATCTCGTGACTGCTTAAGGATTGCTTTACGTTTGAAGTGTTATTCAGTATTTAGTAGAATATTTTTTCCAAGTGCTTTAGTTATAGTATCATTTTTATGACATCTAATAAGGAAACTGTTTTAGAATAAATATCTACTGTGTTCTGTGGTCTAAGTCTGAATTTCCATTGCCTGGCTAAGGTTGATGAGGATTACTTTTATATAAGACAGTTTAAATAGCATATTATCTGTGACCATTGCCTGTCAATAAGGTAGTAAAAAAGGTTATATCTGAGGTAACTTCCTGAACCAACAAGATAGATCTCTCTTTTCATCCTATATTTTTTACAATGCTTTAAAGTTCTTCATTTTATAATCTCATGTAACATATAGAATTGCTTACTTTTGTGTGTGTATTCTCTTTTCCCCATTAGAATATAAGATTTATTTGAAAAGCTTTCTATTTTGTCTTTGCTCTATCCACTAGGTATAAATAAAACAATTCCTGGAATATAGTAGATACTCAATAAATATTTCTTGAAGAAATATAAAGTTAAGCTCAATTTAAAAATATACAAAAAAACAGTTTTAATCTAAAATGAATTTAAATTTTATTACAGTTTTGGTATTATTATGATATGCAACAAAACCAAAACAAAAGAATTGTTGTAAAAATCTGCATTAAAGAGAAAGCTGGAATTTAAAAATCCAGTTAGATAGTGGTATTAATTAAGTAAAATTATCTATTGTCTTACAAAACGTAAGACTAAATTTGAAATGGAATATACCTCATTTTTGAGGCTAAAATATTTATGTAGAATTTAAAATACCAACTGAGGCCAAGCTTACCACTTCTCCTCTAAACATTTTGAAAGATATATGGCTAATCATTTATGTTTTCCATTTTTCTGCCCCTTGGTATATGCAAAATAAAGCAGGTACTATGGTTTGCACATAATGAGACATTCCCATTCTAACTTAAGAAAAAAAAAATATTCCTTTAAAATATACTATCCTTTGACGTAATATTACACCTGGCTAACACTATTAGGAAGTTGTGTTAAAATCCTGTTCAACACAGGACTTGGACACTTAGTAATTTAGCCTAAGGCAAATTTTCACCTATGGTTAACAGGATTGTTTTTAAGAGGTAGTTTTAACATGGTGTTTTCTTACATATCACCCTTTGTGGTCTTTGTTCAATACTGTTTTCATATTCCAGGTTTTAAGCTTCTGGGGAAAGAGGTTTAACACTAGAGAGCTGTTTCTGCACATCCGTTGCTTTATCACTGCTTGTTCAGAACTTGCTTTGTAGTAAAAAACAAACAAAGTAAGTCAAGGAACAGTTGAGGTTTCCTTTTTATTAATCTCAACTAATTAGTCCTGCTAGCAAATTCCTGAGTACATTTCATATAGTGACCACAACTAATGCTATGAAGTGATAATGCTTATTTTAAGAAGTAGGAAGGAAAGTCAGACAAAGTTTTCAAAATTAAAATTATATTATGATTTTTCTTTATGGTGTTTATATCTACACAATGCCAAGAGATTAGTTCAGATCATTTTATTCTGCTCATCAGTTTTGTTGACATTTATAGAGACTGTAGTAAGCAGAATAATGATTTCTTCCAAACATACCCATGAGCTAACCCCTGAAACCTGTGACTATGTTATAATGAATGGTGAGGGGAAATTAAGGTAGCAGATAGAATATAAATTGATAAACATCTGTACCTGGAGTTAGGTGATTATTCTGAATTATTGGGGTAGGTCTTAGGTAATCATCAAGGTCTTTATAAGTAAAAAGGTCACAGGGGAGTAAATGTAATGGTGATGTGATATGAGAAATAATTGAACAACCATGGTTTGCTTTAAAAATGGAATAGGGCCATGAACTAAAGAATAGGAGTAGCTTCTGGAAGCTGGAATAGGCAAGAAAACAGAATATGCTGTACGCTTTCTAGAAAGGAACATAAATATTTGATTTTAGCAAATGAGACTCATTTTGGACTTCTGACCTCCAGAACTGTAAGTAGTAAATTTGTGTTGTTTTAAGTTACCAATTTTACAATACATTGTTATACAAAATTGGAAACAGATACAAATACTTGACTGAGTGCCCAAATTCACAGCAATTAAAAACAGGGAGCCTATAAATGACTTTGAAATAACATGTAATCTTTCTTCAAATAGGACTATGTAAACCAACTTCTCAAAAATATGGTAAAAACAAAAACAAAAACAAAAACTCATTGGAATCTAGCATGAGGTGAAAAGTTCCTAGACTTGATACCAAAAGTGTTATCTATAATTGGAAACTTGGAAATCGGGCCTCATCAAATTCAATTTATTTATTTATTTATTTATTTATTTATTTATTTATTTATTTATTGTGTGTGTGTGTGTGTGTGTGTGTGTGTGTGTGTGTGTGTGAAAGACCTTGTTAAGTGAGTAAAAAGGCAAGGTATAGACTGGAAGAATGTATTTGCAAACCACGTATCCAATAAAGGACTAGCATCTGGAATACATAAAAAAACTCTCAACACACAGTTTAAAAAAAAAAAAAATCCAATTAGAAAATGAGCATATGCTGTGGTTAAACAATATATCCCTCTTTTGAGCATGACAGAATTAATTATTATTGTTTCATTATCACATTTGAAACCTGGAAGTATATACTGATTGAAAATGCTGGCTGATAGTATATTCACTGTCAAAAACTACAATAAATAGCATCACTTCTGTTTTCTTTAAACACACACTCTTTTGTTAATTTGAACATGGTTGTAATGGTTGCCATAATTTAATGATTTTGTGGGCATGAAATTCCTCATGGGCTGCAATCAAGGCTTCCTTCAAAACTGGCTTTATATCAAAAAATATTCTTCTGTGTTCCTAAACTGGTGAAGTAGCATTTAGTCTATTATCCTGAAAGTAACTACATTCCTCTCTTATTTCTATATTCCTTCCTTCTGAAACTATGGCCTTTAGTTTCCCTTAGGTTTTACTATTCTTCCAAATCTCCACACCTCTGTCATACATTGTATTTAAATATATATATATATTAAAAATGACCTTCTTATTTTAAATGGGTTAAATAAATTTAAAAGGATATGTGGAACAAAAGACCCTAAACAGCCAAAGCAATCTTGAGAAAGAAGAACAAAGTTAGAGACATCATGCTCTACTATATCAAACTATATGCAAGGCTATACTAATCCAAACAACATGGTACTGGCAAAAAACAAGACCCATACATCAATGGAACAAAATAAAGAGCCCAGAAATAAACCCATGTCTATATGGTCAATTAATCTATGACAAATAATATACAATGGGGTAAAGAAAGTCTCTTCAATAAATGGTGTTAAGAAAAATGAACAGATACGTGCAAAAAAAAAAATGAAACTAGACCAGTTTCTTACACCATATACAAGAACAAATTTAAAAAGGAGTTACAGATTTAAATGTAAGACCCTAAACCATAAAACTCCTAGAAAAAAAAAAAAAAAACAGGTTGTAAACTCTCTGACATTGCTCATAGTAACACACACACACACACACACACACACACACACACACACACACATTTTTGATATATATCCTTGTGCAAAAGGGGCACAAAATAAACAAATGGGACTTCATCACACTAAAATGTTTTTTCACAGCAAAGGAAACTATTAACAAAATGAAGATACAACCAACTAAATAGGAGAAGATACTCATCAATGATATATCTGATAAGAGGTTAATATCCATAATACATAAGAAACTCATAAAACTTAAGACCCAAAAAAGGAACAAACTAATTAAAAAATAGGTAGAGGTCTTGAAGAGACACTTTTCCAAAGAGGACATACAGATGGCCAGTAGACATACAAAAACATAGTGATGCTGAACGTCACTAATCATCAGAGAAATGAAAATTAAAACTGCAGTAAGATATCACCTCACACCTGTGAGAATGGCTGTCATCAAATAATCAACAAAAAAACACCAGTCAAGGTGGTTCAGTAGATAAACGGCTGTATTTGCCTCCTCTCATGATCACATCAAAATAACAGCTAAACTACAGAAGACCCATTACTGAGAATCTCCTGAAGCCTAGCTGAACAGAAGTCCTACAGCTAACGATGTACACAAGAAGCTAGGTCAAGACTGGTAAGAGGGGCGGAGTCATGGAACAGGTTGAAAATCTCTGTGTATGGTTGAAAATCAGAAGGGATATCTCAGCGGCAGAGTTTCACTCCAGAGGAGCAAGGGACCCCAGCCCCACATCAGGCTCCCCAGCCCAGAGTACTGGTGATGAGATGAAGAGACCCCACAACATCTCGCTGTGAGAAACAGTGGGTATTCGGCCCATCAGGGTGAGATAGAAGGCTGCAGGAAACCCAGACATCCTCTTAAACACCTGAGCACAGACTTACTCATTCACAAGCACTAACCTTGGGCTCCAGGGGAGGGACAGTGACTCAGGGGGTGTCAGAGGCTTATGGGGAGCAGCCTGAGGTGTGCAGCTTTGGAGCAAGGTCTGGAGGACAGTTGGCATTATCCCCATGAGTGGTCCTGTTCCCGGGCAGCCAGCAGGAGCAAGTGGGCACCATCTTTCCTGTGTTGAGCCCTCCCCCACAGGGACAAATCTGAATCTGATTGCCTAATGAGTTCCATAGGGTCCTCAAACAACTCCCACAATGCCAGAGACATTTTCTCCCACTTACGCATAATTATCTAAAGAAACCCAAAATATGAATAATAAAATGGCATTATAATAACTACATGTCTATCAATAATTACTTTAAATATATATAAACTAAATGCTCAAAACAAAAGATAGGGTGGCTGAATAAGTAAGGAAACAAGTTCTTACACATATTGCCTACAAGAAACTCACTTCAGATTGAAAGACACACACAGACTGAAAACAAATGCATGGGAGAAGATAGTTCATGAAAATGGAAACAAAACAAAACAAAACAAAACAAAACAAAATAGCTGGGGTAGCAATATTTATACCAGACAAAATATACTTTAAAACAAAGGCTATAACAAGAGATTAAAGAGGACCCAATAATGCTTCTTCTGGTTATTTATCTAAAGAAACCCAAAACACTACTTCAGGGGCAGCTGGATGCCTCAGCTCGTTAGAGCACAAGCTGTTAACAACAAGGTTGCCTGTTCAATTCCCACATGGGATGGTGGGCTGCACTCCCTACAACTAAGATTGAAAACTGCGATTGGACTTGGGGCTGAGCTGCGCCCTCCACAACTAGACTGAAAGAACAACGAATTGACCTGTAGCTGATGGGCCCTGGAGGAACACACCATTCCCCAATGCCCCCAACCCCCCCCCAAAAAAAGTACTTCAAAGGACACGTACATCCATTTGTTTATTACAGTGTTATTTACAGTAGTCAAGGTACAAAGGCAACCTGGGTGTCCATCAGTAGATGAATGGATAAAGAAAATGTGGTGTGTGTGTCTGTGTGTGTGTGTACCTATACCTATGCCTATATCTATATCTCTTTGTCTATCTCTATCTCTATAGTTATATAGGTATATAGATATATATATAAATATAAAACAGAATACTAATCACCATACAAATAATGAAATCTTGCCAACTGCAATAATATGGATGAACATAGAGGGTATTATTCTGAGTGGAGTAAGTCAGACAGAGAAAGACAAATGTCATATGATTTCACTTATATGTGGAATCTAACGAACAAAATAAACAAAAACAAACTCGTAGTACAGAGAATATTTTAATGGTTGGCAGATTGGAGGGGAGGTTGGGGATGGATGAAAGATAGGAAGGGATTAAAAAGTACAAATTGGTAGCTACAAAATAATCACGGGGATGTAAAGTATAGCCTAAGGAACATAGTCAATAATATTGCAATAACTATTCATGGTGTCAGATGGGTACTAGATTTATCTGGGTGATCACTTCATAAGTTATATAAATGTCTAACCTCTATGCTGTACACCAAAAACTAATATTGAATGTGAACTGTAATTGAAAAACACAAAAACAAAAAATTAGAGGTGAAAAAGAAAAAAGAAATGTGAAAGGTTAAAAATGGACCTTCAAAAGTATCCACATCCTCATACCTAGAACCTGTTACCTTATGTGGTGAAAAGGATTTAGTTGATGTAATTAAATTAGGAATCTTAAATTAGAGAGATTATCCTAGATTATCCAGGTAGTCCCAATGTAACCACAAGTATTCTTAGTAAGAGGGAGGCAGAGAAAGATTTGTTTACAAAAGTAGACAGTGTAAGAAAAGACACAACCAGCCATTGCTGGCTTTGAAGATGGAGAATGTGGCCGTGAAACAAGGAATGCAAGTAAACTCTAGAAACTGAAAAAGGTAAGGAAGCAGATTGTTCCATGTGGAATTCCAGAGGGCACTACTGCAGCCTTAACTTTATAGCCCCGGGACACTTTTTTTTTTTTTTTAAATTTTAGTTTATAATTAGCAATTGTCCATATTATACACTTCTGAAATTATTATTTTCACTTTTTATTAAGTTGTTGCATAACTCAAATAATTCAAGTAAAAAATTCAAGTAAAATGAGGGATTCATCTTATTGTAGGTATAACTTTTTGAAATACATAATTTTTGAGATTTGTTCATTAAATTTTGTTTTTAATATTCATTTTCAAATAGAAAGATAATTGTATTTTGATCATTTTGCTCCTCAAGCTGAGATGAAATTCATGACATTAAGTTTTGTTTATTACTGCGCTTGCATAACTGACATAATTGCATTTTTAACAGTGCTGTACTAAAACACAAAGTTAAAAGAAAATCCCAACATAAATAACAGTTTTATATATCTTTTCTATTTGAATTACATTTCAGCTGAGCATGAAGCATTTTTACAATATGAATACATCTATGAAGTCTCTAAACACCAAGATAGAAAACATTATCTGAACCCCAAGAGCCTCATTTGTATTTCCTCTCAGTCGTTAATCCCATCAAAGATAAATATTATTCTGACTTCTAACATTATAATTTATTTTTGCCCTTTTAAAAAGTTGCATGTGTAAGAATTATACAGCATATACTATGCTGTATCTTTTACTTATGTAATATTATGTTGTTTAATACATGTGTGTAAAAGCCTATAGCAGTAGTTTATTTTTCATTATTTTACTGATTATGTGATACCGATATTCAATATTCAATATATCAATATTCCATGAAGTTGTTACTAAATCTATTCTTAATTAATACATGTGTTTTTCCCTCATTTTGGAGCTATTATAAATAATGTTATGCTGAGTATCTTTGTGTATATCTTTTGGAATAAACTTGGTCATCTGTACGCTATATTACTGAGTGGAATTTCTTTGTCATATAGTAGAGTATGCTTATGATCAGTTTTTGTAGACAATACTAAATGTTTCCTAAAGTGATGATACTTATGTACTCATCTACATTACATGAGATTTCTGTTTTTTAATATTATTACTAAACTTGATTTTGACATTTTCTTCAAATTTAGCTATCTAATTGATTTCCATTGTAACTATTATATCTTTTCTCTTGCCTTATTACACTGGCTAAAACTTGTAGTATTTAGTTAAGTAGATATGGAAGTAGCAAGTATTTTTATCTTCATCCTGATACCAAAGCAAATTATAATATTTTTTATTGAATCCAATATTTGCTTCAGGATTTATATAGATATGTTTTATAATTTAAGTTTATCATATACATAAATATATTGAAAGTTATCAAGTACAATTTCTGCATTATATAAGGCAAAGAATTTTATTTTCTCATTTAATTTGATGTTATGCTGATTAAATTTAACGTGATAAACTTCAAAGTTATACATATATTAAAATGTGTCATGACATACTCATATATTATATGAATACAGAGATTACTTAAATTAGCTAATATTTTCCACTTGTGATCATGGGAGTGATTGGCTTCTTATTTTCTTGCCCTACAATATCCTGGTCTGATTTTATACTCAAGGTGTTCAAACAAATTGGAAAGTTTTCTCATACATTCTCTTCTATGAATGAGTTCATGTATCTGTGTTAATTATTCTTTCAAGTTTCACTGTTGAAGTCATTTGTGCCTAGATATTTCTTTGCGGTCAGGTTTTTGTATTTTGAGGTTAATTCTTATAATAAATGTAGGAATTTCTTGATTTCCATTTTACTCTTCTGTCAGCTTTGTTAAGTTGTGCTTTTCAAGGATTTCACACAGTTTATCTAAATTTCAAATACTGCCAAATTTCCTTCAAAATCTACTATTCTATCTTTATATTATTTTTAAAATCTTTAATGATGTTTTCTACTTGGTTGTTTATATTGCATTTTGTATGTCTTGAAGCAGTTAACTGTAATTTATGGACTTAAGGATGCTGGATTCATCATCATGGCATACATAGCACACAACATTGCCTAAGATAAAGAAATGTATTTAAACTATAAGAAATGCAGCAGTGTTTTCATGCCAAAGGATTGTTCGAGTATTCCATCTCTCAGGATTACATTGCTAAAGAAGAGTGAAATGATGCTGTTTTCCATGTACTGATAAGTCATAGATCTGGTGAACAGATGGAGTGCTAGGATCCTCTCTTATTATGATACATAACCATTCATTTAGGGAATTTTTGATTCACATCTCCATAGTCCGGGGCTCAGTAGGTTTTGAGGTGCCAGTACCTATGGAGTACTTCTATCAGGTAACACACCAGCTGAATTAAAACTGAGTCGACCACATAGATATTTTAGGCTCTACTGGACAGAATGATTTGATCCCCATTCCCAAGAGGAAATTAGGTAATGTTTATATAATGGAGACAAGGAAGGCTTGAAACCAAGGGATCCTGTTATTACTCCCATTGCTAACATTACTGGTCTTTGGGGAAATGCTTAAGACGATGAGTTGAATTTTGAGAGTATTAAATTGAGTCACAGCACTGGGTAAACATCTCTGATGTACCAAGTCCTTAGCAGATAGATAGTCCAGGTAGGAAACTACTGAGATTATCAACATGACTTCCTGTGACAAACTAACAAAAGGTAAGACTAAAGTAGCTAAGCTTTAGGTCAATTCATTTTTTTTTTTTCTTCTTACGTTCTCACATTTTTCCTTTCTAAGTTATATGAAGGCACTATTGGTTGTTAACATTTTAAGTTTTAGATAAGAATTATATTAGTTTCTGAGGGCTACTATTACTAGGTACCACAAATGGGATAGCTGAGAAGAATGTGAATTTATACTCTCCCCGTTTTGGAGGCTAATATTCTGATTATAATTTGTTGGCAGGGCCATGCTGCCTTCAAAGCCTCTAGGGAGAATGCTTTCCTCCCCATTCCAGTGTCTGGATCTCCAGGGGAACCTTGGTTTACAGGCAGCATAACCTCAATATACCTGCTTCTTGTAAGGACAAATGAAAATGTAAAATAAGAGGCATAATTCTTCCTGTTGAAAATAAGGGAAGAGTTCCCTCTCCCCTTCGTTTCCTTAGAGCATTTAGGAGTACTTTAGAAAACTGAAAATTATAAGTATGTTCTCCTGTTTAAAATGTAAATAGATCGTTTTGAAAACTAATGGGCCTTTTGTGAGCTTTATGTTCCTCCTGTGTCTTTCTCAAAGAAAGGGACACCATCCATCTCTGAAATGTAAGCATCAAAGGAGATACTTTGTTCTTCTCTATAAAGTCAATTAGTTGATAGAAAGTCACCTCAATTACCAGGTAAATTTAGTATGAACTATGGGTGACAAATGGTAGTGTCAAGTCCTCGTATTTGAGAACTAGTTATCTTCAAAAGAAATGTACAGAATGGGTTGTAATTGCTTGGCTAAATAAAAGTAGAAGCGAATTATTAGGGTTTGCCTATCACATTCCAGTATAATGCTCATTCAGTAATAAAAAGTGTTAAACAATTTCTCTATTACCATTGTGGAGAGGATTTCTGGGTTGGTAGAAGATTTTGTTTTCAATCATATTTCCTCAGCAGTATTCACATGACCATCTTTCTCTGTGTATATTTGTTTGTGTCCACATTTTCCTCTTAGAATAACATGAGTCATTTTGGATTAGGAATTTGATGGTGTCATTTTAACTTGATTACATCCTTAAAGCCCCTATTTTTAATGGAGTCACATTCACAGGTACCAGTTTTTAAGACTTCAATATATTTTGGGGAGGAAAGGGAATACAATTCAACTCATAACAGGAGTATACTTGGGCTGACATCACTGCATGATGATAGAGTAGCTGATAGGTCTCTGGGATTTAGAGAATAAAGTTTTAAGTTTTTCATCTCAACAAAGCTCAAGAGCAGATGCTGTGAGACCACGGGTAAACTGTTCTGAGTATCCTTTTATTTCTCTAGATCCATTTTGTGCTCTGTTCTGTGTCCTTGACATTTGAAAATTTCTATATGTGGCATTATCTGGAAATCCCGTGTCTTTGCAGTTATATTCAAATTGCATGAAGAGAGGCAGGAGATACAATAATGAGAAAAGAGGCTGGATTAATTATTACTGTTTTTTTTCTTCGTGTTAGTATCTCAGTTTCCTTATGAAAGTTTACAAACATCATTCTCTACGAGACATTTTCTACAGGAACAGTTCTAGCTTAATTTTAACAGCCCCTCAATGTGCCTCTTCAATTCCAAATGTGATAATAATTTTTCACATTGCTTCTGAACCCAGAGTTCTTTATTATCCTTTTGTAATTTTCCCTTACCCTGTTCACATTTGTGATCCCCCTCTTTAAACTCTTTCATCGTCCCTTTTTAATATGACATAATCTGACCAAGATCTTAATTATTATTCCAACCTTAATTTAAATAATGTATTTATAAATCTGTTTCTACTTAAGCTTATGGGTAAATTATTTCTTCACGTCCCAGTATGAAAATAACTTTTTAAAATGTTTTTTATAGTGAGGATAAAGAAGGGGAGAAAATGTCTTGCAGCAATGTTTCAAAATAGGGGATCCCAATTCTTGTTTGGATGATCTTGTAAATGTCTGGAAATTCTTGTAACTAATCACAGTGGGCTACAGTCCTCTACCCATGTGCAAGGAAAGACAGCGCAAGCCAAGTAAGCCATTGACTCCTGATCTTTCCCCACTCTGTATACAATCATGTTTTGTAGGCATGGTAAAAACACGTCCGAGACATGTTCTAAACCATGCATGACAGGCCAATTTTTATTGTAAATTACACCACAGGATTTATATTCAAATGAGATAAGTCATTCCATGTTTACTTACTTGAGATCTTCATGCTTCGTCATTATATACACTGCACTAGCAATTTCAAATTGTTTATAGATTCTTCCCTAGAGAACAAGTGATATCTCATCACCTTTTCACTCTGTTCTAGGATAAAATGTCCCTTTTCTCAGTCTTCTTTCTCTTTTTTCTTTAATTTACAAATAGTGTAAAATTAAAAATATTTTATTATAAATTTATCTTTTTATATGACTTTCTTATCTTGTCATTCTCACACTTACCAAATATAAGATTAGTTAAAAAACAAAACAAGAAAAAACACCTTAAAGATTTCTCTGTTAACTCTATTTTCTTATTTAATATTACCTTTTTCTACCATTCAGTTCATTTATCTCTTTTTCTACTTTTTACAGACTATAAATGCCACCAAAAGTATATAGAAAACCCTATATTTTAATATTTTCTTTGTTACATATGTAACTGAATTTATTTATATTGATCTTGTCTGTGGTTGACCAAACTTCCAGGATCTGTAAGCTTAGGTTTTCTACAATACTAAAAAAATAGGGTCGGGGGGTGAGGGGGAGAACGGATTATTTTTCTGTAAAATAAATCTGTCCCTTCTCTTTCCCATTCCTTGATGGGACTCTCCTTTTACATAATTTAGGCAAGGTGTTATTTATGCCAACATTTCTGAAGCTCTGTTTATGGCCCGTGTTTGTAGCTCATGATCTTTCTTTGATTTGAACAGTTTCTACTGCCGCCCATTATTTCTGTACCTTGGTCTTTTCTTTCTTTCTTTCTTTTTTTTTTTTTTTTTTTTTTTGCATTACCAGTTGTGAGAGCTGCCCTTCAGACATTGTACCTTTCAATCTAGATTTTGATTTTTTTATGACTTAGAATTCTCTACTGACAACGCCATCTATTACCTTTTTTTTTTTTCCTTTAAATCCTTAAAGGTAATTCTCCTAACTGTTTTAAAATATTTGTCTGCTAATTCTAACTTCTTGCTACCTTTGCCTTTTTTTCCCCTCGGTATAAGTACCACTTGTCCACTAATTTATTATTGTATGTTGAATATTAAGGACTCTTATTTTTTTTAGAATCAACATCGCTTGATCCTTCTTTTATAGAATATTAAATTTTGTTCTTAATATTGAATTTAAGCTAACTATGAGTCAGCTTAATTTCTTTGAGGCTTTTTAAAAGTTCTGTTAAGGCTGGTTTAGAGTAGTAATTGACTGAAGTGCGATATCCTTCAAAAATGAAGGCAAACTGAAGGTATTTTTAGATAAACAAAATATGAGTGACTACATTTCCAGCAGATCTGCGTTCTAAGAAATGGTAAAGGAAGTTTTCGGGCAGAAAAACAATAAATTTAAATCAATGAAACACAAAGAAGTACATCTTATACAACAGTGTGCCTACCTAAGTTGATTAGTAGCTGCCTGATGATAAATACCTTTTAGCAATTGGAGGAAGAAAGGGACATAGATGATCAGCAAATTATGTATTTCAATTCTTTCAGTAATTATACAAATATTTATTGTTTCTATTATTTAATTAAATATATGGTATTTTGATTCACACACATACATGCTAGATGCTATCTCAGAATTCAAGAAAAAATAATTTCAGTTCTATTTTAGGGGTTTCAATTGTACAAGTCAAGACTACACTGTTTCTTGTCTAGATTTTACATTAATAACTTAAATGATCTCCTTCTTCCAAACTTTTTCTTCCTCAGCCTATTCTAAATGTACAGCAAGAATAATCTAGTTAAAATGTCAGTTAGATCATGCCATAGCTGTGCTTAAAACCATCTAATAGCTTTTAATACTACTTCAAATAGAAAACAAAGTCCTTGCAATGGCCGGGCTTCTCTGGGATGTTTCTTCTTTCCCTGCTCCACCTTCCCCTTTCCCTTCCTCTTCCCCTACTTCTTCCCCTTTCTGTTCCTCTTCCCCTTCTCCTTTTCCTCCTGGTTCATTCTGCTATCATATTATGGCTTTTCTGCTTTTTCTCAAACACATTAAGTTCTGAAGTCAGGGTTTCCTCACTATCTGTTCTCTATGCCAAGAATTCTAATGGCTTATTTTTTCACCTCCTTCAAAACTTTATTCCAATTAACATTTCCACTGAGGCCTTCTTTAAAAATTAATAAATAAAATATAACTCTACATCCATTACAAGGCATGAGGACTCATCCCCCTTTCCTGTCTTATTTTTCTTATCATTATCAGAATCTGACCTACTATTTTGCTTATTTATTTTGTTTAATATTTACCTATTCCAATTAGAATTTAAAGACCTTAAAAGAAGACATAAAAGATATTTTTCCTGCTGTCTTAAAAATGCCTGAGGCATGATAGGCAATCAATAAATAATGTTTACACAGAATAAATAACGAAACCAGGATACCTTCTTAATCTTCCTTTTAAATATTGGTTATTGGGGTTCTCAACAACTTCATATTAGTGTTCCCTGATGATGGAGACATTGTATAGATAATGATAATTTATATTATTGATTGTTTTCTTATTTTTACTGAGTACCCAGGCAGAATGCTACCATCTTTCTTCTATTGGTACAATTTTTCTTTTCAGTATTCCATTATAAGCAGAGTTTAAACAATTTTTTGGTGAACACTCATAAAAAACCACTGATATTCTACCACTGATATTTTACCTTTATACTTCCTTTAGCCTATATCTATCCACTAAACTGTCTATGTATTCATTCACCCATCTCAAATAAGATGTATTTCAAAATAAGTGTCAGTCATGAGTATACTTTCCATAAATACTGAAGCATGCATATTGTTTTCTAAAGTTTGATAATTTTAATGTGTCTTCTAAACATAAAAGGTATATACTAATGTACAAAATATACAAATGTACAAAAATGTGCAAATCTTAAGTGTATATTTTCTACATTTTGACAGATTCATGACTCTAGAATGTTACTTATGTACCTTTCCAGTCATTCCTACTCACACCCTCACAAGGTACCCATAGTTCCAATTTTTGAATAAAGAATAGCTTTGCTTATTCTAAAACATCATATAAATGAATCAATCTGTTTATTTATTGTATATAAAGTTTATTTCACATAGCATAATGTTTTTTGAGATTCATTCATATTTTGAGGTATATCAGTAGTCTAATCCTTTTTCATTACTGAGTAATATTCCATTATATTCACATATCATCTGTGCTTTATCCCGTATCCTATGAAAGGACAACTGGACCAATCCAAATTTCTGCCATTGACATTTATTGAAATCTTTTTGTGGACATATATTTTCTTGTCTAGAATGAAAATACCTAGCAATGGAAAGGTTGGGTAATAGCCTACATATATGTTTACTTTCAAAAGAAATTGCCAGGGCTTTTTATGGTTATACTATTTTGCACTCCCACCAATAATATGTAAAAGTTACGATGGTTCCACATCCTTGGAAACATAATTTTTATCTCTTTGTGACAGCAATTTATATTTTTCCGATGTCTAATGATGTTGAAACTATTTTTTCATGTTCTAGTTATTCATGTATCACCTGTTATGAAGTGTCTCTTCAAATTATTTGACTGTTCATTATTGAGTTATATAAGTTATTTCCATATTCTTTCTGAGATAGATTGTACATAAGTATAAATCTCTCAATTTGTGACTTTTCTATTTACTTCCTTAATTAATGAATTTTGATGAACAAAAGTTTTCAAATTAATGAAGTCTAATATCAATATTTCCTTTTTATTTTTTATTGCCTTTTGTGGTTTATGAAATTTTGCTTACATGCAAGTCATTTTCTTATTTAAATACTTCTCATATAAAAATAAATAAAATAATGATACGTGTGGTTGATTTATGAGCAGCCTATCTTATTTATCTCTTCATGATTTCTCTAGTTTCTACCTTCTAACTTTTAGTTTGAAGTCAGATAATGTATATTCTCTACCTTTGTCCAACTTTTTGAGATTGCCTTTAGCATTGCTATGTAAATCTTATAAACAGGCTGTCAATTTCTACAAAATATAACAAAAATAACTTTTCATTTTATTGTGTTTTTGTTTTGAAGAACTTTCCAAGGTTTCAGACTTACCATTTAATTATTTATCAGACTTTCCATTTAATTATTAACCTGGTAGACAAAAAATCTAATTATGATTTCTTGTCAAACTTTATCTCTTGTGTTGTTCTTTTTATAGATACTAACAAATTAATCAATATACCAAAAAAATCGTAACATTAATAAGGCATTACTAAAATTTAATTAACAGATAATGAACTTCTTATATTGAGAATACTTTAGTGATAATAGTCTTGTGATTTTCTACTTATTGAGTAGTTTATGTAGATTTTAAGCTACTAAATATAAATAAGTTAGTATCACAAAATACATTTAATAAAAATAGTTTTTCTAGTGAAGGCATGTTTTGACCCTCAACTCTGCCTCAATTATCCAATTTCATTAATTAATATTAAAATTGTAATTCTGGAAATTAAAACTAAAAGCCATAAACATATTATCGAATATGTTGAGATTTGTTTCAAAATTAGTTATGACTATATTTTATTTTTTTGCAATTTGCAAATATCTGTTGATGATATCTAGGTAATTATTTTGCATCCCAATTAAATATTCTTGTAAGCAGTCATCAAAGTGAATTTGATGATAATATCGTATTTTATAAATTCTCTCATAGTTAAGCCTTGCAATATTTGATAGATACATTTTATATTTATTTATACCTCTCTTCTACCTTAAAATGTTTAAGAAATATCAATAAAATCATCACATAAATCTGAGCTATAGGCTCAAATTATTAGTAAGATGAATATGTTTTTCAATTTATAAAGCACACATTCATTAAGCTACTATTTTGTGACATACACTATTTTGTGTTCATCTTTTTGTACAAATATAAATAAAGTCATATAGTTGGATAGAAAAATACATAAAACAAACAAAAAAACAGTGGCAATGCTAGACGATGGAGTATGTGATATGTGTTCTAATAAGTTGAATTTTAGCTTGCCTCCACAGATTCTACACACACTTGTGTACCTGCCCAGGAGAGTCCCTAGACCGTAAAATGATGGATTTTACTTCTGTGATCAGATTATACTTTATGGCACCTTTGAGTTTAAGAAAGAGAGGGACTACTGCTTCCCTCACCAAGAATGACATACTGCTTAAATAGGGATAGATCCAAAGTTCTGCTATATCACATTGCAAATTTTACCCTGCCTCCTGAATATGCACGGACAGTAACTTTGCTTATTTAAAGATGCAGTTTAGGAGACTGAGAGCTCAAGGATCAGGTTCTCGCTCCTGAAATCTGACATCAAGAGCTGCAAAATCTCTGTGCATAGCCCTAAATATAATGGACAGTGAGGCTCTTGGCCACATACCCTATACCTGTCTCCATGTTTTTCCTCCAATAAAAATTGTTCAAGTCAGCCTAATGCATTCACTCTATGGCTATTTTATTTTGCTTTCATGAGAGTTCAAAACTTATAAAGAAAAATGGATGCTACCCACTGGACCTCACAAACATTGCAACATGTGTCTGCTGATGATAAAATAACTTATATGAATAATGTTTAACTTTACAAAAATATTAGCTCATAGTTAAATAGAATAATGCTTTTAACTCTATCCACTTATGTGTAAATCTTATGAATACTAATTGATGGTGCCTCAAGGCCCAGGTTTCAAGCAAATGTTTCCTGACAGAAAGATAAGCTTCTTTTTTTTTTTTTAACATTTTTATTTTTGTATACTTTCTGAAATCCCTACATTCTCTTAACTGCTAAACTTCCATCATCCTATCTCTTCATGGCTCCTAAGAGGGTTTCTTATGATCTAATAGCTTTATTCTCTCTCTCTCTCTCTCTCTCTCTCTCTCTCTCTCTCTCTCTCTCTCTCTCTCTCTCTCTCTCTCTCTCTCTCTCTCTCTCTCTCTCTCTCTCTCTCTCTCTCTCTCTCTCTCTCTCTCTCTCTCTCTCCTTCCCTCCTTTCCACCTCCCCTCTGGACTTATTTAAATCCTGACCTCATTATAGGCTTATCAGTTTGAACATTCTGTTTTCAGTCTGTTCTGACTTCTAATTCTTTCTTCCTGATTACTATATCCTGGGCACATTTCATCTGTAACCTTCAACCTTAATTCCCATCCTTGACTTGGATCCAAGTATCATACTTTCCCTGGTCAGAACACTGTAGTCTGTATGCCATATATGATATTGGATTTAAAAGTAATGTACAGAGCCATCACTGTCACCACATCTCTAGAGGGATAAATCATCCTCAGTAAAAATAAGTTTCATATCTGCATTTTTTAAAAAGCATCCATAATGGAAATGTTCTACAAAACCCTTTTCAAGATATAGTATGAAAACATGGAAAAAAATGAGGTTAGTAAAAAAAAAAAAAAATCTCTTGAAAACTTCCATGATGAATAAAATAATTCAAATATTTTAATGCATTCTCAGAAATTAATGTAAAATTATCATTGACTATTGAGTGTAAAGATGACCGATATCTAACATGAAGGTATATGTTTCTGAAGGGGATGAATGGAAAAAAATCAACATCTTTCTACAAATAATTAGTAACTCAAATTTAAAATAATAAGGAAAATAACAACAATCCCAAACCAGGCAAACAAGAAATCAAAAATACCCCCAAAGCATGAACTCCTTCTTCTACCATAACAATAGAAGATAGTAAGTACATTTTAAATCATTAATTCTATCACACCTCCTCCATTCTTAACAAACACAATGTTTGCTTCTACACCTCATAGGACAATGATTTTATGCAGAGAATGATAATGTGTTGGTAGATTTTAAACAGGTGCTTCATATTTAAAACAGCTTTATTAAGATATAAATGGCATGCAATAAACTGAAACTTTGGAGTGCATAATTTGATGTTTTGACAACACGTATGTACATCATGAAACCATCACCACAATATCCATCACTTGCATAATTTTCCTTGTAATCCTTAGAATGTTCCATCAACCAACCCCCTTCCTGCCCCTGCCCCAGGTAACTATTGACCGGCTTCAGTACTGACCATCATAGATTAGTTTACATTTTGTAGAATTTTATATAAAAGGGATAACACAGTATGTAATCATTTTTGTCTCACTTCTATGATTCAGAATAATTATTTTGTGATTCATCTATATCATTGTATGTATCAATATTTCATTCATTTTACCTGATGAATCAAATTCCACAATTTATTTCTCTACTCATCAGTTAGTAAATTTTAAAAATTATTTCCAGTTTGGGATACCATATATATAGTTACTATGCACATTTATGTATAAATATTCATGTAACACATAATTAGGAATGGAATAGGTAGATCATTTGGTAGGACTTTTGATTTCTAAGGAATTGCCGTATTATTTTCCAAAGTTGTACCATTTTACATTCCCAATAATGTATGAGAGTTCTTATTTCTCCACACACTCACCAGTTGTCAGTCTTTTTAATTTTAGACATTGTAATTTCTGTGTAGAGGTATCTCCCTATGGTTTTAATTTGCATTTTTCTTATAATTAAAAATATTGAGTCACTTTCAAGTGCTTATTTATCATGAGCATTTCTAGAGTAAAACATCTGTTAAAATACCTTGCTGGTTTTTATTGGATTATTTATTTTCCTACTGAGTTTTGAATTTTTAAAAATATATGTTTGTATATATGTGTGCATGTATGCATATATGTATACATACACATATATAAACATAGAAAACACACACATATATATGTTTTAACCTTTCGCATGCCAAATTTGGAAAAAAAATATACAATAATTTCTTATAGGACTCTATCAAGGAATAAGGTGATGCTATGTATATATAATGCATTTATCACATAGCCTGGCACATCGTAACCCATAAGTAAATAGTTATTTTTTGGTTATTTTCGCTGCTGTTTCAAGTAAACACAAACTCTGAATGTCACCATTGCACTGAAGGAAAATAAGCAATTATTGCAAGTTTTCTATGCTATATTTTGAGAATAACACTAACACTTCTAAAAGAAATAGTAGAACTGGGACTCACAGCGCACTTGAAATTAAAGATACAGAAAAATATTTTAGAGATTTTAAACTGAATGTAGACTTGGCTTTTCCTTCAAATTAGTTAGCATTATAGTTGAAAATTAAAGAGCATTAGGAACAATCAACACTTCTGAGTTTTACCTAGAAAGAAAAGGAGGCAGAAAATAGGGTGGACGATGAAATAGGTGCTTTCTTCCTCCATTACATTTGATTAGAAAATAAGTATATAAAAGAGGAAACCATACATTTGTATTATCTCTAATTTAGAAAGAGTTATTTTTATATAATTTAATATGGTATAAACATTAGCTATTAATTAATGGAACTATTTGACTATATTTACAGCACTTGACAATTTAAATAAACTCAAATTCATACATTTCAGAAGAACATTCTCATGTACCAAAAATTAATCTAATTTATACAATTTGATTTTAAGTGAGTTAAAGACTAATTTATCTCTAATTAAAAATATCTGAAATTAAATGATAAAAGTGGTGAAGTAAATAAGGGAGAGCATAATAAGGGTAATTAATGCATTTTAATTGTTTTAATCTTTTAATTTTGGAATAATTTTTGACTGTAAAAAAGTTTGAAAACTAGTACACATAGTTACCTTGTATGCTTCACCCAATTTCCCCAAATGTTAACATGTTTCATAACCATTTTAGCATTCACTAGTGAGGAAGTTAACGTTAATAAGATACTATTAAATATCCTAAAGATCTGTTGTTCAAATCACAACAACCTGGTGTCCTTTTTCTGGTCCAGAATCCAATCCAGGCTTCCACACTGCATTGATATTCAAGTTTCCTTGATCTCTTCCAATCTGAGAGAATTCTGCATTTTTTAGGACCGTGTTCTTCTCGAAGCATACTGACCAATTATTTTGTAGAATATCATTCAATTTGTGTTTGTCTGATATTTTTCACGTTAAAATTGCAGCTATTAAATTTTCGGAAAGAACATCAGAGGAGTGATATTATCACTTGCTCAGTGTATCAAATCAGGGATTACATGATTCTTTAATCGTTATATTGATATTCATCTCTTGTTTAATGCCAGGTTTTCCAACTACAACCCCACCTATTTTTTTTTTATTTTTATTTTTATTGTAATTAGCAGCATAAGAAATAGAGTCAGTGGAACTGTAACAGCTATAGACAATGTCAGAGGGGTAGTAGATTGGGAGAGGGAGGTTATCAAGTTGTGTGAGGGGTATAAATGTCTAAGTGTTACATTGTTTTGTACACCTGAATCTAAAAAAAGAAAATTAAAAAAAAATTACCTTGTGGGAGAAAAATTGTAGACTTATAAATAGTCTATTGTTTCATTCTTTCATCCATTAATAATAGCATTACGAATAATCCTTGCTTTAACTATTTTTACTTGGTATGTACCTAATGGTGAGTTCTTATTTATATCTTTCCTTCTACATTTTTAAATTGAAATTCTATTACTAGGAAGAGCTAGACCTTCTCCCTTAATTAATTAATTATATTCACATAGACTTGAGAATATTTATTTATTCTATAGGTTATAATCCATTAATATCCTTCTTTTGTTGATGAATTTGTCACAGATTTAGCACTGGGGATTAATTCAAATTGGCTCTTTTGTCTTTTCAACGTGGACCCATTTTATTGAGCACTTTCTTAAATTATGTCCCCACAGCTGTTCCAGGCTCACCTTGTACTTTTTTTATTACTTAGGCTATGAGTCACTTTTCCAGGAAGACTTAATGTTTTAATTGGAGACTGGTATTTAGAAATTAAAATCTGTGCTCACTTCGGCAACACATATACTATAAATTAAAATCTGGGCATTAATGTGGTCATTGCTTCTGGAGTGTAATGACATCTATGCCCTTTCTGTGGACACAACAGGAAATGTATGTATATATGCTTACATCTATGCCTATTTCCATAACTATCAGTATATTTATTTGAAACCATGTGTCATACTAATTTGAATTCAACAAAACAAGGTTCACTATAATCATCACCCTTTTTTTTTTTTTTTTTTTTTTTTTTTAATCATCACCCTTTTTTATCTTAAGTTCTTTCTCTACAAGTGAGAAACTTGGTACTCATTCTCACAATAAGCTGTTTTGTTGAATCATAGAATGTATAAAATATAGTTTCAAATTTGTTAACCCACACCACCAAGAGGAAATTTCCTAACTAAAATATAATATACTATATGTATAGCTCTTTTGGATTTATAAAATCAAACTACCATATACCAATCAATATGAGGTGAGTTCTGTTCTTTTCCGCCAACTTTGATATGGTTGAGTTATTCATTTGTAAAAATTTTTATTCAGTAGTTACTGTTGTGCTACATATTGGATATCCTGCACCTCCATTGATTTTAATTAGCTATTCTTTTTTTAAATATCTGAAACACTACCAGGACTATAAGAATTACCAATACAAAATCTATACTGATAGAAATCATTCCGTCTTCATTTCTTCTACTCCCTTCCCATTTCTCCATTCTTTCCACCCTGCTTGTACTCATTCTATATTAGTTAACAATCTCAGTAATATCTAGTTTATCTTCCAAATTTCTTTTTGCATAAATGAGCAGATGTTATATGGATAGTTTCTCATATACCCTTTTTTCTTACATGAAAAGTACCATAATATATTCTGTTGTACCTAGATCTTTTAAAAAAATTTATGTAATCAGGTTTTTCAATCTTGTATGGTCTCTGGGTTTTACCTTCATGAGGTTAAATAATTTTGATTTTCTTTACATTTAGATTTCTGTTCCATGAAGAGTTGATTCTTCTGGTTGGCTTGAGGTATGTAACCAAATTTATCTTTGGCTTAGTTTTTTGTTTTGTTTTGTTTTGTTATGTTTTTAATAGCTACCCAGTTTTCCAGTGTTACTTAAGAGTCCATTTTTGCACAAGTGAGTGAATTGATACCCTTTTCATGCACAAAATTTCAATGTATATTTGGCTCTATCAGCTTTCCATTCTATTCATAATCTAGTTGTTTATTCTTGATCCTATGCCATATTGTTTTAATTATAGAGGAATTATAGAATGCTTTATTTTACCATAGGTCTATTTCAGTGTTTCATACCCATTCTCGCATATCTGCTTTTCCACATAAAATTCAACACTGAGTTGTCAAACTCCATAAATAAAAAGTCTGTTGATAACTATACTGAGATTTCATTAAATTTATGCATTCACTTAGAGAGAAATGACAGAATTACAATGGTGAGTTGTCCTATCTATGAACAGTGATAACTTTCTATTTTTTTCAAGTTCATTTGTAGGAGTGGTTTAAATTTTTTCTTATTCAGGTAATGACTATATCTTGCTAAGATTATCCCTAAATATTTTTTGATGCTATTATAACAGGCTTTTATCTATCTTTATGTCTTTCAACTGGTGATTTTTTATGTAAAACCTATTTGTTTAAGTAATAATTTTATATCAGGCCACCTTCATGAAGACTTTGAGTTAAAGTTAGTTTTATTAATCATTCTCTGTGTTTTATACATATTTTATCAGGTTCTTTGCAATTTGAAAAACGTTTACTTCTTCTTTGCCAATTCTTATGATGCTAATTGATTTCTCTTATTGAATTGCAGTGGGTAGTAACTACTAAAATGCTAAATACTAGAGGAGACTGACATTCTTACCATGTTACTGATCTTAGTGGAAATGATATCTATTTCCCAATTGGATATTGGCAATAGGATTAAGGTATAAATATTTAATGATGTTAAGAAAGTACCATTATTTCTATATTTTTTTAAATGTATCCTTAGATCTACTATTACTGGAAGTAAGAGATGTCTTAACATTGGAGCAAACTTGTTTCTGGAATAAATCCAACTAGAACATGATGTATCACTGTTTAGTGGGGTATTAGATTCTGATCACTAATATTTTATTTAATGTTTGCATTGATAATCATAAATAATATTGGTCAGTAGTTCTTTGTACTCTCATTACCATTTTCATGATTTAATGCTACACAAGCTTTATAAAAAGAATAAGAACATTTTCCTTCATTTTCAATCTGGGAAACAATTAGTGGAGCATTGAAACCATTTGCTTTTGAAGGATGTGTAGAATTCCTCTGTGAACCACCTAGGCCTGGTAAAATTTGTGGGTGAGTTTGTTATTTAAACTATGGAAACTGGGCTATTTAAATTTTTTTTATTGTATATGACTTTTTTTGGTTTTTGTTTATATTTTTGTTGGTGCTAAGGAATGATTTATTCCATCAAGTTTTTCACATTTATTTATATAGAGGTCTGCAAGTGAGTCATGTACTTACTCTTTCCATAGTTATTTCCTACTTGATAATTCTTATTTTTGTACATTTGTGCTTTTTGCTTATTTTTCTATATCAATTGTTTAAAAAAACAGATATTTTATTATGACTACATTCTTTTATGCTCTACCTTACCAATTTCTGCTTTTATCTTTATAATTTTTTCCTTATGTTATTTTTGTCTTACTTTGATATTATTTTTATATTTTTTGAATTGAACATATACTTCACTTGCTTTAATTCTTTTTTTTTTTTTTAAGCAATAAAAGTATTTAGAACTTTGCATTTTCTTTTGGTCATAGCATAAATTTATTCCATACATTCTGATATGTAGTGTTTTTCTTTTCCTTTTTTTTCTTTTTTTTTTTTTTTTTTTAGGAATTCTGTTACTTTAGGTTTTATTTCACCTTTTCTCTAGACTTTCTGATAAAAGGTTTAATTTCTACATAGAAGGATCATATTAATTTTAATTCAATTCAGTTAATAATATACTTATTAAATTGTTATATCCCATAAATTTGAATTTTTAAAAATAGAAACCTGACTACATCAGCTCCATTTCAACTAATATTTTAACCTGTTAAAAATTATTGGATTGAGAGATGATTTTATGAATTTGACTTCAACGGCAAGGAAAGTAAAAGCAAAAATAAATGAATGGAACTATATCAAATGTAAAAGCCTCTGCACAGCAAAAGAAATCATCAACAAAACACAGAGGCTTCATTTGTGACAACATGGATGGACCTTGAGAGTATAATGCTAAGTGAAATAAGTCAGACAGGAAAAGCAGAGAACCATATGATTTCACTGACGTGTGGTATATAAACCAAAAACAACAAAAGAACAAGACAAACAAATGAGAAAGAAAAACTCATAGACACAGACAATAGTTCAGTGGTTATCAGAGGGTAAGGGGGGTGGGGGGGTGGGAGATGAGGGTAAGGGGGATAAAATATATGGTGATGGAAGGAGAACTGATTCTGGGTGGTGAACACACAATGGGATTTATAGATGATGTAATACAGAATTGTACACCTGAAATCTATGTAAATTTACTAACAATTTTCACCCAAATAAATTTAATTAAAAAAAAACAAAACATAGAGGCAACCGATTGAATGGAAGAAGATATTTGTGAACAATACCTTGATAAAGGGCTAATATCCAACATATATAATGAACCCGTACAACTCAACAACAGCAAAAAAACAAACAATCCAATTTGAAAATGGGCAGAGGACCTGAATAAATACTTCTCCCAAGAAGACATGCAAATGCCTAACAGATATTATGAAAAAATGTTCACCTTCACTAGCTATTAGAAAAATGCAAATCAAAACCACAATGAGATACCACCTGTTAGAATGGCTGTCATTAACAAGACAAGTAATAACAAGTGTTGGATAGACTGTGGAGGAAAAGGAACCTTCAAAAACTGCTGGTAGGAATGCAGATTGGTGCAGCCGCTGTGGAAAACAGTACAGAGGTTCCTCAAAAAATTAAGAATAGAATTACCATACAACCCAGCAATTCCTTTTCTGGATATCTACCCAAATCTGAAAACATTTATCTGTAAAAACATTAGGTTGGTGCAAAAGTAACTGCAGTTTAAAAGCTTAAAAACGATTGCAAAGACTGCAATTACTTTCGCAACAACCTAATATATGTACCCCTATGGTCATTGTAGTATTATTCACAGTGATCAAGACATGGAAACAACCAGTGTCCTTTGATAAAAGATTGGGTAAAGAAGATGTGGTACATATAAACAATGGAATATTACTCGGTCGTAAAAAAAGATGAAATACTGTCATTTGTAACAACATGGGTAGATCCTTGAGATTATCATGCTAAGTGAAATAAGTCTGACAGAAATAGTCAGAACCATTGACTTCACTCATATGTGGCATATAAATCTGAAAGCAACAAACAAGACCAAAAAAAAAAAATCATAGACATAAACACAGTTTAGTGGTTACCAGAGGGTAATGGCGGAGGAGGTGCTAGAAGAGGGTAGAGGAGGTCAAATATATGGTGATGGAAGGAGAACTGACTATGGGTGGTGAACACACAATATAACACATAGATGTTATATTATAGAATTGTACACTTGAAGCCTATATAATTATATTAACCAATGTCACCCAATAAATTTAATTTAAAAAAAATCAAATAGGAAGAAAAATTATAGAAGTGGTATGAGGCATGGACTCCATTTCATTATTATTATTATTATTATTATTATTATTATTTAGTTTCAGGTATACAAAACAACATAATTATTAGACATTTACACATCTCACAAAGGGATAACCCCAAATGCAGTACCCATTTGAAGCTGTACATAGCTATTACAATACCACTGGCTGTATTCCCTATGCTATACTTTATATCCCATGACTATATATACATATTATTGGAAAGTATAAGGAGGAAGAAAACTTATAAGCTAAAATATAACATATGGTCTAATGTCCCATTTGTGTCACTAGACACATTTCAAATTTTCAATAGCCACAAGTGGCTAGTGGTTACTGTATTGAGTAGTGCAGATATAGAAAATATTCATTATCATAGCAATCTGCTCTAGATCATTAATAAAATAGATGACATTCTGTGTAATAATCTTAAATGATAATAGACGATATTTCAGGCACGGAAGTGCTAAATTTGGCAACAGTCACTATTGCCTCCTCCATCACATCCTTAGACTAGAAGCTCATAACTTTTGCTGATAGATTTTTCTCTCATTTCTTAATAACTTCAGTAGCAATTCATTGTCATGGGTTCTACATAACAATGTATTTGTGAGAATCATAACACATTATAGTATAATATAACATATTATACTATAATGCAAATGTGTTTTTTAAAATCCATGATATATTTTTAAATAAGAAATTAAATTTGATTTATTAAATTTATTCAATTGTGGCAGAGTATAATTATAATGCAAAGTCATTCAGAAAATGGAATGAAAAATAGGACTAATAAAAACATTTTGTGTCAACAAAGAAAAATAATTGGGAATGTGAACCTCTTTCACAAATTAAACTAGTTTAGATAGTTGCTATTTCCATAACTGATATAAGGAACCATTATTTTTGTGGAAATCTATTACTTGGGATAAAATGCATAATTTTTAAACAGTCTGTATAAGTATTCTTATTAGAATAAATTTATCAAATTAAGTGACTCTTTCTTGAGTGATATACAATAAAGATTAGTGACACTGTGTCTTCAAGAATAACTGTAATTAGTTCTCCAGATAATTTCTTTATGAAAACTCCCAAGTATTGTGAGTAGTGTCATCCAACATCATCTTATATTTAGTTGGAGTTCTTTGAAAATTACTATTGTATTCAGTCATTTTCAAATCATGTGAGATTGTCTCTTCTTTCAGTTTTAATAAAGGCCCTTTAGAATAAAATGATTGTTGTCTGGATTTCAGAGTTGCAGTAAAGTAATATCTCTTAATCATTAAGATTCTAATAATCAGTGTATAATTATGAACAAATGTGCTTGTAATAGGTGGACATTTAATGATTGAGGTAATAGACAACTGAAGAACTGTGGATTCCATCACATAATTTGTTGTCTTCTTAGAGATTTATAATATAGAACTAGTGTATGTGATTGTGTAAAACACACATATTGATGTCCTCTTTTACTGGTAATATTTTGTTATGTTTTTTTTTTTTAAGAAATATAAAACACAGCTTTGGATGATCTTTTTTCGCAATATTAGAAAAATATTGACTCAAATCTTTCCTACATGACAAAAGCCCTATATAGGTGGTGTATTTCAAGATTCCTCAAAATGATTTCAGAAAAGACTGAGGTGAGCATTTTCTCACAGGTTTATCAAAACTTAACTTTCTTCCATAGAGTTTTAGGAAAAAAACATATTTCAGGTATTATCATTTATATGTTTTTATACTTGACTATTTTTGGTACAGAAATCAATTTGAAATAAAAACATGCTATTATCTTATGCACCAGCGCCTAAAATTCTCTGGGTTTATTATAAAGCATACGAACACAAACACATATGTACAAACACAATGCCTTAAGTCATTCTTGAACAGGAACATATCCAAACATCTGACTAAGCAGAACAGAACAAAAGGGTCTCCTGCCCAAATAATAAATGGTTCACACAGCACAATGATTTTTTTTTTTTTTTACAAAAGCAAAAAAAAACTCAATTTATGAAGAGTGAAGACATTCACTCTTTGAATAAAAAAAGAAAATACTTCCAGAGGTTATGCAGTTTTAATATTAGGGAATGGAGAATATTAAGGAAATCTCAGTTAAGTAACTTGTGGTAGAATAGAAAGTTTTCTCTGCTTTGGCTGAAAGCGCTGCGTGCTGCTGATTTTTTTCCATGATTGTAATGGTTAAATTTTGAAAAATATCTTTATGTGTAATAGAGAGATAATAGTTTTTGCCTCATGCATGGAATAGTTACGTGTTTCAAACAAGGTGTTGTATGCAAAATTATCCATGGGATATCTAAAGATATATATTATTACTATTACTATTATTATTATTGTTTTCATTATGATTATTATAAAGTTATTATTTTGATCGGTAACAAGCATTTGCAACATTAAAAGCAGAGTCTCTTACTTAGAGTACTTTAAAAATGTTTTCAATGAGTACTCTTTCTGGGTATCTGCAGACTCCAAGGTAAAACAATTAAGACTCTAAAGAAAAGGATATTATTTGATGAAAGTCAGAAAGGGGTACTTGCTACAAAATGGGAATTAGGATCTACTATCTTGACCTAGATAACAATAGAACTGTACTTGATGCAGCATCTATATTGATTATACTCGTGACCTTTGATAAATATGCTGGCTTAAATTTCTACTATTTACAATATGAGTGACCTGGACATGTCATCAAACCTGTTGAAACCATCATTTCCTTATGAACATAGATCACACTTCACAAAGAAATCTTTTGAGTATATAAACTACTTATCAATCACAGTGTTTGTCACTTATTAAGTGATATTTAAAAAGAAATAGTGTCTATTATTATTTGAAGCAAGAGAATCTACATAATAAATGGATACTTCAAGAGCATCCAAAGAAACCTAAACATTTCTACTCCATAAACTTTAAATTGTCCATTAGTAAACACCCAAGGGGTGGAATATATGGGATGGTTTTTAATGTTTTTTATTTATCTTACACCAGATCCAGAAGTCTCAGTTCTAGGTCAGTACTTTCTGGCTGGCAGGCCTAAGAGAACCCATCATATAGCTGAAATTATTTGGATTAGCTTAAGTAGTTCTAAAAACTACAGACACTAGGACTTTGTCTCAACGGCAGTACATAAACCACTATAATATGAACAAATTATTGAATTCACACAGTCATAATATTTATGAATAATTTTCTGCCTATGGTATAATGGTTGCAATCTCAGAGACTGGGAAATATAAAAATAAACACAATAAACGATAGAGATCTTTTCATCTACTAAAGAAGACAGAAACTCAATTTCAGATGTAACGTGTATTATGTTAATTAAAATTACATAGATATTTACTTCAATAATCTCTGACATACACGGTGGTTGGAATGTGTGTTTATTTGTGATATTTAGCTATTAATCCTTATACCTTCTCTTTACAATACAAATAGAAATGAAATTGCATGTAAAGACAACATGACAGAAAAAGGCTCTGAATTGGCAAAGGAGTAATAAGATAGAGCTTATGAGTTAATTATTAATTAGAGGGCAAATCTGGGTTAGACATCATATTGTGGAGTGGAAGCATGGCACAGAGCTGAACATCACCCCTGGGATATTAAGAAGGCAATGTTGTATATATTTTGTAAAAATGTGTGTGTGTGTGAGTGTGTGTGTGTGTGTGTGTGTGTATTATATTATATATATCTTAGATTTAGAATTCCTGTGCATCCCTCCACATACAACCTTCAACCACACATTCAAACCTTTTGAAAATCATTTTCTTCTTGTATAAGATAAAGGCATATTTAACCCACAAGTTGATTTTAAGTATTTAAGAGAATAAATAATTTAAAATTTAGTGAGCGTTAAATAATCAGTCAAATTTAAGTGTAGATAGGTGTCATTTTTTTTTTTTTTTTTGGCTATTGAACCAAATCACGTCACTAGAGTATATAGAGTTTGAATGTCAAATCTTGAATAAATAAAATCTTTAACACACTTGATGCTTTCTCTGTTGGTGATTTCTTATGTTTTTACCTTAAATTTAACAGTTTATAAGATTATCATGTACCTTCTCTTCTAGTAGATCATTCTGCTCTCTCCCAGGAATAATGTTTCAAAATTCAAATGATGGTTTGATGGATACTATTTTTACAAAGAACGTTAGCATTTGTTTGAATTTAAGGCATGTTTACTAAAAAAATACCTAAGATGTTTATTTAGTTACAGGAATAATTATTTGCCTCATAAGTAATACATTCCATGAAATTCTATGAGTCATAAACTTTCCAGGGGATATACAAGAGGATCAAAAAAGAGTATTAATATTACCTATGATTTTCTAATACATTAAATTGTAAAGATACCAAAATAATCACTGGTTTACTTATTAAGGTTTGATTCATATAACAATCACATAAGTACTCTCAGGTTCTACCTCTGGCATATTGAGAAAATCATACTATACCTTATCTCATTTCTATAATTTCTTCATGCTTCTTCATCAGCCTAGCAGGCCCTTTATTTCTTTCCTTAAGCATGCACATAATCAATTTTCAATATTTGCTTAAATATAAACCTCTATTTAACACATTTCCTGAATCCCTCTAGGAGAATTAGCTGCTATTTCTTTTTGGATTGTACCCTGGTCTCTGCTCACTTCTCTCGGTATTGTTACCACACATTTTATTTTTATTGACATAGATGCTTATTTCTCATTTGTAGGCCTGTTATTTTTCTGAAGGCAAACTTTGATCTTATTTATATACCCCAGAGTCTTCATATTTACTTTTTGGACTATAGAAGGCATACTTTAATTGTTTGATGAATAAATGATTGATTCTGTCTACCTATGTTATTGTGAAAAATATTGTGTGGAATGTCAGAAATGAGGAAGTAATTTTTAAGATAAATTTCCATAACTGACCAGACCTCTAGTATACCTCTAGTATATGATATTAGTTTGAATTTTTCATTCCCAACAATATTTATCTGTGCCCTTTTTTTCTTAATCATGTTTATTTGTTACTTCTGAATGCAGATTGGAAGAAATTCTTTCTTTCAATGGAATAAAAGCAACAGCCCTGAGGTATGTGTGATGGTTAGGACAATATGTCTTTTGTTAAGTTGTAAATTGTGATAAAGTATGAAGTTGGATAAGCAAGCAGTGAAAATTATTTTTTAAAACCAAATTACAGTAAGTAATCAATAATATTTACTTTTAAAATGCAGATTTAGCATCAAATTTTGTATAATTTTGTGTAAAAGTTATAATTAAAATATCTGTCAACTAGTATAAGAATGTAAACGAATATACTAATCAATTTATTAACCATAAATATAAAATATTATATTATTCCTATTCACATAGGATAAAATATCTTAGGAAATAATCTATGCTATAGTTTAGATCACTGATCAAAACATTATTTCCAAAACATATGCTGAAGTTTAGAAATTGTGTGATTAGCTTGAGAATGTCTCCCTGTTGAGCCATAATTTGATACAAGATACTACATCAAACATTTTCAACAAATCTTACATTAAATTAACATTATTAATACACTGGCATTGGAGCTTCACTTTAGTTGGAGTGAAACTAATGAGTCTGAGGTCCCTGCGTGGCTTGAACCCAAAGCTATGTCTCAGCCCACAGGAAAAATGCTGATACCGATGCTATGTGCATCGCTGCCCTAACCAACACCAAGCTGCTCTAGTGCAGCAATGGGATTTACACTCGCTTGCCACTGTCACTCTGTCACTGCTGTCTACCTACTCCAGATCTCCAGGGAGCTGTCAGCATGTAAACTTGGACCATACTAGTTAATCTGTGGTCTTAGTAAATGATATATATTTTTTTTAATGGAAGCATTTCAATAACCTAATAAGTCAATTGGTATCTATGCATATTGCTAAATATAAACTCTATTTAAAAAATGCTGTTTACAGGGGTAGGAATGCATTTCAAAATTTTAATAATGTAGTTTATTAATCAGGGAAAAAAACTTTTTTTCAACATTTTATTAGATACAGTAGATTTTTACCTCTTGAGGAAATAACTCTGCTTCAAGAAAATCCTAATTTCTTTGTAAATTGAATATCCATCTTTTTGTATCTGCCTTATTGAGATACAAGTTGTATTCCAAAAAATATACTGACTGAGTAATAATTTTGGTTATAAAATTTGGGGCTATTCTTACTAGTCATGTGAAGAAAGAGTATCAAGCAATTATGAAGAGAGGGAGAGAGAAGTGTCTGCAACTGTAAATTATAATCTGTTTGTCTTACATATCTCTTTCATTGTCATACGAGAAAACCATGTTTCTGAAATTTCTATTCCAGTGCAACAAAATTAAAAACCTGCAGCTTCCTAGGTACATTATCACTTGAAATATTTTGTTTGTGGGTAGTCTTCCTCCTTCTCCCCACTTCCTATCCCACATTCACATAGTAAACTTAAATGTGTTTCAGAAAGATGTGGCTAAGATATCTGTCTGAAATGAAATGATGCACTGCAAACTTGGCAGAATGATGCATATTGAAGATAAGACCTCCATCGCTCTTAAGAGTAACAGTGGGTTTGTATTGACTCCTCCCCCCACACACACTGATTTCTCTTGTGTATCATGTCTCATTGTTTCTATCAAGATTGTAACCAATATCTCTGGTCTTTCAATAATTTACAGTCAACTCTACAGAATTTAGAAGACCCTAAACAATGCATTTCATCTCATATTATTCTGAAATGTTTTATTCTACTTTCATAGAAGTACTTAATGACATCATAAAAATGAGTTATTTGTTTCAACAGTATCCCCAGAAGGTTTCATATTTTTTCATACCAAACTACTTACCTTAACCCCTCTACATTTTTTTCTTTATTGATGAGCAATATCTATGCTGACATCTCTGGAATTTATGCCTAATTATAGTCTTATAGGACTTAATTTTACACTGTATATATTTCAAATGAGGACAGAAAAACATTTGCCAGAATAACAAAGTATGTATCTATAATATCTTTACTGATGACCTTGTAAACCTATTTCTGGACAGTTATGTGAAAATATTAGAATTTGTTTTTATCTCTACTCTTAAATTTAGAAGACCATTAAAGAGATTTTAAATTTTAAGATATCAAATTATATATGAAAGGGACATCAGAACTGGAATTTATTAACAAATCTCTCTCATGTAGCTTAAAAGAGAGATAAAGAAAGCGAGAGAGAGGGAAAAGAAATATTTGGATTCTCGATGTATCTCTTTATCACTAAAAACAGAACTACAGGTATTAGCTTTGACTTTCTCCTTTATCTTACTTACCCCAGGAAGCTAATTGCTGTTACAGTATTCTCAGTTCAATGTCCTTACTGTCTCCTTAACAACTTCTGGAATAATTTTCTCCTCCTTATGCACATTAATATTGCCTTGGGTCAAGTCATCATCATCTCTTATTGGGCTTGTTAGAAATGTATCTTTACTGACATTTCTGTCTCAAAATTTACAACTTTTCAGTTTATTCTCCAAATCATGCCAGAGGGATAATTCTAAAGAATAAATGTGATCATGATATTTACCTGTTTGAAATTTTACAATGACTACTATTACCTAATAGATAAAGTTCAAATGGTGTATCTTGGCACACAAAGAACACCCTGATCTGCTCCCTAGAAATCACTGTAGTCTCTCCCCATCCTGGCTTTCCCTATATTTCTAAAATGAAAATTGCTGTTTACTGAATATTATGCATATTTTCTGAACATTTTAAGCAGTGAGCATGCCTATTTTTCAACGTACAATTTCCTCATCACATTCTCTCTCTTAAGAAAAATGTTTAATGGTATTATGTGATGTAAACCCTGCACTCTCTTCTATGGTGATGACTTTGTGACCACCGTTCATTTTATAAAAATCAATCATTCACATTAATTTTCCACTGTATGCTAGATGGACAATATTACAGTGCTCAGTATTTAATACCATTCCGTTTCTTTTTCCTTTATGAGATAATATTTTTTTATAGGCAGTTATTCTGTTTTGTTTCCTATATCTCCAGAATTTGACAGAATTAAGTCATTAAATAAGCAAATCTGTCTATATTGTAGAGAGACATTCTTAGAGAATGTTTTCCTAAAATTCTTCTCTTCCTCCACCATCTATGTCTTCTTCTTAATAAGTAAACAAATAACTGACTATAATAGTGAATAATTAAAAATTAGGGAAATGAGAGCCTTTCTTTACCTAAAGAGTTTTTCATGTATCCCCCTACCCTGTGTCTTTTTCCTTGAATTCTTTTATAATATCCCTTCTAATTCTCTAGATTTTTTAGTACTATTTTCTCTATATTTAAAAAATAATCAATTTAGTTTCTCATAATTACAGATAAGCCAGTATTAAATTAATCTTCCCTCAGGTAACACTTATAATCTTGGAATTTATATATGTATATGTATATGTATGTGTATGTGTATATGTATATGTATATGTATATGTATATGTATATGTATATGTATATGTATTTGTATATGTACCTATATATACACATGTGTATATACATAATATATTATATATATCTGAAGGTACTGTGAGACAGAAAAAGGGCAAAAATTGAGGAAAAATGATCCTAAAATAAGTGGGATGCAATGGATGAGATGATCATGTATGCAGATTTTTCTCTGAAGGCACTCTCCAGGCAAGATGTCTGGAACTCAAATAGGAAAATGTGTCTTACTGTTTTGAGAAGTTGGAGGATGAAGTTAACACAGGAGAGCAACTGGAATGTGGGGGTAAACACTCTGAAAAGGGAAATTACAGAAAAAGTCTCAAAAATCTTTGTGTAAACTACCTTCATATTTTTAAATGACCCTGACTTATACAGAAGTGTGGGAGAATACAGGGAATTTTAGTGACAGAATATAATAGCTAGAAAGCTGAAAGAACTCGAGAGAATACAGTGTTTCTACAATCAAGCATTCTGTACACAATCAAAATTAGTTATATTTGTGAAGAAACAGGAAAATTTGACCAATAGTCAAGAGAAAAAGAAATAAATAGGAAAACAAACAAACAAAAACTAAGAGGTTGAAATTTACAAATAAATGATTTAAAGCACTTATTTTAAATCTGTTGAAGAATTCAATGAAAAATATAGTTTCTTTGAATAAATGTATGAGTTAATCATAACTGTGAAATAAATGTAATGTAAAAGAAGCAAATTGAAATTCCAGAATTGAGTAGTAAAATATCAAAATGAATGGGCCTAACAGCCTATTGTAAATTGCAGGAAATAGTGACTGTATATTTTAATCCAAGATAGACCACTAGAAATTTTAAAATCAAGAAAGGTAGAGAAATAGAAAAAAAGTTTTAAAAATGAACAGATCATCAGTTTCCTGTGGTATAATTTTAAGCGACACCAGGTATACAGTTGGGGTCAAGGGAAAGATGAGAGACAATGAAGCAGAAAACGAAAATGAAGATTAATGGCTTCAAATTTCCAAACTATGGTGAAAATCATACTCTTATTGATCCAAGTTCAGTGAACCCTAATCAAGATAAAACAAGAAATTCATGTCCAGATACAATATAGTGAAATTGCTGAAAAAAATAATGTTAAAGCAATCAGAAAAAAATGAACAAATTATATACAGATGAACAATTATATATGAATGATGATTGATTTTTTCTTTAAAAAGGGGACTAAAAGTCAATGAAATGACATATTTAAAGTACTGAAAAACAAAACAATACTGTCAACTAAAAATTCTGTGAGGTATGAGAGCAGACACATGCTGTGGTAACTTCTAATCATAAATCCTTGTATCATCCCTTCTTGAATGAGGAAAACGTATGTGATGCTTCAACAATTTTAAAAACATATGTCAATAAATTCCATGTGGATTTCTATGGAAGCTTTATTCATAAAATCCCTAAATTGGAAGCAACAGCAACAACAAAAAACTATTAACAGGTAAAAGGATAAAAAAGATTATATATGTTATATTCATACAATGGAGTACTGCTTAGCATTACAAAGTGACATAGAACTGATACACTCAACAACATAGATGCATTTCACGTATGTTGAATGAATAAAGCTGAACACAGAACAGTACATTCTATGTGTTTTCATTTATATGAAATTCTAGAACTGCAAATCCCAGGCAATCATGAAAATAATCATAAAAGTTGTTACTTGTGGGTTTTATTAACTGGGAAAGGACATCGGGGATCTTTTTATAGAGAAGAAAATATACTCTACCTACAGAGAAGCATAATTTATAGATGCATGTGTTTGTCAATTGACCTAGAAATCAGACTCTGAGTTGAAGATGAGCTAATGGTATCTTAAGGAACTACAGGCCAAGCTGCTGGTCCCCAGTGATAAGATCAGCCAGCAGATCAGCTACTGTGCGGTTTTGAACAGAAGTTACAGCACATTGACGGAAAGTTCATTAAAGATTGACATAACATTCTATAATCCATCATTCTATTGATTAACTTACTAAATATCTTAAGGTAGTTTATAATTTATTATGAATATGTAATAAACGTGGAAAAACAATTCATTTTTCTTTTCTATTTTACAAGGAAAGAAATAACTTAATTGAGTCACAATTTCATCTCTATTCTCTCATCCACTAGTATCAAAATGCTGACCCAATATCTGAGAAGAAAAAAATGAAGTATCATTTCACTTTCTGAATGTGAAGTATTCATTGTAATTGTCTTAGAAATGTCAAATTCAAAGTTTCTCTGTAAGATCAAGAGTGATTTTAAATATAGCATTTTTTTTTTAATTTTAGTTATCTGTCAATGGTGCTAAAATCTATTGTTCTCAAGTAAACTCATTTATTTTGATGGAAAGAAATATGGTTATTCAAGAAGGGAAAACATATCAGTGACTGTTATTTTGAGTAGGAAGTTACTGAGTTAAGGCATAAATAAAAACAATGATGTAAATATAAACAAATTAGAGAAACTTAATATTATTATGTTTGTAGAATAAGTGATTAATTTGTAACTCAGTTTATCAAATGATTATAGCTTACACTGTGAATGATATTTAAATCTATCTTTTATATTATGAAAAATAAGGAAATTCTCAGCATTACACATAAATATAGTTTTTATAGAGTAACTTGCTGCAGAAACACCCAAAAAAGTGGTGATTTCCTATGAGTCATTATCTTATCATCACTTATTTTCAGGCTTATGCCTACATATTGGCTGTTAATTCTTTAACATTAGCATCCTTTTTTGCCTCTCATTATAGGTTTAATTATCTATGTTTTGGAGATAATGACATAATACCTGATAAATACTGTTCTGCAGATACAGGTTATTAGTTTTATTGGCTATAATATAAATTCACCCAAAATTCATGATGCATTTGAAAACCTATACTTAGATTGCTAGAACATGTCTTCAGTAATTGTAATATCAGCATTGTGTGTATTTGTTCCTCAATGTATCCCCAGCTTATGATAGAGTATTTGCCAATTAATATGCACATATTAATTTTTTAAACAAATCAATTAGTAAATAAAATAATTAGGCTTAATATAATTAGTATTTGAATACCTTTGGTAATATTTTATTTTATTTTTAAATTATTTCACATACTTTATGTACTGCCAACTAAGCTTGGATATATTCAGAAACTCTCTAGCCATAAGAAACAGCTTTTAAGTAAGTGGCATTTTCACAGATTTTGATAATATTATGGTATGCCAGACTAGGCCAGATTTAGTTGTTCTTAACATGGATAATATTTCTATCTCATAGTTAGATGGAAGATTAGAAACAAACAGCCCAGACTCTTAGTTGTAGTCATCAAGATAAAGAAAATAGGAACTTGCTTTACCAGATATCAAGACATGCATAAGAGACAACCAAGATGGTGCAGTAGATAAACTCTGTGTTTACCTTCTCTCACAACCACATCAAAATTACAACTAATCAACAAAACAACCATTATTGAGAATTGCCTAAAATCAAGGTGAACTGAAACCTTTCAACTAAAGACGTGCAGAAAAAACCACTTCCAGACTAGTAGGATGGTCAGAGAAACAAAACGGGCTGATCCCACATCAGTGTGTGACCATTAAAGATCGGGAGGGATATTCCAGCTATGGAGGTCCCTCCACTCCCAGAGAAGCAAGAGGTCCCAGGCCCACCCCAGCCCAGGGCGCCAGTGCCCGGAAGAGAAGTCCCCATAATTTCTGATTGTGAAAACCAGTGGAGATTGTGACTGAGTGAAACAGTGCAGCTGCACTCATAGGCACTCCTCTTAAAAGGGACCACATGTGAACTTACCCACCAATGGAATCACTCGCTCTGAGCTCCAGCACTGAGGTAGCAGCTGGAAAGTTGGCAGGAATAAATGGTGGGGAAATGAATTGTCTGGCTTTGGATGGGGGCTGGAGAGGCAGCTTTCTTCTGCATTGGGGAGCTGGTAGAAGCCATTGTTTCTTTGCTGAGGCTTCCCCCTTCCTCATGTGCAAACACAGGTGACCACCATATCTGAATCTCCACCATTCGTTCACCACATCCTGGCGATTAGAGACCCAGCCCTGATCAACTTTTGGGCACACCCAAGCTGCTTCCAGTAGCTTTGTGTGTGTGCGTGTGTGTGTATGTGTGTGTGTCTGTGCAAACCACCTGCTTTAGTACAAGATGCACTTTCCTAGTGACTCGCAAAGGTTTATGGAACCCAGACAAGCAGCATCTGGCTTAAGCATGTCCTGTGTCTCTGGCTGAGCAGCCCTAAGCCCTACACCAGTAGCAGCTGGCTGTGGTTCATGGCTTGGCCTCTTAAGGCACTTCCAAGCACAACATGAGCAGCAGCACAAAGAAGTCTGTGGATTCCTTTGTGGCTCCTGCTGGATGCCCCTGGGTGGACCACAGGCTGGGACTAAACTTGATCTAGAGTGGATCACCTCCAAGATAGTTCTGGGGGTGGTGGCCTCAGTGACCAGTTTCAAAACTAGCTGGAACATTACCCAGATTTCTCCAAATAGGACACACCCAAAGGACAGATTGGACAGACACCAGCATCCTGCTGAGGCAGACCCTGCTGTGTAGGACAAGTCCCTGCACAACAACTCTTCTATTGTAGTCATGGTCTGTCCTCACAACTAATGATCTCAAGGGTCAGTCTATCCGATTGATGTGCAATTATCAAGTAACCAAGTCTCAACTACAAGAGGAGGCACACACGACACACACAAGGGACATACCTGAAGTGCACGGCTCAGATGACCAGCAAGAGTGTACCACTAATCTCCACAGCATACTTACTACATAAGACCACTGTACTAAGACCAGCAGACATAGCAGCCCTACCTAATACATAATAGAAACAAACACAGGGAAGCAGCCAAAATGGGGAGACAAAGAAACATGTCTTTAAAAAAATAACAAAACAAAGTTCCAGAAAAAGAACTAAGTGAAATGGAGATAAAGCAATCTATCAGATGCAGAGTTCCAAACACTGGTTATAAAAATGCTCAGGGATCTCAGGGAGAACTTCAACAGAGATATAGGAAGCATAAAAATGGAGATGGAAACCATGAAAAAGAACTAGTCAGAAATAAAAGATATGATAACAAAAACGAAGAATTTATTACAGGGAATCAACACAAGATTAGGTGAATCAGAAGATCCAACCATATATTTCTGTTAAAATATATGGTAGCAGAAAACACCCTAGCAGAACAGAAAAAAAAAAAAAAATCCAAACCTTCGGAGAGTTTAAGGGACCTCCAGGACAATATCAAGCATAGCAACATTCACATTATAGGGGTACCAGAAGGAGAAGAGAGAGAGCAAGGAATTGAAAACCTATTTAAAGAAATAAAGACAGAAAACTTCCCCAACCTGGTGAAGGAAGTGGACAAACAAGCCCAGGAAGTGCACAGAGTCCCAAACAATATGAACCCAAAGAGGCCAACACCAAGACACATCATAATTAAAATGCCAAAGGTTAAAGACAAAGAGAGAATCTTAAAAGCAGAAAGAGAAAAGCAGTTCATTACCTACAAGGGAGCCCCCATAAGACTGGTAACTGATTTCTCAACAGAAACTTTTCAGGCAAGAAGGGAGTGGCAGAAAGTATTCCAAGTGATGAAAACAACACATAACCAAGATTACTCCACCCAGCAAAGTTATCGTTTAGAATTGAAGGATAGACAAGGAGCTTCCCAGACAAAAAAAACATGAAGGAGTTCATTACCACCAAACCAGTATTACAAGGAATCTTAGAGAGACTTCTTTAAGATGGCAGGTGGTGAAGAATGGGTGAAAGGGGGGGCGGCCCGGTGGCTCAGGTGCTTGGAGTTCCATGCTCCTAACTCCGAAGGCTGCCGGTTCGATTCCCACATGGGCCAGTGGGCTCTCAACCACAAGGTTGCCAGTTTGATTCTGTAAGGGGTGGTAGACAGCACCCCCTGAAACTAGCAATGGCAATTGGACCTGGAGCTGAGCTGCGCCCTCCACAACTAAGACTGAAAGGACAACAAACTTGACTTGGAAAAAAGTCCTGTAAATCCTATTCCCTTTCCCCAATAAAATCTTAAAAAAAAAAAAAAAAAAAAAAAAAAAAAAAAAAGAATGGGTGAAAGGGGAAGGGATTAAGAAGTATAATACAAGCTGGTTGTTACACAGTGGTCATGGGGATGTAGGGTATAGCACAAGGAATATAGTCAATAATACTGTAATAACTAGGTGTGGAGCCAGATAAGTACTAGATCTATCAGTGTGATAGATGGGTGTTGCCGGCTAGCTGCCAAACCATTTGTTCCTCCATGCTCTTCCCAGGATTTCACAAGGGAGTGCCTCAGCAAACTGAAGCCCGATGAAGAGATATCGGAGAAGCTTCCTTGAGGGGATGTCTCAGCAAACTGAGACCCAATAGAATAATATCAGTCGCCCCCCTTCAATGGATCCCCTGGGATTGTGTGTGAGTGTGAAGGCAAAGTACAAGCTAGAGCACAATGGGGACTTTCAGAAAGACAACCAGCAGGCATGAAAATCACAGATCTTGAGATAGACAATCTTTACCTCCTCAGTTGTTAACTAATAAAAGCCATGTGTTGGCCCGATTTGGGGCTCAGTTCTTGAGGCTTGAGTCCTTTGGCCCCGCTTGCACTCTATTCGTGGCTACTGTCTTTCTTAACCCTGTGCCACTCTTCTCGCTTCCCACAGCTCCTGTCGTGCAGGACCTGACAGATGGGGAATAGGGCTGGGGTCAGGGTGAAAAAGGTGAACGTATTAAGAAACACAAATTGGTAATTAATACCGTATGGGGAATATAATCAACAATGTTGTAAAGATCATGTAAGATGCCAGATGAGCACTGGACTAATCAGGAGGATCACTTCATAGACTGTGTCCAATGCTCTGAAACTGAAGTAGAATAATATTGCATGCCACTATAACTAAACATATATAGTTACATATACCCCATCCTGTGGTATATATAGTCACAGGATGTGGAGTCCAACGTAGGGAAAAGAGTCAATGGTATTGTAACAGCTATATAAGATGTCAGAGGGGTAGTAGCTTGGGGGGTGGGTTACCACTTTAAGAAGGGTTTAAATGTCTAACTATTATGTCATTTTGTACACCTGAAACTAATATATAAATAATTAATAGAATAAAAGAAGAAGAAGAAGAAAATAAAATGTTCTTATTATGAGGGAAATTCACAATGGCTTTAATAACCGCAGAATATTATAAGAGATGTTTACTTGTCCATAAGTCTACTCCAAGGACATATAACTTCGTAGAACCATACTGGAAATAAAACTTGTGAAATTCACTGTGCATCACAATCAAAATATAAGAACGCTTCTATCCCACCCCCACTCTCACTCACAGTATTCAATTTTATTTTATGGACTGTATTAGCAGAGTTTGTACATTGTCTAGGCAAAAATAAAACAATCGAACAAAAACAACAAACAACTATGGGATCCCTGTTTAAATAGTGGAAACACCATAGAACAAAAGATAATTTTAGTTGCAGATTTAAGAAAAAAAAAAACTGCTTTCCTCTTTTCATAATACATAAATCACATGGGCATGCCAAGATTTTAACTCAAATTTTCTTTGTGAAGCATTAGCTCCTTAATTTTATAGTAAAAAAAAACCAAAAAAACAACAAACTGTGCATTCTAGAAGAACATATATTGTTGGTATTGCTCACCATAATTTAATTTCTCAATTTTCAGCACAGGGAGAGGTTGCACATTTTTGCTCACAGAACTGTGTCCTTTTTGACCATGCTGGACAAACAAATGTAAGAGTAGGTGATACTTGTCACTTCTGTATGGAAAAAATTAATTTCTTGTGCAAGACTCTAGATTCCCTGCAGCGATGACTGTGGAAGCAGCTGTTGATATTTAGGTGCCTCTGGAGTACCTGAAGGACAGCTATTCTACCGAGTAACCAGGACCTGTAGTAAATGTCACATGAACAATAAATACCTTTGACATTCAATGGGTTGTTGTTGTTGCTGTTATTGCAATTCGTTTAACCATGTGATGATGGATAACTTCAGTGGTATTTATATTGGTAAGTGCTAGTACTGAAGAAAAATCATGAACTTTTGTCTAACAAAGAGGACAAACTAAGTTGTTCCTGGAGATACCAAATATCAAGAAGGATAATGACAGCTGTGCCTACAACAGAAAGGAGCATGACATCTACATTCGGGTACATATTCTAGCATTATCACAAGTAGAAGAATTTCAGTTGAAGAACAAAATGTTGTGTTTAGGAAACTATCACCACGGCTGTAGGCCCCCTGGCTGTCGAAACCTTGAGTCCATTTTAGTTATAGGAAAACCACAAAAAGAAGGTGGCTAAAATAACAAAAATCGACCAGAGCCAGTCTGAAGCATCATGGTACTAAATCTGACCTCTGGGAAATCCAAACCTCATTATACCCTGATTATCGTACATGAGCTTGAAAAAGGACCCACTTGCTGATGCCATGACAGATCTGTCTCGGACCAAATAAGGCACGAAGAGATGTGGTGCCTAAATGCCGGGAAAGGACCAGCCCATTCCATGAAACCAATTGCATATGCCTTCCCCTCATTCTGTTGCCCCCAGAAAAGCCTCCCCCAGACTTCGCTATGATGAGATGCTAATTTGTGGGTTTAACTTGGGCTTCTCCATTCTCCAGTCATTGAATGAAAGCTTGTGCTACTGAACTCTCAGCTTTAGCTTTGATTTGGCTAGGTTCCTCAGGATAGATGGTCCACTGTAGGGGCTTGGGAGATCTAAATTGGTAACGAATCTACTTATCCAAATTTGGAGTTTAATTATCCTATTAAATCTTTTTTTTTCTTAAAGGCACATTTTATTATAAAAATCAGACTATGTATTGTACAAAATGACAAAGTCTCTAATTTCGGGATATCTTCTGAATTATTTATAAAGATAAGCTATAAATCTGTATATATCAATAAATTGCCTAGGAGCTTTTGGTAGCCAGGTAGATGTTTATTATGGAACTTTACCTTAATTCTTAAACAATATTATGATATAGTTTGTCATATGCATAATTATAGTTTGTCACTATACATAATTTTATAAATGAAGAAGCTGAAATATAGAATGTTAAGTGGCTTTTAGATAGTGAAAGACCTAGAAAGCTTTAATAATAAGGAAGTACATGCTTTCAGCCAATATATTACGTATGGTATCTGTACATCACCATTGGCTGGTACAGAAATGTTAGCAGAGAAACAGAATCTTAAGGATAATTTTGCTTAAATTATCCATTTACTTAAATGTGTTCTCAGTTATATGAAATTGTCTAATCTGGTTAGAGTCAAAGTTATTTATTATCTCGTTTCCACTAGCAAAGGGACATTGGTAGTACATGATATGCACTGGTGAACAGTTACTTTCATTATCTGTCATCAAGTGAATATAGCAAAATACTTGGGTGATTCAGTATTTGCTGCCTTAAAACAGTTAATCGAAACATGAGTAAAATGTGTTACTCCTATCTGTGATTTAAAATTTGGGGAAAGAAAAAAATAGGTTTAGGATTTTAAATTTTGAGCTCAAGTTTTGTATAGAAAACCTAAAAGCTTCTAGATCTGCCCAAAATAGAATATTTATCTCCTGGAGCCTTGGATATTTGCAGTCTAATCCTGTGGGTGAATTATAATATAAATTGAGCTATCAAACATGCAACATCTTTTTAAGTTAGTTTAAAGTTTGGGCTTAGATCAGGAAGTGTGGTCATGAAGACTGGTATAGGAGCATGGACAGATTCTGATAAAACTGAGGCTCTTTCCCTGGAGAAGCTACCACAATTTTAAGAGGCTATTCTACCCTTGACTGAATAACCTGCAATGGCATCCACTTAAGTAGTTGCTTCACAAAGGACTGATGATCTGCCTTAAAGTCCATCACTACTACTGCTCATTGTTTTGGGACAGAAAACAAAATTCAAGCCCTAAGAGGTCTCAGAAGGTGAGGTACAAAGTTAAGACCCAAAAGGTACAAAGTAAGATGCAAAAAGTAGTGTGGTTTTGTCAACTTATTTTGACAGAAATGGGATTATCTGTGTGAAAGGATTTTAAGGATATAAAACTCAGAAAAAGAAATATAAAGTTTGATCAGATTGCATGTATTGATATGAGCACGCTAATGAGAGAATCCAAGAGTAAGATGTGAGGTTGAGGGGCTTGGAGTAACTCTAACAGTTTGTTTTGTTGACTAAAATCTGGACCTCGGGCAAGCTTAGAATAAATAAAATTGAAATGCTAGAACTTTCACAGTATTTTGAAAACAAAAGTGTCCAAAGATTTAGGGATCTTAAAATCCTAAAGGAATTTTATTGTGTAAAACCTCTGGCTCACCTCTTATATACCGGGGATGCCACAAAAATGTATACACATGACTTGTACTCATCTTTTGTTATCGATATATATTATTACAATTTTACAACAGTTTTTTTTCCCCTTTTTAAAATATGTGTACATTTTTTGGCACCCTCTGTATGTACCCTAAGGGGTTTTGTCACTTGAGATTGATCAACTCTGTGCCTGGAGTCTGTGGATCTCCCTACCCCTTCCAGATTTAGGTGAAGCAGCGTGCTATAGGACAGGCGTTGTGGTTCCTCCAGGAATTGTTCTGTATCCATATAGAGCATCTCAGAAGTATAAGGCAGTTAACTCCATGTAAAACAAACTGACCAGTAGGAGGGTACAGGATCCAAGAAGGAAAAGGCAAAAAAAAAATAATCTCTTCCTTTCTCCATTTTATGAACATGTGTTGCTGAGATTTGCAGTCGTTGAACAATCAGATGTGACTCTTCCTAGCTCATTTTAGGATAGTCATCAGCTTGTTAAAGCATTCTTTTTGTTTTTACTCACATTCTTCTTTGCCTTGCTTTCCTTTGCATCATTCTAGCTTCCTTAGAATTGGATTCTCCCAAAAGATAATGAGTATTGAGGATCCCAGGAAGAAGATTATCTAATGTGAGCCCTGAGAAGGAATTTTCCTATTAAGATGGACTGGGACACCCTATAGTTGATTGGGCCTAAATTCAAAATTAGAGCCTAGGGGCCATTTACTTACAGTGGCCATTTGCTCATGTGTTCTATGCTGGGAAGAACCACAAGTTGAACTTGAGGAAAAAAATGATCCTTAAACAAGTGGAGTACATCTGGTGCTACTATCATGTATGCAGATTTTTCTCTGAAGACGCTCTCTAGCTAAGAATAATTTTATAAATATCTGTTACATATGTGTCAGTGTAAGCAACTGATTAAGTGTTGTGTCAATAAATAATGAGTTTTGACCAATTCATGCATCTGTGAAATCACACAATATAGTAGGTTTTAATTACCACAAAACTTTCCTTATGCCCTATCCCAATCAATTCCTCTGTTCCCTTGGCCACAAGAAATCACTGATTTCTATTGTGTCTCAGTAACAGGTTTGTCTTTATAGATTTTCATACAAAGGGAATTCAATAGAGTGTAGTTTTTGTCTGTCTTCTTTCCTTAATATTATTTTTGAGAACCATCCATATTGCTTTGTTTCAGTACTTTGGTTCTTTTTATTGCTGAGTGGTAGTCCATTGTATTAATATATCATAAGTTGTTTATCCATTCATGTTGCTAGGCACAGTTTTATTTTGTTTTTTTGTTCTTTCTAGCTTTTGCTTTTATGAATTTAGATACTAAGAATGCATGTACAAGACTTCATGTGGATGTTTCTTCTTATTTCTCATTCTGTGGAAACGCCTAGATGTGAAATTGTAGGGTTATATGGAAAACCTATGTTAATACTGTAAGATAACAGTTTCTTGAGTTTTTATAATACCATTTTCATTTCACCAGCTGTGTGTGAAAATTCTAGTTGCTTCATATACTTACTAGAACAAGGGATCATCAGATATTTAAATGTTTGCTTTTCTAAAGAGTGTGTAGTGATATCTCATAGTAGCTTAAATTTGTATTCCCCAGTGACTAATAATTTGGGGAATATTTCCTTTGGTTTGTTGGTCATTTGTATATCTTCTTATATAAAGTGATTGTAAAATATTATACCCAATATTTATGTTGCTTATTACCTTTCTATAATATTGTAAGAATATTTTATACAATCTGCATACCAATTCATTATTAAATAAATGTATAGAGATATTGTCAATAATGTCAGAGTTTCTAAGTCCAAATAGACCAATTAACTTATAATTTAATGTTATAGAAACAACTGCTAGAAGAAAAAAAAAATGAGAATTGGTGAAATGTGTTTCTTTTTGAGGTTAAGGGAATTTTTAAATTTTGTTAAGAATTTGATTTTTCTTTCAAGTATATATTTCATTTTGTGATGAAACATAATTTTTACAATTGTTTTCCCAATTTTTATGACAGTAGATTACATAAGATTGCAGAAACTCAGAAATAAACTTATCATTTTTGTTCTTACAGCACTGAGAACCATGTGCTTTCTAATATGGAGGTGTTACATATGACCTATGACAATTTAGGGACTTAGCTTTCCACATTGGACAGAAAAAAAGAAGGAAAAACAAAAAGAAACTTCTGCCAATCTGCAACATTTTATAGCTTTCTGATAAGGAAAAATACAAGTATTTACTCATTCTCAAAATCCGAAAATTATAAATATTACTTAATGGTAATAGCTACTAAATAATAGATGATAGGTAATAGATTAAACTCATTTAAAAACAAAACTAATTAGAAATATTTAAATAATATTAGCTTTATTTTTTTTTGTTTTAATAGAATTGTAAAAGAAGTATTCAAACATTTCCAAAGTAAATGTGTTTCTTTATTCTCTTCCCCTTTCTGAAATTTGATGTCATAATAACTTAAAAGGTAGCAATAGTATATTTTAATTCCACTACAATGATAGTCACTATACTTAGCTGTCACTATACTTAGGTAGAATTGTGTTTGCCATGATGATATGGAAGAGTTTGTATTGTGTTGAGAGGGGCTTTGGATAATATAAATGTTTAAGAGGAAGTATAGATATTGGAACCTGGTAAAATTCTTTATTCAGAAGATGAAACTGTTATTCCTTGAATGTAAGTATTCCTTGAACGTCCCTGCTGAGGGAGGGACAGAAGCAAACACTGTTTTACTCACATAGGCATAAAAGGAAATAAACTTGTGTCCAAGATCCTATTAATAAAGAAATGTCCACTACTATAGGGGAGTGTCAGAAAATATTTCCTCCTCAGAATTACAAAGCAAAGATATTTATACTTAATATACAAAAAAATAAATAGATAAATAAAATAATATACTTGACTTTCAACTTTATAGTTCTATGCTCATTGATATGCAAGTTATTTAATAATGTTTTGATTATCTCTTCATAGTCAGAGCGTTTTTAAAGGTGCACTGTCCGACTTCTTGGTAAATAAAATTTGCATCAACAAATTAATTGAAATTAACTATATTTAATATAATGTGTACTAAAATAATTTATACTATGTGGTATAAAACAAATTAAATATGCATAAATTTAATTGTGGAAAATGTTATAATTAACTGGGAAAATTTTGATTACAATTGAGTCTTCCTTTCTTCCCCAGTAAGAGAGTTTACCTACTCCTTTGGCCATCCAGATGTAGAATATATCTTCCATTTTTTTAAAATTGTTGTTTCTGATCATATGCCTAAATACACACAAATGGAAACAAAACAAAAGTTGTGTACCAATTGCACCTCACTTAATTAAAGAAAATGTCTCCCCTGAAATCTGTCTTTCCTTTTCCTGAGATCTTACTCCTAAACATGCCAGAAGTCATCTTTGAAAAAGTAAATATGAACAAAACTCCAGTAAAAGGTGGAAAGACATGGTAGAAGAATCTAATATTTGTGAATAACCATGTAGAGCAGAGTCATTCCAACAATTTTAACCACTCATCTCAAAAGTAAAACTTGACAAAGAAACTTCTAGCCACACATATTACCAGTTTCATGGTTAGAACCTATTAGCAAATAATTATAACAAGGGGAAAATATAACGATAAAGGAAAAATATAACAGGATAAAAAATGTTTTCCAATGAGGTAATATATTATAATAATGACTATTTTCATGTGTGAATATTATATCTTAAGTGTATAATATGACAAAACTATCAAATGTACAGAAATATATACGGTGGAATTATTCATTATGTCACATCAAGAAAATAATATTTATGAAAGTAATAAAGAGGTAATGCTATCATATGAAAATTAACTTTCCAAGAGTACTTTGATAATTATCTATCACAATTAATATAACACATACACAAATTAAGTGTTGCTATACACTACTTCATACTTTTTATTAGACTGAAATTATGTGGATTACTAGTTTTAAGATATTTCCATGCAATCTCAAGACACAGACAGCTTTTTTTTCTACTAGAAAAATTATAAAGGCATTTTGCTCAAAACACCTTTTTTTGTCTTATTCATCCTGAAAAATAGAAATGTATTACATCCTGAAATAAGTCATTAGTGCCATAAAACTGCCATTTATAATAAAATAATAAAAATGTATTTTATTAAATAAATGTTTAGTTGTAATAGTTCTCTTAATTTTTTCCTACACGAATCCATCATGTACTTTCAGGAGAACATATTCTTTAAGCTGACATTTCAGTTAGGGTTTTGGCAGACAGCAGAAAGATGACAAAAGAAAGTTGTGTTTTGAAAAAGTCAGTAGGAATTATGCAAAGCTTGCTTTAATAGGAAGTTAGCTAGTGCATCTCCAAAATTCCTTGATCCAACTGGGATATAAATAAGATTCTAACTTCAGCATCCAAATTAATCAACACTTTTTTTTTTCATATGTGCTTACTTAAAAAACAGAAAAAGCACCCAGCCTAGCTCATAAATGTTACCACAGAAAATAGCGAAAAAATGTATACCATTCAGATAAAAGATACATTTCACATTTTCCTTCAACACTTACTTCCCTGCTCAGATTCAGTCAATTTTGTCTTTTCTAAAGAAGAATAAATGGTAAGTGAAATGGTTAGTAACTGATCTCCAAAAGATTGAGAAGTTTTGAAATATTGAAACTTCTCTAAATAAAACTGTGAGAAACATAAGAGGCTATCATTCGTAATTTTAGAGGAGAAATGAAGAATGAATTATGCCAACAAAACCACATAACATCCCTATAGTAAATTTGATAGATGTTTGGCTTTGAAATTTCAAATATGAGCAATCATTGTGGCAAATATTTTGAAAAGTATCATCAAAATTTTTGATTCACAATATCCACTAATTAGTTAAAAACCATTAGGTCTTCATTAAGTTAAATGTTAGAAAACTATTATTTTCATCTAAGTGAGCATTCCCCTTATTTGACTGAATAACAAAAGCAGTACCTAACCAAAATTGAACACATTTTGCAAGACAAACATTCAAGGAAGACAAAAGTATTAAAGAGTAAAGGATACCAGGTAATTTTCACAAGCTTATTATTTACCATCAATCAAAAATCTCTCTCTCCCCTTTCTTATTTATGATTACTAATATAGACTAATTATAACTCTACCCCTGACTTACAAAAAGGTTAAGTAAAATTTGTCATAATATAACACAAAGAAATAGTAACAGATCTTGTTAAAAATAAGTTTATAGTTTGAAGTATATAAGTGTTCACTCTGATAATAAATGATAATTGTAGTTTTAATTCCTGGACATTGTGCAAAGAGATACAATCGCAGGGTAGCATTTCAATTTATTTTTGTCTTTGTAAAACTCTTACCAATTGATCTTAGGAAAATTACTTAAAACGTTCTTTCCCTCAATTTCCTTAACTATAAGCTTAATGTAATAATAATTCCTATATTCCGAATGTATGTTTCCTATTAGCATTAGTTTCCTGGGGTTGCTGTAATAAGTTTCCACAAACTTGGTGGTTTACAACTAAATAAATGTATTCTCTCATACTTCGTGAAGCCTGATATCAAGGTGTCAGCAGGGTTATACTTTTCCTGAAGGGTCTAGATTAGAATCCTTTTCTGCTCCTTCCTAGTTTCTGGTGTCTTCTTGCAATCCTTGTAGAAACTCGGTTTATGACAGCATAAATCCAATCTCTGCCTTCACCCTCACATGACTTTCTTTTCTGTGTCTCTGTTTGTCTCCTCTTCTTCTTTTAAGGACATCAGTCTTTAGATTTAGGTCCCACTTTAATCCAGATGATGTCATCTGATGTTAATTACATCCACAAAGAACCTATTTCCAAATAAGGTCACATCTGGAATTCTGGGTAGACACGAAGTTTGTCTATTCAACTCACTACACTGTTATACTCTTATTAAGAATTAATTAATTTTTATAGTATTATATTGTATCTAGTACATTATGTGATCTAAGATGCCTGAAATTTTTTCCTATCTCAGATTATTGACTTTATTTTTTAACTTCCTAGCTTTATGCAAAGTGAATGTTGAAAAGGAAACCAACCAATTAGAGCCCTTTGCTAAAAATAAGTTTTGTGACTTCACTTTGGGAATGGTGAAGTAGCTTAGAGCAGACAAACATGACAGCTGGATTCAATAAAGAAAAGTGATTCAATTAAAATTATTCATGTTTTAAAAGGTTCAGAGAGCTGTTAAATAAAAACTTGTGAGGATGTCTACTCTAGGCCATGATGTAGTCATTGAGATCAGATTTACCATATACCATAAAAAATAGAAAACTGGACAAATTATGTTAAGCAGCTACTTCTTTCAGTTGTTGAACAGGAAGCACATGGCTGTGATCCTGAAGCAAGGGAAAGAAATGAGGGGAATGTTAATATCACCCCAACTTTCTGCCTGGGGGACATTTACATTCCAGGGTTCAGAAAGTGTTGCCATGCAGCAGTCTACCTGTCTGTCTCCTCCTACCTGCCCCTAAAGAAAGGAGAGTCTGTGAGACAGATCCTTTCAGGGACTTTGCTTCACCTTTGTGCTTACACCTCATGTCTCCCTGTTTGGCCCCAAAATATGACTGGTCAGCCAATGATGGCTAAGACTCTCCACGGGGGTGGGGGATAACCCAAGCCAGGCGGAGCTGTGTGGGGACCAGCAGGAGAACCCACAGGGTTGATAGAGGTGGGCACAGCCCTCCACCTTCCCCTGGCTAAGCAGAGCCTCTGCCTCTGTGGATGCATTCCTTTGTACAACCTGCAGGGGAAGAGATTCAATGATGTGGTCTCCATCTATTCATATGCATAAAGGTTTTGTCCCTTGGGGAAGTACATATATCCTGAGACTTACAGGTTCCACAGCCTGCAGGCAAGGGTGATTGGCTTGAATCAGTTTCCTATTATAATGTATTGGATTCACAGATCTTGAAATTGACAAGCTTTATATCTTTACTTCCTCACCTAACTAATAAAACTTATGCATTGGCCCAATTCAGGGCTCAGTCCTTGAGGCTGGAGTCCATTAGCCCTGCTTGCACTTTATTCTTGGCTACTCTCTTTCTTGACACTGTGCCACCCTCCTCACTCCCCACAACCTTCATAGCATGGGACACAACAAGAAAGAAGAAGCCGAAGTAAAGAACGTTTGTCTCAGAGCTAAGGGAACAAGAAATTGGAGTTTGAAATGTTGGAAGTTGCTGGAAATTGTAGGTATAATCCCTGGCATGTGGGATATACATCGAATAACAGCTATAAAGCTGCAGCATATTTTTCTGGATTTTTTGACATCATAATATTCTGATCATACAGAAAGTAAATGCCACTAGCCCAGAAACAAACAAACAACAGAAAACAAAACAAACAAACAAAAATAGCTGCAAGTAATGAATGATTCACAGAACACACATAGGGTGAGAGAAGTTTGAGATCATACAGATAGAATCAAGGGTTTGTTGAACAGTTAATGCTATCAGTTTAGAACAAGAAGGAAATCATGCTTTAATAGTAAAGGCTAAATTAATGCAAGTAAAGACTACAATAACTCTACCAACGTCCGAAAGGTCAATCTAATTTGCAAGTAACATGACAGGTATTTTAAAGGAAGAAAAACAAATCCAAACCTCAACAATTTAACACTCACAATGTTTGGTCTTTGATTATGTATTACTATGTTCTTAAAGAAGCAGCACATGTGACTCAAATTTGAGCAGAATTTTCTGATTGATTTAAATAAACCTGATTTTAAAACGACAGAAAATGATATCAGTATACAGTGACCTTAAAGGAGACGTTATAAATATGCTCAATGATAAAACAGAAAACATGAATATAAGGAAATAAGAAAAGGAAACAGGTGGAATTACTAAAATTGGAAAATTAAGAGATTGAATTTATTGAATGAGATTAAGATCAGATGAGGGGTTGCAAGAGGAAATATCACTAATCTTGAATACAGCAATAGAACATAGTTAAACTGAATCACAGAGAAATATTGAAAAAAAATCTAATAATTTGAAAAAACCCTCAGTGATCCTAGGGATCAAGCCAACTAACATGAATGCTATTGTAGTTCTAGAAGTTAGATTGTATAAATACATATATATATATATATATATATATATATATATATATATATAGAGAGAGAGAGAGAGAGAGAGAGAGAGAGAGAGAGAGAGAAAGAGAGAGAGAGAGAGAGAGATAGATATATGAAGGAATACCATGTTTCCCCAAAAATAAGACCTAGCTGAACCATCAGCTCTAATGTATCTTTTGGAGCAAAAATTAATATAAGACCTGGTATTCTATTCTATTCTATTCTATTCTATTCTATTCTATTCTATTCTATTCTATTCTATAGACCCGGTATATATTATGTTATGTTATGTTATGTTATGTTATGTTATGTTATGTTATGTTATATTTTATATTATAGTATATAAGACCACTTCTTATATTATATTAAAATAAGACTGGGTCTTATATTAATTTTTGCTCCAAAAGACACATTAGAGCTGATGCTCTGGCTAGGTCTTATTTTCAGGGAAACATGGCAATAGCTAAAAAGTTTCTAAGTTTAATGAAAAATTTCCAAAAATAAGCTCATTAAACTCTAAGTAAAATATACCCAAAGAAGACATAATAACACAAAGTTAAATTAAAACTGAATTGATAAAAGACAGTGATAAAGAAAAATCTTTAAAGGACCAGTACAAAAAAGACACAGTGCATACAAAGAAACAGTGAAAAAGAATGACCTCAGGATTCTCATCAGAAATATACAGCTCAAAGAATAGTAGAGAAATATTGTTAATGTGCTAAAAGAAAAGAAAGAATGGTCAACCAAGATTTTAAATATATAGTCAATATGTGCTTCTAAAAGAAAAGTGAAATAAAGACATTAACAGACCAGGAAAAGCAGAGAGATTAAGTTTATAGTAGATCTTCATTACTATAAATGCTAAAGGCAAACACTTCCATTTTCTGTCTAACATGTAGAAGCCAGAAGTACCATCACTCCCACCATGACTATTAGTAACAATCAGGTACTTTGCAAAATGATAACTTTTCTGAACCTAATTGAAAGCTGAGTTCATATGACAATCAAAAGCCTGAAAGCAAAGGGAAAATAATGCCTCAAAAAAAAAAAAAATTGAAATCTCTGACAGCAGAAGGAAGACAAGGCTTCTCTCAGGCAGTTACAAAGTTGCTAAAATGTTTACTGAAGTGCTGAAGCACTAGAGTATAGAATAACCTGGGTTGCCGCAGACACACGAATTTGATGTTCTTGATGGTTGTTCTGAGGACCTCATTGAGTTCTCATGAGAAAGACTGGGGACAGGGAGAGTCCAAAGAAAGCTACTTTGGCTGGTACAGGAATGGATGAGGGGAGTGGCGGTGTTCTACTAAATCAATTTTCATGTCTTCCCATTACCAGTGTTCTCTATTGCCACCCTTGTGTCAAGCTCCACAAACACAGCCATTCTACACTGTTAAAGAAAAATCACACCAGATGTTGTTAAATAGGCAAGAAAGAAATGGCAAGACAGATTTAACTCAACTAAGCTGGAACAAACGTAGTAAACACTGGGTGAGCTAATAGAAAATTATTAAAGGGTATTTAGAGGTGAGGCTGGTCAACGTGATTAGGCCAACTGTGTTCACTGACTGTCCTTAGGGAACTTAGGCTCATACCCTCCCACAGAGAATTGGCACTATCTTCTTGGATGATTACATTTTTAAAAGGATGACCCCCATGGCCTTGAGAAAGATATTTCTGGGTTGTAAAATTAACAGGAGATTGGGAGAAGATTTATATCTTAAAGGGGCCGAGGTAGAATTTATAATCACAGGTTTCCTAAAGTGAAAGCTCTAAGAAAAGGGAGGTCAAGGGCCTGGAGTAAGGAAGGAGGCTGCACTAAAGTTTAGTCAATCTGAAGGGAAAGGTAAGGCCTTCTTGGTCAATGTACAGCTAGCTGAACAAGTTGTGCTGAACCATGCGTCGATAGGATTTGAGGCTTTCTTTCCACAGTTCATTAGAAAGAACATTTCCAGAGAAAAAGGAAGTGAGGTGAAGGATAGGTATCAATGTAATATATTCATGTGCGTCTTCAGAACTTTCTGGGGCCTGAACCCAGATGAACCAAACCATCATTCACATACTCACCTAGTTTCTCTATTAAAATCAGTTCAATTTCTAGTAATATCCAGTGGCACATCAGCAGTTATTTTTAAATGGCATATAACCCTCAGCCAAGACACAGCACGTGGCTTTGTTTTAAGGGCTTTCTTGCTAAAGAAATACCTTGCATCATCTTTACCCACATGTATGCGGCTAGGATCCCTAGATCTTCTGTGTTATTTGCCCTAAATGGCAAGACTTCTTAAATGATAGCCAAGACTGTAGAGTAAATTTTACTCTAAGTTGCAGACAAATCTTGACAGTTTCCTGAGTAATCAGTAAATTAGTAGAAGCGGTATTTCTAGGTGTGGTAAAGCTTACTTAATCCACAATCCCCACCTTCCCAACCCCTCAAATAATACTAAGTACTCTAGCTCTTTGTTAGGGGTACGGAATTCAAAACAGAACTTCTCCTTTCACTGACTATGTCTCAAAATGCCCCAGACCATAAAATTCTCTGAATCTTTGCGGGGTTTATCCTTCATCATCTGACATGTATGTATGTTACTAGAACATTTAGAAAACTTGTTACTTTTTTCTCACTAAGCTTAATTAGACTGATATCACAAATACCAGGGATCATCAAATATAGTGAATCTTCATTAAGTTTTGTGCAACAGCAGGACAATGAGAACTCTCCTTACTGACTATCTTATCTCATGTATCAGGAAAGTTAATGTCATCCAATAGCTGCTTGAAAATTGCAAATAAATGGTTGTCACAGCTTTAGTTAGATTAAGAAGTGGTTCTGAGAGGGATTTTGTGGTCCTTCGGTGGTGTCCTTCTGTGTGTCCTACTTTTCAAACTGAATATAAAAGAATTTCTAAGTGTTTCTGACTAAGGAACTTTTCAAGATAAGTTGGAGATAATAAAGATATATATTTTTGCTGTCAAAAATAATATAATCTAGTTTAGTATAAAATATTTTATGTAAGTAACACATTTTAAAAGATAAGAGGAGAATAATTTTATATATTACGTATATAAAATAAATATTATAAATAGTAAATACTGTGCAAGTTGAGAGGGCAAATATATCCCTATGAAATGGATTAACATATTGGTGTGTGAATATGGTTGTTATTTGAACTAAACATAAAAAACAGACAGGGATTATATGGTGTCTTCTGTCACAAGTATGATAACAATATTGAGTCAGAGAAAACTTTAAGGGAAGTGAATTGATGGAGACGTAACATAGAAATTAAATAAATGATACTGTGGAAAAACTGAGGGTTATTAGATGGGCGGCGGGGTGGGGATAAGGGGAAAGGTGAGGGGATTAGAAAACAGTTGGTAACTCACAAAATGGCCTCAGGGTTTTTAAAAAATAATTTGGGGAACATAATCAATAATGTTGTAAAGATTTTGAACGGTATCTGATGGACACGTGTCCCATTTGGGAGACCACCTCAGAGAAGATGTAGATGCTTGATCAATGTACTGTACACCTGAAACTGAACAATGGTGAATGCCAACTATAATTTTATATATATAATGTGATGGCTCGGTGCGATGTCGGAGAGATAGTGGATGGGGGGAGGGGGAGGGAGATCTACAGTGTGAGGGATATAAATAATGAACGTCTAAGTATTACCTTGTCTTGTGCATCTGAAGCTAATAAAATAAAAAAATAAATAAAATAAAATAAAATAAAAAAATAAATGATACTGTTGTTTTATGTGAATGACAAAATCGACTAATGGTGACAATATTGCTAGCACAGAATGAGTGTGAATTAATTTGAGGCATGTTTATATCCCTAATGAGGTTGGCTATTCATTCAGGCATTCTCTGAAACATGCTATATCTTTGTTAGAGAGAGGATTTCTATTCCTTAGTCAACTTAAATGTTCTGCCAGATATTATTAGTATTTCCTGTGGTCCAAGATGAAATGTATAATTCTTTATGCTGTGTGTCCTGATTTACATGTAAATTTTTTGTCTTGATCCTATGTATATCCTACTTTACATGTAAATTCTTTGTCTTTATCCTACGTCCTAAGACCCACATTTCACATTGAGCATACCATTGGAACTGCAGAGTGTGATCATGGCCCCCAGACTAGTGTTTCTTTCTCAAATTGTGTTTATGGATATCTTGATCAGAATCATGATTTTTATATCTATGTAGACTATTAAAGATATTTGTATAGAAAATGGCTGGCAAAATTATCTGATAAACCATTATGTTACATAATAAATATATCCATCTGCCATTTTTCATTTCCTCAAGAATAGAAAAGGTCTCTAAAGAACTTACTATAAAAAAAAATTCTGATGACATTAATTATACATTTATATTATACACATAAGGTTTTATTTACTTATTTATTTTTTACATGAGCACTTACCTTGACTGTGCATAGCTCTGGTTACAAAAGACTTGAAGTGTTAGAGTACAAAGTACAAAGCTAATGGGAACAACTAGAGATTGGAGAATTGTCAGAGACTAGTAACATATAGACAGGGTAAGTATCCTCTGCTATAATTCTTGGTTGACTAATAATTCATCTGGAGAAGGGGTAACTCAGAGAGGGCCAGATTGAAAAATAGCAGTGGAAAGTTAAAAAGAGATCAGAGATTTTAAGAAGGCACATACTGTAGATGGGATCCACACAACTTCCTATTATACAAAATTCTTACAATCTTCAGAAAAGCATAAGAGAATTCAATTTCCACAAAATATTACTATATTGCCTAGTTTTCAATCAAAGACCACTAGACATGTGAAGGACAAGTATGGCCAACCCATAATAAGAAAAATGGCAGAAAGGGATTATAAGTGGAGCCATATGTTGTCTTTAGCAGATAAATATTTTAAAGTAGCTATTATAAATAAGTTAAAAGAAATAAAACAGTATATTAAAAAAATTGAAAGACAATATTTCATTTGTGAATAAATAGATCAATAATCTCCACAGAAGAAATATAAATTATTTAAAAAGTGGGATTTCTACACTTGAAAATTATGATTACTGAAATTAAAATTTTTGTAGATGATATCAGCATAGGATTGCAGATGCAAAAACAATCAGTGACTAAAAAGAAAGAGTTATAGAAATTACTCAGTCTGAAGAACCAAAAGGAAAAAATAAGGAAAACACACAGAATATCATTGTGCAATGGGACCATATGATGTCATGCAACATTGGGTAGTTGGTTTCCTGGAATGAGAGGAGAGAGACAGAAATGTGCAAAAAAAGAAACATTTGAAGAAATAATGGCTGAAAACTTACATCATTAGTAGAAAGCATTACTTAACAAACTCAAGAAGTCAACTCACCCCAAGCAAGATAAACACAAAGATATATACTTATAGGCACATCAGAATAAAGTGTAGAATGTGAAAACTAAAGAAAAATGTTGAAAGTAACAAGAGAAAAACATGGTATATAATGGGGAAAATTGATAAGATATGGTGGAAGGCAGAAAACATTAGAGTAACATATCCCCAGTGCTATAGTGAAAGAAAAACAGACAAACACACAAACAAACAAACAAAAACTCACATAAGAATCCATTCTCCAGCAAATCTACCTAAGAAAAGTGAAGGCATGATAAGGCAAGGTAAAGATATACTGAGATAAAACAAAAACAGAAACACTATCATCAGCAAACTTTTGCTATAAGAAAAGCTAAAAGAAGTTAGTCATTTTGGAGGAAAATAATACTAAATAGTGATTGGGATAAACAGAAAGAGATTAAGGATAAAAGGTATATCTATGAGTGAATATAAGTGACTATATTTTTTATTTTAACTTATTAAAACACATATAATTTGATAAAGCAAAAATTAAAACACTGTATTGAAAGGGGTGGTAATATATTAGATGTAATATTTATATAGAAATAATACCAAAAGGGAGAATAAGGTAAACTCTTCATAAACTGTATATCTGATAAGTCTTGTATTCATGGTATACAAAGAACTTTTAGAACTCTACCATAAAAAGACAAATGTCCCAAATAAAAGATATCAAAATATTTGAACAGACATTTCTCCAAAGAGGATATGCCAATGGCCACTGAGCACATTAATAGATGTTTAACATCATTAGTCATTAGGGAAATACAGATCAAAACCACAATGAGATACTACATCATACCCACTAGGATAGCTATATAAAAAAGATAAGCAATAACAAGTATTGGCAAGGATGTGCAGAATTTGGAATACTCATACATTGTTGGTGAGAATGGAAAATTGTATAGCTACTGTGGAAGATAGTTTGATGGTTCCTCAAAATGTTAAACAGAGAGTTACCAATTCCAAGCAATTCCAAGCTAAGTATATCACAGTACAATTGAAAACATGTGTTCATGCAAAAACCTGTAAATAGTCATAGCAGTGTTATTCATAAAAGGCAAAAGTTAGAAACCATCCATACATCCATAAAGTGATAAAATAGCATATTCTTCAGCCATATAAAGTAATGATATTATGATACATGCTACAACCTGGATGAACCTTGCAAATATTATGCTAAGTTAAAGAAGCCAAACAAAAAAACACATACATTTTATGCTCCCATGTGTATGAAATAGCCAAAATAAGCAAGTCCAAATAGATGGAAAGTAGATTAGTGGTTTTCAGGGGCTGGAGGTGGGGTCAGATGTGTAGAATAAAGAGAGATTTGAGGTGTAGAATAAACAGGTATGAGGTTTGTTTATGGAGAGTATTATTCAGCTGAAGCTGCCATAACAAAATGCCACATATTGGGTGGCTTAAAGAACAGAAATTTATTTTCTCACCGTTCAGGAGTCTGAAAGTCTAATATCAGGGCACCAGCATGGTTGAGTTTTGATGAGATTTCTTCCTGGCTTGCAGACAGCTGTCTTCTTGCTGGGTGCTCACATGGCCTTTCTAGTGTATGAGTGTGGAAAAGAGTGAGAACTTGAGTTCTCTGGTGTCTCTTCTTCTAAGGGCATTGATTCCATTATGAAGACCCCCATCATGACCTCATCAAAAAACCCGATTATCTCCCCAAAAACCATCTCCAAATGCTACTACTTTGGGGCTTGGAGCTTCAACATATGAATTTTAGGGGTATGCAGTTTAGTCCATATCATTTACCTTTGAGGGAGAAATAGTATGTACCAGCTTTTAGCTCCTGTGGAGAGACTAAAAACCCACTCACTCTCAGAATCCTGAACTGATACAAAGCAGAAGTTTGGCATTCAGAGGAGGGAGCTAGAAACTCTCTCCTGTCCAATATCCACCAGAGATGCAAGAGAAAAACTGTCTGTGTCTTTACGTTCCACCTTACCATTTTTTCAACAGTACTGGGTTATGGGATGAACCATGTTATCCATGTTTAAGAAAGTGTCTTGAATGTTACCTGGATTCTATTTAATGTGTAAAAATGGAATATTATGCTTTACAATAATAATATGGTAAATCTGTTTGTTATTTGAAGGGACAAAGTAGTTGTAAAAAATTAAAAACTAAATGGAATCCCACGTTTTCATATAATTATATATATATATATATATATATATATATGTATATATATATGTATGTGTGTGTGTGTATATATACCTTATTCATCCTATATATATGACATTTATTTTAACATAATAGGGATTGGTAAAAATTAAATTAAAAAGGAGGCAAAAGTGCATTACCTTCAAGGATGCTATCTGGGCAAACAAAGATTTTCCTGTCAGCTTGCAGAATAGAAATTGTTTCCCCTATAGAATCAAATGGAAGCCCTGCATTCTTCTATATTATTTTAATAAACTAATATTTTGTGTAATCACATAGTAGATATTGAACTCTTTTTCAAAAGAACAAGTACCCTAGGGAGCACTTTCTGTCATCAGCACTTTCTGTAAAGTGAAATATGTATTATGTATAGCAGATAACAAAAGAGCCTTGAGAGACTGCTTTGTCATTCCAATTGGGAAAAAATAATAAGCTAGAGCTATAATATGACTCAGTGTTGTAATTATGAGGTGTTAAATATGTGGACCTATGCTATAAATCAAAGCTGAATTTGTTTTCATTCAAATTCCATGAAAGCAGTAACAGTTAAAACAAAAGCAAATGTCTGTGTTCCCAACATCAATACCAGTGAACAATTTCTTTTTCCATTTAGTCACTCATGGTAACATGGTTATTCATAATTAGAACATTGTAAAGATTTGAAAGGCAAAACCAGGGAAACAGAATAAAGAGAAACATGTAAGGAATGAAATATTCCCTTCATCTCAATGCATCTTCTGTTCATATTCCAATTTAAAAATTCTAACTAACCTGGCTTTTACCTTTCAAAGGATATAACTAGTTAAGAGAACGAGGCTAGCATAACCATCGGAGAGTACCGGTGGTAGCCTATACCATAAAAATATCAGAAATTCTTTAATCACTGAGGAATAAATATCTTCCTGTTGTGATATTCAATTCAGTTCTGAAGGAATGTAAAATATAGTTGGAGTTTAGAACTTTCTCCAAAATATAAGGTAATAATACAATATAGTTACCAAGCAAAAGTAAACAATTGCATATCTCATTTTCACTTTAAAAAAATGAAAATAGAATAGGAAAACAAAGTATTTGTAAAACTAAATTTTGATTCAATTTGTTATCAAGTTGAAAGGAGTTCATTATTCTAAGTGCTTAGTATTAAGTGCAACAAAAATGTGAGTATAAATGACATACTGATGAATGTTAGACTTTGATGTTATCATTCTTGATATGTTACTATAAAATTATTACATCTACTGGTCCATCAAGACAGAATTTATGAGCAACAAAGTCCAGAAAAGCATGGAGAAATAAACACAAATTGATCTTTTTTTACAAAAACCTACTGTTAATGGGAGTTAATACAGCAAGCAATTCATCTTTTGACAGCAAGCAGAAATTATTCACCTTATGACATTATTATTTTTCTCTTTCCATTAAAATAGTGTTTGGATATAGATTCAATCTCCACAGGGAATAAGGTTGCTTTTTTGATATCTCTGCCTAATTGCAGGGGACTGGAATCAAAGCTGCTCTAATCAAACCTACCTCCTCATTATGTTTAAGGAGGGAACAATGTGGAAGACCCTTATGTCTTCATATTCTTGCTTCATATTTTCCTCATTTGATTTATAATATCCATATTATTTTTCAATTAATTTAATATATTAATGGTAAAGGAAATAAGGAAAACCCATAAAATTAAAATGTATAATTGATCCCACAGTAACTCTAAATATAGCAAAACTTGTATTACAAGGATCTGAAAAAAATCAGCACAAGTGACAAGATTAAAAAAGAAAAAAAGAACTTTTTGGAGAGATCCAAGAATGTAAACTAGATAAACACTGTCCCTGTATCCTTCCCTGAACACATTAAAATTACAATTAAATTATAGAACAGTCAACCTGGAGAACCATCTAAAGTATATCCAAACAGATGTCCTTTAACTAAAAACATAAAGAAGGAGCGATGTCCATACTGGTAGAAGGGGCAGAGACATGGAACAGGCCCTAAAACTTTATGTGGCGATTGAGAATGAGGACAGATACCTCAAGCATGGAGGTCCCCCCCGCTCAAAGGAGTAAGAGACATCAGCCCCACACCAGGCTCCCCATACTGGAGTACAAGTGTTGGGAAGAGGAGCCCCACAAGATCTGGCTGTGAAAAAGAATGAGGATTCCAACAGTTTCGGTGGGACAGAGACTGCAGGAAACCCAGACATTCTCTTAAACAACTGACACACTCACTTGCAGGCACTTATCTTGGACACCGGCAGAGGGATGGTGACTTGGGGGACCTCTAAAACATACAGTTGGGGGTGGGGGTCAGACTGAGATGTGTGGCTTCAGGTTGATGACTGGAGGACAGTCAGCATTTTCTCCATGAGGGATCCTGCTTCTATGCAGCCTGCAGTGGGTGCCATCTTGCCTGTGTTGAGCCCATAGGAAGTGCTGAAAAGCCTGAAAAAGTTAGACCACCTGAAATTTTATACAAAAATTCATGGCTTTTGCATCACAACAATGCACCAGCTCAGAGGGCACTGTCTGTGAGGGAGTTTTTAGCCAGTAAAAAAATAACTGTATTGGAACACTCTCCCTACTCAACCGATCTGGCCCCAATGACTTCTTTCTTTACCTGAAGATAAAGCACATATTGAAAGGAAGACATTTTGATGACATTCAGGACATCAAGGCTAATTGGACAAGAGTTCTGATGGCTATTCCAGGAAAAGAGTTCCAAAATTGCTTTGAAGGGTGGACAAGGTGCTGGCTCCAGTGCATACCCTCCCAAGGGGAGTACTTCAAAGGTGACTACAGTGATATTCAGCAATGAGGTATGTAGCACTTTTTCTAGGATGAGTTCACGAACTTAATTTCAGACCTTGTGTACATACACTTGTATATGCATACCCTTGTGTAGTACTGTTTTTCCTGTGTCATATGTGTAAATCACACTTTATTATCTTATGCTTGAATGATTATCAGTATTTTTACAAATATTTGTCTTGTCCAAAATATCAACAGTGCTGAAGCTGAATTTATTTCATTAAATTATATAAGAAAATGAAACATTGCCAATACTATTTGTTCTCCATTGCTTTACAATGCCACATTTTACACTCATTTAATTTTGTAATTTTTTTCTATACTTTATCTTGTATTTCATTGCTCTGTGTGTTTATTTTATGGTAGTATTCTACATTTGTAAATTATTGGTGACAAAGTACATATTCACATATTATTGGAAATGATGACTGATATTTATTGTCTTCTGTAGTTTTTCTGTTAGATTTCTGTCATATTAATTGCTGTGGTGAATAACAATGCTATGTATATTGAATTTATATCAACCTAACCTGTTGACCAATATTATAAATTCATTTATTTTTAATTTAAAAATTTAAATGTGATTTTTTTATTCACAAAAATGTCTAGACTCACAGTTTTCTCATTAGTAAGACACAGTGTTGAACCACAGAAGGCCCCTGTGCTTTCATAACCTACCTTGTACTGGACAGAAAATATAATAGAATGGTGAGTGATAACCAGTGAGAAAAAATAAGTAAGGCAAGACGATTATGCTTTATGGGGGTGGTTTCTTATAGTGATTATTTTGCTATTGGCTTTAAAATTAGGATATTCACCTTGATTTTTAGTGTTCTTGTGTTTTATTCACTTAAAGTGTGTGTGTGTGTGTGTGTGTGTGTGTGTGTGTGTGTGTGTGTATTTCCTTTCCATTTTAGTTTACTTGGTAACTAACATCTTCAGAATTCTGGTTATTCTTCTTATTTTCTATTTAAAGTTTAAACTTAAAAGTTCCAAGCCATTATATATTTAAGTTTTGTTTTTCCAACATTCTGTACAGCTTCTCCTTCTAAAATTCTCTTAGATGCGTAAGATAATTTGTGCTCTATCCACAATTTCTGAAGTCTTATTATTTCCAATTCTGCATCCTACTTTTTCACAATTGGTGCAATTGCATAAAATTTATTTGGCAGTTCAGTGATTCAATCTTAATTTTGGGCCAATCTTTTTTTTTTTTTTTAATTGATTGTATATTATTCACTTTAATTACATTTTATTAATAAATAATTAAAATGGTTATTTTGTAAGATCACCAGCAATGATTTTCTGACTTACCATCATAGTTTTATTGGATTTATTGGATGCCACTTTTTGGATTTCATAGATATTATTCCAGCCTTTATTTTTGTTTTATTTTATATTGCCTTAGTATTTCTGATGACTTTTAATCTGCACATCAGCAAAATGTTGATTCCAAATGCCTGTAGGTGACTTCTATTTTCAGATACAGGAATAGATCTTGAAAGGATATGTTGAAATATTGAGACAATTTTCCACTGGCAGGCTTTATGCAGTGCTGCAGCTTCACATTATTTGGCTTTATTTTGATATGTGGTTCCAGTTGTCTTCCATGTATGGTATAGTTTTGGCTTCCTTTATGAGGATTTTTTAAACACTCACGCCATGCCTGTTATACTTGAGTTGGAAGTCACACCATTATAATTTGAGCATTCAATCAACTATAAGTGCCAAAAAATAATTATTTTTCTTTCTGCTGAATAAATGAATATAATTCTAAGGTAAATTTGGTATTCCTTATTAACATGACACATAAAGGTACAAATAGTATTTACATGTAATTTTATTATTTTGCTTTTGAAAATCAAGTATATAAATAAAAGAAAAAATAAATATGGATGTCTCCAGTTTATTGTGTTCCTCCAAAATTAAATTTGCTCAAAATTATTTGTTTGTGGATTAATGAAAGGACATTTTGAGAAGACTTTTACCTGTTGCTTTGCGCTGGTCATGATTCTTTGACATTATTTTTCAATTGAATCTAGTTAATAGTTCCTAAAATTTTTCACATTCTCCTTGGCATGTTTTGGTTTAAATTTTTCTATGCTATGATTAATTTAGTTCAACAGTTTTATATATTTAACATAGATGTGAATATATTGTCATTTTTTAAATGTCCTAATAAATCATTTGTAATCCCTTTAAACAACAGACACAGAATATTCTGCACTTCTTCATTAAATATTTTCTGACAGTAATATTTTAAATTTCAAATAATCAACATTTTGATATTTAGGATAACATTCTTATATGCATTTTTTTCTGGTATGTTTTCTGATTATTTTCAATTACTGTTCTATTTTATTGTTTTTCTTTGTACAACTATTTGTAATAGAATCAAATCTGAAAATAACATTATACATATGAATTAGTAAGATAAATATAAATAAATATAAATATAGACATAGAATGGAACAATGTATTTTCCCAATGTGATTTTGTAATATGTCATTTGAGTTCATATAATTTTTTAATTCATATTGCATCATTTTTTAAGACTAAACTCATTGAAATACCAGATTGCTAGATGAATGAGTAATAAATATTTTGATGTATTACTACAAAAAATCTATGGCCGTGCTGTTTCAATTTATAAAAGTAAATCAAGACATTAGTATATGGAAAATTGGTTCCTAAACAGTGTAAACTTACGTAGCACATTTGGTACTCTATATCATACCAACTCTTAAACCACAAGACTTACCAAACCAAACTTATCATACCAAACTCTTAAACACAAAGTCATGTCCCAACTTTCTCCCTCCCCCTCTGCTACACACACACACAAACACACACACACACACACACACACACACACTTCAATATGTTGATAATAAAAAGATGGTTATATCTTTTATATGTTTTTGATATTCCTACAAATACAATATTATAGCTGCAATCAGACAAATAAAATATTAAAATGTAAAAGTAAAAATATATGAATGCACAATTCTTTCCAATATTGTTAAATAAATATATAGACTGCCTCCTATGCAGTATAAATATAAACTCTTAACATTTTATACTGAACTGATTTGGCAGAATTGCCACAAACAGATTTGGAATTTAACGTACAGTGTTATACGTCTATTATTTACTTATGGGACACTTTTCAGTACCTTGCATTTTTATACTAACATATCAAGAGAGACAATTTGCACATCTGCTTTCAATGATACTTTTAAAAAGCTCTTTAAAATAATTAACTGAGTAAAACATGTAAATTAAAAAATAGGTATTCATGATGCCAGTACTCATTTGAATACTTTGTACCGTGAAGTACATGTGAATGAATATCTCAGAGGACTTATTTGGAAAGAAATCACTTTTAAGAACAATGCATTGGCAGAGATTGTTTAATTACCGTTATGGAAATAATTAAAATGCAGGTAGCTCATTGAATGCAATCTAACTAAAATTTGCATTTGCTTAAACTACGGTCCTATCCAAACTAGTGTTTAAAATCCTAAGCAATTAAGCACGCTCAGTATTCAGATCGTTCCTCTTTAAAGACAAATAAAAACTTTATGATCATCCATGTTTTTGGAGAATTCATTATGCCTTGTATAAAAATTCAATTCTTCAACTATTTCTTTATTTATATTACTTTTTGAATTGATTAAGTACTCATATTTAAATGACAAATTTAGGGATTACAACATAAAATAAGTCCTTAAAATTGTATTAAAAATATAAGAACAAAACAGAAAAATGAAAGTAACATAGGGATATTAAAATAAAATAGTATGGTATTGGGTTAGTAATGATTACAAAACATGTATATACAGAGGGTGCCAAAAAAAGTATACTCATTTTAAGAAAGGAAAAAACTGTATTAAAATTGCAATATTCATTATATACCAATAACAAAACTGAATATAAGTCAAGTTTATCTTCTACAATCACAAGAGGTGCTCAAAGCAATTACCATCAGTGCAATTTTAATATAGTTTTTTACCTTTCTTAAAATGTGTATATATTTTTTTCCTCCAATAAGGGGCTAACATCCAAAATATATAAGAAATCTTACAACTCAACAACAACAACAAAAAGCAATCCAATTAGATACGTTCGTTAGATCACTCCTTTCTGTCAGTGGACACCGCCGAGTAAGCATCGTTAAAGTCACTCCTCCCACGGTGGTCAAGTCTAAGTCAGAGTCTCCCAAAGAGCCTGAACAGCTTCGGAAGCTCTTCATCGGAGGTTTGAGCTTTGAAACAACCAATGAGAGTCTGAGGAGCCATTTTGAGCAATGGGGAACGCTCACAGACTGTGTGGTGATGAGAGACCCAAACACCAAGCTCTCTAGAGGCTTCGGGTTTGTCACCTATGCCACTGTGGAGGAGGTGGATGAAGCCATAAATGCAAGGCCACACAAGGTGGATGGAAGAGTTGTGGAACCAAAAAGGGCTGTCTCAAGAGAAGATTCCCAAAGACCTGGTGCCCACTTAACTGTAAAAAAGATTGTTGTTGGTGGTATTAAAGGAGACACTGAAGAACACCACCTAAGAGATGATTTTGAACAGCATGGGAAAATTGAAGTGATTGCAATCATGACTAACCAAGGCAGTGGCAAGAAGCGAGGCTTTGCTTTTGTAACCTTTGATGACCATGACTCTGTAGACAAGATTGTCATTCAGAAATACCATACTGTGAATGGCCACAACTGTGAAGTAAAGAATGCCCTATCTAAGCAAGAGATGGCTAGTGCTTCATCCAGTTAAAGAGGTCGAAGTGGTTCTGCAAACTTCGTTGGTGGTCGAGGAGGTGGCTTTGGTGGGAATGACAACTTTGGTCGTGGAGGAAACTTCAGTGGTCAAGGTGGTTTTGGAGGCAGGCATAGTGGAGGAGGATATGGTGGCAGTGGGGATGGCTGTAATGGATTTGGTAATGATGGAAGCCATTTTGGAGGTGGTGGAAGCTACAATGATTTTGGCAATTACAACAATCAATCTTCAAATTTTGGACCCATGAATGGAGGGAACTTTGGAGACAGAAGCTCTGGTCCCAATGGTGGTGGAGGTCAATACTTTGCCAAACCATGAAACCAAGGTGGTTCCAGCAGCAGCAGCAGTAACTATGGCAGTGGCAGAAGTCTTCAATTACTGCCAGGAATCAAAGCTTAGCAGAAGAGGAGAGCCAGAGAAGTGACAGGGAAGCTACAGGTTACAACAGATTTGTGAACTCAACCAAGCACAGTGATGGCAGGGCCTAGCTGCTACAAAGAAGACATGTTTTAGATAATACTCAGGTGTATGGGCAAAAACCTCGAGGACTGTATGTGTGACTAATTGTATAACAGGTTATTTTAGTTTCTGTTCTGTGAAAAGTGTAAAGCATTCCAAAAAAAGGGTTTTAATGTAGTCTTTTTTTGTTTTTTTTTGTTTTTTGCACCCATGCTGTTGATTCCTAAATGTAGTAGTCTGATCATGATGCTGAATAAATGTGTCTTAAAAAAATCCAATTAAAAAATGGGCAGAGGACCTGAATAGACATTTCTCCAAAAAGGACGTACAACTGGCCAATAGACATATGAAAAAATGGTCAACGTCACTAATCATCAGATAACTGCAAATAAAAACCACAATGAGATATCACCTCACACAAGTTAGAATGGCTATCATCAACAAGACAAATAATAACAAGTGTTGGAGAGGCTGTGGAGAAAAAGGAACCCTCATACACCGTTGGTGGGAATGCAGATTGGTGCAGCTGTTATGGAAGGCAGTGTGGAGATTCCTCAAAAAGTTCAGAATAGAATTACCATATGACCCAGCAATCCTTCTCTTGGGTATCTAATCAAATAATCTGAAAACATTTATCCATAAAGATATATGTGCTCCGATGTTCATTGCAGCTTTATTTATGGTGGCCAAGACATGGAAACAACTAAAGTGTCCTTCAACAGATGATTGGATAAAAAAGAATATGGTATATATTCACAATGGAATACTATTTTACCATAAGAAAAGATGAAATAGTGCCATTTGCGACAACATGAATGGATCTTGAAATTATAATGTTAAGCAAAATAAGTCAGACAGAAAATGTAGAGCACCATATGATTTCATTGATATGTGGTATATAAAACTGAAACCAACAAAGGAATAACACAAACAAATGAGAAAGAAAAACTCATAGACACAGACAATATTCTAGTGGTTACCAGAGGATAGGGGGGTACTGTGGGGGGGAAGTGGTAGATAAGGGTAAAAGGGACCAAGTATATGGTGATGGAAGGAGAACTGATTCCAAGTGGTGAATACACAATGTGATATATAGATGATGACAAACAGAATTATATACCTGAAACCACTGTAACTTTACTAACATTTGTCACCCCAAAAAACTTTAATTAAAAAAAATGTATACATTTTTTGGCACCCTCTGTGTGTGTGTGTATATATATATATGAAATTTGAAAAGCATTAACTTCTCCTTCTTTGATAAAGTGAACTAAAATATTTTGAAGCTTTATTATTTTCCAGTATCACTCCATATTTTCTAATTTTAAATTATTTATATCAATTTCAATATTAAAAAGGAAATAGACAAGAATGTTTTTATGAATATAATGAATTATTCATTCCAAGGTATCATAATCTGTTCAATGTATTGACATATTCACATAGTTGGTGTACAATATTAATTTAATGTTCTTCTCCTTTTTAAAGTATAAAAACCACAGGGAACAATGTGTTGGGTTATTAATATTGAACCAATTAATGTGATGCTCTTTAAGTGAATTATAGCTGATAGAGAGGTACTGAATTGATATGAGTTTTTATTTTTTCCTTGAAAAGAGACTGTCACAGACAACTCAATGTCTATCCAATTTCTCATCTTTCAACTGACATTTTACTCCATTAATTAGTGATACAAATTTATCAATTTTGTATCAAGTGCTAAGTCCAAACACTAATAATTCATTATGTGCTAAGTTCTAATAATACTATTTTAATTAACTTAGTAACCCTATGACATAAAAAAAAAATATTTAACATATTACAAAGTTAACTAATATGTTTATGATACAACCGAGTACATGATGTATTCTTTTTTTATCACTACTGTAACAAATTACCACATACTTAATGGCTCTACACAGCACACATTTATTATCTTACAATTCTGTAGGTCAGAAATTCAACATAGATCTCAGTGGTCTAAAATTAAAGTGTCCTGACTGCATTCCTTTCTTGAGGTGTATTAGGTTCTTTGTTTGTAGCTTCTACCTTGGCTTAATGAGGCCATCGTCTTTCCTTGGCTGTGGTTTTCTTCAAATACAACAATATTACATCACTCTGACCCTCCTTTTATCCCCAAATCTGAGAAAGTTTCTCATATTTCGATGACTCAGGCGATTTAGACTGGGTTTCCCTGCATAATTCATAATAATCTCACTGTTTCAAGGTGCTTAACTTTAATTATATTTACAAAGCACCTTTTAGAATGTATGGTAATGTATTCGCAGATTCTAAAAATTAGGACATGGACATATTTTGGGGACATCATTCTGTCAACACAAATGATAATCCTAAAGATCAAGTCCAGATCTTTTCTCAAAATATAAAATATTGATAAAAGAAACCGAAGTAGATGAAAATAAATAGATAGCCTGTATTCATGGATTGGAAGAATTAATACTGTTGAAATGTCCACTTTACTGAAACCAATTTACAGAGTCAATGCAATCCCCATCAATCTTTCAATGACATTTTTTATAGAAATAGAAAAAATAATCATAAAATTTGTATGGAATCACAAAAGACACAGACAAGTTAAAGCAGTCTTGAGAAAGAAGAACTAAGCTGGAGGCAACACACTTTCTGGTTTCAAATTATATTATAAAGCTATAGTAATCCAAACAGTATGGTACCAGAATAAAAGCAGACACATACACCAATGGAACAGTACAGAGTGCCTAGAAATAAACCTACACATACAAGGTCAACTGATCTTTGTCAAAGGTTTTATGACTACACCATGGTAGAAGGATAGTCTTAAATAAATGGTGCTGAGAAAACTGGATATATACATGCAAAATTATGAAATTAGGTCTTAACCTTAATGTCGTACACAAAAATCAACTCAAAATGGATTAAAGACTTAATGAAACCACATTGGTTATGTCTTAATTCTATAATTATTAAGCCATGCTATTAAAAATGCTTCACATATTTAATTTCAAATAATGACAGCAACACTGTAAGGGGGAATTGTTGCCTCCTTTGTAATGTAAAAATACTGAGGTGAAATAGTTCAAAATTTTCAAGTACTGTTTCCTAGTTTTCAAGATAAATAATGAATTTAGAACACCAAATCATAGTCATGTTTCATGAAAAACAGAAATAAAAGAGATATCAAGTTTATGTAGAGTTAAACAAGCTCCTTGAGTGAAAAGATCACAGATTATTCTCCTTTATATTCTTGTCAACTAACACATTGAATTTACTGAAAACCTATGACACTTTAAATTCACCTAAGTTAGCAATGAAATTAAAGCATTGACATTTGAACCCACATTATTTGACAATCTTATGAATTTTGGAAAAACATTAAAAATACTAGATGCAATTTTAAAATATTAGATGCATTTTAGTTTATGAAATATGCTTATGAATACCAAGTCATGTTGTAGCTACAAAGATTAATATTTTCTGCCATACAATCTAATAAAAGAGAGTAAATGTTTATTCTGTTTTATTTTTGTCAGGTTAGTATACCTGTTTTGGTCCTATATTTTATGTGCTTGTTTATCAACAGACTTTAATTTAAATTAAAAATAAAACATATAAGCAATCTTTTCAATATCTGTGTTTGAAGTTCATCAACATTTGAATTTCAATATCATCTATTTAATATAACAATATGATTAAAAATAAATAAAAATATCGCTGTTACATGGTTTTGTCCTATCAAAATTAATAAAATGGACTAGATAATGATTTAAACAAGCTTAATAATATAAAAATTAAGTGTGCCATTTCCAGTTTCAGCTCTGACATGTAAAGAACCTTGAAGGTGTCACTTCCATCCATATACAAGAAAAAACTAAACAAACTGGAAGTCAATGACTTTTCTTAGATCCATCGGGAACCTGAAGTTTCAGAGCAAACGACCACCTCAGTATCTGGAGAGAAAGGCAAATTCAGAATCATAACTCAGATCTTCTTACCTGAAGTAGAAGCTACTTGAATCTTAAACTTGAAGGAACATTTAAATGACATTTGATGAATTTCTGGAGCTTGAGTAGACTCGCATGGGGGTAAGTAGTCTTGGGGAAAGGGTCCTATACTTTTGTGGGTTTAACTTCTAGAAACCTCATCAGGAACTTAAAGTGAAGGTCCAATAAAAATCCCCTCATGAATCTGGCAGAAAGAGGTGAGAATAATCCCTTAAAATGTACCTTAATTGCTCTCCATAGCAAAGACTGGGTCTCCAGTGAATATTACTCTACTGAACCTGATCTTTTTGGAGGTAGGAGTTTTCTTTAGCTACATATAGCCCAGTTTAGACTTCTCAGTTATCAGCTGAGAGGAAAAAATAAAAAGCTATACCAAATGGAGAAACACCTGTGAAAGTTGCAGACCCACTGGATGACCAACGTATTATTAAGATTATAGAAAATTGTTCCTTCCGCTCACTTTACTACTAACCCAACAGGTTAATGACAGTGGATTGCACAGGAAGAGCTGCAACATACAGATTCTTTCTGAGACATACCCAGGGAAGCCTCAAGCTAAGAGAGGAGACAAAACAAAAGAATTGAGGAATTAAAGGCTATCTACCTTCAGCTACTGCAAACATCAAGCACTTCCTATTTCTAGCCAGATGAACCTAAATCCTCACACTGAAATCGATTTATCAGTTCCTATTGCCAGATTCTATAGCTGCCAAGAAAAAAAAAGTATGGCAGGTCAAAAGGCAATGAAAACACAATCTAAAGGGACAAAGTGAGCAAAATAACCAGAATCATACATTGAGCACAGATATTGGAATTATTAGGTAAGGTGTTTAATATAACTACAATAGTTAATAAAAGTAATAAGAAAAAAAAAAGAGAAAAATATGCAGGAGCAGATGGATAATGTAAACCGGAAAATGCAGCCTCTAAGAAAGAATAACAAAGGAATAATAGAAATAAACAAAAACACTATAACAAAAATAGAGGATGGATATTATGGTCTTGTCAGTAGATTGGACATAGATAAGAGAAGCATCAATAATATTTACAATAAATTAGCAGAAACATCTGAAACTAAAATATAAAGAGAAAAAATGAAAACAAAAAGCAGGAAATATATTCAAGAACCATGAAGTAATTTCAAAAGGTGTAACATTGAAATGATAGGACTATCAGATGTAGAAGGAACATCTACAGATGTAGAAGGAATAAAATATATATTTGAAGTAATAAAGGGTTAAATTTTCCTAAATTAATTAATTACTAAACTACAGATCTAGAAAACTCAGGAAACATGAAGAAAAATAAGTACCAAGAAAAATATACCAAAAGATTTTGCACATTAAATAGCACATTTTAAAATAACAATGGGTTCAAGAAAATCTTAAGAGAAACCTTTAAAGTATTTTAAACTAAATGAAAGTTAACTTACCCAAATTTATGAGATACAGCAAAAGCATTGTGTAGAGAAAAAATATTAGCATTAAATGCATATATTTAAAAAGAATAAAGATTTAAATCAATAATTTAGGCTTTGATCTTAAAAAACTAGTAAAAGGAGTGTAATTTAAGGCTTAACCAAACAGAAGAAAGTAAATAAAAATTACTGCAGAAACAATAGAGAATATCAGCTAACCCAAAAGCTGGTTCTTTGAAAACTTCAATAAAATTGTTAAAACTTTAGTCAAGTTAACCAAAAAAAAAAAACAACCAAAGAAAAAACAACAAAAAACAAACAAAAAACAAAAAGCACACAAACAAAAAAAACCCAGAAAGACACATTACCAATATCTGAAATGAAAGACACATCACTACCGATCTGATCTCAGAGACATTAAAAGAATATTATGAGCAACTTATGTCCATAAATTTTATATGTTAAATGAAACGTGACACTCTTTTGAAAGAAAAAAAACAAAACTCATACTCGTAGAAGTAGATAATCTGAATAAGCCTGTATCTGTTGTAGACACTGATTAAATAGTTAATAACATTCCAATAACAAAAGCACCAGGCTCAGATGTTTTCAATGATGAATGTCACCCAACCTTTAAGGAAGAAAGTAATATAAATTCTCCAAAATCTCTTTCAGAAAACAGAAAACAGTTCCTAACTCATTGCATGAGATAAGCATTACCCTAATAATAAAAGCAGATAAAGAGCTAAAGGCATTTAATCAGAAGAAAATTAGAGACCAATATCTCTTATAAACATGGATGCATGTATCCTAGATAAAATATCAGTTAAAAAAAATACAACAGTGTATAAAAAGAATCATTATACACCATGACCAAGTGGAATTTTTTCCAGGTTTGAGTTTGATTCAATATTTGAAATTCAATCGTGTAATCTACCATATCTACAAGATAAAATGAGAAATTATATGATCATATTAATTGATGCAGAAACATGCCTTATAAAAATCCAGCACTCGATCATGACAAATACTCTCACCTAACTAGGAATAGAGGGGAGCATCTTCTACTTGGTAAAAAATTTAACAACAAAAAGGTCGCAGCATATTTAATGGTGAGAAACTGAAAGTTTTCCACCTAAGACTGAGAACAAGTCTAGGTCGCTCTCTCTCCCATCATTTCTATCCAACATTGTACTCTATTTCCTAGCTAATACACAAAACAAGAAAAATAAATTAAAGCATATAGATTTGATGGGAAGAAATAAAGTTGTCCATTCACAGAAGACATAATTGTCTACTTAGAAAATCCCAAAGAATCAACAACAAAAATAAAACACCTAGAACTACTTACATAGCACATATAACAAGGAAAGAGAAAACAAGATTATTATACAGATTGTTTTCCAATACACCAGCAATGATCAACCAAAAAAAAAAAAAATTAAATGTTATATAATAATGCTCAAAAACGATATTCTTAAGTATAACTTCTCAAGTTCACATGGATTATTCATTAAGATAGACAACATTTGGAACCATACATACACATTATTTTAAAAGAAAAATTGATAATTTGTACTTTATTAAAATTGAATATTTTGCTCTGCACATTGTGAAAAAAATGAAAAGATAATCCACAGATCGGGACAAAATATTGGATATTTGATAACAGACTTATGTCTAAAATATACAAATGACCCTTAAAACTAAGCAATAAGTTAAGTAAACAAGCCTAATTTAAAAATAGGTAAAAGATCTGAACAAACAACTTATCCAGGAAGGTATAAAAATTGCAGATAAGTATATGGAAAAATGTTCAATATCTATTGTCATTAGGAAATGTCAAATGACAACAAATATGAAATACACACCTATGACAAAAAACAAAACAAAACAAAACAAAAAACTTCCAATAAATAGTGCTGGCAATTATACAGAGAAGAGGAACTCTCCTTATTCTTTTAGTGGTGTGCATGTCAAACGGCATAGCAATTTTGGAAGACAGTTTGACAAATAGTTTTAACATATGATCCAGTAATCATACTCCTAAATTTGAAATCTTATAGCCAGGAATAAACTTGCACACAAATGTCTTTTAGCAGTTTTATTCACAATTGCCCCAAACTGGAAACAACCTAAATATCCTTACATAGGAGAATGCATAAACCATCTTTGATACATCTATCCATTGGAATACTTTTCAGAAATATAAATAATGACCAAACAAGCTTTTAAAATACATAGATGAATCTTAAATTCACATTACTAAGTTGAGAAAGACCAATCTAAAATCACTCCATACTATACATCCTGTGTGATTTCAATTACCGTGACATCCATATAAGGCAGAAAAATACATTGGTGGTTCCCAGGCATTCTGGAAGTAGGGAAAATGAATTGGTGAAGCAGAGGTAATTTTTATTTTTTAGTGTGGCAGAACTGTTCTGTTACTATAATGATTGATGCATGACCCCATGCCTTTGGGAAAACCTATAGAACTTTATAACACAAAAAAGAGGACCTTAATATATTCAAGTAAAACTACAATTTAAGAGATTCCAGGATGGAACGTAAAAGTGAAAAGATTACACCGTATGGGAGTCTTACAAATAACGTCACTGAAGGGAATGTGGGGGAAAAAGTGCTGACCTAATTAACACTGGAAATGAGTAACATCTGTCTGTAAGACTAAAGCCAGAGGAAACTGCTTAAAAGTATGGGTTGCTAAAGTTGGTTTCCAGGCGGACATGGGTTAACAATTCTCTTACTTTTATACATGTATACTGAAATGGAACAATTAAATAAATGTGTGATAAATGCTGGAAGCCAGGCATCTAACTTTTGGAGTTAGAGATTACAGATAAGCCAACGGTAGAGGCTAGAATGACCTATATGATCATTGACTAGAGTTGGAAACATCATTACCATCTCGTGTTTATCTCACCACAGATACAGATTATCACATATATAAATATTTATTGATAAATATATATATATATATATACATATATATGTGTATATATATACATACATATATATACATATATATATGTATACACACACACACACACACACACACATGGGTTAGTAGATGCACGTATAGTTCCTTGATTTGTCAGTGAGAGGACACAGAAATAACGATCATCCCCCAATAGCCAAGTGCAGCTATCACTCAGATATTAGTTATTAATACCTCTCTCCAATAAAAGGAACCAAGACTTCTTGGAGAAATGGTTGTTTCTACATCTGGTGCAGAAAATAAATAAGAGAAGCCTGGAACATTTTGTAGCTGCTAAGAGTAAGGGAGTGCTAATACACATGTTCATGTGCATGTGCACACACACACGCACAGACTGATGGGGGTATTTCAAAGGGATACAGGAACTAACTCCCAATATCCAAAACTAGACAATGTGAGATAGATGATAGATAAATAGATAGATGATAGATAGATAGAGTAGTATTCAATTAAAATCCAAAGTATAAAATAAATATTCATGAATCCATACTAATATAAATAAATGATTGAATAAATTAATAGGTACGGCAAAAAGAAAAAATTCCCATGCACTAGAATTCAAAATAATTTATGCAGATACTTCAACCTCAAGGAAGTTAAGGATAACTTCTCACACTTTAAGAGTGGGCTGTGCATAGTGAATTCATTCCAAAAGGAAATAAAAAAAAGAGAGAGAGAAACTTTTTTCAAATACTACCTCAGCCAGATAATAAAGGCTAACATAAATTGTGATAAGTCATGTTGATAATGTGTTTTCTTTGTATGACATTATACACTTTACATTTGTATTTTTGTTTCCAAGAACACATAACTTTAGTCCAATCATTAGAAAAAAATGTCAGGCAAATCCCAATGCAGGAATAGTGTACAAGTATCTGGATATTATTCTTTAAAACTGTCAAAGTCAAAGTTATCAAAAACAAGCAAAGTCTAAAAAACTGCCACTGCTTAGAGGAGCCTAGGGAGACATGACAACTAAATAAAATGTGCCTTCCTAGATATAAATAAAAATAGCTAAAAAATAAAGATCTGAAATGAAATATGGATTTTAGTTCGTGATAATCTATCAATATTGGTTAATTAATGTAACAAACATGCCATATCACTGTACAGAACAGTTTAGTTGAATTTCCCTAATTCAACATGTTAAAATAGAAAGTCTTCAAGGAGTTACTTAAAAATAGGATCGTCACTGTCCCAAATACTGCAGCTTAAAATCTTAAGGATGACCTCCTCCTCCTTCTTAGCCATTATTTATCTTTGGTCACTAATATAATTCTACTTTCAAGGTGAACTGTAAATTTGTGCTTTCCTTTATATTCCCATTACTAACCATCTGTAAGCCCTTATCATTCTCTCCAGGGCTTATTTTCTAAAGTAAGAGATTGTGCTAAAAATATAGATAGAAGCCATGAGATTAACATCAGACACCGACTGAATTAAACTTGTAATGTTTCTCTGTACTAGCTGAAACTTTGGTGCTGTAAACTGAATATTTATGCCCCCCTTACCCCCAAATATACACTAAAAGTCTAACTCCCAATGTGATGGTGTTAGGAGGTGGAACCTTTGGTAGGTGATCAAGTCATGAGGGCCGAGTCCTCATGGATGGTACTATTGCCCTAATAAGACCGTGGAGAGTCCCTCACTCCTTCCAGCATATGAGGATACAGCTAGAAGTTGGCAGTCTGCAGCTTGGAACAGGGCCCTCACCTGAACTTGACCATGCTGACACCTTGACCTCAAACTTTCAGTCTCCGTTAACTATAAGAACTACTTTTCTGTTGTTTATAAGTCACTCAGTCTATGGTACTTTGTTATAGCAGCCTGAATTCACTAAGACATTTGAACATGCTGCCGAATATACTTAAGCTAACTAATCTTATATATAAAAATGGAGAACAATGTACATAGTACTGCCATAAAAATTAAATGAGACATTACATGTAAAATACCTGTCACACGTGTTAGTGGTCCATAGATAAAGCTCCTTTGCACCACTTACTGTTGCATACAACCGGTTTAAATGTCCTTTTGAGGACAGCATTTTTTTTTCTCCACCCCGTTTGATGGCATATGTGGACTAATTTACATAAGGCTATGTTTCTAAAATTGTCCGCAATTTATATAATCCTTAGAGAAACATTAAAGCTGATTAAGTCTAGAAAAGAACATGTCAGTCTATTTAATAAGAAAGTCACTTTTCGCATAGTAAGGATAAATATATAAATTACATAATTATCTAAACTAAAGAGATGATTGTTTTGGGATAGCAGTATCTTAGCTATGGTATTTTTGCCAACAAAAAAAGTAGTACATAATTAATAATAAACATTAATAGCAGTAACAAAGACAACTCTGCTAACCCTATGCCAGGCATAGCGCAAGTGGAAGGATTAACCTGTATATTTTTCACAATCCTTATGCAGAATCCCATAATGGTGTGATGAGCAAGGTTAACAAAAATCTTCCTCTGTTTATTCCCCAAAATACATGATCATGGCATTTTCCTAAGCAAGAAGATTTACAGAGCAATGTGCCTTTCCCTGCCTGCTCTTAATTCTTAGTTAAACACTGAGAATCATGTGAAGCATTTTATGTAATTTACCAAGAGTTTCAGATAAGGCCACCTTCCATTTTACAGCAAAAAGATGTCAAGGTGAATGCTTACAAATTCATTCAGTTAAATTCAATAGAACATTTTTTTTCAATTACTATATTAAAGACATTAGAAGAGATTAGAGGTGGTTGAATGGTTGTGTTGATGATGTAGAAACAAGAATTAGACATGGTCTTTGCATTCATTTTACCCAAGAACCTGTCCATTACAGATACGTGACCAAAACCTTGGACTGCCCTAGGCAAATTATGTTCTATTCTTTTCTAAGAGAAGTAGAGAAGGTTTGAAAAATTGAGTATTAATTTTGATTTATAAAGATGGTGTTTCTTGAATGCCTTTTACTTTGATCTGCCTTTCTCTTGCCTAATCCTCTTCAGATTTAATTGCTTTGAGCACTGTTACATACTTTATTCTTAGAGGAGGAAAAGCAATTTATATATATATATTTATACTACAGTTGATTTTACTACAGTTGTTCGCAAGAATAAGAAATAGAAATATTCACTTATATTCCTTTCAGCATTGTACATCTTATTTATCCATTTAGCTAGTTTCCCCAAATTAAGCCTATTTACCCCAAATACCATTGGGAGACTTTACTCCTCACTCCTTACTCTCTGTCCTCAAATCTTACTGGAAGTTTCCCCCTTTCCATACTAAAGAGTCTAATCATTGTAAATAGCCAACTGTGACATTAATTCCTAATAGGTTTTTCATTATTCTCTCCTTTATTTCTTGCCAAAAGTGGGCTAGCAATTATGACTCATGGGCCTAAAAGGCGATCCTGCTCACAGTGACAGTTTCAGATTACACAGTATATCAGATTTCTAAATCAGACTCCTCCCATACATCAGCAATATTAATTAGTATCAAAATTTAGTAATAATTTTAAGGATACAAAAAATTGACACAAACAAAACAGGCAACTCCAGAACCTCCAACATAGCTCCACAGTTTCTTTCTTTTCCCAGGGAGTTACTCTGACCAAGGTTAATAGATGGGATTTCTGAGTAAGATGTGTGGTAGTTACTTTATTTGCACGAGAGCCACTTAGATCATGGAAATCACCATTTTAAACTTAGATATTTGTATAACTTTCATGAAACTTTGCAGCAATCCATGCCCTGTAAGTCCTTAGATTCCAGGATTTTTTTTACATTAAGTAATTCCAGACAACCAGGTTCATTCTGTTCATTCTGAAAACATTCTATACATAGGGACTAGCCTCCTACAACAAGAATTTAGGTTATTTACCAGGAAATATGTCATAAACATTTCTATAAAGATTTGACAGGTTTACCTGTCTTTTATTTTTTTTTTCTTGGTAGTATCTCTCAACACAGTTTTGACTTGGAAATTAACTGTGAATGTTTTTTTCTCTGTGTGCTCCTAATACATACTTGGACATACTATCTTTGTGACTATAGGTGCCCTAGAGACAATAAATTCAGGTGAAACATGACTCAAAGTTTTTTACCAATATTTAATAAACTACTCAATGATATTACTTCCTGTGTTTAACATCAAATATCATCCTTATCTCTACTGACAAATAATTATTTTAAATATTTTGATTCTTCGATGACTGGTTTATTCTACTTAGCATAATATCCTTCAGATTCATGTATATTTTATATATGGTAGGCTGTCGTTCATTTTTAAGGCTAAATAATATTCTATTGAATATATAGAAATACCATGTTTTCTTTATTCATTCGTCTGTTGATGGACAGTTAGCTTGTTTCCATATCTTCGCTAATTTGAATTACACTACAATGAACATAAGAGCACAGATTATCTCTTTGAGGTTCTGCCTTTATTTCTTTTGGATATATACCCAGAAATGGGATTGTTATAGCATGGGTTAATTCTATTTTTATTCTTTCAAGGCACCACAATACTGTTTTCTATAGTGGCTGTACCATTTAAGATTCCCACCCACTTTGTCTAAAGTTTCTAGTTTCTATACATCCTAGACAACACATATTATTTTTTTATAATAGCCATCCTAACAATTATGAGGTGATATCTCAATGTGGTTTTGATTTTCATTTCCCTTATTAGTGTTCTTATTTTTTCATGTACCATCTTTACATGTTGGCCATTTGCATGTCTTCTTTTGAGAAATATTTATTCAGGTCCTTTGTTAATGTTTTAAATAAGTATTATTTATTATTTATTATTATTATTATTATTATTATTAATCGCTACTGAGTTGTAGGAATTGCTTATGTTTTACATATTAATCTATCATCAGATGTACGGTTGCAAATATTTTCTCCCATTCTGTAGATTGAATTTTCTTTCTGTTGAATGAAAAGTCATTCAACTATTTTCTTCACTGTGCAGAAGCTTTTTAGTTTGAGGTAGTCCCACTTGCATATTTTTTTTCTTTTGTTACTTGTGCTTTTGATGCCATATCCAATAAATAATTTCCAAGTTCAATGTTATAAAGCTTTGCCCCTACATTTTATTTTAGGAGGTTTATAGTTTCAGATCTTATGTTTAAATCTTTAATCAATTTTGTGTATAGTGTAAAATGAAGGTCCACTTTCATTCTTTTGTTTGTGGATATCCAGTTTTCTCAACACTGTTTGTTGAAGAGATCTGTCCTTTCCCCACCATTGTTAAAGATCTATTGACAGTATCCATTTATAGAAAGTATCTAAAATAGTCAAATTCATAGAAACAGAGACTAAAATAGAGGTTGTCAAGAGTTGTGGGGAAAGTAAAACAAGGTGTTGCTGTTCAAAAGATATAAAGTTTAGCTATACGAGATGAGTAAATTGTAGAGATCTGCTGTGCAAGTGTGCCTACAGCTAACAATATTTTATGTTTTATTTAAAATTTGTTAAGAGAATTGATCGCATGTTGTGTTCTTACATTAAAAATAAAAATAATTAAGTTAGGTTCTACATAGTCAAAGGTGAGAATTTAAGTAATCTATTACATTAATTTTAAGTTTTTCATTAAGATTTTTTTCCTCAGTATACTAAAAAAAATTAAAAGCATTAATTTCCTCTTTCGTTGAGATAGGACATTACTACTGAGACAATACTCAGTAGCTGTATGAATGTTAATTTATACAGTGTTCAGAAATTCACTTACTCCCTCACCAAGCAACTAATTAAGCTGAATTATAATTTGTCTCAATTTGAAAATATTCATGGAATAAGACATGCACAATTTTCATGCCTATGGACAATTAAATACTTATCAGTTTGTGTTTATTACTCTAATGTTTTGTTATTCAAACTTCAAACTTATGATAGATATTTGCAATTGTTACCCTGTAAAGATACACCAGGAAAAATCTTTCATTTATGACTTTTTAGTGAATATACTTTTGAGTTCATAATAAATTGTGTTTGGATACAAGTTTGACTGGAAATATACCTAATGATCAATTCTTTCAAATGCATAAAACCACCCAATAAAATGCAGTTATTCTTAAGATCAAATGTTTAAAGGTTATTCAGTCACCTTGTTTTCAAATAATATTTTACAAGCTATTACAGTTTTAAAGTAAGATGTCCTAGAATCAGTTATCAACTTTTGACTGCACCTTTGCCTGAGGATACATTATAACAAAACAATGTAGTGAAGAAAATTTTAAGGTATGGTCTTAAATATCCTTGATTGTTACAAAGGGGTGAAGATTTACACAGGGACTTTTTAGCAAAATTAATGTTTCAGAAGTTCCTCGTTTCTTTTCAGATATAATATTACTGAATTAATGAAAGCAGTAAAGATTGTCACTCTTCCTTTCTGTTCCTAAATATCCATTCTAAAAGGACAACTCATTATGCCTAAATATGGAGAAACAAGGTAAATATATGAGCACAATTAAATGATCTAAATTCTTTAAAAAATATGGATCCAGGAAATTTGTAAGATTATGACATTGTATTGAAAAAAGTAAGTAGTTGAAGAAGAGAAAAATTAATACATTGGATAGTAACTGCTTGTCAAGGTGTTATAGTTATTTTGCCTTTTATTTCTTTTCTTTTTTTTTTTTTAATTTAAGTGTAAGTGTATGATTGGAATGGCCTCACATTGTTTAATCTATATAAATTATAATTCACTTCTACAAAATAAGATACTTTCAATTTTCCAGGAAATAGCTCTTAAATGAATTTTTACTATAGGAGGTACAGACTTCAAATGTGTACTTATTTTCAAATTTCAAGAGCATCAATCCTCTTTCTCAATCACAGGAATATATTTCAAAGCACTCTGAATGTCTTTCTTACCCAGATCACAGGTGAGAAATTAGCACATCCACTCATCCCTTGATGGGAGGGTTCATAATATAATATGGCAAAGCTATACCTGCTTTCAATATTCCTCTTCCCTTCATTTGCCAGAGGCTTTTATTTTTAAAGTGATGAATGAAATCAAGAGTCCAGGGAGCAGTTTTCAGACATTTTCCATTATGCAAACAGTGATTTGGCTTGGGATTTTACAATTTTGGGGTGGTCTACTGATGTAATTCAGTATTGAAACCTTATATATCTATACATCATCAACTGGGACTATAGTTTCATATGTTGCTATATTTCATTTAAAATAAGGTGTAAGTTTTCCATATTAGCATAAATAGATCTTGCCCTCTTTGTAACAGCTGTAGATTTTTTTTCATTATATGAATACATATTTACTCTGTGCCTTACTAATTTATCTTGTTTCAAATTTCGGGTCTTGAAAAAAATCTGCTTTATGTATTTTTATGTATAAACTCTCACTATTCTGGAATATTGTAGGTTAATATGCTAGAACTGGAATCAGTGGGTAAAAAAAAAGTATGTTTAAAATATTAATAAGTATTTGATAATCCTTTCACATTGTATATCATCTAATTATACAACCACTGGCAATATTTCCTGAACTATTACCCACATTATTTATCACCAAATGATGAAAGCTTTCCAATCTGGCAAATGATTTCTGTAGAGAGAATGTGTGTTTTGTTGTTGTTGTTGTTTTTTGTTTGTTTGTTTGTTTTTTAATTTTATAATGAGAAAGTTTGAGGATACTTGCATGATTTTTAAAGCATTTGAGAAATTTTAGCAAACTGTATTCCCATGTGTTTTCTCTTTTTCATTTTCCCAGTTCATTTTATAAATTCTTTTTTACTGTTTAGTTAGAATGTTTATTATATTAAAGAAATAAACTCTTTTCTATATGTACTGTCAGTATTTTTCCCAATATGGTATGTACTTTTGGCTTTATTCATGTTTTTTTCTTTGTATATCAAATTTATTACTATGGGTTTAACCTTTACCTTAAATAGGAACTCAGAACTATACAATAATATTTAAATAATATAAAACATAAAATCATATGGACAATAAGTATGTAATAATGTGTAAATATTAAATTATAGATCTATGTGTACATGTACATTTAACCACAAAGAGTACATTAAAAAAGATAAAAATTTTTGTGCAAATTATTCCACTAACACAGATGGTCACCCAGTCGACATGAAAAGCATTTAATTTGATTGCTTTGTAACATAGTTAATATATTTTAATATATTTAAACATTTTGTAATATATTTAAGTATCTGGTAGGGCAAGATCTCCCTACGTTACTTTTCTTTTTTCAGAGTTTTTCATAAAATATGTCTGTATGTTCCATATTTACTTATTCACATCAAATTTAAGTAGTTAGCTAATCATCCATGAAAAAGTTTGTTTACCTAGTATTTTCAATGGAATGATTCATTTTAAACATATTTAAGGAGAAAAAAATCCTCATTATATTGAGATTTTCTGTCAGAGGATATATGATGCTGTTAGATCAAGGAAAAAAACTGATAACAAACCTTGGTTTTAGCAATGTTTCTTAACCTCACGAAAGGAAGTGAATCAGAGACAAACATGAGAGGAAGAGACCAGACACTTTTTCTTTCCTTGATCTATCAATATACTTATGTAAAAAAATGAATATAGTATTTAAAGCATGTATATATGTGTGGGTCTATGTATGTGTGTGCAATTACTTAGAATAATAGAAATTATTTCAGTATATTATTAGCTAGAAGTTTGGTTATAATCCACAGAAAACTGGTAAACAGTATACATACATATATACTCAGAATATATTAATATATAGACATTAATATTTATATTAGATGCATAAGAATGTATGTATGCCTATTTTACTTCGTTTTCTGTGGAATACAACCAAAAGAGCAGGTTATTACTACCACCTATAAATGGACTAGATTTGGTGATTCAGATAAGAAATTGTGATACGAATGGAATAATAAGAATGAAAACAAAACTGTGTGTGATAAGGGAAATAAAGTTTTCTGAGTTGCCATAACCTTGTTTTCTTAGCAAAAGAAAACCTTAGTTTTCCATTTTGTTCTCCACAAAGAAAATACAAAATAAAAATTATTATTGTTAGGTTAGTATTTTTATTATCTCTTTTGATTATAGATGAGAAATGGAGACAGAAGTGAATGTTAGCAAGGAGGAGATTTGGGGGGTGAAGAACTAGAGGACTAATGTGACATTCATATATTTTTAAATTTTAGTGTGTAATGAGATTGTTCTTTCTTTTCTTAAACAGTGTTTTCAATATAATTCACACTTCTACCTAATTCCTTTAGAAATTCTAGAGATACATGAAAAAATGAGAAGTCTTTGAAGGCGAGAAAAAGGCATGAACAGGTACAGGCTTCCACTAGAACATAAAACCTTTTGTTATCTCATTTACAGTTTTATTTATTTCATTTAATAAACCTTATTTATGAAGACATGGTAAAAGATATATAATAGATGGCTCATAGTAGAGTTCTGGTAAATATGTGCTGCATGAATGAGTGAATTATTTAATGAGCTAACCAGTTAATATTAACTATATTATGAAATGAACAATGGGCAAGAATATGACTACAGAAAAGACATATAGTCCTTGATAGTGTTGTTTTTAAATTATGTGGCTTCTGAAGAGTAAGTGTGGTTATTTAAATCAAAACAATCAAATCCTTAAGAGTCTTCTATCTGTATGAGAAGAGTAGGAAGATATCCGCCAACGGGGCAAGAAACTACAAAGTTTGGCATTGTAATATTTTAATACAAGCCTGGTCACAGTCTTCGGATACTGTCCTCCGATATATTCATGTCAATACTCAGACACTACCAAAGTACTCCTGGGATTCTGAGATAGTTACATTTATTATCCTTGGCCAAAACACTGTTAGGATAGCTTCTATAACTATTGGATGAACTATATTATCTGTTAGCTCATGATATAAAGTTATTGCCTTTCTAGGATTTCAAGTCGTACATATAGGGACCAGATGGGGCTTATTTATCATAAAGCAAACTAAAAAAAATGTCTAAAAAGGATAATCCTGTAGTTTATACTCATTTACTTCTATGCCTCAATCTTAAACTGTACCAACTTCTATTATCCTAAGACCTTAATTTGTTCTAAATCCCAGAAAGCACTATACATCTGTGGATTATTTACACATTTACTTTTATTTTAAAACAGATATGAAGACAAACAATGGAGCTATTGAATGCAATTTTTATTGTTAGGAAAAAAAACAACAGAGCTGTCACATCTCAAATGAACAGCAGAAATAAAATATTTCTGCTGTGTAATTTGTTTAGAAACACATTTTCTTTTCCAAACATTCACGTGTTTACTAACATGGACATATAAGAATTGATCCATGACCCAGAGGAAAATAATTTTGAAAACATGTGCAACATAACTAGTTTAATTGCATATGACTCACATACAGGAAAATGTAAAGATTAATGCATTTTTTAAGTATGTGCTCATCCATGAAAATTCTATCCAGATCAAGACATAATAAAACATCATCAACAATCCTGATGCATCACTTCCCAGTCAGTAATCCCAAAATGTTAACCACTAGTCTAATTTCTATCACAATAGAAAAATGTGATGAATTTTGACCTGTATATAACTGAAATTTATAGAGTATAAATAAACTGTGTTTATGGCTAGTTTTTTTGATATCATTTCTATGGGAATTGTCTCACTATGTTTCACATATTTGTGTTTCTGTGCAGTATTCCATTGTGTGGATAATCCAAAATTTACTGATTTACGTATCCATTCCTTTGTTATTGGACATGTCCTTTGTTTCAGGTTTTGGATATTGTGAATAAAACTGTGCTGAAAACTATTGTGTTTTGTTTACTTAGTGGACGTTAGAATTGCTTTTGTTAAAAATGTACTCAGATATGAAATTAACTAGGTCATGTGACATTTACCTTCTAATTTTGGCAGATACCGTGAACATTTTCTGAAGAGGTTACCTTAATTTAAATCACACAAACAATATGTAAATATTATGTGTGTTTGAGTTGCTTCACATTCTCCCATCATATTTGTCAGGTTTTTCAATTATATGAATTCCAATGGGAGTGTAGTGGTATTTCACTTTGCTTTTGATTTGCATTTTTCCTGATAACAAATAAAATTGAGGTATGTAAAAATACTTATGTATCATTTTGGCAGTCTTCTTTATGAAATATCTGATCAATTCTTCAGCTCTTTTAAGCCCTCTGTCATAATAATGTATTGCAAACTTCTTCTCCAAGTTCAGAGGCTTGAATTTTAACTAATGTATGTTGCTTTATATAATTTTGAAATAACTAATAGATTTAGAGTATTACCATTTATTGGTAATTTTGTCAGTGTTTATAACATGAAGTGAATGCTCTTATTTAACAAATGTTTCTGCATTTGGTGGTTTTTCTAAAGTGTGTGATTTTTTTTAACATCTACTTTGTCTCATTTTAAAATTTGTTTCTTATGAACAAAATATATATATATATATATATATATATATCAAATAAGATATATATTAATAAAATCACATTTGATTTTTAGATGTTATATATGTATATATACATACATACGTGTGTAAATTAATGTATTATAAATATATATTATTACATAATATAAAAATATGATTACATATTATAGAGTATATAAATATATATCATATATATTATATATATCATATCATATATCATATATAATATATATCATATATAATATAACATATAAATTTATAATATATAATATATAAATATAATAAACATAATTTGATCATTTCTTTCAGCTATTGATTTCTTTCAGATTAATCACATTTTTGTCATTTATTATCTTGTAATGAAATATATTCTAACAGATGAAAAGATGAGAAAAATTTTCTTGAGTACATGCAATATGAGATATATTAAAAATAGCAATTCATTAAAAAATGTGATTATTGAAGGAATGATAGAAATGTTGGAGGAGACATCATCAAAATGGCGGTGTGAGGTGAGCCTCTGGAAAGCTCCCCTGGAATTTACAACTAATTGAACAACAATAAATCCAAAAAGGACTCCCTGCATAGCAGACAAGCAAGATGAAAAAGCCGACTATTGATTTCACCTAAAGGTGGGCAAATCGCCCGAGTGGGGGTGGAGGGAAGGGAGAAGTGTGGAGATGGAGCTGTGTGGGAGCAGGACACAGACCTAGCTCAGTGCTCTGAGCTCACTGCATCCGAGAACTACCGCAGCAGCGGGACAAAGAAGATCTCCGACTGCTAGGGCTCCGCTTATAGACCACAGGGCTGAGGGGGCAGCATATAACACGGCTGAACCAAATGCTCACGGCAGAGACCTCGGAGAAAAGACTGAGGGAAGAAGGCTGAAAATGGTGGTTTAAGCCCTCACTGCCAAGCAGAGAATGGAAGCTTTAGGCACTAACACTAGGCACAGAGGCACTGAGACTGTCGCCTCCTTACCCTCCCAGAGCTCGCCCCACCCCCACCTGCCTGGTGCTAGAAGCGAAACAGTATCAGTGTCAAATCAAAAGAACAGAATATTTCATGTTCTGAGAACTGTGGTACACAGACAAAGATTTGCAGCCCGACTAGTTCCGGCAAAGGGGAGAGAGCTGTGGAAGCAGAACCAGCTGTGGTGGTGGTCACTGCCATTGCTCTGGGCCACCTCTCACAACTAACCCCGCCCCTGGGCCCACCTACCTGGGCAAATCTCGGCAGGAGTAAACAGACCTGCTGAAACCTACAGGATCTAAATCTGGTGCAGGATAAGCTTTGGAACTTCAAAGCTCTCCCCACACCCACACGGACATTGTGACCTGTGACCCAGGCAAACTATTAACAGAGGAGAAGCTCATCTCCCAGGGAATCCCCCATTGTGTGAGAAGCTTGAATAGTGCAGACAAAATATAGCACTACTGTGTGAGAGAGGAAAACAAGGCTGCAGTCAGTGAGAAAATAAAACATTATACCAACAAGTACTGGAAAACAAAAGAAAGACCTCTTCCTATCAACCTGTTCCACAAGCCACTCCTGTAGATGTCTAGGAAGAGAAATAATAAATCAGTAATTTCCATGAAAAACCAAGGCAATAAGACAGCTCAGAAAGAAAGTGAAAGTCTCCAGAAAAGGAACTTGAAAATACGGAAACATGTGACTTAAATGACAGAGAATTCAAAATTGCAGTTCTGAAAAAACTCAACTATATGCAAGAAAACACAGAAAGGCAGTTTAATGAACTCAGAAACACAACCTAAGAACAACATGAGCATTTACGAAAGATTGAAATTTTAAAAATAACCGAAGAGAATTTCTGGAGATTAAGAACTCAATAGAAGAAATTAAGAATGAAATAACCAGCTTAGGTAGTAGAGTTGACCAGATGGAGGAAAGAATCAGTGATATTGAAGATAGAAACCTGCAAATTACACAGATGGAAGAAGAAAGAGACTTGAGACTTAAAAGAAGTGAAAGAACTCTACAAGAACTTTCTAACTCCATCAGAAAGAGCAAAATTAGAATAATGGGCAAACCAGAAGAAGAAGAAAGAGAGAAGGGAACAGAGAATGTATTCAAACAAATTGTTGATGAGAACTTCCCAAACTTGTGAACAGACCTGGATCCTCGAATCCAAGAAACAAATAGAACACAAATTACCTCAATCTCAACAGCCCTTCTCCAAGACACATTGTATTGAAGCTGTCTAAAATCAACGACAAAGAAAGAATCCTCAAGGCAGCCAGGGAAAAGAAGACGGTAACCTACAAAGGAAAGCCCATTAGATTATCATCAGATTTTTCAGCAGAAACTCTACAAGCCAGGAAGGAGTGGAACCAAATATTCAAACAAATGAAAGAGAGAAATTATGAGCCAAGAATAATATATTCAACAAAGATATCCTTTAAATATGAAGGAGGAATAAAGACCTTTTCAGACATACAGAAGCTGAGGGAATTTTCTAATACAAAACCTGCACTACAAGAAATAATAAAGGAGGCTATTCGACCACCATCAACAAGGACAATTTGTGGCAACCGAAACATAAAAAAGGGGAGAGTAAAGGCCGGAACTGGAATATGGGAATGGAGAAAGTAAGTGTGCTGAAGAAAATGGAATACTCTAAATATCAAACTTTCTTTTACATAATCTTAAGGGTGACCACTCAAAAAAAAAAAAATCCAGAACTTAAACATATACTGTAATAAAAGAAAAAACAGAGGGAACCATCATAGAATATCACCACTGAAATAATAGACAACAACAAAAAGGCAAAGAAACAATGGAGACACAGCTTACCAGAAAACTAAAGATAGAATGATAGGAAATCCTCACACATCAATAATCACCCTAAATGTAAATGGATTGAACTCACCAATAAAAAAGCACAGCACAGCAGATTGGAACAAAAAACTAAACACAACCATATGTTGTCTTCAAGTGACACATCTCAGCTACAAGGACAAGCATAGACTCAAAGTGAAAGGGTGGAAATTGACACTCCAAGCCAATGGTATCCAGAGAAAATCAGGTGTAGCCATAATGATATTAGATGAAACAGACTTCAGGGTGAAAAAGATAACAAGAGACAAAGATGGACATTTCATAATTGTGAAGGAGACTATACAACAATGAGACATAACAGTCATCAATATTTATGCCCCCAATGAGGGAGCACCGAAATATACCAAGTGACTACTAACAGAACTAAAGGGAGAAATTGACCGAAACACAATTATACTAGGGGACTTAAATACATCATTGACAGCTATGGATAGATCATCCAAACAGAAAATAAATAAAGAAATAGCAGCCCTAAATGACACATTAGATGAAATGGACATAATTGTCATATATAGAGCACTTCATACTAAAACACCAGACTATACATTTTTTTCGAGTGTACATGGAACATTCTCAAGGATAGACCATATATTGGACATAAAATCAGCCTCAGCAAATTTAAGAAGATTGAAATCATACCAAGCGTATTCTCTGATCACAAGGCTTTGAAATTGGATATCAACTCCAAAAAGAAAGCAGGAAATAACACAAATACGTGGAGATTAAACAACATACTTTTAAAGAACAACTGGGTCAAAGAAGAAATTAGAGGAGCGATCAAAAGATACATAGAAACAAATGAAAATGAAAATACATCCTACCAAAATTTTTGGGATGCAGTGAAAGCAGTTTTAAGAGGGAAATTTAAATCATTACAGGCCTATCTCAAGAAACAAGAAAAATCCCAAATAAATAAGCTCATGTTACACCTTAAAGAACTAGAAAAAGAAGAACAACTGAAACCCAAGATCAGCAGAAGAAAGGAAATAACAAAAATCAGAGCACAACTACTTGAAATAGAGGAAAAAAGACAATAGAAAAAATTCATGGGACTAATTTCTGTTTCTTTGAAAAGATTAACAAAATTGACAAACCTTTGGCAAGACTCACTAAGATAAAAAGAGAGAATAAACTAATTTACAAAATCAAAAATGAAAAAGGGGAAGTTATCACGGACACCACAGAAATACAAAGGATCATCCAAGAATACGATGAAGGACTATATGCCACCAAATTCAATAACCAAGAAGAAATGGACAAGTTCTTAGAAACACATAGCCTTCCAAGGTTGAACCGTGAAGAACTGGAAAATATAAACAGACAGATCACCAGTAACAAAATTGAATCAGTCATCCAAAACCTTCCCAAAAGCAAAAGTCCGGGACCAGATGGCTTCACTACTGAATTATACCAAACCTTCAAACAGGATCTAATACCAATCCTGTTCAAACTCTTCCAAAATATTGAAGAAGGGACAGTACTCTCTAACTCATTTTATGAGGCCAACATTAACCTGATACCCAAACCTGGTAAGGACAACACAAAAAACTACAGACCAATATATCTAATGAATACAGATGCAAAAATCCTAAACAAAATTCTAGCAAATCGAATACAACAATGCATTAAAAAGATTATTCAGCACGACCAACTGGGGTTAATCCCTGGGACACAAGGATGGTTCAACATCTGCAAATCCATCAATGTAATACATCACGTAAACAAAATAAAGGACAAAAATCATATGATTATATCAATTGGTGCAGAAAAATAATTTGATAAAATGCAACATCCATTTATGATTAAAACACTTAATAAATAGGTATAGAAGGCAAATACCTTAACATAATGAAGGCCATATATGACAAGCCCTCAGCTAATTTCATAATTAATGGTGAAAAACTGAAGACCTTTGCACTATGTTCAGGAACATGACAGGGCTGTCCCCATCACCTCTGCTTTTCAACATAGTGTTGGAAGTTTTTGCCAGAGCAATCAGGCAAGAGAAAGAAATAAAAGGCATTCAAATTGGGAATGAAGAAGTTAAATTATCACTCTTTGCAGATGACATGATGCTATATATAGAAAACCCTAAAGACTCCACCAAATAGCTATTAGAAACAATCAACGAAACAGTAAAATTGCTTGCTCCAAAATCAACCTATAAAAGTCCATTGCATTCCTATATACTAACAATCAAATCTCAGAAAAAGAAATACAGAAAACAATTCCTTTTGCAATTGCAGCAAAAAAAATAAAATACCTAGGAATAAACATAACGAACTATGTGAAGGACCTATATGCTCAACATTATAAGATATTTTTGAAAGAAATTGAAGAAGACACAAAGAAATGGAAAGACATTCTGTGCTCATGGATTGGAAGAATCAACATAGTTAATAGGCCACATTATCCAAAGCAATATACAGATTTAATGCAATTCCCATCAAAATCCCAATGGCATTTTTTAAAGAAATAGAACAAAATATCATCAGATTTGTTTAGAACCACAAAAGACCCCAAATAGCCAAAGCAATCTTAAGAAAAAAGAACAATACTGGAGGTATCACATTCCCTGACTTTAGGTTGTACTACAGGACTAAAATTATCAAAACAGCATCATATTGGCAGAAAAACAGACACAGAGACCAATGGAATAGAATTGAGAACCCAGAGATAAAAAAACACATAAATATGGACAGATAATTTTGACAAAGAAGCTAAAACAATGCAATGGAGGAAAGACAGCCTCTTCAATAATTGGTGCTGGCAGAATTGGATAGCCACGTGCAAAATATCTGGACTGCAATCTGTCACTATGTACCAAAATTAATTCAAAATGTATTAAAGACTTAAGCATAAGAACTGACACAATTAACTACGTAGAAGAAACCATAGGTACTAAAATTATGAAACTTGGATTCAAAGAGCATTTTATGAATTTGACTCCAAAGGCAAGGGAAGTAAAAGCTAAAATAAACAAAAGGGACTATACGAACTTAAAAGCTTCATCACATCAAAAGAAACCATGGACAAAATAAAGAGTCAACCAACTGAATGAGAGAAGGTTTTTGTAAACAGTGCCTCCAATAAGGGGCTAATATCCAAAATATACAAGAAACTCATGAAACTCAAGAACAAAAAAAAACAAACCAAACAACCCAATTTAAAAATGGGCAGAGGACCTGAAGAGACATTTCTCCAAAGAGGCCATACAAATGGACAATAGACATATGAAAAATGCTCAACATTACTAATCATCAGAGAAATGCATATAAAAACCACAATGAGATATCACCTCACCCCAGTCAGAATGGCTATCATCAACAAGACAAATAGTAACAAGTGTTGGAGAGGCTGTGGAGATCAAGGAACCCTCATGCACTGTTGGTGGGAATGCAGATTGGTACATCTGTTATGGAAAGCAGTGTGGGGTTTCCTCAAAAAATTAAGAATAGAATTACCATATGACCCAGCAATCTCTCTCCTGGGTATCTACCCAAAAAATCTGAAAACGTTTATCCATAAAGACACGTGTGCTCCAATGTTCATTGCAGCTTTGTTTACAGTAGCCAAGACATGGAAATACCCAAAATGTCCTTCGATAGATGAATGGATAAAGAAGTTGTGGTATATATACACAATGGAATACTATTCGGCGTTAAGGAAAGATGATATAGGAGCATTTGTGACAACATGGATGGATCTTGAGAGTATAATGCTAAGTGAAATAAGTCAGACAGAAAAAGCAGAGAACCCTATGATTTCACTGATATGTGGTATATAAACCAAAAACAACAAAGGAACAAGACAAACAAATGAGAAAGAAAAACTCATAGACACAGACAATAGTTTAGTGGTTACCAAAGGGTAAGGGGGGTGGGGGTGGGAGATGAGGGTAAGGGGGATCAAATATATGGTGATAGATGGAGAACTGACTCTGGGTGGTGAACACACAATGGGATTTATAAATGATGTAATACAGAATTGTATACATGAAATCTGTGTAATTTTACTAACAATAGTCACCCCAATAAATTAAAAAAAAATAAAATAAAAAGATAAAAGAAATGTTGGGAGGAGGAAAAAAATCAATAAAAAGTTAAACATTCAGATTAGTACTGCATATATTAACTTTTAAAGCGATAATAATACTGACTCATATAATTAAATAAATGGGAATAGTTGTACAATAATACTGATAATGCTTTGTGGAAATAAATATGTGACAATATTTCAAAAGGCATGAGGACTTAAATAAATTTGTTCAAAATCTGATCATTGTTCAGAAAGATGTAAATATATTAACATAAGGTATAATGCAATACAACAAGGATACATATTATAATTTCTAATAATAGGGGCAATTTTTTTTATCCTCATTTTATTTACTACTATGCAGACAATGATATTCGTTTTTGGTTGGTTGTTTTTAGGTTTTCTTTTTGTGTGTTTTGTCTGCAGGTTTCCTGCCTTCAATTTTTAGAACTTTTTGAATATGTGATTTTATATTTTCTACCAATTCTAGAAAATCTGTGACTAGAGGTATCAAAAACTGTTTTGCTACCATACTTTTCCTTTCTCTTCCCTCACTCTAATTACCTATATTTAGACACACTATTTCTAACTTGTCACATAAACTCTTTTTTATATATTCTATCTTTTTCCTCTCTGTGCTTCTTTCCAGGTATTTTCTCCTGATTTGTTTCTAGTTCACTAAACCTGTTTTCTGCTATTATTTTTAAAAGTAAACTTTATTGATGTATACTTTAAATACAATAAAATGCAAGGATTTCAGTTCTGTGGTTTTACGAGTTAATTTCTGATGAACAGAAACATATCTGATTTTTGTGTGTTTTTCTTGTTCCATGAAACACTGATTAATTCATTTATTAGCTCTCACAGCTTTCTTGTGAATTCTTATGGAGATTATAAACGTGTACCCTCTTCAATATTTGGAGGAGTTGGAGAAATATCAGTGAACCTTTTCAATGAATTTTTCTTTTTAACTGCAGAAATGCATTTGGTTCTTTTTGATTATTTACACATTATTCATATTATTTTTTTTCTAGGATTATTTTCCTGTTTGCCTTTTGTCCTGTGTACGCAGTTTCATTTAGCTCTTTGAAGTAACTAACTTAAAGTCTTGGTCTAGTAAATCCAATGCCTACTTTTGATAGAGGATAGTTTTTTGTTGTTTTTTTTAATTTATTGGGGTGACAATTGTTAGTGAAATTACATAGATTTCAGGTGTACAATTCTGTATTACATCATCTATAAGTCCCATTGTGTGTTCACCACCCAGAGTCAGTTCTCCTTCCATCACCTTATATTTGATCTCCCTTACCCTCATTTCTCTCCCCCCACCCCCCTTACCTGATAGGGGATAACTTTTGTTCATTTATATTTTTTGCTATAAATGTGTCATACTTCCACATGCTTTTTCATTTCTTATTTTTGTTGAAAATATATATTTGAATATAATAGTTTTGTAACTATAAAAATCAGATTATTCCCCTTCCCCATAGTTTTCTTTTTGTGGTTGTTGAAGGTTGCAATCATCTGTTCGTTTAATGATTTTCCCAAACTATTTTTTTCAAAGATATATTCCTTGTAATGTGGGGGTCACTGAGGTCTCTGCTCCATTAGCTTTTATTCTAATATAGGTTTTTACTGTGTGTTGTTTTTCTTTTAATTAAAGTTTTAACAGATTTTTCTTCAATGGCAGAAAATTTTAAATTGTCTTTTTTAAAAAATGTAGTGTGTCCTTGGTGTTAAAAAAATTTGACCTTTTCTAGAGTTCTAACAAGGGTGCTTCTGAAAGTTTCTGCTTGGTTTTCAATGTTTCTATGGAGACACAACAGTTTAGAGCTGCTGACTCTGCCATTTTATTGCCTTACTATTTTTGTTTAGATGCATTATATTTAGATTACAATTTTTAAAAGCTTCAGAAAATATTGTTTTCATATTAAAGGTTTATTTTTTAAATCTTAAATCATAGAGAAAACTTGTTAATACTTTTAGATTCTGTTTCTGTTGAAGCATTTCCATTTAGCTTACTCTAGGCCCATATGGTAGCTAACTGAAAGCCTGGGTTTCTCACTGGGCCCCTCCTCACTGGCAGACCTTAAATTCCAACCTCGGTTATCCCAGTACCACACAGTTGCTGATTCTGCTAAATTATTTAATATCTTGCTGCTATTTTCTCTTTTATCTCAGAGTCCCATCCAGTGCATTTGCAATTTAGGAATTTATGGGTAGTAATACATATTCCACTCAGGTTTTCCATGCAGGTTTTTTTCTGAGATGCTTATCCTTCAAATTCCTGTGAAGTGAAAAGCTCAAATTCCAACTCTGCCTCCTCTTAGGACTCTGTTCCTGGTAGAGTGTACTTCTTGCTTGGACTATAGGACCATGAATTGTTAAATGTCCTCAGAAGAAAACCTGGCTTGAATGTGGAATTTTCTATAATGCATATTCCTTCTCTCAGGAGCCAAAGCCCATCACAGCATATTGGATTAATTGATCTCCTATGTCTATGAAAAATTGTTTTTTGCATTTAAAAATAAATCAAAGTTTATTGGGGTGACAAGTGTTAGAACAGTTACATAGATTTCTGGTATACAATTCTGTAATTAATCATCTATAAATCCCATTGTGTCTTCACCACCCAGATTAGGTTCTCCTTCCATCACCATATATTTGATCCCTTTTACACTCATCTACCTCCTTTTACCCCCTTACCTTCTGGTAACCACTGAACTATTGTCTGTGAGTTTTGTTTCTTCATTTGTTTTTCTTGTTCTTTTGTTGTCTTCAGTTTTATATCCCAATCAGTGAAATCAAATGGTTCTCGACTTTTTCTGTCTGACTTATTTCGCTTAGCGTAATAATCTCAAGTTCCATCCATATTGTCACAAATGGTACTATTTTATCTTTTCTTACTATCAAATAGTATTCCATTGTGTATATATACCACAACTTCATTATCCAATCATCTATCAAAGGACTGTCCCCTGTCCTTTGATAAGTTATTCCATCTTGGCCACTGTAAATAAAGCTGCAATGAACATCAGAGCACATATATCTTTACGGATAAATGTTTTCAGATTTTTGGGGGTAGATACCCAGTAGAATGATTGCTGGATCTGATGGTGATTGTATTCTTAATTTTTTGAGGAATCTCCACACTGCCTTCCATAGTGGCTATACCAATCTGCATTCTTACCAACAGTGTATAAGTGTACCTTTTTCTCCCCAGCTTCTTCATTTCTTTTTAAACATCATATTTCCTTCCAAATTTTCTCATTTCTCTACTCACCTTCAATAATCTTGACAGCATTTCTTATAGAGGACCACCTTCTTACATCTTATTTATTCTTCAATGCACTCCAATCCAGCATAAGGATCTAAACCCTCCAGAATATCAATTGTGTTCTTGCCAAATTAACTTTATTTTAAAATCCAATGAATATTTCTCTGTCTGCATCAGTCTGAGCAGAAGTTGTTGCTATTTATCACATGCTATTCTTGTGAACCTTCCCCTTTGCACTTATATGCCTTTGAACAATTTGGTCTATTCCCTCTCTTATCCTCTGATGATGTATCCTGATATGTGCATTTCACAAGCATAAGAGAGGTATTTGGAAAGGTTGGTATTACTCAAGTTACTTCATTCTCTTTTGATGTTTAGTGGTCTATGCAGAGTTTCTGAATTCACCAGTATCCTGAGGCAACATCAGCTTTGTTGTGAGGCCTGTCAAGTTTTGCTAGTATATCTTCCCTCCAGCTGGAGCTTTTCAGAGGTGTAAGATCCATATTTTCAAGCATATTCGTGCTTGGCTCAAGATGAGTACATACCTCCTGGGAGTTCACTGCAAATATCACCTCTTTCAACTTCTCTCTCTGGAGTATAGCTCTGCAGTTCTTCAGACTTTGGAAGCTTTCTATGAATTCAAGTACATTAATTCATTAGTTGTCTATGATAAGAGTAATGGTCTGAAGCTAGCTACTCCAGCCCTCCTGGGAATAGAACATCGATGCATGTATTTGAATGGTAAAATCAAGTGTCTTCCAGCATCATTGTTAATAGGAACTCTAGAGAATGATGAGGTTAACTCTAGAATGCAAATAAGTTATATTTTTTCATACTTTTAGTCACTGTGCAAATATTAACTCTGCCACAAACATAAAGTACATAGACATATTTCCCAATCTTTTATTTGTGTGTATTTTACTGTTTTACCAATGTTTTCTTTAGAAGTGTTTTCATTACACCTTTTCAGTGAATACATTTTCCACAATTGCTTAACAATTATACATACATACACATACTTTGAAAAGTCAAAATGACAAAGTGTCTATTTATAACACCAATTTTCACCTCTTCCCAGCTACCCATTTAATAATAGTTTTTCAATATACCCTAAGAATTTCAAAATCAGTCACAACTTTTTTGCTTTTACTAAAATCTGGATTACTTCTAGGATGTTTTTCTAAAAACGTTCCTTTGATAATTTATTCTCTATGCTACCCCTAATGCCACTGATAGCAGGTTTTTAAAAATCCTCCCTCCCTTTCCTTAGACCAGGGGTGTCCAAACTTTTTTCAACGTTTTTTTGCCAAGGGCCATATGAGGTAAAATACACAAACAGCCGGGCCTAATGAAGTACATACGAGGTGAAGTATGTATTGCCTCACCTGGTTTATTTAAGTAAACTAAACATATTTTTGGAATTTGCTGCAGGCCAATAAAAAATGGATTGCGGACCACAGTTGGCCTGCGGGCCACAGTTTGGATACCCCTGCTTTAGCCCATTCTCTCTCTGGTCCTTATAATAGCTATTATTATTAAATCTCATTTAATTGGACTAGTTGAAATATGACTTGTCTTATTTCAGTCAGTTATAAACTTTTCTCTCATCTCATAAATTTTAAGTAATCCCATAAAAATTTTACTCCCTGCATTGTTGTAATAATTTCCAACATTTCCTGTTTACAAAATCCTAGATATTTCTGAATGTATGTAGACTATTTTTCAAATATTCTGGTCTCACCAAGTGTTGGTCTCTTCTATTCTGTGATCCTATCATCCACCATACATCAGGCATTTACACCCTTGATCACATATACTGATTGTGTCATTAAAAAAAAAAAAGTTAAACCCATAATCTCTGCTGTCAGTTAAAGTTACTTAATGTCCTGCTTATTCTTTATAATACTAGCACAAATAATTTTTAGTCTCCGCAGATATTCCAATCTATTGATATTCACTACTAACATCTGACCCTCATTTTACTATGTTCTCATTTGTATGCTTATCCTACATAACTCCTATAGTCCATTAATACACTTAATTCCTTCTATATAGACTTCTAAATCATTTTTCCATTCTCAGTTTATTTGCTTAATTGGAAGAAACTTCGACCTTGGCTGAATCCCATTTCCACCCCCTAATATGAGCCTATTCCACAGTAACTATACATGACCACAGAAAACCAAATAGTCGTGTTGACTGATCCTATTTTAAAGTCATGACTATCAACCTTACATGACTTAGTTTTTATAACTCTGTTTATTATCACATCCTCTCTACTCAAAGCTACAATAATGCTTCTAACATCCTCACCTTTAATTAATAACTTTGCTTCCTATATACTGAGAAAATAGAAACAATTAGCATATACTTTCTATATACTCTAAATCCAACATCTATCTATGCTGCTATGTGCACCTTTGCTCACATACTCTGTTTTTTGTTATTATGCTCTGCTATATTAGGCCACCCTTTCACTTTTGCATTCCGGCATTTTTCTACCATGTCTATTGCATAATTTTCCCTCTATTTTATTCTCATCTATAAACAAACATGATGAAATGTGTTCCATCATAAACACAACAAAACTAAAATAACAAAAAAATATCTCTTGACTTCACATTTCCCATTTCTTAAGGTCTCTTTTTCTCTCACATACCACATCAAAAGCAGGAATAAACTATGCCAGTTCTCACCCTTATTTCCTCAACCAACACTCTTGTCTGAGCCTTCATCACATTTTACTGATTATGGCAACAACTTCTCAAAAAATCTCTATACTTTTACACTTAGCTTTCTATTCTCAGCCAACCAGGCTGATTCTTTAAAAGTCTGACTATCATTTAATTTCTCTGTCATTAAATTTGAAATGGCTTTCGGTCTTAATGAATATAAAATACCAAGATCTTACAGTGATGTATTGTGTATTGTGTGCTGTATACACGTGTATTGTGTGTGCATGTGGATATGTGTGTATGTGTGTATGTATATATTAGTACGTGAAATTTTCTCTATATTTTGAAGTTTTGCCATTTAAAAAAAACTTTCTGGCTCAGGAGAGACTGCCTCTCTGGGCTAGCCAATTCTTAGAGATAATAAAGGACCCAGTATGAAGCACATCTTTCATATGCAAACTAATCAATCCAGAGCCAGGCCACTTTATCTGGCTAGTGCATCCCAGGAAGCCTAGGTACCAGGAAACTAGAGAACACCACTATCACCCAAAACCTGCTGTAACCATTCAAAGTATGCAACCCTAGATTGTTTACCCTGTCCTGTCTTGCGTTTTCCAGGGAAAACCCAATAAAGGCTTTGGCCTAAGTATTCTCTTCCTCCTGCTACTCCTGTCTTCTGCCTCCACAACTTCCACCAATCCCATTTCTGGGTATATATCTAAAGGAAATGAAATCACTATCTCAAAGAGATATCTGCACCGCCATGTTCATTGCAGAATTATTTACAATAGCCAAAGGAAGCAACCTAAGTGTCCATTGATGGATTAATGGATTAAAAAATAAAAGTGGTATACATTTTTAATATATAATGGAATATTATTCAGTCATAAAAAAGAAGGAAATCCTTTTTTGCGACAACATTCGTGGATCTTGAGGGCATTATCCTAAGTGAAATAAGTCAGACAGAGAAAGACAAATACTCTACATTCTCATTTACATGTGGAATATAAAAAAGCAGAAGTCATAGAAATAGAGAGTGGTTACTGGGGTCTGGGGGATGGAGAAAATGGGGTTACTTTACTTAAAGGGTACAAACTTCCAGCTATAAGATGGGTCTCTAGTGTATAGTGCCGTGACTATAATTAACAGTATTGTATCATATACTTGAAATTTGTTAAGAGAAAATATCTAAAATATTATCACCACACACACACATGCACACACACACACACACACACACAGTAATTGTGTGAGGGGTTGGAGGTGTTACATAATCTTATTATGGTAACCATTTCACTATGTATGTTTATCAAATCATCATGCTCTATCATATTGTATTTCTAAAACTTACATATGTTATGTATGGATAATATCTTAATAAAGTGGGGACAACTTAAAATGCAAGTATTTTGATCAAAAACTAATCAGAACCAAATGGCCACTTTAAAGTACATACTAATAAATTTATTAGACTTTAAAAATATGTAAATATTACGTAGGGCTTTTAGACCAAAATAAAAGGTAACTTGCAGAGGGAAAAACAACAACAACAACAACAACAACAACAACAAAACACACAACAAACAGGCAGCTTTAGAATCTGGAAAATATATAAACATAAAACAAAATATTTTCAACAATCTTGAGGAAGGAAAGAAAGTTTCTGCTAAAGATTTTATATCCAGCTGAGCTGCTCTTTACATGCCAATGTAATAGTAAGAAATAAAGAAATAGTAATAAATAAATAAATAAATAAATAAATAAATAAATAATAGTAATAAATTTGTGATTACTATAATCACAAATCTTTTTTTCCCCTCTAAAATCTGCTAGAGGATGAACTTCATCCAAAAAGGAGATGACTACAAAAGTTGGTAAAAAAAAAAAAAATGACTACTAGTGAACATAACATAAACTTGGTGTAGATCTAAAACTAAATTGTAGATGAGAACAAGGGTATAAAAATAATATATCAGCCATTTTTATTTATATAAAAGATACTTTTGGACTAAGTATAACTAAAGCAACTAAGTAACGGTTAAGGGAAAAGCAGAACAAATTTAATGAATAATTTGTTGCATATATCCTATGTGGGACCAAGTAATATAACTTAATGTTGAAAAAAAAGTAAGAAATGTATAAGAAAAAAATAAAAGCATTCCAAATCATCTTAGTTAAAAGCTGATTATTAGAAAAAAATGTAAATATCACTGAATATAACATTTCACATTATGAAGAATTAAGGGAAAAGTGATATAGGAAAAGAAATAGAGTAAACAGTATATCACATAGAGTAAATATTACAAAATATTGTGACTGTTGTAGTGTTGTGACTAATAAATGTATAATAGTTTAAATATCCTATTATAAGTATTTTAATATTTACTCACAATGTAAAACAGACTATATTGAATATGAGATACACCAAAAAATGAATCAGAAAGGCTAAAAATGAGAGGGGCAAAAATATGTGAGTCAAGCTGAAAAATGTACAATGTTTAATAGAAACAAAATAATAAAATGAGTAAATTAAATTCTAAACTCAAAAAAGAGAGTAAACTACAAAGTAAACCTCAAACCAAAAGAAAAAGTTAAGTAAGGTGAGATAAGATGTACAGAGCACAGCTTATGCTTTGGGACACACCTTTTATTTAACAAGAAACAAAGCCTGAGACCTGGATTTAAACACATATAATTGATTAAGAGAGTTGTCTTAAGGAAAAACAGAATAGAGAATAGAGGAACCTTTCCACCAATGGGATCTTAGATATATTGCAGCTTTGACCTAACTGGGGAGGACCTCAGTGCAATGTGCAGTATATTGCAGAGCTGTCTCGTTTTGAAAAAAGGAAGCTGGGCTATTGAATTTACATGTCAGTCAGTCAATTAGTCAATCTTCTGGGGAAAGGTAATCTCCAAGTTATATCTAGCATGGAGACTTTCATTAACAAAGGGCAATTCTCCAGAGGCCATCACACATTTTAAGCCATTTGCTTTCTCTGTGAGACAGATGCACTGGCAAGTTAATGGGACCTAACCAGGATATCAATAGAATCTACCATAGTGCACCTATTTTTATGTCCCATGTGTGCTAGTAAGAGTGAACAGAAGGCTTTACAGGGACATCAAGGGCTCAGATTTATCAAAAACCACAGTTTAATTTAACTGCTGAGAAATAAAGCTCAAGTAGTTGAGATGGAGGCTGAAGATAAAAACACCCAAATTGAATAGTGAAACAGTAGTGACACGTTATGTACCAACTCAGTCACCATTGCAGAAATGAAGATGTGATCTCCGTCCTATTTCCTTCCTTCATATACTATAAATATAATTAAGTTAACTGCTTTCTTCATTCTTTTCCCTTTGTCTCACCATCGTGCACTGGCTGAAGTAAACTTTACAATTTAGTCTTTAAGAAGAAAGTGAGATAGTATCATGAAAGACATCAAAAGGTTAAATGAATATCAGATTTTTTTTTGTTAAGTTAGACTGTTTATTTGAGATTGTTCTTGTTTCTTTGGGTGGGCCTGCATTGCTATAAATTTCCCTCATAGGACCGTTTTCACTGTGTCCCATAGATTTTTGGTCATTGTATTCAAACAGATGTTCTTCCAGAGTCACTTACACTAACCAAAAATACCTGAGCTATATTCCTTTGGGGAGAAAATAGTGTTTTGTTGTTTGGAGAACTGTTTTTCACACATTTAAGGGAAGAAATTTCACTGTGTATGATGGGATCACAACATTGGCATGGATTTTTGTCAGTATTTTAATTGTTCAAAATCTGAAACCCACTACCGCATTTGAGAATTCCTCACTAAATGAATTGTAGCAGACTCCATCTTTTACATTATACATAGGAGAAGACTGAGAAAAAAGAGTGAGCAAACTAAAAATAATTTATTTGACTTAGTATCTAGCATATAAATTACAGAAGAATAAATAGATTAAATAATAAGTTTACTAAGAAGTAAGTGGAAGGAACATAAGGTTCCTGCATTAGAAGTGGAAAAAAAAATATGTATATCCTGGTCCTGGGGCATTAGTGAGTAAGAGAATCATTAAAACGAAGATTGAGACTGGCATATTAATAAATTTACCTGAAGCTCTTCCCAGAATTCTAAAAATATTTCAGAAAATATTCTAGAGGCCAATAGAAAGGGCAGAATTAAAACAAGAATGCATTAAGAATTTATTATTCATCAGGATTTATTATGAGTATAATGCTGAGTAACTGAGTGATTTAGACACTTATCAGATCCTTGTGAGCAAACTGTTAATGGGTAAAAATAAACAGTATATATGACATATAACAGAAAACATTTATCTCAACCTTGGCGAAATATACTTTCAAATTACTCAGTTTACCTAACTATATGTCAATGTCCTGCTGTTTTTCTTAGACATATAAACATGAGTGACAGATGACCTATCAACCTTGTTCTTTACTTTAGAGAGAAAAGATTTCTGAAAAAAAATTTACCTATATGGTATGAATGCATAATGTATACAGAGGGTGCCAAAAAATGTATACACATTTTAAGAAAGGAACAAAAAAACAATTAAAATCTCAATACTCAACATATATCAATAACAAAAGATGAATACAAGTCACATCATTTGACTTCTGCAATTACAAGAGGTGCTCAAAGTGGTTACCATCAGCATCCAGATACTTCTGATTATGGCAAACTACTGTTGGAGCAACGCTGACCAAAGTGTCCACTTGTATACATTTTTTTTTTTTGGCACTCCTGGTATATACAAGATCAGACAATTAAGTTCACGAACTCAGCCTAGAAAAAGTGTTACATATCTCATTGCTGAATACTATGGTCACCCTCAAAGTACTCCCCTTGGGAAGCTATGCACCAATGCCAGCACCTAGTACACGCTTTAAAGCAATTTTGGAACTTTTTATCTGGGATGACCATCAGAGCCGTCATCGTATTACCCTTGGTATCTTGAATGCCATCAAAATGTCTTCCTTTTAATATTTCCTTTATCTTTGGGTAAATAAAGAAGTCTTTGGGGGCCAGATCAAGTGAATAAGGAGGCTATTCCAATACAGTTACTTGTTTACTGGCTAAAAACTCCCTCACAGAGAATGCCCTGTGAGCTGGTGCATTGTCGTGATGCAAGAGCTCCTTTGGGACCATTTTTGCATACACCTTTCTCATGCCAAGATTTTCTGTTAAGATTTTCCTAACTGTTTCTCTATCGATGTTTACTTGGTCTGCTATGCTTCTCATAGTCAGCTGATGATTTTGACGCACAATTTAACACAGTTTTGCAGTTTTCATCAGTTTTGCTCTTTCCTGGCTGCCCTGAACTCTTTTCATCAGTGACGTGTTCTCTCCCTTCAGAAAAACGTTTAATCCATTTGTACACTGCCGTTTTCTTCATGGCATTACACCCATAAACTTAGACTAACATGTCCCTGATTTTACTTCTTCTCTTGCCAAGTTTAACAAGAAATTTAATGTTTGTTTGTTGCTCTAATTCAAGCTCAGACATTCTCATGATGGCACACAAAAACACGCAACAACAATAATGAACTCCACTCAGCTAGACACCACCGCACGTCTACACGAACACAGCTGTGAGACACTGACATACCAAGGTTATGAAACCTTACTGAGCTGTTTATACAGTGCTGCCAATGTAAGTGCATGGTGGCACATTCATGAATTTAATTGTCAGACCTCGTATGTGTGCATATGTATATGAATATGTGTGTACATTCATATGTATATATGCATTCACATGCATGTATATGTGTGTGTATATATATAATTTACCATATATATACACACACATATATATATACATACATATATATATACATATATATATATATAGCTTCTTCCTCTCTTTCCTCCATCCTCTAACTCTGAGCATGAATAAAATGAGATGAGCTTGAAAAACAATGGAGGGGATTTAGTTTTTGACACTAGGATCCAAGGCGATCAACACTGTACTTCTCCACATAGTTCTCCCCACTCCCCATGCCCCCCCCCAAAAAAAATGGCTCTTTATAAAATGGTAGTGCCTCCTGCTTGGGTGTCAACTATGTAAATACTCTGCACAAGCTTTGAGGTTAATAAAAAGCTTTGACTGAGCCCTTACTTTTTAACTGTTTATTACTAATTTCATGATTTTGGATAAATAAAACCCCGTGAGACTTGTTTCCCTATCAATAAAGATGGAAAATCTGATCCATATCATGTAGAGGTTTGTGGATTAAAAGATATACACAAAAGGCATAATAGAGTACTTCAGATACATGAGTATTAGCTGCTCACAAATTTGAGAATTGTGTGACGATGGCACAGTTAAGTATCTTGGACAGTATGCTGATTACATGAAGCTATACATGTGCTGTAATAACACTGCAATGCACATAGATTGACACATGAACACACAGAAATGAGTGCACATAGAACTGGTGGGATCTAATAAGCTCTTGGATAATACCAAGCCAATTCCAGTTTTGTTCTACGGGCAAGCAAAATGTTAGCACTGGGGGAGGCTGGGTGAAGGATGAAGAAGCCTCCCTATACATCTTATGGCAGGTTTCTGTGAATTTGCAATTATTTCACAATGAAAAGCTTTAAAAAAATATTATGTTTGACGCTTTGTTTATATTTTGGTAGTGGTCGTGGAAGGTGTGGGATTGATGACAACTGTATAAATGTGATTTTGATGTTAAAACTGGGTTGTTTGAGGAGCTCTGGTTAAGGACACACTCTCCATTCTTTCATACGACTAAAGTGAAGAGTCTACAAGGTAGACTGTGAAGACACCAGAATCCTGGAAAAAGAAAGCCATGTCAGCATCTTTGTTCCTGTCTCTGGGTTAGCTCTTTTTGCTAATGGGTCAATTTGTAATTAAAGATTTTCCTTTTTAACCCAATTTGGCAATATAGATAGTACAAATGGGAGGTATCTTTTCAAGGAGATAACGCTTCATTTCATCAGTAATCACAATGATAGAGGTGGTATGAGATGGACAGTATTGTAAACAATTGAATTTAAGGAACATCCCTGGAATACAAGGCATACATCAAAATTTATGGAAATTTATGGTCATGTTCCATAGCAGAAGAAAATGATGTGCTTTAAAACTGCCAGTTGAGATGGACCTTAAGTCGGTTCAAAGGATGCTTTGCCTTTCCGAATTTCCTTGGACATCCTCATGGAAGGTATCCATTTTTCAATGGAGAGACATTTTTTGCTTAGGCTTCATACATAGTGAGCCACAAGGGGGAAATATATATATATACATATACACACATATAGCCACACACACACACACACACACACACACACACACACACACCAGTACAAAGTTCGCAAACTTAATTGTCCGACCTATTTTCTCTCTTTGTGTGTGTGTGTGTGTGTGTGTGTATAAATGATTAATCTACTTATAAATGAAATCCTTCTAGGTAGTCAAAAATGTTGTATTCCCCATTTATGGCATATAACCAAGGCCCTTTTCATTTTTCTGTCAATGTGTTTCCTTTAATCCTGTAAAAGATTCCTCTACTCCTACACTCACAAAGTGACCTTATACCATACTTTTATCTATTCTATACTTCAGTTTCCTTGAGAGCAGTTTAAGGTGAAGAACATTCAATCTTTTGGCCTCATGGAGAGGAGCTAAATATTTAGAATAATCATAAAATGCTTCGTCAATGGACGAAATGCTACATAACTGTCACATAGGGAATGGCTTAAACATAATTCAACATTCAGTTTTAGTATTCCTGTCCCTTAAACTAATGCTGTTTTTTACATGCTGCTTTCTACTAGATCGACTAACCCATATGCAGGTGTGATAGTGACAGGTTGAAATTGAGCATATTGACATTAAAGCCAAATAAAAATGCCATGCACCTCAGTGAAGGGCATATGGAGAAGATTTGGTTTTAAAAGTCATTTTTTACATATTAGGTTTACATTTTCAGTTATAAAAAATGTTTTTATATTCTTAAGTAATTCATTAGAGACATACTACATTAGAAAGTATTTCCAGGATACTAAATAGAAGATGATCGATAGTTAATATTTCATATTTTTTCTAAATAAATGTATTTTCTCATTCTTTAAGACGTTTTACTAAAATATTGAAATGTGTTTAAGCTCCCTAAAATAATTTAAATTTGTAAAGAAAAATATAAATGGTGTCTAATATTAACATATTAATAAATACAATATGGTACGAAATTCTCCTTTCAGAGTGATCAACTAAGGTTGCCTTTGAACAGAAAGATATGATGAGAAATTTAATCGATGTATATCTCAAGTCACATGACAATATTGCAATCCTAGGTTTAATATTATGTGACTATAGAGAGAACATGAAATCCTGTCAACAAAAAATTGTCTAATTGAACTTTTTGTACTATTTATTATGGGTAAAATTATACTGAAATCTCTTTTTTTCTTCCTTCTCTCCCCTTTCTTCCGTTCCTTTCTTCATTGTCTTACATGGGTTAAACTAAGGTTTCACTGGATAGTTTCTCTTAGTATTTGGTTAATTTTATCTTATAACCCCATATAATGTAAATTACAGAACAAAACTTAATGATTTTCATTCATTTCTTCATTTGAATTACAAAACTAAATTGATAATTTTACAATCTGCTTTTAAATCAAATATACTTTCATTGCAAAGAGTTTAGAAAATAAAAATAAGAAAGTATAGTTGAGGAAGAATATCTTATTCTATACTATGGAAAAATTGCATTTATCATTTTGATATTATTTCTGTAATCGAATAGACTTCCAACGAAGATATGCATAGTTATATTGAATCACATCGTCTATGGTTTTATTACAAGTGTTTTCCACTTAAGTTTTCATGAATAATCTTCATGTCAATGAATGAATATTTAGTCAATGAATAGTCAATGTATGAATATTTAAATTACCATTTAATGATTTCATAATTTTTTAGTACATGACTGTTCCATAAATATTTTAAATAAAGGTATAATATTAGAAGTTTAATGTGTGTTATATCTTTTACTATGAACAACAATCTTGTAATTAAAATCCTTGCCTATATGTTTTAAAACATTTTTATTCTCACAATGTAAACTTTTGTAATGGATTTTTCCAATGGTAAGCAAACAGATTTTAAGCCTTCTCCTATGTATCAAAAATTGCACAAAATAAACATTGTAACTTTATTTACAATTTTAAAATTTGGAACTTGAAATGACTTACTCTTCATTTCCTGACTCTATTATGTTAAGCAAGATTTAAAATCATATATGCAGAGTAAGCTGGCAAGATATATTTATATTGCACTAAATTGACTTTATTAGTAGAAATGTAGGAAAAAACTGTTTAGACATTTGGACATTTTCATTACGTTTTAACTTTTAATTTTAAATAATTATAGACTGTCAAAAAGTTACAAAAATACTCCTGTGTATCCATTACCTTCTTTTCCTCCAATGGTAACATTTTATGTAACTATTCTATGTTATCAAAAGCAAAAAAAAATGGACATTGGCTAATGCAGTTGACTAAATACCTTACTAGGATCTCAGTATTTTTTATAGGCACTCTTTTTGATACCTTTTTAAGCATCTTAGTTGATATTTTATTACATGTATGGATTCATATAAATGCCACTGTATTTTAATAGTATTTTAAACCCATTTAAACTATATTTTCATAATAGTTGATTTAAGTGAGTTATTTAAGTAGCATTTTGTTATTAAGACAGTTACTACTTTGTCATCTACCTTGCCAATATTTTTACGTGATTTGTTTTTATTTGCCTTTTATTTTTAGTTTGTGTTATTTAAGTGTTAATTTAGTCCATATAGACTCTTGACCTCTCTTGAGATTGGAACATACTCCTAAAACAATGTGTTTAGACTTTCACATATCTTAATTTGTTTCAGGACATATAACATATTTATAAACCTCTTGAGTTCTAGCACCGTATACTACCTACCGGCTATTAAAAACATTTCACAAGTTTTACTTACTGTCATCCACTGCTGGCATTTTCATTACTGTTTTCTTTTTGGTTCAAAGTTTGGATAGACCACTTATAAATACTATAATCACAGCAAAGTTACTTAGCTTCTTTCTGTTTCAGTTTTCACATTGGTAAACAGTGAAGATATAATAATTACACCTCCCTTATAGCCTTGTTGTACACAGATAATCATATGGGGCTTAGAATACTATGTGTGCATTTACAGTGTTGTATGTGTATTAACTATTATTTATTTAATTCTTAATTAAACAGTAGCCTGTATATTGGTACTTTCTTCTGTTTATTGATCTATTAAAGACACATTTCTAATCTTCCAATATTTTCAAAATACACTTTATGTATTTACTCGGGATAGTGTCTTCAGTATCTCTCTTCATTATAAAATGGGCATTTTTTAAAATGACTATTTTCACATAAATGTTAAAATTGTTATTAAAGTTTACAAGATTTGAAACTATCTTAAAGTTCCATTTCATTCTGAAACATGATACATTGTCCCATATATTGAAGCATCTGTTAGAGCACTCAGTGGAATCTTATAATTTATTGTTCATATGCCTTGATTATTACCTTGTGAAGATTATTTGATGCATTTGTTATTTTCATTTTTGTTCGAGTTATAAATGAGAAAGGTATAGATATATGTCAGGAATCTCCAGAAAAAGTAAATAAACAAGACATATAAAAATATAAATATAAATGTAAATATATTGTGTTACACAATTTGAAGGTGCATGTCCAAAATCAACAGCGTAAAGCAGCAAGCTGTAGGCTCAAAGAAGCGTGGTGGTCAGAGTTCAAAGACAGTCTGCTGGCATAATTACTTCTTGCTCAGGGGAGGTCAGTCCTCGTTCTGTTAAGGCCATCAACAATTGGATGAGATCTACCCATATTATGGAGAGTAAACTTATTTACACAATGTCTGCTGATTTTAACGTAAAAATCATCTTTATAGGAACGTCTAGAATAATGTTTGACCAAATATTTGGGTAGTCTGGTACAGCCCAGTTGACACACAAAATTAATCATTACAAGTTACCTCATTGGAAAAGACAGAAGCCAACCAAATTATTTATTACACGTTTCCTTTTTGATTGATAGCATTGACATAGTGCATTTCAGAGACCTACAGGGGCCAACTAATTCACTTTCAGAACAACTGGTTCATATTATGTTTCCTATCTCTTAACCCCACTGTAAGCTTAATTTAATAATGATTATAGCCACGAAAACACCACCTGTCATAAATGTCACCAGTTATATATTCCTACTCCCTCATAATCCTTACAACCTCCACCTTTGATGGCAACATAAGGTATGAATCTCAATGTCTACTATAATAAGTAGCTAACATAACTCAACCAGTCTATTTTGTTTTTAAATGTATCATTTAATTCTTTGTATGCATCCCACGAAGTAAACATTGTTCCAGGAAGGTTACTTATCCAAAATAACAAAACCAATAAACAACAAAGTAATGGACTAAATTCAGCACGTTATAACTCTAAAATTTGTATTTTTAACCAACTCATCATAACACCTCTTCTGAAGTAGTTCATTCCCCAGGCAGAAAGCAATACTAGTTTCCATCTCAACAAAAATCCAAACGGGGAGCAAAAAAAAAAAACAAAAACAAAAGGAGAATCATGATGATAATGAGACAAGTTAGTTAGTATGGTTGCTAGGTAGATGGGGGTAAGGGGTGGGGAAGGATGTTCCCTGGTGAAATAAACAAAAAAGCAGCCATATCCTAAAACTCCAAGCCCTGGATGTCTCCTTCCCTCCAGGACAGAGACTCGGGGATACGCCTTAAGGTTCATAGATAATCTCAAATCCCTTCTGGCCAGACCAAGGAGCAGATCTGACAGATAGGAATGGGTTGGTTTGTTATTCCCTTCAGAATGTACAAACAGGAAAAAACCTAACAGATGAATTCTATTAGAAGGCACCAGCCCCCTTCCCCAAGCAGGCAAGGGAAAATATAAAAGTAAAAGTCCTTTGCCTCACTCACTGGGCACCCGATTCCGGACCCCCTCCTGCTTGGAAGCTGCAACCTCTTCTCCTGCCTCTAATAAACTATCCTCTTCTTAAAACTTTTTGCCTCTCCCTGGTCTGTGTGTCCATTCTTCCGCTTCGCGAGACACGATCCTGGCCCACACTCAGAAACTGCTAGCAGATCCAACATCATCTATATCAATAATGCCTTGAATTGTGAGATAAAGAAAACCTCACCCCTGTTTAGTGTTTTCAAACATGGTTTCACATTTGAATCTACGGATTTCTAAGGAATTTTGTGGAGATGTATTTATTCAGAAACATTTCCCTTCTAATTTATACAGGATAGAATGAAATGTGATCAGTCATGTTTTTATCAGTAGATGTCAGCGAAAAAGAACTTGTTATGTGTTGCCATATCATAAATGTACCCCTAGATTTCAATCACACCATTTTAGTACCAAATAGTGAGTTTAAGCCTCACTAGCTAGCTTTCATACCACCTCTTGAAATTTCTGATATTCATCATGGTAAATAAATTTCTCTTGGGATGAGGGGTGATAATGAATAAGATCCCTGGAAGGTCAATGGTTATCATAAAAGTTGATAAGATGTTACTGTTTAGGTGAGGTGGTATACATTAGAGGAGTTATCCAAAGGACCCAGCATCTCAACTTTCAAGATTGACTGGCTGCTAGTAGATTTTTCTTATGTGGTCTATATGTTAGGAAATTAATATTTAAACATAATAATTAGATTCATTCACACAACACCAAATGGCTAAAAATACATTTACTCTGATTACTGAGAAGACTGGAATAAGATATAAGAGTTGGAAATCTGATAGCTATCAATCATAGACCTTTCTAGAACAAGGTGAGGGCTTACCACACATATCTATTCATTTAACAAAATGAAATTTTATGGTTTCTGCAGTAGCATGTAAAAAGCTTGAAAGTCATCACTCTGTCCTAATAATAAATAAAAAGCTGAACAAACTGAAAAATCAACATCTCTTCTTAGGTCTATAAGATAAGTGAGGTCACAGGGCAAACCCCTGCTCCTCAAATTAGAGAAACAGACAGGCAAGTACAGATAATCACAACTTACCATGAGCTGAAAACTAGGTGGAAATCTGAGTCGGAGAAGGCAAACCTGAATTGTAGTTGATGAATTGCTGGAGACTCAGTGTGGACAAATCTGAGATTTGAAAATGCTAAGGGAAACAGTCCTATGAGGACCCCCATGCTTTTCTGAATTTTACCTCCGGTCTCTCATGGTGAATAACAGATAAATCCCCTCCTACTTCCAGCAAAGGGAGTGAAAAAGAAACCCTTTTTAAAATACTCCTGAACATCCTATCCTTAACAATGTCTTCCCTCAGGAGAAACTGTTTAAGCAGAGCCTAAACTCCTGGGGTTTTATCAGAACCTAAGTAGCCTGGGAGAAGGGAAATACCCAGCTTCAGCTGGCTCTAACCTTCTAAGTAAAGGAAGGGAAACACCCAACTCTAGGCCACTCCTAAGGAAGGGTAGACTGAGAAACAACAAGCAAAGTTCACATAGCAGAGACACTGTGAGAAGACTTAAATCTAATCATGTAACTATAGAATGCTTCCTCTCCCCCAACACCTTAATACCACATTACAAAAGGCCTGGTCACAGCATTTCCTTTTACCTCGTACATCATGTCTGGCTATCAAGAAACAAATTACAAGATATACTAAAACACAAAAAACACAGTTTGAGGATACAGAGCAAACATCAGAACCAGAGTCAGATATTGCAGGCATGTTGGAATAATCAGACCAGAAATTTAAAACAACTGTAATCAATATGTTAAGGGATCAATTGGAAAGTAAACATCATGCGAGAACAGTTGAGCAATGTAAGCAGAAAGATGGAAATTCTCTAAGAAAAACAAAAAGAAATGCTAGAGATCAAAAGCACTACCTGAAATGAAGAATGCCTTTGATGGGCTTCTTAGTGGACTAACATGCCTAAGGGAAGAATCTCTGAGCCTGAGGATATCTCAATAGGAACTTCTAAAATGAAAAGCAAAGACTAAAAACAAACAAACAAACACAGAAAAGAATATCTAAGAACTGTGGGACAAACACAGAGGCTAAAACATATGTGTAATGGCAGAAAGAGAGAAAACAATATAGAAATATTTGAAAAAATAACTGAGAATTTCCCTATTTTTTTCTCATTTTCAAAATTGAGATATAATTGACACAAAGCATTGTACAAATTTAAGGGTACAACATATTGATTTGATATATTTATGTTGCAATATGATTGCCGTTGTAGAATTAACTAACACCTCTATCGTCACCTAACTATCATTTCTTCTAGTGGTGAAAGAATTCTTTTCATATTAATGTCAGACAACAACCCACAGATCCAGGAGCTCAGAGAACATCGACCAGTATAAATGCAACTACTCCCCCTGCACACACACACACACACACACACACAAAAAAAAAAAAAAAAAAAACAGCAACCACCACCAACATCACCACCATCACTACCACCACAACAACAAACTACACCTAAGCATATCATTTTACATTTCAAACTACAAAAAAAGATAAAGAAAATCCTGAAAGAAGCCAGAAGTAAACACATCTATGGAGGAGTAAAGATAAGAATTATATTTGACTTCTAAAAAATCACACAGACAAGAGAGTGGAGTGAAACCGCAAATACAGGGGGAAAAAAAAAAAAGAGGAAAAAGTACAAAAAAAAAACCTAGAAAATAATTAAATGTGTTTAAATAATTGAATTTTATTTTATTTTGTTTGTTAACCTTACACATGTTGATGGATGTTAATAAAGAGAACCGAGAATCGGTTAATTCCTGGACATTCTCAAGAATCTGTTTTCTCCCCATCTTTTCACTCTGGTAGTTTCAGCATTTTTTTTTTCTTTTCAGTTTCATCCATGGTCACTAGATGGCCATACAATATTTAGGCAATTTATAGTCAGATACTGGTGTCTAAATATAAGTAGGATAATATTGCTCTCTTGACCTAGCTGTTAAGCTCAAGAAAAACCTTCCAAGAAGTTCTCTAAGAAACCCCCCTCACTTTTCATTGCCAGGATTATTTCACAATGTCTTCCATGAAAAGGCTAATGAGACCACATGGAATGGTTCAGTCTTTTCCCATCAGGATAGGATTAAGCCCTAGAGAAGAAAATGACTTGAAGCTCTATGTTCTCAGTTCTCGCAAGGACAGTACATAAGCCAGCACCATTTCAGATACACAGGAGAGAATCTAGTTTATTACATAAAATAATTGTCTTTGGGAATTAGGATTTAACTCTCTCCCAGAACCCTGTGGGAAAAGGATTGTTTGTATTAATTACCATAATTTGATCTCAGAATTTGGGATGTGGGGCTATAAACATTGTCCCTGACATAGATAACTGCTAAAGTAATTTCAACTAAATTGAGCTTCCATTTGCATAGAAAAAAAAAAAAGGTAGAGAATGGGTATTGGGTAGAAAATTAACTTTCTTCCACATTTGTTTCTAAGAGTGATGCGTAATACATTATGCTGTGATATGCCACCCAGATACCCCTTCAGGACTAAAGGAATTATTCTGCCTGCTGTTCAAAATGCTTCCTGCAGATATCCGTTAACTATCAAACCTCTCTGGGAACTGTCTCAGCTAAAAAGATTTGTCTCACTTAACATTATACCCTTTTCCCAGTGAAACTTGCATCTAATGACTGGTTAATGCAGGCAAAAAAGACTTGACCCTTTTGCATAAATTTTGGACAACAACAAAGGGCAATTCTGCCTTCAAAGTTATCTGTGGTGTCAGATGAAGACTTTGCTGTACTCCATCACAGCCTAACTGTTTCCTGTACCCAGAGCCATGCCCTTGCTGTCATTTCCAATGGTGGTAATCCCAAGGCACACTCAAATCAACATCCTGCGTGCATTTCTGCATCTGTGTCCGTCTTTTTCCTAAATGTTTGGATGCCTTTCCCAAACACTTTGTGTCTAAATGTCCAAATGTAGAAAGGAGGCATATATATATATATATATATACATATATTTTTTTTTGGAGAGAGAGAGAGATATCACATCTAGCAACATGCCTGACACATGCATGGAAATGCACAAATATATACATTAGCTAATGCCGTTTTCTTGAAAATTTATATTTTAGCATTTTTATTTGCTTTTAAATAAATCTCAAACAATGTGTGCTTTGCTTATGATCACAAAGCCAATATGAGCTAGTAAATCTGCTAGTAAAATCTGCATCTTAATACAAATCTCATATTCATTTTATTATATCCACTGCTTTTCTGGTTTAGAATAAATGGTACAACTATAGGGGGAGAAATATGATAATCAGAAACTGAGAAGAAATAATTCCTAACAAAAATTGTAAATTAGAAAAATCTCAGTTACAAATAACATTTGACTCTAAATTAATTATGAAAACCAGAATAGAGGACTATAATTTTAAAATTCCTATAACACAAGTTTATTCATGTGATGAATATATATATATTCATGTGATGAATATATATATACATATATATATATGTATATGTGTAATGATGATATATATGTGTGTATATATATATATATATATATATATATATATATATATATATCTTGACAATTAAGTTTGCGAACTCATCCTAGAAAACGTACTACATACCTCATTGCTGAATATCTGAATATCACTATGGTCATCTGTGAAGTACTTCGCTTGGGAAGCTAGGCACTGACGCCAGCGCCTAGTCTACCTTCAAATCAATTTTGAAACTCTTTTTCTGGAATGGCCATCATAGCTGTCGTCGTATTACCCTTGATGTCCTGAATGTCATCAAAATGTCTTCCTTTCAATATTTCCTTTATTTTGGGGTAAAGAAAGAAGTCATTGGGGGCCAGATCACGTGAGTAGGGAGGGTGTTCCAATACAGTTATTTGTTGACTGGCTAAAAACTCCCTCACAGACAGTGCCGTGTGAGCTGGTGCATTTCCATGATGCCAGAGCCATGAATTGTTGGCGAAAAGTTCAGGTTGTTTTCATGTTAACTTTTTCACACAGCCTTTTCAGCACTTCCAAATTGTAAACTTGGTTAACTGTCCAGTTGGTGCAAATTCGTAATGATATCAAAAAAGGTTAACAACATTGTTTTGACTCTTGATTTGAACTGAAGGAAATTTTTTGGTCGTGGAGACTTGGCTGACTTCCATTGTGCACTTTGATGCTTTGTTTCAGGGTTGTATTGGTACACCCATGTTTCATCACCAGTGATAACACGGCCACAAACGTCATCTGACCTCTCCAAAAGGTCTTGGCAGACTTCAGCTCTCCTTTGCTTTTGTTCATCGGTGAGCTCCTCTGGGAACTTTTTTGCACACACCTTTCTCATGCCAAGATTTTCAGTTGAAATTTTCCTAATTGTTTATCTATCAATGTTTATTTGGTCTGGTATGCTCCTCACAGTCAGCCAACAATTTTGACGCACAATATAATGCATTTTTGCAATGTTTTCGTCAGTTCTGCTTGTTACTGGCCACTCTAACCTCTCTTCATCAGTGATGCGTTCTCTCGCTTCAGAAAAACGTTTACTCCATTTGTACACTGCCGTTTTCTTCATGGCGTTATCCCCATAAATTTGGACTAACGTGTCCCCAATTTCACTTCCACTCTTGCCAAGTTTAACAAGAAATTTACTGTTTGTTTGTTGCTCTAATTCAAGCTCAGACATTCTCATGATGGCACACAAAAAAATCATGCAACAATAATGAACTCCACTCAGCAAGACACTGCCACACATCGACGAGAACACAGCTGTGAGATACTGTTCATAACCAAGGTTATGAAACATGAAACCTTGCTGAGCTGTTTGTACAGTGCTGCCAAGGTAAGCACATGGTGGGGGCAAGTTTGTGCACTTCATTGTCAGACCTCATGTTGTGTGTGTGTGTGTGTGTGTGTGTGTGTGTGTGTGTGTGTAGGTGTGTGCATGTTTGAACATATTTACAAATACATGGTGGCTTCCCTTTTAATAAGCTTCTCTCATCCAACCTTAAACATTTCCTGTACTCAGGATTGGCTCAAACTTGAGTTTGACTTTTATGGAAGAGTGAAATCTCCCAAGTATTTGCCCCGAAAAGCCATACTAATTGCAACTCTCCAATGCCACAAAGAAGTGTTCCTAGTCCTCCTGGTATTAAGCACCCTAGGATTAATGATCTTTGAGGCAGTAGATATATCATATATGTATAAAACAACAATCATAGGAAACACAGATAGCCATGTCCAAGGACTTATCCACAGAGTTCTTATAAAACAATATGAAGCCAAAGGATAGATTGTTACATAAATTAGTCAAAGATGGCACCTGTTTATTGGCCCCTATGTTGTTTACTTCTTCATAGCCCGCTAGGATCATTAGTTGCAAGGCTGATGGCACAAAACTCAGGTTTTTAAACACCCAATTACTTGACCTATAGTACAAATCAGCAAAGTTTTAGCCATGCAGAGACTGCCTGCTTTCCATACCATGTGAAATTCTACTCAATATCTGCTAGTCATGGAAAAAACAAACTGTGTAACTATGTATAAAAGACCCCAAACTGCTGCTGTCCTTTGGAGCTGGTTCAGATTCCCTGCCTTGCTGCTTAGGTGATGTCATCTAGACATATAGGTTCCTTTTCCAAATGCCCTTTCCTGTGGGAGTTCACCTGACGTTTCCATTTCTGGGCTGTTGTATCTGGAATACCCTGTGCTATGAATTGATCTGTCAGGTAATCTTCTCCAAGTGACCATCCAACAAAGTTTACTGTGCAATACCACCTTCGCATGTTTGTTTGTTTGTTTATTTTTATCAGCTCCGAAGTCCTCAAACTTATCACATTCACTCTCAGCTTTCAACCATCCCTTCACTTGTGCATCATGGAGACAACCTGATTTTAGTACACTTAGCATAATACCTCTCCCCTGGCCAATCTCCCACATGAACTTCATTTATTAAAATGAGCTTATACACCTAACCACTGACTAAGAATAAAAAGTATTCTTATATTTTTTCTAAGCAGTGGATTACTATTTTCTGTTTCTTCATAAATGATAGTTTGGTGGGGAGAAACACAATTTACTTTTAAATCAAAATGTTAAGTACTATTTAATTAAAATATTAATAATAAAAGAGGGCCTACTAATAAAACTGAATTTGCAAAATTTCAAGTGTTTGTGGAATGCTTACAGGTGCAGCATCAAATGTTAGTTGCTTACCTGTCATAAGAGAAAAACCACAATAGTAGAGTAAAATTTATGTAAAAAAGTATTATTTTCAATGGAAAGCGGTCATTTCACTTATATATATACTTATGTATATATACATATATATATTATGGGTAAAATGAATGGAAGTGATTCTTAGAATTCTGTATCTGTCTGAATCATCTCCTTTTTCTCTAATAGTCATTGGCATTTAGCATTTTAAACATTGTGATTCTCAGTGGGCTCAGGGGCTGTCATATTCTCTTCTAAGACTACAAGGGTGTCAGAGTTTCAAGATAGCATTATTAGAATAAAGTCTTATACTCATATCAAGCATATCAGAAAATCACTGTTGTATAACAGCTTGAAAGCTCTGGGCTTTAAGTAGATAGCATCACAGCTTGTCAGAATCATCAACCACCAACTGGGACTGTGACATAAGAGTTTAAAGAAACACTGCTACCTTTCCAGTGCAAGGAATCAATGTCTAAAACAGTGGCTTTCACTGTCTTTTACATTTCTCTGAATTGAGTTAGTTGATTGTTTTACTTCAGGCAAAATCGTTCATAAGCTTACTATGAGTTTAATCATTGTATTCCTTTCCCAAATGCTAGCCTTTATAAAATAGTTTCCACTGAAATATTTCCTCAGTTCAAGTATTTGTGACTAGAGAACACGTAGTCATTTTATCTAAAAGTTTTTTAAAAGTAATTTAAATGATAACAAAGGAAGATTTCCTGTCTTTTCCAGTTTAGTCATCCGTAACCTCAACATCAGGCAATTGTATTGGGCAAAATGACAAAACTTATTTAATAAATTGTGCATGTCACTCCATAACTAAATTAAAAATGAATGGCAAATCATTTCAGTTTATAGGAATAGCCATTGTTTTCATTCTGCAATCTATTCTGTCCAAACATTTAATTGAGGGAAACAATTTAAATATGATTCTTCATTTGTTTTGATGCCACGATAATTACTTTAGAAGTGTTGAAATGAGGTAAGTTTTGAAACAAGAATTGTAATATTTATCTATGTACAAATGTGTCCTTTAACCTAGAAGTGTGTCCTTTATAATATTCAGTTTTGTAAGTTGTACCTGTGCTTTGACTTGGGTGATGCTATAGGGGCTCTACCTATATAGCCCTGAGTCCTTAACAATTCTGGTCCTGGACAACTCCTAGCTGCCACTATCTCTGTCTCTGCCTGAGGACTTTCTCCAGGGAAAGGGACTGGATTCCGTCAGATCTGGGAATTTACAACTGGGAGAAGCTCTCAAATCAGTTTATACTAACTTTCTGTCTCTGAACGGAGAAACAAATGTGTGTTTTTTCACTATTGGTACTGATTGACTTGATAACACAACTTTATTGGCTTTTTCCTTCTGTTCCAATTTCAATTTCCCACTGCCCTACTAGTTTTACTGCACCTCCAAAACAAGCAACTTACACTTGAATTCTTATCTCAGGGTTGCTTAAAACATGCATTTATTAGTCATTAGGTAGTGTTCTCTCCCTTACATCAAAAATTTTAAATTTTCATTTGTTCATTTTCAAGATAAATGAATTTCTCTATTCTCATAATAACCCAGAATAGATCCTCCACTCACTTCTTTTTATTTTCTTTTTTTTTTTAATTCAAGTTTATTGGGGTGAAAATGGTTAGTAAACTTACATAGGTTTCAGGTGTGCAATTCTGTAATACATCATATATATATATATATATATATATATATATATATATATCACATTGTGTGTTCACTACCTTCCATCACCACATATTCGATCCCCTTTATCCCCATCAATCACCCCTCTCTCCCCTTACACTCTGGTAACCACTAAACTATTGTGTATGTCTATGAGTTTTTGTTTGTTTCTTTGTCTTGTTCCTTTGTTACTTTCAGTTTTATATCCCACATATCAGTGAAATCATATGGTTCTCGAATTTTTCTGTCTGACCTATTTCACTTAGCATGATAATCTCAAGATTCATCCGTGTTGTTACAAATGGCACTATTTCATCTTTTCTTAATGGAAGAATAGTTTTCCATTGTGTATATATACCACATCTTCTTTATCCAATCATCTATGGAAGGACACTGGCTGTTTCCATGTCTTGGCCACCACAAATAAAGCTGCAAAGAACACCAGAGCACTTATATTTTCATGGAAAAAATGGTTTTAGATTTTTGGGGGGTAGATATGCAGGGGAGAGATTGCTGGATCATATGGTAATTCTATTCTTAATTTTATTATTATTTATTTAGTTTTTTATTAGTTTCAGGTGCACAAAACAATGTAATAGTTAGACATTTATCATTTATATCCCTCACATAGTAACAACCCCCCTCCCCCATCCACTACCCCTCTGACATTGCACACAGCCATTACATTTCTACTGTCTCTATTCCTAATGCTGTACTCCGCTTCTTGTAAATATATATATATATATTTACAAGAAGAAGTATATATACGTATATATATAATTATAGTTGGCATTCATTATTGTTCAACTTCAGCTTCAGGTGTACAGTCCAGTGATCAGGCATCTACATCATCCCTGAGGTGGTCTCCCTAATGAGACAAGTGTCATTCGGATATCCTACAAAATCTTTACAATACTATTGATTGCATTCCCCAAATTGACTTTCATTTCCCCGTGGCAATCTTGTGGTTACTCAACTCCAAAAACACAGACAACCCAATTAAAAAATGAACAGAGGACATAAAGAGACATTTTTCTAAAAAGGACATGCAGATGGCAAACAGACATATGAAAAAAATTTTCAACCTCACTAATCGTTAGAAAAATGCAAATAAAAACCACCATGAGATACCACCTCACCCCAGTCAAAATGGCTATTCTTAACTTTTTGAGGAACCTGCACACTGCTTTCCATAGCAGCTGCACTAATCTGCATTTCCACAGAATGTATGAGTGTTCCTTTTTCTTCCCAGCTTCTCCACTTCTTTTTAAACACCGTATTTCCCTCCAAGCTTTCTCATTTCTCTACTTACCTTCAATAATCTTGATAGGATTTCTAATAGAGGACCACATCCTCATATTTTATTTACTCTTCAACCCACTCCAATACAGCATAAGGATCTAATCCCTCCAGAATATCAAATGTGTTCTTACCAAATTAATTTTATTTTTATTTTCACTTTTTTATTTTTTATTATTGGAGAACAGTGTTTTTTTCCAGGATGTCAAGTTATTGTTTTTTCAATCTAGTTTTGGGGGACGCAGCTCAGCTCCAAATTAAGTCTTTGTTTTCTATCTAATTGTGGAGGGTGCAGCTCACTGGCCCATGTGGGAATTCAACTGGCAACCTTGCTGTTAAGAGTTCATGCTCTAACCAATGAGCCATCCGGCACCCCTAATTTTATTTTCAAATCCAATGAATATCTTTCTTTCTGCATCAATCTCAGCAGATGTTGCTACTATTGATCACATCCTACTTCCTGTGAACCTTCACCTTTGCACTTATATGTCTTTGAACAATTTGGGCATTTCCTCTTATCCTCTGATAATTTATCCTGATATGTGCATTTCACAAGCTATACATGTCTTTTTAAGTTTTATTCATTCTTATATTTGTAAATGGAGAACCCATTTACCCAGAGACTCCAGACAAATACTCATGAGATCTATATAACTCACTCTCTCTAAGTATCCCTTACGCTTTATGCATTTATGCAACCCTAATGAAACAAACAAACAAAAAAACCCCTTCTATGTTTATAGCTAGCACTTTCTGTATGTTCTCTAGCCTTTTAACATCTTCTGAGCCTTATCATAAAATTCTGGAGCAGGTCACATTCATCTTAAGCCTTAATGACAAAATGAATTTCCAACTGGTATCTGATTCTGTGTTTGCAGCCTCTCTGTATTCTATTCTTAACAAAGGAAGGAGAGTGATTTTTTTATTTTTTATTTTTAGCACAAACCCAGTGATGTAAGGATTCAGCTTTAATTCATCTCCGTAGCCTGAAAGTCCAACCAAACCTTGTTTTGCACTAGCTTTCAAATATAATTTCTAAGACACTCTACCTTTTCTGTGTAAGCTTTTGCCACACAAAGTGCAATCAGGTATTGTAAGACTTTTAAAAAAAATATAAAATATCAAAAACAAATTATATATGAAAGTGAATACTAATTTAGAATAAGATAAGAAATCAAAATAAATTACATATTTTTGAGGACTTACAAATTCTAAGAACATCACATAATACAGAAAAACTATACAATATTATTATTAATTAACGGCTTGAACTACTCTATAATATTTTTTCCTGTGTTTGACTGTTAGACACACTAATTATGTTTTCATATCACAATATTTTGTAGTGTAATTTTCTAAAGAGATACTAGAAAGACAATTCAGTTTCACATCATGTTTGATATTTGTTCTTGATATTGGTATTGTATGATTCATAAAGTATAAGAATATATACACAGACGTAGTCTGGTTTGTGTGCCTAACAAACAAACAGATTATGATTATTTTAATTTAAGCTTACGCCAATCAAACAAGAAAAATACATAAATTATGTGTTCATACTTTTATATACTGCAGTATCAGTTCCTAACGGTGAGAACTTCCATTTTAACTAGGCATCGATGAGAAGTAAATCTTCCATATTATGCTAGGTCAATTTTTCTGCCAATTGCCTCCTACCTGTGTTCATTTCAAAACTTGCTTCTCTTCCATTGTTCCTCGTTCTTCCAGTATATAATGCCATAGCACACATCCTTTTCAAGTCATAGATGTATCCACAAAATGGATGAGGGATATTCCTAGAAGCCATGTCCATGCAAGGATGGTTAGTAGTAACTTAGGAAACTGTGACAAATATAATTATATATAATTGGAAATTATAACCATAATAAATATAATTGGAAAAATAATATATAGTAAGTTATATAGATATATATATATGTATACATACATGTGTGTACATATGTATATATGCATCTATCTATCTATCATCATCTATCTATCTATCTATCTATCTATCTATCTATCTATCTATCTATCTATCTATCTATCTATCATCTATGTATCATCTATCTATCTATCCATCCATCTACTTTACCAAATCCAAACTAAATGTATCACCAACTAAACCTCCATCCACTGGATCCCAAAACTATTTCTTGTAGTTTGAATATTAACCTTAGTGCTCCCTCTCCTTCCTTGTAAGTGACTTCCCCCAGGTAGTCAGAGGTATCCTCATTGATAGGAGGAAAAAGAGACTTTTAATATGTGAACCGAAAGGAAAAGGGTTAGTAAGTTTCACTTCTTGACACACAACCAAGGCATTTGAAAATGGAAGGGTAGGCCTGGGGGAAGTACTACAAGAAGTTAGAAACCTAAAAAGTGAAATGGAGAAAGATTAATTAAAGCTGCACAAAGTTTGTCTCCATTGAAGGAAACAGTAATCAATAAACATATGCTCCTGAATTTTGGGTGTAAGCCTAATGACACAGTTATGTGCACAGCCTATAATTCATTCAACTAAAAGGCATGTCCATCGGCCACAAATCTTGTTGAGTACCATTCAAACTATCTTGTATATAAATTATTTGAGAAAGAGGGCTGGGGGTTTTGACAAAGAGTTGTGTCATTTGTAGTATAGTAAGTTAAAGTCCTAGCAATAATATTTTTATGGACTTGGTCAAGGGTGAAAACTACTGTCATATAATTCATCACTTTTTGATTCTGGGTTACAACTATCTACTAGATGCAATCACCTTGAGGGACAAAGATAATGTATGACAATCAATAAGTATTTGTAGAATGAACGAATGAATACTACTTGTCTCCTTCATAGTCCGGAACGTTTATGTTTGAAAATAATTAGACAGTAAGTTTTAGAATATGCTCAACATAAATTTGAATTATTGTTATACTGTTTACTAATCTGTCTTATTCCCAGTTGGGATAAATAGAAAAGAAATAGCCAGAGATGTAGTGATCTAATATGAGTAATAACATTAAATATAAATTATCTAACTCTCTAATTAAAATATAGAGATTGTCAGAATTGATCAAATGGCAAGACAATAAAATAAACCAAATTAAATATAATGTCATAAATAGTTTAAATGTAAAAAACGAAAACCCATACATAGAGCTAGAGATTTCAATATTACTTTCTTAATAAATGAGAGAACAGTGAAAAAAAAAAAAAGAATGAGGGCATAGATGATTAAATAGCAATATCAATGAATTTGACGTACTAGACATGTACAGAACACAACCTAACCAGAAAAGAATATTCATTTTTATTGTACAGAGAAGATTTACCATAATAGACCATATTCTAAGACATAAAACAAGTGTTAAATTTAAAAGGATTTAAGTCATGCAAAATATGTTCTCTTACTACAATGAAGTTTCATTGGAAGTCAATAACAGAAAGATCTCTGGAAATGTTTCAAGTAATTTAAAACTAATTAACAATGCTTAAATAATGCATGGATCAAAGACAATATTGAAAAGGAAATGAGAATATTTTTACTAAATGACAGTGAACATGACATCAGAAAAGAAAGCACTTTGAATTGAATAGAAACACATAAAAAATGTAGAATGCCATTGAAGAATGATGCAGTAGAAAGTTTATAGCAGTAAATGACAATGCTAGAGAAGAAAAATAGTTTCATACCAATGATTTCAACTTACAATATAAGAAACAAATAAAGAAGAGTAAGTTTGACCTAAAGTAAATAGAATAAAGCAGATGATAAAGATAAGATTTTAAAAATCACTGAAACAGAAACAGAAAGACATTAGATAATATAAATTATAACAAAATCTTGTTCTTTCAGAAAATCAATGCAATTCAAAACCCATGGTCAGGTTGATGAGAATAGAGGTTAGAAGACAAAAATTACCAATATAAGGGATGGAAGAGGTAATATTAGTATAGATTCTATGGTTGTTAAAAGCATATCTTAGTAAGTTCAGCTGTTATAACAAAATATGATGGACTGACTGACTTACAAACAACAGAAATTTATTTCTCACATTTCTGGAGGCTGGGAAGTTCAACATTAATGTACCAGCAGATTCAGTATCTGGCAATAGCTACTTTTTGGTTCATAAATGGGCATTTTTCTCTGTGTTCTCACAGGGTAGAAAGGACAAGGAAGCTTGTGGGGTCCCTTTTTTAAGGGCAATAATCTTTGATAAGGGCAGAGCGTTTATTATCCAATCACCTTTGAAAGGCCTCACCTCCACAGGCCTCACATTAGGGATTAGCTTTCAACATATGATTTTGGGGCAGGCAGCAGAAATATTCAGCCTATAGGAGATACTAAGGACATATTATGAATAACTCTAGGTCAGTAATTCTACAAAAAAGACAAATTACCAGTCATTCAAAACAAAATAGAAAATCTGAATAGTCTCATATTGATTAAACAAATTAAAATTGTACTTATACGCCTTTCGAAAAAGAAAATTCTAGGCTCACATGGCTTCACTGTGTGAATGCTACCAAACATAACAAACCATCAGTCTTCCCAAAAATTGAAAACAAGGAAATACATCCCAATTTATTCTATGAAATCAGTATTACCTTGTCACCAAAATCAAAGACAATATAAGAAAATAAAGGTACAGTTTATTATCCCCATGAACACAAATGTAAAAATTGTACACAAAAGTTATTTTCAAATCAAATTCAACTATAAATAAAATGGACAATACATTATTATGACCAGTTAGTTTATTCCACTAATGTATTCCACTAATACATGTATTCCACTAATGTAAGGTTTATTCCACTAATGTAAGGTTGGCTTAACATTTTTAAACAATTAACCAATGTAATCTACTATAATAGCAAACTTTAAAAGAAAAAAAATAAATATGATAATCTCAAGTTACGGCATAAAAAATATGATCAATTCTAACATCCATTACTGATAAAAAGTCTCAACACTATAGTGTAGAAGGTAACGTTCTTAAGCTGAAAAGCGGCATTTATGAAAAATCTATACCTGACATCACTCCAAATAGCAAAAGAATGAATAGATCCAAGATAAAAAATAAAACAAGTATATTCATTCTCACTACCTCCACTCAACATTATGTTAAAAGTTCTTGTCGATGCAATATGGCAAGCAAATGAAAAACAAAAGGACATCCAGACTGGAAAGGAATCAGACAAAAACCTGCTTTTATTCACAGATGACATAAATGACTTTCTGCTAGGGGTGATAATGCCACCCAGTAGGCATTTGGCAATATCCAGGGACATTTTTAATTATCACAGCTCGTGGGGTACTATAGGCATCTAGTGGGTAGAGGCCACGGATGGTGTTAAACATGCTCGAACGCACAGGATATCCTCACATAAATAATTATGGAATCCCAAATGTCAATAATGTTGCTATTGAAGAACTCTGTTCTAGTAGAAAATATAATGGGATTTACAAAAATGCTAGTAAAACTATTAAATAATTTTAGGCCAATTTGATAAAAGATCAATATACATACATCAATTGTATTTATATATAAGAGCAATGGACACTTGGAAATAAGAAATTTAAATTATCACTTACCAGGGCATCAAAAAATATGGAATACTTAGGGATGTAAAATGGTAAAAATACTTAGGAAATCTGACAGTTTCTTAAAAAGTTAAACACACACATGTCATATGACTCAATCCCAACCATTCTTGTCCTAGATATTTATCCCAGAGAAAATGATTGTATATGTTCCTACAAAAACTTGTACGTCACTGTTCGTAACTGCTTTATTATAGTATTTAAAAACCGGAAATTAATCGAGTGCCCATCAATTGGTGAAAAGATAAACAAATGCGGTAGGAAGGTCTGACAATTAAGTTCACGAACATGTTTAAATGATGTCCCTAACCTTTTTTTGTATCAGAAGGATTATTCATTATGAATTTGTACCAACTGGACAAACAGTTAACTAAGTTTTCTATTTGAGAGTGCCAAAAAGGCTGCATGAAAAGGTAGATGATCTGAATTTGTCAGACAACAATTCACGGCTCTTGCATCACAACAATGCACCAGATCACAGGGCACTATCTGTGAGGGAGTTTTTGGCCAGTAAATAAATAGCTGTATTGAAACACCCTAGTATTATTGTGCATTTTCTCCCACATTTGCATGAAACCTTAAAATACATTGTTTATTTTTAATTTAAATTGTCAATTATCTTTTAATATTCTTGAAAAGAACATTACAGAACAAACCTGAAACATATTTTATATTTACCTACATGTTTATAATTTCCTACATGTTTTCTTTTATTTTGAATATTCAGATTCAGATTGAATATTCAGTATGATTTTTTTCTAGTTCATAACTATAAAACTCATTTTCCTTATTGGTATAAGGTGGATGAGGTGAGATCACTTCTTATTTTTTTTAGGTCATCAGAAAAATAAAGACTACAGAAGAGTGCAATAATTTGAAATACTTTAAGTCATAGGAGGTAAATGATTTCAATGTTAATCTACAGTCACCATGGCAAGAATGATATATTTCATTATAGGATATGCTTCACAGCTTGTGCAAATGACATGAAATTTCTTCATTTTTAGTAGCGTGGCCTCTCTAAAAGACATTTAAGGCCTATATATATATTCACATAGCATTTCTATTGTGCTTTCAATTAGCAAAACATTCTAAACTCTTCTTAGTCAATGTTTGAGGAAATCTTAACAGGTTAGATAAATTACTAATAAGAATATTTTTATAAATCTTGAATGTATATTTTGCAGTATAATGAAAATATCAGCAATTTAGTAAACATGCCAAGCATTTCTAATAAGAAATACATTGTTTTTAATACTATTGAAGAAGTATGAAATAACAAAGCAAAGAGAAAATCCACACGCAAAAATAGTTCTTAAATAGTTCTCTTTATAATTAAATTAACCTCTCTCCACTTGTGTTGGACATATCAAGTTTTACAAATGACCAGCTATTTAGAAAGAGAATGGGAACAACTTCTTGGTATCTTTCATTTTTTGAAGAATAGATGGATAATTCCCAAAATAAGTGATAAAAGGATAATATTACTAATAAGTACTTGACATAAGCAGTATAAGAGAATTAACAATAGTCAATTTTTGAGTGCTTACTATGCTGCATTATGTGCCAAGATCTTTATAGAACTTAATTAATTTAAATTTAAAACATACCTTTGAGGAAGACACTGCTACAACTCTAATACATGGATGAGGAAACTGAGTGGCAAAGAAGTTAACTAGTATATGATTTCAAGTTAAAAATGGGGGAAATCATGGTTTAAATACAGGTAAATGGGAGACAAAGATCACATTCTTAATTATGATGCTTAACTGTATCTATGAGACATAAGAACAGCAAATAAAATAAATTTACTATGTCTAAAGTCCAATCTTGGCTGATCTACTTTCATAATGTTCATATTTTAATAAGGTTTTTAACCTGAAAGCAGTGCCAAGTTCTTGGATGAAAGTAATATGCTGCTCAAAGCATTACAGCTGTGCTTAGGCATTCAATCCCTAAAGCACCAGAGTGATTGTCACTATTTCATGTAATTATCTGCCTTGGACACAGAAAGAGCTGAAAAAAACATCCATCAAATGTCTATTTTTTTTCTATGAGCTTAGGACCTTCTGACAATAGTTGTACATTTCAAGCGATGGCTCAAAATCCCATGATACTGAAGAGGAATCTGAAAATTGACATTATGCATTTTACCCTACAGCAGCATGCCTTTTTATATAGATGACTTCATCTATTTCAAAATGTGCTCTAATTTAAATATCCTCCTCAAATGCCTTCATATATGGCACCTATTCTTAATTTAGGACTAAAATAAAGTTCTTTCCGTGTGGCTTCTGTAGGGGATGTTTTTGGAAAGTAAGGTCAAAGACGAAGTGGAAGTTCCGTGACCTCTCTCTATCCCAGTTATTTGAAACACATCCTCACAAGAAATTCATGTGATAAACATAAATATTCACTGTGAAAACTTTCAGGAACTCACATGGAAAATAGTTTTAAAGAGTGGAAACTTTCTTGAACTTTTAAGGTCACAGATAAAAATGTTTTCTTACATATGTAAGGTATGTATCCATGAAGATATCAGGGCATAAAGTAAAATACAACGGAATACAGCTAAAAATTTGAATAAATTCTGGTCTTTATGAGAAACACATGCCATTTTCAAATACACACACAAAAAGTTACCTAATTCAAAAATATGAAAGGGTCTTTTGTAAAAGCACCTCATTTAGAATAAATTAAAAAAGTATATATTAATATAGTCATACCAAAGATTTCATTGGACATAAAGAATTATTTTTTCAATATACTTTATTTTTAGAGGAGTTTTATGTTTACAGCAAAATTGAGAAGTGCAGTTCCCATATACCTGCTGTCTCTACACATGCATGACATCCCTCCCTAGAGGTACACTTGTTATATAATCCATGAGCCTACAATGACATATGTTTAAATTAGAACTCACTCTTGGTGTTGTATACTCTATGGGTCTTGATAAACGTATAAAGATATTTATTTATACTATTTATTATCATAAAGAGAAGTTCCACTGCCATAAATATCCTCTGTGTTCTATGCATTTTTATTTATTCTTTGACTATTCATTCTTCTCTATCCCACAACCCATGGCATCTATTGATATTTTTACTCTCCCTTTAGTTTTTTTTTTTTTTCTTTTTTCCTAGAATGTCATGTAGTTGGAATCATACAGTATTATAGCCTTTTCATATTGGCTTTTCTCTCTTAGTAATATTTGTTTCAAGTTGCTCCATGTCTTTTCACATCTTTTTACATGGAATGCTATTCCATTGTCTGGATGTATCACACTTTATTTACCCATCCATCTAATGAAGAACCTCTTGGTTGCTTCCAAGTGTTGGCAGTTATGAATACAGCTGCCATAATTATCCATGTGCAGGTTTTGTGTGGACATAACTTTTTGTCTCATTTGGGTAAATACCAAGGAGCATAATTGCTGGGTTGTATGGTAAGAGTATGTTTAGTTGTGTAGAAGCTACCAAACTTTTCTCCAAAGTAGCTGTACTAATTTGCATTCCCACCAGCAAAGAGAGTTCCTGTTGCTCCCCGTGCTTATTCCTGTTGCTCCCCGTGCTTACCAGCAATTGGTATTATTTGTGTATGTATTTTAGCCATTGCAATAGGGACATAGTGGTATCTCATTGTTGATGTAAATTGTAATTCCCTAATGACATGTGATGTGGAGCATAATTTCATATGTTTATTTGCCAACCGTATCTTATTTTGTGGGGTGTCTGTGTGCCTCTGTGTATCTTTTTGCCCCCCCAGCTTTATTGAGATTAATTTACATAGTTTAAGATGTACAGTGTGATGCTTTGAAACACACACACACACACACACACACACACACACACAAACATATAGCAGAATGTTTACCACAACAAGGTTAGTTAATACATCTTTTCCTCACATAATTATCATTTCGGTAATTCAGTTACTGTTATGGTGAGAACGTTAAAGCTTTACTCTCATAGGAACGACCAAGCATAAAATATAGTATTATTAACTGTTGTCACCATGCTGTAAATTAGATTCCCCAGCACCTACTTATCTTATAATGGAAAGTTTGTACTCTTTGACCAACATTCCCATTTTCGCCATCCCTCAGTCCCTGGCAACCACCATTCTGCTCTTTGCTTCTATAAATTTGATGTTTATAGATTCCACAGATGAGCGAAATCATACAATATTTGTCTTTCTCTGTCTGACTTATTTCACTTAACATAACACCATTAACATAAGGTCCATCCATCTTGTTGCAAATAGTAGGACTTCCTTCTTTTTTTTACAGCTGATGAATATTCTATTATGTCTATATCTATATTTTTATCTATATACATCTACATCTATCTATCTATCTATCTATCTATCTATCTATCTATCTATCTATCTATCATCTATCATCTATCTATCTAATCACATTGTCCTTATCCATCCATCTCCCACTGGATGCTTAGGTTGTTTCCATGTCTGGGCTATTGTGAATAATAATGCTGCATAAACATGGGAGTGTAGCGATGTCTTTGAGGTGGTGATTTCATCTTCTTTAATTATACACCCAGAAATGGGATTGCTGTATCATATGGTAGTTCTATTTTTAATTTTTGAGGAACCTCCATACTATTTTCCATAATGGCTGCACCAATCTACATTCCGACAAGCAAACAACAGGGTTCTCTTTACTCCACATCCTCAACCTCATTTGTTATTTCATGTCTTGTTAACAATAACCATTCTAACAGGTGTGAGATGATATCTCATTGTGGTTTTGATTTGCATTTCTCTGATTAATGATGTTGAGTATCTTTTCATGTATCTGTTGGCCAGATGAATGTCTTCTTTGGAAAAATGACTATTCAAGTACTCTGCCAAATTTTTAATCAAATTGTTTTTTTTGCTGTTGAGTTCCATGAGTTTCTTTTATATTTTGTATATTAACCCCTTATCGGGTATACGACTTTTAAGTATTTTTTTTCTATCCTATAGGTTACTTTTTCATTTTGTTGATGTTTTCTTTTGCTTTGTAAAAGCTTTTTATTAGGGTGGTGCAAAAGTAATTGCAGTTTTTGCATTTTTTAAAATATTTTAAACTGCAGTTACTTTTTTTTTTAGTAGAATAAGATTTTTTTAAATTTATTTATTAGTTTCAGGTGTACAAGACAAGGTAATACTTAGACGTTCATCATTTATATCCCTCACACTGTGAACCCCCCTTCCCCCATCCACTATCCCTCCAACCTCGCACCGAGCCATGACATTATATATATAAAATTATAGTTGGCATTCATTAATGTTTAGCTTCTGGTGTACAGAGCCATGATCAGGCACCTAGAGTATCCCTGAGGTGGTCTCCCAAATGGGACACGTGTCCATCGGATACCCAACAAAATCTTTACATTATTGATTACGTTCCCCAAATTAATTTTCAAAAACCCTGAGGCCCTTTTGTGGTTACCAACTGTTTCCTAATCCCCTCACCTTTCCCCTTATCCCCCCCCAGCCCATCTAACAACTCTCAGTTTTTCCTCTTTGTCCCTAAAACTGTTTCTGATTAGTTAATTCACTTATTCTTTTCTTTAGATTATGTTAAGTGAAATAAGTCAGAAAGAGAAAGACAAGTACCATATGATCTCACTTATATGCGAAATCTAAAGAAAAGAATAAGTGCAATTACTTTTGTACCAACCTAATAGTATGATGTAGTCCCAGTGATTTATTTTTTGTTTTTGTTGTTTTTAATCAGGTTGTTTGTTTTCTAGAATTTTTGAACACCTTGTATATGTCTAAATTTTATGTGTTTAGAACTTTATAATCGTTATCACATATAATATGATACAATTTTGTTAAAATATGTGACACTCTTATGACTGATAATGTAAAAAATTACACTATATCTGTATGAATAGTCCAGGTAATTACAGTTGGATAAAATAAAGAAGTAGATTCCATCTAGCCTTTCTAGTTCACTCCAGTTCACTTCCATTAGGAAGTCATGGTGCTATGAGAATATATCCTATGATTTTTAATATAGAATTCACAAGTAACTGCCTTATCCTGGTCCTGGAGGTCTGAGGCTATTTAATCTCAAATTACTAACATATTCATTGAAATGGAAATATAATTTCCTTTTATTTTTAACCTTAATTTTGGAATTAGAACCTAAATAAATTTGTAAATTGAAGTAATACTTTGTAACACGTATCAAACTTATTTAAACTTTCAAATGTGTTAACCAAGTAACTTTACTTCTGGAAATAAAATTAGGAAATGAGCTATGTGGTTAAGAATTTCTGTTTATAGAGTTTCATTGTAGTGTTATTCACAATGATGATGAATGGCAAAAATCTATATAGCAATATTAGGAGATCATTTAAACTATGCGAAAGATTAATATTATTCATCCTTTGCCATTTTCTACTAAATCACATGCCCAGGAAAATGTTTATAATACATGTTGCTAATTAAAGAGCAGGTTTAGAATATATAAATTATGATTCCAAATTTGATAAAAAGAGGCAAAAGAGCAAGAGGAATAGCAAGGTGTGGGGGGTGGAGGAAAATTTTAAAATTAATCTTACGCGTGTTGATCATTTTGTTATGTTTTGCTCATTTTTGTTGTTATTGTAAATATAATTATTTCCTCAATTTAAGTTTTGAATTCTTCATGCTAGCTTATGAAAACACAACTGATTTTTGTATTTCATCATGCTATTTCAAAAACATTTTTCATCTTGATTAGTAGTACAAATTTCATTTTCATTTCAAAGACCAGCTTGAAAACAATATCCACTTTGATACATTTTTTGAAAACTCATCCTTATTGATACATGCCTTCATTAAATTCTCAAGGATATCAATCATTACCATCACGTGTATTAACAGACTCTACGATATCATCTATAGTTTCTATTTGGTTCACATTTACCTTTTAACTTCACTAAAACTGCCAACTCTTGGTGCTGAAAAACAGGACTCAGTGAATAGTTTAGTATTGAAGTAGTACTGCCCTAATGAGTGAAGCAATGAGGTATTATTCCAGAATTTTTTGATCGACAGGAAGGAAACATCATTCATGAATGGATAGATTCCTAAATAGAATGGAAAAATAAAAGTAAATGATATTCAATGAAAATAACTGAAGCACAGGACCTCAGGACCAATAAGTAGAAATCATCTAGTACAAAATATATGGGAGAACTACAGCTAGTTGTGCAGGAAATCTGAAACAAGTGATGACAGAGCTTCCCTGTATAGCATAGAACTTTATATCTAAGACATCCATGATTCCCAGTTTTGATTTAGCACTCCTACTATTGGTTAATTATCCTCATAACTGTACAGACAAAGATCCTCACAGACTTTCCTGATATTATCAAGTTATGTTTCTAATCCCAGTACTCTATCTTCATACACTATGTCTTGGATAATAGTGAAAAGGTTCTGGGACTTCTTTCTAAAGATGAACTGTGGTGTTTCCTGCTTTGGTGCTGTCTAAGTTCCCTAGTGAATTAGAACACTTGGACGTAGTATAGGTATCAGACTATACAGCAAGCTCCTCATGTGAATCCTTCGTGTGCCAACTCTGAGAGTTACTGATGTAAACTTTGAAAGATGCAAAAGGAGGACATGATAAAACGAAGACAGGCATGTTTTTATGGAAAGTGAGTATGGCAAGTCTCACCTTCAGAAAATGGAGTTTGCTTCTTACCAGACAGTGAGGAAGAGAACACATAAAAAAGACAATGAGAAAGAATTGCAAGGTAAGTATTTAGTGAACAACTAAATTACTGCAGTAACTTTGATCAATTATTGTTAAAGTTTTCAATCTTGGCAGTTTTATAAGGCAAATCTTAAACTAATTTACAATTAAATAAACTGAGGCATAAATATTACATTAGAGTACAACTATGCTATCTAGATGTAGGTGGTTTCAGGATCCCAAGGTATTTTTCCTTAATTCTAGGAGATAGAAATGGATATGATTTTATTTTCCTCCACAATGAAGGTAAGTGCATATTCACCTATTCTGGCATTCTTGACAAACTTAGAAAATGTCTTTGTCATGCCCCCAAGGAAATCTCATTAAGTGTTCATGGACAAAAGGGTAGACAATATACTGAACATGCCTTCTGGTAATTGCTCTTATTTTAGATTATCTGGTAGCTTATATTTAAATATAGATCTCTGCTATGAATTTGATGTATGCAATTGCTTCTTACAAAAGGAATAGAAATACCATTGTGATAATATGGCTAACTGTCAGACATCAGTTGACAGTATTTTTCTCTTCTGCGATACAAAGTTTTCATGGTATCTCTTGTTATATTTGTATTCAAGGTAATGAATCATTTATATTTGCTCATTTACTCTTTATCACATAATAATAGAAAGGGACACTTTTAATTAAAAAATTGTAATTAAAAATATAGCATATTTAATGCATTACATTAACACAAACAGTGCATTTTTTTCCAAAACTTTTGACAAAATTTAAAAACTTTTTTATCACTATAATAAACATAATAAAAAGAGACCTTTCATATTTGAATAATAATTCATTTAGTTCAAAATATGTGCCAGGCACTGTTGATATTCATTGTCTCATAAAAAATAAATTTATAAAGAGATCCTTTAATTTGATCTTCACTTAATTTTCTTTATTTAAAATGAATAAAGTAAGATTTAGCCTCATTTAATTTACTATCCTTGGCTAAGGCAGGATATAGGCACAATTCGTCCTTGCTGACTTTTTCTAATCCTATTTTTACTTTTTCCAAATGTTGGCTTTATCATTAGCTTGGTATCAAGATGATTGACGATATGCCAGATATCCAATACAATGTGCAGAAATCAGAAAAAAAAAATGTCCAAGTTACTTAATGGAGTGAAGACATTTTACCCAGATTATTCCCGAGTGATATTGACCCATATGTGATTAGCAAACTTAGATCACAAACACTTTCTCAAACCATTCACCAGTATAGGGTTGTGAGCACTATAATTCACTTGGACCAATCAGAATTTATAACTGAAGTTATAAGTAGGGTCAGCCAACCATGAGTCACCTAAATGATATTGGGATTTTGTTAGGAAGAAGGAACCAGAGAATTTCTATTTTAAGTAAACCACTAACAGTGTCTGTTACATTTGTCTTCTGGGGTGAGAAAAAGGTAAAAGAGAATGAGATACATACTCTGAAAGAAAAGACATGTGAACATTTGTGTTTGTTGTATGCATGCATTTGTTGAAAACATATGATGGAAAAATAATAGAAATTTGAATAAGATATATTACTTATTAAAAATAAATGAAACCATAAATTATATACACATATTTAGAAATGTTTTGTGCTGATTTTTTTTTTTTTGATGGAAAAGGAGAGGATGTTTTTTATTATGTTTTAATTTATCTGTGGACACAAGAACTCTACTTGACAATTCAAGGGAAGTTTTATTATCAAACTATTGAGAGTAGCCAGAAATTTCAGATATTTTACTGTTGTTTATATTGTTAGGTTGTGTAGTCCATCTTGTACCCTTTGTGTAACTTTGGTAGGCTTGATTAGGAAAAGAAGAACAAATCTAAAAGAAAAATAGGACTCTATGTATCCTCATAGCACAGTGCATATGCAGTCCCGGTTCTTGAGATAAATTGAAGTGATAAAAGTTCATAGTGGAGGGCATCAAATTAGTTAATTTAAGCCAGGCTATGTGGTCATAACCAATAAATCCAAAATCACAGTATTGTCAGGCAAGAAAGGCTTATATATTATTCACAGATAATTGTCTATAGATCAGAGGAATGACTTAAATCTAGTGACTTAAGTTTCCACACTTTGCTCTTCATTGATGCCACAATCTCAATATTAGGAATTCAGATAATAAAGAGGGGAAAAGAGAGAAAATGGCTTTTAATTGCTTCAGCTGGATACATATAATTACAATCCAACCAAAATTCAAAATAATCTGTGCGGTAAAAGAACATACATGGGTAGTCAATGTGCTGCATTAGAAGCTTTGGCTGGGTGGGCAGGCTTGAGGTTTAAGAGATTAAAGAAGGAAGGGAGGAAGCAAGAGGTAATATTAGATTTTATAAAAGTATCCCAGTATCAACGTCTTATCTCTTGAGTGATTATTCTTCCATGCTTGGCTGCATGATTTGCTTTGACCAATGAAATGATATCAGAAGAAAAATCACCTCTAGATCCAATGAGTACCTCTTATAATCCACTCATGCCGTGATAACTGAACAGCTCCAGATAGTCTGCTTATTCAATATTGACAAAGAGTCAACTGAGTGACCTTTTGGGCTTTCCTTTGATGATTTCATGTTTTTTATAATTGTCTCAGCAACATCACAGACACTCGTTTCTTCCATTGCTCCAGTGAATGTTAACTCACATGAAATGTGGAGTGTGGGGGATGGGGAGGGGGTGATTCTTGAGGGTTACTGGACCCACACCAGAACTTCTGATGAGGTAAACTGAACTTAGTGAGCTATTATGGATCTAATTTGTTCCTGTTCCTACTGAAGCTGAAGAGCCCAGAGATTATCAGCGAATTCTGGGCAATGCCTGTACTAGAGTTCACTTGGTTAATGTGTGAACTCGCCGTGTGAGGACAGGCCTGGCCACTTGACATCTCTGAGGTTCAGTTTCTTCAGCTATCAAATTGGAAAAATAATATCATTTAATTCAAGGATTGTTTTGTTAAGACTGTACCTGAGTTATGCTATTTAAGTTGATGTCTCAGCAAAGTTAAATGTTCTTACATAGAAATAACTACATGTGCTGTAAAGGAAAACAATTATTTGATTAATTTAATATTTAAAATATAGATTAATTAGAAATACCACTTAATGTATTTCTAGGATCAATGTCTTCAAAATTCTTTATAATGCAAAGATTGCAAAGGTGACCTGGATTTTTGTAACTGGATGCCACTAATATACTAATATATACATGTCTTAACTAATAAACATGTCCTTATTTAAAAAAAAAATATTTATTCCCTTTTTTAGTCTAAGATATTTATCTTAGAAGCCAAAAAGTTTAGATATTTTTTGATAAGGGGTCTGTGTATGTCAGCTATGTAAGGGTTTGGTACTTGAAAGTGTTGTTGGTTTTAGAGGCATATTTTTATCTGTATTTACCAACTGCAAGATGTAATATGTCACTTGACCAAGTCTTAAATCCCCTTCAAAATGTATAATGTTAGTGGCTTGAGGTAAAGAAAAAAAAGAAACACCGAATCCTATCCCAGTTGTACCTTTAAGGCTCATTTATACATTGAAAACAAATTAAAGGTAATTTAATTTTGGATTTACTGCTTTTTCAGACTCAGGGTAAAAGTATCACAAGATATATTTTTACAAAGGCGACTAAACCAGTTGGAGTTTATAATGTAATAAAATAACAGAAATTACTGAGTGTTTAGGGGCAACAAATGGCAGTGATCTCACCGTGTTACCAAGAGGTTTGAAATGTTAGAGAAATTTTGGTATGCAGCTATAATTGATAATGGGGAAATACTCAATGGAGACATGAAAGAACAGAAATGATGCGCCGAGGACCGACAATGATTCAGAAGTCTCTAGATAGTAGGCCCATGGTAGTCCTTTGCTTTGAATTATGTTTCTTACACGAGTCAGAAAAAAAAAAAACAAACAAACAAACAAAAATATCACTTATTAGAAGAGCTAATCACAAATAAATTTGTTAGAAATAAAATATAAAAATCTCTAGTAAGCACACTTCATGAGGATTGCTATTTTAAAAAAGTATTTGTTTTGCATTTTAAAGAAAAACATAAGATTCTGTTCAAGATTTTTCATAACATAAATTGAAAATGCAATTAGCAATGTTTTTAAAAATTGAGTCAATGTCAAAAGTAGATTATTCTGATTCTGTTTTCTTCCAAAAAAACTAAGTAGTTCTGAAGAATATTCAAATTCATCTTTATAATAGAGAAATATAGAACATATATACATAGTTGCATAGGAACCTTAATATCTAATGGAAATTATATACATATAACAAGGATAATTATTGTCTTGGACATACAGAATGGCATTTCAGAAATCTAAAATGACACTAAAATTATCCTAAAATTTTCAGCTCATGTGAATTCTTTCCTTTTGCATTTTTTGGTCTCAAAGTGTGTATCTACTAGCTAAATAATACTGATTCAAATCCTGAGCAGCAATTGTGTTTCATAGAAAATAATTGTGGAGCTTTAATTGAGCTAGGACTATCATTAACTAAATCAGATGGTATCTGCATTCAAATCTTTTCAGTGTCATTTTATAAAAATGTCATGTATTTTGAGAACTATTTAAATAAATAAACTGGACAACTCAGATATTTGACAAATTTGCGGAATCCCTTTCTGATTAAATAAAACCAAATAACCAAAAATTATAGATATATTTTTGATTAAAGTTATCAAACATTTTTTTACAGAAAATAGAAAGTACAGCCACATTTTTAGAGGAAATATGAATTGAACGTAATTCATTCCGAAAGTAAACAATATTTATTCATTGATTAGTTAGTGGCTATAAACTAGCAACTTAAATTTTCTTAGGAGGCTGACTGCAAAGCAGATTGTTAGTTTATATAACAATCAATGGTAAATGCACAGTCAACAAACAGATATTTATCATGTAAAATGACCATAAATATACAGAAAATATGTCATAATAGTATATAAGGGTAAGAAAAAAAGTTGTTTCAGGTTATAGACAATTTAATTACAGACATCATGGGCCTAAAGAAAATAAAATTTTATTACCAGTATCTTTTTTTTTTTCTTCTCATCAAGAATGCACTGAAGCCTTTATCTTTTAGAGACAGCTGGGATTTGAGTCAGAATACTTTAGCTCAAGAAACAGTTCTGCCTATACATTATCTCTAATTCATTGTCCAGGACTTTCCCAGATACAATCCATGTTTTAATGTTATAATGTTTCGTTTTATAGTATAAGTCAATATTGTGCATAAAACAGAATACAATGTTTTGAAAAATATTTGGCAATATCTCTTTATTAAACTTCAACTTCATCTAAATTATTTAGGTCGTATAGGTCAACATGCTAACTAGTTATTCAGGTCAATATGCATCAAGATTTTATTAAATTGTTACTTAAAGTAAGAGATTAATAATATGCATACTTTAGAATTTTTATTTACTTTTCTAAACAGTCTATTTGTTGACTTTTTTCTCTCTAAGAACACGTCACTGCATGTATTCTTTATTTCAATAAACACACCAGTTAATTAAAATTTCTTTATATTTTCATGTTTACCACTCACCCTGTGCAAAATGTCATCACCCATATAATATCATTAAGATACACTGCTGAGCTTCATTATAGAGAAAATAAAATGTATCATTAAACTATATAATTAAAATATTAATTAAAATAAGAAGCCACATAATCAAATATAGCTAGAGGAATTAAAGGGTAATGACTGAAAAAAAAAAAAAAAAAGCAGAAGACAGTGCTAAAAATGTATGGATTCTTTTACATGCTCAAAAATTTTGTAGTAGCAAATCTGTCTCTTTCTTTAGCTTAGCTGAATAGTGCGGACAGAATATCCCACAAAGCCTTGTAGTACGGAATCACAGACTGTAGTAGATGGATCGGGGATTTAGAGGGCAAGGGAAACGCTTTAAGTGAAAGCACCAATTTATCAGCCTCTGACAAGCCTGAGTCTGCAGGAAACGTCAGGAAGGTGGGCAGATAGCAAATGGCAATGAAACAAGACATGGGAAACTGAAGATCTGTCTTCTGATTCCACAGCTAATTAATCGACAAAAAGGGGAAATTCTTGTAACTTTTATTGACGCATTGGATAAATTGTATGTTAAAGCTTATATATTCCACTTTAATGTATTTAAGTTTATAAAACAAAGTTTTACTGAATTTCACATAGAACTTCAATGTAATTTTTCTTTAATGCAATGGATTTTATCTCTAAAAGTCATACAATAATACATTATTGACTTTAATGTCAGTCTTATAAAATATTACTAAGTCTATCTCAAATGACCATACAATTTAAAAATTATGCATCAGATTTATACGAAGGGAAATAAACATTTGAATCTGTTTGACATTATTCTAATAGCATAACTGACTGACAGTATTTATATTGTAGATCAATTCTAATATATTTTAATATATACCAAAAAAAAATCAAAAGCCTTACTACAATTTCATGCCAAACATATGATTCATTACTTTGAAAATATTGCTTCATTGTTGACCTATACATGTTAAATACTAATTGATTTTGGAGATGTGCTGTAATGCACAGGCCATGTTTTGTACATGTAAAGTCTACATATTTGTTTTGACAAATAAATTAAGACAAATTTCCACACATTAATTTCCTTTTTCTGAATTTTTTTAAATCAGAGTAACAGAAAATTACACTGCAGAGCCTTTAAAATTTAAAGCATATTTTGTGCCTAGATATCACGTGGTAAGAATCCAGAACTATCAATTTCAGAAAGTCAGAGTTATGATAAAAAAACCCTTTTTAATATTCTATTTTTAATACTAGTCCCACTACCATCCCCACTACTGCTATTACTACTACTTACTATTAGTACTACTCATCTAACCTTCAGTGATGTAATGTGTCACATAAGACTTCAAGAAAAATGTTAGTTTTTAGTTAAAACTTTCATCCTTAAAACATTTTTGACAATGCTTTATAGTTGTAGGATTGTGTTCTTGGGATATTTGAGGATTGTGTAGAATATTCTTCTTAAGAAAAATAATTTTTTAAAATAGTAATATGGGATATTACCGATCTATGACAACTTAAAAAAAAATCAGTGTGGGTTTCATTGAACAAAATTTTTAAATGTATATATGTTATTCTGAATAGAATTTCATCACTATTATATATATATATATACATACATATGTATATTTATAATTTTGTCCACTTTTTTTTTTAATTTGGCATTTTGCTGCTAATTTTTGATTGCATTGTTTTCATGTAGAGAAACTTGGCCTGAACAAATTCTGCTCTTTGATTTTACATAGGTTTTCTTTGAGGACAAACATGTTCAGTTTTGAAAAGTTGCCATAATAGTTGGCAACAAATGTGCATTTTTATATTTGCAAGTTTCCTATCTATGCATGAAACATATTCAAACACATTAATTTATTTTTAAATTTATATGAGCCTATTGCTATTTACATTAAGAAAATATATTTAAGTTTCATTTTATATATATATATTTTTTTCCCATGTTTTTACATAAAAATATTTTTGTTTATATCCTAAAATATGTTTCTTTGTACAGAAATATCAAATATTAATCATAGATTTTACCCATGATCCATATAAAATTATACAATTACTTTTATTTTTTAATTTAATTTTTATTACATAATGATTATCCTGGTTTCTTAATTTTTTTACTAACTCAGTATTATATCCTTGCACATGTTTTTTTATTTTTCTGGGTCATTTAGATTTAGCATTTTTTTCTTAACACATTCTAAACAAAAGTTTCTTTTACTCTGATTTTTAAAAAAATCAAGAAAAGGAAATTAATGTGTAGAAATTTGTCTTAATTTATTTGTCAAAACAAATATGTAGACTTTTTTAGAGAATATAAGACTCTATGAGAAAAAATTAAAATACAACCTGATGATGACAGAGCTTTTCCATTAACAGAGTCGCCTATAGAGCATGAATTACGTTAATTCTGACAAATAAATGATGTCTGACTTTCTCTTCTACAAATCAACTCTTGTCACATTTTCCATTGTCGTACTTTGAATTATAGCAAGAGATTATTGCAGCAGCACTCCTCATGCATCAGGAGTTAAGACATATCAAGCTTTCCCACTGATGTAATCAATTGTAGTGCTTCTTGGGGCTTTGAGCTTTACAAACAATGTCTCCTAAAGAGGGGACTGACACACCAAGTACTCTTCAATAAGCTGTCTACCATGAAGGGCCTTCCTCCTCTTCCGTGCTAGTGCCTTAAACAAGTGGACATAAAAATTATTGGCCTTGCTTCGTATCTGTGTTAGTTGGATCAGCAAGGCCTTACTCCGGAATACATTCCAAAAACAAAACCAGGCACATTTTCCTCATAAAAGAGTATGTTGCCTAAGGGCCCTATTAAATTAATTTACCTCTTTCTTCTCACTCCCTGCCAAACTCATGCTTCTCCTCTAGAATAACAGCATGTATGAGCTGGGTAGTAATAGAATGTAAGAGCTGAAGGTCTGCTAAAATTGGCCTGCATGACCACAAAGGGGAATTCCTGCTGTTTCAGACAAACAAACAAACAAACAAACAAAAAGTCTCCTTCGAATTGAATAGTTTTCCTATCTTCTTTTGTCTTTAATAACTTGGCATTTTTGAAGAATACAGGCTATTCATTTTGTAGAAAAGCCTGTATTTGGGTTTGCCCGATGCTTTCTGTTCCAACTGTTTTCTCAGATTCTGTATTTGTCAATTTAGCATCCATTCATCATAGGTCAAATTATATTAACGACATTTTCTTACTTTCTGTATTCTTGATGCTGGCATTTGCTGCCTCACTAACTAGGGAAAGACTGCCCCTCTCAGGGCTAGCGGATTCTTAGACAGCAGAAGGCCTTGCCTGGGAGCATGCCTTTCACATGAAAACTACAAATACTGAGCCCACACCACCAATCATCTCCTTATCAAACTCACGCACCAAGACATTAATTATTTTTCTTGCCCTAAATCATCCAGGACCAGGTGCCATGCAACTAGAGACCATTCCTATCACCCAAAGTTTGTTCAGGAATTATTCAAATTAGCGACTGACCTAAATTGTTTACTCTGTTTTGCCTTGCCCTTCCCGTGGAAACTCCGTTAAAGTCTCTGTCCTGGCTCCTGCTTCTGTCTCCTAGGCAATATTCTTGCCCTGTGGACCTGCATGGTGTGACATGCCCCTTCTCTCAGAAACGTAAGTAATAAAAATCTTCTTTTAATGGTGTTGACCGCTCTAGGTTGTCATTCAGTCACCTCCATAAATTAAAATTCTGGGAGAACAAATGAGACAGCTTCCTCATAAATAGATTTAGACTATGCATTTGGGGCAGGAATTACATAGAGAGGATATTTCCTTCCCAGAATAATTTATCACTAAGCTCTTGATACCTATCCCTCTGATTACTAGTGATGTTAATTTGATCACTCGGTTAAGATGGAGTCTTCCAGGTTTTCAAATATAAGGTTTTTATTTTCTATTTAAAATTAGTAACTATCTTGTGTGTAGTAAATGTGAGATTCACGTAGTATTTCTTATCAGATCTCACCCACCAGGTTGACCAGCCATCAATGACTTGCTTGAAATAATTATTACTATGATGATCACCAATGGTATCAAATATCCTTCCTCATCTAATCTACCTATGGAGATCAATTTACTTTTCAATGTCTAGCACCATATAGCTACATTTATAAATCTTTCCTCTGCCCCATACAAATGACATTAATTTTTATTTATGCATCTGTAATTTTAACTTACAGCTTCCACACATATATTGATTTGATTTCATTTCCTGTGCATTTTAAATATTCATTTGTTGGATTATGATCTTGCTGTGGACATATTTTTTGTTTTTCCTTAATCAAATATCTGATGTAACACATAGTAGGTAATGATAGTTGTTTTAAAATGTATGCAAATTTATTGATACTCCTTTTTTTCAAGAGTTCTAGCCAGTGACATGTGAATGAAAGTTATATGAGCTATTTTTAACACTGGCTCATGAACACTTGCCAGGGACAATCTTCATGTTTTCTACTTCTACTGATTTGTTGTACATGATCACAACAAATTGGAATTCAAGTCTGGAAAATGACAGAGATGTACATTTGAAGAATCCTGTGTTCCTCAATCACCACTTGAGGTGAGCTGCCCATCAAACAGGAACAACAGTAGGCTTTATGTAAGTGAGATAAAAATTTCTCATGTCTGTTTCACCCACTGTACATTTCAGTAATTGTTTTCTTTTTCTTTGTTTTAAATAATTTAAGGAGGGTGCCACTCACAGCAGCCCATCTGGGGATTGAACCGGCAACCTGGGTGTTACTAGCACTTCGCTCTAACCAATTGAGCTAACCGGCCACCCTAGTTTTCCATATTAATTTGCACGGAAATAGGACTTGGGTTCCAAAAGAGGTGAACAATCAGAAAAGGGTAAAAAAAGAATGAAGTTTCAGAATATATGTTATTTGTGACTTATGAAAGGAATATTCTACCGTGCATAGAAATATATCTTGAACCTGTAATTTTGGATATAGTGATAGACAAGTTAGGTACAAAGTACCCAGATGAATAAAAACCAACTAGAAAAAAAATGCATTATTCATAACGTCTATTTAAATGTCAAACTATGGATATGCCAAAATGTATCTGAATTCTAAAGATATTAAAGATAATATTCAAACTAAAATTTTTGCCAGGCATATTTTACAAAAGATCACTAGAAAATACCATAATTGAGTCCAATAGTATAGGATTCTTAAAAACATATCTGAAATGGTCAGGTCCCAGGCATGTGTTCAGTAACGTGATAAATAGAACTATGTTGACAACTTTGTGGAGAAATCAACTAATTAATCATGAAGAAATAAAAAAAATAGTCACATAAATCCATTATTATTCTGCCGGTAACAGATGAATAGGATGAATAGGATATATACAGGCTCTTTCTCTATGGTGCATTGCTATGGTTTAAATGTTTATATCCCCCTAAAATTTGTATGTTGAAATCCTACTGCTCCATGTGATTGTATTAGGAGGTGAAGCCTTTGGGAGATAATTAAAACTTGAGGGTGCAGACTTCATGAATGAGATTAGAACTTAAAAAAGAGGCTCCAGAAAGATCCTTCGCCCCTTCTGCCATGTGCAGGCATAGTAAAAAGGCACTGGCTATGCATAAGGAAGAGAGCCCTCATCAGAACACAGTCTAGCTGATTGCTTTATCATGAATTTCCCAACTCTGAAATGTGAGAAATAAACGTTGGTTGTTTATAAGCTACCCAGTCTGTGATATTTTGTTTTAGCAGCCTGAAAGCCTAAGACATGCTCACAATCCTAATGGACTTATGTCTTGAAAATAGACCTCAATAAATCAATAAAATAAGTGAATAAATGAGTGAATGAATTACTAGCATTAACATAAATAAAAATGGAGAAGAAGGCAGTGATAGTAAAATCAATGGTTAGTTCTGTGGTAGGCAGCCTCAAAAACGGGCCCCAACGATCCCTGCCTCTTGGTATTTACATTCTTGTGTAATCCCCTTCTCTTGAATGTAGGCTAGGCATATCGACTCATTTCTAATAAAGAGACATTATGACATGTCATTTTCTAGATTAGGTTACAGAAAGATTGTAGTTTCTGATAGGCTTTTCTCTAATTTTCTTATTTGGTTACTTTGTAGAAAATCAATTGACATGTGAACTCAACCTTGGAGAAGCACATCTGGCAAGGAACTAATGCATCCAGTCAACCACCATTGGGGACATGAGACCTGCCAACAACCATACTAAGTTTGGGAGCAAGTTGATCTTGATATAACTGCATCCAGGACCAACATTTGATTGAAGCATTGTGAGAGACCTTGAGCCAATGACATCTAAGTTCTTGACCCTCAGAAAATGATAGATAATAAATGTTTGTTGTAGTAAGCCTCTAAGTCTTGGAGCAACTTGTTCCACAGCATTAGTTAACTACTATAACTACCTGCCTCATTTTTATCTAGAGGTAACTCCTTATTTTTAAGGGCCTGATGAACAGCAAATAAAAGACTGGGCCTCGATGATATTTAAAGTTATCACTTTATCCATTATAGTGAATATTACCAGTAAAGTATATTTTTCTTTATTTATCTAAATATGCTAGGATATGGTTATCAAACAATAGTACAAAAGTGTGCTCTATTAAATAACTAAGCATCACTTAAAAAAACTCAATCCTGTGAGGTTCTAATTAAGTTAATACGAGCTCGCATATATGAATATGGATATTTAAAAATATTCCACAATTATTATGGTGTAGAGTTAACTTTGAAATGTAATGTTAAATATTTTATGTTATTGATATAATGCATAAAATTCATGAAAACATTACAATATACTTTTCCTGGAACGTAAATATTACAAAGTCAAATGCAATGCATGATAGTGTGTTAAAATAGCTTTCCATATAAAAAATATATTCAGTTGGTTTCAACGTAATGCCCAAGTTTGTAGCAAAACATTGCTAGCCTACCAATCAATAAAGTAATTTAAACTGAACGCCTGTCAGGTTCTCTGTTTGATCACATAAAATCCCTCTCTACCCCCAACAATCATTGTCTTAGGTATTTTATATTAAACTGGGATTTGGAGAAATAAATTTCACCCCAGGTTCTATAGACAGAAAATGGCAAAATTATTATTTGTGTTTGGACACATCTAACCCCAAATGTACTACATCTTGTAAACTATGGAGCACTGTGCTTAGTGGTGTTAGGTACACCGTAACACTGCACAAGTATCACACGACAACTCAGATTTCCATTCTGTTGATTGTGTCTTGAGGCAGAGCTTGCTGTGTGGATTTATTATAAAGCAAATTTATATTCACCTAGAGAGCTACTCGACTTTCCTTTCTCAGTAAATGAGACTGTTCCTGAACCTCACAGTGTCTATCATTTCAAAATAAGGAAGAGAAGGCAAGGGGAAATGTAATGTTCAAACAAGAACGTGAAATATCTCAAACAATTACCATCTGCTTATTTATCCACACACACACAGAGAATATATTCTCTGATAACAATGCAATGATATGGCAGCAATGAAGATGTCCCACACAGATCTCCTGCTGTGGGGAGGGAAATGACAGAAGGCCCCAGTTACCATGCTGATGAAGCCTCACTCCCTATAGGCTGCTTGAAAATAATAACTAAGAGTAGCAGTATATATTAATGCAGATCCATACTTACAGAATGTAAGAGCTCTTTGATCGGAGACTTCAGATCCAGAACTGAATAATTTTTAGATCTGTGCTACAGTCTGAGTGCCTTCCTACCCAACCCTTCTCTCTCACTGTCCTCCACAGAAGTAATATATGCACCGGGGTCTGAAGGTTTTCCTCATCATCCCTGGCTTCCTCCCTTTTTTCTGTCAGAGGAATTGTCCTCAATAAATTTTTTGTCAGCCTAATCCAGCTTGGGTGTCTGCTTCTTAGAAGACCCTAACTAAAGCAAGTGATGCCAAAAAACATCCGGGTGGAGGGGCATGCCACAGAGATGCAATGATTCAGATATTCGAAAAGTTTATGGGGAACTACATCAGCATAGACAGTGGAGTTATCTTGTTTCTGTTAAATTGTGCTAACACTCTGCTGAAGGACAGTAAGAAATCTAGAGTTAATATGCAGTTATTACTCGCTGTGTGCCCCAGAAGGGCTCTTCTGTAGTTTACCAAAAGGCTACATTGAAGATTTGATAGATCTGCCATTTCAGAGACATTTATATGCTCAAGCCAAAGCAAATTTGTTATGGCAAAATCGTGACCTGGGTTTGGACAAATCACAATCTTCTAAGCATATGAGTAGGATAGACAACATTTGGATGGCTGCTCCTGACAATGTTGACTCAGAGCCTATAGCCACGTCCTAATCTTCCCTAGTGTGACATACAACTTCTGCCACAGTGGAAGATATATCAGCTACTTTTCCCCAGTAGGGGAACAGATGCCACACTGAGGAATTTTCTCTTCCTCCTCTTTTAGCCAACAGGACAAATAAGTAGGGTTAAATTCAGCATAAATATAATCAATCTGCCAAGGGAGGAAACATTCTAGATACTAAAGATAATGTGGGAATTATATAGAAATACTGGAGGGGCCAGAGAAATTTCTCTGGAAGGACCAGAGAAATACCCCTGGGGCTAAATTTTGAGGATGCTTGATGAAAGGGACCAGAATGTAAGACTGGATGATCAAGAACGTGGCATTGTCTTTGGGTGCTAGATTTAATCTTCTTGTAAGTACCTCAGGCAGTGGAGCAAACTCACTGCTAACATGGCTTGTTGAAGTCTGGGAAAATAAATGGCCACTGCTTAAGGAAGTAAAGATGATTGGCTTACTCAACAGATAGTAAAGACAGAATAAAAAGGATGAGCAAGCAGAGATGCATATCCTAGGAGAGACCAGAAGACTTGCCAGAGGATTATTCCAGACCACGGACCTTAGGAAAGTGTGGGTGAGAGGGATTTCAGCAACATTGACAGCAGAAGAGGCTGGCTGCCTTAATACCCACAGGAAAGTTTTGCCTCCAAAGAAAAAGGGGCCAGAGGACAGCATTCACCTGGCAGAAGCCAGAAGATGGTAGTTACCATAACAAAGCCCACAGGACTTCTTATGATGGGCATGGAATCAGGAGGGGTAAAGCTGTCAGGCAGCAACAACAACAGCAGCAGCAACAACAACAGCAGCAACAACAACAAAAACTGATGAATATATAATAAACAAAAGGAAAAAAAAAGATGATAGAATGGAGGAGCATGACAGAGGGTAATTTCTCAAATAAAAAATCACAATCTCTTATTTAGTTAGACATAAACCAATTTTCAGACCTGGAGCCCACTGACTAAGGAGGTGTCCATAACCCTAAAAGAAAGAACATGCAACTGTGTATTGTATTATATTGGTGTTATGTTATGTTATGTTATGTTATGTTATGTTATGTTATGTTGTGTTATGTTATGTTGTTATGTTATATTATATTATATTATATTATATTATATTATATTATATTATATTATATTATATTATATTATAAAGACCTAGTCTTATATTGTAGTAAAATAAGACTGGGTTCTTATATTGATTTTTTCTCCAAAAGATGCATTAGAGCTGATGGTCCAATTAGGTCTTATTTTCGGGGAAACACAGTACCATGATATTCTTCCTGGAAGGGGGGCCTATGGCCATTTATGTGAGTGATTGTATACTGGGGAAAGGGAAATAACCCAGGTATTTTAAAGACTATTAGACGTAGGGACTCTATTGACATAGATACCTAGAAACATAAAGCATTATAATAATGCCTGTTTTTAGGGTTGGGGGCTCACCCTGTCCAGGTAATAAATAGAGACCTGACTAAAGTACAGTTTATAGTGTACACAATAATTCTGCAGACTTACCCAGTGGTCATTGCCCCAGTCCCTGTGTGCATAATTAGAATATTTGGCATTTGTAATAGCCTGATGTTGGGTTTTTTGATTTATGGGATAAGACAAGGGGCAACCTCTGAAACTGCCCCTCACCAAAGCCAATATAATACTATATAAACAAAATAGTATTGAATCCCAGGAGGGATGATAGGTTAGTGTCACCCTTAAAGATATAAATACCTAAAGAAAGTAGGAGCCTTGGTGTCTATTATATCTCAATCTAATTAACAAGTCTGACCTTTCTAGAAACTGGTTGAAACCTATACAATGATTCTGGATTACTACAACCTTGACCAAGTTGTATCCCGATCACAGCTGCAGGGCTGAGTACGTTAACTTTGCTAGCGTAGTTTAGTAAGACCTCATATACATATATGTCCATTTGGTTTGGCAGATGTATTTTCCATTTCAATGAGAAACGAGTATAAAAAGCAGTCTGTAGTCATGTGAGACAGTCAACAACATTCATTTATACTTTTGCCTCAGGGTTATGTTAATGTTCCCACTCTCTGTCATTACATATTCTCGAGAGATCTGGACCACCTGGACATCCTACAGAACATTATGCTGAACTATTACATCAATGACATCATGTTGATTGGAAAGTAGGAGCAAGCTTGTATTCTAAAGACCTTTAAACACATGCTTTCCAGATGGTGGGACATATAGCCTATGAAGATTCATGAAAAATTCATGGACCTAAACCTTTTCAGTTTAGTAACACTGTTCTACTCCATACCCAGGTGACACAGAAGTTAGCTTTGTGTAAGGCCAGGTTTAGGATTAAGCTCTGCAGGAGATTCAGATAGTGATACAAGCAACCCTGCCACCTGGGCCATATATTATGTAGATCTATAGTGTCGGAGGTTTCAGTGATATAAAAAGATACTATATGGAGCTGAAGGCAAGTCCTAGAGATAGAATCCAAATGCAGGCCTCTTGGATTCTGGAACGAGTCCATTCTATCCACAGAAGACAATTGCACTATTTGTAAAATAGCCTATATTACTGAGCTCTTCTAGAAGAAATCAAACCCTTGACCGTGGGAGATCAAAGATCTGTGTTTCTGAGAGTACATGTTGGGAGTTAGGGTCTGTTAATGTACTAAATTATAAAGTGTGTTGAGCCCAGAAGCCATTCATCATATCATGAAAATGGTACATTGAGCCCAAGCAGGACCAGAGGACACAAATTAGCTACACAAGTCAAGACAATCCTGTCATCCATCATAGGTGCAGCAGTGTTCCTCATTTCTATAGCTGTTTGGGTGGGGGTGGAGGGTATATGACCAACTGAAGGAGGAATACATTTCCTGAACTTGGATTATGTTTGGTTCACACAGTAATTGGGTACAAGCTGAAAAATCACCAGTGATTTAATTATAGCTACATTCATACCCCTTCTTAAAAGAGAATGGAGAAGGAAAATCTTCTGAAAGAAAAGAACTATGAGTTCCTTTACTATCAGCCACTCTGGAATGGGCATGATAGACACATAAAATGAGTGGCCACAATGGCAGTGACAGAGGATATGTAATGGTCCAGCAGGACAGATTCTCATTTTCAAGGCCAATTTTGGTCCTGCTACCTATGAATTTCCAACTTCACAGAAAAGAGAATGACAGGGAATGGACCCATGACCTTGGGATACATTAGTTGTATCACATACCTCATCCTCCAGAAATAGCCAGCTTCACGGAATACTAAAGTTTCTTTTTATAGGTACATATGGAGTTCTATCTCAGAGGCAATACTGTGAAAGCATAGGGTGACATCTTTCCAGATGCTGCAGTATGTGCATTAGAGACTTCCATATGGTTCTATGACCTCAAAAGGAAGAACATCTGTGTTTGGAACTCAGTGGGTAAAGCAGGACTGTTCTTTCTCAATCAATGAGTAAAGCAGGAGTGTTCATCCTTGTAAGAATAGTAAGTGATGGTAAGTGGGTCATTTTTACCATCACTCCAAATGGTCTACTAAGATTTGGGGGCTTCCTATCCCTGCAACTCAGGGCTCTGTGGATTTGGAAGTCCTAGTTCACAAAGGGGGCACTCACTTGCCTGGAGAATAGCAAGGGTCTTATTAAAGTTCATGCTGTAGCTGCCATTGGAGAACACTAGGATCCATATATATATATATGGACCAGCAGATGAGAAGAGGAGTCACCGTCCTGACAGTGTAACTGACTCAGCAGTAGATGAGAGATAGCCCTTTAAACAGTGGGGCAAGAATCTATGTGAACTATCTGGAGCACAATCCTTTGTCCTGTTAAACCTATGAATACACATGTGCACCACTTCCGGATTAAGAATGAAAGAAGGTTTGAGTCATCATCAGTTAAGCCACCAAGATTTGCAGAAGGGGAATTAAATTAAAATGGAGGAGAGAGAAAATGAGTAGTACTACTTTCAACCCCCGAAATCAAATGTAGCCATAGGGTATATAGTTCTTCCCACTCACTCCCCTTGCCCTGAGTTGCCACGGGAATCAAGGAGGAGCTGCTCTCCAAACTTGTGTGGAGCAACAGACCTGTGTGACACAAAGTATGGACTCTGGCAGGCATAAAATGCACTACTGTTCACTCTCTGAATTTAGCAATGCATTTGCACTAGGCTAGGTGTACCACGGTCTATTCCCAGCAAGTGACTGACTGTGTAGCAAAGAAACAGATGAAGGTCCATTTCAGCAAGATGTGGGACTCTTTCTACTGTTGGCTTTGGCTCAAGGACTCCCCACTGGTCTGACTGAAACTTCATTATAACCGCAAAACACTCAGAGACTCTCCCTACTCAACTTTCCTGTTTTCTCTCTCCTACATGGTGGTCAAACCTGTACTGCAGTCTGGAATCATTTCCAGCCTCCCTGACCATCCCTATTTTCCCTCACAGGTATTTCTCCCAATAAATCTACATGTCTAATCCTGTCTTTGCATCTGCTTCTCCAGGTACCCACACTACACAGATGAAAGGTTTACTCCAAAGATATCACAATCATTGTCGTAATTTCCATCCTGTTCTCTCGAGTACAGGATGGGCGAGTATTGGGTGAGTACGTTAATATCAACATATAGGGAATACTGTGTTGTGATTTTATTTTCTGCTCTCTTGTTTTCCTTTCTGTAAACTATTTTACAAAATAGGTATACAATGATAAAAAGTAAGCATATCTTTTTTTCTTTATTGTATTCCTGAAATTGCGTTCAGTATATTGACCTTGATTTGCTGACATTTAGTTGGTCTAAATTCCATTAACTATCATCATTTAGTTGCAAAATATCGAATTAAATATTGTGTGTATATTAACCTCTATGATATTTTAAACTAACATAACTTGCTCGACATGCTCCACATATTATTAGAGGAAAACATTATTACCCCAAAAGGTGAAAAAAAAACACAAAAAACAGTGTGTCATGTGTGAATGTATGTGTATTAGACTCTAGTATGATCTTCTAAAACACGGTCTATTAAAATTTATTCTTTCAATGTTTTATATCTATACATTATTCAATGTTTGTTTGGATTGCATATAATATTTTTGTTATTTGTATTTTCTTAAATAAAATTGTCTGAATAAAAAAAGATATTAAATCAAAAAGTGGAAAGTTTAGTAATGTAGTTGGACTTAGTAGTATTTGCAATTATGGGCTTAAGTGCTTCTAGGTATCTCTTTTTCTCTCTTCTCTTTAATTCTCTGAATAGATGTTTCCTTTTTTTCCTCACTGTATACTGTTTTAATCTTATGCTGCCAAAATCTTGAGATGTATGTTTTAACACTTATGCCACTTAAGGTTTTTGAAGAATTAAGTTTGGAAAGTTACAGAAATGTGCTCTAGTCGTTTTATCTTATAGCAGACACCCTCTCCTGAACCGAGAACTTGCAGTGAATGGGACTATGGTCAAATATGAAAGATTTTTCTAGAACCACACAGTTAGATACAGGAGTAGAACCTAGTAGAAGGGTTTATTCCAAGAAGAAAGAAAGAAGAAGAAGGAAAATAAAACAGAAAAAAATATTGTCCACTGTATTTTATTCATAAAAACATTACATTCTGAAATTTATGTAATTATTTCAGTTTAGGATATAATATACATATGTTAGAATATGACCTTTAGTCAATGTGATAAGCTAGATTGGGACAATACAGTTAAACTTAACTCAAATATGAAAACAAGTTCAGGTATGGTTTGATCAAGAAGGTTTGTACTCAACAGCAATTTGTAAAACTGTTTAGATGAGGGTTTTTCTTGAAAGAGGGGCAAAATAATAACATTATTATTATGATTCAGGCTCATTAGTCATTCTCATATAAAGCAGAAATCATTCTAAGTTGCAAAATATTTATCAAATACAGTTAGGAGCCTTCCACTGATAAAGATCTAAGCACAGAAAATCATGTGATTTTAATACCTTAAAATCCTACCAGATTTATTACATCTTTTTCTACTATTCTGTATTGTCTATATCATAAAACTCATCATATCATACTGAAGTTATTTATATATTTGCCACCACTGCTTGACAGTGACTTTCTTGAAAGTAGGGGCACTTTTTAATTGATATCTCTTTTGATATCTGTATTTGCAGTTTCTAAAATGCATAATATAGTGTACACTCTGTAAAAATTATTTTTAATAAAAAAGCAGAGATTTACTACTAGATATTCAAGATTCATCATTATGGGGGAAAATAGACTATGAAGAGAGGGCAGACAATCTATCTAAAGGTTTTTAGGTCCCAAACAAGAGAACTTTACACAGAAGGGCGAAGAAGTAACACACTTATCGGAAGCAACATTTACAAGGAACAAGCTAAGACCTACTCAATACTGAGTCATTGAACTATTGACCACATCTAAGGTGAAGTGTGACTTGGGGTCTAAAGTACAGTTAAGCATTTTTGTGAAATTCAAAAAGGTACAGCTTCAAAGCTGACTGACACACAAGTGCAGAAAATTTCTTGTTTGTATACAGCAAACTTTAATTCCCTGCACTATAACAAAACTAAATTATATATTGTGATGACAAAATTGTTAAACTGTGTTTTCAAAACTATTTAGTATTTCAGTTATAAATATGTTTTAAATATAAAGTAAGAAAATCATAAAATAGCAGGAGGCAAAGCTATAGATAGGATAATTTAATTTTAAATGCCTGCTTTAAAAAATTACAAATGAAGTCAAATAATAGGTAAGACAAAAACAACTGGAAAATCTTTCAATTTAAAAAAAAAATCCTATACTTGATAATAATAGAGATAACTAGCAGAGTGAAAACTGTTTAATAACTTAGGTTAAAAATCTACCTATCTAAAATAATATGAAAACACAACAATATAAGAGAGAGGTGAGTTTTTGACATGAAATGTAAAAACAAAATGTAAAAAAGAAATGGGAGTGAGATACTGAAGTATAAAGCTATAATTGTATGCTTCATTTTTTAGAATAGTAGCCATAATTTTTTGATAAACAATGATAAGAAAAATACTCTAGGGATAAAGTGTTTATCCTTACAAAATAGGGAAGTTTTAATGGATCAGGTATTAGTCAGTAAATTACTTCCTTCTAGTCACTAAATGGTAGCCTGCTGCTCAGGAAGAATTAATTAGTGTGTTATGTCTTTATAACACACAAACTTATGTCAAATCATGAAATAATTACTACATAATTAGTTTTATTAATAATAGTAATATGGCCGTGCTATATTCAATAATCAGCAAAATTCTTCCAGTAAGAGTCACTCAGTAAAAATAAATTAAATACTTTGGAAGCTAATTAACTTTGTCAGGCTACTAAGCATCATTTAACATACGAAAGTTGCAATTTACTAGGTGGCACCATTTAGGTGGCAGAAGTTGACTTAAATGAGACATATGCAGCTCTGTAATTCAAAATTATTAGTTTTTGTGTCCTCTGAAACTTCCACTCTATAGAGGGCCTCACCTGAAAAATACCCTTACAAATATTTAAGGAAAATGCACTTTATTGTTACCAAGACTATAGTCTTCACCTCTGAGTGCTGAGCATGGGATCCGTTGGGTGGCTTCTAATGACACACTCAAAGAAGTATTTGGAACTATACCCATGACAAAATTAATAGAAGAGAAACTTCTGTGTGCCAGCACACACTTCTTCCACAAAGTCTTTCATTTAATTAGTCGTGTTCATTTACCAGTCACATTTTAGTAAAACACTTGAAACCACATATCACATAATAGTATAATACATGAAACCAGAAATCATGCTTACTTAGTCTTTTTCCTTATTTGTCACCATTAAGAAAAAAATCACTTTCAGTTTTTTCCTACCATGACCATGTCAAGAAGAAAATAATAATGATAATAATAATAATAATGATAAATCTAAAGAAAAGAAAACAGATAAAATGTAGAAACTTTGTTCTTTAGAGACATCTATACTGCATTTGAGTTTTTCCAAGGAAACGCTAAAGACCCTGGTATTATTTCTTGCAAAATAGAAGCAAATAGAATAGATGCAGATAACCCTGCCTTTTTTACAATACAGATTTTTATTTGCTCAGGCAACACCTTTGAATTATTTACATAGGGATGATATCAGAAAGCAAATACATATGCTAGCAATTGGTGAAATCTATGAAGTCAATTTTATTTTATGACATCTGTGTCTTTATGATACTGAGACCTATCTTTCAATATTTCTGAATGTTGAAATTATGACCATATTTTCTTACATGCCACAATACAAACAATGGACGTTTTGATTGCCTATGGAAATACAGGGAGTGGTGACAATGTAAAATATCATGTTCACTATATAATATACACATTTATAAGATTGAAAATTATTTAAATTTTAATAACATTTTGGGCAATTTATAAATGCAGTGAAGATGACAGGCTATAGTTTGAAAAATAAGTAGCAAAAAATACTTTGAAGTAATAATATAAATGAATGTACAAAGTATTGATTTGGGGAAATCTGGAATATGTTTCAAGATTTGTTTTAAAAAACATGTTACCATCAACATCCCCACATCTTCTAAAATAATAAACTCATTTGACCTCTCTCCCAGATACAGTACTTAGTTATTTCTCAGAAGTTTCTAAATTATGACAATAAAAGCCTTGATTATATTTCAAACCAAAACTTTCTCTTCATTACTCAAATGCCATGGCCAACACTATAACCCAATGACCAGTTGGGAATAAAAAGATAATACCTGGTGTGTAATCCATGTTTTCTTCCCTGAAGACCCCCGGGAAGAAATGATCTAGTCAAATCTAAATATGTTAACTGGATCTCTTGACAGTATTTATTAACAGATGTTTCTTTCTATGGAACACTTTATAGCAGAATATACTTGATCTGTCTAGATTACTTATGACAAACTCACCTGGAATTTATGGATTTCTGGGGTATGGTACTATAAAAATTTTTAGATATCTAATTATCAGCATAAAAGTGTTGGTATTTCTTGATTGCACTGATATTAAATTTAATGCCTCTTAGCTACAAACTCACCTTTTTAGACTACTCTGTGAAAATGGATCTGGGTCCTTTCAAATATTTGTTTTTCCTATGCCAACTTGGCATAAAGTTTTGTCAGAGCACACTGCAGGAGAAAATGTTTTGTTTCCTATTTCTAGCGGGCTGGCTTTGCAGATTTCTACAGTGCTCATAGCTTCTCTAGCACATAACTCTCCAGCAAAGGGCAGGCAGCAAATCTAGCAGCCAGCAGCTTCCTTTTCACACCTCCTGTCTCCTAATGACTTTCTAGAAGAGCCACACTTTCCCAGTGCCCAGCTTATGCAGTGCATAACAGCCAACAGCATGTAGCACACAACTGATTCCTCCCCGCAAGTCCCTCAACCATGGGCTCTTCCACAGTTCCTGGTCTCTGCAGTGAAGAGTGGCCAGCAGAACCCCACAGTGAACAGCTTTACCCAGTGCCAAGTACCAAGGTATGTTTCTGGAAAGTTCCAGAGGGCATAGTACCAGCAAGTTCTGCTTGCATGGCATCACAGAACTTCTGTCATCCAGTGAGCCATAGCTGTACCCTCTCCAACAGAGTTGGCATCTCATTTCTGAGATATGATGGTTCTTCTTTGGGTAGTCTAACTCATCCATAAGGTTAGTGATTGCTCCTTAAAACCATTATTTCCACATTTTTATTGCTCTTTACTTGCTAATATCACCTTACTCTAATCACTTGTTATAGTTGATTTTTCTTTATATTAAACTTACCCTTTTCAAACAACTATGTGGTTTTCTCTCCTGATTGGACCTAGAATGGTACAATGGTCTCTTTATGAAAATGATACATTAATACATCGTGTAGAAGTTTATATGTTAAAATGGACCAGCGTGTGTCTTAACATGACAAAGATCTGAAGTTATGGATCGGTCATCTCAGACTCCTCCTGCTTTGCCTGTCTTGCAATTATTTGTAACTTTTAATCTATTGGTAGAGTTTGATTCTGTGGCATGTTGTAACTTCTCTTTCATTTCTGATTTTGTTGATTTGAGTTGCTTCTCTCATTTCCTTATTGAGTCTAGCCAGGGGTTTGTCAACGTTACCGATCTTTTCAAAGAACCAGCTCTTTGTTGCATTATTATTTTTTCTAATGTTTTTTATTCTCTATTTCATTTAATTCTATTTTTTTAATATATTATTTCCTTCCTTCTGTTGAATTTGGGCTGTATTTGTTCTTTTTCTTTAAGATGTAAGTTCTTTAAGATGTAATGTTAGGTTGTTTTTTGGGGACTTTACCTGTTTATTGAGACAGGCCTGTAATGATACAACTTCCCTCTTATTACTGTTTTTGCTGTATCTCAAAAGTTTTGATGTGCTGTGTTGTCCTTCTCATTTGTCTCTATGTATTTTTGGATCTCTCCTTTCATTTTTTCTTTGATCCAGTCATTCTTTAGTATCATGTTGTTTAATTTCTACATATTTCTAGTTTCTCCTACTTTCTTTCTGCAGTTGATCTCCAATTTCATAGAACTGTGGTCGGAGAACAAACTTGGTATGATGATTGCAATCTTCTTGAATGTGCTGAGGTTAGTTTTATGTCCCAAAATATGGTTTATTCTTGTGAATTTCCTTGTGCACTAGAGAAGAATGTATAATCTGTTGTTCTGGGATGAAATGTTCTATATATATCAATTATTCCATTTGTTCTAATGTGTCATTTAAGGCCAATATTTCTTCATTGATTTTGTTTGGATGATCTATCCATAGCTGTCAATGAGGTCTTTAGCTCCTCTACTATAATTGTGTTTTTTCTTTTCTTTCAATTTCTCCCTTTAGTAGCTGTTTTATTTATTTTGGTGCTTCCTGATTGATTGCATATATATTGATAAGTGTTATGTCTTCTTGATGTATTGTCCCTTTATCATTATGAAATGTCCATCTTTGCCCCTTGTTACCATTTTATCTTGAAATCTATTTCATTAGATATAAGTAAAGCTACATCTGCTTTTCTGTAGATATAATTTGCTTGGAGCATCATTTTCCACCCTTTCACTTTGAGTCTATTTGTCCTTGCAGCTGAGATGTGTCTCCTGAAGGCAGCCTATGGTTGTTTTTATTATTTATTTATTTATTTGTTTGTTTGTTTGTTTGTTTATTATTATTTATTTATTCATTATGCTATTCTGCGCCTTTTTATTGGTGAGTTAAGACCATTTACACTTAGGTTAATCATTGATGTATGAGGATTTTCTATAACCATTTTATCTTTTTATTTTCTGATAGTTCTTTTCTTGCTCTCTCTTTTTAAAATGTTTTTATCCCCTTTAACCTTTATGTTACATGTAAGTGTGCAATAACTATTCTGAATAAAAGTTACAATATCCTGCTTCTGTCTGTCTATTAGTCATCTTACTCATAGGTTTATATCTCTTTTGTCTTTTTGTTTCAGGTAGACTGAACCCCTTTCAGTATTTCCTGTAATGTAAGTCTTGTGGTGAAAACTTCCCTCAGCTTTTATATATCTGGAAAGTCTTTATTTCTCCTTCATGTCCCAAAGGATAACTTTGCAGGATATTTTATTCTTGGATGGTAATGTCTCTCTTTCAATAGTTTAAACATTTGATTCCACTACTTCCTAACTTGTAGAGTTTCTGCTGAAAAATCTGATAGTAATCTACTGGGATTTCCTTCATACTGTAGGTTACTTACCATCTTCTTTTCTCCAGCTGCCTTAAGAATTCTTTCTTTGTCATTTATTTTTGACAATTTTAGTATAACATGCCTTGGAGAGACCTCTTTTGGATTGATATAATTAGGTGTTCTGTTTGCTTTTTAGATGCAAAGATCCAGCTCTTTCCATAGGTTTGGGAAGTTCTTGTCAGCGATTTAAATAGGCTCTCTCTTCCCTTCTCCCTCTCTTCTCCTTCTAGTATACCCATTATTTTTATATTGCTCTTCTGATGGAGTCAGATAATTCTTGTAGATTTCTTTTCTTTTCTTTTCTCTTTCTTTCTTTTCTCAAGTCTCTCTCTCCCTCCGTCTGTATCATTTATAGATTTTGATATTCAGTATCACTAATTCTTTCCTCCATCTGGTCAACTCAATTTCCTAAACTTGCTAGTTCATTCTTCATCTCTTCTATTGAGTCCTTCAAATTCAGAATTTCTATGTGGTTCTTTTTTAACATTTCAATATCTTTGGCAAAGTACTCCTTTTGTTCATTGATTTAATTTCTGAATTCATTAAACTGCCTATCTGAGTTTCCTTACATTTCATTGAGATTTTTTCAGAACTTCAATCATTTAAATAATATATTTCCATGTATTTAACTTTATTTTCTGGAGATTTTTTATTTTCTTTCTTAGCTGCCCTGTTACATTGGTTGTTAATGATATTTGATGGATTATTTTTCCACCTAAGCATTTACAGGAATAAACTCTGTTTTTTTTTTTTTGTTTTTTTTTTTAAGAGTGATATCTCTTTAGCAGGTTGATAAGAGGAGGTCTTTGGTTTTTTTATTTATTTTATTTATTTATTTTTATTAGTTTTAGGTGTACAAGTTAATACTTAGACGTTTATCATTTATATCCCTCACACTGTGAACCCCCCTCCCCCCATCCATTATCCCTCCGACCTCACACCGAGCCATCACATTATATATATAAAATTACAGTTGGCATTCATTAATGTTTAGCTTCTGGTGTACAATGCCATGGTCAGGCATCCACATTATCTCTAAGGTGGTCTCCCAAATAGGACGCATGTCCATCGGATACCCAACAAAATCTTTACAACACTATTGAATAAGTTCCCCAAATTAATTTTCAGAAAACCCTGAGGCCATCTTGTGGTTACCAGCTGCTTCCTAATCCCTTCACCTTTCCCCTTATCCCCAACCCCCGCCCGTCTTACAACTCTCGGTTTTTTCTTTATGTCCTCCTATGTTTATTGCAGCACTATACACGATAGCTAAGACATGGAAACAACCGAAATGCCCATCGGTAGATGACTGGATTAAGAAGCTGTGGTACATTTATACAATGGAGTATTACGCAGCCATAAAGAAGAAAGAAATCTTATCATTTGCAACAACATGGATGGATCTAGAGAACATTATGTTAAGTGAAATAAGTCAGAAAGAGAAAGACAAGTACCATATGATCTCACTTATATGTGGAATCTAAAGAAAAGAACATGTGAATGAACTGATCAGAGACAGTTTTGAGGTCTTTGTTTTGTTTTCCAGTAAGTGATGGTGAATCACACATGTTTTATTTTGTCTTATACTGCTGTGGCTTCTTGGATCTCTGTGGAGTGGAGGAAAATGCCTTGTATCCCCTGGGGATGCGGTCATCTATCTGTGACCAGGTCACCTGGGTAGAAGGGCACCACCTCCATGAGGGAAAGTGGTAGACAAGGGGGTTTGATCCAGAGAAATCCCTGTGCTTCCCTTGCAGCCAGATGCAGTACTTCACTGTCCTGCTGAGGTGTCCTAGGTGACTCCGCTGGGCTCAGCCATGATGGGTGGGGGCAGAATAGGCTGGAAGAGGCCACTTGTGCATTTGTGGCTTTGTTCTCCTCCCAGTAATGGTGACTGCCAGACCTTAGGCACCTTTCCTCTGTATCTCCACCCATCATGGGGATTAGCAGCTGTGCACCTCTGCCACTCAGGAAATATCTTTCCAGTTCTCAAGGCTGTAAATATTCTGCTCTGTAACCCAACATTCACTGCTACAGTTTGTTCTGGGGTCTGCTGCTAGCTCTGGGAGTGTGGCAGTATGCAGCCAGTCTTGTGGCTTTGTTTTCTCCCTGGAAATGGTGGCTGCTAGAACACAGCTGTTGCACCTCTGTTTTCCCTCTCTGCCCTGATCAAAGGGTTCAGCCATAGTATATGCTGATCACTCAGGCAGGAATGCTAGGGACTATAAAGAGGATATGCTGTAACCTGATTCCTCCCCTCTTCTGAGACTGGCAGTGATCCCCGGGCTGTGTCTACTTCACCTATCTCTGCTCTTCTCCCTTCCCTTCTCCCCTGCTCACTCTGATTTGTCAAACTTCAGATGTTTTGATATGTGGATCTCTCAGATGTGCTTGTGTTTTGAGCAGGAAATCCTTTGTTGAATTATAACTCTTAACTTTTTGTAACTTCAAGGTGACAGATCGGGGGACCTCTCATGCTGGCATGCTTCTAATGTCACATAGATAGATTTAATAAACATTGTAAATGACTATAGTATTTAATAAAAGGAAAGAAAAACTACTCACAGTTAAACATTAAGGAATATATATTTTGATATCTTTCCATAATTTTTTTTTTCACTCAAAAGTAGGGACACTGAAATCTTACTAATTATGTTGTTGTGAAGATTCAATAAAATAATTGAGAAAATGCTCTAAGAATTTTTTCCTTTATTATTCAGACTATGAAAACTAATCTTACAATAACAACCAATTCTAAAATTATGTCTTAAGATAACAAGAGTTAGTTATTGTTCACACTACATGCCCACAACCAGACAATTTTCCTTCTCCTTATTCTAGGACTCAGACTGAAAGAGTAGCCACCAACCTAAATATTGAAATTCTCTTGCAGAGTAAGAAAGATCTCTGGGAAATCTTATATTCACAATTAAACACTCTGGTTTGGAAGTGAGACTTGTTAAATTCTACTAACAAGTCATTGGATAGAACTAGTTAAATACCCACTTCACTGAAAGGGAGCCAGAGAGTGTGATCTCATCAGAGTCCTGAAAAAAGGAAGCAGAACTATTTATAAAGTTAGGGCTATAAATACTGTAGTCTACCCTCTGGTAAAACCACTTTGTTGAGTTTTTAACTCAAAACAAAATAAACTCACTCTTTTCACCAAAAGGTACCTCAAATCCAGGATCTCTGCATAAGGTACAATAACCTCTATATCAGTTAAGTCTGATCCAGACATATATAAAATAAAAAGTCAAATTATCTGCTCTCTAAATACCCAATACACCACAATAAACACTCCTATTTTAAATGAAACAGGAAGAGTGAAAGACACAGAAGTCACTGCTTTGTAGTAAAACTGAAATCTTGCTGGGCAATTATTATGAGGGTCCCCTTCACTGCAGGTTCTCCACATGGGTGTGGGGACTACGTTACTCCATGGCCTTTGTATCTGTCTTCAAATATGGCGTTTTTCTGTCTCCTTTCTTCCTTGGCTAAATTTGAAGTAAGCATTGGAGACTATGCTCCTTTTGGGGGCTAAGAAGTTTTCTCATATCATTTTGCCAAGAGCTACATCCACAGTTCATTTTGAGGACATTTTTTTTTAGATTTGATATATATCTATGCTTCTTTTCCTCCTATGAATGTCTCTTTTAAATTAATTGATGATAATGTGAGCATTTCAATTTTTACTGGAAAAATGCACAATTACCTTTTGTCTGAGCCAGTTTATCAATTGTAAGTTTATAGTTCACACAGCAACCTTTAAAATTACAGGTTATTGCCACATATAAAATATATAGGACTATATCCTGTGGTAAGTGCTTAAAAATTTCTCTAAGGAGAATAAATTTCTTTTTCACTTTTTGGTCATCTCAACAGAAGTTTATAAAACAGCTTGAAGAAAGATTGTGAACACTCTCAACATGAGATACTGTTTGCTTTTATCCTTCTCCTCAATACCTTTCTAACTCGATGCTGTTCATTCTTTCTAATTATTAAATCTTCACCCAGAATATTACTTCTGATATTTTATTGCAGATTTTATAAAACCTCCCCATAATAGTTAAGTTTGTGATAAAAAAGCCATCATCAATATAATAAAAATGATTGGAAGTCTGGGAATATATTTTTGACAAAACATGTAACTCCTTATTATTGGTCAGTGATAATTCATACCAAATGGAGTGTAAATTAAATAAGCATAGTATTTTAAATATAAAAATATTCCTACTTGAATTATTTCAATCAAACTTATACTTCCTTAATTTATATTGACAATGGCTTCTAAGGCTCTAATTAAATTTTTCATCAGGGAAAATATATCTTGGACGGTTATCTGTTCCCAAAAGAATTCATGATCTATACTGCTAAGTCCCTCAATGAGTTAAACATGTTAGAGGATGAAACTTAGCATGAGCTTACCATTGTTATATATCCCCTAAATATAAATGGAAATACATATGCATGTATAAGAATGATGATACATGTATGTGAGTATACAAACTTAGCATGAGCTTACCATTGTTATATATCCCCTAAATATAAATGGAAATACATATGCATGTATAAGAATGATGATACATGTATGTGAGTATACACACACACACACACACACACACACACACACACACAGAGAAAGGGAGAGAGAGGGAGAGAGAGACAGAGAGAGAGAGAGAGAGAGAGAGAGAGAGAGAGAATGAAAAAGAGAGAGAGATTTCTGATAAAGTAACTCCTTAATCCATATCCCAAATTTCTATTTTATCTTATATGATAGATAGAATAGATCTCATGATTTATCTCATTCAGTTGCTTGTTTACTTTCCAGTTTACAATCATTACCTTGTCCTTGCTTCACTTTCTAATAACTCTTTGTAAGACTAGAGAAGTAGACTCAGGGTCCATCTTCCTATACCTGTTGCATGGCAGAAGCAATTTAAATACAATACTTCAATACAAGAGAATAAATTGCAAAGAATATTTATTTAAAGAGGGGACTAACTCCATATTGAACAGCTGTTGTTTGCTCTCTTCAAGAAAATGTTCTAAATCAAATAGGGTTATGTCTATTATTATTGTCATTTGTAATCTACATTGACAATGGAGTAAAATGGAAGGAAAAACCGTTAATTTTATCTAGATGAGTAGCAACTTACTTTTACCTTTTCCTGATGTCATATAGTTGAAATCATACAGTATATAGCCTTTTCATAGTGGCTGATTTCACTTAGTAATATGTATTTAAGGTTCCTCCATGTATTCTTAAGACTTGATAGCTCATTTCTTTTCAGCATTGAATAGTAATCCATTGTCTGAATGCACCCCAGTTTATTTCTGAATTCACCTGCTGAAGGACCTCTCGGTGACTTCCAAATTTTAGCAATCATGAATAAAGCTGCTATTAACATCCTTTGCAGGGTTTTGTGTGAATATAAATTTTCAAGTCATTTGTGTAAATAAAAAGGAGTAGGATTGCTGAATTGTGTAACAAGATTGTGTTTAGTTTTGTAAGAAACTACCAAATTTTCTTCCAAAGTGGCTGTACTATTTTGTATTCCTACAAGTAATTAATGAGGGTCATTATGGCTTTTTTTCCCCCTTCAGTTAGAGCTGGAGATTTTATGGACCTCGGGAACAACATCCTCCTAATAATAGCTTAAAATAATATCTTCACATGTAGCTGAAAATCTAATTCTCTCTCTCTCTCTCTCTCTCTCTCTCTCTCTCTCTCTCTCTCTCTTTCTCTCTCTCTCTCTTTTTCTCTCTCTGCTGATAAAAGATAATGAAGATTATGGTAGCCACACTTAAGGGGTAAGGAGGATTAACATCCATGGAAAATAATAAAGTATGAGATTAAAAATCTAGAAAGAAGTATAATACCTTAATCTACAACCCACATCATCCAGAGACCAATATTCTGAACTGTTTGAATAATTTTCTTCTTGAATTGCAGCATTAAGAATAGAGACAGTGTGAATGTAATGTTTGTGTGTGATGTCAGATGGGTAGTGGATGGGGGAGGGGTGCTGTCACTGTGTGAGGGATATAAATGATAAATGTCTATTACATTGTTTTGTGCACCTGAAACTAATAAAATAAATGTTTAAAAATCTGCTTCATAAGATTTATATTCTCCATTGAAACAGTTTTTTCACAAAGACAGAGTTAATGTGGGAGAAATTCCTAGAGACATGACTAATAAAAAAGATTTTGAGTCGCCAATTTCTTGCTCTATTTATGATTACTAATATAGTCTCGACAGTGACAAATTGCCTGATCATAATATTTTTCTTTAGAAAACCATTTCCACAAATCCTTAAAATCCCTAGTAAAGAATTAATAAATGGTAAACAGATTGACTCAATAGCAGGAAGAGTTAAACTGTCAGAATCTACTGCGTCCAGATGAAAAGCCTTGACAGACTATCAACTTTGAAAAGTTCCAGGAAAGAAGACTTGAGAGACAGCCCCGAAATAAAGACCTGCATATCCTAAGAATGAAGTTCTCTTTGTTTCTAAAGAAACACCTTCTCTTTTTAAATTTAAAAGTATTTGTTTATAAATGCTGAGGCCAGTGTTGGAGACCTATCAAGGAGAAGGGCAACAAGCCTTAATCTTTCTCTCCATATTTATTAAAATATCAGAATTGTCTGGAGGGACCCTAAACTGCATGTCAGAGTTCAGGTGTTATGGTTAAAATAAAGTTTTTGTTTGTTTGTTTGTTTGTTTTTAATAGTGAGATTACATTAAAAAAGAAAGACTATCTTAAATTTTAGAGGGAATAAGGTACATATCTCTTGAGTTTGCTAAATTGAAGAAACTGGGTATGTTTACATGTTTCTCTGCATGTGTTTAGAAATTAATTTGTGCAGCTGTTGCAAAAAGACCATGCATGCCTGCCTAAAAAGAACAAGCAATACAGGCCACTGATCCCTGGGCATTCTAAATGGGACATCTCAAAGACCCTAACCTTCATCAAAATAGTAAAAAGTAAACAATATTGAGTACTAGTGTGAGTAAATAAAATCCTAATTATAATACATATTTTGGCAGAAGTACATATGATCTAATCGACTAGTTATGATTTATGTGTTAGATGACACCTGAAAAAACACCTCTGGGTATTATTAAAAAACTAAATGAATGTATGTCTTTTATGGATAGCAGGATATTTGATATAACATTTTGAAAAATCTCCACGTTTCAATCTCTTTGATAGAAAGTCAATGATTTCAGAAATGCATTAACTTCAAAACAAGTACATGCTGAGTAGTTTCATATTATTTTGGCAAAGCAAAACTTTTTTTTTTTCCTGCTTTGTTACCAGAATATAAATCCATCAACAGTTTTATAATCTCAAAAATAAGAATACAAACAAGTGGATTTTGAAGTTGGTTTCTCTAGAAAATAGAATCTGAGACAGACATTTATATTCATAAGATAATTGGTAAGTGCTCTTTTGATAAAAATAGTGGGAGAGTATAAAAAGCAAAATTGGCAGAACAAGAATTTGAATTGAAATTCAGTTACAAGAAAAGTCTATGCTAATCAAACTCAGAGTCCTGGGTGGGGGGGGTGGGAGGGAGATGACATTATGGACTTGTCCCATATTGAAGTAAAGGAACTCAGCCTTTATATCCTTTGCACTGATATATCATTAGAGGATGGCTTCTTCTGTAAGAAGAATAACTTTGGGCAAGAAAATTTCTTTGAATAAGAATAATTCTTGGAGAGGGGCTCAGTTGATAATTGTCAGCTTCCAACACTCCCTGAACATGATGAATGAATGATTTATTCTAGTAGGGAAACTCTAGGAAGCTCCAAGAACATTCAATATAAACCCACCTTTGTATTCTTTGGAACCACTTATTTGAATATGTTAGGGAGTATATTCTCCCTAACTGTGATCAGCTGCTTTTCCTGGAGTACTTATAAACTGTCACTTAGTGAGATGAATTAAGTCCCTACTGCTATGCCTGGTCAGTGTTATATTTATATAGTTGTATATCTGTAACTGCAATTGTTGTTATCTATAATATACTTGGAAGTCTATTTTCCCTTTATGTTTGGCTCAAACTTTTACTGGTTTTAGAGGTTTACCTTATAGCTTAATAAACTCATCTCTGTGATATAAGCTCCTGGTCACCAAACACTTCTCAGACCATGGGTACTAAATGTTCTCACTTACTGTTAAATTGGACAAAAGAGAAATACACAAATGGGTCATCGAGTGCCTCAGTTTGTAATATTAGTCTTATTATGTCCTGATGGTCAAGGTTAACTACTGCTACAGGAAAAAAGTGACTCCTTTTCTTGCCTACTGTTTTCTTGGATGGGGATCCTGATGTGAATGAGTGACAACCATAGATTAAAATTTAATTTGACTCTGGCTGTGTCCCCTAAAGGAAGTGTTTTCCTGCAGAGAAACTCCTTGCTCAGAGAAATAAATCAGACAGAAAAAGTCAAGAACCATATCATCTCGTCATATATGAACTGTGATATATGTGATACATATGATAAAAGGGAACTGGCATCTTAAGATGCTTAACCATAGAGCTGGGAAAATTATGGGTGGAGCTGGGCCCCTTGTTAACTCTCTAGCCCTGACTTCCAGTTGAAACTTTGTGGTAACTTCTGGGGGAGGGATGCTAATAAATAGAATAGCCATCTTGGAATTGGGGCCTTTGTTCTTCACATGGGCGGCCAGTTAGAGTGCTGGTGGGAAGTGTGCATTTGCACACTCCTGGGGAAACCTCGTTTATCTTTCTTTTCCCAAATAAACTGTTCTTTGGGTGAATTTTCTGGAGAGTTATTTTTTTGGCAGTCGAGATGTGGGTTATAAAACTGAAAGCAACAAACGAACAAACAAGACAAACAAAAACTCATAGAAAGGACAGTAGTATAGTGGTTACCAGAGGGAAAGAGTGGTAGAAGGGAGGTAGAAAAGGGTAAACGAGGTCAGATATATGGAAACAGAAGGAGATTTAACTTTAGATAGTGAACCCACAATGCAATATACAGATGATGTATTATAGAATTGTACAATTGAAACCTATATAATGTTATTAATAAGTGTCATCCTAATAAATTTAATTTAAAAAGTGATTTTAAAAAAGGCGTCTAAACAGAGGAAGGTATATTTCCCGAGTATGTCACTAGGAATGCTGATAAGCAAGGCCACTCCCACTAATGTCCTTTGGATTGCACACTCATGTATCCTAATTAATAGAGGAACAGGACTTCATAATTGTCATTGATTTAGAATATGTACTTTATCCTGGCATGCAGTCTCTATCCTCTCATGGTATTGTTGGAGAGGAGAAAATTTCCTTCTACCCTTCTGAAAGTTCTTTGGCTGGCCTAAGAAGTAAATCGACATAACACAGATTTAACAGGACAAAAACACACAAAAGTTTAATGACATGGATACATGGTAGAAACCTAGGAAAACTGAGTAACTTGCCAAAACCACTGCCTTAAATATCATCTTCAGTTAAAGACAAAAGATGTTGGGGGGTGGGGAGTCAATTATGGAAGATTATCAGGAAAACCCAGTAAACAACTGTAAGGTTGTTGTGCAGATTTAAGTCTTTGCCTTCTGCTTTGGTAAGTTTCTAGATATTAGGCCAATTCCTTCTCCCTGTTAAAATAGGAGAGATACCCTTACAAATGGACAATTCCCTTATACATATAAATGTCCCTTACAAAAGGGTAACTTCCACTCTTCCTAGGACTTTTCCTGTTTGTACTTTCTTAAAAATATTCCTTAGGCCAAAGAGACATATTTTGAGGTGGCAAATTCTGTTCCCCCTACAGTATCATATCCTGATGACACTTCAGCTGCATATTCAACAAGTCATAATTTTGCTTTTTTATTAACACAGCACCCACTGAGTACTCATTGGTAGTACAGTATGTAACAGAACTCTTGGATTTAAAATTATGGGTTGCAATTTTTTAACATATAAAATGGGATTTTTAATCCAATTAATTATTAGGATCCTGTATGGCTGAAGAAAACACTTTATAACTCTTACATAGTGTTTCTGGTCAAAAACCTGTATAGAGAAAATGTGCGGTGATCTGAATGTGTGTGTCCCTCCAAAATCCATATGCTAAAATCCTAATGACTACTGTACCAGTATTAGGAGGTAAGAGTTTAGGGAGGTGTTTAGGTCAGTAGGGTGGAGCCCCCACGAATAGGATTAGTGTTCTTATAGAAGAGACTCCATAAAGATACCTTGACCCTTCTATGCTGTGAGGACACAGTGAGAAGTTACCATCTATAAGCAAGGACGTGGCCCGCACCAGCTACACACTGAATTAATTCACTGGCACCATGATCTTCGACTTCTCAGCTTTTAGAGTGTGAGAAATAAATTTATTTTTTTTAAAGCCACCTAATTTGTGGTATTCTGTTCTATTATAGCAGCCTGAGCAAACTAAGACAAAGGGGATCCCATATTTAGTAGGTGTTGATTTTGGTCAAGATGAATTGTCACCCCTTTTGAGATTGAAGGGGTTCCAATATCATCTGTTTGCCACAATAAAGTATCTGGTTAATTCCCTTAAAGGACAGTAACACATTGAAAGTTCATCATTTTTCCCTGCTGGTGGCAGTTACAGTAGCTAAATCACACTTCATGTTCACCACTATAGTTTCATTTGTGTGTATCTTTGTCGTGATGTAATATATATTATTTCAGACCCAGACCAACAAATTAAGTCAAACCACTCTTTGTGTGTGTGTGAGTGTGTGTGTGTGTGTATGTGTGTGTATTACGCACTTTTCTTGGGCTTCTTCTCTTTTTTCACAGAATGGAGGTCCAGATGCAGTGCAAATACTCTGTCCATCAGAAAGATTTTTCCCCTCTTCACCGCTTTTCAAGGTCCCTTCAAGCGGGGCTCTAGTATATCCAAAATATATGTTCAGCTTGCACTCACATACCACTCCAATCTATATACTATACCAAGCCAACCAATGTGCTAAACAAGCAAGGTCTTTTTCCCTATTCCTCTACCGGTCATATTGGTATTCACGTCATAAGACTATATCCAAACTTATCCAATTGTACACCATAAATGTGTGCAATTCTTAGCATATGATTTATACGAGTACCTCACTGAGGCTGTTAAAAATAAAAGTAAGTACATTGGAGCAGCACAACTGTATGGCTGCCAAAGTCTACCTCTGGTAAGTTTTTAATGTATTTATCGCTTCTCTTCTAAAATAAAACATGCCCCAGTTTCTGATTGGAGATCAGAATCATTTACTCCAATCTCTCTAGGGCAATGCAATGAGCATAGTTGTCAGCTGCACATCAGGGGATTATACAACTGATGAGCAACTCTGACGGGATACATTTGGGAGCTTATAAAGGAACTGCTACACAGATGTCACCTCCTCTCCTGAGAAAAGAAGAGAAACCTCATTTCCCTAATGTAAACAAACCTTCTCTGAGAGATGTCCCCAGATTTTTAGAATGTAAACTAATGGCTTGGGTTTTATCCTCCTTCAAAATATAAGCACATAGTTCAGAAGAGATAAACCTATACATGGCACAGAAGAATTTTACTCCTAGGGTTATTATTCAACAATCCTTTAACTTAAATCGCATGTATTTTTTGCTCTGAAAGCCTCAACATTCAAAAGCATGAAAATATCTCTGCAATTTCACAGCTTCGTGTGCTACACAAATATACTTCTCCACATATACATGGGAAGCAGCTCCTCTTAGGCTTTCGTGGGCCTCACTTAGTTGAAATTTTGAAGAAGGAAGTTAGTGACATGCCAGCCCAGCTCTAGAGTTGTCTTTAGAGACACACCTTGTTCCCATCATCTTTCTCCTCTATTATTTATTTTAAATTCTCACTCTCAGTTATCACCTCTTAGGTTTTGGTGATTTATAAGACGACAACTGTCAAATTCTCATTGATGATTCTCATTCATGAATCATCTGAGCTATTTGTAACCATTCTCTCTCAGACTAGGAATGCTGTACACACACACACACACACACACACACACACACATATATGTATATGTATATTCACAGTTACAATTAGGAAAGAAAATACTAAGGCATGTTGAAGTGGACGCCTGGGATACACATCACTTCCCACCAGCCCCCACTGTGAAATCATCTCTACCTCTTTCTACTGATCAGAAGTAATGCCCTTGCCACAACAGTGACTTCTTTTCTCACCTTCTGGTCCTTGGACACCAAATATCTAAAATAGTTAGGGAGCAGCCAAACTCATAATTCAGTGAGATGCTTACCATGTCATGGGAGAGTGGTTTTACGTAAAAGATGATTTTTCTTACTTCAACCTTACATTCCACCACTCTTGGTTCAGCATCTTCAGTATCCAATCATATACATACGATCCTACCTCCTGTTAATTCTTGTTAACAACATTTTGCCATTCATTAATGGTATTGTCTAGTTGTGTTTTTTTACTATGCTTAGCTCTTTTTACATCAGATAGTGTTGTCAATTAATGCTTGCAGTAGGCTGAGTAATGGCCACCAACACATATCAAGTCATAATCCTTGAGATCTGTAAACATTACTTTATGAGGAAAAAAAGGCTTTGAGATGAGATTAAGGATCTTGAGATGGAAGGATTATTATGGATTATCAGGATAGTTACTATATATAATCACCTACATCCTTAGTTGAGTAAGGCAGAGGGAGATTTAACATACACAGAAGAGAAGAGAGCTAGGTGAAGATGGAGGCAGAGATTAGTGTGCTAAACCATAAACCAAAGAATGCCAGTAGCCACCAGAAGCTGAAAGAGGCAAGGGATATATTCTTCTCCAGAGCACCTTGACAACACTTTCATTTTGACCAGGTAATAATGATTTTAAACTTTGAGAGAATAAGTGTTTGTTTTTGTAAGCTCCAAGCTTGCAATTTGTTACAGCAGCCATGGGAAACTAATACAATGCAAATTATTAAAACTGTGCCTAGGAGGAGATATGAATTCAATGAAGGGAACATGTGTCCTACAGGGAAGAGAAATCTGTATTTACTTTAACCAAGTGGTTAGTTCTTTTCTTTGACAGAGACAGAGAGGGACAATTTTGCAAGTGAAAAGTTCCCAGCATATCTGAATTTGAAGACTTTTGAGTGCATATACAAAGATAACTGCACAGAAGTCTCAGTTCCATCCATTCCTATCAGGGCTCTGATCTTAGTATGATACTTCGCTGGGATTGAAAACACAGCATTCTCTAGAGCTCTGATTCTCTCATAAGTATGTCTTAGCCCTGATGCTATGTATTTTCTATATTCCAGCTACAGGAAATGACATTCCCTCTACATAGGACCCAGGAGGCCATCTGGCTTTCAAACTTAGATTTTCATGGGAGATTAATCCTCAGCCTTTCTAAAGCATCAATCGAAGTCAGCGGCATCTATTGGATTTCATAAAATTATTCTTACTAATTCCTCAAAATGTAACTCTCAAAATCCTAAACCGTTCCATTTTCCAGTACATTCTCCTCCACTAGCATTTTATCTCAGTGCAATAGCAATAGGGTTTTAATAGTTATACCACTGCCACAAGACATGGGTATTAGTGATTCAACTACCACTAATGATGGGGTCTTCACTGCCAACCAACTAGTAAGTAATCCAAATCCAAACTCCCATTTTAGAGTTGGCTATGTTGGGTGATTCCTGGCTCTAATTGTCTATGGTTAGGTTTTCTGAGAAGCCCACCCTGAGAGAAATATTTACATATAGGACTTTCTTTTAGGAGGTAGTGGTTCATTACTCTCAGGATCTACATCTGTTTGTGTGTTTTTTTTTTGTTTGTTTGTTTGTTTTGGCCAGGGAGTGGGGGGAGCACTTAATATAATTAGCCTAAATTTCTCTCACCTACTCTACTGCTCTGCCTTCTATACCCCCCTCTCTGAAGAAATCTCCTATCCCTGAGCAGAGGACCTGTCCTTGGAGAGAAGCCTTCTGGGAAATGTAGTCCAAGGCCTTAATGGGCCTGCTCTGTGTCCTGCTTCCACTTGCCAGATTGGCTCAAACCTCACAAACACAGGATTTCTAGTGGTTGCAGGGCCTTTCCCCTTTGGTTCTGTAATTAGCCCTCACCCAGAACACTTTGTAAAATTGAGGAGAACCCAGGAATACTCACTCCTTCCCCTCCCTCTACGCCCCATGTTTCCCCATCACCTCGTCAGCATGATGAGGTAATGAAGTTGTAATTATAATATCATAGACCGTCCAGTTGCTTGCTTGGAGGACAGAGGAGAGTACAGTGATTACATCTGGACCACTTTCTTTAAGACAGAGACACAGGGAGAAAATAAGCAAATGGGGAAAATATATAGAGGACTCTATATTTCCTCTTCGGAGGAAGAAAACACCTTTTCTTAAATCTCCACTACTACCATCACCTCCTACCTTAGCCAATGTTTTAAGTCCTTTTTAAAAGAAAGAATGTAGACATTATAAGGTGATGAAGACGAGAAACAGCTAGAGAGTTTCTGGCTTTTATGTAAATTTGAGTCTCAGCTAGCATCAAAAAAAATTCAGAAAGACTGACAAAATTATAGGGGGAAAAATTTAAGCAGTGCCTTCAGATTGTGATCTCTTTGACAGACTTTTACATTTCTTTTTTCATTGGAAAGTAATAGTAATACAAGTAATCATCATTATCACACTTAGCAACGAATCCCCTGAAGGACATCTAGGTTATCTAGGTTTCTCTAAATATTTTGTATCCTGCTAAAGTCTGGATAGGTAAATAGCTGTGATCAGTTAGAAAGGAGAGCCAGTGATGGGGATCTTCCCTCCCCTCCACCCCCATCAAGGAAGGGAGAAAGCAGGTGCCACTAAGTCTATAAACTGGGGTGGGAATGGGGTTGGTCTGTTTAGGACAGGGAATTTTTTCTTTGACCATTAAGTTTGTTTTAATGGGTTTCAAATTTCTGACAAATTTTTGGTCATTATTTTTTATTAAAAAACATTATTTAAAAACTAATGACTTAAATTTTTTCACACACACACACACACACACACACACACACACCTACAAAATATTCTTTCCTTCCAAAGATTTACTATGCATTGTTATCATTAATAAGTCTCTTACTAGTATTAAACTTAAGTGACCCATTATAACAAACAGTTCTGAGACTGCTTTTTCCACCCATTAATACTGGGGTGGCCGGTGTTATGATAGTATTCATTTAATCTTCTGAGCTTTCTGGGCAGCTGTGGCAGTCTTCTTATCCACTGCTTTAATGACACCTACAATTGTGTATCTCACGCGACAAACAGCAAAACAACCAAAAGAAGGAGAGTCAGAAAAGTTCTCAACACACATGGGCTTGCCAGAAACTATTATCAATGATAGCAACATCAAAAGATTGCAAGAACTTGAAGCCATCATCCACCTTCTTACCAGAATGATGAACAATCCTTCTTCCTGTCAGCAAACTTGCAAGATATGTGAGCTGGTTGACAAGCTAGCACAGGTGCATAGTCAGCAGCAATTTGACCTAGATGATCCATCATAACCACCTCAGCAGTAAAGCCAGCAGCTTCCATGCTATTATCAGTTATGTTGCCTGACAAACATATTGTACAGACATGTTCTTAACATCAGAGCCCATATTGTCCTTAGGAAGAGCTTCATTCAAAGCTTCATGGTTCATTTCAACAGAAATTTCTAGTCAGTTGTATTGTTGAAGAAGAAAAATGACAACCAACCCAGGGTTAAGAACACCAATCTCTACTGGACCCTTAGAAACCAATTTTGTAGACATCTTAGGAGAGCAGATGCAAAAGCTTATCATTTGGACAAATTGGTGGCAAGAGTTAGGCAGAGAAAGAAGTTCAACAGAGACCCACTGACAACTAAGGCCTTACTTGACCCTACCAACTCTAGAGCTGATAATCCTGCAGAGTTGTCCCATATTGAAGGAAGAGTACAGACATTTATACTCCTGTATTGATCAGTCATTAGATGAAGGATGCCCAGGGAAGGAATATGACCTTGTGCAAGGTCAGTCTTCATATAGTGATTATTGTCAGAGAGACTCAGCTTATGATTCTCAGCTACCAACACTCCCAACACAGGGATGAAGGGAGGACTATCTTATCCCTGAAAAAGATGGAGGAGAGGGTATGCAAGCAACATACCACATTATTCATTACAGTTGCCTAAAAAATACATATGGCATTAAAACTAAATATCCACATACATCTTTATATAGCTTGCAAAAGCAATTTGATGATTAATACATGACAGTATATGAATAATGTTAAAGTAAAATGAAAACCCCCTTTGACAAAGTAGAAGACAGTCTGTGGGTAAAATAACTCTAAAGCTAAATTACTTTAAAGAGGAGAATCAATGATCAAAATTACTTTAAAGAGGAGAATCAATGATAAAGAGGAGAATCAATGATGAAAAGCTTAGGGAAGTAATGAATACTTTTATAAAAGCGAACATGGGAAATATTCACATAAGACCATGTAATCATTTAAAATTAGAACATAATTACATTTTTCACTGAAGTTTTAAATGTTTTCATGTTTTCTAACAAAGTACAAAATATTTTGATCAAAATATTAGTCTTCCAATCAGATTAATTTTATGCATATATCTTAATTGTTATATGTTTACGTTTGTTTCCAGAATGAATAAAACCCAATCATTTTTAATTGTTCTGTTAGAAAGGAAATGCGCTTAACTCCATTATCATTTCATTTCCTATTTATACTTTTGATACTTATGTCTTTAGTTCAATGAAAAGCCACACATCTTCACATATATTGGATCTGAAGTGTAATATTATGTTCTCTGCGTACTGTGACCCAAATTATGATAAATCCACTAGCTGCCTGATATCACCATGTTCTTACTGACTCCCAAGCATGATGTATCATATATAAAGATCCACTATCTCTTTTTTGTCATTCAAATAAATTATATACTTTAAATGACATATTTGTCAGAATGATCAATGTTTACAACTTTTCCACTGAATATATATATTTTATTGAATCAACATACAGAGACTAGGAATTCCATTAGAAGTGTATATGTAAATATCTATCTGCCTTTCACTTACTGAATCTCCCCAGGAAGTGAGAACCAAAAATAGACAGTCCTAAAATTAATTTGGAGATTACATCTGTTTAATTAAACTGACTAACTTGACTCTTCATGCCTCTGTGAGAGTCACTCTCAAAAATACTATAGTGACCTTCATTCTTACTATTCCATGTTTACTAAACAACAAAGTTGTTGACCAAAAGTTTATAGCATTTGTATAATGGTCTAAGACTACTTTCCTTGACAAAACAGACTGGAAAACTGGAATCTACCTTAGTTGTAAATTATATTATTCTAGATTAAGTTAAAATGGCCAATCTTATTCTAGCAAAATATAACACTTGGAAAAAAAGCTGAATGAACTAGAGATTGGAAATAAACCTTAAAACAAAACCATTATACTACATAAATCTTTGACTAATTAGAAACTTTGAATGGTGGATACTAAGGTGATGGATAAAAACACTTAGAAACTGACAGCTTGGATCTCTGTCATTATTGGAATGAGCCTATTTCTGGAGTTTTGCTACCAGAGGCCAATCATCTGTTTATCCATCTATATGCCTACAAAACAACTTAAGTTTTATTTGTAATATTTCTATATCTGGAAGACCCTTCTTTGTTTTCTACAGTAGAGTGTTTGATTTTAATGGTTATTTTTTTCAATGACATTTTGAATCACCATGTTAAATTCCATGAAATATCTTACTGGAATTTTCATATTACATTAATTTTGTGTATTAATGACCTTGAATAGTGCACATCATTTTATGTCCATTGTTTTTCTATGTTTTTAATAAATTTTAAACTTTGATCAAAAGAATGGTATTCTCTTTAGATTAATATTATACATATATTTGCCTTTACATTTTAATTTTGTTTTAACTATATATAAAACTAAATTATTTTAATGCTTCTTACATAAAGCAAATATTTTTATTGACCTAAACAGCAAGAATTTATTGCCACAATACTAAGTATATTTTTTTTTAATTCATTTTATCTAACCTTTCTAAGTGTCTTGTGTTTGCCATATTGCTGGCATATTGCTGCAAATTTATATTACGTGAACATGTTTGTAACTAATCTCTAGTTTGAGCCATATCATATTGGTTCATATTTAATATTGTTTACCATTTTTAAACCAAATTTACCCCCAAAAAATGTTTAATGTAGTGTACCTTCCCCCATATTGTTGGTGTATTTATCCCATAAAACAAGCAGGATATAGAACAGCAAAGAAAAACCAAAATAATAGACATTGTAGGTTTCAGAGCCTGAGAAATGTTACCCAATGTTATTCATGGTGCCTAATTTATAACCCCAGCTTTCTTGCCAATATGCCTCCTAGAGAATTGAGACTATTAAATAGAAGACTTTGAACAGTAAAAAAAATGTGTACAGACAATTTATTTTTTGGCTTATTTTATAATTATTCATCGATCAGGAATTTTTTTCTCAGTATCAATGTATCTATAAATAAGAAATTACAGCCATTAAGCAATAAACTCTCCTTTTAAATTTGAATTGTGGAGATTAATTCTTTTATTTTCTCACCTGTTTAGTTTGTGACCTAGATAAATGTTATTTAAATTGATATTTTAAAGAAAAAAAAACAATTATTGAATTGTTTTTTTTGCCTTGAATACTTTTTTTGCCTTGAATACTTTTTTTAATTATTGCCTTGAATACTTGCAAAAAATAATGTAGTTTGAAATAACAGTTGAATATCAGATGTATATTATCATTGAACCATTTTATTTTGATTAATATAAAGATATATCAACAAATATCTTAACAGCAGTGATTCATAACCCAATAGTCTTTAACAGCTCATTTATTTCTGACTCATTTTTTTGGTATGAATTGCAAATTGGTGTAATACTAAAAATTGTCTTTGGAGACAAGATTTCATCTGATTTTATTAGAAGCTCTTGGATAGTAAGTAATTTTTGAGATGGTATATGTTTTCTTCATTTTAGAGATTGTTAAGGCAATTCCTTCGGATTATACTAACACATGTTTAGGAAATAATGTTAAAGTAGTTAAAGAGCGTCTAATGCTTTTATTGTAACATAAAGTTGTTCTCTGAATACATGAATTGTCACTATTTCAGTATTCTGTGTTTAGAGAAGAAAAATGACTAAAGAATAAAACCTGCATAATATTTAGTTGCCAATGACATGCATTGATAAAAAGGTTCAGGCTAACGTGAAATGCATTGTATTGTTGTTATAAAAGAAATTGTATTGCTTTATTTCCAAAAGTTTATTGTAAAGATAGGTAGATCTTAGCTTTCAAGAGTTTCTATTCTCAAAGTTATTAGATGACTTTTTAAGTCACATTTGTACTAATCTTACTTCAAAATAATTCTGTTGATGTTATCAATTGGATACCAATCAAGGCACTTATTTTTCTCAAAGTTGAGTATAATTTTACTTTTGTAGCTAAAAACGTTTAATAATCTTTCTTTAACTGCTTATTTACAGTGGCCAAGACATGGAAACAACGAGTGTCCTTCGAAGGATGATTGAATAAAGAAGTTGTGATATATATACACAATAGAATACTAGTCTGCCATAAGAAAACATGTAACAGTGCCATTTGTGACAACATGGATGGATCTTCAGATTATAATGCTAAGACAAGTAAGTCAGACAGAAAAAGTAGAGAACCATATGATTTCACTAATATGTGGTATAGAAAACTGAAAACAACAAAGGAACAAGACAAATGAATAAAGAAACAAAACTCATAGACACAGACAATAGTTTAGTGGTTACCAGAGGGTAAATGGGGAGAGGGTAGTAGATGAGGGTAAAGGGGATCCAACATGGTGATAAAAAGAGAACTGACTCTGGGTGGTAAACACACAATGTGATATATAGATGATGTTTTACAGAATTGTATACCTTAAATTTATTTAACTTTGCTAATAATTGTCACCCCAATAAACTGTAAATTAAAAAAAAATCCTTTTGAAATCTTCAAACAGCATGTGTACTACTATTTGAAGTTAATTATTTGTTATCTTAATGGTGCCTTTGGTTGGGCAGAAGTTTCATATTTGAATGAAGCCCACTTTACCAAATTCTTTGTTTTATGGTTGCTCTTTGACCTCCTTGAAAAATTCTTCCTATCAAAATTACAAAGACAATTACTTTTCTTTAAATTTAGGACTTTATAGTTTCAGTGTTTAAAAATATAGCAATTTATTATTCTTTTTCAACATGATCTGATTGTTTTAAGTCCTTTATATTTATATACAAAGTTTGGTGTCAGCTTTTTAATTTCTACAATGATTCTAGTATTTTGATTGTGACAGAGTTGCAACTACCAATCAATTTAAAGATATCTGTCATCATAACAACATAGTCTTCTATTTCATGAACATGATATGTCTCTACATTTGTAAAGTCTTTTAATTTTTTCTCAGCAAAGTGTGGTAATTTTCAATATAGTGGTCTGCTATTTCATTAATAAAAAGCATTCCAAAATCACTGATATATTAAAAAAAAAACATTGCAAAAATGCAAACACATTTTAAATAAAATATCCAAAATATCTATTTTTTATTTTTGTTATTAGTTTGCTGGTACATAAAAAAAAACTATATTGTATTCTTACACTTTGGTAAATTCACTTATTAGATTTATTAGAATTTTGAAACATAGACTTATCTGTACACAAAACTTTTACTTCTTTTTTTATATGTTTTTATTTCATTTTCTTAGATTATTCTCCTATTTATGCCCACTAGTGCAATAATAAATTAAACTCTTAAAATGACACACTTTTGTCTTAGTCCCAAATTAGAAGACACCATTCAATATTTCAACATTAAAAATATTAGCTGTAGATGATTCATATACAATCTATACTAACTTGAGAAAGTTCACTACTTTTCCTATTTTATGAGAGATATTTTTGAAATTATAAATTGATTTTGGATATTATTAATGCTTTTCATGCATATTTTGAGACAAATAAAATTGTTTTCTTTTTTTTCTGATAGTATGGAATACTACTTTGTGTGATTTGGGATATTAAAATGACTTTCCATAATTGAGATAAAGCCATGATAAACTTTACTAATTTATTAATATGTTCATAGATAGACTTGCAAATATTTTGTAAGAAATATAGTTTTTATGTTCATGTGTTATTTAAACTATATAAAAAGAATTGGGAAGTGCTCTATTGCTCTCTATTTTCTAAAAGAATTTTGACTAAGACAGTTATGATTCCATGACTAAATGTTTGATAAAATTTACCAATTAATACACCTGGGCTTTGAGAATTCTTGAGAGAAAAGTTTTAAATTACAATTTTTTGAATCAAGTAACAGCTTTGATAAACTGTTTTAAGATTTTTGTTAATTTTATTCAGGTGGTTAAATTTATAAACATAAAGATTTTTCTTTGTCTTACTATGCATCTAAAGTGTATGTGATTTCTAATGTCTCCTCTTCCAATATTGGTAGTTTATAATTTTATTCATATGAAGGACCTATACACTAAAAACTATAAGACATTATTAAAAGAAACTGAAGTGGACACCAATAAATGGACAGATAGCCCATGTTTATGGATTGGAAGAATAAACATAGTTAAAATGGCCATATTACCCCAAGTGATATAGATTCAATGCAATCCTCGTCAAAAACTCAGCGGTATGTTTTCAAGAAATAGAACAAAAAAAATCATCAGAATTGTACGGAATCAAAAGACCCCAAATAGCGAAAACAATCCTAAAAAAAAAACAAAAACAAAAAACAAACAAAAAACAAAAACAAGCAAACAAACAAGAAAACAAACAAACAAGACTGGAGGGATCACACCCCCCGACTTAAATTTGTACTACAAAGTGACAGTATCAAAACAGCATGGTATTGGCCAAAAAACAGACACACAGACCAATGGAACAGAATTAAAAACCCAGATATAAACCCACATATATATGGACAGATAATTTTCGACATAGGAGCCAAAAACATACAACGTAGAAAAGACAGACTCTTTAATAAATGGTGCTGAGAAAATTGGAGAGCCATGTGCATAAGAATAAAACTAGATTGCTGTCATCATATATGACTTTTTGATCTTGATCAATCATGTTATTTATTTATCACTATAACTAATATTTCCATCAGTAGGCTTGTTAAATTTACTTTTTCTACTTTGTTGATTTCTACTTTTATTTTTAATACTTCCTTTACAATACTTTCTGTTTATATAATTTTAGCATATATTTCTAGATTCTTAATAGTATATCACATAGGAGGTCTGACAATTAAGTTTGAGAACTTGTTGCAACAATGTTGCTAACCTTTTTTGACACCAGAGGGAATGATCATTATGAATTTGTACCAACTGGACAAACAGTTAACCAAGTTTACTATTTGGAAGTGCTGAAAAGGATGGGTGAATAAGTTAGACGACCTGAACTTTTCGCCAACAATTCACGGCTCTTGCATCACGACAATGCACCAGCTCACAAGGCGCTGTCTGTGTGAGGAAACAAATAACTGTATTGGAACACCTTCCCTACTCACCTGATCTGGCCTCCAATGACTTCTTTCTTTACCCAAAGACACAGGAAATATTGAAAGGAAGACATTTTGATGACATTCAAGACATCAAGGGTAATACGACAACAGCTCTGATGGCCATTCCAGAAAAAGAGTCCCAAAATTGATTCGAAGGGTGGATTAGGTGCTAGCATTTGTTCATAGCTTCCCAACGGGAGTACTTCAAAGGTGACCATAGTGATATTCAGCAATGAGGTAGGTAGCACTTTTTCTAGGATGAGTTTGCGAATTAATTGTCAGACTTTGTAATTAATATGGAATTCTTTGTTTAATTATTATGATTTTTACTTACTGATTTTGCAATTTTTAATAGTTTCTGTTTCCTGTAGTTTCATTATGCAATCAAAAAGATGATATGTTCTTCTGGTCCTTATTCAATTTACAAAAGCAGCATCAAAGTGCTTGTCAACTAATTCCAACAGATGGTTTAATCTTTTGTATTTTATTGACAACAGTTTATTCCCTAGCTTATGGTATATATTTTTTATATCTACATGTCTATATATCTATAGAGAAATGTATATGAATATATATACAAATGTATATAGATATACATGGAGGTATATAGGTATCTGTATATGTATGTTATATATACATATATGTGTATGTACGTGTGATATATGTATCTACGTATACATCTATATGCACACATGTACACATACACATATGTATGTATGTGTGATATATGTGTATATATGTATATTTACATATACATATATATATATACACACATACATACACACACACACATATATACATACACACACATACACATTAGAACCAGGAGGATCTACCAGTAATTTAAGTGTCAGAACAAAACTCAAAAACCTTTGCAAGAAAATTAAATTATTGAGATTCTTCAGAATGTATCACTTACAAAGTTCAGAACACAATATAAATCGCTTGACTTACAAAAAAACAAATATTATTTATTTTTTGATAAATAATAGATACTTTTGAACCTGTCAGGCAGATATGCTTCTTTATGGACAAGTCTATTTTAGTTTTGTGTTTAGTTCTAGTTCATGTACCTTCATAGAGAATTGTCCTTATTCTCAAGTGTTACTTTGTAAGATTCAATTGATCAATCTAAGTTCTCAGTAAGCTTTCTTCTCCACACAGGCTAGGCTTTAGCTTTACCATTTTCTAGAAATGCATAATCTTTTGTATGTTTCTCTGTCCATCAAGAACCACTTGCTGCCAGGGCTCATAGAGGCCTCCTCGAACGTGCAGCCACAGTTTTGGACAAGGACTTGAGGAGAAATCTTCACTGATTTCTGTGATTTCTCTTCTGTGCAGCTTTATCTCTTCTAAAAGCCTGTCCTACAAATTCCAGCCAGCTGACGACCTCTGACCTTCCATTTTTGTACTCAGCTCAGCTTGGGATCCATTTCCTCGATTAGGAATACCTTCAAAGGGTGAAATTTAGGGTACATGTGGAGCTCACATAATAGTTCCAACTTTTCTCACTCTGCCATTTATTATTCAATGCCAGAAAACAGTTGCCCTATATACGTGTCCAGTTTTGCCATTATTTAAGGTGGGAGGTTACTCTACCTTAGCTACAGGCAAAAGAATAATTATATTTTTATTGCTAAATGAAAACATTAGAAAAGGGAATTTTGTTAAATTAGCAAAGCTACGTAAGCCTCTGCCTAAAAATTAAGGAAACTAATTTCACACGCAAACACACACACACACTAAATAAATAAAAAATTATGAAGGTCTACTCCTACCTAAAATTATCATGAAAAGCAATATAATTAGAAACACTGCTAAAGACAGTATATTCACTGGAAACATTTGCTAAAAATAGCAAAGCTTAATGTACTTTTTGAAATGATAAAATACATTAAGACATTTATACAGGATATGAAAATACAAACTGTGAAAATTTTAAAAATAATCCAAAATGAGGTGGAAGAATCAAAATAAGAATTAAAGTGAAATAAAAAAAAATCACTTAGTAATTAAGATGAAACACTATGCTAAAACACTATGCTTTGTCACCTCTTTGTGTTCCACAGAGCCATGTTAAGTTATATTTATAGGTACTATCCTGGTTTTATCAGTATAATGTTGCTTTCTAGTTGGAGTATTCCTTCCAGAGGACTTATATATTATCTACATTTCCAAATATAAACCACATCTGCCTGCCCTGACACAGCTGTCCTATTCTTAGGCTTAGACAACAATGGCAATGAACTTCTCAGATGATTCAACTTTGAACTCAAAGCTAATAGGGGAATCAAAGCATCACAGGCCCTCTGTTTACCCCAGTTCCTTGGCAGTTCACTATTTTTATCCTATTTCCTGATAAGTAGTAAGAATACATACAATAAAGTTCAACATGAGGGAACCAATTTGTTTGCAGGCTATTGTAGCTTATGAGTGATATACATATTTTTCCCAGAAAATTCAATTTAATCAAATTAATAACAATTTAATCAGCTTGGTAGGTTACTCATTTAGTACACACACAGGATATTTTTTGACAATACTAAAGCTACCCCACATTTGTAACACTGACAATTATAAGGAACGTCACAACCAGCTGCAGAAAATGTGACTGAGTATTATAATTGGCACTATTAGAATTTCCTGACTTTCACTCTGTCATTCTTAAACTCTTTATTCAGAAGGAAGACTAACAAGATTATGTAGAATAACTTGTAGATAGCTTTCCTGTATAATGTTATGTAGCCCATACATTTGATATGCATGCACATAGTGTTAACAAGGTGTGTGTGTGTGTGTGTGTGCGTGTGTGTGTGTGTGTGTGTAAAATCAAAGGGCAGTGGTGCTGACCTATCATTCTATAAATAAAATAATATAGGGGAAAAACCTTCAATTAATTATAATGTCTACAATTACATTTTAGACACAAACATACTGAAATAAGAACTACTATTTTTACACATATTATAAAGACTTTCATACTTAGCTAACTCTGGGTGGTGAACACACAATGTGATATACAGATGATGTAGAATTCACAGAAGTGTACAATTGAAACCTGTGTAATTTTATTCATTGTCACCCCCCATAAACTTTATTTTTTTTAAAAATGAATAATTTGTTCGTGACCACATAGCTACAAAATGAATGAGTAAATATTTGAACCTGGCTTATTCCTAAAACCTGCATACTTAGTTCTATGTGGTTTTTCATTTTGAAGAAGACAGCAATAAATAATACAAAAGTTGACTGAGTGCAAGCCAAGACATGTGCTTCAAAAATAAAAGTCAATATCCACTGCATTCGTTTCTTACTGCTGCCATAACAAAGTACCACAAACTAGGTGAGGACTCTGAAGGAGAATCTGTTCTTTGCTTTCCTCTTAGCATCTGGTGACAGCCAGCAATCCTTGGTGCCCCTTGGCTTATAGATATATCACTTCAATCTTTGCCCTGTCTTCACCTGCTCTTCTCTCTGTCTCTGTCTTATGAGGACTCAGGTCATATTGGATTAAGGGCCCAGCCTACTCCCACTATGATAAAATCTTATATTAACTAATTACATCTGCAATGATGCTTTATCCAAATAAAGTCACAATCTGAGGTACTGTGTGCCATAGTATATATTTTGGAGGGCCACGATTCAAGCTGCAATATCTCCTATAGACCAAGATGCTGTAGGATAATTAGCATATTTTCAGCATTTACAGGAGAAAGCACACTCATACTCATTATCCTTCCATTTGAAAACATAATATCAACTTTTGGTTTCATTAAAAAAGGTAAGATTAAAAATTGTTTTCTTATGAAACAAATTTAAAAAAATGTAAAATCTAGTGAATACTTAAGATATTTTTAACAGCTCTCATTTAATGTTAACTTTTAAAAGTCGTGTGATGGGATAGTAAATGGAGTCATTATTTTTATACTAGCCATTAGCTATTGTAAAATGACACTTAGTCATTACTTCCTGAAATTGGAATGATTAGAACTAACTTAACTTTATTCATAATACATATCTACTGTGTGTGTGTGTGTATATATATGTGTGTGTGTGTGTGTGTGTGTGTATACACACACACACAAATATATATTCAAGATCATCATGAAATATTCTAGCATATTAACCTAACCTGTTAGTAGAAAATGTCATATATAACATTTGATAATTAGGGAAAGAAGTCAAGGTTCAGAGAGGTATGAGTGCTGTGTAATAGTAAACTATGAATTTTGAATATAGTTTTATTTGCTAAAAACATTAATGATCCTAATAAAGAAGCAAGGTTTTGTTTAGATACTTATACCAAAGGCTCTTGGATGGCAGAGGCCAATTTCACGTTTCTTTTATGTGCTTTATATCACTTAGTGCTACAAAAGCTAACGGGAGCTAATTTACCACTTCATATATATATTTTTCTTCATATTAATGGTTGTGTTTTGATGAGATAGTTTTGGTTCATATAAGTGTTTTCTTATATATTTTGTGTTTTTCTACAGTTAAATATATGACCTAGATATGAAAAGAAATAAAATGGAAACATATTAGATTTCCAAACTCATATCTGTAGTTCATGGCAAACCAAGATTTGGCCCACATTTTCCTAAATAAAAATCCACGGTTAATTTCACGATAACATTCCCATCTAAAGAAAAGCAAAATTCTAATGGGAAATACTATTAAATCAAAACATGGAAAGAACATTCTCAAGAAAACCATCATGTATGAAACATTACCTTATTGATTAGAGTGAATTTTACTTGGTGATTTCAATGCATTAAGAATGTTACAGAGACATCTGCTAATTGTGATAGTTAAGAATGTATTGCATGTGTTTTTAAATACTTCATATGAAATTATTACCATTACCATTCATTAAAAAAGTTTAAGAATTACAATTTTCTATTTATATTAGTGAAAACATATTTAATGGAATTTACTGCCATTATACATTAAGTGAAATTGTAAAAACAAAATCTGAGACATACGTGACATTACTATAGTTATAAATAAACATATCTCAGAGTCAATTAACAGCTGAAATGGCAGTAACAAATTCATATTAGAATAACTACTGGCAATAATATAAACATTATCACAATATTAATTTATCACAGTATTAATAACAAAATAGACAAATGAATTAACTGCAAAAAAAGAAAAACGGAGCACTGAAACTATATTGACTGGGTTTGGAAAATAAAAAGTACAAGTAACAGTATAAATACTTCATATTTCTTTTGAAAAACAGGTTCAGTAATGTTGTATAACAACTGAAAGACATTGCAGACTAAACTAATTCTCTATTCAGAGATGAGGGATGGGGAAGCTCATTTCAGCAATAGTTCAGATAGAGTCGAAGACTAGGTGTAAAAGAGTACAGAAATTCGTTTTTGAGGATAACAATTAAAGTGCAGTGATTTTGCAGTTTTATACTCAATGTTTACCACTCAACATTATATTTATCCATAATAACTAATGTTAAAAATTCATCTTATTTTATCAAAGAATAGCTTATTATAATTATATATGTCAGCCCAGATTATTGAAGATCGTTTATTTGCATATTACAGAAAATCCTTAATAGCATTGAATGATCAAACCTTAAAATTCTCTCATTTAAAGAAGTTTAGAGGTTGCAACTCAGAGTTGGGGATCTCTATAAAGTTGTCTATATAACATCATTACATGTGGTTCCTATCCCCAAAACAATTAATGTTTTCCTTTGATTTCTTGAACTCCAATCATGACAATGCAAGCCAGCATAAGAAGAAAGAAAGGACAAGCTCTTCCCTTATGAATTACCTCCACTGAAGTAGTACTAGCAATCTCATCCAACACCTGCACTTAGAGTTCAATAGCCAGAATGTGACAAAAAAATTTGTTGCATTTGAAATCTGAATGCATATTCCCTTTTGTTCTTTCTAGGGTATATTGGGTTCAGATTTTTTTTGAAAGTAAAATGGTTTATAATTTTAAGGAAAAAGGGTAACATGGATGTTTTAATCTCTGCCAGAGAGCCCAAATATGAAATTGTCCACTTGTAAACTGAACTGTGGCAGAAGTAGTAAACTCAAAATCTGCAGATTTTCGTGTAGAAACTGTGAACTAAACCCACAAAAGTTAAATAACTTTCTCAAAATCTCACTAATACTTAATGGACCTACTAGAATACGAATCTTGATCTGGACACTAGTTCATGACTGATTTGAACATAATATATCAGCTTCAAATTTAATTGTTTGTAACCAAGAACAAAAATGAAATTTACATTTTAAGTAAACAAAAAAGTGGCCTGTAAACGTTTTTTTTTAAACTTTTTAGTCAACTTTTTAAATGTAGTGTGACAATGCATAGAATTGCCTAAATTATAACTGTTCATTTCAATAAACTGTCACAAAATGAACAAATGTATAATTATCCATCAATTTAAAAAATGACTAGACTTCTAGATACCCCTGACCTGCCACCTCTGAATCAATGATTCCTCCCTGGACCCAAAGTGAAACATAATCCTGATTTTTAACACCATAAATTAATTTTGCCCAACTTTGTATTTTATATTTATGGAACCATACATTATGGTTGTGAAATTTATACTTTTATGTAGCAGTAACTCATTCATTTTCATACGGTGCATGTTGTATAGATTATTTATTAATAATATTCTATTGACAGATATTTGATTCATTTCAGTGTTCTGAATACTACTTCTATGAATATTCTTGTACATGAGTTTTGGAGCCCACCTACAGGCCTTTTAATTCCCTATGTAGCTTAAGAGCAGCATTTCTGAGTTACATTGTATATATGTGGGTTTTCAATTTTGTTAAACTCTCCAAAGTACACCAATTTCACTTCCACCATTAGCTATTGAGAATTCTACTTTGTTTCGTATTCTTACCAAGACACTGTCTACCTGTTATAAATAAATACTTGTTTATAGTTATGCTGCATGGTAGAGAGGGGGCCATCTCTTTATATTCCTACATAGGCATTCCTTGGGTGAAAACTCTCCATCTCAGGACAATTTCTTGGAAGGAAGTTGGCTACAGAGTAGTCAGAAGAACCCAGACGCTGGAGGAATAGCTATTTAGTGGGGAAGGGGCATATGCCTGATGTATAGAACATTACTCTGGTCCAGCTCACAATTATGTAGTAATGGTAGTTTTAGGGACAGAGTAATCAAATGGTTAAAATGCTGGTGCTATTTAGATGTAAATGCCTTTTGCCCATCAACAATGATATTGACTTCATGAAGCACGCTAATGTACTAAAAAGAAGTATGGGCATTATCAGAGCTATTCCTTTAGTTCTTTGAAAGAATGAATGTTGCTTTTTACGTATCTTAATTTGGTCTTTTAAATTTTAATTCAAAATCAAATGGCAGTTTCAATAATTAGAAAAAACTTTGTTTTAAAAGGTTATTCTGGCCATTGCTAATGTAAAATCAATTAGGCGTAAAACTCCTTAAATCTTAGAAAAGTAGCTAGTTGATACTGTTATTGCCCTGAGCTGTGATTAGATACATGCTTTATATGTGACTTTATTTGATTAAGATGTTTTTTCCAACACTTACAAACACAATACTGTTAAACTTGTTCTAAGATATGCTATGTGGTGGTAGAAAAGGTATCATTTATCATACTATATTTTATCTAAATATTTCCACTGTTAAATATCTTTTTATCCATCCTAAATTTATGCATATTTTTAAAAGTGATTATATAGATCGAACATATACATATAGGTAATTTTCTTTCAAAATATTTCTAATGCTAAAATGCCAAAAACATTAACAGAAAATAAAACAATATATCACAGGTGGAAAATTCTTCAAATATTAATATTGTTATTATCAGAACCACAGAAATAGAAATTTATGCAAAAACCGAGAAACTACTAGATATAAAAAAAAAACAATTTGTTAATATTTATGGAAATAAACATCAAGAAAACAGTTAAGGCAGTACCCTTTGTTGTTTATCTTTTTATGGAAGATACACTGACCTATACAAGTGGAATTCCACAGAGTAATACAAAATGTGCATAGTAAAGCCTTATTAAAACAGTCCTCTTTCTAAAACCTCCACTTGTAAATAGTCTGTCCATTACTAATGGATCATGTTAAATACAACTTTTAAGAAATCATACCTGAATCATTCAACTGGATGATTTTCACTCTTTCCTCTCTGTCTCTTGTGTTATTTGTCACATTAAATGTTTCAAATTCATTATGGGGCATTTCATACTACTGACAAAAATGCACAGGTGTAGAATATTTAGATTTGGTTTACCTAGGGATTCTTGAACATTGTCTCACATTTGATTTGTGTGTAACATTTCTATAATAAGTGATTTCTGTCTCTTAACACCTATAATAAGCAACTTTGTTTAAAATTATCAACCTAAAATTTGTAGTTCTAATGAACATAGATGTGCCTCAGTTATTTTGATCATATTCTATAAAATGTATATTTACAAATATATGAACGTATATGTTCATTATATGCATGAACAAATAATCTGTGGAAGTATGTAGGTATGCTCCATATTTAAATGTGTGTGTGTATGCATGTGTGTGTGTGTGTAATTTATCCCCAAATTTCATAGTGAAACAAAACTATTTCAGCAATGTCTATACATTATGGATCAGCCACAATACAGTCAGATAAGTTATCATGTAACCTGGTACATTGCCTTCACATGTGCGTCTTTCTGTGCAGAGTTTCATTCTTTTACATATGAAGAAACAGTCCTGAGGATTTTAAGTGATTTACACAAAATCACAGAAATAGTAAATTAAGAACAGCACTTGCACTCCAGTAGTCTCTATATTTATATTGTTACTTCGATTGTTTCTCTTTCAATTCCTTTCTATTACCATTTAAATAATTTATCTTTATCATTGTGAAATCTATATGAATTATTTTTTATCTTTGTACACTTATGCAATTTTAAGTTACTAAACGCTCTTATTTATTTTTTATTTTCTTAATGAAAACTTATTGAGGTGACAATGGTTAATAAAATTATGTAGGTTTCAAGTGTACAATTCTGTATTATATCATGTATATGGTATATCACATTGTTGTGTTCACCACCCAGAGTCAGTTCTCCTTCCATCACCATATATTTGACCCCATTTACCCTTATGCACATCTTATTTATTGAGAATATACATTTAAATATTTGTTAATAATCAGTAATAAAAGTTAATACGTGCATATTTCAGAGATAATCTAGCCTAGAGTCTGGCTCATTATTAGTACTTAGTTCATATTAATTGCAACTTTGGACATTATAATGACCATGAGTCATTATTGGCAAATGGTTACAAAACTTTTGTATATATCAAACACATTTAAATCACTCTCTGTTAATCTCAGAAATAGTTGAAATATTGCATTTCAATGGATACTGCATTTGTTCAGTAAGAAGATTTCCAGGTAAACTAGAAGCATCGGTGTATAGTTTTCAACTAATCATTAGTTCTCACTTTAATATATTTTGGAAGTCTTATTATATACAAAACATTTTTATGGGTGCTCTTTCACAAAATCATTTAATGATTAATTAGTAGGATGAGTATAGACATACTCATCACAGAACTGGCCCTCCCAGGCTGAGTCAGCCAATAGAAAGAAGAGGTTCATATGAGCTGTCGAACTTTGGAGGTTCACATTATGTATGTGGGCTTTTCCCTCAACCAGGAGCAAATTTCATTCTTAAAACTTAATTTAAAAGTCCCCTGACGCAATGTCCCTACAATGAATAAATTGCTTAGGAGGTGGGATACACTTTTACTGGAGGAACAGCCATTATAAGTACAGTCCAACACTGCCCACTGGGCACAGCTTTCTATGATATGATAGAAGACTGAGGATGATGTGTTCTCTGGTCTCTCTTAGATTACAATCCCTTCTCTACACCCCTTCCAAAGAAAACTATATGCTATAATTATGCAATGTGGCAATAAAAATCTATGCACCCCTGTCTTTGCAATAAATCATGATTAAACAAATGAGTAGTTAAAAAATATAACCTTTTCCAATAATTATTCTAAAATACATTAAAAAAGAGAAAGTTACAAACATCTGATCTATTTCTTTGAGAAATTAGTTTTATTTATTTTTCCTTATATATTCTCCAATAAGAAATTTTCAATCATTAAGAAACATATCCTTCTAAAAGAGCAATACTATATGAAATAAAATATGGGTAAAAATTGTCGTAATATCTCTAAAACTCCATAATAATTTTTAAAAAACTCTTTAGGCAAAAACAGAAAATCTCATTAATATCATTAGCTATTTGGAAAGAATACAAAAGAGTTCTAAAATATAACAGCTACAGTTCTTCAGAAGCATCCATCTCAAAAAACCCTCTAATATTTATGCTAATATAATGCTGTTTTTAAGTACATTATGGGGTATGTGTGTATATATGTGTATGTATGTGTGTGTGTAGCTTAGAATACTGTTTTACTCAAGGTGTGGATGCAGGTATGTGCCACATCTGAGTCTCCATAATTTGGCTAACACCATTCACCCCTGATGATTACCTGAGATACAGCCCCACCCAACTTGTAATCGCACTCAAGTCTATTCCAGTGGCTTTTCCATACAAACATCCTGTCTTGGCTCATGTTGCAGACTTTCCTAAAATCTATCAAAGGTTTACGAACCCCAAACAAGCAGCATGTGGCCTCAGTGTGTCCCGTACCTCTTGCTAAGCATCCCCAAGCTGGACCTAGTGGCAGCTGGCTTGGTTCACATCTTAGCCTCCCCCAGGAACCTCCAAGCCTAGAACAAGAAGCACAATCTATTGATCACTCAGAGCTCATAACAAGTGGCCACAGACAGGGCACAGGCAGTGGCTGAACTTAGCACGCAACCTCTTGGTCAATCCCAAGAGGCCCCAGAACCAACATTTCTGGTGGCCAGCTTCAGACCGCACCAAAGCACTACCCAACCTCCTCCACAAACCACACACCCAAAGGGCAGACTGGGCAGGCTTCAGATCCCTGCTAAAGTGAATCCTACTCTGTAGGGTCAGCCCCTACACAAAAGTTCCTCCACTGCAGTCACAGCCAGTGCTCACACCCAATCAGCCTGAGGGTCAATCCCTCCCACTAATATGCTAATAGAATACAAGTCTCAACTACAACAGGAATGAAAACATAACCTACATGAGGGACATACCTGGAGAACCCTTTAGTTAATCAGGGAGACTGCCACTGGGTGCCACAGGACACCTACTATATAAGACCACTCTACTAAGATCATGCACATAGCAGTTCTACCTAACACAGTGAAACAAACACAAGGAGGCAGCCAAAATGAGGAGACAAAAAATATGTCCCAAATAAAAGAACAGAACAAAGCTCTAGAAAAAGACCTGAACAAAATGGAGACAAGGAATCTACCAGATGCCGCATTCAAAACACTGGTTACAAGGATGCTCAATGATGTTAGGGAGAACTTCAACAAAGAGATAGGAAACAACAAAATGGAGATAGAAAAAGAAAAAAGAACTACTCATAAATAAAGAATAACTTAAATGAAGAATAATACATTAGAGGGAATCAATGGTAGATTAGGTGAAACAGAGGATCTAATCAGTGATTTGGAAGATAATATAGCAGAAAACACCCAGTCAGAATAGAATAATAATAATAAAAAAATAAAGCCCCCAAAAGAAAGATAGTTTAAGGGACGTCTCAGACTACATCGAGTATGCCAACATTTGGAATTTAAGGGTACTAGAAGAAGATAGAAAGCAATAAATTTAAAGACTATTTGAAGAAATAATGACAAAAAAACTTCTCTAACCTGACAAAGGAAGTAGTCATACAAGCCCAGGAACACAGAGAGCCCCAAACAAAATGAACTCAAATAGGCCCACAACAAGACACATCATAATTAAAGATGACAAAGGTTAAAGACAAAGACTATTAACAGCAGCAAGAGACAAGCACTTAGTTACCTACAAGAGAGCTCCCATAAGTCTGTCAGTGGATTACTCAACAGAAACTTTGCAGGTCAGAAGGGATTGGCATAAACTATTAAAAGTGATGAAAAACAAGGAACTGCAACCAAGATTACTATATCCATCCAAAGTCTCATTTAGAATGAAAGAACAGATAAAGAGCTTCCCATACAAGAGAAAGCTAAAGGAGTCCATCTCCACCAAACCAGTATTACAAGAAATGTTAAGGGGCTTCTATAAGAAGAAAAAAAAAAAGGAAAATAAAAAAAATATGAATGAAATGGCAAAAACTACCTATCTATAATTAATTTAAATGTAAATAGATTAAATGTTCCAATCAAATGACAGGGTGACTGAATGGATAAGAAAAAAAATACTTATACATGCTGCCTACTACAGACTCAGTTCAGATTGAAAGAAACACACACAGAGTAAAAGCATAGGGATGAAAAAGGTATTTCATGAAAATAGAAACATCAACAACAAAAGCTGGGTTAGCAATAATTTTACAAGACAGAATAGACTTTTAAACAAAGGCTATAACAAGAGACAAAGGACCCAGTAATGCCACTTCTGAGTATTTATCTGAAGAAACCCAAAACACTACTTTGAAGTGATATGTGTACATCCATATGTTCATTGCAGCATTATTTACAATTACCAAGATATGGAAGAAACCTGGGTGCCCATCAATAGATATGTGCATAAAAAAACGTGGTACACATATATGATGATATGTTACTCAGCCATGAAAAGAGAATGAAGTTTTGCCATCTGCAACAACATGGATGGACGTAGAGAATATTGTGCTAAGTGGAATGTCAGAGAAAGACAAATGTCATATGATTTCAGTTATATGTGGAATCTAGGGAACAGGATAAATGAAAAAACAAAAAAAACAAAACAGAAACAATCTTGTACATAGAGAACATTTTTGTGGGTGCCAGATTGGGGTGGTTGGGGGGATGTGAATGGAGGAAGGAATTAAGAGGTACCAATTGGTAGTTTCAAAATAGTCATGGGAATGTAGAGTACAGCATGGGGAATATAGTTGCTATTGGATAACTATGTGGTGTCAGATGGGTACTGGATTTATTTGGGTGATCACTTCATAAGTTATCTAAATGTCTAATTACTATGTTGTACACCTGAAACTAATATAAAATGTCTTGTGTGTTAAGTGTAATTTTAAAAAAAAATTAAAAAGCCAAGTATAGCATCTGAGACTATCCCAAGAACTACTCAGAGTTTGGATTTTACCTAGAATCCCAGCTGATCAATTTCCAATTGAAGTTTGGGAACCTTTGCTTCAGGCCTATAATTCTTGAAGTTGATTTTACGTAAGCATCACCTGGGAGGATGTTAAAACTGCTGATGCCTGGATCCTATTCCCAGTTATTCTGATTTAATTAATATGAGTTTCCCTGGACATTATGTTTTTAAAGTTTCCCTGGGTCATTCCACTGTGGTGTCAAGTTTGAAAACTTATTATCTAGGCTCTTTAAGGGTGCTTTATCTCATGTACTTCTAGACATAATCCTAGAATCAAGACATCGTTGCTTCTATTTTGTAGATGGAAAGGGAGGGCACAGAGACCTGAAGCTTCCATATGGCAGTTAGTATTTAAATTATACCTGCAATTTTTCTGTAAAAATGATATTGTTTCCAGTATATATGGTCATAGATCTGAGAGAAACTCAAGAGCACATATATTGAGTTGAATATACAAGTATATAAAATTTGGGGGCTAATCCCTTTATGAAAAAATCATGAGACTAAAAAGATTTACTAGCCTGTTTTAATTAAAACTTTGGTTTTATTCTTTACATCTTTTCTACGAAATATCACACAGTACCATCAAAGTTGAAGAGTGTTTTTAACTAATCATTAAGTCTTTAAGTGTATATCTGTGTGTGTGTGTGTGTGTGTGTGTGTGTGTGTGTGTGTGTGATTATGTATGAACAGGCTTATTCCAAAAGGTATTCAAAATAATGGCTATGTATAAATTAGTAAATTAAAATTCCCAAATTGGCTGCCACATTAAAAGAATAAATGAATGTTTTATATAAAGCAAACCTATATATAACTTGAGTTTGAATGCCTTCTTGATGGTCATGTTAATTGCTTATGTAGGGCACATGCTCATTGTTACATTCTGGCAAAAAACATGAAAATGGGAATTTGAGAAGTTTAATAGTTATTTAAAAATTAGACAAAAGTAAAATGATTATAAAGAAGTATTAAAAAAGCCATTAGATATTAATCCCTGAGGGATTTTATTAAAAACCTTCTTCATAAAGAAAAATAAAAAAATAACCTCTAAACAGATAAGAAACATTAACTATTCTTGTTTTTAAAAATAGTTTTCAAATAACTGAACATAAAGATGAAGAAATCTTAATTTATAACTTTAAATTATGTTTTAAAAGCAGACTAATTCTGAGCAAGTATTAAATATATTTGTAAAATACTAAAAGGCAATAAGTTTAATAACTATAAATTTAGCCAAGCACTTATACTGGGTAATTTATAAATTTTATTTTAGAGATACTTAGTAACAGCTTCTTAGTTATAAATCTCATTGCATTTTATCGATGAGGAAAGCTGAGATTAAATTATTAGAGTGGATTTAGTTTTGCTTATGGCTTGTGAAAAGTAACAGCTATTAGACTGAGCTGCTGTAAGTGAAATTGAGAGAATTGACTTATTTTCCCCTATTTTCCCGACTAAAGCACTTTCCTTATTTCAGGCCTTGTCAACCAGTTTGAGAACCGGTGATATATATCATGAATCAGCCAACAAATAGACAAATCCACTGTTCCTCAGTATTTTGTAAATAAAGTTTTATTAGAACAGTCATACCTATTTGTTTCTGATTATCTATGGCTGCTTTCACAGTATAGAGGTAGGGTCGAGTAGTGGTGATAGAGATAATAGAAACTTTCTGGTTCTAAAGCCAAAAGCATTTACTAAATGGCCCGTTACTGAAACAGTTTGCCAAGCCATGATATAGAGCAATGTATTTTTAAATGCTAAGTTTGGAATATTAGGATTATAATCAGTGTTCCTTGGAAAAGTTTTCTATTATCTAATATCTCTGGGAATCATAGATTAAAGGAACTAAACAGGTTTTCTGTTTTTTTTTTCTTTTTCTGGTTTTTTTTTTTTTGAGTTTTAAATCAGTTAATGTATTTTGTGAATCTTAAAGGTGAGGTTATAAGGTACAGCTTTAATAATCTTTCTCTTAACTATAGGATCTTTTTTTTTTTTTTCATTCAGAACCACTAGGGTTTCAGGAGAGCAGTCTGGTTAGCATAGCATTGCACTGGATAATTATGTGTTAATTTCTTATTTCAATAAACACAGTTTCTATCGTACATTTTAAGAATAAAGTTAGATAAAATCATAACATGTTTGTTATCATCATTATGTATAAACAACCTCTTTTGAAGGTCAAATAAATGATAATTGGCTGGTAAATTAGGAAATTATTGCTTTCTTATATTAATTTTAAACCGACTGAACATTTAAGTTTATTTTTTTACCTAATTACTTTTGAAAACATCAGTTCTTTTCACAAAATCTTTGTAAGAAATGCAAAAATGTTTTCATTGGGCATTTTCCTATATTGCCTCTGCAAAAATGCAAGCAAGTCAAAGAAATAATACAGTGTCATTAAGATTCTGTCCTAGCTCTCAGTCCCTCTGGTTATAGTCAATCTAGGAGTTGATTTCATAGTAATGACAGGTGGGATTGGAGGAAATAATCTTAGTGTAATACACCAGGAAACATTTGTTTCTCTGTTTAGATGCTCATAGTTGTGTGGTGGCTGTAGGTCACGCTATCCAGAAAGAGGTTACACTATCCAGAAAGAATCATTAAAAGGTTACTATTTTACCATCTCAAATAAATTCAGTTATGCAGGTTTTAACAGCAGCTAGCTGTTGGTAGGACAGACAGTGAAGAATGAGGCAAGAATATCAGGCATGGTAGAAGTCCATACACGCAGAGTAAGCAGCATTTCCAATGGCCAAGTTTGATTTAGAAAAAAAAAATTTTAAACATTTGTTTCCAAAATCAAATAGGTGGTTGAGGTCCACATATTATTTCATAATATCAGAATTCAAAGAGGTTATTATGAAAAATTTTAAAGAGGACTGTATCTAAAAATCAGTATCTTAAATCAAATAAAATAAATATGAAGAAGAATAATATATAAAGAAACAAACATTGGTTAAAATATCAATAGCCGTTTACTTGACAGAGTTTATCCTTGACAGAGTTTATGACGTTTCGCAATCATTTTGTCAGTTTTAATTAGTTTCAAAACATACTGGCGAGGATTTTAATGCCATTGGTGTGTTGTCAAATGCACTGTGGACCATCAGATGTAAAATCACTAAGTAGAGTTAAATGATTTCTAGTATTACTTCTAGGAATCTGCTGCAAAAGTATGTAGCGCAGCAGTTAGCAATAGGTATCAATAAATCTGTCTTTCTCATGGTAGAAAATAAAAGTATTACAAAAATAAAAATGTTAACAAATCTTACTGTTTATATCTATAAAGGTCAAAATCATTTAAAAAACCTCAACCAGAATGTGTTTTATCTTATATATTTCTACCTTATACTCTTGAGAGAAAAATAAGAACCATACTAACAACTCTCTTTACTAGAGGACAAAAATAAATTTCAAAAAATATTCAAATTAAAAATCCAGGCAATTTAGTTTGTGTGTTTAATTGGACTCTCCTGTTTTCTGACTTTGGTATAACTTCATGACATATGTGATGAAAAACAAAAGAAAAGAGAGAAAACAAATCATATAGGACAAGAGAAATGCATGTCCAAGCACATTTTTTTGAGAAGTAAAACCGTTAGAGGGAAAGTAACTGACCCTACATAGCCTATGTGACTTGGTGTAATTGAATAGAATTGTCATTAAAGAAAGTGTGTCTGTTGTTCAATATTCCATCAAATATTCAGAAATGACTGTGGTATTCACTGCTATATTCTGGCCACATATCTTCGCAGGAGCATTAACATAACCAGTTTGGTTGCAAAGATAGCTTTTCACTAGTCAGAGCATTCCACAATAGCCAAAGAGTTTTACTCTGGACATGCAGTGTGGAAGAAGGAGACTGAAAAGAGACACAGAGAATTAGGCATCATTTGACAGTAATAGAAATGTGATATTTCAAAAACTAACAACAAAATAAAGAGAAAATGTACTTTATTGATGATAAAAGTCATTGCATTCACAGTTTACTACTCTATTTTGTGCATGATTTTTTTTCTTTTTTAAAATTTATTGGGGTGACAATTGTTAGTGAAATTACATAGATTTCAGGTGTACAATTCTGTATTACATCATCTATAAATTGTGCATGAATTTTAAAAGAAAGTCAAATTTGACAGTCTCAAGTCCAAACATATTACATCTGATTTTCTTGAGAGTAAATGCTTAAAAGGCAAGGTATTTATTTGCCTTTTAGATAAGAAGAGCTCTTCCTATTCCACTAAATTCTGTGGATTCAAAGGTAGCTTATTTTGGTAAAATCATGAAAGAGAAAATGGGAAAAGTTTTAATATATCTCTTGTCTAATGAGGGATACTGTAAAGTATATCATCTCAGAATGCATGGCATGCTCAGTGAAGGGCAATATGTTCCAAATAAGGAAACACATATTAAATATTCTTTTCCAGTGTATGGAAACTTGATCCTTACTCTTGTCAGTGTTTTATCAAATGTACTTTCTAATTGCTGATTTTATAGTCACTGATAAACTGGAAGATAATGTTTTTGGTTTTTTTTTTTACCATTTTACTTCTGTTTAAAATCAAGACTGATTCACTCTGTGTGTGTGTGTGTGTGTGTGTGTGTGTGTGTGTGTGTGTGTAGAAAACTAATTAAATTGCATGGTATACACAGGTATTACATTTAGAATTAACTCTATACATAATCTTTGTGGGCATTGTATTTCCTTTCATATTTATTGTCCCCTTTTACTATTAAATCATTTTAAATGTAACTTGCTCAAGAAGGAAATAAAAACATTTATTGAAGTCATTTTGAGGTGAAATATATATATATATATATCATTCAAGGCTTTCTAATCCATACCCACAAAACATATATTTGAGAAGAACAAACTAAGCTTCACTGTTTATCCCATCTAATTTCACTAATAAAATTTTAAAAGATATGCTGCCAGTATTTTAAATTTAAAATTAAAATCATTAAAAATCATATATTGAAGATATATGTACAAAAAGCTAGGTTTTACAGAAAAAAGCATAATTACTGCTAATGTTATGTCTTCAACAACTATTAAGTGAGCAAAACGCTATACAAATAACTACAAACATATTACCATAAAAGATAAATTAATATAATTATATGGTAACAAAGGAGGTAATGGCTAACCTTCCCTGGAGAAGGTAAAGAAGATTTTACAGAGCATGAAATAATGGAGGGAAATCATTATTGTTGTTGTTACTTTTATAATTAGAATTTTGCCATTTGGAAATGGAGTACAAAACAATTCTGGAGCATAAGTAGAAAATTATGAACCAGAGTACATTTTAAGGCAGCGTCTTAATATTTTGATAAGACTATTTCTTTAACCAGAATGCACAGTACTATTCAAGTAGTAAGAAATGAATAATCAGAGTTACTCTGTGATGAATACTTTTGGCAATCAACAAACACAAACCTCATATTCACTGAAAAAAATGGATTTAATTATGTGCATTTTTAGTAGTTAGAAAATGAATTTTTTGAACAGTAAATGACATGATTACATTTTTTAAAAGGAAGTTCATTGTTGATTTTATTGGGGAATGCAGTTGCTAGAAGTTACAAATAGTAAGCAAAAAGTGAAAAAACATCGTGAGTATATACTTTTAAAACACATGTAACTATTAATTTGTTCTTCTGAATAACAGCTGGAGGAGATCAAAGTATGTGGACCCATTAGAGAAGATTAGAAAAATGGCTTCCTGATATGGAAGATGTAACAGATCTAACTAAACTCAATAAATGAAAGTTATTCAGGTCGTATGCATTGTTAACATTATAAAATATAAATAAACATGGGGCATAGAAAATACACTTACCTTCACTGTCTCTCAAACTCTAGAAATTCCTATTACTATTTACTCCTTTTATTAGAAAAAATACCAATATCACTTATCACCACATAACTACTTTATTATTTTTAATATAAACTCCATGAAAGTAGAGGTTTCTGAAGGTCTCTATATCGGTCTCTATATCTATCTTTCTTATCATCCATCTTTCTATTTATCTATTTCAATCTTTATCTTTTTTAATCTGGTAATTAGCACATTGAACAATATTTAAAATAATGTTAAATTAATTTTAAAAATATGTGAACAAATATCTTGGAAACCATAAAGTAATAGACAATTAAAAACTGAGAGACCAAAAAAATCTGAAACCTAATCCTTCAAAGAGCAGGGAAGAGAAATTAAAAGCCAATAAGTATAATGATTTGCTTGGCAAGAATTCACAAAGTTCTTAGACAAGGAGACATCATATACCTTAAAGTCAGAGATGTAGAATGGAGTTCAAAACAGAGGTTTGTTGAAAGATTTATGAGAACTTTGTGCTTAAACAAATTACGGCATTCACTCTATATATATCAGTGGAAAAATGACTAACTCCAGTGCAATACTAACCCCCCAAAATGGCATTATACATGGTTTGTTTTCATTATCAATCTTTCTTTTATCTAGAGTATAGCGTTTTTAAGTTGTTTTCTTGACCTCACACATAAATATGCCTCAACATTGAATATTAGTTAAGACCTACATACTGAAAATATACAAGTTGTAGTTTTTAATAGAACAGCTTACTGAGAGAATTCACATATATTTACCCATTCAAAATGTATAATTAACTCAGTGGTTTTTAGTATATTCATATATATGTGCAAACATCACCACAACCAATTTTAGAACCATTTCAATGTCCCACAAAGAGACTCCATGCACATTAGCAGGAATGTCTTATTTTCCTCAACCCCTCTGGCCTCAGGCAACCCACCAATCTATTTTCTGTCTCTAATTTGTCTATTTTCGGCATTTCATATAAATATCGTCATACAATATGTGGTCTTTCGTGTCTAGCTTCTTTCACTTAGTTTAATGGTTCCTAGGAATACCCAGGTAGTAGAATGTATTAGCACATCATTCCTTTTAATTGCTGAGTAACATTGTATTATATCGATATACCACATTTTATTTATACATTCATCAATTAATGGACATTTTGGTTGAAACTACTTTTTGCCTATTATGAATAATGCTGCTGTGAATATCTGTTTCCAAGCTATTTTGTGGACCCATGTTTTCTTTTCTCTTGGGTATACACCAATGATTGAAATTGTTGGATTATAGTGTAACTTAATGTTTAACATTTGGAGAAAATGCCAGACTCTTTTTTAAAGTAAATTATCATTTATATTCCTCACAGCAGTGTATGAGGGTTCAAATTTGCACATATCCTTTCAAACATTTTGTTATCCATATCTTTTATTACAATCATTTTAGTGACTGCAAAGTCATATCTCACTGTGGATTTTTTTTTACACTTCATTGATGGCTAATAATATTAATCATCATTTGATGTGCTTGTTTATTTATATTTTTAACTTTTATGTTTCGGTCTTTGATTTATTTTGAGTTAATTTTATACATTGTGTAAGAAATGGGTCCAACTTTCTTCTTTTGTATGAGCTCTGACAATTAAGTTCACTAACTCATCCTAGAAAAAGTGCTACCTCCTTGCTGAATATCACTACAGTCTTTTTTGAAGTACTCCCCTTGGGAAGCTATGCACTGATGCCAGCACCTACTCCACCCTTTAAAGCAATTTTGGAACTTCTGGAATGGCCATGAGAGCTGCCATCGTATTACCCCTGACGTCCTGAATGTCATCAAAATGTCTTTCTTTCAATATTTCCTTTATCTCTGGTTAAAGAAAGAAGTCGTTGGTGGCCAGCTCAGGTGAGTAGGGAGGGTGTTCCAATACATTTACTTGTTTACTGGCTAAAAACTCCCTCACAAGCAGTGCCGTGTGAGCTGGTGCATTGTCCTGATGCAAGAGCCATGAATTGTTGGTGAAAAGTTCAGGTTATCTAACTTTTTCACGCAGCCTTTTCAGCACTTCCAAATATGTAATAAACTAGGTTAACTGTTTGTCCAGTTGGTACAAATTCATCATGAATAATCCTTCTGATATCAAAAAAGTTTAGCAACACTGTTGCAACAAGTTCACGAACTTAATTGTCAGACTTTTTATTTAAATATACAATTCTCCTAGCACCATTTGTTGAAAGAAGTATTTGTTCCTTCACAGAATTATCTTGGCAACCTTGTTTCAAATTCAGTTGACCATAAAAGTGACTGTTTATTTCTAGACTCTCAATTTCACTCCATTTATTTACATGTCTAGTCTTATGCCAGTATTATGCCGTTTGATTACTATAGCTTTGTAGTCAATTTTGATATCAGGAAGTGTGAGTCCCACAACTTTTTAATTATTTTTTCAAGAGTGTTTTATTTATTCTGAGTCCTTTAGATTTTCATAAATATTTTATAATCAGCTTGTCAAATTCTGCAAAGACAGGTGGCATTTTGATGGGATTATCTGCTGTGCCTGGAGTAGAGCCTCTATCCTGAGAGTGAGGGTTGGGTAGATGAGGGAAGGCAGGTGGAGGAATACAGCTCCCAACTTCTCACCTGTATGTGGTCTCTAATATAGAGCTGAGGGGAATTGAAGTTGGGAGGTGGGAAGCACCAACTTCTGTGCACATCTACCTGGAGTAGATCTTACATCATTCTGTTTTAGGGGAGGAGGAGGGAGGCAGCATGTTGTGGATTAAGTTCCACAGATGTGCTGCTTTATGTAAATATAACAGGTTTTCTTAAATAAGAGTATTGTGCATGTCTTTAGGATAAACTAGACATTTTAAGTGTGTGTGTGTGTGTGTGTGTGTGTGTGTGTGTGGTTTAAAAAACATATTTTTACCAGTCATGGTTGATTTTATGGAGAGAGATTGTATGGAGGTCCTCATGACTTCATTTCAGGAGTGGATCTTCACTGTTGTGTTTTAAACAATCATATTCAAATATGATATTTTAAAATTTAAGCCACGTAAAACCTTCTAACTAATAAATGATTACAACTATTGTTGTGTAAATGTTCATTTGCTATTAATGGGATTTTACAGTTATATGATAGTATTTTTTTTTTTTACTTGAAAAGATTTATTATCACTCTCCTATGATTACTTATTGGAAATAATTTAACTAATTCATTATTAAAACCAATACTGCAAATCAATTTGAAAGCAATAAAACAGAGGTTGAAAAAGTTTCTGAATATAAATGACAGGATAAATGTGTGAAATGAAATGATGGAGAATTAAAGAATGAGAAATGGCATGGCGATAAGATGCAAAGGACAGGAATTACAGCAAAGCTGTGACAGTTGTTACCCTTCACTTTCTGATTTCATTGTTTCACAGATGTAACTATAGTCTACTAAAATACAACGTAAAATCAATTTTAAAAATAAATACGACACAAAATTATCACTACTAACCAATAGTGAACTCATGGGTATAAATTATTTAAAGTCAAATTGAATACACAAGAAATATGAGAAACTCCTGCAGAATCAACAACAAAAACAAACACCTCATTGTTTTGCCTTTGACTCTCACTCACTTAAAGAAATATATTTATTTTTAAAATAATAAATATAGAGAGCAGGAGAAGGTGATGGATGAGTTTATGGCATACATTGTGATGATAGTTTCCTGAGTGTCTATTTACCAAACTCATCGAGTTGTGTACATTATATATGGAGAGCTTTTTGTATGACAATCATACCTCAATAAAGTGGTTTAAAAATTATTTTCATGTTTATCTTATCAAGACTGTTCCTTGGAATATGCATTATCTTAGTCAAGTCAATATCAGCAGCTGCTATAGTAAACACTCATTACGTATTTGTTAATTTTAAGTTTAATATAATTGTCCATTCTCAAATAACAATGTAATCATCCATCAGTAGGCATAACTTTGAAAATACAGAAGGAAATGCCATTCTATGGGGGAAGGATTATTCCCACGTAAGAAAGAAGGAAAATGTTCAAAGGGAAATGAAGGAATAACCTGCCTTAATCTTGGTCTTTTCATCATTACCCAGCCCATTCTTATTAAAGCACCATAGCACAATGATTAAGTGTGTAGTCTGGAATCACACAATGTGGCATCAAATTTTTGGTCTATCGTCTTCTACCCGTAAGATTTTAACCTATAAGAACTTCTGTTTATTCTTCAGTAAAATTAAGTACTCACAGGATTGCTTTTATAATTAAATAGATATAATGTTTGACATATGAAGATAGTATTCACCAGAAAGTAGACATTATCAATGTTCAGTTTAAATGCCATGTTATTTTTTACCTCATATTTGTGAAACATTGATATTAATTTATAAATTGTATAATTAGCTGTCTCAAGTATATTCTATTATATATGGGTAAGTCCCTCCGTGTCATAGGAAAGTCTAAACATAAATGAATGGTTCATTACCATATATCAGAATGACTCAAAGAGATTGTTAAAACACATTTTTGCCCCATTCGCATTCTGATTTAGTAGGTCCAGGTGGGGCCTGAATATTATACTTTAAAATAATAGGTGATGCTGATTTCGCTGGTCTAGGAACCACACTTTAGGTACCACTATTCAAAGCTATACACTAAATGAATTGCTATACTTAAATTTTTCGTTAATCTCCCAAATCCAAGGTTGAATGGTTATCTCATTTTTTTTATGCAAGTAGATTTATGTCTATCCTCATATAGGAAAATATATTTGCTCAGACGTTTCTAGCTTTTTATACTGACTTTATAACCATATCTGGAAGTTCTGAAGGTCACCATCTCTATTTCATTATAATATCTGTCTGAGAACATCTTCAACGTATCATTTACCAAGCAAGTGATAACAACCAACAATTTTATAGTATTTACCATATGTTAAGAATTATTCTGGATACTTACATAATTCACTAATTTAAATCTGAAATGATCCAATGTGGTAAATACTAGTACTATTACTGCTTTAAAGATGTGGAAACAAAGGTCATTCAATGAATTGCTGAAATTCAAACAGTTAGTAAAGAGCAGAAAATAGATTTGAACTCAGGCAGTCAGTTTTCAGGGCACTTTTTCTTAGTTACTATTATGAAACATTTCACTTTATAATGTTGATCTGGATTTTTTTTTATGGCACCTACTCTTTCATATTTTCTTTACTCAGTTGAAATGACTCAACCCAAAGGCTAATTTATTTGAAACACACATACTGACTTTATGGCGAGCAGTTACTCCTTTTCTAGCATCTTCTGTGTTCAAGAGTTTCAATACATACAAGTCACGTATATATGTATGTAAGTATATATTTATGCATGTTTTGATGATTGTGTATAATTGCCCCAAAATAACAAAGCCTAGCAAATTAAATTTATTTTATTTTTTACGCTTTACTTGACTTTCAATATGATTTTATATTAATTCCAGGTGTACGGAATAGTGGTTAAACATTTATATAATTTAAGAAGTTATCCTCCTGAATAGTCTAGTACCCACCTGGCATTATAGCTAGTATGCTATTAATGACTATATCCCCTATGCTTTAATTTACATCCCCATAACTATTTTGTGACTACCAACTTTTAATTCTTAATCCCTTCACCTTGTTCATCCTGCCCCCAAACTCCCCACATTCATATATATACACACACTCTTTATCTGTCCATCCATCCATCTATGGACACCGAGACTCCACATCTTGGTGATTGTAAACAATACTGCAATGAACATATGGATGCACAAATCTGCTTGAAGTAGCATTTTGGGTTCTTCAGATAAATACCCTGAAGTGGGATTACTGGGTCATTCGTTGTCTCTTCTTATAGCCTTTGTTTTAAAGTCTATTTTGTTTGGTAAAAGCATTGCTACCCCACCTTTTATTTATTTTTTTTATTATTTTTATTTCATTTCTATTTTCATGAAATATATTTTCCATTTTTTTACTTTCTGACTATGTGTGTCTTTCAAACTGAAGTGAGTCTCTTGTAGGCAGCATAATTAAGGGTTTTGTTTTCGTATCCATTCAGCCCTCCTATGTCTTTTGATTGGAACATTTCATCCATTTACATTAAAACTAATTATTAATAAATATGTAGCCATTGCCATTTTATTATTCATAATTTTGTCTTGCTTTGTTTTGTTTCGTTTTGTTTTCCATCGAAAAGAAGTCTCTCCAACATTCCTTGTAACGTTGGTTGGGTGGTGATAAACTTGTTTAGTTTTTTTCTTGTCTGGGAAGCTCTTTATCTGTTCTTCGATTCTAAATAATAGCTTGACTAGGTAGAGTAATATTAGCTGTAGGTCCTTGCTTTTTTATCACTTTGAATATTTTGTGCCCGTCTCTCTGGCCTGCAAAGTTTCTGTTGAGAAATCAGCTGATTTTATGGGAGTTCCTTTGTAACTAACTGCATTTTTTTTGCTGCTTTTAAGATTCTCACTTTGTTTTTAACCTTTGGCTTTGCAGTTATGATGTGTCTTGGTGTAGGCCTTTTAGGTTCATCTTGTTCGGATGTTCTATGTTTCCTGGACTTGTATATCTATTTCCTTTACCAGTTTGGGTAATTTTTCAGTCATTATTTCTTCAAATTGGTTTTCAAAAACTTGCTGTCTCTTTTCTCCTTTTGTTATCCCTATGATGCAAATGTCATTATGCTTGATGTTGTCAGAGGCCCCTTAAACTACTTTTTTTTTTTTTTTGCTATTCTGACTGTTTCTGCCAGCTTATCTTCCAAATTGTTGATTAGATCCTCTGTTTCATCTAATCTACTGATGATTCCCATTAATGTATTCTTCATTTCAGTTACTGTCTTCTTTATTTCTAACTCGTTCTTTTTTTTTTTAATCTTTTCTATGTCCATTTGTATGTTTCCTATCTCTTCGTTGAAGTTCTCTCGGAGATCACTGAACATCTTTATAACCAGTGTTTTATACTCTGTGTCTGGTACATTGCTTGTCTCCATTTTTTGGTGTTGTTGTTGTTCTTTTTCTGGAGCTTTGTCCTCTTTTTTAATTTGCGACATATTTTTTTATCTCCCGATTTGCCTACCTCCCTGTTTGTTTCTATGTATTAGGTAGAGCTGCTACATCTCCCGGTCTTTGTACAGTGGCCTTATGTAGTAGGTGTCTATGGGACCCAGTGTTGCATTCTCCCTGGTCACCAGAGCCGGGTGCTCCAGGTGTGTCTCTTATGTGGATTTTGTGTGCACTTCTGTTATACTTGAGACTTGATTTCTGCTTGCATATCAACGGGAGTGATTGACTCTTGGGCTAATTGGTTGTGAGGACTAGCCATGACTGCAGTGGAGGAGCTGTGGTGCAATGGTTGTCCCTAGAGAGTAGGGTTTGTTTAGAAGGGTCTGGTGTCTGCCTCATCTTCCCTTCAGTGTGTTGTCCCTGGAGGCTGTAGGGCGATGCTCCAGCTTGGTCTGAAGCTGGCCACTAGGTATGCCAGACCTGGGGACTCCTTGAAGAGAACCCACTGCAGGCCAATTTCAGCCAAAGCCTGTGCCCTGCCTGGGACCGTATCAGCCACATAGCAATCTGAAGATGGCTGCCACCCCTACTGGGTTTGGAGGTGCCTCAAGAGGCCAATTTGTGAACTAAGGCTGCTGTTGCTATTTCGGTGTTTAGGTCTGCTCATCCAGAGGAATGAGACGCATGGAAGCCAGATGATGCGTGTCTGTGTTTTGTGGACCTTTGAGAGACTTTAGGAAAGTCGGCTGCATGAGCTAAGGCAGTCTGATTGTATGGAAAAGTCACTAGAAGTAGCTTGGGTAAGTCTGCAAGTAGTGTGGGGCAGGGCCTCAGGGAGTCACTAGGGCTGGGTGAACAATGTTAGCCAGGTTGACAGAGACTCAGATATAGCATCTGCCTGAATCTGCATGCTGAGGTGGGAGAGGGCTCAACAAAGAAATAATGGCTTCTGCCAGTACTTCTATCAGAGAGAAACTGATCTTCTAGCCTTAATCCTGACGGCAGAAAATTTAGTTATTCCCCGTATGTCCCTGTCTGGTGCCCCAGCAGTGGAGCTCAGAGCAAGTGTGTTTGTTGGCTAATAAGTCCATTCACAAGCCCTTTAAGAGGAAAACCTGGGACTCCAGCAGTCTGCCATCTCACTCAACCACAATCTCTACTAGTTTTCACAGCCAGAAGTTATGGAGACTTCTCTCCCCTGCACTGGAACCATGGTCTGGGGAGCATGGTGTGGGGCTTTGATCATTGGAGGTGGTTGGAAACTCCTCAGCCTAGACATCCCTCATGATTTTTAATGATCACACATGTGTGTGAAACCAGACATTCCCTCCTACCAGTCTCATGATTGTTTTATCTGTGTGTCCATAGTTATAGGACTTCAGTTCAGCTAGACTTCAGGTGATTCTTAATGATGGTTGTTCTGTAGTTTACTTGTAATTGATGTGGTCCTGAGAGGAGGTGAGCACAGTGTTTACCTACTCCTCCATCTTTGCCAGAAAATCTAAATTTATATTGTTACAGGATAAAAGTATATTGTAACATTTCTTATTGTGGTCATGATTAGCAAATAAAAAAAATATATATATATATATATATATATATATATATATATATATATATATATATATATATATGATGTCAAAATGTGCATCACATATGTTGAAGTAACTAAATATCCCACCTTCCTACTAGGAAAAAATATGAGAATGCAAAAAGATAAAGAGATAAACATTTTTATGATTAAATCTAATGTGGAGGTTACAATTAAGCTTGTCCACCAAACTGACCTACTAGTTAAATCTCTGAATCAAGTAGATTACCAACTCAGTTATAGTATAGCTAAATGACAATAGTTCTCACTCTTCAGGGTCTGAGTACACCACATGGGCTCTTTCCCAAAGGAAATAAAGTCATAGTAGTTAATTAAGCTTTGCTGTTTAATCATTTCCAAGTTTCCCTTGGTAAAATAGTTTAAAAGGGTTGCATTAAGAAAAGTTATGAGAAGATAACTCTTACTACTTGGAAAAAAACATCAGGAATAGGGACTAAACCATGACCCATGGTGATTCTCCAGCTGTTTTTACTTAACCCATTGGGCTTAATCATTAAGATCACAATCTACCAAGGATGAGGTTATTTGTCTTGTTATGGATGGTTAACAATCTGACAACACAAGTGTGCTTCTACTTTCCTGGTACTGTCTCTCCCTCCTTTAAGATCATTGAAGAATGTTTAATATTTTGCCGCTTTAGGCTCTGAAATAGATCTGTAATACACTAATTAAATTTCATGCCAAACCTACTCTGCTCCAAGGTTGAAAATCTATTCTCTATTCTATTTCTCATCCCAAATTATGTTTAGCCAGATTATAACATAGCCCATCAGGAATTATCCAATGAGTTTAAATGACTTCATTAATTAATCTAATAATAAAATTTACAAAGACATTCAATAATACAATTCCAATACCATGCCATAAATTTAAATATAAGCCTATTAGCAGTATGAACTTTCCAAGGAGATATTAAAGTTCAAAGATTAAATCCTCTCATCAACAAAGGAATCCAACTCTAAAATAAAAATACCCTGCCTTCTCATGTTAAAAATCCAAAGGAATTAAAATCTGCCCCAAAATCTTATTGTGCTTTGTCTTAGCCAGGTAGCTCTTCAATCTCAAGATCTCATATAGTATCAGAGTTCCATCAGCTGTTGTAATATTAGATTTTTTTTCACTGGAATTGTGGTTCTTTAAGAAACCCAAAAGTTGAATTAGCTTAGGCCAACTCTTGAGGTATCTCACATTGTTATTTAATAGGGCAAAATATTACAGAATATGCATCCACCAAAGTTAAAAGCAAGCTTATTCTCACTCCTAAAGGAACAAAGTCTAGGAAAAACTGTTTTCAGAATCAAGTTCTTAGTGATGCTCAAGATCATAGCAAAGATTCAGTGATATTCCACAAAGTGTCTATGAAAAGTTTTGTTTTCAACTGCATCTGCATATCAACAGTTAATGACTTTTGTTAAGAATCAATAATGTGTGATCTTGAATTCAACTAGGAATAATATCCTAGACGGACTTCTGTTTAGCTCTTTGTTTTCTATATCTGGGCTAAAAAATATGCTTAAATCTTGTAGGTCCAAGAAACCTACCTCCTCAGGTGTTCATACATCTTCATCTAGTAAATAGGATTTAGAAGAATCTTAAATAAAGATAATATTTTAGCTTAATAAAGTTAAATCTTAAGTCCATGTGACCTACAGAGAGCCAGTACCTATCTCTTCTTCTCCTTCAGGCGCTGCCTTTCTTCTCTTCAGATTTTTTTTTACATTTTTGTAGGCAAACTGGCATGCCCATGTACATAAATGTTAGCAGCTTGACATGAAATAATAATTTATTGCCTATTCTTTATCCCATGGACAAGCTACATGCACTTAAGGTTAGTTCTTCTAAAGATTTATTTGTATATTTATGCCTATTCAAATATAAAGCAATAGACCTAATATGCTAATAACTTTTCAGTTGTGTTCTCTAACAGAGAACACATTAGTTCAGTAGGTCTGGAAAGGCTACATTATTACAAAATAAGCCATGCCTATTAGAAAAATGTATGCCTGTGTAGAAAGAAATGGCAGTTTTGCATTCTAAAGTTGTGTGCCTCTGCTACAGACCCTCCAGGATGGTTACTTGCTGAGTTTGTGTGGCTAGTATATACTTGATGGACCCTGCAATAGTCTACTGAAATTAGTCTACGTAAAATTTGCTAAGACTGGCCATACAGCCCTCATTTCTGTAGAGGCCTAAAATTTACAACGTGTTTTCAAGATGACTCATCAGTGAATAGTCCCACTATGAGCTGGAGTCAAAACACCACGTGGCTTCTTCGTTAAGTCAGAGCAGTTTAAAGTAATCTTATTACTAGAGGGAAGCCTCTACAAACTACCAAGTTCAAAATGTCCTGTCCACATATTAACCAAGGATTCTGTGCTCTGACTCATCACAAGACTGTATTGTTATTTTGTTTTGAAATTCTATCCCCTGCTTTATTTCTCTTTCTGACCGATGTCCAACTGTTGGATACTTTGTAAAAATAAATAAACAAACAAACAAACAAATAAAAAATAAATAGTCCCTCTATTCTTCAACAGAGTTGAGAAATAAAGGAATGAAAGATGGTGATTCAAATATTACTCTTTTTCCTAATAATAGTTTGACAATGATGTTTTGCAGATCAAAATGGGCCTGCGAACTGAACCCCAGTTAGGAAAGGGTTCATCAACCTAGAAAAACGAGGCGATCCTTTAGAGGCAGGCATCCTCTTAAGGTGAAGGAGAGGCTGGTCTCTGAAAGACAAGGGAAAGCTATCTTCCAGTAGAGACAAAGGTATGGCTAAACTGAAGATGTCCAGTGTATCCTTCTAACTGTTTATAAAGTCAAATGATCCCACCTTTTCTGGAGTAGAGTATGGTAAGTGAGGTGTAGGGCAAAGGGGAAAGCAGCAGTACCAGACAAGTGTGTTACTTATATTTGAGTAGAGTGATGGATAATATCTCTTCCTCAAAGCTCACAAGCTAGTAAATTTAGATTATGCTATAACTTCAAGTTGTAGATACCATTTGATGCAAAAAAACAGTTATTAAATATATAATTTAACAAATTATATGCATAATTAAATATATAACAAAAATTACCCAAAATATATATTGTTGAATAAATTTTATTAAAATGAATCACAGGCTAACTTATTTTGCATCAATTATGTTTGTAAGCCAATGCAAGTATTTGATAAAATTCAAGCTTATATCTTTATTTCTACATGTAGATCCCAAAATAGATGCGCTGATTAATTTCATTATTAGGAGATGGAGGGAGAAACTTTTTTTGGAGAAATAGCAATTTCTATTCATAATTTCAATATAAACAACAAATAAGCATGATTTTATGATAAATGGTTAACTACATTTGGGTAAAAGTGTCCAGTACTTATCAGTTTTTCAAAACCTAAAGATTTTTCTATTGATATTTATAAAAGTTCAAAAATCAATAGAATCCATTTTCCTTCTTACTACAGTTTAGTAGAATACATTATTCTGTTATAAAGGTCTAATTCATATCTAAAAGTCATTCTAGTTTTGCCTGAAACATAGAAAAGCTCATTTAGATGGCTGACCATTGAAGGGAATTTCAGAAATAATCTAGCCCAATTCTCTCAACTGGAATATATATTTAGTCCCAAAGCAAAGTATGTGGCAATAATGAGATGATACTAAGTTCTTCCGATTTCTGTTTCAGCACTCTTTATTTGTAACCAAATCTCCTCTCACTTTTGTACTAGTATTACCATATTCAAGATAATTTAATGAGAACTGACAAAAATCACATTAAATGATTTGTTTGCGCATACTGATGCCCTAAAATTGAATCAGCCTAGGGACAATCCCTGAGCCTTTAGGAGAATTAAGAGTTTGGCAGACAGTATACTCTACCCTATTTTGCAGTTACAGGAAGTAAGTACACTGAACTTTGTAATTGCTGAGTCATGGAGCTTAGGAAATGGTGATAGACTGAGTCAATCAGAGATTGAGCATTAACTCAATGCTAGTGTCAATACAGATGTAGTCACTGTTGTGTTCAGAGAAAGGAAAATACTGTAATTATTTCAAGTCTGTTGATAAAATCATCTATTTTATGAAATAAGATGCTACTGTGATATTAAGAAGAATGTTCATGCATTTAAGACATTATGGAAGGTTAGAAGCTAGCATTTAAAACATTATAGAAGGTTAAAAGCTAACAATTTGACAACAAAAAAAATGAGTCTTCTATGTATTAATAAAATGTGTAGCAAGTTTCTCGTTGATGTGACTTTAGAAGTGCCAGGAAAGCTCATTATTGCTGAACTACTTTTTCTCATGAAGGTGTTTCGATACTTTAAAGTCCAATGTTATAAATTATTGCTTTACTTTTAACTTACTACCCTCTGTTAAAATAAAATTGTATCTTTACAGGATGGCTCCTGAATAAGATAGAAAAGGGGAACAAAATCTGCAGGTAAGGAAGTGTTGCTCATTCCCAAACTCTCGAATTCACACAAGGACCTCACCCAAAGAGGCACACATTGGGGAGTAGGAAACCTAGTAGTACTGGGACACTGAACAAAGATAAAGGAGAAAGAAATGTCACTACATCCCAATGTTCTGTGTCAGCCTCTTCGTCTGTTCATCCTCCACTTGGATTGATGTGCTGGTGATTGGTATGATAGTGGCCACTCATCTTGAAACACGGTTTTCCTTCTATTAAGTTCCTAGCTCCTCCACATCCTCCTCGTCTTCCTTTTCTTCTTTTTTGTAAGAGCCGATGATCCAGGTAAATCTCAAAGTATCATATATACATGTGGGATTTGTACCATAACAGCGCTGGTTTGGAAGGAGGGATCAGTCATCTTATCTCTTTTTCTCATTGCAGCCTCTAGGAATAGAGGCTGAGTTCTCTCTGCATAATTACTCTCAAAAGTATAATAGGAAGAACACCTCATTTCTAAGACACTTTTCCTTCAAAGATTAGCACATAGGGCACATTGAAGTCCAACTTCCTCCTCATTGTGACTTCACAACCTCAGGATCTAGAATGTATCATGTGGCAATACATGACTGTTGTTTTCTTTATTAATTCATTTGGGCAACCCTCACTAATTAAGCAATGTATCAATAAGTGTCCTACAAGGAAACAAGAAACATTCTAGGTATTTTGTTCACAGATAATTTTATACAGGGAATTGTATAGATAATACAAGAGCTGAGAAGACAAATAGGAGATGGTAAAGGGACATAAAGAAGAGTAATGAGGACAAGTATCATCCAGGATAGGATAGGCACAGGGATGGAGTCTCTCTGGAACTTAGAAGCCAGTGCCATCTATAACTACATAGGTGCTTCCAGGGAGGTGCTGGCAAGGAACTAGGAGTGCAAGGGAGAGGCACCCACTGCAGAAAAATCAATTTGAGAGGAAGCTAGATAAAGAGGAATAACTGGCTTCCCCGCTTCCCCCTCACTCATCTTTCAACAGTGTGCTTCCCAGTGGTTGAACCTACCTAGTAGTCATCGAGCAACAGAACCCAGAAAATATAGTTTCAGGAGAACAGCAAGGAAATTAACTGGAACTCAAATAATAAAATCTGGCATAAGTGCCAACTGTACACCAGGCACTCTTTTAGGTAATAGGCATTCAGCACCAAAAAAAAAACTGACAAATTCTCTGTCCTTGGGAGGTTAATATGTAGTACTTAATATGTACCAGTTACTCAGAATTACTGTAATCAATATACTTTAAGTACACTAATCCACTAGACCTTATAAAACTCTATGGGGTGAATATTATTATTGTCTGTCCTATTCAGATGAGAAATTGAAAGACAGGGAAGTTAAATTCCTTAGAGCATATATGTGACAGAGTTAGGATTCAAACCTTCTGGCTCAAAGTCTTTTTTTCTTTAATCCTATTCCATTCCATCTTCATGCTTATATTTTCTATCCCTTCTTCATATCACAAATAAAGATAACCATAAGCATAACATTGAGAAGTTTTAAAAAATCTTATTAAAGCATTTACATACTAAGATTTAAAAAGTTTCAAACACTTAACATAAATGTGTTCACTACCCCCAAATATAAAAATTATTTCTCTGCCTTTTGAATAATTCAAACATAAGTGGATGACCATGCATTATTAATGTTGCACAAAAGCATACTGAATTTTATGAGTGATAAAGGAGAACTAACGAACGCTCCCACACCTCAGTTTTTAGGATTTTTAGATGGTGAGAACAAAGTCTGAACAAGAAAATAATGTTGTAAATTGAATGTCACATGAAAACAATATTGTAAATTGAGGGGACAGCATAAGGACAATGGATATAGAATATGGACTTCTGAATATAGAATATGTACTTAGCCTACTTTATAATTTCCCCATGGCTATACACAATCAAAAACAGCTAATAGAGGGATTTTCTAAATAAATGAGTGTAGCATTCCCAATGATTGCTACAAGGTATCTAAAGAACTCTTTTGAGTCTGTTTTGTGATTTCCTTTGTATTATATGTGTCAATTTAAAAGTACTCTGATGGAAAAGTAAGTATCACCTCTTCCCGCCTTATATAGTCAGCACATCAGAGATAACATTTACAAAGCACCACTTATTGTGCAGGACTTCACACAGAACAATAAAACATGTCTCCTCACGAACGACAAAGACACTGTGATAGTATTTTCTTTCCTCTATCCATAGTTCTTACAAGAAAACTTTGTCTTGCCCAAAGCGGATGGCACATATCCTGGCTTAAAATTTTATGGATGCAGGTCATAATGACTGACTGTAAGATCTTCGATTCTTTTAACTTCAAAACAAGTCTTGGAGTTTAAAACAACTGAAATGTGAATGGGCTGTAGAATTCCTGCTGTCCTTTGTGAATGATGTACAAAAAGAAAATCTCTGCCTAGCGCACAGAAAACTGACATCATGCAATTACAGCCATGCCATCCAGCAGTCCATTTAGTCAGAATGCCATTAGAAAAAACCTTATCTGTGTACAATAATTCAGTCTGCATGAAGAATACTATATGATGGGAGGCTTAGGTTTGCAGTCTGAACTTTGATTGTCTTATCCCCATGTTTCAATGAAAAGGTTTACCTTTAAAAGTCATTCACATCCTAAACGCTTTCTTGTCCTAATATTAAACTAGGTATTTTAATAAGTTCAATTTCTTTAAAACACTGAAATCCTAATATCCACCTAAAGATTGTTACATAAAAGCCATTTTCTAAAACCTATTTATCTGCTTACAGAACTCTCATCTTGTTAATGTTAAGAAGCTATTGAGGAAAAAAAAAGAAAACAGGAATTGGCCATATCTGTCTTGAAATGAATGTGAGGCTTCAGTTCTAAACACAAATAGGAAGTTGTATTTGCTACCCACAACGAAGAATTATTTATTGTAAAGTCCTATAAATCTATGTTCATGCTTTAAGAGTTTGGTTATATCTAATTATGCTTTTACATAAAGTATGTATGAGAAAAATATTTCTTATAACTATGACAGAATTGAACTATTTATATTGGCACACTCTGCATATTTGGCATAAATGAAAGTAATGATACTGAAAACAAACAAAAACAAGTACTAGACTATAAATACTCAGATACATTTATCTGTATAAGTAGCCATTCTTGGAGTCTATAGATTCATTAAGATAATGCAATCTCTGAAATTAATTTTGATATTGTCTTGAGAAATTATTTTAAATTATGAGTTCTATTTTACTCATAGAACTTAATGATTTTTTTTAATACAGGGGAAATAATATAACTATTTTATAATATGATATTTACTTAAGAGTTACTAAACATCAAAGACATTATGAAAGTCAACATCAGGGAGCATGCCTTTTATTACCTTAAAATTTCATAGTGCGAATTAATTTATGATACTTTTCACCTTTAATTATCCACTAAGGTAAAGGGATGCACATTTCTATTCTTTGTTTTTACATCCAGAAATGGATATTGTGCTCAGATTTAAACCCACTAAGACCACACTGGTCTTTTGTTAACTCAGGAGGAACATCTACAAACCACATTTGCTTAGCCAGCTGACTCATTCTTTACTAGTATGGGATGTTAAAGGGAGAGAAAAGACTAGAGAGAGAATAGACCTACTCCTCTCTGTTTTATTTCTGTTGATTTTTCAATTTCTTCCTATTTGATTCACTACAGTGACACAGTAATGGGTGATTCACTACAGTGAAAAATTTATTCCAAAAAAGAGCATGATTCCATTAAAGGAAAAAAAAAAAAGAGAGAGAAAACAAGAAACAAAAAAATAACACTTTCAAAACCATCTTCATCACACACCTTCAGAGATGCCAGCATTCAAGAAAGACTGAATGAGATTAAATGTGGGGTTAATATGCTAATACTTAAAATGTCTCCTGCCATCCCAAGGGGTCTCTCTGCTGAGCTACAAGAAAAAAAGCACCAGATAAATAGCGCCTTCTTATCAGGAATCTGAGTTGGAGCCTCATGTAGCTTCTCCTTTTAAGTTTTAGCTATCCCAATCTCTTGTTTGTTGTTGTTTCGACAGTCCTAGGTAGGTAAATTCCTCTTGCAGTTGCTACCTCCACATAACCTTGTATTCATTTTTATGCCTTGTGTTCACTGACGATTGTCAACTACTCTCTCATCTTTGTACATTTTTGCAACTTCTCCCTGTGGAGTTTACTTCCCTTTGTCTTGAATCTGAGTTGGCATTGCAATTTGCTTTGACAAATAGCGTGGGATAGAAATGAGGCCTGGCAACTTCATATTTGCTCTCATGGAGTTTTGTGCCGCTATGTAGAAGTCCAACTGTGATGCTTTGAAGTAGTCTAGCCAGACCCAACATTTCAGCTACTCTAACTGAGGTGCCAGACATGTGGATGAACCATTATGATTATCCAGTGCCAGCTGAGCTCCCAGTTGTATGGAGCTGCATGAGTTACCCTGATTGAACCACTTGGAACAGAAGAATTGCCCAGATGATTTGAGCCAACTCACAGAATCGTGAGAAAAAAAAAAAAAAATCATGATTGTCTTAAGCCACTAAGTAAAGGGGTAGTTGATTACATAGTAGTAAAAAACTGACAATGCCTTTTTTTAGTTCTTTAACAGCTAAACTTTATAAGAAATATTCTCTGTTAATGTTAACTGTTCTGTGGTTTGTCTCCTGACTGGAGATTGACAGATACCAACAGAAATACTGAAACAAATAAAGTAATTTGTTCAAAATGAGATATGCTTTGCCAGTGTTTTCCACATGCCAAACTGGTTAACATGTTTTAGAATAACCAAATTCCAAGCCAAGGAAATACTAGAACAAGAATTTGATTATCAGAAAAATGTAAAGAATTCATTAAAGAAGATACCAAGGTGATAACCTGATACTTTTGAAGAAAGAGCAAATTTTATTAAAGGAAATGTTTAGTTTTTAACTACACAACTACTAGTTGTCCTCTTAATTCTATTTTACCAGTTACTGATAATGCTATTAAATAGAATCAGATTCAGGTCATTTTATATATTATCTTCACATGACAATGAAGTTAACTTCTTACTAATTAAAGCATTATAGATTACCAATAGCATTTGGGATTGTAAGGTAAAATACTATGTCAATGTGAGGTGCTACGAATGTGTAGTATTATGGGAGTGAATGTACTAGGTATGAGTTAATGGATAAATTCTAAATCTAATAAGCTTTAAGTATTGAATGTGAAATTTGGTTTATGTAAAGAGATCAATGAAAAATGATACCGGAAAGTCTGTAATTGTAGAAGGCCATAAGATTGGGACATTTTACTTTTCAAAGCATTTCAATAGAGGGGCTTAAGATATTAAAGGATATTGTCTTCCACAGACAGACCTTTGCAGGATTTAGCATCATTTCCATGAGATTAGGTACTGCTAAAACTATCAAGTTATACACAGAAAAGATGTTCCCAGGAACCACATAATATCAATTTATATGATATCAGGACATTCTATCAAGACAGGATTTTAGAACATCAAGATGGATAGTAGACCATCAAATCTGAAAGGACAAGGAACATTTGAGCATGCAAAAATGTGGGAAGGATGAAACCCCAAATTTTCCCCTCATGAGTCCTCAATAATAATCATTCCTCAGTCGGGGGGAGTACAAGGAGGGTGCACAAGCCCTATAAGAGTAATGGAATAACCATATTGCTTTCTTTTATCTTTTAGTAAGCCTTCCCTAATATCCTCAGGTGAAATAATTAACTTCATCCTATGTTCTTAACCTGCGCATCTTATAGAAAATCTATCCACTATTTATCCACTATTTTAATATGTATAATGCTTGAAATAAAGTTTCATGCCTACTTGTTTTTGTAATGTCTAAAACTAGGAATAATGTGATTTATGTTCAAGAGTACACCCACTGAATTTCTGAAGAACAAAGGAGGTGGTAGTTAGAAAGGAATAGTTGATAAATAGAGGAAGGAAGTAACTTCCATTTTTGCAAAACAATATTTTAAAAAATGTGTATGTGAATAGGCGATTGGATAAGATACACTGTGGACAATAAAGTTAGTAAAATGATAGTTCTCTCTATGCCTGTTTGACTGAAAATTTTACACCTAGAAAGCATTTCAAACAATCACACTTATTTGCAAAAGTCATGCAGCTGACATTTATATGGTACTTACTCTCTGCCAAGCATTGTTCTAAGTTCTTTATATACATACAGTAAGTGAGTCAGTCTTCACAACATTATCACTTAACTACAATTATTATTACCACTTTACAGATGAAGAAACTAAAATGTGTAGTAGGTGATCTCACTACAATATTATACAACCATTGGTATTTCTTTCGAAGGTGGGATCTTAGCTCTACCTTGGACCTTCTGTGACGCTGCTAAGGTAGTATCCTTTAGACACTTAGAAATCCTATTTTTGACCCTGAGCCCTTTTTGTCCTGGCAACAATGTCTAGAGATAAGAAATTAGATTTTTCTGAGGTTTAACAAAGAGGTTTATATTAATCTTTGATCAAAAATTTACCCTGATATTAGCTTTAACTGACAGTGGCCTCTATTTAACCTTTACTCTGAGGCTATTTCTTACTTTATTTCTTTATTGGCTTCTAGAAAAACTAAAAATAAAAAAAAATTTTATTCTTGAAGGCAGAACATTCTAGCTTTTTTATGTTTTCTCTAAATTAGCCTGCTAATTTGAGCAGGTTCCTTTTTTACTTCATCTGGCTTATATATTTTACTATTGACTTTTTTTTCCATTTAGTCAAACAAAAACAAACAAACAAAAAACAGATGATTCTCAATAGTCTGCCTAGAAATTTCAATAGCCAAATCAACAGGTTCTTTAGGTACCCTTTCAATCTTCTGTGATGGCTTGGTTGACTGTTTTGTTAATTATTTGCTGTTATTATATATAATTTAGGTCCCTTTCTTTCCTGCTCAAACAATAATTTCCTCCCTTTCCTTGAAACCTAACAGTGTTCTCAAGGTGCTTTGAGCTTCTACCTACCACACTTCCAAAATTAATGACACACACTTCTATATAACAAAGTTTGTTTCACTTCAAGATTGTCAAATAACAAATAACTCCAAAATTTGGTGGCTTACTACTCAACAACTATTTTATTTTGTCTCATGATTCTGTCTGTAGGCCGGAACAGAACTGGTGGGTTGCTTTATAAATCTAGCTTGAGGTCTCAGGTGAGTATAGTCAGATGCCGGCAGCACCTGTCTGCTGATTCTAGATGTCTTTTGCCTCTGTACTACTCTATGAGTCCTCTCTCTCTATGTTGTGTCTAAACTTCCAAGATCTCTTCACTGAGCTCTCTCTTCAGCAGGGTAACTTGGACGTCTTACAAGGCAGCTTAGGGTTCTATGAGGAAAACTACATGTAGGCTGCTAGAACTTCTTTATTATTATTTTTATTTTTAAAATGAGTTTCTAGTGTACAAAGTAACATAATAGTTAGACATTTACATCCCTCACAAAGTGACAATCCCCCTACCCCAAGCTACTACCACTCTGACATTTTTATACCTGTTACAATACCATTGACTATCTTCCTTATTCTATCTTCTTAACGTCAGGGCTCAGAAGCCCCCAGACTCCACTTCTTGTCCACATTTAACTGACAAAGCAGTGACAAAACTAGGTCAAATTCAAAGGGTGAAGCATTCCCACTCCTGATGGTAAGTAGGGAATACACATGTAGGGAGTGGTGAATAGGTTTCACACTATCTTTGGAAATTAGCTAACACGTATAAAGAGAGAGAGAGAGAGAGAGAGAGAGAGAGAGAGAGAGAGAGAGAGAGAGAGAGAGAGAGAGAGAGAGAGAGAGAGAGAGAGAGAAATTATCTTTGAAACCAAAAATATGTTGAATTGTTAAATTGTTAAATTTGCTAAATTGTTGAAAAGCAGGCTTATAATCTATTTTCTTGTTTTTCTTTCCAGTTTGAAGAATAAAACAGATGCTGTTTTAACCATCCCCCTCAATTAAATGGTTACTAGAAATAAAGTGAGGCAATACCTAAACTAGAATACTTTGTCAGTTTGCACCATTTTAGATCACTTTTATTAGTCTAATTGGAACATTTAATCAGCATTTAGAAAATTGTGACAATGCTAAAGTTTATAACAGTATTTGTAATATATTCTATTCCTATTCAAGGGGAGGAATATGGACTGCATCAATGACAATAACAAGCTAGCCTTGAAAATATGAAACCCGATTAAGCAGAAAGCAGCTACTAAGAGAGAAGCTAAGCAAGATGATGTCATAAAAATGGCAGTGTGAGATGAGCCTCTTGAAATCTCTCTTGGGATTTACAACAAACTGAACAACTATAACCCCACAAAGGACTCGCTGCACAGCAGACAGGCAAGACAAAGAGGCACACTACTGAAATCATCTAAAGGTGGGCAAATTGCACAAGATAGAGAGGAAGGAAAAAAGAAGTGCAGAGACAGTGACACATGGGTGCAGGATGCAGACCTAGTTTGGTGCTCCAAGCTTGCTCCATCCTGAAACTACAGCAGCTGTGGGAGAGGGAAGAACTCAGACTGCTAGGGCTCCACATATGGCCCACAGGGTTGAAGGGATAGCATATAATGCGGCTGAATCCAACACTTATGGCAGACACTTCAGAGCAAAGACTGAGGGAAGAAGGTTGAAAATGGTGGTTTAAGACCTCACTGCCAAGCAGAGAACAGAAGCCTTAGACACTGAGCCTAGCCACACCGTCCTTATCCTCCCACACCTCACCCCACTCCCACCTTCACAGTACTAGAAGCTGAATGGTAGCAGTGTCATATCAAAAGAACAGAATATTTGTAGTTCTGAGACCTGTGGTCTGCAGACATGGACTCACAGCCCAACTAGTTTCAGCAAAGGGGAGGGATCCATGGAAGCAGGAGTGGCTGTAGTGATGATCATAGGCATTGGTCTCGGCCTCCTCACACAACCCTAGCCCTCCTCTGTCCCCACCTCTGGGCGAATCCCAGCGGAGTAAACAGAGCTGCTGAAACGCATGGGTGCTGAATCAGGTGCAGGGAGAGCTTTGGAACTTCAGAAGCTCTCCACATCCCCCCACGGAGGCAGTGCCCTATAACCCAGGCAAACTGTTCACAGAGGAGAAGCCTGCCTTCCAGGGAATCCCCCCATTGTGTGAAAAGCTGGAATAGTGCAGAGAAAATATAACACTAAAGTATGAGAGAGAATAAAGGCTACAGTAGGAGAGAAAATAAAACATTCTACCAACACCTACTGGAAAATAAAAGAAAGACCACTTCCTATCAATCTGTTGCAGAACCCACTCATGTAGATGTCTCGGAAGACAAATAATAAATCATGAATTGCCATGAATAACCAAGGTAATAAGACAGCTCAGGAAGTAAATGAAAAGTCTCTGTAAAATGAATTTAAAGACATGGAAATATGTGACACAAATGACAGAAAATTCAAGTTGCAGTTCTTAAAAAACTCAATGAGGTGCAAGAAAACACAGACAGACAGTTTAATGAACCCAGACACACAATCAAAGAACAACATGAACATTTTACCAAAGAGATTGACATTTTAAAAAAGATCCAATTAGAATTTCTGGAGATTAAGAACTCAATAGAAGAAATAAAGAATTAAATATCCAGTTTATGTGGTAGAGTTGACCAGATGGAAAAAGGAATCAGCGACATCAAAAATAGAAATCTTGAAATGACACGGATGGAAGAAGAAAGAGCCTTGAGACTTAAAAGGCATGAAAGAATTTTACAAAAACTTTCTGACTCCATCAGAAAGAGCAATATAAGAATAATGGACATACCAGAATGAGAAGAAAGACAGAAGGGAACAGAAAGTATATTCAAACAAATAGTCAATGAGAACTTCCCAAACTTGTGAAACAATTGGATCCTCGAATCCAATAAGCCAGTAGAACACCTAATTACCTCAACCCCAACATACCTCTTCTAAGGCTCATTGTATTGAAGCTCTCAAAAATTAACGACAAATTAGAAATCCTCAAGGCAGCCAAGGAAAAGAAGATGGCAACCTACAAAGGATATCCCATTAGATTATCATCAGATTTTTCAGCAGAAACTCTACAAGCCAGGAGGGAGTGGAATCAAATATTCAAATTATTGAAAGAGAGAAATTATGAGCCAAGAATAATATACTCAACAAATATATCCTTTAGATATGAAGGAGGAATAAAGACCTTTCCAGACATAAAGAAGCTGAGGGAATTTCCTAATACACGACCTGCACCACAAGAAATACTAAAGGAGGCTATTTGACCAGCATAAATAGGGATAATTTGTGACAACCAAAGCATAAAAGGGGGCAGAGTAAAGAATATGGGAATGGAGAAAGTAAGCATGATAAAGAAAATGGAACACTCTAAATATGAAACTTTCTTTTACATAAACTTAATGGTAACCACACACACACAAAAAAAAAATCCAGAACTGAAATATATACTGCAATAAAAGAAGAAGCAGAGGGAAAAATAATAGAATGCCACCATACAGAAATAATAGACAACAACAAAAAGGCAAAGAAATAATGTCTTACCAGAAAACCAAAGATAGAATGACAGGAAATCCTCACATCTCAATAATCACCCTATAGGTAAATGGACTGAACTCACCAATAAAAAGGCACAGAGTAGCAGATTGGATCAAAAAACTAAACCCAACCATATGCTGCCTCCAAGAGACATATCTCAGCTGCAATGACAAATATAGACTGAAAGTGAAAGGGTGGAAATTGACACTCCAAGCAAATGGTATCCGGATAAAATCAGGTGTAGTCCTACTGATATCAGATGAAAAAGACTTCAGGATAAAAAAGGTAACAAGAGACAAAGATGGACATTTCATAATGATAAAGAGGACTATATAACAAGAAGACATGACAGTCATCAATGTTTATACCCCCAATTAGGGAGCACTGAAATATACCAAGCAACTACTAACACAACTAAAGGGAGAAATTGACAGAAACAATTATAATAAAGGACCTAAATATATCATTGACAGCTATGGATAGATCATCCAAACAGAAAATAAAGAAAGAAATAGCAGCCTTAAATGACACATTAGATGACATGGACATAACTGACATTTATAAAGCACTTCATCCTAGAACATCAGACTATACATTTTTTTTTTCTAGTATACATGGAACATTCTCAAGGATGGACCATATATTGGGACATAAAATCAGCCTCGGCAAATTTAAGAAGATTGAATTCATACCAAGCATATTCTCTGATCACAAAGCTTGGAATTTGGATATCAACTGCAAAAAAAAAGCAGGAAAAAACACAAATACATGCAGATTAAACAACATACTGTTAAAGAATGACCGGATCACAGAAGAAATAAGAGGAGCGATCAAAAGATACATAGAAAGAAATGAGAATGAAAATATATACTACCAAAAAATTTTGGATGCAATGAAAGCAGTTTTGAAAGGGAAATTTATATCATTACAGCCCTATCTCATGAAAACAAGAAAAATCCCAGATAAATAAACTCATGTTATACCTTAAAGATCTAGAAAAAGAAGAATTGAAACCCAGGGTCAGGAGAAGAAAGGAAATAATAAAAATCAGAGCAGAACTAAATGAAACAGAGAACAAAGACAATAGAAGTAATTAATGTGACAAAGAGCTGGTTCTTTGAAAAGATGAATAAAATTGACAAAGCCCTGGATAGACTCACTAAGATAAAAAGAGAAAAGACACCAATAAACAAAATATGAAATAAAAGAGGGGAAGTTATCACGGATGCCACAGAAATACAAAGGATCATCCAAGAATACTGTGAAGGACTATATGCCACCAAATTCAATAAACTAGAAGAAATGGACAAGTTCTTAGAAACATATAGCCTTCCTAGGCTGAAACATGAATAACTGGAAAATCTAAACAGATCAATCACCAGTAAGGAAATTGAATTTGTCATCTGAAGCCTTCCCAAAAGCAAAAGTCCAAGACCAGATGGCTTCACTAGTTATTTGTATGAAAGAGGATCTAATACATGTCCAACTCAAACTCTTCCCCAAAAATTGAAGAAGAGACAATACTTCCTAACTCATTTTATGAGGCCAACATTACCCTGATACCAAAACCTAGTAAGGACAACACACAAAAATAAAGCTACAGACCAATATCTCTGATGAATACAGATGCAAAAATCCTAAACAAAATTCTAGCAAATAAAATGGAACAGTAGTTTCAACATATTATTCATCATTACCGAGTGGGGTTTATCCCAGGGGCACAAGGATGGTTCAACATCCACAAATCCATCAATGTGATACAGCACATAAACAAAATAAAGGGCAAAAATCATATGATTATATCAATTGATGCAGAAAAACATTTGACAAGATACAACATCATTTATGATTAAAACACTTAATAAAATAGGTATAGAAGGAAATTCCTTAACATAATAAAGGCCACATATGACAAACCCTCAGCTAATCTCATAATTAATGGTGAAAAACTGAAGCTCTTTGCTCTCTGCTCAGGAACACAACAGGGCTGTCCCCTATCACCTCTGCTCTGCAACATAGTGTTGGAAGTCCTCTCCAGAGCAATCAGGCAAGATAAAGAAATAAAAGACATCCAAATTAGGAATGAAGAAGTTATATTGTCACTCTTTGCAAATGACATGAAGCTACATATAGAAAACCCTAAAGACTCCATCAAAAAGCTATTAGAAACAATAAATGAATACAGTACACTTGCCGGCTACATAATTAATGTACAAAAGTCCATTGCATTCCTATATATTAACGAATAAATCTCAGAAAAAGGAAAAAAAATATTTTGCAATTGCAACAAAAAGAATAAAATACCTAGGAATAAACTTAACCAAGAATCTGAAACACTTATATGCTGAAAACTATAAGACACTTTTTAAAGAAATTGAAGAAGACACAAAGAAATGGAAAGATATTCCATGCTCATGGATTGGAAGAATCAACATAGTTAAAATGGCTATATTACCATTTGTAAAGCAATATACATATTTAATGAAATCCCCATCAAAGTCCCAATGACATTTTTTAAGGAAATAGAACAAAAAATCGTCAGATTTGTATGAAACCACAAAAGACCCCAAACAGCCAAAGCAATTTTAACAAAAAAGAACAATGCTGAAGGTATCACACTCCCTGACTTCAGCCGGTACTACAGGGTAACAATAATCAAAACAGTATGGTATTGGCAGAAAAACAGACACACCGACTAATGGAATACAATTGAGAACCCAGAAATAAACTCACATAACTATGGATAATTTTTGACAAAGAGCCCAAAAACATACAATGGAGAAAAGACAGCCTCTTCAATAAATGGTGCTGGTAGAATTGGAAAGCCACGTGCAAAAGAATGAAATTAGACTGTTTTCTGTCACTGTGTACCAAAATTAATTCAAAATGGATCAAAGACCTAAACATAAGACCTGAAACAATAAACTGCATAGAAGAAAACATAGGTACTAAACTTATAGACCTTGGCTTAAAAGAGCACTTTATGAATTTGACTCCAAAAGCAAGGGAAGTAAAAGCTAAAATAAATGAATGGGACTATATCAAACTAAAGAGTTTCTGCATAGCAAGAGAAACTATCGACTAAATAAAGAGGCAACCTACTGAATGGGACCAGATTTTTGCAAACAACACCTCCGATAAGGGGCTAATATCCAAAATATATAAGGAACTCATACAACTCAACAACAAAAAGCAAACAACCCAACTGAAAAATGGGCAGAGGACCTGAAGAGACATTTCTCCAAAGAGGACATACAGATGGCCAATAGACATATGAAAAAATGCTCAACATCACTAATCATCAGAGAAATGCAAATAAAAACCACAATGAGATATCACCTCACACCAGTTAGAATGGCTATCATCAACAAGACAAATAGTAACAAGTGTTGGAGAGGCTGTGGAAATAAAGGAATCCTCATACAATGTTGGTCGGAATGCAGATGGGTACAGCTGCTATGGAAGGCAGTGTGGAGGTTCTTCAAAAAATTAAGAATAGAATTACTATATGACACAGCAATCCTTCTCCTGGGTATCTACCCACACAATCTGAGAACATTTATTTGTAAAGACACGTGTGCTCCAATGTTCATTGCAGCTTTATTTACAGTGGCCAAAACATGGAAACAACCAAAGTGTCTTTCGATAGATGAATGGATAAAGAAGTTGTGGTATATATACACAATGGACTACTATTTTGCGGTAAGAAAAGATAAAATAATACAATTTGTGATAACATATTTATCTTGAGATTATAATGCTAAGTGAAATAAGTCAGAAAGAAAAAGTCTAGGCCATATGATTTCACTGATATATGGTATATAAAACTGAAAACAACAGAACAAGACAAATGAAGGAACAAAAACTCATAGACTTAGACAATAGCTTAGAGGTTACCAGAGGGTAAGGGGGCGGGGGGCTCTAGAAGAGGGAAAACTTGGTCTAATATATGGTAATGGGAAGAGAACTAACTCTGGGTGGTGAACGCACAATGTGAGATATATATATATATATATACACACACACACATATACATACACACATACACACATATATATATACAGATATATGTATATCTATATATATATACATATATATATATATATATATATATATATATATATATATAATGTATTACAGAATTGTACAACTGAAGTCTATGTAACTTTCCTAACAATTGTCACCCCAATAAACTTTAATTGTTTTTAAAAAAGAAAATATGAAACCCAAAAGCTGAAAAACAAGCAGGAGCAATGAATATCTCAAATGATATGAATAGCAGAGCTGAAATTTTTGGAAGATTTAGTGTCCCAGAATTAGTAACACCTTGATATGTGTAGCCTAAGATCATAGCCCCTCACTCCAAGAATTACACAAATTAGACATTAATATGTCCAGTACTACTAAACTTTTAATATTGTGTATATAGGGCAATATGGCTCATAGAGATAGCCATCACAGCTATCTTTTTCAACAAATCATAATTTGGTTAACTGCTCAATTACAGAAAAATTTCTAGCAGCAAAATTTAATGTTCAGTAAGTTACTTCATCTCTCTGATATTGAAGACAGCACTTTGTTTCTCTTTGGAGGGTTACATTTGCACTAGTTTGTGAAAGTTTTGCAAAAGAGTAGACAAACTTGAAAAAACATATTTTTTCTTTGCCTTTTAGGGGAAAGAAGTTCAGTATTCCTTTTTATATATTTTAGCCATGTTGATATCTCACATACAACTGTTACTTGGATAATATTGCCATATCATATATTATTACCAAGGTACTGGTGTCAATAGAAAGTGAATCATAAGTTCTCAGAATTTGATTTGATGCCCAGAATTAGAAAGTTTTATGCAATTGCATATGAAATTTATGCATGATGTCTGCCAACTCCAGGTTACTGTAACAACGTTTAAAACTTGCTAAATTAATTGAGTTGAATATTTTCTTTTCAACATCCCTTCACTGTAGAGAAAACACTGACAAAATAATTTTATACTCAGGCAATATTCCACATATGTTGCCATCTATAAGGTAAATATGTGTGAATTTACCTTAGAAATTGAGCAAAATGTCTATTTTAATATAATCTACACACGTGAATAGGGTGCTTATTTTTTTAAATTCTTCTCATTTTTCATGTCTGCATATTTGCATAGGTCCTAGAAGACATAGAAACTTGCTTATTGGAATCTCTGCAATCTGTTAGTTAGTCTATGTGAAATTTATACTCTGCGTATGGAATTGATCACTGTATATAGTAAATCTTTTTACATTGGTTATATCAATTTTAGAACAGTGACCATTCTATACTTTCCAATGTGTTTTCCAAATAATTGCATGTGGATGAATAGATAAATTGAGCTTCAGAGACATATTTGTCTGAACTCCAATCTGTAATAGTGTAGCCACATGGTAAATCTTGGAATATCATACCAGCAAATTGGCTTCTGAGCAACAATAGAGCAAATGGTGACTTTTGCACTCAAAGGAGACAAACAGATGGCAAATAATTCAGAGAGATATTCAAAATATTCCAAACTTTTAAAAAAGAAGGAATAAATCACAAGTACAATATGACGGTGCATGGGGGGTGGGGGGAGGTTCTGGTGTGGACTCTTATATCAGAGTTCAAACAACTTTCTATGTGAAGAAATCAACTGTAATCCAGACGGCTATTTTAATTGCTAAAATTACAGGTAATTTAAGTACCTCCTTAGTCTTGCAGAAGGTCAATATATTTTCCAATATGGTGACAAATAGCCATGGCTTATGATTTTATGTTTCCCTCTGGTTTTAATCTCATTGCTACTAAATTCTCTCTCTTATTCATTGCTAGTTTTATTTCCCTGTCCAACACTAACTCAAACATGGAATATAAATTTCCCTTCTTGCCTCTTATAAACCAATTAAACAACATAGGTGTATTTACTGGCAAAAGATAATCAAATCTATGAGGAAATGGTTAGCATTGCAATACACACAAGGTAAAGCTCAATGTTTGACTTTTCTTTTTTTTCTTTTTTTTTTTTTAAGTATTACAAACTCTAGTTTTACTCATTTAAGTAGTAGTCAGTACAACAAGATAGTGGAAATTATTTCACTTTCTCTTGAAATTTGTTTTTTTGTTTGTTTTTTGTTTTTTGAATGTTTGACTTTTCTTAAGCATTCCTTATTTATACACCTCCAAAAATTCTCCTAAATGCCCCTATAATGCCTTATATCTCTCATGATAATTTCACACTTACCCCCCTTTTTTTTTTTGTATGCTCCTAATACTCAATATCCCTAAGAAATTTAGATGTATAAAAGGCGAGGGATAGCTTAAAAAATGGGTAAAATCTGCAAACTCTCTTACTTATAGGGGATGTCAGCATTGGGGCAAATGTCGTGGTAATCTTTGTTGAAATAAAGATAAATTATTGTGTCTCTTTAAATATTTCAATATTAAATTAAAAATGTATTTAAAAATATATTAAAAAATGAACCATAAACAAACATTTCATATAATGGTTAACTATTTAGTGTATTATGTTCCCCGAAAATAAGACCTAGCTGGATCACCAGCTCTAATGTGTCTTTTGGAGCAAAAATTAATATAAGATCCTGTCTTATTTTATTATAATATAAGACCAGATATAATATAATATAATATAATATAATATAATATAATATAATACAATATAATACCTGGTCTTATATGATATAATATCAGACCGGGTCTTATATTAACTTTTGCTCCAAAAGAATCCATAGAGCTGGTGGTCCGGCTATGTCTTACTTTCGGGGAAACGTGGTATTCCCTTGTAATCATTTGCTATATACTGTATGTCTATCCATCCAGAGATAACGCGACCAAGCATCACACCTTATCTTTTTACAATTATATTTATTTATATATTTGACATTATGGAAGCCAAGACCCATGTACTAACCTATAAAGATAATTAACTTTATCAGACCTAAACTTAAGAGGATATAAAAAGAGGCTTGGTGAAAAACACACATGCTCACACTAGATGGCCTATTATTCAGAATTATTATTAAATAAATAACCAATAATTAAAGTAACTTATTATGAAGATCAGAATCAGGGAATAATTATTAATATTTCTTGGCAAAGTGATGCTAGCATTGTACAATTTGTAGATTAAACAAAATTTTAATATCCATCTTCCCTTAATTTCTACATTTTTGGCAGGTGATAGAGCAAAAGAGTATTATTGTTTGTTTTTTTTAATGATCACCAGACAAAAATGTCATCTGTAGTGTATTTATAAGGAAATGGTTTAAGAAAAACATGTCTTTTTACTGGGAAAATAGCTCAATAAACTTTCAACAAACTAAGAATAGAAGTGAAAAGGGGCATCTATAAAAAGCTACTACTAGTACCATATTCAATGGTGAAATGAATGAATACTTTTTCCCTAAAACCAGAAAAACAGAAAATGCCCTTTCTTACCATTTCTGTTCAGTGTGGTACATGAGGTTCTAGCTACAGCAATCTGGCAGCCAGGCAAGGTAAAGAGATAAAAGACACCTGGTTTTAAAACTGTGAACATGCAATAGGAACATTTACCAAAAATATCTTAAGAATTATACACACAAACTATGAAAACTAGTGAGCTCAGCAAGGATTCAGAATAAAGATCAATATACAAAAATCAACAGTACATCTATGTACTTGCAATAAATAATCCAAAAATAAAATTAAGGAAGCAAGTGTATACACATAGCATCAAAAAGAATACTTAGAAATATATTTGACAGCAGTGCAAAAAACGTACACACAAAACCACAAAATTTCTGTGAGGTCAAGTAAATGTGTAATTAATTTAGAATATTCTGTCCATGCATTCAAAAGCTAACTAAGATGCAGTTCCTGATCTAGAGGTTTAGTGTAGTTTCTATCAAAGGGTAAGCAGTATTTTTTAAAACGTACAAGCTATTCCTAATAAAAATATATATGTAAAAGCAAACGACATAGAAAATAAGAAAAATTGTCTTAAAAAAAGAGCTAACTTACACTGCCAGTATAAAGTCAGTATAAAGAGGAGCAATGGCAAGAACAGCACAGTAGGTAGATTTAAGAGCCCAGCTCTCTACAAAAACAGTGGAAAAATGAGCAAAAGGTGTCAAAAATCAACTTGTGGGAACTCTGGAAAACAATGAGAAGTTTACAAGAACCAAGTGAATGCTAAGTCAAGGAAAGTCCACCTCAAAATGGTAAGAAAGTTTTGCAGCAGTTTTACCTCTCCTGCATCACCCCACTCCCGACTCACCAGTAGTCTTGAAGATGGTAGCCCAGTTCCCAGGGTGCAACTCTGGCTCTGGAGGAAGCAGTCCTTTTTCTTTAAAATTGTGTTTGTCTGTTTGAAGCTGTCTGAGGCTTCCTGTAGAAGTCATGCAGGGTACTTTGGTTTGTTCCAGCTAAACTGGAACTCTCTCAGGAAGAAAAAGGTGCTACGCAGAGGGCATTCCTCAAAAACATTAAAAGACAAAAAACCCTCTCCGCCACCTGAGACAAAGGATTCCAGCTGAAACAAACAATAAGCATGAGGAATTCTACAAGGAAAAGTTGGGGAAAGTCTTTTAGGGAAGTAGGGAATCTGAAAATTTCCTGCATAAACTGAGGGACAAATACCATGAGATTTAAACGCCAAGAATGTGCGGCCGGATAGATGGCTCAGTTGGTTAGAGTATGAGCTCTGAACAACAGGGTTGCTGGTTTGATTCCCACATGGGCCACTGAGTTCCGCCCTCCACAGCTAGATTAAAGACAACAAGCTGAAGCTGAGCTGCCTGAAGGGTGGGTGGTTGGCTCAGTTGGTTAGAGAGCAAGCTCTTAACAACAAGGTTGCTGGTCACGTACATTCCCAGAGCAGGGTTCATACTCAGAAAACAGCTGAGCCATCTAAGATTTTACCTCAGAGTGAATTTCAGGCTCCACAAGCTGGAAAGCAGCCCCGACACGCAATTGTAGATAGCCTACCTAAGCTGTCCAAGGAGTAACTTACCACAGAGCCAATCGGCAAAGATAGGATGGGTATATGTTTTCTTTCTTTTTTCTTTAGTCCCAGTCATTTAAGGAAACCTCTGTCACACCGCAACCTGTACTTACATGTTGCAGAGCTTTCTTTTCTTTCTTTTTAAATTAAAGTTTATTAGTGTGACAATTGTTAGTCAAGTTACATAAATTGCAGGTATTCAATTCTGTATTACATCTTCTATGAATCACATTGTGTGTTTACCACCGAGAGTCAGTTCTCCTTACGTCACCATATATTAGATCCCCTTTACCCTCATCTACTACCTCCCACCCCCTTACCCTCTGGTAATCACTAAACTATTGTCTGTGTCTATGAGTGTTTGTTTCTCAATTGCTTGTCTTGTTCTTTTGTTGTTTTGGGTTTATATACCACATATCAGTGAAATCATATGGTTCCCTGCTTTTTCTGTCTGACTTATTTCACTTAGCATTATAATCTCAAGATCCATCCATATTGTCACAAATGGTTCTATTTCATCTTTTCTTACCGCTGGATAGTATTTCATTGTGTATATATACCACAACTTCTTTATCCATTCATCTATCGAAGAACATTTCGGTTGTTTCCATGTCTTGGCCACTGTAAATAAAGCTGCAATGAACATTGGAGCACACTTCTCTTTATGGATAAATGTTTTCAGATTTTTTGGGTAGATACCCAGGAGAGGGATTGCTGGGTCATATGGTAATTCTATTCGTAATTTTTCGAGGAACCTCCACACTACCTTCCATAGAGGCTGCACCAGTCTGTATTCCCACCAACAGTGTATATGAGGGTTCCTTTTTCTCCACAGCCTCTCCAACACTTGTTACTATTTGTCTTGATAGCCATTCTAACTGGGGTGAGGTGATAGCTCATTGTGGTTTTTATTTGCATCACTTATGGACCTTGTGTTCAAAGAGCATAAATGAATGGGAATATATCAAACTTAAAAGCTTCTGCAAAGCAAAAGAAACCATTGACAAATTAAAGAGGCAACCGACTGAATGGGAGAAGATTTTTGTAAACAGTGCCTCCGACAAAGGGCTAAAATCCAAAATAAACAAGGAACTCATACAACTCAACAACAAAGAAATAAACAACCCAATTAAAAAATGGGCAGAGGACTGAAGAGACATTTCTCCAAAGGGAACATACAAATGGCAAATAGACATACGTAAAAATGCTCATCATCACTAATCATCAGCGCTTTCCTTAGTTCTGGGCTTCACTCAAAACCAGATGCTTTTCATTTAAAAGACCCACTAGGCTTTGTGCCTCTGCATTTTTTTTTTGATGGGGGATGGAGGGGCCAGATACAGCAAGTTTTCCATCACCTTAAAAGGGCAAGCATGGCATGCCCAAACCGCTGGACTCAGAAGAATTGCTCTGAAGTGAAGGGCACCCGAGTTTTTGTGGGATTTGTTTCCCACATTCCCACATGGACATATTTTATTATGTTACTACTAGCTGATCATGAGGTTGAATCAGCATATCAACCTAATGATGGACCAGTGTGATGCATTGTGTAATGGACCAGTGATGCACTGTGGAAGGGAAATAGAATCAAGGTCCCTGCTGACTAAATTATGACTTAAGTCTGAAGAGTTGGTATACCTCTGAGATAAAGTAAACTGCTCTTGTGGTCTTTACTCACAGGTATAGAGCAAAAACCGTTCGTCAGATCAATAGCTGAGTACTGGGTACTAGAGGATCAAGTAATGAAGCCACATCTGCAATAACAATTTGAGACAACACCTGATTAAGTTTACAATAATCCACGGTCATTCTCCAGGATCCATCTGTTTCCTGAATAGGCCAAAGAAATATCTAAATTGAGGATGTGTGGAAATCATGACCTCTGCATCTTTCAAGTCCATGATGATGGCAACAATCTCTTCAGTTCCTCCAGAAATGCATTATTCCTTTCAGTTAATTATATTTTTAGAGAGGTAATTCTAGTGACTGGCTCTTGACCTTTCCTACCATAATAAATCTCACTCTGCAGTTCCCAGAACCAATGTGGGAATTCAGTCACAGTGTCCAGTAATTCCTTTCCCCATTGCACAGTCACCCTGATAATGGACACAGGTTTCTCTGGAGAAAGCTGGTGAAAACATAAACATTACAGATTTTTTTTTCAATGTAGCAGGATCCTTCCTCAAGGGGACCCTAACCCCTCCATTCATGTGGTTCTGAATCTGAAAATTGGCACAAGTCTTTGATTGAGGAGCCATGACTATCTTTAATCACATCTATGATGTAACTAGATTAGTGTTTAGATGAATAGGTGAGGTACATAGATAGATAGCCTAGATAAATTGATATACTATACACATCTCATGTATAAATGTATATTCATAGAATCTTAAAGGAAAAAATCATCATTTTTATTATTAAAAAAACATGTAATTCATATGTCAAATTTATTTGTAAAACAGTGAATATTTTGCCTTGCAGATCAGGGCAAGACAAGGCAGAATGCTATCCTTATTTAAGTTTGACCTGTTGTTAAAATTTTAATTGATGCAGTAAACTTGAAATAGCAAAACAAAAAATATAACTAAACATGTTATTATTTTCCCAATATAACGAAGGGCAGTTGACAAGATACCAAAAAAAAAAAAAATTATCTATTGAAATAGTGTTAGTATGTAGTATCAGTCACTGTCGTGTATTGCTTTGAGAATGCATTACAGAGACTTTAAAATGTACTTCATTGATCCAGTAAATTATTTTGGCTTAATTAAGTAAACAGGACATGGGGAAAATGTATGCAAAAAGAGAATGATCATAGCACTAGTTATGAGAAGAAATTCAGCCAGAAAAATTCTTCTGTAAGTATTTACTGACTTAATTTTTATATAGCAGTGACATTTAAAAAAAGAGTCATTTCTTAGTTTTTTGCCTGTTAAACATATTAGAGTGCTATGTAATTTCTAAAAAAAAAATAGATAAGAATTAAATTTATTATTTTAAAATTAATCTTGCATGAATATGTAATCTAATAAAATACTATGAGAAAGTTAATCAAACAATACAATTCACAAAGTACATGAATCACAATAGTAAATGATATTAATTCATTTTTCATGAATTTCAATTCATAATCATTTCTACTCTACTTTTTCTTTCTTTTTCTCTTTCTCTTTAAATGGCACTTCTCTTTTGAGGAAGCTAGTAAGTAATACTGAGGCAAGAGTGGTGTCAAAAAAATCTGGCATGATAAAGACAATTTATATAATTGACTGCAATTTATTTGGGAATTTATTAAATAATTGGAAACATTCCTAAACCTGGCTTATTTCCAAAAGACTATATTTCCAACCATGGTGATTCATTGGTCCCCTAGATAATCAAAAATTATGGAATTAGTAATGTCATGATCTTGAAACAGTTTGCTTTCTAAGAGTAGGATAGGAATATAGAGAGAAAGACTGTCAGTAACTAGTGTTTTCAATTTTTTTTTCAATTTCATTGAAATGTACACATTTAAAGGGCTCTTTCAAAAATTAAAAGTGTGCTAAAACAAATACTGTACCTAAAAACAAATATTTAGTCTTACAGGAATTTTCTGTAATAATATAAAATTCTAAGTAATGTGAACTTTTGCTCAGTCCCATTTTTTTCTTATTAAAATATTATTTCACTACTCTTAGAAATGTTATGATCTCCATTTTATAATGAATATAATTTCACTTTATAAACTGAAAAAAACTGACGAAAGATGTTTAAATTAACATCTTTCTTGGTCTATTGTGGGGACAGAGTCCCAGAGAGCAGTTTCCAGGCTCTCAGCCTCCTGTGCGGAGATGCTGGTTCAGGTAGTGAGTGACCATCAACTGTGATTGGTTGGTGATCAGCTGTAACCTGTTAGCCAATTGGCTACTGATGTAACTGCAGGGCTGTGTTGATTGGTCAGTTGGTTGGCAGGCAGAGAAGTGAATGGCGGACTGCGGATCATGTGGCTACTACTGCTTGTGTCTTGTCTGGCTGCCAGAGAGAAAATAGTGGTATGACTCCCTTATCTATGTCTCTGTGGGTGTTCCTTTTTGGCCTAGCCATATCCTGCCTTCTTATGTGGGGAGCGGGACCAGAGGCCTCACAGGCCGCCTCGCACAACAAATGGCTCAGCGAGCAGGGTATCCTGCATGACATTACCCATAATTTTGAGAGTGAATGTGGCAGAAGTGAAATGGGTAATACATCAAACGAAAGATCCATGCTGCTATGAATATTTAGCACTAAAGGCTAAAACACCTTTTTTTCTATTTTTTTTTAAGGAATTTTGTTAAATACAGAATTCAAAATGAAGAATATTTTGTTTTTTACAGGTGAGAAAACATGATAATAAGAATAAATTATGATATAAAAGAAGATATCCTTGGCAAAAAGTTTATGCTTAGATAAAACAGATCTGGAAAGTGTATATGTTTTAATAAAACTAAGATGTCAATATTACATTCTAGGTATAAATGTTTTCAGATTTTTGGGGTAGATACCCAGGAGAGGGATTGCTGGGTTATACAGTAATTCTATTCATAATTTTTTGTAATTGCCTTCCATAGCGGCTGCACCAATCTGCATTCCCACTAACGGTGTATGAGGGTTCCTTTTTCTCCACAGCCTCTCCAACACTTGTTACTATTTGTCTTGTTGATGATAGCCATTCTAACTGGTGTGAGGTGATATCTCATTGTGGTTTCATTTGCATTTCTCTGATGATTAGTGATGTTGAGAATTTTTTCATATGTCTATTTGCTATAAACACATGTGTGCTCAATCGATAGATAAATGGATAAAGAAGTTGTGGTGTATATACACAATGGAATACTATTCGACCGTAAGAAAAGATGAAATAGGATCGTTTGTGACAACATGGATGGATCTCGAGGTTATAATGCTAAGTGAAATAAGTCAGACAGTAAAAGCAGAGAATCTTATGATTTCACTGATATGAAATCCAAAAACAACCAAAAGAACAAGGGAACCAAAACAAAAGAACAAGACAGGCAAATGAGAAACAAAAACTCATACATACAGACAATAGTTTAGTGGTTACCAGAAGGTAAGGGGGGTGGGGGGAGGGAGATGAGGATAATGGGGATCAAATATATGGTGATGGAAGGAGAACTGACTCTGGGTGGTGAACACACAATGGGATTTATAGATGATGTAATACAGAATAGTATACCAGAAATCTATGTAATTTTACTAACAATTGTCACCCCAATAAACAACAACAACAAAAAAAACATTCTAATAGTATAAAACAATTATAATGCTAAAACTTGCATGTTGGATGTATAATATATACCTGAACTTATATAATTATTATATAATTGTAAGTGTAATTTGACTTAAAAATTATGAAAGAATAACAGGGAGTTATACCTAAGATTATCTTTAAAACTATGTTATTATACTTATTTTGAGATCTGAAATGAACAGTGTGTATCTTAGCATAATAAAATTTTAAACACTAAATTTTTAAAGAAAAGAATCTGTAGAGAAACTTAATGTGGAAAACTGAAAATCAAACAAGGCCTTTCTGAGGTATCTGTTAGTAACGTTATGAAGACAATGAATTTATACTAATTTTTTTAGCCTAATACTGTATAGAACCAAAAACTATAACTATTTAATAATGATTTGCTAACTGTCTGAATTAGAACGTGTAATTCAGTGAGAATTATTTCCAAATTGGATTTGGACCAAATGGCACTAATTTTAAAAGTCCATGTTCCTTCATGTTTTAATTGTGTTATTCAAAATATACCCACTAAGCACAAAATGTGGATTCTATTTTAAGCCAGAATGTTGGGATTAAAAAATTGAATGGAATATGATGGTTTACTATAAAAAATAATTAAAATATTAGTGGGGATGCCACTGTATCAGTTTTATGTGGCTGCTATCACAATTTGTCACAAACTCAGTGGCTTAAAACAACAGAAACTTATTTTCTCACAAATGTAAAGTATAGAAATATGAAATTAAGGTGTCAGGAGGGTCACATTTATTCTGGAGGCTTTTAGGAGAGAATCTGTTTCTTGCCTCTTCTAACTTCTAGTGGGTGTCAGGAATTCTTGACTTGTGGCCAGATCAATCAACTCTCTTCCTCTATCTTTATATCTCCTATGCTGTCTGTGTCTAAATTCTCTCTGCCTTTCTCTTATGAGCACACTTATGATATTTAGTGTCCAGACTAGTAATCCAGGAAAAGATCCTCATGCCAAGATCCTTAACACAATCATACTATAAAAATAGTTTTTCCAAACAAGGTCACATTTAGAGGTTCTAATAACAGTAGGTAAAATGTAATAAACAACTACAAATACAGATATGAGAAAAAAGTTTTGTGATACTAAAAGGGGATAATGAAAATATGGAATGACTTATGATTTTGCATAAGTTGGTGATAGGTCATGGCTTTAAAAATCAGAATTGGGTTGAATTCCCAGTTTGTATTGCCTGTGAAATTTCGGACATGTTGGATAAGCCTCTAAATCTTTTTTTTTTCTTCTGAATTGAAATAACAATCTATGGGAAGATGAATAACACATGAATGAATAATGGTGGTGTTTTCTAACACAGGTAACACTGAAAGTGGATTAGTTTTAGGAGAAGTTCAGTTTGCATATGTTGAATTAAGAATTATTTATGAAATCTTAGAAGATCTTGTAGGTATGTAATTAAATAATTTGGCTAGGAGATGGAGGTATAAATGTGTGGGTTTTCTGAGCACAGGTGTTAATTTAAATCACAGGCATTTTTGTGTTCTATATTAAGATGAGACAGTGAAATTGAAGTGGGCGTAGGGCCAAATCTTGAAAATCAGTTAAAGTTGGACAACAGAGCATGAGTTTACCAATGGAAAACTGATTGTCAAGAGAATTAAGAGGAAAAACAGGGGAAGTCGTGTGTTAGATAAGACAGTGGAAGATATAGTTTCAAGGAAGAAGTGGCAAGGATCATCTAATGATGCTGAGAGATCAAGTAAGATTAGTACTCACATAAATAAATAAATATGTCATTATGTGGGAGAAAAAAGTTCTTCCTTACAGTAGGATACCAGGTAGTAAAATGTAAGAACTGGTAGAATTAGAGAACCACCGTTTGGCAACCATAGTACTTTCAACTGACAAGGAAAATAGCATCAGTGGTTGCTAAAATTGTTGGATGAAAGTGCAATGAGCAATAGGACTTTGCCTCTGGGAAAGCGTCTCCTTACAACACATCCATTAATTACACACATGATATTAGTAACTTACTCTGAAACCTGACAGGTGCCCCCTTAATCCCATTGACCAAAATGAGCATCACCAGTAATGGAAGGCATCAAAATCTTATAGCACCCAATAAAATGTAATGAAAGACACAATTTTGATAAGATATAGTGTAAAGAATATATTTGTGTGGAATTGCCAAAAATTTATAACTAGACTCTAAGCAGAGTTTGGGGGAAGGAGAGACATCAGGGAAACTAACATGCTCGATAAAATGGAAAGTTTGTAGTCTTCAAAGTATTAAGATTATGAAAGATAGAGAAATACTGAGGAACTGTTCCAGATTGAAGTTGTTAAAAGACACCTGGTAAATAAATATCAGATATGATCCTGGATGGGTGCTTTTACTATAAATATTATTATTGTCTGGGAGGTAAAATTTGAGTGAATTTCATAGGTTATATGGTAGTAATGGTTACCAATATGAATTTTCCAGTTATGTTTTATATATATATATATATATGTGTGTGTGTGTATGTGTTATATATGTTTTATATATATACGTTTTATTTATATATATGTTTTATATATATATATGTTTTATATATATTTATATATATATTATGTTTTATATATATTTAAGAATTCATTTTTAGAGCAGTTTTAGGTTTATAGCAAAATTGAGAAGAGGAAGATACAGAGATAATTCATATACCCATTGCCCCACACATACATACCCTCTCCTGTTGATAATATCCTGTACTAGAGTGATACATTTGCTACAACTGAATAATCTACATTGAAACTTCATAATAAACCAAAATCTATAGTTTACATTATAGTTCACTCTCCATGTGGTATAATCTATGGGTTTTGAACAGTATAATGACGTGTACCTACCATTATAATATTATACAGTGTATTTTTGCTCTTCTACAAACCCTCTACATGTATTTCTGCCTCCCTCTCCACCAACCTTTGGCAATCATGGATATTTTTACTGTCTCTACAGTTTTGCCTTTTCTAGAATGTCATATAGTACTGGAATCCTATAATACGTAGCTTTTTCAGATAGGCTCCTTTTACTGGGTACTATGTACTTAAGGCCTCGCCATGTATTTTCATGGCTTGATAGTTCATTTCTTCTAGCCAGAATAAATTTCTATTTCTCTATATACCAGTTTATCTGTTCATCTACTGAAAGACATCTTGGTTCCTTCCATATTTGGGCAATTGTGAAAAAAGCTACTAGAAACATCAGTGTGCAGATTTTTCTGTGGACATAAATTTTCAACTCTTTTGGGTAAATAAAAATGATTGTGATTCCTGGATTCTGTGATCAGAGTATGTTTAATTTTGTAAGAGATTTCTAACTTACCTACAGAGTGGCTGTGCCATTTTGCATTCCCACAGCAGTAAGTGAGAGTTTCTCTTGCTAGACATCCTTGCCAGCATTTGATGTCAGTGTTCCATGTTTTGGCCTTCTATTAGCTGTGTCATGGTATCTCATTTTAATTTTCATTTCCCTGATGACAAATGGTGTAAAACATCTTTTCATATGCTTATTTGCCTTCTGTATATCTTCTTTGGTGAAGAGTCTGTTAATGTCTTTGGACTATTTTATTTTTTTTTTCAAATCAGGTTACTTTTTTTATTTTGAGTTTTAAGTGTTTTTTGTATATTTTAGATAACAGTCCTTTCTCACTTGTGTCTTTTACAAATATTTGCTCCCAGTCGGTGGCTTGTCTTCTCATTTCAGTTAACAATGTTTTTCACAGAGAGGAAATTTTACCAAAGCCAATGCAACCCATTACATACATGTTTTCATGAAAAGCAATAGCTGGTTCTCAGGGAAGAGGACCTGACAGCCCTATGTGCCACACATAGTTCATACAAACTTTACATGGTAGCTGGGGTTGACCATCTGTGCTAACTTAGTGATTCCATACAAGCTAAGAAAGAAAAAAAAAAAAAAAAAAAAAAAAAAAATATATATATATATATATATATATATATAAAACCTCCTCTTATAAACATATATATATATATATACCTCCAAAATTATATATATATATATATATATATATATATATATATATATATGTGTGTGTGTGTGTATATATATATATGTATATATATAAACATATATATATATATACAAGGAGGTAATTTTGCAACTTGGAGCAAGGTGCCCATTAAGTTTGACTCTAGGCTCCTAATTTGGAAAAAGGGGTTTTATTTTCCTTGATGTTTACATTTCAAAGATATGGCTCCTAGGTCCTTGAGAAAGATATTCCTGGTTCACAAAGCTCACAAAAGTCCAGTTTTGTTTTCAACTAATTTATATTCATCTTAAAGACGAGAAAAATTACTTACTTTTCTTACGTACATGCTCTAAGAAAAAGGGGGAGCAGGGGATATCTTCCCTTATTTTCAATAGATACTTAGCCTCTTTTAATTTATATTTGTCCTTACAGTTGATAGTTGGCACAATGTAACAGGAAAATTCTTTTTTTATTATTATTTCATTTTATTTATTTATTCATTTATTTTAAGGAGGGTGCAGCTCAGAGAGGCCCTGGATAGGTGGTGGGGAAATCGGCAACCTTGGGGTTATCAGCACCACACTCTAACCAACTGCGCTAACCTACCACCCAGTAACAGGACATTTTCCAATCCAGTCCAGGCCATAACATTTCTGGGAAGGGACATCACTACATGATTGAATTATTCCACATTTCTGCAACTCATGATCCTCGAGTTTAAATATATGCTCTTTGAGTAGTCATACTCTTTGAAATTCTACTTCCAACTGATTCATGTTTTCTATTAAATATAGATATGGAGACTTAATTTTCTTGTATTCTCAAATGTATATTTTTGGTCATTCTGTCTCTTATTTCAGAATTTTGTCTCGTATATTACAAATAAGGCTATGATTTTTAATTATCCATATATAATCTATTTCCATGTTTCTTAACTACCCTGCTTTTTCCTCTGAATTTACCCAAGCTTCTGTGAATTGTTGAAATCCCATAAATCTCCCTTGATCCTGTAGATATTGAATGGGATTAATTCTTTATAAACTAAAGCCTTCATGATTATTAATTCTCTAACTTAGAAACATTTACATTACTGTTTTTATGAAGTGTTTCAATCAAAGTCAAGGGAAACAGCTATTATCTTTCGATGAGCTATTGAAGGCAGTAGTGAATAAAACAAATGTACGTATTAAGGGAAAATAATACTAAAATAAAAGTGAACCTCTCAAATGTTTTTAATGTTATAAGGTTGGTTTTCTTTTACTTGAAACCTAAAAGAGACTTATTGAGAAATTGACAAATATATGTGGACATACTTAATATTGTGAGACATACAAAGGTTTTAAATAGGAACTCTGTAATAATGTTTAAATTAGTATGTTCTCTGCAGAAAATGAACTTTCATAGCAAGTCAGTTGAATTAAAATATGTTCATAACTCTGATGTAGCAGATTGTCTATCGTGCAGCTGCATGAAAAAATAGTTTTTAATCAGGAGCATTTATTTGTTATGGGCTAATAGAAGCAAGCATTGTCAACCCAAAGATAATTTATGAAGTCTATCAAGTTTATTTTCCATTTACACTCTCCTCTTCCTGCTATGAGATTTCCAACCTCAATTTCAAAGAGAATGCCCTATGCTTTCCACATTTTACACTTCTTATCTATCTAATGTGGAAAACACTGATAAGTTCTTACTTATACATTGTTATACAGCTATTTAAACATATTACATTAAACAGGTCTCTAAATATTTAACAATCAGTGGACTAAAGAATTTTGCTTTGCTTCTGTTCTTCTCCCTCTCCCTTCTCCTTCTCCTCAACTCCTCCTCCTCCTCCTCCTTCATTTCCTTCTTGAAGTTATGATAATACTAGGATATGAGATGTTACGATGCTGGACAAAGGAAAACCCTGAAGTTGCAGTTGATCTCAATTATAAAATACACACATACACACACACACACACACACACACACAAGCACAATGAAGTAAGACTATTTGGTTGCTCAAGTCAACAAATTGTGTATGTGCGTGTGTGTATGCATGTATGATTGTGTGTGCAAAAAATTTACTTTTAGTTTGTTTATATTTACAATTGTGTATATTTACATATATTTTTGTATTAGCTATCTATTGCTTCTGTAACATATTACCACAATTTTAAAAATTATTTTAAAAATTTAAAAAATTTATCATATAGCTTTATAGGTCAGAAATCTAAAATGGGTCAACAGGCAACTTTCCTACTGGAGGCTCTAGAGGAGAATCAACTCTGGTCCTTGCCTTTTCCATATTTTAGAGGCCAGCTACACTTTTTGGCTCATAATCCTGCATCACTCTGGTTTCTATTTTCATCAACATATCTTCTTCTTTCCCTCTGCTTCTGTTATCACATCACCTTCTCTAACTCTCCTGACTCCCTCTTATAAAGACTCTTTTAATTACATTAGGCCAATTCAGGATAATTGTCCCATCTTAAGTTCTTTAACTTAATCACATCTGCAAAGTTCCTTTGGCCATGTAAGATAAGATAGTAACAAGTTCTGGGCATGAAGACATGGACGCATTTGGGGAACAAATTATTTAGCCTGTCATAATTTTGAATAATTTAAGTTTTAAATATAAAATTTCAAATAATACAAAAATATTTATGGAGTAATCAATAATGAAGAGATAATATTGTTTTATCATATAATTCAATATATGAATATATGTATAATGGAATACTATAAATACAGTCCTTTGGAGAACTGCCTCACTTCCATTCTTCTCTCCAGAGTCATACCTCAAACTAAATTTCACAAGTAAACTCCTAGTTTACAGTTAATAGACATTTTTGACATGGTATTGATCTTCAATTCTTATTTCGGCATAATAGAGATGTGTAAAGCTGAATATTGGAGGGTGTCTATCAAAGGCAAATAGTTACTTTTTAAGCATATTTGAAATTGAGCTTTTATGCCCTCCTGAAACTAATTGGATGATAATATTAGGTTAATATCATAGTATTATATTGGTAACATTAGTAGGAATATAGGAAAAATATCATTAAAACATTTCAATGAAAAACTTTGGATTAGTGAGATATTTAAAACAATTCTGAACAATTGCTTCCTATATATATTACTTAGATTTTATACATACCACTCTCTTTGTGAGTAACTATTCTAACTTAAGATTATAATTGTCTTTTTAAAAGCAAATGTTTTATGTTGGTTAGTATTATAAATTAAGTATTGCAGCTTTATTACTTTAATACACATTTATCTACCTTCTTGTTGATTCACTGTATTGTTTATGTGATAGTTTATTTTTAAATACATTTACTCTTTTCTTCCAGGTTAATATTGGAAACATTTTTGTCGTTTTCCAAAATAACAGTAGAGACAACCTGAAGAATTGGAAAAACAGTATTTATAACCATATAGCCGATAAGGTGTTACTACCCCAAAAATATAGATATACCTACAGCAAAACAAACAAGCAAAAAAACCCTCGAGTAACATGATTATAAAACGGGCAAGGCTCTTGAATAGACATTTCTCCAAAGAAGACATACAATTAGCCAACAGATATATAAAAGATGATTAACATCACTAGTTATCAGGAACATGCAAATGAAAACTGTGATGAGATATCACCTCCCTTTTGTTAGGATGGCTGTTATTTAAAACAAACAAACAAAAACAACGATAATAAGTGTTGGGTTGGCAAGGATGTGGAGAAATAGGAATTTGTATATTTTGGTGGGAATATAAAATGGTTCATCTGTAAGGATAATAGTATGGAGGTTCCTCAAAAAATTAAAAATAGGAGTACCATGTGATGCAGCATTCCAGCTTCCAGATATTTATTTAAAATAGTTGAAATCAGGATCTTCTAGAGTTATGAGTTCCACCATGTTCATTGCAGCTTATTCACAGTAGCCACATTGTGGAAGCAACTTAACGGTCCATCAAGTGATGAATGGTTAAAGATAATGTGTTATAAACAAATAATAGAATATTATTCATCCTACAAAAAAGAATGAAATCCTGGTATTTGCAACAATATGGGTAAACCTGGAGGTTATTATACTAGGTGAAATAAGCCAGTTACAGAGGACAAATGCTATGTGATTCCATTTATATGAGATACCAAAAGTCATCAATGTTATAGAAATGGAATATAGAGTGATAGTGGCCATGGGCTGGAGGAAAATGGAAATGGGGAGACACTGTTGAATGCATTTACAGTTGCAGTTATGTATGATGAAATGAGTCCTAGAGATCCACTGGACAACATCGTGCTTATAGGTTATCGCACTGTACAAAAATTTGTTAAGAGGGTAGATCTCATGGTGTGTGTTTTTTACCACGATAAAAAGTGTCATTTATTTATTAGCAGTGTTATATCAGATAGTGAAGCATTTTAACACTATGAGTGACACAGAATATACTGTAAAATGATGATAGACATACCTTGAACATCATTATCTTCTCCATAATTACTGTGATTAGGACCATACAAGATCAGGTGCATAGTTCATTAAAGAAAATATATATGTATAAAACCATATATAGTTATTTTAGTTAGTTATTTTAGGAATAGAGTCACTTCCCTCCAGAAACTTTCCTACCAGATTCTATATAGCGGGTTTTGCACTCACCCAGGGTGCAGAAGCCTCTCAAATGGTCCCTGGATTTTTCACAAATACAACTGGTCCATTATCGTTAAATCAGTGTTTCCTTGAGATACTAGGGTTAAGGAATATTTATTCTACCTATTACTGATGTTAATGTCTCTTAGAAATTTACTGGTGAGGAAACTAAGCTTCCAAAGAGCCAATGTACTTTACAAGTATGACACAGCTACAAAATGTCCAAGACTTAGTAAAACAAGGTTTTTACCTGTTTTTCACTGCTTTTCTTGTGTTGAGTTGGGTAAAACCATCTCCATTATTTTGCTTGCTATATATGAGACTGTAAGATGAAAGACCAATATTAATAGTTCATCCTTTAGCAGTGTCAGAAAATAACAAATGTAAGTCTCCCAGGTGACATTTGAGCCCACAATTTGTAGGAGGTGTGACCACAAAATAGGGTGAGTGCCCCCTGCAACAAGCAACGGCAACTGGTCCTGGAACTGAGCTGTGCCCTCCACAACTAAGACTGAAAGGACAACAACTTGACTTGGAAAAAAGTCCTGGAAGTACACAATGTTCCCCTTCCCCAATAAAATCTTTTTAAAAAAAACCACCTACATTATTTAAAAAAAAAAGTATTACAGTAAAAGAAACATTGCCAATTATCCCCCTCAAAATACTCCCCTTTGCTTCATACACACTTATCCCATCATTGTTTTTTTCATTAGTCTCAGATGTACAAAAACAATGCAATAGTTAGACATTTCACCCCTCAAAAAATGATACCCCCTCCCCCAATCTATTGCCCCTCTGACATCATATATATTTATTATTTATTACAAATCCATTGACTCTATTCCCTATGTTATATTCCATATCCTGTGACCATATATATATATATATATATGTATGTGTGTAATAATATATAATTATTATATATTATATAATGTATATATACGTATATGTGTGTAATAATATATAATTACGTATATGTGTGTGTATAATATATAATTATAGTGTACAAACAATATTATTCAGCTTCAGGTGTACATGGCAGTTGTCAGCCATGTACACTATCCAGACAGTGGTCTCCCTAATAAGACATGTGCCCATCTGACACCCCACAAATCTTTACAACGTATTGATTATATTCCCCAAACTGTCTTTTATATCCCTGTGGCAATATTGTAGTTACCAATTTATGCTGTCTAATTCCTTCCCTTTGTCCCTCATCCTCATGCCTCTCCCTTCTAGCAACCATCATTTTTTCCTCTATATCTCTGAGACTATTTCTGTTTACTTTGCTCATTTTTTCAGTTCTCTAGCTTCCACATAGTATAAGGGAGATCATATGGTATTTGTCTTTCTCTGACTGACTTATTTCACTTTGCACAATGATTGCAAATGATAAGATTTCATTCTTAGCCAAGTAATACTCCATTGTATAAATGTACCAAAGTTTCTTAATCCAGTCATCTATTGATGGGTATTTCATTGTTTCCAAGTTTTGACTATTGTAAATAGTACTGCCGTGAACATAGGGGTGCATATATTTTTTCGAATTAGCATTTTGGTTTTCCCTGAAAGATACATACCTTACAGTAGAATTGCTGGGTCATAAGGTAGTTCCAATTCTAGTTTTTTGAGATACTTCCATACTGATTTCCACAGTGGCTGCACCAATCTGCAATCCCAGCAACAGTGCACCAGGGTTCCCTTTTCTCCACAACCTCACCAGCACTTGTTGTTTGTCATTTACTGATGATAGCCATTCTGACTGGAGTGAGGTGATATCTCATTGTGGTTTTTATTTGCATTACTCTAACGATTAGTGAAGTTGAGCATTTTTTTCATGGCTGTTGGCCATCTGTATGTCCTCTTTAGAGAAATGTCATTTCGTGTTCTCTGCCTATGTTGTAATTGGGTTGCTTGTTTTTGTTTGTTTGTTTGTTTTTGTGGGTTTTTTTGCTTTTTTTTTTTTTTGGTGTTGAGCTGAATGAGTGTTTTATAAATTTTGGATATTAACGCCTTATCAGATGTATCATTGACAAATATCTTCTCCCATTCAGTAGGCTGCCTTTTTGTTTTATTAATGGTTTCCTTTGATGTGAAAAAACTTTTAAGTTTGATGTAATTCCACATGTTTACTTTTTTATTTTACTTCCTTTTCCCAAGGAGATATATCAGTAAAAACATTACTCAGGATAATATCTGCAAATTGACTCCCTATATTTTCTTCTAGAAGTTTTATAGTGTCAGATCTTACATTTAAGTCTTTAATTCATTTTGAATTTGTTCTCATATATGGAGTAAAGAGGTGGTCCAGTTTCTTTTTTTTTCATGTGTCAGTCCTGTTTTCCCAGCACTATTTATTAAATAGACTATCTTTACCCCTATGTACATTTTTGCTTCCATTGTCATAGATTAAATGACCATATCTGAATGGATTTATTTCTGGGCTCTCTATCCTGTCCATTGATCTATGTGTCAGTTTTTTATGCCAGGACCATACTGTTTTGATTACTGTAAACTTTGCAATATGATTTGATGTCGGGTAGCATGATACCTTCCACTTTGCTCTTATTTCTCAAGATCGTCATGGCTATTCAGGGTCTTTTATGATTCCATATAAATTTTAGGATTATATGTTCTATTTTTGAGAAAAATGTCATTGGTAGTTTGATAGGAATTGCATTGAATCTATTTATTGTGTTAGGTAGCATTGACTGACAATTCTTCTTATTCATGAACTTGGTATGTGTTTCCATTTATTTGTATCTTCTTTAATTTCTCTCTTCGGTGTATTATAATTTTCTGACTACAGATATTTTACATCTTTGGTTAAATTTATTCCTAGGTATTTTATTGTTTTTGAAGCAATTGTATATGGGATTGATTTATTGATTTTTCCTTCTGATAGTTTATTATTGGTGTATACAAATGCAAAAGATTTCTGAATATTAATTTTGTATCCTGCTACTTTACTAAATTAGTTTATCAGTTCTAATAGTTTTTTGGTGTAGTCTTTGGGGTTCTCTTTATATAGTATCATGTCATCTGCATATGAAGACAATTGTACTTCCTCCTTTCCAATTTCGATGCCTTTTATTTCTTTTTCTTTTCTGATGGCTGTGGCTAGAACTTCCAGAGCTATATTGAATAAAAGTGGTGAAAGTAGGGAGCCTTGTCTTGTTCCTGATCTTAAGGGGAAAGGTTTTAGCCTTTCCCCATGGAGTAAGATGTTAGCTGTGGTTTTATCACATATGGCCTTAATTATGTTGAGATAATATCCTTCTATTCCCACTTTGCTAAGATTTTTTATTATAAATGGCTACTGGATATGTCAAATGTTTTTTCTGTGTCTATTGATATGATCATACAATTTTTATTTTTCATTTTGTTAATGTAGTGTATCACATTAATTGATTTGCAGATATTGATCCAAACTTCCATACCAGGAATGGATCTTGTTTTATCGTGGTGTATGATCTTTTTAATGTGTTGCTGAATCCAGTTTGCTAGTAATTTGTTGAGGATTTTTGTGTCTTTGTTCATTAGGGATATGGGCTTGTAGTTTTCTTTTTTTGTAATGCCTTTATCTGGTTTTAAGATCAGAGTAAAAATGGATTCATAAAATGTGCTTGCGAGCCTTCCCTCTTTCTGGATTTTTTGGAATAGTTTGAGGAGAGCAGAAATTAATTATTTTTTGAATGTTTTATAAAATTCACCTGTCAATCCATCTGGTCCAGGACTTTTGCTTGTTGGGAGCTTGTTGATTACTGACTAAATTTCTTTGGTAGTAATTGTCTGTTCAGAGTTTCTGTTTTTTTCTTGATTCAGTCTTAGAAGACTCTATGCTTCTAGGAATTTATCCATTTCTTCCAGATTGTCTAATTTGTTGACATATCGTTGCTTGTAATATTTTCTTAAAATTTTCTGTATTTCTGTATCTGTTGTCACTTCTCCTCTTTCACTTCTGATTTGGGTTCTTTATTTCTTTTTCTTGGTGAGTCTCGCTAAGGGTTTGTCAATTATGTTTATCTTTTCAAAAAAAACAGCTCTTGGTTTCATTGATTTTCTTTTTTTTTTGCATCAAGGATTGAATGTTTTTTTTTTCTTTATTAATTTCAGATGCACAAAACAATGTGATAGTTAGACATTTATCATTTATATCCCTCACATAGTGACAACCCCCCCCATCCATTATCCCTCTGACATCACAGATAGCCATTACATTTCCACTGTCTCTATTCCTAATGCTGTACTCCGCTTCTTGTAAATATATAAATATATAAATATATAAATATTTAATATTTATATATATTTACATACTTGACATTCATTATTGTTAAGCTTCAGCTTCAGGTGCACAGTGCAGTGATCAGGCATCTACATCTTCCCTGATGTGGTCTCCCTAACGAGAGAAGTGTCCATCAGATACCTTACAAAATCTTTACAATATCATTGATTATATACCCCAAATTGACTTTCATACCCCCATGGCAATCTTGTGGTTACTGACTTTGCTTTCTAATTCTCTCATCTCCCTCCTTATCCCCAATCCCCCTCTCCCATCTAGCAACTCTCAGTTTTTCCTCTATGTCTCTGATACTGTTTCTGATTAGTTCTTTCATTTATTCTTTTTAGATTCCACATATAAATGAGATCATATGGTATTTGTCTTTCTCTGTCTGACTTATTTCATTTAACATAAAGTTCTCTAGGTCCATCCATGTTGTTGCAAATGGTAAGATTTATTTTTCCTTTATGGCTGCATAATACTCCACTATATAAATGTGCCACATTTTCTTAATCCAGTCATCTACTGATGGGCATTTTGGTTGTGTCCATGTCTTGGCTATTGTGTATAGTGTTGCAATAAACATAGGGGTGCATAATTTTTTTTGAATTAGAGTTTTGGATTTCTCCGGATAGATACATAGGAGTGGAATTGCTGGATCATAAGGTAGTTACATTTTCAGGTTTTTGGAATACCTCCACACATTTTTCCATAGTGGCTGCCCCAATCTGCAGTTTCATCAACAGTGCACAAGGGTAGCCTTTTCTCCACATCCTCGCCAGCACTTGTTGTTGATTTATTGATGATAGCCATTTTGACTGGGGTGAGGTGGTATCTCATTGTGATTTTTATTTGCATTTCTCTAATGGTTGGTGAGGTTGAGCATTTTTTCATATGTCTGTTTGCCATCTGTATGTCCTTTTTCAGAAAAATATCTCTTCATGTCCTCTGCACATTTTTTAATTGGGTTGTTTGATTTTTTTTGGAGTTGAGTTAAATGAGTTTTTTATAAATTTTGGATATTAACCCCTTATTGGATATATCATGGCAAATATCTTTTCCCATTCAGTAGGATCCCTTTTTGTTTTATTGATGTTTCCTTTGCTGTGAAAAAAACATTTCAGTTTGATGTAATCCCACATGTTTATTTTTTCTCTTACTTCCCTTGCTCGAGGAGATATATCAGTAAAAATCTTACTCCAGGTAATGTCTGTAAAGTTTCTTCCTATAGTTTCTTCTGGGAATTTTATGGTTTCAGATCTTACATTTAAGTCTTTAATCCATTTTGAATTTATTCTTTTATATGGTGTAAAAAGGTGCTCCAGCTTCATTTTTTTGCATGTGTCTGTCCAGGTTTCCCAGCACCATTTATTGAATGCCTGTCTTTAACCCACCGTAAATTCTTGCTTCCATTGTCGTAGATTAAATGACCATTTAGGCCTGGATTTATTTCTGGGCTCTCTATTCTGTTCTATTGATCTATGTGTCTGTTTTTATGCCAGTACCATGCTGTTTTGATTATGGTAGCCTTGTAGTATAATTTGATGTCAGGTATCATTATACCTCCAAGTTTGTTCTTATTTCTCAAGATTGCCGAGGCTATAGGGGTTCCATATAATTTATATGGTTCCATATAAATTTTAGGATTATATGTTCCATTTCTGTGAAAAATGTCCTTGGTAGTTTGATAGGAATTGCGTTGAATATGTATATTTCCTTAGGCAGTATGGACATTTTAACTATATTAATTCTTCCTCTCCATGACCATGGTATGTGTTTCCATCTATTTGTATCTTCTTTAATTTCTCTCTTCGGTGTATTATAATTTTCTGAGTACAGATCTTTTACTTCTTTGGTTAAATTTATTCCCAGGTATTTTATAGTCATTGAAGCAATTGTAAATAGGATTGTTTTCTTAATTTTTACTTCTGATATTTTATTATTGATGTATACAAACGCAACTGATTTCTGAATATTAATTTTGTATCCCGCTACTTTACTAAATTCACTTATCAGCTCTAATAGTTTTTTGGTGGAGTGTTTAGGGTTCTATATATATACTATCATGTCATCTGCATATAATGACAATTTTACTTCCTCCTTACCAATTGGGATGCCTTTTATTTCTTTTTCTTGTCTGATTGCTGTGGGCAGAACTTCCAGTGCTATGTTAAATAGAAGTGGAGAAAATGGGCAACCTCGCCTTGTTCCTGATTTTAAGGGGAATGGTTTTAGCTTTTCCCCATTGAGTATGATGTTAGCTGTGAGTTTATCATATATGGCCTTTATTTTATTGAGATATGATCCTCCTATTCCCACTTTCTTAAAGGTTTTTATCATTAATGGCTGCTGGATTTTGTCAAATGCTCTTTCTGCGTCTATTGATATGATTATATGATTTTTATTTTTCATTTTGTTAATGTGGTGTATCACATTAATTGATTGGTGGATGTTGAACCACCCATGCATACCGGGAATGAATCCCACTTGATTGTGGTGTATGATCTTTTTAATGTATTGCTGAAATCTGTTTGCTAATATTTTCTTGAGAATTTTTGCATCTAAGTTCATTAGAGATATTAGCCTATCATTTTCTTTTTGTGTATCATCTTTGTCTGATTTTGGAATCAGAGTGATAGTGGCCTCATAAAAAGTGTTTGGGAGGCTTCCTTCCTTCTGTATTTTTTGGAAGAGCTTGAGGAGAATAGGTGATAATTCTTTTTTGAACGTTTTGTAAAATTCACCTGTAAAGCCATCTGGTCCAGGGCTTTTGTTTGTCGGGAGATTGTTGATTACTGATTCAATTTCCCTGGTGGTAATCAGTCTATGCAGGTTTTCCATTTCTTCTTGAGTTAGCCTTGGAAGGTTTTATGCTTCTAGAATATTGTCCATTTCTTCCAGATTATTATTTGTTGGCATATAGTTGCTCATAGTAATTTCTTATGTTTTTTTTTTTGTATTTCTGTGGTGTCTGTTGTCACTTCTCTTTCATTTCTGATTTTATTCATTGGATTCTCTCTTTTTTTTTTTTTTTTTTTTTTTTTTTTGATGAGTCTGGCTAAAGGTTTGTTGATTTTGTTTATCTTCTCTAAAAACCAACTCTTTGATTCATTGATCTTTTGTATTGTTTTTCTTGTTTGTATTTCATTTATTTCTGCTCTGATCTTTATTATCTCCTTTCTTGTTCTCCCTTTGGGCTTATTTTGCTGTTGTTTTTCCAGATCCCTTAAGTGTGAAGATAAACAGTTGATTAGTGATTTTTTTGTTTCTTTAGGGAGGCCTGCAATGTTATGAATTTCCTTCTTAGGACAGCTTTCACTACATCCCATAGATATTGGGTCGTCGTGTTTTCATTTTTTGTTGTCTCGGGATATCTTTTGATTTCTTCCTTGATCTCATGATTGACCCATTCATTATTTAGTAAAATATTATTCAGCCTCCATGAATTGGTGTATCTTCCAATTTTTTTTTTCCTGTAGTTGATTTCTAATTTCATAGCACTGTGGTTAGAGAAGACAATTGGTATGGTTTCAATTTTCTTAAATTTATCAAGACTTGTTTTGTGGCCTAACATGTGGTCTATTTTGGAAAATGTTCCATGTGCGCTTGAGAAGAACGTGTATCCTGCATCTTTGGGGTGAAATGCACTGAAAATATCTATTAAATCCAAGTGGTCCAATGTGTCATCTAGGACCATCGTTTCCATATTGATTTTCCATCTAGAAGACCCATCCCTTGTTGTCAGAGGTGTGTTGAAGTCCCCTACTATGATAGTGTGACTGTAGATTTCTGTCTTTATGTCAGTCAATATCTGTTTTATGTATTTAGGTGCTCTTATGTTGGGTGCATAGATGTTTACTAGGGTTATGTCCTCTTGTTGGATCGATCCCTTTATTATTATGTAGTGCTCATCTTTGTCTTTTAATATATTCTTCCTTTTAAAGTCTGTTTTGTCAGATATAAGTATTGTAACTCCAGCTTTTTTCTCATTTCCTTTTGCATGAAATATCTTACTTCAACCCTTCTCTTTCAGCCTGTGTGTGTCTTTTGATCTGAGGTGAGTCTCTGGTATACAGCATATGAAATGGTCCTGCTTTCTTATCCACTCAGCCAACATATGTCTTTTGATTGGAGCATTTAATCCATTTACATTTAAAGTGATTATTGATAGGTACATAATTATTTCCATTTTTCAAATTTGTAGTTAGGTTGTTTTCATCTTTCTTCTGTTTACAGAAGCCCTTTTAATATTTCCTGCAATGCTGGCTTGGAGGTAATGAGTTCCTTTAGCTTATTCTTTTCTGGGAAGCTCTTTATCTCTCCTTCAATTTTAAATGATAGCCTTGGTGGATAAAGCAATGTAGGTTGTAGGCCTTTATTTTCCATCACTTTGAGTATCTCCTGCCAGTCCTTCCTGGCCTGCAATGTTTCTGTAGAAAAGTCTTTTGATAGTCTTAGAGGAGTTCCCTGGTGTGTAACCTGCTGTCTTTCTCTTTCTGCTTTTAGGATTCTTTCTCTGTCTTTAACCTTTGTCATTTCAACTATAATGTGTCTTGGTGTGGACCTGTTTGGGTTTATCATAGCTGGAACTCTCTGCACTTCCTGGGCTTGTATGTCATTTTCCTTCACCAAGTTAGGGAAGTTTTTGGACATTATTACTTCAAATATGTTCTTAATCCCTTGCTTCCTCTCTTCATCTTCTGGTATTCCTATGATGTGCATGTTGTTGCACTTGATGTTGTCTCTTAAACCATTCTCATTGTTTTTTATTCTTTTTCCTTTTTGTTTTTCCGTTTGGGTGATCTCTGCTAACTTGTGTTCAAAGTTGCTGATTCAATCCTCTGCTTCATCTAACCTGCTGGTAATGCCTTCAAGTGTGTTCTTTATTTCAATTATTGTATTCTTTCGTTCTAGCTGGTTGTTCATTATGATTTCTCTATCCTTCTTTATGTCATCACTAAGCTCCTTGAACATTCTTATCATCAGTGTTTTGAACTCTGTCTCTGATAGGTTGGTTACCTTTATGTCATTTGGTTCCAATTCTGGAGGTTACTTCTGTTCTTTTATTTGGGACAAGTTTCTTTGTTTCCCCATTCTGGCTGATTCTCTGTGTTTGCCTCGATGAACTATGTATATTACCTAGGGTTCTTAGTTTTTGCTGGGTTATCTTATATAGTATGTGTCCTTTCTATTTCACTTGCACCACTTCCTTCTTCTCCTCAGTGTATGCTCCAAAGGTGACTCTCATATTGTGTATATTGTCCTGTTAAAGTTGATCTTTAATTGCTTTTGGCTTGTGAGTAGGTGGTATTGACTCCTAGGCTGACGAATTGTGAGACTTGGCTCTACCCACAGTGGATGTTCTGCTGCGTGAGGATTGACCACTTAAATGAGGCTTGGCCTCTATGGGCTCTTGTGCCTGTAGAGAATTCCTTCTGGGTGTGTCACTTGTAGGTCAAACCCAGTAATACTCTGGTTTGGTCTGGAGTTGACCTCTGAGTGTGTTGAACCTTGTGCCTCTTGAGCTGGGCCCTGGTGTAGGGCAATTTCAGAACAAAGCAAATCACCAAGCACCACCACCACCACAACAACAACAAAGAAAAAACAAAATACATTCACATGTAAAAACAACTGATAACCCACACTCAACATAGGCAAAGATATCAAAGATATAAAAACAAAACTAAATAAAAAACAGTGCCAGTCTTGGCTTAAGCCCACCTAGTAATCTCCAGGTTGTCCTCTGCTGTACCAAAGAGTCCTCTGCGTCTTGTGCAGGCAGAGCCGGTCACCTGGTGCCCAGTGACCCAGGGACTGCAGTTCTAGATGAGTGGGGCTATGGGATGTGGATGGTAGCTTTTACAAAGTCAGTGCAGTTTCTACTCTTGCCTGCACATATGCGCACTGAGAATAACACAATCATACCTGTGCCCAGGTCTCCTGAGTCTTACAGTACTTATTCCGTGTGTATGTGGGTGGGGGGGTGGGGGGGGGAGGAGATTTCTGAGCTGCTGAAAGCCCAGAGCTGTGTCTCTCACCTACTGCTGATCCCTGGGAGTGTCTCACCAGTTGTAATTGCCCTGCCCTAGGCAGGCCAGAAAAGGTGGGGGTTTGGGGTGGGGAAGTCTCTTCTTTACCAGCCCAGCAAAATCACACTCTTCCTATTATCTTCCCTGGGTCAGAGCTGCAAGCTGAGTCTTCCCAGATCCTGAGCGATAGTGTTCCTCTGTAATTTGACAGGACTCCTCAGTTCAGGGGTCAGCTTGAGTCTCTGGAAGGGAGGGGATAGGATTGGGAGAGTTGGGGGGAGAAGCCCAGGTATGGAGTTAACGTCCTTTGTCTGATCTAGGGCCCAGCTGGAGGTCTCAGCTGAGGTTTCTGCCTCAAATGCTGGATATGCTGCTCTTTGGTGGAAGAGATCAGCTGTGGGACACAGGGAAGGAGCCCACCTCCTGGCGTTTGTGGTCTCTGTTCTGTCCTGGGACCCCCTGCGTCTCTGCAGCCACAGATGTGGGCCACCTCTCCACTCCACTCCCTTCCCTCTTCCCCTGCTCGCCCAATTTGCCCACCTTCTAGTAATTCTGCTTCAAGTCTCTTAGCTGTTCTGTGTGATGAGCAGAGAGTCCTTTGATGGGTTATAGAGGTTTATTTAATTTGTGTTAAGTTCTGGAGGAGATCTCAAGAAGTCCACCTTGCTGCTGCCCTTCCTATGACATCCCAAGAACTGAATCGGTTTCACTGATGTTTTATATTGCCTTTTTTTAAAAAATCTCTATTTCATTTATTTCTGCTCTGTAGCCCATCATTCTTGCCAGTTTCTGAAGCAGTTCTGGAAGTCCTCTTTCCTGAATGTCTTTAGTTTAGGACAGGCACTGTGAGACTTCTGGCTTTTTCCCAAAGTCATAATGACCATGAAAGGTAAACATTTTGAATCTTTTCAGGGCATCAAAGCATCCATAATAGCACAACCAAAGACACTCATGAAAGAGGTCTTCCAGAACTGCTTCAGAAAGTGAGAAGAACGATGGGATATGTATATTTAAAGTGAGGGGAGTATTTTGAGGGAGATCAATACAATGTCTTTTACTGTAATGATTTTTTTTAATTTCAACATTAACTGTATTATTTGATCACACCTCATAATTATCTTTGTGTTCTAATAAACAACAGATTTAAGTTTAGATCAAGGGAAATAATGCCAACTCCTATTAACTAGGAAGTTTTCTGTCATTCTTCAGATACCCTCATAACCAAATTTAGCAAGATTATTTTATCCATGGAGATCTAACTACAATTTAAAATATCAAACTATTTAAACATTACCACTGGCAACTACAAAAGTCTGAAGAAGAATGCTGCTTTGGCAATTAAAAGAATTATTTTCTTTCTAACTTTTTGTCCTTAACTTTTAAGTTATATTCCCATACATTCTGCTGTTTGCTTCATTGCCATGTTTCCCCAAAAATAAGACCTAGCTGGACAGTCAGCTCTAATGCGTCTTTTGCAGCAAAAATTAATAAAGACCCAGTCTTATTTTACTATAAGACCTGGTATAATATAATATAATATAATATAATATAATATAATATAATATAATATAATAAATATAATACCAGGTCTTATATTATATTATACAATAGCATCTGTTGCATTCAATTTTATTTTTTGTCCTAATACATGGCATTTACTCTTGTGACTTTTTTGTACTGCATCTCCAAGTACATGTGGTCATTAGTGCCTGGAGATAGAATTTGGAATCAAGTCCATGTATTTTGTTACCTGTTGAGTAAGAAAAACTGCCATTTCTTGAAAACAGACCCTGTTTCATAGCCTAATAAGTGTTTGTGAAATTTATGGACACAGTTGTGTGTGTTCATGATGATTTATTCAAATGAGGCATGTAAAAAAAGAAATGAACAAGGTCCTGTATCTATGAAATATAATGACCTTGATTAAATGTGGCAGGTACCTTAAAGAATATATGCATGAATCATGGGTCATCCCTAATGATTTCTAAAATGCTGCAAGTTTGTATGGAGCTCCATTAATTTTAACAGAAGTAATGTAGTTACAAATGTAAAATGGGAGATCTCCAAATGTATTATGCAAGTCAAGGATTGTCTAAACTTCCATGCTATTGAGTATATAGTATATTGTTTGTGTATGTTGAAAGATAATAGTCAAACTGCCTTCTTAGCTAAAAATAAACTGAAGAAAACGGTGCCATTATTTTTGCTTTGCCGACCATTATACTGTTTTTTCCTTTTACATAAGCATTAGTTTTTGAGGTTATTATATTTAAATATATGCATATATATAGATACACACATATATGTGTGTTTATGTATATATACACATACACACACACACAGAGAGAGAGAGAGAGAGAGAGAGAGAGAGAGAGAGAGAGAGAGAATGAGGGATACCTACTGGTTTTTCTAAACTATTGAGTATTTTAGGCAGCTGTTAAAATTCTATTCAATTGGCAAATTTTTGAAATGCTTCAATTCATTTTTTTATTTGCCATGCATTTTAAAAAATATTTCAATAGACTAATTTTTAGAGCAGTTTTAGGTTCACAACAAAATTGAGCAGACAGTGCAGAATGCCCATACACCCTTGTTCCCCTCACCCATAGACTTTCCCACTATGTACATCCCTCAGTAGAGCGGTAAATTTTTTACAATTGGTGAATCTATAAAAGTCCATAGTTTACATATGCATTCACTCTTGATATTCTTCATTCTATGGGCTTTGACAAAATTATAATGACTTGTATCCACCATTATACATGCAGAATAGTTTCACTGCCATAAAAATCCTCTGTGCTCAGCGTATTCATCCCTCTCTGCCCTGGCAAACACCTAATCTTTTTTTTTTTTTTTTTTTTTTTTACTGTCTCCATAGTTGTGCCATTTTTAGAATATCATATTGTTGGAATCATATACGTAGTATGTAGCCTTTTCAGCTTGGTTTGCTATGCATTTTTTACATTAAATATGGACTATAATACTTGACAAACGTATACTTAGCAGAGTTTATATATTGCTTTCACTCCCTCCCCCATTATGAGTTTGTAGTCCTTTAGTTACTGTTATTGTGTTCACCTCCAGACTAATACAAGTATTTGTGTAAGGTTTGGATTTAAATTTTTCTACCAGACTACCACCAAATAGTCAACAACATGATTGGGCAGAACTAGATGTTTCAGATATTAGTAGTTTAAGCCATGCTTAAGTTGTGAACAAATTTACAGAAACACACATCTATTTACACCTATTGAATAAATCCTTAAAATTATGATTATTTGAACAAAAACTTTAATTTCAGTCTACTTCAGGAGGATGAATAAAATAAAATCATCAGGCCTAAATTATGTTCTCAATTCTTAGTCTCTTTAATTTTTTTCTGTACCATTACGTTCTTTGCACTTTCTATAATATATTTGAGACAAGGTGTCCATTTTCTTTTTCAAGATTAATCTGTGTTTTCCATCTCATCCATTATCACCAAAATAGTTAATAGAATTTTGCTCTATGTTGACTTCATTCCACTGGTAATAAATGTCTGAAGTGTTGTACTGATAAGAACTCTGTATCTGTTATGATAATAATAAAAACTGAACAAACTACCAAATGTATAATGTTTCCAAAAGAGTAGAAGATTCTAACTAACATACAGCTCCAAACATGGGTTTTAGCTATCATCATTTATTCATAACCCATGCCAATTCCATCTGGTGGATCCACCAAATTAACATTAAGCTTTTAAAGATACTCAAGCCACCAAATGAGAAAGAGCATGGAGGATAGCATGTAGGAGATTTTTATGGGCCAGTTCTGGAAGTTGTCATGTCATTTTTTTCTCTCAGTTCATCATTGCTAGACCTCAAGCCAACCGAATTTCAAAGGAAACCTGGAAAAGTAGTACTAAGGAAAAATAGGAAAGAAATTTGGTTAGCAGTTAGCTGCTCACTGACACATTAGATCTGAATTATGCTGGAAACCATTGAGATGTTTTAGTAGAGAATCATATGCCCTGGGCTGCCTGAAAATCTGGGTCATGCCTGTCGTGTGGCAATAATTAATTGTTCCATTTTTACTCTCAAAAGTCTCTCTCTCTCTCTCTCTCTCTCTCTCTCTCTCTCTCTCTATATATATATATATATATATATATATATATATATATATATATGTATATATATATATATATATATATATGATACCCGATGTAGAGAATTTATGTGAGATACTTATCTATATATCTATCTATCGTCTATCTATTTTTCCATGGGGAATATCTGTCCAAAGCCTTTCCTGAAGCTTTAAATATCCAACTCTATTCTGTTTTAACCCACATATTCTAACAATGTCTCCTCCATTCTTTTCTTATTGACTACCATATTTCAGTAAACTTTGTCTTGTTCTAAATCCGATATTTATATAATTCTGTAACCCCATCAGGCTAAACTCCAGACTTTCTGTTTCATTGCCATATTTGTCATGCATGTAGACTGTAAATGCTGCTTCTCACTTCTTTGTAATTATAATACTTTAACTTTAAATTATTTGCAAATGAATCTCTGGCCATCAGTGAATAAATGTTTTGAATGAACTCTAGTGATTTCCGAAGACCAAGGTGAATGATCTTTTAGAGTTTTTGTTCTTTATCAATCAATCTACACAGCATTTGGCATTATTGATTGTTCCCTCTACTTTAAAATCTCCTCCTTCCTCCTGTAATTGTAAACTGTTTTGGTCCAAGATACTTACTACTTTTCTGCCTCCTTCTCTCTTTCCTTTTTAAATTTTGCTTTCTATTAATATAATTTTTTTATTAGTTTCAGGTGTTCAAAACTATGTAATAGTTAGACATTTACACCTCTCACAAGGTAATAACCCCCCTCCCCCAATCTACTACCCCTCTGACATTGTATATAGCTGTTACAAATACATTGACTCTATTACCTATGCTGTACCCCACATTTCGTGACCATATATATATGGAATATATACAGACTATAAATTATATATATATAATTTTACATATATATGTAAAATTATAGTTGACATTCAATATTATTCAGCTTCAGCTTCAGGTATACAGCACAGTTACTATAATTTTTAATGGACATTTCTTCAAGTTTAGTTATATCTCTTCTTTAATTAGAAATAATGTTGCTTTTGTCCTAAGACATGTTGTTATTCTGAGGAGCTGCTATAAAAGCAATTTCATAAATCCTTTTGTATTTTTATGTCATATGGAGAGTCTGCAATCTGATAACCTTTTGTACGTAGGTGTTAGGCCTTCTGTCTTAAAAACACTGGCAACAATGGGCAAGTGCCAAGTGATTATACAATCAGAGGTCAATATGAAGCAAATCAATTGACAGCTAAGGCAAAACAAAAAATACAGAACAAAAAAGCAACATCAATAATAATATTAAGAAAAATCTTAATAAATGGGATGTTAAGACATTAAAATGAGTATAATTAACATAACCAGAGAAATAAGTTGATATCTTATTCGAGAAACAATTAGAATCACTATAATAAAAAATAGCTGACTAGTTATTTGAGTGTTGGTTACCTACCATCACACATTCTTGCTGTTTTATTCTACTAAGAGAGAAACATGTTTGTTCAGCTGGTTTCTCATGTGACAGGGGGGAAGACAGCCCCATTCCTTTTTCCAACATGAGCCTTGAATTCATCTACACTAATTATTTTATTCTATTTTCCAGTAAAGTGACTTAATTCTTTGCAGTCTGATTTTGTGAAAGGTTTTATAATTCGTACTCCAGGGATATTTGGGCGACTTTTTTGTTCACTTCTGTTTTTTCTTGCTGATTTGTTTTCCTCTATCATTCCTTCTGGACTTGAAATGAAACCATTTAGCCTCCAATGCTACTGGCTGCTATTTTAAAACCATGAAGGAAAACTGGCTTAAAATCATGCAAACACCAAAGGCACGTGTAAAACAAATCAAAAGACAAACAAAAAGCAAAAGAAACAATGTGACAGAAAAATGGGAACTTGGAGGGATAATTGAGCCAGTTTCTATTTCTCAAAGCTGAAAGTATCTTAACTGGTACAGAAGCAGAAACAACACTTGTTATGGTAAATCCTAGATACAATGAATGCAAAAGAAACATAAGCTCTTAAACCAGAAGATAAAGCAAAGAAGTTCCCCTAGAACCTAGCTGCAAACATATAAAGATTTCAAAAAGTTTCACCTATTTAATATTTAAGAAGTAAAAATGTAAATGTCTTATATAATATTTTGTTATGTTAGTGAGAATTAGAGAAAGGAGAACATTTTAATAATTATGCTGTCATTTTGTGTAGAATAACCTTGGCTTTAGTACATTAAACAATATTTTGTAAGCAAATATAATGTTTTGGAAGTGTTTTACTATAAAGATACTGTAAAGAGTCTAAAGTCCATAAAAACACTGTGGAAAAAAATGTAATTTCCTTCAATGGCTTTGGCCTACATTTTATGTTTCATATTGTGTTGTCCTTGTCTATGTTATTTTCTGAGAAAAATAGAAATAATTGAGTTCTGATTTAATTATTATAGATTTGAATAAATATTCAATCTCATCTTTGTTTGGAATTATATAACATATTTCATTCCTAACAGTATGTACTTAAATACTTATTTTGTTATTGTTGTTGTTGTTCGTTTGTTTTTCAAGGAGAGCACGGCTCACATTGGCTGATACAGGGATCAAGCCGGCAACATTGGTATTATTAGCACCATGCTCTAACCAACTAAGCTAACCGGCCATCCCTAATACCTGTGGTTTTTATTTTGCTTTTTAAAAAAGAAAAGACAGACATTTTTCAGTTTAGTATCATAAAGAATAAGATGTTTGAAAAATTGTATTGTTTTATAATTTATAAGTTTTTTTTATCATTTTCATTTTTTCCAGCATACATTTTTTTACCTTTATTTTACATTTGTTCATTGACTTTCTTGCTGTCTTCACTTGGATATTAATTTCCCTTCATTTTCTTCATCTCTCTCTATATATATAAAGGATATATATAATATATATATATATATATATATGTATATATAATATATATACATATATATAAAGTATATATATATATTCTTACTAAAAATTTAGTTATTGAGTTTGAATAGAATTGAGTTTTGGAATTTCGTACTTGTCGAATATTTTTCTTTATCACATATGGCAATAAAATTATTCCATCTCAAGGTCAATAAATATGTTGGTAAACTTATTCAAAACTATTTTAAAAATAAATGCTTTTAGGTATATATTTGGCTACTTGGAAATAAATATTCTCCATAAATTTCTGTGTTTTACTTCTCATTAAGCATAAAACTTAGCAAGTTTTATGCTCATGTTTAAACTGAGCAAAATAAAAAAAATATGTTTGGGGTAGAGGTTACTAGTTGATAGTGCAACCTTCTCTTAAACAATGAAATTTATATTAGTTTGGATTCCATTTTCAGCTTTTGAATGTGTAGAAATGTATCACAGGTGCTACTTGCATACATAACTCCCAAGTGCACAAACACACACACATACATACATACACACACACACACACATAGACACACACACACATTCATACCCTTCTCATACCAGTATACTCTCACAGTCTCGCAGGTCTGTTAATAGAATAATGGTATAAATTAATAAAGGAAAGATTTCATTATCAGTAATTAGAATAAATTTATGTATTATACTTATTGAAGTCTGAATATATAGCAATTACTTGGTCAATAATATTTTGATTTTGATATTACTCAACTCAAACTTTTTCCTGAATCTCTAAAACTAATTTATGTATGAAAAGCTCCAAATGATACTTTTCTTATAAAATGTTTTCCATCACATATTCTGCTAAACATTATTTCCACCAATCTATTTATTTGGGAGAACAAGAACAAAATCTCTTTTTTCTGTCAGTCATATGGCTGTTATTTAATTGAAAACAAACACTGATTATAAACTAATGTCTCAGCACATCCCCCTAGGGGATTCAAGAGGAAAAGCTGACATAATATGACAGATGCTTTCTTTCAACCCTGAGTTATAGGAAACACATTCTAAATATGAAAAGTCAATTTATTTTCATAAAGCATGTTACTGGTATAGTAAAAACAAAATTAAACAAATAATCTTTGAAGGAGGGCAACATCAAGGTTATTTATAGTAAATCACTGATATTTGACCTGGAAAAAAATAAAGGAATAGTATGCTTCATCAATTGTACATTTCTCTTTGACAGTGAATTCTGGCAGGGAAAAAAATCAGACTTCTATGCAATGGATGCTTATGCATTATTAGAAGACCAAAGGTAAGCAGCAGCCTCAGCAGAGGTTCTTACTCTTTCTGTTCTAGTATTTCCATTAAGTATAGGTACCTGTGATATAGAAAGATAATTTAAAAGAAAAAAATTCTTACTACACATTAAAATTATATAATATTATTCACATTGAATTTATATATGTCAGGAATGCAAAAATGAAGGAAAACTGAGAAAATAAAGATTTTTTATTAACAAATGATAGACTGTTGGACTTATGTATAAATTAAAGATTTTTAATAGTTGCATAAGAAAGATATATCTGCATAGAGAACTAAAAAGTATTAAAGTGTATTCCAAAATTTGACATCAAAAAACACCAAACTCCTAATGAAGGAGAAGCTGATGAAGACTAATGGAGATAAAAAAATATATATATATATGATATGTAGGAATGAGTCCTGAATGAATCTATGCTTTATTCTTTAACTGGGTAAAAATAACTTTCTAGAGGATATAATTTGGAAAAATAACATAACCAACACCATTGTTGTTAGGCCCTGATCCGACCTATTTCCAAATCCTTTTTTTCTTGACTTCGAGAAAGAAATGATCAAGTGACAGGATTTTGGCTCATCTGAGTTCTGATATACTTTTACTGAAATGTATTTTGTTTTTCCTGTTATAGCCATACCTCTTTCTCCTCTCCTTTCTGCCTGTTGGAATGCAGACATTGCAGCAGAGATAGAAGATTCATATTGAGGTCACATAACAATAAACTAAGAAAAGGAAAAAAGAATCATGTAGATTCAGGTCCTTGTATAGTTGGTCCATTAAACCAATAGTTTTAAGTCTTAACAATGTTTGTCATAATCTTTTAGAGTCTCCTCCTTTAATATTAGCTGCATTCCACTTTTAGACTAAGCCATACTAGATAACCAACACGAGCTTTATTTTTCTGGTGCCTGAGAAAAAAAACTTTTACTCGTTATAAGTAGATAGTGTAATTGCAGAATTGTCCTGAGGGCAAGGGAAAATGATAGGGCAAGAAAATATTGTAAGGAGATAATGTAAGAAATTTACTAAACAATATTGGCGGCAGAATTTTTGGGAGGCAGAGGGCCAGGCTTGAATACCTTGCAGTAAGGAGCAAACACCGTACGCAGGAAATGTACTGCTGAGTTCTCACATCTGCCAGGATTCAGCACCAATTTAACAACTTATAAAATAGTGTGATGTTGGCACTGACACCTCTGCACCAAGATGCCAGAAGATTTGTCTCTACAGCCTTTGATTTGATGAACTCTTCCAATGCCTAGAACAGGCAGAAGATAAATTTCCCAACTCAAATTCTTTCTTATGTTCCATTTTTGTATTGACAGCTCACACAGATATATTGGTTTGGTGAAATTTATGTCACCCATTAGTACCTTAGCAGAAATTACAATTAAGAGAGTAAATTTTGTAATTTCTGCCTTGGGAAATCAGGGCTTATAAAACCAGTGATCCTATAAACATTACAAAAATATACAAAGGAGGCTTGGAAGTCAGAAAACATGACAAATTACAACTTCCATGGCAGAGAAATTCTCATTGCCCCTCTCTTGAAATGATTTGTTCAAAAGTTTTGTCAAAATATAATTTGATTATAGATATGGATGTTAAAATTAATAGATATTTATTTGTGTATTATAAATAGATATATATGTATGTGTATATATATACATACATATGCCTATGTATGTATATATACATCTATATATGTGTGTGTGTGTGTGTGTGTGTGTGTGTGTGTGTATATATATATATATATACATATATATATATATATATATATATATATATATATATGTTTACCTAAACTAATTAGCTTTGCTGAAGAGCAAAAAAGGGCATTGGTAAAATAAGCTGCACATTAATACTGACAGAGTTTTTGCTGAGGAAAACATATTTGGTAATACAAGTGAAAATGCTTTGTTTAGACTAGAGGCCCAGACTGCACATGAAAAAGAACCACACTCCCCCAGAAAGAAATGGTGCCTAATGATTAGTGTGAAAGCTGAAACTAGACAGTCAAATTCTGGTTATCAATTTTACTTCAGATGATAACCAAGTAAGTAATTAAAAACTATTAAGTAGCAAACAAATATTTTAAATGTTGCACAGTGAAGGATGACAGAAAAATTGATCTAGTATTTAAGCTTGAAAGTTCATAATCAAGTAACAGAAAACTTGTATAAAAATACTTTTCAGTCATTTTAATACACTTGATATTCCTTTTAAAATTTAAAATTAGATATTTGTAAGTCAGGGAAAGGAAAATCAATTTTATTTTATAATTAAAATGAAAAAAGTTCATTTGTTTCAAGTGTTGAAAATGACATTGAGTTTGGAAATACTGCAGATTCACCACTATGGTAGGTATTAGTTTCCAACTAGATCATTTATTTTGTTCTTCACATATTTATTCAACACACATGGATTTAGCAGGCAGGTATTATATTAAGTGGTATATTAAGGTAAACAATTGTGGTGCCAATAAAATGGACTCATTTATTGGTGCATAAAAGATATCTAAAGATATCTAAAAATCACATTAGACTAGAGCTTCTTAAACTTAATTACATACAAACCAAGTAGATGTTGTTTAAATTATAGGTAAGAAGTGGGACCTGAGATTTTGCATTTCTCGTAGATGCTGCCGATTACAGACCACACTTGATTAAAGAGGCTGTAGAGAGCTGACAGAGAAAAAATTTCAGTGACTTGAAAATTATAGTATTACTGTGATTTTGACTTAATTCATAATTATGGAAGGGTAGTCCTTGAGAAATTGTATATAATTTTGATATATATCTTAGGAGTTTCATACCTTTGATGATTATAATAACCTGTAATGTTCTGTACTTTAGCACTATGCTCTCCTTTCCTTTATGAATTATATTTGAAAAATGATTCTTCTCAACTTATTTTATACTGAGAAGATGAAATAAAAAAAAATCTCTCTTTATTCTGGTCCTCTTCCTGGGCTTCTACTAATCTGTAACTTATTCATCAGTCTACCTGAAAATAATATTATGTTGCTTCCTATATAGTTTAGTCTTCTTGAAACACTGTATTTCCAGTACATATCCTTGTACTCTTTTTACCATGTGTTTTACCTTTACGTATATTAGGAGCACAAAAAAATTGCTATTTCCTTAGTTATCTTTTGAAGCTATTAAAAATATGGCTTTAAGAAAAACAAAGAAAAATTATTTTATTTTACCTTTACTTAATTCATTCCCAGCACACTCTATATTTCTTTGTGTTAATTCAGGTAATCTGGAAATGAATGCTTTTATTTGTTAGTGTGAAAGACTTTATTTCTTCATTTCTCCATACTCTTTATAGTATCTGTTTAAACATCCACATGCTCAAGAAGAAGTAAATTGCATATTTTCCTTGGATGAAGAAAAGACTAGAAGTCTTTAATAATGGCAATACTCTGATTTTGATTTTATCTTGTGGTGGGAGTAATAGCAGGTGGGGTAACAAAGTTCAGTCTAGATATCAAAGTAGAAATTTTGGATTTGTTTTAAATAAGAAAGTAAATAAAAAAGTAAATGAACACCATTTCAAAAATGGAAAAAGGGAACTTTTTTAAAAGTCTAAAAATTGTGATTGAGTGTAGAACTGAAGTTGGGCATGAATTACATAAAAATGCTTAATAATAATATAATGGCAAAATAATGTTATCCTGTGTTTCCCTGAAAATAAGACCTAGCCGGACAATCAGCTCTAATGTGTCTTTTGTAACAAAAATTAACATAAGATCCAGTTTTATTTTACTATAAGACATTGTCTTATAATATAATATAATAATATAATATAATATAATATAATATAATATAATATAATATAATATAATATAATGCAAGTTCTTATATTAATTTTTGCTCCAAAAGACGCATTAGAGTTGATTGTCCAGCTAAGTCTTATTTTGGGGGAAACAAGGTAGATATCATAGAAAACATATTTTGAGAATTTGTTATTGAGGCTGTATGAATATTTGTAGAACCATAGAAATACAATATGAGATTTTTGTTTTGTGTTAGAAGAGTTGTATAAATTAAACATTTAAAAAAGTGGGCATGATGCATATCATCTCAGGATTTAACAGGGCTTCATGCTGAATATCTAAGGCAGAACTTGACCATATAAATGGAACAAAACTTAAAAAGAAGATACTGGAGGGCCAGGAATTACAGTAAAAATTAACCAACATATAGAGATAAATTAACATATGGTTAACTATTTTAAATAATTAGAAAAAAAACCAAAGATTCAAATATTAGGTCATGGTTAGATTTAAGATAAAGAAAACATAAATTTGAAATAAATATTCATGTTTATTAAATGAATGTACACAACACAAATATTATTGAGAGGAATTAGAAATGATAAATATTAAGAAGTTAGCATTTATTGAGTTTGCAATGTAAGCCCATTACCTAACATTGTACTTAGCATATATTACCTATAATATGAGAGAGGATTAGAGCAGAACTGTGTACATCAGAATATTAGAACAATACAAATGTATGTTTATTATCATGTTTCCCTGAAAATAAGACCTGGCTGGACCATAAGCTCTAATGCGTCTTTTGGAGCAAAAATTAATATAAACCTGGTATTAAGTTATATTATATTGTATTATACTCAGTATTATATTACATTATACCCAGTTATATTATATTATATTATATTATATTATAAATATATTATATTATATTAACCCGGTTTTGTATTAAATTAAGACCGGGTCTTATATTAATTTTTGCTTCAAAAGATGCATTAGAGGTGATGGTCCAGCTAGGTCTTATTTTCAGGGAAACACGGTATTAATTCAGTTTGCTTCTGTTTTCAATGAAAAGGCCTAAGTGTATTTAGCTTCCTTGATTTGCTACCATTAAAGAGATTTTAATGATATAATTCCATGGAGTTCAGATAAAATACTAAGAATCAGTGAAAGTACCTAACTTGGCATGTAATAATACACAGCTTAGTAGTATCCAAACACTTTTATTTATATGCCATTACTTCATTTAATTATCATCAAAAATCTGAGACCAAATATGCCTCTGTACCATTATACAATCTTTATCTTAGAAAAGGAGGGCTCAGAACTTTGTAGGACAGAGCAGGACACCATAAGATTTAGCTGGTTTATTCCCTAGAGGTAATTTACATAAATAATAGGAAGAGATAAAAGGATGGCATTATTTTCATCGTGCTTTATGATGTGACAACATTTGCAAACTTGCTATTTTGTGATGTTTACTGAAATCAGAGGTGGCCCAATGATCAGAACAATGTACCAAATATATTCCAAAATAATATTAGTAAAAGCTATACTTGGACACTGTTGCTGCCCATAACCTTAGTGTTTAATGGAGGAAAGTCACCTCATGAGAAGTAGAATATGTGCCCAGGTCAGGCCCGGAAAATAGACCAAGAGTGAACTGTCTTCCAAATGAAGTTTGGAGCAGGTGTGAATTTTTAATTTCTGAGTTGACTTTTGAAATCATTTAATTCTGATTTTTGTAATGTAATTGTAATCAGCTCATAAAAAAAGCTGTGCTTGATAGGTATAAGCAGAAAAGTAGCATTATACTTCTCTCACTCCTTTAAATTTGTTTTGTTAGTGAGTTATTTTGTTAGTGAATTATTTTGTTAGTGAAATTTTGAGTAGGTACTCTTCTCCCAAAATTTTTAAAATTTTCAGATAATACAAAATAATTGTATCACAGTAAAGTATCAAGTATATCAAAATCTCAATGTTTTCCATTAAAATTCTCCCTTCTAATAGTTTAGGTCAGTTTCATGTTTGCAAAGTAACAGAGGAGTTAAGGGGAACCTACTTATTTTCTAGCCTACGTTGTATAGTCCACTTTTTTATTTTTCCATATATTGCTTCGAGCATTACCAGACCAAAGGAAAATGGAGGAGAGACAAAGATCTTATTTGATTTAAGTTTAATCCACTTAAGTGCTAGTTTTGATTACCTTAATGTGGAGGATGCTCTTTTTTGTCTCTTTCTCTTCATGGAGTAGTTTTATACATCATTTAAAAATTTCCTACCTCAGTTCTACACCTGCATTTTCTTACAACAGCTGCTTGCTGCCTTCTCAAGCCACCTGATTTGACTTTCACTTAGTCTGTGGGCTTTTACTGCTTCATCCATTTGTGTGGGTCCATATCTGCTTCCAGTTAGATCTCTTGAGTAGAGACACTTTCAACAGAATCCCAGGCTGACTCCCTTCAGCTGGGCCTGCATACGGTTCACCAGAAACGTTTAATCCCGCTGACTATAGTTACAAGTGAAGCTCTCTTTTGTGTAGCTCTCACTGTCTTTTTTCTACCAGCTAAAATCATCTTGAGGACCCATTACTCATTTGCTAAAACTGAGAAGAAAGCATTTTCTTCTACACCTCCACATAGGCTTCCTTAAAGACATTAGGCTAGAAGGGAGCTGAGAAGGATTCACTCTGCATCGCAGCACAGTCAGGTCTTCTGAGATTGGACATGAATCAATAAATCTTGGCCATCCTCTTAGTCTTCTTTCTCCTGGATACCCTGGAATTCATAGACTCAACTAGATGCAGAGGACGAAAGTGATTTTGAGGTTGTGCATTTTTGTAACCAACTCCTTTCTTTCCATTTGAGGACGGAAGAGTGAAAATTGCACTCCAGAATGAAAAAGCTATAGACTGAGCACTCAGGAAGTTTAAATATAAAAGAGAAGGCTATAATGAAGAAGTAAGTAGCCAACTTTGTTGCGATGATCAGTATATTATGCAGTTCGAGAGACAGTGGTACATATTTGGACATGAAGCAGGAAACTAGAGAGTAAAAATAGTTACAGCCAACACATCCCCTGTACTTCTCTTATGTTGAGTTAAGAAGCTGACTTTGGTGGTCTATTACTGTTTTTTAAATGAAATAGTATGTTGCTACTTTGGCAATTTATCTTGCTATTTGATAAAAGTACTTTATTTTTTGTAAGAAAATCGGCTTGATGGGTAAAGATGAGCTTTGCTTATTTATATGTTCATTTATGTGACAACTGTAAAATATGTTTTTTTTATCATCTTGTGTTTCTCAAGTTCAATATCTGTGAGAAGTAATTATTATAGGGCAGATTTGTTCAATAGATACTTCAGAGCTTATCCCACCAAGGCCGTTAGTTTTGGTGGTATGAAACATAAAGAAAACCATTAAATAAAACATATTTAAGAAAAAACAATATATTCCTTTATTTTATATATTTAGAAACATGGAGATTAACCCCGAAGTAAACTCATCCAACACTTACCAACACTTAGAATTAGCTTGATCATAATACTGAAAAGGCATATAATATTTATGCATTTTAGATAACGTTTCTCCATTAATAAAATAAATGACAATTTTTTTCAAAAATATTTCTATCTCTTTTTATTATTTTTATTAAAATCATAATACCAGATCCACAGAAGAATACAATATGAGCATACTAAGCTCATTCCTGGACTATACTCATATTAAGATAAAATAATTCTAACTAAATCTCAATTTCTTCACATTCGTTACTCAACAAATCAACTTTATGAGTAACAAATATAGTCATGACTATGAAGTCAAATAACCAACAAAAATTATCATCGCATATTAGAAGCAGTCTGAACTTCAGTACATTTTGCTGTATCTTTAAAAGTATGCTTCATTTCCAGTTTAATCAACATTTTTAAGGAAAGAAATTTGCTTACGCTCACAGAGTAGCAGTATAATTCAGTGGTTGTGTGGAGAATGAAGTAAAAACGTCTGGGTTCAAAGCCCAAACTTGTCACTTATTAGCAGTGAGACTTTTAGGCAAATTACTTTGCCTTTGTGTGCCACAGTTTAGTTTCCCCATGTACAGAATGAGTGTAATAGTACTACCTGCATTTGTAAGACTTCAATTTACGAGTCCATATAATGAGCTTAAAATAGCATATGACATACAATATGTAGTTTATAAGTAATAACTATTAATATAATTAACATCCTCTTTGAGAAACACGTTTGCATGACTGGTAAAATACTTCATTTCAAGTTTCTGGTCCTTAGCACTGCCCATAAATCTCATTAAGATTAGTTAGTCTTATCTTCCATTAATCTCCATACCACTAACAAACTTTCAATACTTCACTACGATTTCCTGCTTCGTAGAATATTAAAGAAGAATATTGAGTCCTTTAACCAAATTTCTCTTCAGTTTTAGAAGATGGACATTTATTGTTGAAGGATACGTTTCCACATACCTTTCGCGAGTCTTTGCTTCTCAGTCATTTTCCTTTATTTTTTTTTATGATGTTATACTGTTTCTCTCATTCACTTTATATTCTTAACCCAAACACATATTCACATATCGTCATTTATAACCCTCCAAACTTTCCATGACCCCACATCACCTTTCAACATTGTTCAGTCTCTCATTTCCTGTTTCTAACCCATGTTTCTAAAGATTGTTCCCTAAATTGCACTCTCTCCTGGCTCACTTTCAATTCTTGTATTTGTCTCTGATATTTCTCTGGAAAAATTGCCATTAACAGCAGCTATGACTTCCCCCTGGCTATATGCAATCAGCTTTTCTTCTTGTACATCACAGCTCAATTACAGAATGTCACACACTTATTCTTGCACCTCAATTCACTGAGTTCCTTGACCCCACATTTTCCTGGTTCTTATGCCTTTTTGCATAATAATTTTCTGATGTCTCCTTTATGGGCTTTTATTCCTTTTTCAGTCACTTAAATGTGTTTCTAAGGTTAGGAGCATTTCCTGCAGTCTCCATAGGCAGCCAGACAACAAGAATGATGAAATTCTGATGCTCTTTACTTGGCTTTTAAATGCAAATGTAGCCACTTGAACAAACATCTATGTTAGCAGCCAGATGCAGAGAGGACCACTGTCCATAGGGAAAAAAGAATGTGTTGCACTGCTGTAGCGTTTCTTATTCCAAGTGCCCAAGAAACATAGTGCACTGGCCAAGATGCTGGATTTGGAAGCAGGGGGTCTAGGCTAGATAGATATCGGGCAGGTGATTTGCAAGCAGAAGTTTAGATATTGTCATCACTTGTATAGGCTATTTTCTACAGTTGCAACTGGTGTGCTTTTAGTGGCATCCAAAGTGCAGTGTGATATATTAAACAATGCACATGTATTCTAAAATTGACAGCTTCTGCATTGTTTTCAAATGTTTTATATTATAGCCCTCAGATTTATTATAAAAAATACCAATATTACATTTGCCAATGAAAGAAAAGAATGAACTGTCTTTAAATTATATTACACTACAATGGTTGTAAAAATGGCTTTAAACATTTTATAACTTACTATAAAACAAAAAAATGTCTCATCAATGGTGATTCTCAAGGTATTCAGAAAACTATTAACAAAAAGTCTAGAAAAACAACTGTGTGAATCCTATTTAAGCTTAATAAGTGATATAAAATTATGTTAATGGCAACAAATGTGTTTATTGTGACGTTGAAAAGGCTTATTTGGACATTTATACAATTTTATTTTAATAGCTAGTTTCACAATTTACATTTATCATAGTCTTATAGTATGCAGCAAATTTAACTGAGTTATTCACCCAGTTCTATATAGATGCCCCCACATTCTCTATAATTTATTACAGTGTGCAGTACTTAAAGTATCATTTTATATGTATGAAGTGTTGTAAAATTTGGCAAGTATTTCCCAAGCAAATGTGATATCAAATTATACCTAATGATTACCCATTTCTTCCTGCCAGCTGTGTAAAGGCGATAATCTTCCAAATGTTCCCTTTAGCAGGCATTGCTTACTTAAAATATTAGGACCCCTGACAGAGAGGTAATGTCCACTGCCAATACCCTACAGGAATTACAAGATTATCTATCTAGAAAAGTATGGAGGTGATCTGAAATTTTGAATTATTTTCCTTGAGTCTGATATTATGAAAAGTTCCATCAAACTAATTTTTACCTTTCCTTCCCCCCCCTCTAAGCCATGGAGAGATATATAGCCAAAGGACAAGGCATATTTATAAAAGAGTGATAAGAAAAGAATTTTTAGGTTTTAATATATTTTTCTCCTTGAATGTACACATGCAGCCTGTATATATAGAAATAACAGAGTAACATATTTCTAGGTGAGCCACTGTGTTCAGATTAGTTCCATTTTCCTTCTGCATCTTAATTCCACCCTCCAGTTACATAAACCAAGTTACTTGGTATCATATTTGCTCCTCTTTTTCTCTTGTTTGTTTTATTTTTCTTTATGAGACCAAAACTCAGTTCTCCTTCCTGTCTATTCTAGACTCTTTCACATTTTAGAGCTGTCAGGGGAAAACCAGGTTCCCCTTTTATAAAATGGCTGTTGAGCTAGATGACTTCATCTCTAGAGTTCTTTCTACTCACAGTGGCCTTTTGCATAGTCAATCTCCAAGAGGGCTCTGGAGGCTGTATGAACATCTCTGGTTTTCCTACCTACATTTATGTCCATTTTTCCTTCCTGTCAGTTGGAGAACATTTTGGATTTGCAGCCAAAGAACCTGTGTGATAAGCAAATATAAGCAAGTCTCTCGTGCAGCATCTCTGCCCACTTTAGTTTTCTCAGCTGAAAAATGTGGATAGTAATACCTGTTCTGCCTTTCTCACATGATTGTTGTAAAAATTGCATGATTTGTAATCTAGGTAAAATTACTATGATTTTTTTTTTTTAAAGAAGGAGGAATAGAGGGAGAAAATAAGGATAGAAGAAAAATCGAAAGCTATGTTATTGCTGTAGTACAAAGGGTCAGCACTGTTTGTTTAAACCAAGATACTTGGTATTACATTTATTCTTCTCTTTCTCTTATACTTAATATGCAATTTAGCAGAAAATGCTAATGGCTTGACCTTTAGAACATATCCAAAATCATGTGTTGTCTACTCTACCAGTAATATCCAGCTCTCACATGTAATTATCTCTCTTAGATTATTGCAGTTATATAATCTCCCAACAGGTCTTTCTATTTTTTTGCTCATTCCCTTATAGTTCATTTTTTCAACAAACAAACAAGCAACACTACAGTGATTATTTGAAAATTGAAATCATATCAGGTCATTCCCCTTTCAAAATCCCAGCATCATCCATCTCATTTAGATTGAAAGCAATTGTCAAAATCCTAATAATTTTCAAAATCCTAATAATCCTAATCTTTAAGATTCAGAAATGATATGCCCTGTATTAATCAGGATTCTCTAGAGAAACAGAACCAATATTTTCTATCTATCTATCTATCTATCTATATATATATATATATATATATATATATATGTATATGATATGTATATCATACATACATATATGTGATAATTTGTTAAAATAGCATATATATGTGTGTGTATATATATACACACACAAATATATGTATACACACACACATATATATGCTTATTTTAATGAATTGTCTCACATATATATGATATATATATGATATTGGTTCTATTTCTGTAGAAAATCTTTAATTATATGAGACAATTCGTTAAAATAAGCCTATATATGTGTATATATATATATATGTATATATATACACATATATACATATATATACGTGTGCATATATATGTTTGTGTGTGTATATATACAGACATATACATATATAAACATATATATACACAGACATATACATATATATACATATATATATCTTATTTTAACGAATTGTCTCATATAATTATGGAGCCAGAGATATCCTGTGGCCCGCTGTTTGTTGGAGACTCAGGAAAACTGGTGGTATAATTCAGTTGGAGTACAAAGGTCTGAAAACCAGGCAAGCTGATGACATAAATTCAAGTCCAGGTCTGAAAGCCTGAGAACCAAGATCAATAGGAACAGGAGAAGATCAATGTCTCAGCTCAAATAGTCAAGCAGGAAGGCCACAATTTTTTTCTCTCCTCTGCATTTTTGTTCCATTCAAGTGTTGAATGGATTGAATGATACCCACCTAACTGGGGAAGGTAAATCACTTTACTGAGTCCACCTATTAATAGCTAGTTTCATCTGGAAATGCCCACACCGATACACCTAGAAATAATGTTTAGCCAAATATCTGGGAACCCAGTGATCCAGTCAAGTTGACACATAGAATTAATCATCACAACCCCCTTCCATTAACATATGACATCTTAATAAATATACCATTTTGCTCATAATGTTTCAGTTGCTCTGGACTCTTGATGTTTTCTGAAAATACAAATATCACAACCACATTTAGGGATTCTTTTAATTACTTCCCTTTGCCTAGAATACTCTTTTCCTAGATATTCCTTTAGCTTACAACCTCACCTTTCAAATCTGTTCAAATGTCACCTTCTTAATGAGAATTATTCAATATTGAATCTTAACAAGTCTCCAACATTCCAATTATTTTTGTGGCTCTTATTACCTCTGTCATGTTAAATAATTTATTAAAAATATAATTTATTTTACAGATATAGTTACTGTTTAATGTGTGTCCCTTCCAGTAGGGAATAAATACTGTTATTGAACAACCCAGGTTTAGCTGCTTGCTGCATGCAAGCCAAAGTCCAAGAGACAAGCGGTGGTGGAAAAAAAAGAGGTTTATTCAAAATGCTGGCATTCCAGAAAGATAGGGACTCCTGTCTCAAGGCCACTTTCCCTGTTCCTAGAATGGCCAGGGGATTCATAGGCCTGTTGGAAGAGGCAGAACAAAGGAAAGGGAAAGTTAGTTAGGTGATTCCTGGGTGCTGACACCTGGAAAAATGCATTTCAGGGTCTGTTTTTTTCCAAGATAATGTTATCTCGGACTGGTCTTAGCGCGATTCATGTGTCATCTGGTGGAAAGTTTCAAGGTAGTTGCAGCCTGGTTATCCACTTCTAGAGGTCTAAGGGATGAAACAGTTTCTTTTAAGTCCATTTTCTGATGATTAATCAGATCAACGAGGTAGGTATGTAACCTTGGGAAAACAGAGCAATTGAATCAGGGAAGCGGTGAAAGAAACAAAGAGAAGAAGAAAAGAGAAAACTAAACCAGATTGTTAAATATTACAAAATATACTGTCACCCTTACAGTATCATTCGATGTTTTACTCATTGGTGGATCTCAGACACATAGAAAAGCCTGTGTTGTAGAGAAGCTATTTGTAAGTTAACATCGAATAAATAAATAAATAAATGTGTGCATAGATGCCTTTCCAGCTCACTTAGTGATTTGTCCATGGAGTGACAATTAAAGCTCATCTATGAATTAGAAGAGAAATACAAAGTTAGTTTCTGCAGTAGGTCTCAGAATAGTGACCTACTATTCTTCCATGAACTATGTTTTATTGGAAGAAATGTGATGGGAAATAAAAGTTTACATATATTTTAGAATGGTTGAGCTTGAATTCTGATTTAGCTAGCACACATTTTGGCTAACCCCTGGGCCCCCTAGCAGAAGGGCATGAAACTATAGTAGAAAAAAAGTCCAACCATTAATTCATTTTAATTTCTTTCTACTTAATGCAAAATATTTTGCTAAAAGTAACAGTCATTTTTGACGATAATTATTCAAAAATATTAATTGTGTAAGTGAACAATATTTAGGTAGAGGTAAACTTATAAACCTATAAATCTTATAATAAAGAGACAATTTTATAAGATAAGTTATTAGGATGAGCAGTAACATTTAACAGAACTGCTTCAGTACTTGTTTTCATTCACATTCACCTGTGATACTATTACTACTTCTCTCAGTATTGTCAATTTTCTCTGAAAGTGGTGCTGTTGAAATGGGTTCTCTAGAGGAAATGGGGATTCCTATAATTTTAGTCAATTATTTGCTATAATTCTTCAGTCACAAATATTTTAAGACTCTTGGAAATTTATGTCTTTGCATTCATGGAAGGAAAAAATAAACAACCTCTCGGTTCATTATTGTCATACTGTGATATATCTAGTCACATCAGATTTGACCATGAGGCAAGTTACAACATAAACAAATAGGCCACAGAAGGTTAAGATTCCATTATAGTACTGAGAATTGATGAAAGGAAGTACCCAACATTTAATCATTTAAGACATAATTACCCTAAAGTGTGTATATGTGTGTATATATACAAACATGTGTACGGCATCGGACAATTAAGTTTACAAACTTGTTGCACCGATGTTGCTGATCATTTTTTGATATCGGTGGGATTATTCATTATGAATTTGTACCAACTGAACAAACAGTTAACCAAGTTACTTGGTTATTTGGAAGTGCTGAAAGGGCTACATGAAAAAGTTAGACGACCTGAAATTTGCACCAACAATTCGTGGTTCTTGCATCACCACAATGCACCAGCTCACACGGCACTGTCTGTGAGGGAGTTTTTAGCCACTAAACAAATACATGTATTAGAACACTCTCTTTACTCACCTGATCTGGCCCCTAGTGACTTCTTTCTTTACCTGAAGATAAAGGAAATATTGAAAGGAAGACATTTTGATGACATTCAAAATGTCATCAAGGGTAATACGATGATAGCTCTGATGGTCATTTTAGAACAAGAGTTCCAAAAATGCTTTGAAGGGTGGACTAGGTGCTGGTGTTGGTGCATAGCTTCCCAAGAGAAGTACTTTGAAGGTGACCATAGTGATATTCAGCAATGAGGTATGTAGCACTTTTTCTAGGATGAGTTTGCAAACTTAAATGCCTGACCTCATATACATGTGTTATGTATATATAAACACCATTCAGCAATGCAATTATACAAATTAGTAAACTCTATATAATTAGAAGGTAGCAGAGCCAGTATTTGAGCCCAGTTCTTCCTGACTCCAGAACAAAGGATTCTTACCCTTGCACTATCTACCATGCTTGAAAAATGAATAAATGTGTGGTTCTACCATGCTATCATCTCTACCTTGTCTTTCCCTATGAAGCTTATGCTGTAAAAGTGCCCAATCCCATGTCAGGCTCATAGAAAAAATAAGAACTTTATTTTTAATAGGTGTGTGAAAGGCTTTTCTTGAACTATAGGCATTTTAACAGATTTGAAAGACTTTTTTTCTTGAGACCAATTAAATATTTAAAATTTTAAGCAAATTAGTTGGGGTAGCAGTGTTGGAACTCTGAAGTCTAAGACTAAAAATCTTGACAGAAGAGAGAAGAGACTAAAGAGACAGAAGAGACTAAAAATCTTGACAGAAGACTAAAAATCTTGACACGGATAATTATGTTACTATGTTATGGAAATGATTATTTTATATGATTAACTGGGATTCTATGCAATTAAACAAAATTTTGAAATAGATAGACTCCAAGGAGTTACTGGCAAAAGGGCCACAAACTATACTGATCCCAGCAAGCGGTTTGTCTCCAACACAGCCAGAACAGAACTGGCCAACAGTTTTGTTTAACCCTGGATGTCTCTTCATTCCTATAATTCTGAGGTTCCTCTCCTCCACTTATAGATACCCAGATTCCTAACCCAGCTTAATCCTTTCTGCCCCTTAAGGTAGCAACAGTAATGACTGAGTGCTGGAAGTCACAGCAGCACCAGATAAACCAAGCAGACCAAACATAATATACAAAAGTCCTGAAATTTACATTGTCATTGAAAACACAGTGAACACAAGTAGGCTGAAACATGCATGCTAAACCAAAATAGGATGCCTGCCTACCGGAATAAAATATTTAAACAGGCCAAAGTCTTCTAAGATAGTAGACAAATGTCCAGAATATAATTAGAAATCTTCCGTCATACCAAGAATCAAGATAATCACAACTTGATTTAGAAGGACAATTTACAGACATAAACACTGAAATGAATCAGATGTTTGATTTATCTGACAAGAATTTTAAAGCAGTTTTTATAATGTGCTTCAATAATCAGTTTTCTTGAAACAAAAATAGAAAAGTATCAGTAAAGATATAAAATTTATAAAAACAACTAAAAATTATAGAACTAAAAATGAAATGACAGGAAAACAATTTGCCTACTGGGTTCAACAGTAGAATAGGGATGACAGAGGATAAAAATCAGTGAACTTGAAGGAAAATCAATAGAATTCATTCAGTCTGAACAACAAAAAGCCCTAGATACAAAAAAAAAAAAAAAAAAAAAAAAAGAACATATTCAGGGACCTCTGGGAAAATACCAAAAGATTCAATATTTATATCATCAAAGATCCAGAAGTATTGGAGAAAGAGAATGAGTCTGGAAGAGTATTCACATAAATAATGATTGTTGAACATTTCAAAAATTTGACCATAAAAGCTGAAATATCACAAACATTTAAACACCCAAAGAATTCCAAGAAATATACTAATTATATTTTTAAATTTAAGGACAAAAAAAAAATCTGAATGCAGTGAGAGAGAAATGATGTAATACTTATAAGAGAATACTAATTTTGACGACAGCAGTTTTCTTATATGAAGCCACAGAGGCCAAAGGACAGTAGTACAAAATTTTCAAGTGTTGAAAAAATAGAACTGTCAACTGTGAATACTATAACCATCAAAACTATCCTTCAGGGATAAAATGGAAATACAAACATGCTCAGACAAAGGAAAACTAAATGGATGCATCACCAGTATAGCTTCCTTAAAGATTAGCTAAAGAAAGCTGCTGAAACAAAAAGGGGATGATAAAAGAATTTTGGAATACTAGGAAGAAAAAAAAAAACAAAACATAAATATATGTATGTGCAGTTAGTGGCCTTTTCCTCAGGAGTTTTATAAATCACATTTAATGATTGGAACAAAATTATAACACTAGATGATACTCATGAAAATGATATTTAAAAGTAAGGAGAGTAAAGGGGCCTAAATATAAGTGAAGCTTTCACACTTTATCCAAAATGTTGATATTAGTAAATGTAATAAATTATTTATTTATGTATACTGTTATCCTCAGAGCAATAAGTAAGGAAAATATACAAGAGATATAGTAAAAAACACAAAAAGTGTTAAGTAACTTGGGAAGGCAAAAAAAGAGGTACAGAGGAAGAAGAATCACAGGAAACAGAAAACAATAAAATAACAGCTTTAAGAGCTAATCTGTTAATAACTGCCTTAAATATAAATGGTCTGAATACTCAAAAAGATCAGCAAAGTGGAAAAAAATATGACCGAACTGTTTGCTATGTACAAGAAACTTACTTTGATATCAATAACAAGGGTAGATTCGAAGCAAAAAAATAGAAAAAAAAATATATCATACAAATATCGAGCAGACAAATGCAAGAGTGTGTATGTTACTATGCAAAAAAGTAAACCTCAGAACAAATAAAATTACTAGAGACAAAAAGGGACAATGTACACTGATAAAATGATCAATTCACCACAAGATGAAGATTTGCCTTCTGGACATTTTATGTAAATTGAATCATACAATATGTGTTCACCACACAATGGGGACTCAAAATACTTGAAGCCAAGCAGTGAACTAGAAGGAGAAAAACACAAATACACATCTGTAGTTGGATAATTCAACACACCCTTTTATTATTCTTTTTCCAAAGCTCTACTAAAATTTATGAGGATTCTCATGTTGGTCTGGCTTTAATTTATGAAAGATCTATCAATAACCCTGATCACAGTCACACAAAATATCAGTGTATAGCTTAAGTATGTATGAATTATTTCTTCTGAACAAGATTAATGGGAGAGTAGTTTATCTCTGAGTATTGTATCCAGAATGCACTTAATAAAGATTTTGGATTATCATTTACATTAATAAGTCGGTTTCAATAATTAAATGATAATTGAAAACCACTGATAGACTGCAATGGGCTTTATAAATATAAAACAATGATTGTGATAATGATAAATTTTAAGTCGTTGAGCAATGAATACCCAGCAATGTAATAAAATTTTCCTCCTTTTTTATGGGGTAAGGAAGCATGTATTTTTAATAAGATTTTAATTAGATGCTTCATAATAAAAATAATTATCCTTCAACATTTGAAATCTAAAATAGAAAATTAAAAAAACACACAATATTTAGCCAAAATACCCCAATTGAGACAAATTTAAAGTTTTTAAACTATAAAACAAAGTTAAAAAATGTGGTAAATTATTCAACAAACAGTTTTCTGTTGAAAACTTTTCAAAGATAAATCTAGGGAACATGTTTTTCATATGGATATAAAGGTGTGAATTAAAATTGTATCTTTCTAATAGGAATTTTAAAAGTTTAATTGATATATAATTCATATACCATACAATTTACCCATTTGAAGTGTACACTTTGATGTTTTTTCAAAATTTATTCACAAAGCTTTGCAACCTTCACTGCATTCTAATTGTAAAACATTTTCATCATCCCAGAAAGAAACCCAGTACTGATTAGTAGTAACTCTTTAACACCACCACCCATCTCTCTACCTCTGAAAATACTTCCATTTTTAAGTGACCATTAATCTACTTTCTCTCTGTATGTAGATTTGCCTTCTGGACATTTTATGTAAATTGAATCATACAATATGTGTTTATCCATGAATGACTTCTTTAATTTAACATAATGTTTTAAAGTTCATCCATGTTATACTGTATGTTAATACCCTGTTCTATTATTTTTATTGTCAAGTAATATCCCATTTATGAATATATGACATTTTGTATATCATAGAAAGGAAAATATATGTCCACATAAAAACATTTACACAAATGTTCACAGCAGTATTATGCATAATAGGCAAAAGTGGAACCCCCCACCCAAATATCCATCCATGATAAATGGATAGACAAAATGTCATGGATGGATATTTTTTTTGGGGGGGTCCACTTTTGCCTATTATGCATAATACTGCTGTGAACATTTGTGTAAATGTTTTTATGTGGACATATAGTTTCCTTTCTCTCGAGTATATACCTTGGAGTAGATTCTATGTTTAACATTTGAGGAACTGTCAAATTATTTTCCAAAACAGTTGCACCTTTTTACAATCCCATCAGCATTGTATGCAGGTTCCAACTTTACATTCTTTCCAGACTTTATTGCTTCTTAATATCTACCTATTTCCCCCAATCTAAATGCACTTTTCAGATTTTCCCAGGTTCCTGAGCCAATTCTTCAAGTTTTAAGGATGTTATCAAGAACCCTAGTATCTCCGTATGATAGTTGGTATCCTTCAAGAAGCAGATGCTGAGACAGCATTGGAAATATGAGATTTGTTAAGGGAAATACCTGTCCGGGTTTTAGGGGAAAGGGAATAGGAATTAGTGGGAAAAACTTTCAAGATACAAGTCTGACACCTGTAAAAGGAGATGGATTAAGGAAGAAGGATTGGGTAGAAAAAGCCTTAAATTGTAATGCAGCTCTAAAAGAATCTTAGCAAAGACTCTAAAGAGCTCCAAAGCAATGACTGTTTATTAGAGGAGGCCCAGGATGTGCATGAATTAACCAGCTCTTGTACCCTCAGTCATTGACTAGTGTAACCTCGGCTTCTATATGAATGACAGATTCCAAGGTAAAGCAGCAAAAGACAGTTTCTCTCCTTCAATGGAGATCTGAGGGACATATATCCACGGCATCCATCGTTCACCTGTAACATATAACAAATTCACTTCTGCATGTATATTTGTGGATAGGCTCTTTCATGGTTCCCTTATGAAAGTTAGAAGAAGGAGTTTAGCAGTAAACTATAGCCCCCAGCACTGCATTGGGTCTCAGGACATAACTGGTCCTCACCGTCTTTTCCTTCACTGTCCACTCCAAGTTTCCCTCACCCTCATTTTTATCTCTATGGTTTTGTTCATCTGCCAATGTAACGGAAATGCTTGTTCCTAAGGGATCTGACACCCTAGTGATGAAAATCATCTCATGAGGAAGGGAGTTGCTGCACGTGACATTGTCATTCACAATTTGGCACGGCAACAAATGCTTTCCATGTAGTGATTGAAAGATAAAAAAGCCCCACCTTCTCTTATTACTCAAGATAAAATTTTCCTGCCTGAATAATAGTTTTGCTTCTCTGTTGAATCTAGACATTAAAATGCCTAGGTGACAGTTGTAATATTCAGTTCATTAGAACCTTACTGTGTCTTCTGGTGAGAGTGATCCCCGCTTTGGGACCAGATCCTCTAACCCTACAGAAGGTAGAGTGAAGGACTGGAAGCACGAAGTCCCCTGGTGGGTCATTGGAACTAATGGTAATTGAGGACCCTCTTGCCTCCATGCCTTGGTTCCTGGACCATTATTCTACCTCCTGTGATCTTTAATTATCTTCTATATCTTGATGCCATGGTGAGGTACACTACCTTCAATTTAAGACACCCAGTTAATCTTTGTGAGCCCTCTAAGTGTTACATGATATTACAAACACTTCTAATTTCTGTGGTGATGTTTCTGGAAACAGCTAACTGCCTAGTACTCACTATATCTAAGGTACACTGAACAATGTTATCAATTTAGTAAGTGTAGGGTCTTGAGAGAGAGACAACATGCTCAGAGCATCTGAATGCAGGAAAACCACAGGAGGAAACTAAGCTTTAGTAGAGAAGAAAGATATAGAAACTGGAAAATGCTGTTGAAAATTGCTACATACTGTAAAATAAGAGGACAAAAATAAATGTGAATTGCATCAGTGAAATCTTACCTACTCTAATTTCTAAATGGTCATTATTAAGGCTCATTTATATAAGTATAACATCCTTCCATCCTGGACATTTGCCTTTTTCCATGCCTTGTTCATTTTCCAAAGTCAGCTTTTTATATAGGAAATGTGATCATTAACTCCCCTTTTGAAACTATCCATTGCCTTCTTCTGCCTCCATTTCATCTATCAACTATATTTTCTATGCCAGAAAGTCATTATGTTTGTTGTAAATGATAGTGTTTCAAAATCTTTGTGGTTCAAAGATCCTGCATGACTTTGCAAGCCTTTACTTCTTCAATTCCAAATGCTTTCTTCCAGCCATTCTGAACTAACTTAGATTTTCTACTCACAGTCCTCTATCCAGAAATTTCTTGGGAATTGAAGTCACAAGGACAAATTTGACTTCTTCCACCTATAATGAGCAAGTAGTTTTTCTTCACCTTCATTTCTTTTTCGTTTCAAAAATGGAAATTTTTACCTGTCTTATAGGCAATTCCCTGTACCAATGTCAGTTGTTTTATTTATTTAAAATAACTTATATGCTCAAGCAAGGAACTGCAATTTAAATAACAATATTTTTAAAAGGGATTTTGATTTTATTTTTGCTACATTGCAGGTAGTAGTAAATCTTTTATTCTCCATATATTGATATAATTTATTTCATGTGTACATATGTAATTGCATGTATTCTGAAAGTTTATTAATGAGAACACATTTGACATAGTTAAGTATTTCAATTTTCAAACTTTTTTTGAGGCAGTCCATGAAATTGTAGACTTTATAAAGATGATGACATTGTATTATTTTTAAATATATTGCAGAAATAAGTGTGCAGCAACAAGTTATGTGCAAAATGTAGATTACTTTAAATGACTTTATGAGTGATTGTTAAAAAAAGAACAGTATGGAAGTCACTAAAAAATTCTTTTACATGATCACTTATTTAAAATGTAAGTCTAAAGACCTATTAAGCTACAAACATATGAATATCCTCTAATAATCTGTTTTATTAATAAGTGCCCTTAGATTCACATATACATGACAATATCTAATAATGAATTAATCTTTAGTTTTGCTGTTTGAGAATTTTGTGTTCTGAAGCTATACTTTTCAGGCTAAAGGAAGAGAGTATTTTTTTGTTAGTTTCAGGTGTATAAAATAATGTACTAGTTAGACATTTACAACCCTCACAAAATGATAAACCCCCCTACCCCAATCTACTTCCCTCTGACATAGTATATATGTTGGAGGGAGTATTTTCAATAATGAAAACTTGCAGAATCTTTTGCAGAATCTTGAAGAAAACTTGCAGAATCTATGGGTAGACACCCATAACTGTCTACCCTGTTTCTATTTTCCAACCAACATAGGAAGGAAAAGAACCTTTTGGTTAGAGTCAAATGTGCTTGTTAGGAGCTCTCCATTGTAGCATATGATTAAAGAATATCTGTGTTCTTAATTACCAAAAGGAAATTGATAGACTATACCTTGAAATAATGACAAATTCTAAACTCTTCATTATTAAAAAAGAGAAAGCATTGGTAATATTAACTCTAAATATGCAATTCTTAATAAAAGCCAGGATTATGGAAAATAAAGTAAGCATCTTAATAGATATCTGACGTCCTTTACAAAGTGAAGAAAAAAATACTCCAAATAATTCAGAAGGTTTAGAAGCAGTGTAAAATTTATAAAAACTCATGTCAGTAAGAATATATCTAATTAATTCATATATTTTCTTAGCATTACATCTTGATGATCAGCTTCTAAGTATAAAGTGTCAAAAAAGAGGTGATTGGTAATTTGACTGATTAAGTTTTGAAATATTATTTAAAATTATAGTTAACAGTATTGCACCTAGTGTGTCATTGTCACATCAGTTTTAATGGATATAGGATTTATAATTCCGTAATAAAATGTGCTAAAGCATTTTTTAAAAAGATGTCTCATATCAAACTGCATTTGAATGCCTTCCCAGTGCTTTAGTCATAACAATAAATTGATAGCATTACTGTCACTTTCCTGGCAATAAATCATCAAAGAAAGGCTGAGATATAGGGGGAAAAGCTGTTATTCAAACACACAACTTCAATAATACCAGGGGAATGTACCCAATTACCAGTAAACAAATTGGTTTTTGTAGACATGTTCTATCTTTGTCACGCTTTCTCCAATGTGGAAATTCCAACAAAAGACATCAAATATAAATATGTACACCTGGTACTATTCTTTAATCAATTACATGGGATTTGGAGACAGATGAAAAACATCTCTGCTACCTGAAAGCAGGAGCTAAATTTCTATCCATCATAAGTTTGCATATGCTTTTGATTTTTAGTTATGCACTCTTCCTGCAAGTTCCTGAGACCTCCAGATCTCAGTGAGCAGTAACATTTAACCTTTAAAGGGAATTACCATTGAATCACATTAATATTAAGAATACTGACCGTGGTGTGTGTGTGTGTGTGTGTGTGTGTGTGTGTGTGTGTGTGTGTGTGATGATATCCTTTAAGCTTCATCCATTTTTTTCTTCCATATTTGCCCCATGTCTGACAAAGCTAATGTGAAAGACGTTGCTACCAGTTGGAAGGTCAAACCACATAAGCTCTTGGTTGCACAGAAAACCTCACTTCCCATCCCCAAACTCCATAAAAACCTAAAGCCAGTCTCCTTTTCCTATTCTGTCCCACAGCCATTTTTTAGAGCAGCTTGGGAAGTCTGCACTACTCTCCCCAGAAAGCCTCCTCATGTTAGTAGTAAACCTTTCAAACTCTCTTGGATGGTGTGTGTGTCGGGGGGTGTGGTAGAATCATCAGTCTGGACATCTGAACCAAATTTGGGGTAGGAGTCCATGCTGACTCTGAAGAGTTGGTGCAAAAATGACAACACTGTTTTTATTAATATTCTCTTAAAGGTTTGAATTATTAAAATTTAATGTCTTAATTTGACTTCACTATTAATTCTTACATTATAATTAAGATACTATAACTGTATGAAGAAAATATAATCTAAAAAAGGAAAATATAACAATTAGTGTGTATTTGAGGTATATTTAAACTTAGTGGAAAATTTTTTTGTAACTGTTGTAGAATAACACATTTTCGTATAATAAAGTGTATTCCATTAGGCTGTGGAAAAAAATATACCTGAAATGAGTATTCAATTTTAACTGTTATTCAATGGCAAAATAGTAAAATAAGCACATTAAGGAGTTATCCACTGTTAAAATAAGGAATTGATTTCCACAATATGACATGGCAGAATTTATATGTCGAAAGGAATAACCTCACAATTTAAGAGTCTATTTCCCCCCCCGGAAATTAAGTATTATTAGTAAAGAGGTAGCTGCAGTAAAATTATAAAATCTATAATTGATGATGAGTCAATGTTAATTACTATTTGTAATAATTGTTTTTCATCAGATAATAGTTTATTTTTAAAATCCTGGAGTACATTAAGTATTGCTGGTCTTCAGCATAATAATCTCTAAATCCATCCATGTTGTCATAAATGATACTATTTCATCTTATGGCAGACTAGTATTCCATTGTGTATATATACCACAACTTCTTTATCCAATCATCTACTGAAGGACACTTGGGTTATTTCCATGTCTTAGCCACCATAAATAAAGCTGCAGTGAATATTGGAACACATATGTATTCATAGATAAATTATTTCAGATTTTTGGGGTATATGCCCAGGAGAGGGATTGCTGAATCATATGATAATTCTATTCTTAATTTTTTGAGGAACCTCCACACTGCCTTCCATAACAGCTGCACCAGTCTGCATTCCCACCAACAGTGTATGAGGGTTCCTTTTTCTCCACAGTATCTCCAACACTTGTTAATATTTGTCTTGTTGATGATAGCCATTCTAACTATCATCATTATTGTCGTGTGAGGTGATATCTCATTGTGGTTTTTATCTGCATTTTTCTGGTGATTAGTGATGTTGAACATGTTGTCATATGTCTATTGGTCATTTGTATGTCTTCTTTGGAGAAATGTCTTTTCATGTACTCTGCTCATTTTTTAATTGTTTTGTTTGTTTTTCGTTGTTGTTCAGTTGTATGAGATTCTTATATATTTTGGATATTAGCCCCTTATCAGGCGTTGTTTGCAAAAATCTTCTTCCATTCAGTTTGTTGCTTCTGTATCTTGTCGATGGTTTATTATTTTTTTTAAATTAACTTTTGCTATGCAGAGTATTTAGTTTTATATAGTCCCATTCATTTATTTTAGCTTGTACTTACTTCCCTTGCCTTTGGGGTCAAATTCATAAAATGCTCTTTGAGCCCAAGGTCCATAAGTTTAGTACCTATGTTTTCTTCTATGAAGTTTATTGTTTCAGGTCTTATGTTTAGGTGTTTCATCCATTTTGAATTAATTTTGGTACATGGTGACAGATAGCAGTACAGTTTCATTCTTTTGCACGTGGCTTTCCAATTCTCCCAGCACCATTTATTGAAGTGGCTGTCTTTCCTCCATTGTATGTTTTTAGCTTATTTGTCAAAAATTATCTGTCCATATTTATGTGGGTTTATTTCTGGGTTCTGGATTCTATTCCATTGGTCTATGTGTCTATTTTTCTGCCAATACCATACTTTTTTGATTATTGTTGCCCTGTAGTACCAACTGAAGTCAGGGAGTGTGATACCTTCAGCATTGTTCTTTTTTCTTAGGATTGCTTTGGCTATTCAGGGTCTTTTGTAGTTCCGTACAAAACTGACAATTTTTTGTTCTATTTCTTTAAAAAATGCCATTGGGATTTTGATGGGGATTGCATTTAATCTTTATATTGCTTTGGGTAATATGACCATTTTGACTCTGTTGATTCTTCCAATCCTTGAACATGGAATGTCTTTCTATGTCTTTGTGTCTTCTCCAGTTTCTTTTAAAAATGTCTTACAGTTTCAGTATATAAGTCTTTCACATCCTTGGTTAAGTTTATTCCTAGGTATTTTATCTTTTGGTTTCAATTGCAAAAGGAATTGTTTTTTTGTTTTGTTTTGTTTTGTTGTTTTTTAATTTCCTTTTCTGAGATTTCATTGTTAGTGTATAGGAATGCAGTGGATTTTTGTACATTGATGTTGTAGCCAGAGCAAAATAAGTCAGACAGAAAAAGTCAAGAACCATATGATTTCACTGATATGTAATATATAGAACTAAAAACAAAACAAAACTAAACAAAAAACAAGTCAAACAAATGAAGAAACAAAAACTCATAGACACAGACAATAGTTTAGTGGTTACCAGAGGGTAAGTGGGGAGAAGGGTGGTAGATGAGGGTAAATGGGATCCAATATATGGTGATGGAAAGAGAACTGACTCTGGGTGGTAAACACCCAATGTGATATATAAATAATGTATTATAGAATAGTACACCTGAATTCTATGTAACTTTACTAACAATTGCCATCCCAATAAACTTTAGTTAAGGTTTAAAAAAAAAAAAGAAATACTGGTCTTTTAGATCATTTGAGTATTTTTAAAGAATAATTTATAAGACAAAAATCAATGTAATTTATAATAGAAATTTAAAAATTGCATAACAACATGGATAGACATAGAGGATATTATGATAAATGAGATAAGTCAGACAAAGACAAATACCACATGATATCACTTATATGTGGAATCTAAAGAACAAAATAAGTGAACAAACAAACAGAAACAGACTCATAGGCACAGAGAACAACATTTTGGTTGCCACACAGGAAGGGGTATGGGGAGTGAATGAAAATGGTGAAGGGATTAAGAAGTACAAATTAGTAGTTACAGAAGAGTCATGGGTATGTAAAGTACAGTATGGAAAATATAGTCAATAATATTGTAATAACTTTATTATAATAACTTTATAACTTTATTGTAATAACTTTATCGTAATGCCATGTGGGTACTAGACTAATAGAGGGGATCACTTTATAAATTATAAATGTCTAACTATTACGCTGTTCACCTGAAACTAATATAAAATCTGAGCTGTGATCAAGCAATACCATGAATGTTTAAATTTAAAAAAATTACAGTAAAAGACATATTGCCATTAATCCCTCTGAAAATATTCCCCTTGCTTTGAATGCATTTATGCCATCATTCTTACCACTTTCTGAAGCAGTTCTGGAAGTCCTCTTAATTACAGTATATTGGGGTGACAATGGTTAATAATATTACATAGGTTTCAGGTGTACAATTCTGTAATACATTATCTACATAGCACATTGTGTGTTCACCACCCAGAGTCAGTTCTCTTTCCATCACCATATTGGATTCCATTTACCTCATCTGCCATCCCCTACCCTCTTACCCTCTGGTAACCACTAAATTATCGTCTGTGTCTATGATACTTATTTCTTTATTTGTTTGTCTTTTTCCTTTTTTGTTTTCAGTTTTATATCCCACATATCAGTGAAATCATGTTTCTTGACTTTTTCTGTCTGGCTTACTTCATTTAGCAGCTTTATTTACAGTGGCCAACACATGGAAACAACCAAAGTGTCCTTCAATAGATGATTGAATAAAGAAGATGTGAAATATATACACAATGGAGTATTATTCTGCCATAATAAAAGATGAAATAGTGCCATTTGCAAGAACATGGATGGATCTTGACATTATTTTGCTAACTGTAATGTTTTATTTGATGGAAATTACTGTATACCAGAAGTGATGTGTGGCACGGAGAATTGTCATGACAGAGAACGATTTATAGCACCCTTTAAAACACACCTTCTTTTCTACCATCACTGACACCCAACTGACTGCACCAAACAAGTTGAAACTTGTCACACAATGTTACTAAGGTTCCACATGCTGGTTCCTATATTGAAGATCCCTGCTTTTCTGTTGAATGGCACTCAGCAGCAGCATTCATCGTATTTTGTGATCACAAAGGAAAAGCTCTGTGTCACACATCAATTTTGGTATGGCGATTTCTGTCAAATGAAAACATTATAGTGTCTTCATCCACCTTATTCACCGGATCTGGCACCATGTGACTCCTGGCTCCTCCCCAAAGTCAAAATGACCACGAAAGGTAAACATTTTGAATCAATTCAGGATATGAGGCAGCCATGACAAAGCAACTAAAGACACAAAGAGGACTTCCAAAACTGCTTCAGGAAGTATCAAGAATGATGGGATAAGTGTTTTCAAAGTAAGGGGGAGTATTTTGACGTGGGTTAATGGCAATGTATCTTTTACTGTAATCTTTTATTTTTAAATTTAAACATTCACCATATTTTTATTGTGTCTCATAATATTGAATGTCAAGAGTGATTAAAAAAATGCATACATGTATTTTGTCTTTAAGATAATTTTAATCTTTCATTTGCTTGAATTTATCATAAGTGAAATATGTAGAACTAAAAAAATAATTGGGTTTTTCTAGTATCAAGTTATCATTGTTTTTATTAACATCCGTTTGTTTAATCTACAAATGACTCTCTTTTTTGCATTATGATTAGTGATTTCAGTGTCTTTCATGGCTATAAATATTTGCTATTGAAACTCAAATCCCCCCCCTCTAATCAGTAGACTCTTATCCAACTACCTATTTCAACATTACTTGGGTATCAAACTTTTCAAACTTATGTCTAAAACATGAACTGCTAAACGACCTTCTATTTCTCAGCAATTCCAATTCTCTTTTTAGGTATTTAATTCAAAATAGTTGGAAACATACACTGCTACAGTGTACATGCTTTTTCATTTTTTTGTTTGTGTTTAATTCTAGAGGGAAGATTGGTTAGATAGTTTTCATTTTTGATAATTGACCTGGATATAAAATACAGTGTGACCTAGGCAGAAAAGTCAAAAAGCAAAAATATAACACAACCAAAGGATACATTTTGGAAAAAAAAAATCACTGGAGAAAATAGATAGGAAATATGCGTTATATTTTTATATGTATTAATTTGAAATCAATCCAATTTAGACATATGTTAACTTTAAGATATTGGTTAGGATGCATTAGCAGATTATTCTAGAACTATAACACCTATTCTTGGAATATGCTCACTAGGTCTGAGTTTTCTTAGTTAGAACTTTGAATCCTTCTGAGAAATATATGTCTAGAATAAATGAAATGTTACATAGAGAATATTTCTGCAGGGTTTCAGGTTTAAATTGTGGGGTTTTTTTGTTTTGTTTTGTTTTTTCAAAAATGGAAAGGATTTGTCATCTCTGTATTATCTTTACCATTAGTAAGGAAATAACAACACAAAAATCAAACATTTTCTAAGTCTAGATTCAATAGATTCCTGGTATTTATAGAGCCCTCTTTACTTCATAATAGCTAAAGAAACATTTTGCTTTCAGCAAGCACCATGCTTAATCTGTTCTTTATCTTCCATGATTTTACCTAATCAAACAATAGAAACAGAATAAGACCCCTCAATCTATTAAAAATATCAAAGAGCAGAATTTAGATAAAAAGACAAGATATTAGAAATGCCATTATGTATGTGTGTGTAAATATATTTGAAGCAGACCACACAGTAATTTAATTCATGATGTTATAATGTTTAGAGCATTTGTCATTAAATCTATTCTGACTAATGCTACTAATAAAATCTGCTTTTATTTAGGAATTCCATCATTTTTTAATCATGCCATTTGTATATAATAAAATGTAAGTAATGTTCAGTTTCTAATCATTGCTCTTTTTTACTGAGAAGAAACTCACTCATATCATATGTCATTCACTTATATATTACAATATAAGATGGTTAAAATTTTCAAACAGACTTATGGACTCCAAATAATGTCATAATCTATAAATGGGTATAACATGAAATATGTATTATTGTACTTAGATATTATTTATAATTTGCCTCCAAACTAATTTTTAACAAACAAGCACATACACAGAAAGATAACCTGAACACAATTTGTTTTTCAAATCTTAGTGTTCCATCTGCCTGGACTTCCCTGCATATTGCTTTCCATTTCTTTTACACCTGCTCAAATTATAATAATCATGAAGGTGCATCTTTGTATCCCTCTTCTCATAGCTTTTGTGTATTTTTTGACTTCAACACAATTGATTGTTTTCTACTCTGTGGTCTTACAGTACTTAATGCATTTTTCACCACTGTATTTGTTTCCTAGGGCTGCTGTCACAAATTACTACAAACTTGGCTTAAAGAGAAGAAAATTTTTACTTCCACCTTTCTGGAGTCTCACACTCCCTCCAAAGACTGTGGAGGAGAATCCTTCCTGGCCCATTTCAACTTTTGGTGGTTCCATGTATTGCACAACTCCAGTCTTAGTCTCTATTTTCACATGGCATTCTCCTTTTCTCCCTGTGTGTCTTTTCTCTATGTTTCTCATATAAGGATACATGTGATTGGATTTAAGGTCCATGTGAAAAATTCATGGCGATCTCATTTCATGATCCTTAGCTTAATTACATCCGCAAAGACCTTTTTCCAAATAAGGCTACATACATTCACAGTTCTGGGATGAGGTGGAAACATATCGTTGGAAATATTCAACCCCCTACAACTACTATCCTTACATTATTTCATCTGAACTTTTTCTTTGGTTTCTCTCTCTCTCTCCCTCTTTTCCTCCCTTCCTTCCTTCCTTCCTTCTTGGTATTAATGTGAGATGAGCGAGGCAGTTGCATCACAAAATTAAGGGAACACACACACACATGCACACACACACACAATAGCAGTAATCAAGATACCAGTGTTTTAATAAAGTATTTAAAATAAAAACAAACTTTATGATAAATAAAATATCAATATTTTTAGTAAAGGCAGGATTATTATTTTATTCTATCAGGCATACTAAAACAATGCAGTTTCGTGGATCTCAGTTGTAGATGTTTCTGATATATTTTCTCTCTCCCTCTGTAGCCATGGAAAATATTTAATTCCTCACTATATTTTTAATTCATTCCTAAAGAAAAATATTTATCTTTACCTGTTAACCATCATAACATAGCATACGGTCCAAAAATTTTATTAAGAAAGTTTATGGGCTGAAGAGATGGAGGAACAAATGAATGAATGAGTTATCTTGAGGAAATTATTCTGTTCCATACGATTTCAACTGAATACAACAAAGAAATCTATTAGTATTAATTTTTATTTTGTATTTTTGTCTACTTTTGTTGTTATTTCAATCATGTTTAAAGATAAATCAAATTCGTCTTTAGGTGTAAAATAATTTTAGAAAAAAATTTCCATAAAGTGAAGATAAAATTTGCCTACAAATGGGGAAAACAATTCTGTGATTCAAACATAGACTTTCTTTTACAGTTTTTAAATTGCTCACATCTTACTAGTTTTACCAAAGAATATATTAATATGTATCAAAGTTGTGTTATATTACTTACATAGATTTGGTGGGATTTTTGTTTAACCCACCTCGTATTCTTCTCCCCTTTGGCAATCATCAGCTTATTCTCTACATCTGTGGACATGTTTATGTTTTATTTTGTTTATTTGTTTGCTTTGATTTTTTTATATTTCACATATAAGTGAGATCATACAGTATTTGTCTTTTTCTGTCTGACTTATTTCACTTAGCATAATACTCTCTAGGTCCATCCATGTAGTCACAAATGGCAAGATTCCATTTTTTTTAATCACTCAGTAATATTTTATTATATATATATATATATGTGTGTGTGTGTGTGTGTGTGTATACACACACACAGAGGGTGACAAAAATGTATACACATTTTAAGAAAGGAAAAAACTGTATTAATCATAATAATATTTACCAATAGCAAAATATGAATACAAGTCACGGTTGACTTCTGCATTTACAAGAGGTGCTCAAAGTGGTTACCATCAGCGTCTAGACACTTCTGATTATGGTGAACTGCTGCTTAAGCATAGGTAACATCTCTTAAAATGTGTATACATTTGTGTGTGAGTGTGTGTGTGTGTGTGTGTGTGAGTGTGTGTGAGTGTATCACATCTCTGTGTATTTATCTATTGCTGGACATCCAGGTTGCTTTCATATCTTGGCTCATGCAAGTTATTATGCAATGAATATAGGGTTACAAAAATAAACTTTAATTGTAAGAAATCCATCAGGAGACGTCTACTTGATTCTTGATTTTTCTATTGATATTTTCACAGAATGCATTCCTACTTAAAAATAAGATTGCCAAGATTTTTGAGCACCCAAGATATGTCAGGTCTTGGATAGCCTTAAATTTGAATCAAGGAAAGCCGCATCTCTCTGGAAGTTTTGATCATCACAGTATTCATGGGGTCCATTGCAGAAACATGGTGTTTACCATCTAGTACCCTCACAACAATGTCTGAGTCATGAGTTAAATCTGAAATGTTCACACAAGCACATCTTGCTACCTAATACTTAACTTTAAAATGTCTAATTCGTTCCCTTTTCCACTACCAATATATTTTCTTTTCCATGTACTTAGACATTTGACTTTTTAAAATCATCTAACACTTCACTCAGGTTGAGATTGTAGATGTAGATGCAAAAGTTCCTCATACTCAGAGGCTTAATCTCAATATTTTTCGTGTTTTCTTCTTCCAATTAATTATTAAAGCACCCAATGTTTATTGTGCCAGTGTCACATATATCATCTACTGTGCCGTTTGATAGGGCTTCAATAAAGAACAAGACAGATAGTGATTCTGCTCTTATAGAGAACATACCCTAGTGAGGGAAACAGAAAACAATCATTTAAAGAAATAAATCATTCAAATGAATAAAACTTGCCATTGGTGCCATAAAAGCAATAAATTAGGGGTTTTGACGAAGAAAACCAAAGAACAGCTTCCTTAGATTGCCTAGAAAAAGCTTCTCTGTAAAAGGTTATGTTTATGCCATGCAGGAACCTGGAAGTTAAGAAAGAGCCAGACATGCAGACGCATGAAGGACAAACTTTCCTAAAGATAGCCGTAGGGGCCATGAAAGGGGAAGAGTTTACAAGTTTTTAGGACTGAGAGGAACCCAATATAACTGGAGTATAGTGAGCTAGGTAAGCAGTGGGAATACACACATCACATATGTAGGTGAGGACCAGAACCATTGGACCTCAGGGACTTAATAAATGTTTCTTTTGTTGTTGTTGTTGTTGTTGTTGTTGTTATTGTTTTTAATTTATTAATGTTTCAAATCCCATTAGGAAGCCAAATAAATATTTACTACAGTTATTTTGTGAATATTTAGACATTTTCTGATAAATATTATATATATATATACATATATATATACATATATACATATATATTATATATCAGGGGTGCCATAAAATGTATACAAGTGGACACTCTTTGGTCAGCGTTACTCAAGCAGTAGTTTGCTGTATTCAGAAGTGTCTGGACACTGATGGCAACCACTTTGAGCACCTCTTGTAATTGCAGAAGTCAAACATGACTTGTATTCATCTTTTGTTGTCGCTATACATTGAGTATTACAATTGTAATGTTTTTTTCCTTTCTTAAAACGTGTATACTTTTTTGGCACCCTCTATACACTATATCTATAAAACAGAATAATTATTTGAGAAGAAGATGTAGTTGTAAAATCTATTAAAGGTACTTTAACTGGGTCAGGCTACGATCTGTACTTTTATCAAATCATGTCACTATAAATAAATACTGTAGTTATAAGAAAAATCATGGGAAATATTGTACATTTGAGGTACTAATTTTGATGTTCCAAGGGGAAACTGACTTGTAAGGAAAACGAATGAAAATGACCAATTTTTGTATTTTGTAGAAATGCAAACGAGAATAAAAACCATAACAACAAGGAAATATAACAGCTACTTGGCTTAAAAATATGTAGGGTCTTTTAAAAGACTTAGGCCACCAAACAAGCAAAAAGTCAAACATCTGAATGCATTTCTGCTAAGAAAAAGTCTTATCTTGCTTTTTGAGATGACATGTAGTTTATCACACACATCTTTCTTTAAAATAGTGGAGATACAGCCAAGCGAATATATCATAAGTATAAAGTCAGTGACAATGTTATAAAGTTAGGGAAAGTATAAAAACTCCCTAAAGTAATAAGATTTGAGTTTTTTTTTTTCTTCCTTTTTTTTATGTTCCTAAGACACAGGAAATATTTATGCCAGACAGACTATGTGGTCAAAATAGAAGAGTTGTCAAGAAGCAGTGTACCTGGCTCAAAGAGTGTGTCAGTGACTTTAAATATATTCTAGTAGGTAATTCTCTGATAGTTATGAATAGGCACAGTCACTGAACCACAGACTTCATAGTGGTTAAAATGTTCAAGTATGCAATTAAACTTCAATCTTTTCATCACAAATGTACAGTAAATGTTTCTTGAGCATTCCAACAGGCATTGTTGCAGTTGCTATGTATGTACAAAACTCACGTACTTGTCATCTCTGCCTACAAAGAAGTTGACGTTAATAGAGCAGACAGAAAACAAAATAGTCAATTATGACAGTGTGATAAATTCTGTTGCAGCAGTAAAGCAGAAATGTTTGTGAATACAGTTTAGGGTTATCCTGGTTTACACAAAACAGAAGTTTTCTGAAGCCAGTGGCATATAAGCTGAGTTTTAACCAGAGCCTGGGTAACATGGCATGTCAGCAGATCCCACGTATGTATATGTGTGTATGGACACACATGTGCACACCTGCACACACACACACATATACATACACAATGACAAGAAGTTTCCAGACAAATTAAACAAAACCCTACAATATAATTGAAAAAAGTGACACAGAAACCCTAATCCAGTAGACCAACCTATCTAAAACAAGCTTCCCTATCATGTTATAGCTTCTCATAGTGCCATAGTGTCTTCCATACTACTCTTATTATTTCACATTAAATTGCTTATTAATTTGTGTATTTGTGTTTTTTTTTTCCGACTTCTCCCAGTGTCCCCAACCAGAATGCGTCTCCTTGAGGAAAGCTTCACACAAAAAAGTAATAATTATTTTTAAATATAGTTATTGCCATTATAAATAATACTTATTCTTATTATAAAGTATAATAAAATTGGAGAAAACATGAATTATGAGAAAGAGAAAAAGGAGACATAAATAGAAATGGTGCTGAAGAGACATGGATGAAGAAGTGCCATTTAAGTGCAGACAAAATCAGGTTCACAGTAGACCTTGCAGAAACTTTTCCAGGCATCCTTTTCTGAAGGAAAATATTAACACAAATGTACTAGTAACGTTTTCTGTGTTAGTTGTTTCTAAAATGATGCTGTTTCAAACAACTTTCATTGTCAGGTGCAGTAAGTCGTCTAGCTAACTCAAATAACTCGAGAACACAAAAGATAATCTGCCAGGATTTTCAATCAGGATTTACCCAGGCCTTAGAGGAAGAGGAGCTAGAGAATGTTAGTGCTGAGGGCAGTTTCTCCTTTTTCAGAGTATGCATGCTTTTTATCTCTCGGGGTTTTATAGTCTCTCTCTTTTCCTTTTCTTCACTGACTCCTTGTTCTTGCATGTAGGCCACCATAAAGCCCAACATAAATCCCTGACGCTACGTAAATACAAAATACATTCAAATGGCCACAACTAAGGGATTATACCTATAGAAAATTTTCAGAGAAAATGCAATAGGTGTTTTGTCACTTGTTGGACTAGCTGTCATGCTTAGGGTTGTTTAGCCCTTTTAAAAGAAGGGGTGGCTCAAGGAACATGTCCATAAGGCTGAATGTTCTTCTGGCTGGGCATGAGGCCAATTAATTCAAAGTGGAAGTGGCAATTCATTAAATTCCAAATAAGTTTCAGATTTCCACACTTCCAAACTTCATAAAATTCAGAATGTATTTATTGAGATCTTGCTATGTAGCTGATAGTGTTCTAAATTTTGGAGTTGCGTTAAGTGAACACACAGAAAGAAATTTCCATTCTAATGAAAGAGGGGAGAAAATTAGTAAAAAGAATAAAATAAATAAAAGTCAATTTGATACTATGTTAGAGAAGAATATGGAGAATAAAAGTAAAGAGATTGCTAGAGGCATGGGTTTCGCGATTTTGAATTAACCGATTATACTAAAAAGGTGGCATTTGCTCCAAGACTGTGAATGATCCATGCAGGAGAAAATGTGCAAGCAGAGAGAATGGCCAGTGAAAAAATCTCTGAGCAGGAACGTGCCTGCTGTTTGAGAGGCAGAGCAGAGGCAGGTAGCTTGACCATGTGATCAAGAGAGATGGAAAGGTGAGGTCAAAGGAGAAGTTGATGTATACAAGAAATTGTATCCATGTTTCAGGTAAAATGATGCCATGACAATCCCGCTATAGCATTTAAATATCACTTTTGCCCTCGATCTTATTTCTTCCAACGGTTTTCACATTTAATTTCCCTTAATGATTCTCACTCAGTTTGAAGCTGTAATCACTTATTTTACTATCTGCCACTCTGCCATTTATCAGTGAGTTTAAATGTAGCCATTGACTAAACAATGAAACACAATAACAAATATTCCTTGATTAACTTGCTTCCGTTAATATCAGCAGCCATTCCCCAGCCATTCTAGGAATCATTTGATTTTTAAATACACAGAAAACATGAGCTCAAATTGGTACCAAGGTGATATTAAAGGCTCTTCCTTTAAGAACAGGCAAGGATTAAAATTTTATTGTCATTCTGTCTTTAACTTGATTCAGTTATGAACTTCAGAATTGATTTCTCAATTATTCTCCATTATTACCACTATTTAATTATTTATCAATGTACTTTGTAGTACACTCCCGTATTTCTTTTCCCATTTTGCTATCATTATGTTTCAGTGCCTATTAAATATACTCATAAAGATGTCTTAGATGCTTTATGTGATTCAACACATCCAAAATCAAAATCATCTTCTCTTCCTTCAAGTGCAATTCAAGCTATGCCAATCTATTTATCTATTAATGTCTCAGGTATGAACCCAGCCATTGAGTAAGCCCAGGTATTTGGGCCTAGACAACTTGAAGACATCTTAATACCTTGTCTAACTTTGCTCTCTGTATCTTGAATATCATTGAATCTTCTTAATTTTTACAATTGTTTTCTTCTTTCATGCTTGCTACTTCCAGTACACAAATCCAAGTGCTTATTATTTCTTACCTGAACTCGAGCAGTAACTTTAAAAAGGAATTTCTCTCTGCTCCTTAATCTTCCATCTATGCAATGATTTGTAAATATTACTGCCAAAGTAATGATCCATGTTGAAGACAAAGTTCTGACTCTGTTTCTTCTCTGTTCAAACATCTTAATGAAGAGTCAGTATAAGTGTTGCCAATCTGACCTCATCTGACTCATAATATCATCTCTAGCAACTCTTACCTGAAAAATGTTTACCCTCCTTTTGAGGTTGAGCTTTCAAGCAACCTTTAATATCCATTTACTTATTATCTCTCTTTTTAATCTGTCCTTGTAGAATCACATTCTCTATCTTCACTTTTTTCTTATTGCTATATTTGTACCTATTTTGCAAAATGCATTCTGTCTTGTATTCTAGTTACTTGTGAGTAGTTCATGCTCTTACTAAACTTTCATTTTCTTCAGGGCAGGTACTATATCTTGTCCACTTTAAGGCTGTATCACATTTTTCATAGGTTAGTCATTAAGTAAAATATTTTTATATTAAATTTTGAATAATTTATATAATTCATTTTTCTTTTATTAAATTGATTACATTTTCTTTAACTTTATTTTCAATATATTTTTTTTTTATTTTCAATATTTGAGAGGGAAGAATGTCATATAGGTTATAAAAAAGCAGGTCAAAGATAAAATGCCTACTTGACATAGAAATAGCACTGAAGTCTTTGAACAGATGCTAGCTAGCATGGTTAGCACAGATCACTGAATAACGGATATGAGTACAAGTCAGATAAAGATGCTATAGAAGTAATATAATGAAAATTGTTGTGTTAGAATTAGAAATAAAGTTGAATGTCTATGCATTTACTTCATTTCAAGATTCAGATACCCATCTAAAGAAGGAAATCAACAACACATACTATTTATTTTAAAAAAGGAAAGGAATGAAAGGATTAAAGGTAAATATATAAGGGCGTATCAGAAAAAGCCATAAAATGTTAACTTTGATTATCTTACAGTCTGTTGTGCTTGGAGATTATTTGCCAAATTAGTGGCATTCGATAACCAATATGATCAAATTGAGGTCATACCAATAGCTCAATTTTTAGAGAAACATGGAATAGTATATCAATTATCTCTTATTTATTCTGGACCAACATGATACTAGAGACATCCTGAATTAGTGAAGAAATCTACGCTTAAAAATTAATATCAAGTATCTTCAACTATAAACACAAATGTTTCTTTTTTTTCTTCTCTAACGTCAGGAATCATGTCTTTTGATAATACTGTCTTTCAATCAAGGCTATTTCAGTAGAATTTGTTTCCCCATTTTCTTTTTTATTTTTTTTTTGTTTCTCCTTTTGACATTCACATTCAATTACACTTATCCTTGTAATATTTTCATATAAATTCATATTCTTTTTCCTCTTCAAGACACAATCCCGTCAATTTTCCATATCACACACCCAAGCATACAATTGATGCAAAGCATGCTTATTAACTTTGTGGCTGAAATAAGACTGCAGACTTGGCAAGTGTTTAAAGAAAGCAGTGATAGATGATGATTTTTAATGAAAAGTAGGATTTATCTATTTGCTACAGTGTGTACAGTTAGGCATTTAGAATTTGTTCTGGTGCATCTGATAAGAAACATATGGCTTTCCAGTATGAATGTGAAATGTAGTAAGAAAATAGATGTTAAAAGCAGTAGATTGAAAATAAGAATAACCTGGAAAATAATTTTAAATAATAATGATTTCTGAGTTTCATCTTTAATAAAAGAATCACTGGAAATAAGGCTGTGGAATGTGCATTAGAAAATAAATAAATAAATAAATAAATAAATAAATAAACAAACAAACAAATAAATACATAAATTCAAACAATTTAATGAATTCTAAAGTAGTGAGCCAACTGACTACTATTTTGGAACTATGATTCTCAGAATGTTTGGACCCAATAATGTAATGATGAGCAGGGAAAAGTAAGGAGAGGGACATGCTACAGAAGGGCTAATTGATTTATTTAGCAATATCTAATTAATTATTTAGCAAGCAATAGCAAAAGACAAAGGCAATTAATAGAATGTGCTAATGCCAGAAAGTAAAGGCGGTTAAGACTAAACTATGCACATTGATAACAATGTCATATTAAAGGAGTATACATACATATAAGTTTAAAAGATACCAACATATGTTTATTATTGATCAAAAATCACTTGACTAAATACCCAAATAACACCAATAAGGTATATTTAAACGCAGTAATAAACTCTATAGGATAGCAACTATTACAGTAGATGCCAAAAGCTCACTAAACTATGGGGAAACAACAGTAGAAAGGTCAGGAATCAAAACCTTGCCAGGTCTGCAGCTGGAAAACTGAGACGTCTCCTGATATTGCAAGCTGCAAGCTGCATACAATTTTCTTACATGTTAACCAGTCCTCAAGAATGCTGCTGTTATTGTCATTGCTAGAAATTAGGGCATCTCCTGATGTTACAAGCTGCAAGCTGCATACAAGTTTCCTAACTACTAACAAGTTCTTAAGAAGGCTAACTGTGGGGAAGAACACTGGAGAGGTTGGGAACCAGCCAAACCTCACCAGGTACATGGCTGGAAGTCAGGACGTCTCCTGGTGTTATAAACTGCATGTTGTATACAAGTTTCCAAGATGCTAGACTGATGAAAAATTACCAATCCCAAAAAATGAAATTATACGGCCAACTGAGGTCTGTCTTATATTTTTTTTTTCAGATGTACCTTAAAGCCAAGCTCCTTGTTCCTGCCTCCGTCTCAGGGAATGGCCAGTTCTGGGAGGGTCTGGCAATCACTGTGATAAAAAAATATTCCTTATATTCCTTATCCGGCTAAAGGGCCAGTTCATCCGGACAAACAATAATTACTGTTCTCGCCTGGGACCATCAGCCTAAGGCCTTCCAAAGCCTGCAGCATGCCTGTCACATCATTCTGATATAACTTAGTTACTTCTCCACCTCATTTGCTGCTGGGGGCAGAACAGACAGAAAACAACATCCTCCGATATCTCTCCTGCTGGGAACAAGACAAGGGACACATTTTCTTAACCCTAAGCTGATAGATACCTCACATGCAGTCTCTCATGTGAGGGAACCTCACATACAGTCTTTTATGTGAGAAAACCCCACATGCAGTCTCTCATGTAGGGAAACAAAAGAACAAAAACTAACAGACAAAAGATAACCATCACCCCACATTCAGTCTCTCACGGAGGGGAACAAAAACTAACCTTAATCTGACCAACCACCTCACATGGGGGAGACTAGCACCACACGCGGGACACAAACACAAACAAAAGCTAACATCAGCCAATGAAAGTGAATTTTCTTAAAATCTTCCCTACAAATAGGAATAGTAACAACTATAGAATAAAACTTTTCTTTTCAATAAGCTCATTTGAAAATTTCAGAGAAAATGCAGACCTTATATTACTAATACTTCTATTCTGTGGTTCCTACATCCTACAACACACCAGGTATTTTGCATAGATATTTCATTCTTTCTCACAAGAATTGTATGTGATTTATGCAGTCAAAACCCCTGGAGTTTAAATAATCAGTTTGTGGCATGTTTTTGATTTGAGCAACATTCTGTTTAATGTTCCAGAATCATGCTTGGCTTCCAAAGATGTATTTCAGACCCATAAGGGCTGGGTTAGTCTCAGAGATCCTAGAGCAAAGGGGAAGTTATCTAATATCCTCTCCATATATCCTGTCCTCCATATCATTGGAAATTTCTAGGGGCGAAGGGAGAATCTTATGAGAGAGACATTTTTGTTTGTATTTTACATGCTGGTATTTTATATATGAGCACTTCAAGAAGATAGCAGCAGATGTAAAGTCAGACTTGCTTTCTTAATCCTGTCTGCCCTTTTTCTTGCTCCTAGTTAGGCATGATTAGAGTTGGTTTTTGTGACTAGGGTGATATTTGTCAGTCAATTTAATTTTTCTTTTTCTACTAGAAACACATCACATCTGTGATTGCCACTAATTAGGATATCCAGAGCCTGAAAAGACTTCTAATTACTATGACAAATTAAAAGAGAGTAGATTAACTCTTGTTAAAATAAAGAATTTTACAAGTATTTTCTTCTGGATCCAATTTTCCATAAGAAAATGACAGAAGGAAAGCATACACACACACACACACACACACACACACACACACACACACTATTTTTACAAAGTAATAAAAGTATATCTATCCTTCTATTTTGATATAATTTGTAAAGCTATCAAGTAGGTGATTTAACACACATACACACACCTACACACATATATGTGTGCATTATTATATTACTAAACTAATGCACATAAAGTTACTGTTTTTGTATTGTAAAAATTAGCAATCACATGTATTTTAACAAAATGTATATATAAAGGTACTCTTAAAACTTTTAAAAATATAAGACTGGTTTCAAACAGTATAATCTTCTTTTAAATTTCTTAATAAAATAATACAGTGAGACAAATTAAAGTAATACTAATTATTCTCTCTTATTAACTTTTATGAAGTCGCTGGCATTTATTTCTAGAACCTAGAAATAAACATATTTTATTATTTTTTCCCATGGGCTCATTCATTCATTCAAATGCAAGCACTTATTTATTTTTGCAATTGTAGCTGACATTCAACAGTATTTTATATTAGTTTCAAGGTGAACAACACAGTAGTTAGACATTTATATAATTTATGAAGTGATCAACCCAATAAGTTTAGTACTCACATAGCATTATACATAGTTATTTAATATTATTGACTATATTTTCTACTCTATATTTTATATCCCAGGGACTATTTTGTAACTACCAATTTGTAATTCTTAATTCCTTAACCTTTTTTTCTAGCCCCCACCACCCCCATCTGGTTGTTCTCTGTTTCTTTTTTCTTTTTTAATTTATTGGGATGACAATTGTTAGTGAAATTGCATAGATTTCAGGTGTACAATTCTGCATTACATCATCTATAAATCCCATTGTGTGTTCACCACCAAGAGTCAGTTCTCCTTCCATCACCATATATTTGATCCCCCTTACCCTCATCTCCCTCCCCCCAGCCCCTTCACCCTCTGGTAACCACTAAACTATTGTCTGTGTCTATGAGTTTTTGTTTCTCATGTGTTTGTCTTATTCTTTTGTTGTTTTTGGTTTATATACCACATATCAATGAAATCATATGGTTGTTCTCTGTTTCTAAGACTCTGTTTCTGTTTTGTTTTCTTTTTGTTTATTTTGTTCTTTAGGTCCCACATATAAGTGAGATCATATGGTATTTGTCTTTCTCTGTCTGACTTATTTCATTTAGCACAATACCCTCTAGGTCCATCCATGTTGTTGCAAATGGTAAGATTTCATTCTTCTTTATGGCCAAGTAATGTCCCATTGTATATATGTACCACTTCTTTTTCAGCCAGTTATCTGTCAATGGACACTTAGGCTGCTTCCATATCTTGGCTATTGTAAATAGCGTTGCAGGGAACATAGGAGTGCATATATTTTCAAATTAATATTTTGGATTTCTTTGGATAAATACTTAGAAGTGCATTTGCTGGACCATAAGATAGTTCTATTTTTAATTTTTTGAAGAACCTCCAAGCTGTTTTCCATAGTGGTTGCATCAATTTTCAATCCCACCAACAGTATCCAAAAGTTCCCTTTTCTCTACATCCTCTCCAACACCTGTGTTTTGTTTTATTGTTGATAGCAGTTCGATAACCGTTTTGACAGGTGTGAGGTGATAGCCCATTGTGGTTTTAATTTGCATTTCTCTGATGATTAGTGATGTTATGCAAAAAGTTAACTATTTTAAAGTCCCATGTATTTCTTTTTCTCTGGACCTAAAATAAAATCTTTTTTTTTTTTCAGTACAAAAGACAGAAAAATAAAAAAAAATATTTTTTCAGGATTGGGAATCTAGATGAGTGGGTGCCTTATAAAGTGAAAAATGAACATTTGCTTCAAGTGTAAATATTAATTAGAATCACGCAATCATTTTATTAAACAATTTTCTGAAGTAAAAATTCTGCCTTAAATTTTTTTCAGAATGACATTTGGCTTCACTTTTATTAGAAAATGAATCATACTTGAATAGTATAAAGTTTATTTGCATTTTTCTAGAACTTTCCACATTTCAAGTAGCTGATGGTGATTCTTTTCAGGATTTTCATTTTAACTGAAATATACAAATTTATTTAATCAGCGGTTCCATTTGACCATGATAATGTATCTAAGTGAAATAAGAAAATTATCAAATTATAGCACTTGATAGTTCACAACTATGATGGACAGACCCTAAAATGACCCCAAAGTGACCCTGCCTATGGTGCTCATGCCTTTGTTTAATCCCTTCACCTTGAGTGTAAACATGAACTATAACTTCTTTCTAACCGCCAGAATATGGCAAACATAGAAGATTGCTCCCATGATTATATGTTACAAGACCCCACTTAACTAGCAGATTCAGGCTAAAAAACTTTCTCCTTTGCTGGCTTTGAAGAAATAAGTTACCACGGGCGAGAGGGCCTGTGGAGAAGACCGCATGGTGAAGGAACTGCAGGAAACCTGTAAGAACTCAGAAAGCCTTGGACAACAGCCGGAAGGAAGCTGGGACCTCAATCCTGCTACCACAAGGGGAATTCTGCTAACAGCCTGTATAAACTTAGAGAAAGATCCATCCCCTGTCAAGCCTGTGTAAGGGAGCCCAGTCCTGGACAACACCTTGGTTGTAGCTTTCAAGAGGAACTAGTCACACCCAGACTCTTGATTGGCAAAAATTGTGAGATAATAAATGTTGATTGATTTGAAATGCTAAGTTAATGGTAATGTTCTACACAGCAATAGAAGCCTAATAAATATACTGAGAAACAAAAATAATGTTATTTGTGATAACATTATGATATAGTTGATCATAACTATAGTGATATAGTTAGCTAGTGTTAGAAGTTGTTTTGTTTGAATTTTGAACTAATTTTCATTTTATTTCTAAAAATGTGAAAATAAGTTTTTGTAAAATAGCTCATTTATGATTTGGTATTTCTGTTAATAATTTATAAAAAGTGAGAACAGCAGTTGGTTTATTTATTTCAGGGAATTTTTTTTTATTTTTTTTAATTCTTTTTTTTTAATTTATTAGTTTCAGGTGTACAAGACAAGGTAATACTTAGACGTTCATCATTTATATCCCTCACACTGTGAAGAAATTTTACATTACACTACAGGGAAATACTTTTTGGCAAAATATTATAAATATATCCCTATGTAATAGAAAAACAAGTTTATTCCACTTACTTTCTTATTGTTAAGTGTTTTGAATATATCCCATTGATACCTTTTTTAAGTTACTAAATAAAATATATATGTGCTTTTACATAAATAATTCATTGAATTACAGAAGACACATATTTCTGGTTGTTTTCTTTTGGGTATCATTTTGTCATGTTAATATGATATTACAAATGTTTCATTGCCATTTAATTATAAAGAATTTTACACTTCTCAGACTTATCTTGTACATATTTCATTAATCTTAGTAATTTCTGTTGGAGGGGCAATTAGTCTACACATGATCAGAGATGCTACACATTCACATCCACTACTCTTGGCATCATTTTACTCAAGTGATCCTACTCCTCAATTGTCTCTTCTCTTGTAATATCTAGTCCCTGAAGTTATGGTTCTTCCAAATGCTAGAATATCCCCTCATTTATGTAAATTTATTTCAGTATCTTTTTAAAAAAATTCTATAAAGGATGACACTATAATTAACCTCAGTCCCTCAGGTAAATCTCTGTATATCTGAATCCCATTTGTGACCTGGTTAGAAGCTCTGTCCCATAGGGTTTCTAGCCACATGAAATACAGTGGCATGACAGGGTTTGTAACTACATCTATAAACATCCCTGAGAATTAAGAATTTCCCCCAAGTTCAAGGCACTCTGGAGTCGGCTTTGCCGAAATTACACAATAATTATCAAAAACAGGCTAACAAATAAATGTGTACTTTCAACTGTGACAAAATAGTTAATATGATTATGGTTACTATAAAAGTTAGTACAATATTTAAAAAAAGAAAATAGAGAAGTTTAAAGAGAACAAATTTTAAAACTTTGTCATTTGCATAGGCCATGTGCCTCTTTACCTTAAAGCAAATACTCTAAATTAATTATTCCTTTTTAATAAAAAAGCAGATTTTTCTATTTCCAAAATTATTTTGACTAATTAATTTTAATTAAAAAAAAAAAATATATATATATATATATATATATATATATATATATATATATATACATATATATATATATATATAGCATACGCATTGTGAAACATTAGATAATCCAAATACTATATTATTGTTTAATAATTTGTTTAAATTTTTGTATGTTTTGCAAATATATCACATGTAAACATGACTTTTATTACAACTGTTTTTAATAATGTCTAAAATAATAAATTTTGGCTTACCATGAGTTTGCAAATACAATATATCATATGATTCTCATAGTAATTTTGTGAGATAGGCAGGAGAGATGACTTTATCTTCATTTCTCAGTAGAGATATAAGTATTCCAAACTATTAACACAGTGTGTTCACACAGAATTTAGATATCATTAAAAATGATTGGAGTCAGGGTTCAGTTAGAATGCCCCAAGGCAATGTATAATGCCGCAGCTAAATCTTATGAGCTGAAATAGTAAAATTAAAAATAACTTTAAGATAACTAGAGATGAGGGAACTTCCTTTAATTGATTTGTCAGCAGCATGGGAATTTTACCTCCTGTCATTGCAAACTTGCAGTTATTATCCCAGGAATCCTGACATCTCTGGAAGATAATTTTGAGATTACTCTTGTATCTAGTAACTATTTTAAATACAAAAGATGCTTTAATCATCCTTCATTCCTTCACCTGGTATTTCCTGGCTGTCTGTCAGGTACAAGACACTGTCAGGCTGAGGCATTCTATCTTTTATTTGACCTAGGGAATGTATCTTTGTATTTTCTCACTGGTTATTTTGGAGTTTTGAATCCCCAAATCTAGCAAAACTGAATATAGTCGGCTTACCTGTTGTTTTCAAACCTATTTCTCTTTCATGCATTTATTTATTTTTTCCAAATAATACATCTGACCCTACTGAATTCAGCATGTGAGCTGCAAAGAGTGGCTCTTCTCTGGTTATCTTGGACTGATTTAATGACATGGATAAGCTGAAGGAATGTTTCTAATGCTGATTAGCAGATATTCTAGTAAAAAATATTTGTAATCTGTGCCATGAAGAGCTGAGTTATTTATAATTTTAATATATCCCTGTCCTATTACTGAAAATGTTTCATTATTAGCTAATGACAAAAAAAACAGAAAAAAAGCCTTCACTCCTCAAAAAAAAATTAATAATAATAATAAACTTCAATGAATTAATCAATAAAACTAATTTATTTACAGACCTACTCTATTTACAATTAAGTTGTGATAGTAAAAATATAAAACAATATAAAAAATGAACTAATTATCCTTCATCATATTATTCAGGTGACATTTAAAAGGGAGTAACAATTTTTAAATTTCTGATTACAGAAAACTTTTATTTTTAATAAATATTCATTTATTAGTTCAAGAAAGACTCTGTACCGGCACTAATGATTAAAATATGCAGAATTAGAAAATAAACCTTGCTTGTAATGAACTTAGAAAATGAGTAAGACCTGAAATTTAACTGTAAAATTATAATAGTTTTGTGATAATAATATAAGAAACAGTATTTGGAAAACAAAGAAGAGTAATTAATTCTCCTTTGTGGAAGTGGAAAATTTCATCAATAATAAAAATACTGTTCATATTGGGCTTTGGGTGATGATTGGAATTTTCCAGATAAACTGGTAAACCATTCCACAGGCACAGACAAATGCAATAAAAAAAGCAAATGTAAATGAGAAGTATGGAAGTTGGATAGCACAGAGCTAGTACAAGTGGTTCAAGTGGAGGAGGGTGGTGTAGTGCGCAGGTAATTTGTTAGAGGGACTGGAAAAAAGCATACATTGGTAGGAGATGAAAGGGATTGGTGATTGGTAATAGGGTTGTTAAAAGGTGGGGCTTGAATATAAGATGTGTAAGATAATTTGAAAAGGATACAAAGATAAGCAGAAGTCTAAATGGTGACTATTTCAGGTGACTATTTGAGGACACTATTGGCAATACAAATGAAGAGATTCAAAATTCATAAGAATTTGAATTCATAAGACATAGTAGGAAATACAAATCAGAGATTTCAGATTTGAACATTATTGTCAACTGAAATACAGAACGTAGGAGGAGAGCCAATTTGCTGGTAGAGATTATCATTGATCTATTTTTTCTTACTAATTTATACTAATACAAATGCCTTCCAGCAAATACTGAAAACATAATATATACACAATGAAATACTATTCTGCCATAAGAAAAGATGAAATAGTGCCATTTGCAACAAATAGATAGACCTTGAGATTAGTATGAAAAGAGAAATAAGTCAGACAGAAAAAGTCGAGAACTATATGATTGCACTGATATGTGGAATATAAAACTGAAAGCAACAAAGGAACAAGACAAACACACAAAGAAACAAAAACTCATAGACTCAGACAATAATTTAGTGATTACCAGAGGGTAAGAGGGGAGGGGAGTGGTAGATGAGGGTAAATGGCATCAAATATATGGTGATGGAAGGAGAACTCACTCTGGGTGGTGAACACACAATGTGATATATAGATGATGTATTACAGAATTGTACACTTGAAACCTATGTAACTTTACTAACCATTGTCACCCCAATAAACTTTAATTTTAAAAAAAAAAACATAAGAAGAAAGAGAAAGACAAGTACCATATGATCTCACTTATATGCGGAATCTAAAGAAAAGAATAAGTGAATGAACTAATCAGAAACAGTTTTGGGGACAAAAAGGAAAAAACCGAGAGTTGTTAGATGGGCGGGGGGGAGGGGGTGTAGAAATAAGGGGAAAGGTGAAGGGATTAGGAAGCAGCTGGTAACCACAAGATGGCCTCAGGGTTTTTTGAAAATTAATTTGGGGAACGTACGTATTTAATAATATTGTAAAGATTTTGTTGGGTATCCGATGGACATGTGTCCTATTTGGGAGACCACCTCAGGGATACTGTGCACGCCTGATCATGGCACTGTACACCAGAAGCTAAACATTAATGAATGCCAACTATAATTTTATATATATAATGTGAAGGCTCAGTGCGAGGTCGGAGAGATAGTGGATGGGGGAAGGGGGGTCCACAGTGTGAGGGATATAAATGATGAACGTCTAAGTATTACCTTGTCTTGTACACCTGAAACTAATACATTAAAAAAAAAAAAAAAACAAATGCAGAGAGGGAAGAGGAAAATTAGAAGCATATAATATCATGGAAACTAAGGAAAGTAAGAGATTTCATATTATTACATATTGGTAAAGGTCAATAAGGTGATAACAAAATTATGCTTTGTTTTTTTAATAAAAAGTTTATTAATGAAAAAAAAATTAAATTTAATTTAAAAACATAAGAATACAAACAGGATTTTATTAGGCTAACTCACTTAAAATTTTTTAGACTATCTTTATTCTAATTCTAGCACTTTCCATGAAAACACCTAAGAAGGTGGTGAGGAGTCATGGTTAGACATGCAACTTACAATATCTTTGAGAACTGAAATTGTCATCATATTAACAGCTGGGACTGGGGACTTCACTAATTGAAAGAAAGATGACCTGTGTTGAATTAGAAAAAGAAAAGGTGTTTGTGAGAAGTCTCCTCTGTAATCTCATTAAAACATATTTTACTTGATTTAAAGTAGAAAGGATGACATTTTATTTTCCCCTCAGCCTTTGTCTCCTGTCATCCATAAAAAAATGTATAGAAGAGTCAGGAAATATGAGTGGTATTTAAAATGAATGGATTCAGTTAAATGATATTTTTCTTTATTATCTTTATTTTGTTTTGTCATAATGGAGTGGGAAGAATGAATTACTGATAAGGAAGGAGAATAGCTTGTTGGTTATTGATTCCTACACCCTAAAACATCTCCTGATCCTCAGCTATGCCTTATTCTGGGAATCTAGCCCTATAGCTCATGCTTCTGAGATTTATGGTTTCAGTATGTGCATGAATGATATGATCTCCCAACTATATGAAATAATTTTTTGTGGAATACACACACATAAAAATAAATAGTAACCTTATATTAAATGATACTTTTAATTTGAAGATGTGAACATCTATCTTCCTGTCATAAACATTGTCTATCAAACACTGATAACATTTATCACCATTCATTTTCCCTAATTACACAAAGGTCATGAATAATACATGTGGAAATCTGACCATGTGATAGCTCTTCTTTCTAATCCAACTTGTTATTTGCAGAAAATTTTAAAATCACTTTGTTAAAAAAGGTTAGGGCCTTCTTTTCTTGGACAGAGAAATTATCAAATTCCCTTTAGTTGACTTCCATTACACTTTTTTTCAGAATTTTAAACTTGGTACTGAAAGTCTTTTTGTATTTTGATGAGCAATTAATGGAATTCAATATAAAGTGAAATATAATTCTTAAGTGAGCTTAATTTAGGCAACTGCATTTATAATAGAGTTTTAAAATATATTTACCTAAAACAGTAGCAAACATCTTTATAACCTACAAGTTGAAAAACAACTTATTATCACTTTTGAATCATATTAATAGTTTATGAAAATAGTTAGTTTACAAAAATATGATTCCATGATTATAATTAAACATTAATTAGATCTAAGTTGTGTTTCATAAACCACCACTTTTTTGTGTCTATGTGTGTCGTGTGTGTGCGTGCATAACAGTGTGCATATATGTTTGTGCATGTGCATATATGTCACAATTGAGATGATACAGCTTTATTGAGGTACAATTTATATGCCATAAATTTCACTTGTTTTAATTATACACTTCAATCTATTTTCTAATTGATGGGATTTTACAATCATCACTAAATTCCAATTTTAGATTTCCATTATCCTAGAGATTCTTCCTGCTCATTTTCAATCCTTCTATATCCCTACCTACACACCCAGGCCCTACTAATCTATTTTCTGTCTCCGTGCATTTACCTTTTGTAGGGAGATCATACATATGGAATGTAGATTTTCCCACTTAACATAATGTTTTTGAGGTTCAACTATGTCTCACTATGTATCAGTAGTTACTGTTTATTGTTCATTTGTACTCAATTGTATAAACATACACTTTTTTTATAACCACTGATGAAGATGATTGGTTTGTATGGTGTAAAGGTTTTATTTTCATCTTTTTGTATGTGCACCATTGTTGTAAAGACTATCATTTTTTGCCATTGACTTACCATGGCATCTTTGTCAAAAATCAATTGTCTATAAACGTAAAGCTTTACTTCTAAATTCTTAATTCAGTTCTTTTGAATTATATGTGTGTCCTTGGCCAGTAGCACACTTAACTGATTACTGTAACATTGTAATGAATTTTGAAATTAGGAAGCATAAGTCTTCTAAATTTTTCTTTTTAAAGATTATTTTGGATTTTCTGGGTCCTTTGCATTTACATATAAATTTTAGCAAGAGCTTGTCAATTTCCCCAAGAAAAGTCTTCTGGCAATTTAATAGACGTTTCCTTAAATCTGGAGAGCAATTTGTTGAGAACTTCCATCTTAATATTAAATCTTCAACTACAGAGGAAATGTCGTATTATTCACTCAGATGTTCATTGATTGTTTTCAGCAATGGTGTATAAGTTTTAATATACAAGACTTCTGCTTTTAAATTTATTCCAAAACATGTTATTCTTTCTGGTATTATTCTAAATGGAATTACCTTAATTTTATTTTTGGATTTCTATTGCTAATATATCAAAATATGATTTTCATGCTTTAATATTTTATAATTTTGTTATAGTTTTATAGTACTATGAATACATTGTAATTTTTAAGACAAACTCCTGATTTTGACACTAGTGAATACCAGAATGAGTTTGTTTTCTTTTTTGGCAGTCAGCCTAGGCCATTTATTGAGTTTTGTGGAATCAGACACTGACGTATAGTTGGGGTAAAACATTTTAATTAGAATTAACACCTGTGAAAAGAAGCGGGAGGAAGCAGTATTGGGTGTGGAATAATTTAGACAGCAATACTTGTCACACAGAGACTTGATCAATTCAACAGAAGGCTTTATAGTCAATGTTTTCCATAAGTGTTCTGTGTTATCAGTATGTAATGGTCAGGCCTTACTACTCTTATCTTGCTCCATCATAGGTGTGGGCTTCCCAGGGAAGGATATAACTTTACTGCTGATAACTGAGTGCCAGTCATTCATTGAAAAGAGATATAGACAGCACATCTTCCTGTCTACCCAATAGTTTTACACAATTTGCTAAAATCGTATGGGGAAAATAGAGTCACTTTCTGTCTCGAAATGGGAGTCATGTTCATAACACCATCCTTGAATTACATAGTTTTACTACCAAACCATGTAATGAATCACAGCTCCCTTAGAATCAGAGCTAGTTACCTGTGTCTAGTTCAGGGTAATAATCCAACATGAAATGTGTCCTTTTTATAGGGTCTATCAGTCTTTGACTATTTCTAGCCTCTGTAAGTGCAGAATTGTGTTTCAATGACAGACAATGTAATTAATTTAATTTTGGAAATGTTTTCCTTTTTTTGTTTCAACAGAAACTTACTCATTGACTGCTTTCTTCTTGAATGTTTTAACTTTACCAAGGGGAGATTGTAAAATGGAATAAGATTATTAGTGATGTAAGGAAATTCCCATTGGATAAACTGCTTTCAGAAAGTGAAGGAACTATTTTGGGAAGCCCCTTTATGTCCTCTAGTCTAGCCTTACTATTTTCACAGTACTGAGAAAACAGCTTTCTTTGGTGGATAGGTGTTCATGCAAGTCCCAGAAAGTATGTGGTAAGCCCGTGCCTGTGTATTATGAAAAGTCTGGCTCTCTATGTTTTATTCTTAAAGACTTCCATTCTGTTTTACACTTACTTGGTTAAAATATCTTTTTAATTCATCTTTGAAAAATATTGCTAAATCGAATGAAACAAGAAGAAAAAAGTTAAATTGTTTACATTTTGGTATGATCATCAATCTTTAGAACTTTCATGACAAGTAAATCTATAACAAAAGATATTAAACCAAGCAGGTATGAGATGCAAGGCACCTTTGAAAAGCTAATAAGAAAAGAGAAGTATTTTGATCTAGATATTTGTAGTATAAATTTATGACATGATTGAAAATCAATCTTTGTCTTTTCCTATCTCATCAGGAAGTGATCCAAGGAAATAGCCTCCAAATAACAGTTTACCAATAAGATAAAACATATTTAAAAGACCTGTAAATATAGGTTGTTTCATTTTATTAATACTGAACTTCAGGACAGAGGCTGCCTACCATGTCTAATTTAAGTTTAATTTTTTTATCTTATTATTCCTACAGATTAAAAAAAATATATATTTGTTGGGGTAACACCGGTTAATAGCATTATACAAGATTGAACAATTAAGTTTGCGAACTTGTTGAAACAATGTTGCTAGCCTTTTTGATATCACAGGAGTTATTCATTATGAATTTGTACCAACTGGGAAAACAGTTAACCAAGTTAACTGGAAGTGCTGAAAAGTCTGCATGAAAATGTTGGACGAAAACTACCTGAATTTTTCACCAACAATTCATGGCTCTTGCATCACAACAATACACCAGCTCACATGGCTCTGTCTATGAGGGAGGTTTTAGCCAGTAAACAAATAACTGTATGGGAACACCCTCCCTACTCACCTGGTCTGACCTCCAATAACCTCTTTCTTTACTTGAAGATAAAGTAAACATTGAAAGGAAGACATTTTGATGATATTCAGGACATCAAGGGTATTATGAAGGTAACTCTGATTGCCATTCCAGAAAAAAGAGTTTCAAAATTGCTTTGAAAGGTGGACTAGGCACTGGCATCAGTGCATAGCTTCCCAAGGGGAGTGCTTCAAAGGTGACCATAGTGATATTCAGCAATGAGGTATGTAGCACTTTTTCTACAATGAATTCACAACTTAATTTGTCCGACCTCGTATACATTTCAGGTGTACAACCATGTAATACGACATCTGTATACTCTTTTGTGTGCTCACCACCCAAAGTCTAGGCTCCTTCCAGCACCATGTATTTGATCCCATTTACCATCTTAGTCCTACACCCCCCCCTTTCTCCTCTGGTAACCACAATTCTACTGTATGTATCTATGAATTTGTTTTTTAGACTTTACAGTTTCTAATCAATACATTCAGCAAAATACATCTAGTAAATGTTTGTTTTTTATTCATGTTTTTATCATTCATGAAGCATATAAAGACATGAACTAAAGGAACGTAATAGTGGGTAGACTTATATTTAAAGATTTATATGTTCAAGGAAAGTTTTAGGCAGAGCTTTTTGTTTTTCAACTTGTAGGTTATAAAGATGTTTGCTACTGTTTTAGGTAAATATATTTTAAAACTCTATTATAAATGCAGTTGCCTAAATTAAGCTCACTTAAGAATTATATTTCACTTTATATTGAATTCCATTAATTGCTCATCAAAATACAAAAAGACTTTCAGTACCAAGTTTAAAATTCTGAAAAAAAGTGTAATGGAAGTCAACTAAAGGGAATTTGATAATTTCTCTGTCCAAGAAAAGAAGGCCCTAACCTTTTTTAACAAAGTGATTTTAAAATTTTCTGCAAATAACAAGTTGGATTAGAAAGAAGAGCTATCACATGGTCAGATTTCCACATGTATTATTCATGACCTTTGTGTAATTAGGGAAAATGAATGGTGATAAATGTTATCAGTGTTTGATAGACAATGTTTATGACAGGAAGATAGATGTTCACATCTTCAAATTAAAAGTATCATTTAATATAAGGTTACTATTTATTTTTATGTGTGTGTATTCCACAAAAAATTATTTCATATAGTTGGGAGATCATATCATTCATGCACATACTGAAACCATAAATCTCAGAAGCATGAGCTATAGGGCTAGATTCCCAGAATAAGGCATAGCTGAGGATCAGGAGATGTTTTAGGGTGTAGGAATCAATAACCAACAAGCTATTCTCCTTCCTTATCAGTAATTCATTCTTCCCACTCCATTATGACAAAACAAAATTCTCAAATATGCCTTTCTCTACTGATCCTGTCAAAATATCAGCTCTGAAATGTTTTTGCATATCCACAACTATGAACACATTCTAATTAAATATACATATATAGAAAAGTTCACACTATACAGCTCTATGAAACCTCACAAAATCAACACACCTATAGAAATAGAATTCAGATCAAGAAACAAACTAGTTCTCCTTTGAATAGGTTTTTAATTTATGTTTGCTCATACTTCTGTCTGCTCCTGCTCTCTAACACTTTTGTTACTTATTGCTTCATGGGCTCCGCCTGTTTCAACATATCTTTTTATTTTCAATTCCTAGTACTAAGTAGATGACCATATCTATATATCATTAGTGGATTTCTGTTGGGCACAGTGATTCATGAACATCCTTCTTAGGCAGAATTACCATATATTATTTCATTCATTTATAACTCTAGTCATTGTCAGAGACCACATGGCACGCTGGGATTATTGTTCATTAAACCACAAAGCACGTAGTGTGTTTTCAAATACATCTTGAAACATAATTACATAAATGTTCAATTATTTACTATTCTTGTAATTGTTGTGAAAAAGTGCGAAGTTGCAAAGGGGTTTAAATTGGACTAGATAACCTACTCTGGGAGCCAAGGAAAGACAACAAGAAGAAAGTGACATTGAAGCAGAGTCCTAAAGGATCAATTTATTTCAGCTACAAAAATCTCCATGTGAATCAGTGTTTATGTGTCTGTATGTCTTTGTGAATATTTCGGGGTTGTGGGAGTGGGGATACAATCTCAGCCTGCTTGCCAACAAGAATATATTATGATTAAAACATATAAAGAGAGGCAGTGGTAAAAATGAGAGCTGCAAAGTAGAAAGGGACAAATGATGCAGGTCTAAGTAAACACCTTAAGGATTTGGGACTATATGATCTGAGCTAAGCATGCAATAGCAGAAATAATTAGAACAGTGGAATGTTCACTTATCACTCTTTGTAACACTTATCAGAATTTTAAGTACTATTATATTTGGAAATAATTATCTATATGTGTAATTTTTTGTCTCTTACGTGTTATCTTTTACGGGCTTTAAATTTCATGAGGTTAAGAACATTTACATCGTGTTCACTCTTGGATATCCACTTTCAGTTATAGGATTTGGAAAAGAGAAAATACTAAATGAACATTTTTTAGAAAATAAAATTAATGATGATAAAAATATTCTTCTGACTGGAGTCTAGTGACATAATAAACAAGTAGTTTTATCCCCAGAATTATTAACTGGTGTGGGTCAAAATCTGATTGGAGGTCAGGCTTGGAATCGTGTTTACAAATTTCTTTGCAGAATCTGATTGAGAAAATGTGCATTTTCTTATGAAAGTAAGGGGTGATTTCAAAAGATCTTTGGAGCATATATCACCCCTCCCTCTAAACACATTTTCATAGGAATAAGAAAACTATGGAATATAAAATAATTCCATATTATTTACAATAATTAATGAAAATCTTACATAAGGCATTGTAAAATCTAATGCCCCCATGGTCTAGATTGGCATGAAGATAAACTGTGTTCTGAGTTTTGTTTTTCTTTTCTTTGTTTTTTCTTTCTTTTGGGAGGATAAGGGAAATGTGTTTGAATCTTTCAGACAGCCTAGTATTTTTTGTATTTAATTGAATGTAAATGTCTAATTTGGGCAGAACACAATTTTTTCAATTTATATGAAACATCTCTGCTTCTTATTGTCTTCCGCAAATTTTACACATTTAGTTCCCTACATAGTATAGGAGATACTTGTTGATCAATTTATTCATTGATTGATTGATTTAATACAACTACATGCAACAATTACCTTCCTCTTTAATTGCTATATGAGTATTTTCTGAAAAATGTTTAAATGACTTTCTCTCTTAATAGTGCTTGTTTTCATATCACTGATTCAGAGTTATATAGCTTTTCTTTCTTCCCTATACAAGTGTCAAAAACAGGTTCCCACTTCCACATGAGTGGAGCTTGATAGTCACCCTCAATCTAACAATAAGTAAAAAGCTGAGCAGACTGAAAAGTCAACTACTCTCCTTAGATTTATAAAAGAAGGGAAGAGATGGGGCAAATTGATGCCCTCAAGATTGGAGAGATAAGCCAATGCAGGAAGTCATAACTTACAGGAACAAAAACTCACCAGAAGAAACTGCCATGGGAACTAGTGTCTATCTAGGGAAACCTGAACTATAATTGATGAATTTGCAGGAAGCTCAGTTTGGACAACATTGAGAGTTCAGACTCCAGTGGTACCTGGTTAGATGGGGGATAGAGGGATTCAATATTGTGAGATTTGCTCCAGAAGCTCTACCAGGTTCTCACCATTAATTATTGGAGAAAAATCCCCTCGGGCTTCCTGATGAGGGAGGGGAAAAGGAACCATTCTGAAATACATCAGAACACTCTGTTGTTAACAAGACCAGCCCTCAGGGGCATAAGGGAAATACCCAGTTGCAGCCCACTCTAGCCATGTATATATCAAAAGTAAACTGATGGAGAGGGGTGGGGATTAGGGGGAAGATAAGGGGTTTAGAAAGCAATCAGTAACCACAAGATTGCCATGGGGTTATGAAAGTAAACTTGGGGAATGCAATCAATAATATTGTAAAGATTTTGTAGGGTATCTGATGGACACTTGTCTCATCAGGGAGACCACCTCAGGGAAGATGTAGATGCCTAATCACTGCACTGTACACCTGAGGCTGAAGCTGAACAATAATGAATGTCAAGTACAAGTTTATATATATATGTATATATATACATACACATATGTATATATATGTACGTGTACATATATGTATATATGTACACGTACATATATGTACAAGTACAAGTTTATATATACAGTACAGAACAAATTTATATATATGTATATACATATATATATACATATATACACACATATATACATATGTGTGTATGTATATCTCCACGTTTATATGTATATATGTGTGTATATATACATACATATATGCATATATATACGTATATATATATATATATATATGTATGTATTTACAAGAAGCGGAGTACAGCATTAGGAATAGAGACTGGAAATGTATTGGCTGTGTGCGATGTCATTGGGATAGTGGATGGGGGTAGGCGGGTTGACACAGTGTGAGGGATATAAATGATAAACGTCTAACTATTACTTTGTTTTGGGCACCTAAAACTAATAAAAAAAAAAATAGAAAAAAAAAAGTAAATGGATGGAGAAAATATATACCACACTAACACTGATCAAAAGAAAAAGGGGTAACTTAGTTGCAGACAGAGCAGAATTACCAGGGATAAACAAGCTTATTACAAAGTGGTAAAGGGGTCAGTTCTCCAAGAAGACATAACAATTTTTAACGTGTAAGTACCTAACAACAGAGCATCAAACTACATGAAGGAAAAATTAATAGAACTGCAAGGAAAAATAGGTTAATTCAATATCATAGATGGAGACTTCAAAACTTCCCTCTCAGAAAAATCCAGCAGGTCAAAAGTGAGTTTTCTGTGGTGAAGGGCTGGACTGGTAAGTGCAGCTTTTGCATTTAGTGTGTACATGTTGAGTCTTGTGTTCTCATTAGCTCCCATTTCTCGGCCCCACATTTTTGTCTTAAAAGCCCTAGGTTTGGAGCCATCTGTTCTTGGATGGAATGTGAGGTTTCTCAGTGGGCTTGGTCTCTGGCAGTTGGGTGACACTTTGTCCACACTGTGATTAGGCCTAGAGAGTGTTCAGCCTTACTTATGATACATTTGTAACTCATTACGACATTTCCCATTTGTACAAGAGAGTTAGAAAATTCTATTAAAGTTGTGAAACATGAAAAAAAAAGATTGTTTTAATTTGCATTTCCCGGATGACACATGAAGTGGAGTATCTTTTCAAATGCTTCTTAGCCATCTGAATATCTTATTTGGTGAGGTGATTATGATAAGGGGGAGGATAGGCAGGTGTGGGAACAGGAGGTAAATGGGAAATCTGTGTGCTTTGCTCTCAATTTTGTTGTAAATCTAAAACTGTTCTAAAAAAATAAGTCTTAGAAAGAACAATTCAAGCCAAACAAAAGATACAAGAATTGAATGGATGATTTTAACATTAGATTTACCACAACTAAAAAACATATGATGTAAAAGAATGAAATGGAATACAAAGGGAAAAAATGATGCACTATGTAAAAAACAATACAGAGAAATACATGTAGTGTGTGTTAGTCTTCTAGGGCTACTGCAATAAAACACCACAGACAGGGTGGCTTAAATAGTAGATATTTATTTGTCATAATTCTGGAGCCTGGAAGGCCAAGATCAAAATGTTGGCAGGTTTGCTTTCTCCTGAGGCTCCTCTCCTTGGCTTGCAGGTGGCCACCTTCTTGTTGTATCATCTCATGGTCTTTCCTCTGTGTGAGCACATCCCTGGTGTCTCTTCCTCTTTTTATAAGGACACTAGTCCTAGATAAGGTCCCCACCCTTTTGACTTCATTTAGCTGTAGTTATGTTTTTAAAAGCCCTGTCTCTAAATATAATCAACTGAGGTTAAGGTTTCAACCTATAAATTTTGGGAGGGACACAATTCAGTTCACAACACTATGAAAAGTTAATATATATATATATATATATATATATATATATATAATACATATATACATATATATGTATAATATGCACGCACATATATAGTGTATATATATATATATATATATATATATATATACGCACATATATATGTATATATGTGTGTTTATATATATTCGCGTTTAAGGAAAATAAACAAAATGGCAGAAAATAATTTTGAAATAAATAAGAGCTAACTGAAAAATGTCATCAAGTAGTGGTCCAAGAAACATTAAAAGACCCAAGCAGGATAAATCAAAGGAAATACTTTCTAGATATATCATATTAAAATATTTGAAAATCAATTCAAACAGAAAATTTCAAAAATATCCAGAAGATAAAATCACATGCACAGTTTACCCTTAAACAATGTGGTGGTTGAGGTGCCAACACCTATGAAGTTGAAAATCCACATATAACTTTTGACTCCCCAAAATCTTAACTATGAATTGATCACTGTTGACTGGAAGCTTTAACAATAACATAAACAGTCGATTGACCCATACTTATATATATTTTATGGTTGTAAATGATAAAATATACTAGTATCTACATATATTTCATCTACTCATGTCATACCTAATTTTATCTTATTTTTTTAATTTTTTTTATTTCTGAGCTGCTCAGCTTTTTTGCAAGATTTTTTCAAATTGTTGAAATTTACAAACATTTTTCAATATATTTATTGAAAGAAATGTGTGCATAAGTGCACTCACACACTTGAAAACCATGTTGTTTAAGGGTCAACAGTTATCATCTTCACAATACCAGAAATTATACTGATAGAATTCTTCTCTACATGAAAAAATGGATGCCAGAAAAAAATGGAATGGTAATTTAAATACATTAAAATAAAATAAGAATCCTATGTCTAGTGAAAAAAATCCTTCAAAAAATTAAGTATAATACAAGTATAATGTGACTAACAAAATCTAAGGAAATATATTATTCACAGCTTGATCCAGATTTAAACTAAGAAATTCATAAAGTGGCAATAGGTAGACATGAAATGAGTATTGATTGGGCTAAAAAATTATGTCTTAAGGATTTTTTTAAAAAACTGATAGTAAAAATACATGTCACTATGAGATTTAACAAGTTATGTGCATTTAAAGTATTCTAAAATTCTTGTATTTTCTAGAAAGTTGTAAAAGTAACAATATATGTTAGCTTCAAAATGTTTAAATATTATAGTAATAATTTAAAGAATAATACATGAATATATGCAAAACCTAATAGAGAGTATGTAGATCCATCAAAATAATCTATTAAAAGTGTAAAATAGCCAGGATTTTAAAAAACACTAAAACTGGGATAATTTAAAATCAAAGGAAATATTTAAATCAATATATCAATTTTATATATATTCAATGAAAATGAACTTAGTACTCCAGTTAAAGAACATTTTGCAGTCTATAAAAATTATCTGTCTAAATCCTCCTTAAAATATATATACATATATACACATATATATTATATATATACTATATATACACATATATAGTATATATATAAGATATATATATATCTTGTCATGATATTTAAATATCATGACAATTATTTTGAAAGTAAGAGGAAGGAAAAAGAAATACCATGCAAACGCATATGGAAGTAGGCTTTTGGAGAGTCAAGGAGCCCTGCCCACAATTAGGAGGAATCTGAAGTAATTTGGGTATTTTTACATCTAAGATAAAAATGCGTTTTTGTATAACGGAATTTGCAAAAGCTTCTCAGAAGACAAATAGGTGTGAAATAAGCCTTTCCCATTTAGCACTAAGAAGGTCATTAGCAAATTAAAGGATAGCATTTTGGTTGATTATCAGATTGGAATTCAAATTGGTGTTGAGTTACAGAGTAAGTAAGATAGGAGTGGGAATAGTGGAGAATTCTTTGTGCACTAACTGAAGTGCATGTGTGGTCTTAAGAGAGCTATCTATCTATAGGATAAACAAAAGAATATGGACTAGCGCAGTTTGGTAATGTGTTTGTAGGAAGATGAGAGTATTCCTGTGATTTTTTTTCAATTTTCTCTGAGCAAGATCTAAGCATAGTAAAACTCTTCATTGAAGAGTTAATGTCATCTAAATGAGGAGCCTGTCATTGAAATGTGAAATTTTGTTATATATGTTAACTGCATATTAGTCCTTGAAGTATTTATTTTCAAATTGTTCTTATACATATAATTTTGTTTGTATCATTTAGATATTTTGTCCCACCTATTACATGTCTACAAAAGAGTCTACTGAAAAGTTATAACATCGCACCTACTGCTGTTCTCCAAACATTATGTTGAGAAAAGAAAATCTAGATCATCATGGTTATTAAAGAATGTGTCAAATCCCTCCACAGTCATTGTAGCATAGTTAACTAGGATTATTCAATATTTGATACACATTATTCTGTGTTTAAACTGTCTCATAGGTTCACACGTTAAAATATTCAGCCAATTTGTGCTTACAATTACTGAATACTACTTTAAAATGACAACACATACATCTAGGTATTCTTTGTCTTAGAGAATATAAATAGTTTAAACAAATTACAAGAAAATTATTTAAGCATTAATGGTGTATATACGTATGCAATATATACACACATTACACATACATATACGTGTATATATAATGTGTTTATGTATGTGTATATAAAATATATATGTAGTGTGTATATATGTATATATTATACATATATATGTGATGTGTCTATATATGTTTTTATAATTATGAAAGAAATGAGACACCTTTCATGAAAGGATAAAAATAATATATTACCAGCAGGAATAATATTTTGAAGATAAAATTATCATGCCAGGAAAAATAATACAAATAGCTTGATCAAATATTCATCTATTTTTTCTATTTTTGAGGGTGAATGAGAGTAGAAATACATATCATTTATCTTATTGTCAGAAACAGAAAATGTGGTAATTTCTAATCCATAGTACACACAGTTTTATAGAAAAAGATCTTGATTTTACTTTGTTTACTTGTTTGTTATTTTTCATCTTAAGTTTCTTAATTCACTTTTTTGTTTGGCTTTGAATTGTTACTTGGTAGAGTTTACCACCTACCTAATTACCTTACGAGGGAAGTCTAATATCTTGCAGCTCTTTATATTCAGCTAGAATTTTTCTCTTATATCTGTTCCGATCATGTCTTTAATTCATTCAGCAAAACATGATTGATTATTTTTTGACAATTTATTTTGCTGTACTTGTAAGAAATTATTTTATGAGAATTCCAACTTATAACTATAAGCTATTTCTATTTTATGATTTGATGTACATCATCTCTGTTTGGCCCTTGGCTAAAGCATACTTTTCCACTCATTCTCAGTTGAACTCTTCATGTATCAAGCATTGGCCTTAATATGTTTTCTTACCTTATGCTTTTCTAATCACAGAATCTAAGTCAGGGGCTTTCATTAGAACAATTTAGTTTGGGAAATAATCCCAACAAAAATGATTGATGGAACTAGGGGAAGTAAAATGACTGAAGCAAAAGCAAATCTTAAATTGTACTTTTAATCTAGTTAACCCTAGAAGCAACTGGTACTCAACACTCCTTAGGACTATCTGAGAACCATAGCAAATGCATCTCAGAATTGCCTACCTGATATGATACAAAGAAGAGAGTATTTGCTATTGATTCTCATCCCCATTAATCAATGATTGCTCACAGGGTTTTAACACCCTTGCATTTCCATTTGACAAAAGTGGCTCCTTGAAACCATATGCATGTGGGTCATGCAGTGGCAGTGGCAAAATATACTCATTAAAACAAATAAAAAACTTGATTTCCATTGTAGTCGAAGCAAGATTCTATCAGGACCCCCTAGCCTAATTGATAACTCATTTTATATATAGCGATGATAACATTGGATATGGTTATACATAATATAGCTATTATAACAGCTAAGTATTATAATATCCTTTACTGGGTTTCTATATTCTGCCATACCCTCATACTTATCATGAATAGAACCATTAACATCACATCACTTTACTAAAGTACGTATTCCATGCAGTTTAAAATGTATAACTTTCTAAAAAAATAACTTCCTAATAATCTTATTATCCCTCTATATATTTAAAGACATTTTAAAACATTGCAAAAAGTACATTGTTTAAGAGGTTCTCACATGTACTTTCCATTCTTCCATTATGCTCTGTGGGTCTTGCGAAGCCTGGGCTTTTCAAAATCTATGTTCCTGTGGATTTATGCATTTTGGAATTATTTGTGTAAAATACACAAGTACATGCCCACTGTTCCAACGATATCAACTTTTACTGAAAATTTGGGAAACTAGATTACTTTAATATTAAAAACATTATAAAATAGTATTAGATATATTATTTGTGGTAATTGCATTAATGTTAAAATATAAGACATCAAATATGTTTTATGCTAACCAATAGTACTTTGAGATACAGCCCCAGACCCAAGGAAACAAGTTCACTCTCCTCATTATACATCTGAAATCAAAGTTTCTGAAACAAATTTTAGAAGACTAAGTCTGTAGTCAGTATGAAAATCCAGTACTTTATGTCATTTCTCCTTTTTAGTAAAAAATAAATGGATTATGATGTGACTCCATGAGCTTACATTAGCTGTTTATTACCTGGACCTATACTATATCCAATGTTAAAAGGGAAATTTCCATAAAGTTAATAATGCCTGTAAAGGCAGCTTTTGAAATGCTGCTTAGTATTCACAACCATGTTAATCCCCTCCGTTTGAGTATGGGGATTAGTGTGACTCTTCTGAAGACAAAATAGAGCCAAAATAATGGAGTGTACATACATATGTGTGTACCTGTGTTCGAAAAAAAAGTGTTGAAGCATTGGAAGGTCATGGTGGTGGTATTACGAGCTGCAAAAAAGTAATACACATGTTACACAAAAAGGAGCCAGAATATCCAAGCTTCTATTTTCAAAAACTATCTTGAAATGTTAATACATATGCACTGCTGCATCTCATAAACAATTTTTAAGTATTTGCCTTTCATTTTTCTATAAATCTTCTGTTGCCAAAGGGATTAATTGGGATTAGAGGTTTATCCCAAGGCCAAACACAAAGCAAAAAGGCCCAGAGGAGAGTAATCTTACCTTTCAGGGAAATATACTTAAGCAGCAGAAGCAGGTACCTCTCTTTTATAAGCTTCCCTCCACCTGAGTGTGGTTTTACTATTAAAAGAAACTGTGCTTTTTAACATATCATAGCCCTAGTGGACGTTACCTATCTATCCTGTGCTACTACAAAGAAATATTGATCCATTTTCCTACTGTAGGAAAAGTGGCTATTTTAGACTTATTATGAGATATTAGGTGGATTTCCAGCTTGATATATTCATAAGGAATTTAAATAGTGGGTTTTGCTATAAAAGGGAAGAACAATACTATTTTTAAAAAGAACATTTATTGCCAGCTCAGTCATAGATAATATATTACTTAGCCATGTTATCAGTTTTCTTTTTTAATATAAAAGCTCTTAAATACATAGTTTTTTTTTTTAAATTGTTCAAAATATATTGATAAAGCATAAGAATGCTTTTGAAATTGACTGAATGGTTTGGTAAAGTAAATTCCTTACAAAGTAGTTGAATAACAGACTTAGATTTTCTATGTGAACTCTCATAGGTACACATTAATTTTATTATGAACTTGTCATAAGTGGACTTTGTAACATTCACTGATTTCAGACTCTAAAGAGTGTGTAACCCAATAATAAAGACTCAGTAAATCCTCTTTTAAATCTATTTTAATATGCTTCAAATCATATGCAATCCTTTACTATGAAAGGCTTAACAAAATGTTTTATTAAATTTTGCAGTAGTAAAACGTTTCCATTTATTCAAGTCTATTTTGATTCTGATATGAGAAAGCCAAAATAATTACAATCCTAGGCAAAATGTACAAGGTGTGATCAAAAGATACAGTGAATGTTTAAATAAAAAAGACAATATGACAGTAAAAGACACATTGCCGTTATTCCGCCTCAAAATACCCCCCCTCACTTCAAACACTCTGAGCCATCGTTCTTGCCACTTTCTGAAGCAGTTCTGGAAGTCCTCTTTCGTGAGTGTCTTTAGTTGCACTGTCATGGCTGACTCAATGTCCTGAATCGGTTCGAAACGTTTACCTTTCATGGTCATTTTGACTTTGAGGAAGAGCCAGATGTAGCATGGTGCCAGATCCAGTGAATAAGGTGGATGAGGACACACTGTAATGTTTTATTTGACAGAAATTGCCCTTATACCACAAGTGTTGTGTGACATAGAGTGTTGTCATGATAGAGGATGAAGTAAAGATACTCATAAAAAAGGACTTCCAGAACTGCTTCAGAAAGTGGCAAGAACAATGAGATAAGTGTGTTTGAAGCGAGGGAAACTATTTTGAGGGAGATTAATGGCAATGTGTTTTTTACTGTAATAAAATTTTTTATTTAAACATTCGCCTCATTTTTGATAACATCCTATATAAAGCTAAATCTTTACTGATTAGCTTTTCAATGTACTGTAATTCCTATAACCTAGGCTTTCTTAGAATCTAAGACAACACAATTTATGCCACAGAGTTATCCAAATATGCTGTTTCTAAACTATATTCAGAATTTTATTTCTATCATCCTTACCACCAATTTTCACATTCTTTCTGAATCAGTTTCTATTCCCATGATTGCCAGTGTCCACATGTACATGTTAACTAATATGGGAGAATGCATTATTGTAACTCAAAGTGATGTACTTCTGCTATGGAAGAATATTCTGCTCCTTGAAAGGTGAATGTGTTTTAATTAATAACAAAATATTAAATCCTTTACCCTTTCTCAAAATATCATTATCAAAAAATATCTTAGCACTCTACATTTCACAACACAGTTTCTCATTCACTATGAACTTAAATTCTTGGAGCAACTTTCTGAGATATGTAGAGACACTAATATCTTATTTCTACAAATGAGGAAAATGAGTGATGAGAGATTTTTTTAACTTACTAAGTTTCATAATCTAGCTAGTGAAAAAATCTATAATTTACATATGGGTTTTCTGATTCTTTGCCCAATGTGCTTTGCACTGTAACATGCAATCATTCAAACAAAATAACAGTATGTGGTTAACATTTAAGATTAAATATACAATGAGAAATAAAAATTACTATAGAGGATGAAGATGACAGTCTAAATATAAGTAAAATATGCTTGATTTCTAATAAGTTGAAGATGAAATAGTATAAAAGTGACATTAGTAATTGATGTAATACTGAACATTTACATATTTTACCCTATGTATATACTTTAAATAAGTTATATTTTCAAAACTTACCTGGCACAAGATTTAAACCTAATAAACTATTTTTATGTTTTATATTGCTGTTGAAAATATTTTTAGAGGATTTTTAATGTCCTTACATAAAAAGACAAAAATGACTGAAGCCATGATTTTTTCATGTGTCTTTCAAAAATGACTGAAGTCATGATTTTTTCATGTGTCTTTCTTGAAGGTGAATGGATGGCTTGAGCTGCGATTAGCCATCTTGCAACCATGTGAGAAATGTTAAAATAATTATGGACATCGGTTTTAATATTGTTGAATCATAAAATCAGCACAAGAAATACTATCTACTATCAGACTACTTGTTATGCAAGAAAAATAAACTGTTATATCCATTATATACTTAAATGTGGTTTTCCAAGTCAATTACACCTCTATAAAGCTGACAAAGAAAACAAACAAAAACAACTTGGGTTTTCCTTTACTTACTAGAGAATGTATTCTTAATAGTTAAAACTGTTCATAAAACTTCTACTTGAAAAATAGTACATATAATTTACACTCATTAAAATGAAAGTAAATAATCATGTGATTATTTCACATCATATCAGCTTTCATATCATTATCAAATGTGGACATGAATATCACTAAAGTCAATATTTTGGTAAATTCTTTGGGTTTTAAATTGAATGGAGCCATATAGACCATCTAATACAATTTTCCCCCTTCCTCTTAACTTTGTTAACTGAAGGATCAAATAGCTGGCGGTTGACATGAGGAAGCATACTTTAGGTAGTAACGGAGAAATTCACAGTATCTCGTTACGGTCCTTTTGGCATAAAGATGTATAGACAAACTGTAAACTTCTCTGTTAGTAGTTGTAGTGATGAAAGAGAACAATTTTATAGTGGTTAAAATAGAACTTGATTATTAAAAGTAAAGCCTTGTTAAAATACGCATAAAAAACATTTTTAGAGAGAATAAAAATGATGTAGAAAAACAATATATTTCCTTGAAGTAGTTTTTTTTTTTTTTCTATTTTACAAAGTTACTGCTTCCCTGGACAATATCTGATACTGCTGTGATGTGGCTTCACCTACCCACTTTATGCTGGAGATCCAAATCGAATGCCTAACTATTTAGTACAGGCTTTCCAACTCATCTAAACTTCCCTCAAAACCTGTTTATGTCCCACAAAATTGTTTGTATCCTGCATTCACTACCACATTTTAAGGCACTTGTACGTCTACACTAGTCACATTTAATCCATATATTTTATTATATTTCCAGGGCCCTTATCACCCTGATTTCCTACTCATTTTCATTGACAGAAAACTGTATACTCTTAAATGGAAACAGAATTATCTTTCCTCCTCCTCTTGATTTGCTCATATTTAAGTGTCCTTCCACTTGCTTTAAGCCCCATTCACCATGTAAGACATAGGCCAAAGTGTGACATCTACTGATAGACTTCCTGATTTGGTCAGATGGAAACTGCTCCAAGATTCTGCTATAATGCCATCAATAAATGCCTGAGAGAACTTGCTATAAAGAACAGGAGCCAAGAGTCCTTGTGTTATATCTGAACACATTTCATCATGAGATTTCACTGTAGTCATTTCCTCTGCTCTCATAAAAGTCTAACCATGCTTGTAACATGCTATTCCACATACTGTATTTTAATTATTATTAATTATGTTTGCCACCTCTGAGAGACTCTTTGAATAAAGGAACAGTCTCATACTTTTTATTTAAATACTTCATACAGTGTCTGACAAAATGTAGACCAATAGTCAATGTATTAAATGACAAAAGAAATCAATGAAACTAAAATTGATATAGTGTGGTATATACTAATGCTTACTTATCTCACCAAGCAATTCTTGTTTTAACTATTATCAAGCCTGTTGAGCATAAATACACAGGATAAAAGTATTTTGAGAAAGTACAATATTTTATCTATCCTGGTTCTTTTATCCCAACACTGACTTAACTAATTATGATAAACATTATTTTTTTTACACCAAAAAACAATGAAAATACATTCTGGAATACTACCTAGCACTGAACTTCATGAAGCGGAGTACATATAGGGCAATAAAAAAAAAATGATGTTGATTGTACTTCTACAAATACACATCTAATAGAACTTTACAGAAAATGTTTTCCCCAAACTATTTTTCTACAAACTTTAATATATGTCATTTAAAAAACATAAAAAATTTAAGTTTGAGAAAAGATGGATATAACCAGAAAGATGTGAGAAGAAATGTATGTCTTCTGATGCCTAGAAAATGAGAATTTGAACATTATCTTGGCCCTAGCAATGAAAGCCATATGTGAGCACCACAGAATCCTCGATTGCTGGTTTTAAATAATTTGGATCAAATATGTTTATTCTAATACTGTAAACACAGAATTGTTCTCTTGTCTTCCAGCATCTAGTGGTACACAGAGCAATTCTGGCTACACTATGAGTTTGGTTCCTGTCAAGAATTTTATCTTTTGTGTTGGCTCGTTGGCTATTTACTTGGTAAACTGTTTTTTCAATTTTGCCTGTGGTCATTGAACCTTTTCATGAACCTAACATGTTTTTTCCTGGTAACTGAAATCTTCTTATGAACTTAATATGTATTACACTAATTTTTTTTTATCCTCTATAACAGTATTTTCTAATCTGTTTCTTGTTTTGAAGATCAGTATTTATATGTGGATTTACCAGATCTCACGTAAAAAAAAAAAAATCTGTTGTCAAATACATTTGAGAAGGCTTGGGTTGCACAAATAACTTTCTATGAAATATTTGTAAATAAGAGACCTATATTCTTAAGTTTCAAGAAGACATATTATGAAGAATTTTTAACCTCATTTGAATGTCATTACCTTTTTCTTTCCTCATGTACTCTCAGTCATGAACTTTTATATTTGCTTTTGGAAAAGGTGATCTATAGTTATCTTAATGTTTTATTAAATTTGATTTAATTATTTTTGTTCATTCCCCACCCCACCCCCCTTGCCCCAGTTTTGGTTATTGAGAGCTCTTTCACTTGGATTCTGTGTCACTTGGACATTGCCCATCATTGTGTTTTCATTTGAGCCCTTTTCTGCATTCTGGCATTACAAAATGGTCTAGGCTCATCTTACGTATTTCCTACCTTGGTCCTAAGATCAGCCTTTTCTCCAAAGTGTTCTCTTTGCTCTTAGGGAAGAATGGAATTTGCAATCAAAATCTAAGCGTTGGATGTGATTTTTGCTACAGGGGTGTCATTGTTTCTAGGCTCTTTTAGCTGACAGAGCAAAGAAATATATGTGTGTATGCTAACCTGTATTTAGAGACATACCTATACATATTCCTATATGTAACCGTTGGATTATTTATAAGATAAACATGAGTTTATACTGATGTCTCAAACTCTGATCCATTACCATGCAGATCACTCTTGGCTTATCTATGACCTCATATTCCAAATATGAGATACCTTGCTCCCATCATCCATCATCTATCATCCATTTACTTAATTGTTCACTTGTAGTATATATATATACACGGTTCCAGAATTGTTAATTCATGCTCCCACAAGAAACAACTTAATTGGCTATAGCACTTATTACAGTTTGTCTGTTCTTTCAAATGCCACTCCTCTCCAAAGTTACTTAGGTCATCACCTTTCTCCACCACACATACTACAGTGAGATTGTTCCCTACATTTGTAACACAGTGAAATAATTTTCTCACATTTTGCATTCCATCCTGGGATGCCTAATAATCTTCCTAAAAGATTATTTATTTTAATTTTTGTGTATAACATTTCACTATTTGTGTTGTATTTCACTAATATGTTATAAATTTCTGTTGTTATTGACAAATGTGTAGTGTCATTATCCACCATTATATCATCATAAAGAGTAGTTTCAAGACCCTGTAACATTTCAGGGTATTTATCTATCCAACTTCCCTCTGTTTTGAAATTCTGAAAATCATTGATCTCTTCCTATCGGTGTGGTTTTATTTTCCAGAATTTCGTGCAAATGGCATTTATAACCTTTTCAGAGATGCTTCTTTCACCTGCCTGTACGCATTTAAGATACAGGTATTCAAGGCTTTGTGTGGGTTTATAGCACATACCTTGCCACCCTAGTGTTGTAACCCCAGTGTATGTTTGTGTATGTGTTCATTTACTGAAGGACATCTTGCTTGCTTGCAGTGTTGGATGATTAGGAATAAAATTATCATAAATGTTTATGTGCAGTTTTTGAGTAGACATATGAAGTGTGATCAAACATGGTGAATGTTTAAATTTTAAAAACATTACAATAAATGATACATTGCCATTAATCACCCTCAAAATGCCCCCCTCATTGCTTCTAATACACTGATCACATCATTCTTGCTACTTTCTGAGGCAGTTCTGGAAATCCTCTTTTGTGAGTGTCTTTGGTTGTGCTGTCGTGGCTGCCTTGATGTCTTGAGTTGATTCAAAACATTTACCTTTGAAAGTCATTTTGACTTTGGGGAAGAGCCAGAAGTCACACAGTACCAGATCTGGTGAATAAGGTGGAGGAGGACACACCACAATGTTTTATTTTGACAGAAATTGCCGTGTACCAGAAGTGATGTGACATGGATCATTGTCATGATGGAAGATGATTTATGGCACACTTTAAAACACACCTTCTCTCAACGATAGCTCACACCTAACTGACTGCACCAAACAACTTGAAACTTGTCACACACTGTTACTAAGGTTCTACATGCTGCTTCTGTATTGAAGATCCCTGTCTTTCCATTGGAAGGCACTTGGCAGCAGCATTCACTGTATTTTGTGATCATGGCAGAAAGGCTCTGTGTCACACGTCACTTCAGGTATATGGCAATTTCTGTCAAATGAAAACATTACAGTGTGTCTTCATCCACCTTATTCACTGGATTTGGCACATGCTACTTCTGGCTCTTCCCCAAAATCAAAATGATTCAGGACATTAAGGCAACCACGACAGCGCAACTAAAGACACTCACAAAAGAGGACTTCCAGAACTGCTTCAGAAAGTGGCAAGAACAATGGGATAAGTTTGCTCATAACAAGGGGGAGTATTTTGAGGGGAATTAATGGCAATGTGTCTTTTACTGTAATAAATGTGTTTTAATTTAAACATTTACCACATCTTTTGATCACATCACATATGGTTTCAAATATGTTAGGCAATCTGACACATGAAATAATAATGTTTTTCCTCAAAATAACATTAGTGTGAAGTTTATCATTTATAATATTTAATTCTATTACAAACATGCAAGTTAAATCTATCCAAAAATATTTAAAAATAAAAAAATATTTAAAAATTAAAAAAAAAAATTACTTGTTCTCTGCACATTCCAAAACAGTTAATATCAGTTATGATTTTCTCTAGGTGATTTTCTAAGTCTTTAAGATCATTTTAGAGATGTTGACCCAAGCCAATATTTAATACAACTTATAAATAGTATAAGTCATTTTCAATGAATCAAGCCCATAATAATGGGGGCCTGTTTCCTATATTCAAGAAAGGAAACAATAAAGGATCACAAAAACATTGTCAATAAATTGTATAGTCAATTATTTTATGTGTTTAACTAATACTGGCTGAATCATCAATTATGATCAAGTGCTATAGATTGATATACAAAGAAAGACAATGTATGGTTATTATCTTAAGGGACTTATATTCTAGAGTATATAAAAATAGTTGTGATAAAAAAGGATATTTGCTTCTTTATGGAGCTATAGTGAGAGCACTAAAGGATAGTCAGGGAAGATGGCTGGAGAAATAATCATTAGAGTAGAGAATTAAAAGGCAGAGTTGTGGTTTTTCCTAGAGGCCTAAATGGAAAAATAATTCCGTTAGATACATTGATATACAAAGAGTCAGTAAAGACTTAGCATTTGTTGAGAAATAAAATGATTAGTAAAACTATTTTTTGAGAAACATGATTTTTTTTGTTGTTGTTGGAGGTTGGGAGGACTGATGTGCAATGGGGAATTATTTGAAATTGAGACAAAAGAGAAAAATACAGGTCTTTTATCTGATGCAAAGGAACTGGGAATTTGTTCTCTAAGAAGAGCGATCACTGAAAATATCTGTGTCAGATTTGCATTGTCTGTGTGCTATAACGATCACTTTGGTAGGTGTGTTGAGGATGAACTAGAGTGGGATTAGCATAGACGCACTGACATCCTGGTAGTCTATTGTGAAATGAATCCTAGCAAGAGATGATGAAAGTGTTCAATATGCCAGTATAAGTGGGAGTGAAGAGGAAGAGACTTGTCTCGAAGATGATTAGAAGGCAGAATAAAGTTAGTGATTGATTGGATGTTTATTGTTGGTGAAGATTTCAGGAAAAAGGTCAAATAGCTGACCCTTAGGTTTTTAGAAAGAACCTAAAACAATCCCTGATGAGCCATGGTCACATTAAATGACAGTTTATTTTACTCTCTGAAATCACCATATGAACTCATTTTAGAAAATTACATAGGACGGGGCAAGTAAAAATAACACATATTTGTGAATACCATGCCCCACATATAAATATTTTCAAACTTTAGAACCTTCTGAAAAAGTAGGCTATCGGTATTATTAGTCTCATTTGATAATTAAAGGGGTATCATGTAGCTCTTGATTTATTACAAACTATCCCTAAACTCAGAGTAGTAACAATAATATAACAACATTTTATAATTATAGCTCAGGTGTCACAAAGGTGAAATTCAGCTGATCTCAGTTGCCTTATATCATCTAGGCCTGAGACACCTGGGACCACTGGACTGAGTTCTACATGTCTGTCATCTTCCTCTTGGGATAGACAGGTTAGACGGAGGCATGACCTCGCAAAGATGGCAGAAGCAAAAGCCCCAATCACTTCTCAAAATTCTATGTGTGTCATGTTTTCTTCCTCCACACCCACATAAGTCAAAGCATATCAAGCAAACAAGTTGAGGTGCAGAACACTATCTTACTTTCCAAAAGGCATTAATATAAGGAGGAGTGAAAACCTAGAGTTAAGTGTGACCAATCTACCACAGGTAGGACACTCCGTATGTCAAGATTATAAACTCTGTAGATAGAATTCCGAGGTTCATATCTTGCTGCTGCCATGAGCTCTGTAACTTTGGATAAATTAGTAGCACATCTAAGCCTGGTTCCTCATTTTAATAAATGAAAATAGCAAGACTATTTAGTTTATGTTGTTATTGGATGCATATTTCTGAGCCCTATATTTACCACAAGGCACATATTCAATTTCAACTATTGGTAACAGTATTATTCCATAAGTGTGAAAATTGAGGTTCACAGTGGTCGATATATTTAATAATAAAATATAACAAGTAGTGCTTGAATGCACTTACAGAAATACACATTACCTGACTTCGTATTTCAAGTTATTTATAAACGTCCTTCTATCAGTATATGAAAAATGTTAAGCATGATCATCACAGACAACATAAATATACCTAACAAAGATGTTATTTAGGCTGTATTATACAAAATTAGGTCAAGAAATAAGTTGATATCTACTTTTGAATCTTCAATTTGTATTGAAATATATTTACTTTTCTTGTGTATAAAAATGATGCAAAATAAATGACACATTGGCATAATGAAGTACAATAAATGGCCCAAACTAAATCAGATGTATTACATGCAGATTTATGTGGATTACTGAGCAAACGTTGTAATTCTACTTTAAAATGCAAGCGGTAATACTGAATATAAAACTAGGCCACTTGTGAAAGTGAAATTATAGTAACCAGTTTATCTTAATGACATTATGCTACTTTAATATAAGGAATACTGTGTAAAAGCACGAAGCTGACACTTTTAAGATATCTATGTGTGTACTGGAAATTGACCATTATATTCAATTCTTGCTGCAGATTCTTTTAAGGAATGCATGTAGGCAACAGGTGCCTTCTAACAGAAAATCATTTTTGTAGAAACATGCCATTCACAATTTTCTATTATGTCTAACACTGCGCCATATGTTCAGAGCTCATACTTCTGAAGGAAATTTGACAAATTGCTTGTTATACATAAATCTGTTCTGACATTTGAATAAAACTTCATTGTCTGTAGCAAATTCTAAAAACTAAAAACAAAAACCAAAAACAATTTCTACACATGTGGCAGGTGGGTGATGTAGTAAACAAATTGTCAGGATTCTGGCCCATGCTTCTTGAGCTGTTTATCCTTTAAGAACAAATAAAGTGTCCCTTTTCCATGGGCATTTGTACTCTAACAATTTTGCCTGAAGTAAAAGGAGCAAGGGATCTATTTTATGTTTAGTCCCTGTGAAAATCTCCCCATCATCATCCCACACAGAATAAATAGCACCACTTTATTTTTGCTTCTCTCTCTGTAGGTATCTGAATTTAAATAGCAACAGCTATGTACCATGGATTTGCTAAAGTTTTCTGGTCATTCTCAAATAATTTCAAGCCAAAGTTGATTGTGGAGGAGTTGATATATCCTACTGGGATTTATCTGCTAATAGTTTTAGGTACATTTCTATTGTTTCCTGAGGTTTCTGATACAATGCTTATCTGTAACTAATGGTAAATTCAAGATTTAATGTTTTGTGCTTACCACAAACAAGCTCATGACAGGCAACATGACAATTGGGAAACAATATGAGATTTAGAGGGAAAAAACAGACTATGTCAGCAACCTGACTCTTATTGACTGTGTGAGTGATTTGGGGGAAGCAATTTTTGAAGATACATACACATACGTATATGCACACACACAAATGAAGATATATATACGAGGTCTGACAATTAAGTTTGCAAACTTGCCACCATGTGCTTACATTGGCAGCACTGTACAAACAGCTCTGCAAGGTTTCATAACCTTAGTATATCAGTGTCTCACAGCTGTGTTCGTGTCAATGTGTGGCCGTGTCTTGCTGAGTGAGTTTGTTATTATTTGTGTGTGTCCTAGTGAGAATGTCTGAGCTTGAATTAGAGCAATGAACAAACATTAAATTTCTTGTTAAACTTGGCAAGAGTGGAAGTGAAATCAAGGACATGTTAGTCTAAGTTTATGGGGATAATTCCATGAAGAAAATGGCAGTGTACAAATGGATTAAACGTTTTTCTGGAGGGAGAAAACACGTCACTGATGAAGAGAGGTCAGGGCAGCCAGTAACAAGCAGAACTTATGAAAACATTGTAAAAATGCATTGAACTGTGCATCAAAATCATTGACTGACTGTGAGAAGCATAGGAGACCAAGTAAACATCGATAGAGAAACAGGAAAATCTTAACAGAAAATTTTGGTATGAGAAAGGTGTGTGCAAAAATGGTCCCAAAGGAGCTCACCGATGAACAAAAGCAAAGGAGAGTTGAAGTTTGCCAAGACCTTTTGAAGAGGCAAGACGATGCTTTGGGTAGTGTTATCATTGGTGATGAAACATGAATGTACTACTATGACCCTGAAACAAAGTATCAAAATGAGCAATAGAAGTCAGCCAATTCTCCATGACCAAAAAAGTTCTGTCAGTCCAAATCAAGACTCAAACGATGTTGCTAATCTTTTTTGATATCAGAGAGATTATTCATTATGAATTTGTACCAACTAGACAAATAGTTAACCAAGTTTACTATTTCAAAGTGCTGAAAAGGCTGCTTGAAAATATGAAAACGACCTGAATTTTTCACCAACAATTCATGGCTTTTGCATCATGACAACACACCAGCTCATACAGCACTGTCTGTGAGGGAGTTTTTATCCAGCAAACAAATAACTGTATAGGAACACCTTCCCTATTCACCTGATCTGACACTCAATGACTTATTTCTTTACCCAAAGATAAAGAAAATATTGAAAGGAAGACATTTTGATGACATTCAACACATCAAGGGTAATATGATGACAGCACTGATGGTCATTTCAGGAAAAGAGTTCCAAAATTGCTTTGAAGGGTGGACTAGGTTCTGGCATTGGTGCATAACTTCCCAAGGGGAGTACTTTAAAGATGACTGTGATATTCAGCAATGAGGTATGTAGCACCTTTTCTATGATGAGTTCATGAACTTAATTGTCTGACCTCGTGTATTTGTGTGTGTGTGTGTATTTTTTATACACATACACATACACACACACATATATATGTATAGGATTAAGTGACTAAGGAGCATAAAAGCACTGGGTCTTTCACAAAGGAAGTGTTCAGTTAAAGTCAGATTTAAATGGAAAATGCATTCTCCATCCCGTTAAAAAAAAAGTGATTTAAAATTGACATGAGAGTGAGTAACTGTATACGCGTGACTGAAATATAAACAGCAGAAACATTTCTGTATGTACTACATAACCTTAGGCACTCCTAAATCCTAAACTGTTTTTTCTTTATTACAATCAACTGTATCTCCATCTTCTTGAATCCTCTTGTTGTCTCTCACCTGAGAGGAAAACATGAACTTATTTTCTTTAATAACATGTGTTTCCCTTCAGGAGAAACCAGTGTGTAATCTGGAAGTTTGGAGGTTTGGAGTTTGAGAACTAGCAATCCATGTGATTGTGAGCAAGACATTGTTTGTCTTTGAACATTAATTTCTTCATATGTAAAATGAAGAACATTGAAAGAATTTGCATCTGGAATAACTTATATCTTCAATATACAATGACAAGGAGTTCATAAAAATAACAATTATTTAAAAATAATATTTAGATTTACTAATAAATGTATAAAATATTACGGTTATTGAAATTAAAGGAATAATGTTTTGATGTTTATAGAAATAATTTATTATTTTCATTTTCATAAAATTCATTTTGTTTTGATCCCCTTTTTTGAAAATCATATGAAAAGATTATCATTGAACTCTGTAAGACAATTAAATCATTACTCAAAAATTAAGCAAAACTGAACAATACATTTATCCAGTATATTTAAGAAAATGACTTGGTAGAAATCGTGAAGAGATTTAGTACAAAGAAGTGGCAAGAAGGACTTAAGGAAAAATCAGAAATATTTTTGTGAATGAGGGTTTCTAAAATAAGGTGAAATAATGAAAGAGGAGCAAAATGGACAAGGGAGAAAATTAGCATTGCAAAAATAAATTAGATAAAATATTTAAGAGTGAATAGATTCAGGGAGTTTTTTACTTTTTTTCAAAAAATCTTTCAATGAAAGAGCATGGTATCTTCAAAGAAGAAAATTTCCCGAAATTTTACATTTGATATTGGTATGCTATGGAGTGTACTAACGGAGAACAAATGTTATCACAAGATTCAATCACAGAGGAATTGATTGTAACTTCATTTTTTATTGAAGCTAGCTTTACATTTGTTTCTAGTAATTCTTTCTTTATTTAATGTGTTAGAAGAAACTAGTGACTTTAGATTTTCTTTACAGGTAATGTTTAAATCTTTTTTTCCAAAATTCCATTAGGCCAATGTGAAGACATAAGCCTATATTATCAGAATAGGCTTTGTTCAGACTAACAATAGTAAGAGGGCATACGATTAAAATTTATGATGCAAACACATCTGTTTTGAAAAACAAGGTTAAATTGAGCTTTTATATTCTAAATTAAGATTTTTTAGAATTCATTATGCTCAAACTCCACTAAGAATTCTTATTATCCCTCAGATTTCAGCATTGCTTTGTGCACTTTTTCCCCCCACTATTGTTCTCTGAATGTTTGTCATCTCTCAATCCATTCAGATTTCCTTCAGGAATTCTTTTGTTTCACAAGTAGGCATTTCCGCATTTCAAGCTCTTCAGGAGTGTTCACCCTACCTTGTAATTGCTAACTATATTTTTCTACTTCTAAAATCTTCCATCTAATTTCAAATGAAATACTACCCTCACTCTTGGCAGTTTGGAATGGTGCTGCTACAATTGATGTATGTTTTCCTTGCCATCTCTACTTCCCAGTCCTGATTGCTATGAATTATTTCTGTTTATGCTTCATCACAGTTAAAAACAATCATCCTTCATTTCTTTGTACTTGATGATTCCAGATTGGACATTATCCTGATAGTTTCACAATGCCAACTCCAATCATTGAGAGCTATGTGGTAAGCAAGTTTCTGTTTAAAGTTTAAAAAACAAAACGAAACAAAACAAAAACAGAAGGCGTTTATATGGAAAGGGGTCTAATAAAAGGATTTTGTCTGTTAGTGCCAAAACTAACTTAACTTTGAAATATTAGTTCTTCCTACATTTGAGTCCTCATACCCTTGGCTACTTGAATCCCTGAAGTTTGTCATTAGGCAAATTTCTTCACTGTTTTCATCTTCCAATATTTAGCCCCATGCTAACTTAACTCCTGGAATTTCTATTAATTTCATATGAAAAAATACACATATCTGTTTCTAGATCTGAAGCTACATCTAAAGTACATGGAATAAAAAGAGTTTCCTCCTTAGAGGAACTCTGTTACCACATGTTTAGAATTCTTTTTTTAACCTTCTGATATTATGTATGTAAAAGCTGATCACCTAAGAATTAAACACCTGCAATAAGCTCCCATGTAAACATTATGTGCACAATTCATACTTAGCATTATGCTGTCATACTTTTTGCAAAAGGACATACTTTTTACAGGTATATACTTTTTCTTACATAAATCATTAGTTGCCTCAACCAATTCAAATTCATTTAGAGAAATTAATTTATGTTTAAATTGAAATGTATAGGCTTATGAATGCTATATTTAAGATTGATATCTGAAACTGAACATGATAATTTTATCATTAATATCTAATAGTATGGCAACTATTATACCTTTAAATTCATACTATTTTATTAGATGATACTAAAACATTAATAGCTGGGTGTAATGAATGGAAAGATAGCAATGTAAACACATCTATGTTCTGTCTCCCATTAACTCTTTGGTAGGTAAACTCAACAGCTAAATTAACCATCACAAAACTTGGGAGTCTGAAGAAGAATCTTGCTACATCTCTGAACCTGAGTTCTTAGTGCGAAGAAAGAAAATCAATATACTTGAGACTCAAAGTAGAAACAATCTAAACTAATACAAAAAGAGGGGGGAAATAAAAATAAATAAAGAAAAAAAAGAACAGTTTCAGTGTCTTGAGACAATATAGGACAGTCTAACATATATGTAATTAGAGACCCAAAAAAGTGAGATGAAGGAGTCAAAAATGTATTTCATGAAAAGAAAATGCAATAAATGCTCAAAATTTGTTAAAAATATGAAATGCAGTAATATAAAAAGCAAGTTTATCCAAGCAGCATAATTACAACTAAAACCTCAGTTAGGCTCAGCATAAAGAAATTTCTGAAAACCAACACTAAAGAGAAAATCTTAAAGGAAGCCAGAAAAAAAGACATTGCATGTAACAGAAGAAAGATAAGAATATTCTGATAGCTGACTTCTTGTAAGTAACAATGAAGACAGATTCAGGCATGGAACAGCAGATTACCACAGAATCAATCAAATACTAGTTCAAATATGTCCTCTGTGCCAGTCTAGTATCAGTTACAGCAGCCGATTAACATGGCCTCAGAAAATGGGTTGTAGCCATGAACCTGTCAAATGTGTCTTTCTTATCTCTAAACGGAGAGAGAAAGAGGAGAATTTCACTTTCACTTACTTGGGATGGCAGTATAACTTGAAGCTGTACATCTTTATTAGCCCTCTCACTCTATCATAGTCAGAAATAACTTGGAAAGTCTGAACATTTTTAGAACACAAGTCCACCATATTGCTGATATCAAGCTAAACAGATTGGACAGCAAGACATAGCAAGAACTTTGTAAGATACATGGATTCCAAACAATGGAGTTAAACTTTATGAAAACTCAAGGACCTTTTACATCAGTGGTTCAGAGCATACAGAGCGTTTTGTCCAAAAGAAGATATGTAGTATTTTTCAATTCTCATCAAGGAACAAAGGATTCTTGGTAGACTTCATCAGGTTCTGGAGGATTCCCTGTCACATGGGCCACACATATCAGCAGACACTATGTAGTTTTCTTATGGCTCTATTTGTGTTTAACTATAATCTGTGTAATCAGATTTATTTTACAGGGGAAGAGAGACCATCTATAGTTTCTAGCAGCATTCACTATGTTTTGACTTAAAGCTATCACATTTTCAGCAGGATATTACACATAATTGCATAAACAGTTCATATCATACTAGTAAAAGATGGTATTAAGGTATAATAATTATATGTCAAGACAAAATGTCTATCATGAGCTGGGTTAAATTATGTTCCAAAACAGATAAGATTCTGTGATTTCCAGCAGCTTTATATTGTGAAAATAATGCAGTGCATCTGGACTCAAGCACAAGCAGTGCCAGAGAACATGGTGAGTTACATAAGCAGTGACGAAATTCCTAACTCATCTATCACATTGCAACACTCTTCAAGCCCACATCTATGGCCACATGGAATGATTCTTAGAACCAACTGATGGAGGCGAAAATGCCAAACTTGATCAACTCAGCATCAGAGTGCAAGCTGAAAATGAACCACTGCTACATTAATGCCCTACTCAGGGATAGGCTTGAAAGACACTGATCTGGGAAAACACCCCTGTTAGGAAAAACTTCAAGGAATACAACTGGTAATATACTTTGTGGAAAAATATAAGGGATCTGAGATAAAAAATATATGCAGATTCATGGGTATTCACCAATGGGTGTTCAAGATACTTGAAAAGTTTGGAAGATTGGGAACAAGGGATTTTAGGGAAGAGACATATTAATGGATTTATTGAAATATGAAGATTTTTGTATTCTGTGTTAATACCTAACCAACAACATCTACCACAGAAGGACACTGAACAAGCAAATAGACAGAATGATTTGTCCAGTTAATGTCAGTCAAACTCTGCCAACTGAATCACCAGTTCTTGCAAAATGAACTTTTGAACAGAATACCCATGGCGTTATGGATGTAGCCTATGTATTGAACTAACAACATGGGCTTCCACTCCCAAGACTGATATGTTTATTGCCTCTGACGTACATATATCCGGCAACAAGACAAATGCTGAACTCCAAAAATGGCACCATTATAGAAAAAATTTTTTAAAAAGCCATTTGATGGGAAGTTGAGCACACTGAATTTTTTTCCAGCCTAGGAAGTAGCAACACTTCATCTTGACTGGAATTTCATGTTTTGGGTATAGATTTATGTTACTTGTCCAAGGGGCTTTAGGCAGCATCACTTATGTTGTATAATGCTACCTGGACCAATGGACTCACTTTACAGCAAAGGAAGTGCAGAATGATCACGTGACCATGAGATCCACTGGCTCTGTTATATAGCATATCTTCCCAAAGCTGTTGGTCTGATAAAGTAAAGGAATAGCACTTTGATATCATACTTTCATAGCCATCTTAAAAATAGAACCTTGCAAGGAAGAGCCAGGATGCAATATATACTCTAAATCAAATATCGATATTTACTGCTGTGTAACCTGGGCATGGAAACCAAGGGGAGGAATTAAGAATAACCCCACTCAACATTTAATTATGATTACCAGTTAGAGAATGTGTACTTTCAGTATCTGAAATAGTACTCTCAATGCTTTTTGCTTCAAGAAACAATTCCACCATGGGACACCATTAAAAATGCAATTCTACCCGGAGAAATCCAAAACTCCAATTCAAAAATCAGTATGCACTCCTATGTTTATTGCAGCACTTTGCACAATAGCCAAGATATGGAAACAACCGAAATGCCCATCAGTAGATGACTGGATTAAGAAGCTGTGGTACATTTATACAATGGAGTATTACGCAGCCATAAAGAAGAAAGAAATCTTATCATTTGCAACAACATGGATGGATCTAGAGAACATTATGTTAAGTGAAATAAGTCAGAAAGAGAAAGACAAGTACCATATGATCTCACTTATATGCGGAATCTAAAGAAAAGAATATGTGAATGAACTAATCAGAGACAGTTTTGAGGGCACAAAGAAAAAACTGAGAGTTGTTAGATGGGCTGGGGCGGGGGGGGGGAGTTGGGGATAAGGGGAAAGGTGAAGGGATTGGGAGGCGGCTGGTGGCCGCAAGATGGCCTCAGGGTTTTCTGGAAATTAATTTGGGGAACTTATTCAATAATGTTGTAGGGGTTTTGTTGGGTATCTGATGGGCATGCGTCCTATTTGGGAGACCACCTCAGGGATGGCGTGGATGCCTGATCGTGGCGTTGTGCACCAGAGGCTAAACATTAATGAATGCCAACTATAATTTTATGTGTGTGATATGATGGCTGGGTGTGAGGTCGGAGGGATGATGGGTGGGGGGAGGGGGGTTCACAGTGTGAGGGATGTAGATGGTGGGCATCTAAGTATTACCTTGTCTTGTACACCTGAAACTAATAAAAAAAAAATGCAATACAGTTAAGCTTTAGCTGCTGCCTGATCACTTTGGGTTCCTTTTGCCAGAAGTCCATCAAGAAAAAAAGAAAAAAGTAGTTAGCTACCATACTGACTGGGGTAATTAATCATCACAAGGAAGTAGTCATTTTGCTTTGTAATTGGAGTAGGGAGGCACATGATTGCCATTCAGATAATCTACTGAGGCTTATCATAATAACTGTATTCACAGTTTGAACTGTAAATGAGCAAGTACAGCAACCATAACTTGATAGTCTCATATTAACCAATTCAGACTCATCGCAGATCTGTCTCCCCCCACCAGGCAAGTCACTCAGAACCTACAGAAGTGTTTCCTAAAGTAGAAGGGAATTCAGAAGTGATTATCAAGAATGGAAATGGTGAATATCGGTTCTGGTCTTAAAACGTGTTAAAACAGGGCTGGTCATTCGTGTCCATGAATATTTCCTCAGCAAAAGAGACAGACAGGAATCCTGATGGGCCTGTCCCAGATAAAATGAACTTTCTATATAAAACAAGTAGATCCAACCAATTCAGGGAGGGAGCTCTTGTAGACACAACAGTATTTCATACAGATATTGTTTTCAAGACCAGGGAGCTCATTTCCAAAAGTGTTTGCTGCTGATGAATGACAGTCAGGGATTTCCCTAGTCAAAAGGGACTTGCCTTGCTGAAGTTTGCATCCCTCCCAGGAAGGATTCTGGGCTACAAAGGGAACCCTACAAAGGTTTCCTTGTGTGAAGGGCCATTTCTGCTTTAAAACTCCCTGTGGGATTGGCTTGACGTATCAGCCCCATTCTGTCACCCTTACTCTGTTAAAGGTATTATTATCTAGAGCATGTTGCATTTAAATACCTGCACACAAATACTTGTCTTAATGTCAGTTTTCCTGAAAACTTGCCCAATGACAAATTCTTTCTTTTTTTTAATTAAAATTTATTGGTATTGCAATGGATGGAAAGTTACATAGGTTTCAAGTGTACAAGCCTGTAATACATCATGTATATATCACATTGTGTGTTGACCACCCAGAGTCAGTTCTTCTTCCATCACTATATATTTTATATCCCCTTTACCCTTTTCTACCACCCCCCTCTCTCTTTACCCTCTGGTAACCACTGAACGATTGTAGGTGTCTACGAGATTTTGTTTCTTCATTTGTTTGTCTTGTTCCTCTGTTGCTTTCAGTTTTATATCCCGCATATCAGTGAAATCACATGGTTCTCTACTTTTTCTGTCTGACTTATTTCGCTCCGCATAATAATCTCAAGATCCATCCATGTTGTTGCAAATGGCACTATTTCATCTTTTCTTATGGCAGAATAGTATTCCATTGTGTATATATACCACTTCTTCTCTATCCAATCATTTATCAAAGGACACTTTGGTTGTTTCCATGTCTTGGTCACTGTAAATAAAGCTTCGGTGAACATTTTAACACATATGTCTTATGGACAAATGTTTTCAGAGTTTTGGGGTATATACCCAGGAGAGGGTTTGCTGGGTCATATAGTAATTCTATTCTTAACTTTTTGAAGAACCTCCACACTGCCTTCCATAGCGGCTGCACCAATCTGCATTCCTAAAAAGCTTCTGCACAGAAAAAGGAACTATCGATAAAATAAAGAGGCAACCAACTGAATGGGAGAAGATATTTGCAAACAACACCTCTGATAAGGGGCTAATATCCAAAATATGTAAGGAACTTGTACAACTCAACAACAAAAGACAATCCAATTAAAAAATGGACAGAGGACCTGAACAAACATTTCTCTAAAGAGAAACATACAGATGGCCAATAGACATAAAAAGATTCTCAAGTCACTAATCATCAGAGAAATGCAAATCAAAACCACAATAAGATACCACCTCACACCAGTTAGAATGGCTATCATCAACAAGACAAATAATAACAAGTTGGAGAAGCTGTGGAGAAAAAGGACAAATTATTTCAAGGACCTTTCTTTCCTTGATTAATTAAAAATAATATATAATAGAGAGAAATTCAAAAAAGCCACTAAGTCTCAATTATATGGGAATTAAGGCTTTTTACAAAATCTGTTGTAGCAGGCTTAGTATGAAAAGCTAGAAATACCAAGTTATGGAGCTATGTTATCCCTATCTGTGAGAAGTACTTTCATTTTACTTTTACTTATCAGACTTTCCATTACTAAACTATTGATTAGATAACGTGTATATTATTCCATATATTTTAAAAGTCACAATTGATTGTTTTGTATATATGTATATTAAACGATAGTATTTCTTTAACATTGTAGCCTCCTTTCCACAAACAACATTTTCCCCTTTAGAATACAATTTTTTATTCTGGAAAATTGAAGGAGTAACATGAAAAAGCACTTGCTTCCAAAACAAAAGTCTGTCACACAGACAAATATTGACACTGCCTTCCTTTTCTTTGAGGTTTCAGTACTGAGAGACAGATTTTATCTTCAGAAACTTGACAATAGTGGTTAGTTTATTACCCATCCTTGTTTAATTAAAATTGTAATAGCCAACATCTGAAATATCCATAAAGATTCTGATTTGTTGTAAGATAAATATTGTTTTTACTCTTCAAAGTTCATTTTTTTGGTCTTAATCATTTTTCTTAGTGAGTTGTCATCACAGAAAATTGTTATATTCATGATAATGCAACAATTTTCTATACCTGTTTAGTGTTTAACTTTCTAATGTTTCTAATTTTGTTAAATTATTTTATTGTAAAACTTTGCTTTGTAATTAGTTATAGTTGGTATAGTTGGTAAGAGAAAATGGATAGATCTAAATATAAAAAATAAGCAGGAACAAATTACATAGGACAATTATAAATTGGAAAACAGTGATCCTAGAAGTGCTACATACATTTCAGATATCATTTTTTAAAGGCTTCCAATCTTTTGGTCTATTAAAAATAAAATAATGGATAAAATACTTTCAGAAGGATATAGATTAGCTACTTTTTCCATGGTCAAAAATAAACAATAAATTTAATTGTGACATTTTAACATGTATATGTTACTTTTGTTCACTTAAGAAATTATAATAGTCTAGAAAATAATGAGCATGTCTCTGCAAACAACACTGGATGAACTTAAAAATATTTTAAGTCTGAATTTAACTGAACTGGTATGAATCATTATTCTCATTCCAAAATGTCTCTGCAATTATTTTTATAAAATACACTGAACCTAGTAAATTATATTTAGAACATATTTGACAATGTCTATATTCCTGAGCTATTTAATTAACATCTTATTTAAGTTATTTATTTTATCCCAGGCTAGATTTATGTTTAAATTCAATTGTTTTGCCTTATCTTAGAGGAGAAAATCTAAATTGCATAGAATTTTGGGATAAATAGGAAAAGGAACTTTTTCTTGGGAAAGATATAGTGTATACTAACTTCCTCATGACTAACTCATGGATAACTATAATAAAACATATACCAGCTAGTAGTATTGAATATGTAGTAGTTGGTGAACATTTCTCATTTAGTCTATTGTCCCAGCAAAATTATTAATAGAGATTTTTTTTTTCATTCTTAGAAGTATCCCATTTGGGGCAATAAATTACATTGTCATCCTATGTTTAGATGACCAAGTTTTTCTTCCGTAAAGTCCCCCTTAACTCCTTTCTCCCGTATAATCTTACAAGAATGAAGGTTTAAGTACTACTTTTGGAATTCTCTGAAACCAGGGACCACTTTTTGAGACATATTAACTGTTCAATTTGATCTATTGAATTAAAGTTACATTTATTGAGAGACCACCATACTATCACAGTACTCCCATATACTATGTGAATCTTGTGAAACAGACCTTAACCTCATTTTACAAATTGAAACAATTCACAGTAATTACCTTAATGTAAGCCATACGAATAATACATATTGGTGCGTGGTACATTTAATGATGTCATAGAGTCATTTATTTGTGAAATATGAGTAGGAACTGCATATATACCAAAATTATAAAGATGGGTAACATATAATTTAGGTACTCATAAAATTCAGCATCCTAATAAGTAGAGGTAATATGAATTGAATTCAAGCTTCTAATTCTTTCTAAAGTTTTATTGAGGTATAATTAATATACCAAGAATTCACATATTTAATGTGTATGTTTTGATGAGTTTGGACGTATGTATATTTTCATGATACCATCACCATAATTAAATACTAAACATGTCCATCTACATCCAAAACATTTTTCTTGTATTTGTGTGTGGGTGGGGTGGGAGTGAGACAGATAAGGACACTTAACATGAGAACTGTTCTCTTAGTATATTTCAAAGTGCATAGTACCACATTATTAACTATATAAACTAAGTTAGTTATACAGCTGATTTCTAGAATTTATTAACCTTATATAAATGAAACTCTGTACCCACTGGGCAATGATTCCCATTTCTTCATCTCCCTACTCACTGGTAACCACAATTCTGTTTTCTGCTTTTATGAGTTTGACTGTTTCAGATATCTCATTTAAGTGGAATCATGCAGTACTTGTCTTTCTGAGACTGGCTAATTTAGCATAATGTCCTCTAATTCATCCATATTGTTGCAAACAATGGGATTTCCTTCTTTTTTAAGATGATTAATATTCTTTTGTATACACATACCACATTTTCTTTATCCATTTTTCTGTTGATGAGCATTTGGACTTCTTTTCCCCCATATCTTGGATATTGAGACTAGTGCTGCAGTGAACATGGGAGACTAGTATCTCTTCAAGATCCTGATTTCAATTCCTTTGGATAAATACCTTGAATTGGGGTTGCTAGATCATGACAGTTCTAATTTTAATTTTTTGAAGAACTTACATAATGTTTTTCATAGTTGCTGATCCATTCTACATTTTCATCAACAGTGTAGGAAGGTTCCAGTTTCTCCATATCCTCTCCAACACTTGTTATCTTTTGTCCTCTTCTTCTTTTTTGGTAATAACCATCCTAACAAGTGTGAGGTGATATCTCACTGTGGTTTTGATCTGTAATTTCCATGATGATATCTGATGTTGAGCATCCTTTCATTGTCGCGTCCCACACAACAAGTGTTGTGGGGAGGGAGAAGGGCGGCACAGGGCTAAGAAAACTCAGTAGCCAAGATTATAGTACACGCGGGGCGAAGGGGCTGCAGCCTCAAGGACTGGCCCCGAATCAGGCCAACACATAGTTTTTATTGGTAAAATATTTTTAATCTCAAGATCTGTGTGTTAGTAGCCTGCTGGTTGTCTTTCAGAAAGTTCCCATTGTGTTCCAACTTATCCTTTGCGTTTAACAGACATGCACATCTCCAAGGAATCCATTGAAGGGGAGGAACTGATATAATTCCATTGGGCCTCAGTTTGCGGAGGCACTCCCTTGTGAAATTCTGGGAAGAGCGTGAGGAAACAAACGGTTTGGCAGCTGTAAGGCAACATTTCATATGCCTGGCGACCATTTGTATGACTTCTTTGGAAAAAAAATTTCATTCAACTTGTTTGTCTATTTTGGGGTCATGTTTTTTGTTTATTTATTTGTTTTTGCGACTGGGTTTTAGGAGACTCATATGTTTTATTTTTAATTATTTTATGTTTTTCAATTACCCTTCACATTCAATATTATGTTAGTTTCAGGGGTATGGCATGGTAGTTAGACATCTACATAACTTACAAAGTGATTCCCCCTGATAAAACTGGCAGCCACCTGGCACTATACATAGTTATTGTAGTACTATTGAGTATATTCCCTATGCTCTACTTTACCATCCCAATGACTGTCACGTAACTGCCAATTTGTACTTCTTAATCCCTTCACCAATTTCACCTTCACGAGGCTTCTAACCTTCCTCCCCTCTGACAACAATTAGTTTGTACTCTGTGTCTATGAGTTTGTGTTTTGTTTGTTCTTTTATTTTATATTTTAGATTTCACATATAAGTGAAATCATATGGTATTTGTCTTTCTCTGTCTGATTTATTTCACTCATCATAACACCCTCTAGGTCTGTCCATGTTGTTGCAAATGGCAGGATTTCATTCTTTTGTATGGTCTAGTAATATTCCATTGTGTATATGCGCAAGTTCTTTATCTAATCATCTATCAATGAATACTTAGGTTGCTTCCATATCTTGGCTAGTGTATATTAAATGACCTTCTTTGTCTCTTGTTATGGACTTTATTTTAAAGTCCATTGTGTCTGATATAACTATTACTACCCCATCCTTTTTTTTTTCTTTTTTTTTAAAATTTCATTTACATGAAATACATTTTCCTATCCCTTTACTTTCAGTCTGTGTGTGCCTTTTGATCTGAAGTGGGTTGGCATATGCCTGGGTCTTGTTTTTTTTCTCCATTAAGTCAACCTATGTCTTTTGATTGAAGCATTTAATCCACTTACATTTCAAGTAATTTTTGATAGGTAGCTATTGCCATTCATTATTCATGTGTTTTTATTCATCTCCTTCCCCTTCTCCTCCTCCTCCCTGTAATATAGCTTATAATACTGGTTTGGTGGTGATGAACTCCTTTAAGCTTTCTCTTGTCTGGGAAGCTCTTTATGTGTCCTTCAATTCTAAATGATAGATTGGCTGAGTATAGTAATCTTGGTTGTAGGTCCCCTGTAGGTAATTAGTTGTCTTTCTCTTACTGCTTTTAGTGTTTTCTCTTTGTCTTTAACCTTTGTTGGTTTAGTTATGGTGTGTTTTGGTGTGGGCCTGTTTGGGTTCATCTTGTTTGGGACTCTCTGCAATTCTTGGGCTTGTATGTCTGTTTCCTTTCCCAGCTTAAAGAAATTTTTCATCATTATTTCTTCAAATAGGTTTTCAATCCTTTGCTCTCTCTCCTTCTGGTGCTCCTATGATGTGAATATTGTCACCCTTGATGTTGTTCCAGAGGTCCCTTAAACTATCCTCATTTTTTTTTAATTCATTTTTCATTTTGCTGTTCTGATTCAGTGTTATCTGCAACCTTTTCTTCCAAATTGCTGATTTGATTTTCTGCCTCATCTAATCTGCTATTGAATCCATCTAACATATTCTTCATTTCAGTTATTGTATTCTTCATTTCTGTGTGTTTGTTGTTGTTGTTGTTGTTGTTGTTGTTTTTAATGGATTTATCTCTCTTTGTGTAAGTTCTCACTGAGTTTATCTATTCTTCCCCTAAGTTAGTTAACCCGTGTTTTGAACTCTTTATCTGCATGATTGCTTTTTCTGGAGTTGTGTCCTGTTCTTTCATTTTGGATATGTTTCTTTGTTTTCTCATTTTGCCTGCCTCCCTGTGTTTGTTTCTATGTATTAGGTAGGGCTGCTATGTCTTCCAGTCTTGGCAGTGTAGCCTTATATAGTAGGTGTCGTTTGAGGCCAAGTGAAGCACACTCACTGGTCATCCGAGCTGCGTGCTTTGGGTATCCTTTGTGTGAGTTGTGTGTATCCAACTGTTGTAGTTGATCCTTGATTTTTTTTGTCACATCAATGGGTGAGATGGATCCTGAGACTGACTGGCTGTGAGAATTAACTGCAATTATAGTAAACAAGCTGTTGTGTGGGGGGGGGGGGGGGGAGGAGGGGGCTGACCCCATGGGGCAGGATTTACTTTAGCAGGCCTCCGCCAAGTCCAATCTTTCACTGGGTCTTTTGTGGATGTAATTTGGTGGTAATGTGTTGTGGTTTGAAGCTGGCTACCAGGTGTGTTCGTTCTGGGTCATCTTCGACGGGGCTCCAATGCAGGCCGAGGTCTTTTTCTTTTATAATGGTATGAAACTAGAGATCAACAACAAGTGGAAATGTGGAAAATTTGAGTTTCTGATTCTGTATCTAGAGCTATTATCACCATAAACATGTAGGGAAGATGTTGAAGAAAATTTGCCTTCATTAGTTGATGTGAGCTTTTGTCTGTTTGCATTTATCTGTTCCTGTATGTGAGGTGATTTTTGTTTTGCAATCAGGAGTTGAGTAAATTCCCCCTTTGGTCTCATTCTCCCGAGCAGGGGAGATATGAGATGATGTTGTTTTCTGGGTCTCATTCTCCCGAACAGGGGAGATATGAAATGAGGTTTTCTGTTTGGTCTCATTCTCTCTAGTAGGGGAGATATGAGATGCTGTTTGTTGTTCTGTCCATGTTGTGAAGTGATGGTTAGCTTAGGGTTAAAGAAATTCTTGATTAGGGGTACAGAGAATTCCCTCTTTGTTCTGTCTGTTTCGCCCACATCAGCAGATGAAGTGAAGAATTAGCTAAGTTATATCAGGACAATGTGAAATGCACGTTGCCAGGCTTTGGAAGACCTTAGGCTGATGGTCCCAAGCAAGAACAGTAGATGTTGCTTATCTGGATGAATTGGCCCTTTGGCCAGATGGGCAAAATTCATATCAGTAACTGCCGGACCCTCCTGGAACTGGCAATTCCCAGAGGGGGAGGCAGGAACAAGAAACTTGGCTCTAAGATACATCTGAGAAAATATATAAGACAAATCTCAGTTGGCAGTGTTAATTAATTGTTATTTCATCATTTGGTCATTTGTCATTGGTGATTTTTCATCATTCTAACATTTTGAAGACTTCCAGTAGTATTCAGTTTACAATACCAGGGGATGTCCTGACTTCCAGCCTCGATCCTGGTGAGGGCTGGCTGGTTCTCGGCCTCTCCAGTGTTGTTCCCCATGGTTAGCCTTCTTGAGACTTGTTAGCATCTAGAAAACTTGTATGCAGATTGCAGCTTACAATATCAGAAGACCTCGTGACTTCTAACAACAATAACAACAACAACAACATTCTTCAGATTGTTAACACCTTAAAAACTTATATGCAGCTTGCAGTTTTTAAGCTTATAACATCAAAAGACACCTTGCCTTCTAACAACAAAGACAACAGCAACAGCATTCTTGGTAACTAGTAAGAAGCGGTGTGGGAGACACCTGAGTTCTCTCAGCGACAGACCTGGCAAGGCTCTGATTTATGACTTTTAAATCATAAGTGCTGTTCTTCCCCAGTTTGGTGATCTTTTGACATCTACTATAATAGTTACTATCCTATAGAGCTTATTACTGCTTTTGGATACTCCTTACTAATGTTATTCGTGTATTTAGCCAAGTGATTTTTGGTCAATAGTAAACATATGTTAGGATCTCTTAAACTTATAAGTATGTGTATTCCTTTAACATGACATTAATATTAATGTATATAGTTTAGTCTTAACCACCTTTACTTTCATTAGCAAGTGTCATTAACACATTCTATGAAATGCATTAGAATGTGTCATTAGCACATTCTATTAATTGCCTTTGTCTTTTACAATTGCATATTACTAAATATGTTGATTAGATATTACTAAACAAATAATCAATTAGCCCTGTTCTAACCTGTGCCCCTTCTCTTTCTTTCCCCTGCTCATCCTTACAACATAGCTTCTCTTACTCCTTCCAACATTAATATAATACATACTGTGCATCTTCATTAGTGATAATACATCTCCATAGGTTTATGAGGTAAAATATCACAACTTCCTCTCCTCCTATGGTGTACTAATTTCTTCACATCAAAGTGTATGTCACTGAAGTACTTACCAAGACATATTCATTAAAACTGTATGTAATAAATGGTACCGTATTTAAACTATATATTTTACCATATTTATAAACTATCTCTTGTGCACAAACACATGGTATACACCTTTTTTTACATGAAGAGTTAATATTGTTCATATATGATAGTAATATATAAACGTGACCATAATTATCACAAAAAAGAAGAGTATAAGGCTTTGAATATGTAATGTATTGAATTTTATTTATTTTTGTACTTTTCAATCTGTAATCACTGATAGTAACGAACTTATATGATTATGTTTAAATAAAAACCAATTAAACTATGAAAACTATAAAATTTTTAAATTCTATATTTTGAAAAGACATATTTTCCTCCAAAATTTACTCTTATATTTCATTTACACTTTTTATTAAGATAGTGAAGCATGTTTAATGCATATATAGTGTCATTTTTTCCAAAGAAAATTGTTAAATTTGCTTTAACCACCACTAGAAATTTAAAATATTGGACATCAGTAACTTTTAAGATGTATTTTCTTTGCTTTACTCACATTTGATGGCAAAGCTAATTAATAGCTTCATGTAAATTTAATCACATAACTATATTTGGGCACAAGATAGAATTTCAAAGGGAAAGTATCATTATTGATAATTAAATGCTATACTGTAATACATTTATAGATTTGCCTGGAGAATCTTTCAGAAGAAGAATGTGTATTCTGCTGCTATTATGTGGAATTTTCTAAATGCATCTGTTAGGTTCATTTGATACGTAGTGTTCAAACTCAATGTTTCTGTGTTGATTTACTGTCTGGATGGTCTACCCATTTGAAAACGAGGTACTAAAATCCCCTACTATTACTGTATCATTGTCTATTACTGCTTTCTGCTCTCTTACCATCCATTTGATATTTTTAGATGCCTTTATATTTGGTGCATAAATATTTATAATTGTTATGTTCTCTTGATTGATTAACCTATTTTTATAATATAATGGCCTTGTTTGTTTCCTGTTAACACTTTTTAAAAACACTTTTATAAGAATTTATTTAAACTAAGCTGACAACATATGCTGGTGAGCAAGATCTCAAGTGCTCGGAAGAATAACAGTTTTAGTTTTCTATGCCTTTGAAATTAAGGAGGGAACATAATATCGGAGAAAGCAAGGTGGGGATTGGATTACTGGATAATTTCTTGTTCCCATTTTTTAATTAAATTCTGTTCTGTCTAATATAAATATTCTGTTCCTGCTGTCTTTTGGTTTCCATTTGCATGGAGTATTTTTTTTCACATACCTTCACTATGACCCTATGTGCATGAATCCTTAAGGATGAAGTGAATCTCTCATAAACAGCATGTAGTTGGGTCTTGGTTTTGTTTTTTTTTTTTGTAATTTATTTTTTTTTTACTTAAAAAAAAATTATTCAACCACTTTGTATCTTTTGGTTGGAGAACTCAGGCCCACAACCAGCTTAGGGGGCCTGGACTATCTATCGGCATGTACATCTGACACTGTAAGATCTTACCATGAGATTGCACATGGCAAGTAACAGGTGTCAGGCCAGCAGTGTACAGTTGCATAACTGGAGGTATTGTGCCCAAGAACATGCACAGCAGTGGGGCTTAGCTGTGGTGGTGTAGCCTGGCATTTTGCACTTGTACATCCTGAGAGGCCTGAGCTGGCTGTGGGGGTAGGTCCAGGGCACCAGCGGGGATTAGGAAGAGAGTAGGCAGGGACTCAGGTAGATGGCATAAATACAAATACCTGTGGGGTGAAAACCTGTGAAATCTGCAGGAATTCTTTAGTGGCTTATGCTAGCCTCAATGTATTCAGTTATGAAAGCTGTAGGTGTTATTGTCTGCAGAGAAGGTCACTGAGGAAGTATGGTTGCTCCTGTTGTGTAGCTATTATTGGTAGTTCCTGCTTTTCTTCTTCATTCCTAGCCATCTCTACATGTCTCAGCTTTTTGGTCTCTAAGAGGAATGAAACCATACAGGTCCTTCATGGAGTGCCTGAAAAGGATAAGGACGTTGGTCATTCACTCCACTATTTTTTTCCTAGTGAGGCAAAATCTTTCTACTTGGAGAATTCCATTTGGGCTCTGAGCAATGCTGGCTTGGGGGATGGGATGATACAAGCAAAATGAAGCTGTTCTTTCTACACTTTTTGTGCATTTATCCTCAAATTGTTTGTTCTCTTGGGTTAATAAAGTTTCTTAAGTGGACTACAGAGCTCTCCAAATCTGTTTATGTACATAGATAGCTGTATAATTGTTGAACTTTGTTGGCGGGACAGAAAGTAGGGTCTCCTGCTCTACTATCTTTGTGACAGTACTTCCCAGACATATTTAACAACATCATGTCTTTTAGAAGAGAAACATAAAATTCTTCCTAAACTCTCGTAGAAAATGAAATGGGTGTAGTTTAGATTACTTTATTATAGAGACATTGATATGATAACAAATGTCATGGATAAAGCTGAATAAAAATATATTTTATCATCCATCAATCTTTATCTTCTATGCTCAAGTATTCATGGAAAAGACAATTGATTATCAAATATTTTTGATGGGACAGGATGGTATCAGTTTTATGTCAATATTTTTCTAACAAATAAAGTTGACTGGAGGTGATGAAGGTTTTTGAGTACGCCAGCCCTCACTGATCACTTCTTTTGTGGAATATTGAGACTCTAAAAAATGTTGTATCCTATGCTTGATCCTCTAAATATCAGTAAAAATTCTTTGAAGACACAGCCAGTATCTTCCTATGTTATGTACCTCCCATACACTCAGTGCAGTATAAAAATCACTCAATATATTATGGGTTTCTAATTGATCATATGAAACTAGTATGTAGACAGTTTTAGAGAACTGCTTTATGAAATATTGCAAACTACTAAAAGGTTAGGCAATTCTTGGCAAAGAAATCCTGAAATCCTTACATAGTATACAATATATTGTAGAAATATATAAATAAAACTGGTTCTTTGGCTTAGCATGGATTCTAAGACACATTGATATCTCCTGTTTTTAATATTTTCCATTTTTAAATACAATAGCATTAGTTTCTATTGTAACATAGTGTGTTTTTGTGAAGAATATTAAAGCTAATTCAATCAGAAAGAACAAAAAAATCTCCCATTCAAATAATAATTATCTGGTTATGACCACAAGATGTTAAATATTTTAATTATAAATGGTTACAATTAAAATGCATTTAACCATATATTTTTTTGGAAACTATATCAACTAGTGATTTATCAGTTTTACATATATATGTAAATGAATATATTTACACACATATATACACACATATATATGTACACACATATATATATGTATACACATATATATGTAAATGAATATATTTACACACATATATACACACATATATATACACACACATATATATGTATGTGTGTGTATATATATGTATATATATATATATATATACATATATATACACATATATATGTGATATGTGTGAAATTTTATATAACGGTTTATCCTAATTGATCAGAGATGATTTTGATTGCAAATAATAAAAGGATTAAAAGTGGCTAAAATAAATCATAATGTTAATCAACAATAAAATAGAGCAAATCATGTTGTAATTCAATGTGCTTCATCTTCATGCTCCAGCTTTCAAAGCATGGAGAACATGCTGTACAGAGTGCTGTACATGGACACTCTCCATGCATCTCTCTCTCTCTCTCTCTCTCTCTCTCTCTCTCTCTCTCTCTCTCTGTTTTTCAGAGACAGTAGTATGTTTTTCATAGTTGTTTCTCCCTCTAATGACCCCTGTAATTTTCATTGTAAGAAATTAGGTCAAGTATAAATGAATGGAAGTTGAAGCCAGTAGATATGGACACAGAAAACACTGAGAAATGTCTGCACAGGAAAATCAATCAAACTGTACTTTTCTATACCAGGATGAAAAATTCATAACTGAATGACAATTGCCATTATGAGGAAGTTGTAAAGAAAATTACAAAATTCTTGAAACTGAATTAAAATGAAAATAAATATTAAAATTTGTGGTACTAAAAGAATAATAGAGAATTGTGGGTACTTAAAAATTGTGTTCAAATATACATAATATAAAACTGCCATGTTGAATATATTCAGTAGTGTTAAGTGTATTACAATTCTTGTACACCAATCTCCAGAAATCTTTTCATCTTCAAAAACTGAATAAATCTCTTTTTCTCCCATTCAAATAAGCATTCTACTTTCTATCTCTATGAATTTGATTACTCTATGCATCTCTACTAAGTGGAATCAGACAGTATTTATCTTTTTCTGACTGACTTATTAAACATTATGAATCTATGTTCATAGAGATCATAGTTAATAGACAGATGAAAGAAGAATAGAAATTATTTGTAATATATGAAACTAGCAATGGATTTATCTGGAATATAGGATTCAGTCCTGAAAATCTAAAAGAGAGGAGAACTCAATAGAAATATGGCCAAACAGATAATAAATAGAGAAGAGAAACAAATAGTTAGCAAATGCATGAAAATATCCTCAATCTGGCAGAGATTCTATAGAAAGACAAAGAAATACCACCTTATTCCTATCAAAATAGCAAAAATTAAAAGTTAAATAATGCCAACTGTTGGCAAGTTTATGGGGCAAGAACAAACCTCATGCTTTGGTAAGTGATTCAACTAGTACAGTCATAACTTACTACTTATTATTAAACTTTACTATGCATGTAACCTCTAATACAGCAAGTACACTATTATTATGCAAGGTTTAATAGGGTATATGTTTATGAATATTCATCCAACATTGCTTTTGGTAGCAGTGAACTAGAAGAATCTTAATTTTTTTATCAATAAGATAATGGATAGACTAAATATGATAGATAAATAATATGGAATGCTATTCAACATTTGGAAGCAATAATGTGGATATTTATGCAGTTAAATGATTAAATCTAAAAACCATAGATATAACAAATGTAATAAAGGAACATGTAAAGTATAGCATAATCAGTAAATTAGAGAACCTGCATATGCAAAATAATATCATATATATTACTTGAAGACATACATCTATTAATACAAAGATACATTAAGTGGATATTGAGGTAGGAGAAAAGGGAATGAGATAGAGAGAAAAAAAAATTGTATAATTTAATTATATTAAACAAGACAGAGATCCACCCAGGAAGAATATTGTTCTTTCAATTGAGGAGGATAATTATCCACATTATGGAATTTTACAAATTCCTCCAAAATGACAATTTACTTGTGTAAAAATTAAATGTCTAAGGTAATATGTTCTCTGAAAGGTCATTCAAACAGTCTACTACTCAGTGGACACATACCATCTGAACCATGATTCTATATATTTCTAAAGAACTTCCCCAAATTTAACACTTTTTTCTTTTTAAATATCCCCAGCACACATATTCTGTAGATTTCAAAATTTTACTTATCTTCCAAGAATGAGCTCACGTTCTATTTATTCAAACAATGTATTTTGATGCTTCCAAACTTATATCATGATTTTAAATATTTCTAACCATGTGAAATTTGGTGATCTAAACTTAACCAATGATGTGAAATACTTATATGCTGAAAACTATAAGACATTTTTTAAAGAATTTGAAAAAGACACAAAGAAATGGAAAGACATCCCATGCTCATGGATTGGAAGAATCAACATAGTTAAAATGGCCATATTACCCAAAGCAATATACAGATTTAATGCAATCCCCATCAAAATCCCAATGGCATTTTTTAAAGAAATAGAACAAAAAATCAACAGATCTGTTTGGAATCACAAAAGACCCCGAATAGCCAAAGCAATCTTAAGAAAAAAGAACAATGCTGGAGATATAACACTCCCTGATTTTAGTTTGTACTACAGGGCTACAATAATCAAAACAGCATGGTATTAGCAGAAAAACAGACACATAGACCAACGGAATAGAATTGAGAACCCAGAAATAAAACCACATAAATATGGACAGAAAATTTTTGACAAAGAAGCAAAAAACATACAATGGAGAAAAGACAGCCTCTTCAATAAATGGGAGAATTGGATAGCCACGTGCAAAAGAATGAAACTGGACTGCTATCTGTCACCATGTACCGAAATTAATTCAAAATGGATCAAAGACTTAAATTAAGCATAAGACCTGACACAATAAACTGCATAGAAGAAAACAAAGGTACTAAATTTATGGACCTTGGGTTCAAAGAGCATTTTATGAATTTGACTCCAAAGGCAATGGAAGTAAAAGCTAAAATAAACGAAAGGGGCTATATGAAACTTAAAATCTTCTGCACAGCAAAAGAAACCATTGACAAAATAAAGAGGCAACCAACTGAATGGGAGGAGATTTTTGCAAACAATGCCTCCGATAAGGGGCTAATATCTAAATTATACAAGAAACTCATGCAACTCAACAACAACAAAACAACCCACAACCCAATCGAAAAATGGGCAGAGGACCTGAAGAGACATTTCTCCAAAGAGGCCATACAAATGGCAAATAGACATATGAAAAAATTCTCAACATCACTAATCATCAAAGAAATGCAAATAAAAACCACAATGAAATATCACCTCACCCAAGTCAGAATGGTAATCATCAATAAGACAAATAGTAACAAGTGTTGGAGAGGCTGTGGAGAAAAAGGAGCCCTCATACACTGTTGGTGGGAATGCAGACTGGTGCAGCCATTATGGAAGGCAGTGTGGAGGTTCCTCAAAAAATTAAGAATAGAATTACCATATGACCCAGGAATTCCTCTCCTGGGTATCTACCCAAAAAATCTGAAAACATTTATCCATAAAGACACGTGTGCTCCAATGTTCATTGCAGCTTTGTTTACAGTGGCCAAGACATGGAAACAACCAAAATGTCCTTCGATAGATGAATGGATAAAGAAGTTGTGGTATATATACACAATGGAATACTATTTGGAGGTAAGAAAAGATGATATAGGCGCATTTATGACAACATGGATGGATCTTGAGAGTATAATGCTAAGTGAAATAAGTCAGACAGAAAAAGCAGAGAGCCATGTGACTTCACTGATATGTGGTATATAAACCAAAAACAACAAAAGAACAAGACAAGAATAGAGAAACAATTGAGAAATAAAAACTCATAGACACAGACAATAGTTTAGTGGTTACCAGAGGGTAAGGGGGGTGGAGGGTGGGAGATGAGGGTAAGGGGGATCAAATATATGGTGATGGAAGGAGAACTGACTCTGGGTGGTGAATACACAATAGGATTTATAGATGATGTAATACAGAATAGTACACCAGAAAATTATGTAATTTTACTAATTGTCACCCCAATAAATTTTTAAAAAATTGGCCATCTTTTCCTTATGAGGCATAATAATGTAGAAACAATTTTTTTGGAAGAAATGACACCAAGATTTTACTTTTACATCTGTCACTAATAAAAATACTAGTAACTGAATTTCCAAATAGAAAAAGTTGATATGTAGGAGGAAAAAAATAAATGTTTAGTTTCAACAGTTTAACTCCCAAATTCTAGGTTTAGTATCTATAAACAAAATTAAGACTGTATTAAATTATATATATGTGTGTATATATATATATACACATATATACAATTTCAACTTTGTCGCTAAAGATGAGGAATGTTTGAAGCAAATAAATGATCTAGTAATCATTTCAGCTAAGCAAATCTCTTCTCATAAGTCTATTACTAATCTTAACAAAATTTGGAAATAAACATTTTTCTTTTTTGCTATACCATCAAAATAAAAAAGGTATTTTATACAGAAACAAAATTAGACTTCCACATTAACTTTCAAAAGCTTATTTTCACATGCAATGTATTTTTTACAATAAAGCCCCATATTTTCATGTTTCTTTCAAGCTATTGTGATTGTTACTCACATACAAAAAATGCTAGTTATTATCATGTGTTGCAGAAGTAGTCATAGGAAAAATAAACAGCTTATGAAACAAAAGAATGAAAACATAACAGCAAGTTAGAAATAAAGCAAAATTTATTCTCTGGGTACTTGGGATCCATCCTAAATCCCAGAAATTTAAATTATTGAAATGTAGATTTGAAGAGAGAGAGAAGAGAGAGAGAGAGAGAGAGAGAGAGAGAGAGAGAGAGAGAGAGAGAGAGAGGAGAGAGAGAGAGAGAGAGAGAGAGAGAGAGAGAGAGAGAGAGAGAGAGAAAGAGAGAAATGTCTAACAATTTTGGAAAATATGTAACTGACTTCCATAAAAATTAATGAGCTTCCCAAGAGAAGGAGCAGTAACTTGTCAGAGGCATAGAAGAGATTTATTTATTAAATAAAGACCTAAGTGTCCTCCAAACCATCTTCTAACCATATGTTATATATGTTCTAACTCTTTGTTGCCATAACTCTTATTTAGCTATTTTTCAAAGTAATTGAAACCTTCTGTTTTTAGAAGACCTACATCATTTAAAAAAAAATGAAAAGCTAAAAACAGTGATAGATTTTTGTAAGTTACATTTTCAAACAATAGTATATTTATGTGTTCTTTTTTCTTTAAAGTTCAAAAATTTAAAGTAAATTTTGAAAGTTTAAAATAGCCATATTACTGGTATTGCATATCATTTTATTTCCAACATTTTGTCATTTCTAGTGATTTTTAATTACCTTTCATTTGTTTCAGTTCCTGATACTGTCAAAGAAAAATTGCATCAAACAACTTAAGCAGGCAAGGAAGACTTTATAAAAGACTTGCATTAGGGGAGAAAATTAAACTCACTTCCACTGAAGTAAGAGATAAAAGAGAGATTATGCAATAGAAAAGCACTGGAAGATTTTAAGCAGGAGACTGGTCAGTGTGATTAGGCCATCTGTGACTACTCATTGATGCATAGCAAAGTTAGGCTCCACCCACCCATCCACTCACAGAGATTAGGAGATATGATCTCTGTATTTTTTGATGATTACATTTTAGAGACGGCTACCAGATCCTTGAGGTCATTCATGGGATTTCAAACTGGCAGGAAGCTAGGAGATTTAAATACAAAAGAGGCAGAGAAAGAGTTTCCATTTATAAGTTTTCTGAAGCAAATGTTCTAAAAAAGACCTAAGGGAGATTCAGGAGTTTATTGTCCGGGAAGAAACCTGTCTAAATTTAGACAATCTGAGGGGAGTATTAAGGCCTTCTTGGTCAGTCCTTTATGTGTAACCACTCCAAGGAGGGCTTTTGACTTGAAAGTAAGCACTTTGCACTGGAGATTGCAACTAGATCCTTTTCTCTCGTCTTGCCCGCCCCGCCTGGCCCCTCCATTCCCCTCTCACTTCCTGACTGAGAAAGAGATCACAAAGATAATCTACTACCGATTTACAGGAAATTAAATTTTAAAATAGAAGTTAAAACAAGAATAAAAAGATAATATCGGTAAAGGGTTTCCAAGTTAATAAGCTTTCCACATAATTTATTTGCTCAGTAATTTTTAAGTTTTAGTCAATTACCCTGTAGAATTGCAGTTACTGCAAGCTTTTCTGTGTTTTTATTCCCCTATTACCTACTGAAAGGAATCTATTATTTGTATTAGAAGAAGAAAACAAAAAGAAAACATTGATTTACTTTTGTTATATTTAAGTAACTTGGAATTAATACCATATACAGATAATTTGTAAGTAAGAATGTTCTGATTTACATTCCTTTTCTCAAAGTATGCAGGTCATGGGCTAGTCCTTTATTTTGGTACCTCAATGAATTGAGTCAATTCCTCACATGCAGTGGGCACTGCATAGGAACTGAATAAATTCACAAATAAATGCATAATTATGTGGGTGTTTGGTCCAATGTTAGATATAGGGAGATTAACATTAACTCTCATAATATCAATTAAAAACCTTGTTATATTTTATGAAAACTTAAGTTATTGATTTAACAATATATAAAGGATTAGTGAATCCTTTTTTGTGCTAGTTTAAAAAGCTGATTTTTGCTAACATGGACTTGACTTTTAATAGCGTGGGAGTCAATATTATGGGGGAAAATAAGTGATCATTATGTTAGCATATTCTCTTATTTCTAAATCACTGCTTTGTTTTCTTTGTTATTATTTTGAAATATCACTCAAATTCCTCTTCAAATTAATAGGTGGCATTTGTAGTAGAAAATCCTTTGGCAGCCTCTGAAAGAGCTCTGTTTTCTTTCAGTAGCAATTTTGAAAAGATTAATTATTATTTCTTAATGCAAATAGTCACCCACTCTTTCTCAACACACTTTGATAAACATATAGTTGGTGGTGGTAATGTGGTTGGAAGTGTACAGCAGACATGTTTATTTTTTACGTAATATCTGATAAGTTATCAAATGTAGCAGTCAATGAGATGTCTATGCTATGCCTGTGCCCCTATTGCATTTTGGAAGTGCTTAACATGTTTTGTGGCCCAAATTCACAGCTGAATTGGAATTTTGTCTCAGGGTGAATCATAGCTTGTCTCATTCATGTATGCTTTAGATGATTATTAGATCAAACTTTGCATTTTAGACTTGAGCGTTGATGCTGGAATGAATTAAGATCTCGGGATTTTAGAATGTAATTCATGTATTCTGCATATGAGAAGGACATGAATTTGGGGGACCCAGAGTCAAAACGTTAGGGACTGAACGTTTACATTCTCCCTAATTCATGATAAAGCCTGCCTCCCCATGCCTGCTGATATGATAATACTAGGAGGTAAGGCTTTTAAGAGGTAATTAGGATTAGATGAGGTAATGAGGTTTGAGCTCTCATTAATGAGATTAGTGCCCCAGTAAGAATCACTAGAGAGCCCGCTTACCCTCTCCATTCTCTGCCATGTGAGGACACAATGAGAACTTGGCAGTCTGCAACCCAGAAGAGAGCTCTCAGCAGATTCTGACCAGCTGACGCCCTGGTCTTGGACCACCAGCCTCCATAACAATGAGAAATAAATTTCTGTTTTGTGGTTTCTTATGAATTTTGGGATTTTTTTCCATTTCTGGGGAAAAAAATGAGTAGACCCATAGATATTTAAAAAAATAAACTTAAAATTGTCAGTATTTGACTCAGAAAATGAGTAATTAAATTCAGTAAGTTAGGAAGGGGATCCAAACTGAAAAACAAACAAATGAACCTAGTTGTACTACAAATGAATATTGCAACCTAAAGAGAGAATGAGAGAGTACAGAAAAGAACTATCCTAAGTAACTTTGAAAAGCAGTAATTTGGCTATGTTCTATAACAATAAAAGTAAGAACTATAATCAACTACATTGCTCCAGACAGTAGTTTGTTTTGCACAAGGGTTAGGAATTCCACATCTATTTTATGTACATTCTAAATTAAGCAAACAAATATTTTGTGAATAATGAGAACCAGGTTTCTCACTATTAGATAAAGAAGACAAAAATAAGGATAAAGAAGGAAAATATCAACCCTGTGGTATTTAATTGGATTTGGAAGTGTTAGTATGAACTCAGGCAATAGGTAAAAAATCTATATGCACTCCTATGTTTATTGCAGCACTTTACACACTAACCAAGATTTGGAAACACCCTAAATGCCCATCGGTAGATGACTGGATTAAGAAGCTGTGATACATTTATACAATGGAGTATTACACAGCCATAAAGAAGAAAGAAATCTTATCATTTGCAACAACATGGATGGATCTAGAGAACATTATGTTAAGTGAAATAAGTCAGAAAGAGAAAGACAAGTACCATATGATCTCACTTATATGCGGAATCTAAAGAAAAGAATAAGTGAATGAACTAATCAGAAACAGTGTGTGGGACAAAAAGAAAAAACCGAGAGTTATTAGATGGGTGGGGGGGGTGGATAAGGGGAAAGGTGAAGGAATTAGGAAGCAGCTGGTAACCACAAGATGGCCTCAGGGTTTTTTGAAAATTAATTTGGGGAACGTATTCAATAATGTTGTAAAGATTTTGTTGGGTATCCGATGGACATGTGTCCTATTTGGAAAAAAAATAAAAAAAATAAAAAGAAATAAAAAGAAATATGTAGGTAGATAGATAGATGATAGATAGATAAATAGATGATAGATAGATAAATGGTAGAAATACCAATATGTCTGTTGTGTATATATAGTTGGCCCTTTATATGTATGGATTCTGAATCCATGGAATCAACCAACTAGGAACCAAAAGTAATTTTTAAAAATGTTTGTTTTTGCTGACATGTACTACGTAGTTAGGCTTACGATAGTTGTATCTGTACTGAACAAGTACGGACACTTTTTCTTGTCGTCACTCCCTAAACAATATAGTATAACAACTATTTACATACCATTTGCATTGTATGTATGTATTATAAGTAAACTAGAGATGTTTTATAGTATACTAGAGGATGTGCATAGGTTATATGCAGATGCTATTTTATATAAAGGACTTGAGTATCCTCAGGTTTTGGTATCCACAGGGGGGTCCTGGAAACAATACCTTACAGTTTCCAATTATATATCTATCAATATAAATATAGATATGGATATAGGTATAGATATAGAAATACCTTACCTCTGTCATATGAGAGTACCTATATGCAGTGAATCCCCAATCACAGTGAGTATGCCTAAGACCCAGATATTAATTTATGAACTTCATTCTCCAGAAGAAATGTAGGCTCCTTAGATAAAAGGATAATTCCAGAGCTAGGGCAGAAATCCTTAGTAATTTCTAAGGCAAACCTACTTATAACATGAGACATAGCATTTACCTTAAAAGTTTATGTAGTGAAGGTGAACATAATCCTTAATCAGTTGTTTGAAGAACAGAATCTGTGTTTTTTGTTTGCCATACAGTATGCGACATTGGCAAGTTATTTGATCATTTGAGTCCCAGTTTTCTGTTTCTAAAATGAGAGCAGTGTTATGAAGTAATAATGTCATCAGATTTGGAAATATAATCAACTTACTATACACTTTTGCATATTTCTTATAAGTTGTTGTAAACATATACTTTTTTCTGAGTTTTTGTGACTGCAAATGAGGATGAGTACTATGGACCATAGGTAGATTTTTGTTTTTTAGACTCAAGAAGGGTAAGTGCGAGAATGTATTTTTTTTTTTAATATAAGGAGCTTTATACAAACATACATTTATGGCAGTGTTTGCTTTTAAGAATAAGCTCTCTGTATTTTTAAACTATTTTGTACTTGTATTTTTTCTTAACTCCAATACTGAAAATAGTTCCCAGAGCTTCCCTCAAGTAATCACTGACTTTTATTATACGCATTAATTTATACGTAATATACATATGGATTTATGCATTTCAAAGTGTAGAAATAATGTAATACCTCATACGATGCACACACTTTGCAGCTTTAGTGAATTGGTGACACTTTGAAAATCATTGTTAATAGTTTATAGTTTTTTTGTTGTTATTCAGAAAATTGTTGTGCTCTGGTTCATAGGAACAAGGCTCTGTGGACAGCAGTTGCCCCTTATCCATGGTTTCACTTTCCAAGTTTTCAGTTACCTATAGTGTGAGCTACCTGTGGTCAGCTGTAGTTCAGAAATATTTAATGGACAATTCCAGAAATAAACAATTCATAAGTTATCAGTTTCACGCTGTTCTTGAGTAGTATGATAAAATCTTGTACCATCCCACTCTACCCCATCCAGAACGGGAATCATCCTTTTGTCCAGTGTATCCATGTTATATACAATACATACCCATTAGTCACTTAGCAGCCATCTTGCTTATCAGATCAACTGTCATGGTATCACAATACTTGTGTTCAAGTAACTTGTATTTTACTTAATAATGACACATTTACATATATTTTTTACTACAGTATGATGTTATAAGTGTTCTGTTTTATTATTCATTATTGTTGTTCATCTCTTACTGTACCTAATTTATAAATTAAACTTTATCATATGTGTGTATGCATAGGAAAAAGCAGCATATATACAGAAGCAATAGAGCACGATGACTTTACTTAATAGGTTCCATTATTCACTGTTGTATGTAAGGCTTCTTATGCCATTACCCTATTTTTAATTGTTAAATGCACTCAATTCTTGAAACAGAGACTTTGTGGGTAGGAATTTCTAAACAGAAGTTAAATGAATATCTTGTAACTTACATTTAACATGCATAAGTATCCAATTATTAAGCTTACACATAAATGTCTCTTTTTTGGCAATTCTCAAGTGAAATAGAGTATGGGACTCATCTAAGCCACAAATCGCCTTAGTTTTAGAAGAAAATTATAATATTTATTAACATAATTCATTTTTATTGGCAAAATAATTGAACATAATGTCGATATATATGATGCTCTAGAGACAAAGCATAGCTTTTTGTTTGTTTGCTTTTTAGTTTGCATTTTTGTTTTTTTGTTTTTTGAGTGTAATTCTATGTAAGCTTTTGTCTGGGCTGGCCCATCTGGGGAAAAAAAACTATATGAATTATTCACCAATGTGTTTTTCAATATTCTTCTTATTCACATGAAGAACAAATTTTACTTCCTAAAACAATTAATAACTAGGTTTAATATGCTCTCCTAGCAGAGTTTAGATGCAGTTCTAACAAATAAGTTTACAACTTCTCTTTGAATAATCAAATGTTGCAGATAGAAAGCATGTCTCTGGAATGGAAGCAATAGTATTATTTAATGTAATGGAGATGATTTGCCAATTTGGTATTCTTCATTTCCCCCAACCTAGTAACATCTGTAAAGAAAATGAAATGGCAGCTGTCATGTATCAGTAATGCATGGATTCATCAAGTTATTAAATATGTCTTTAAATAAGCATAGCATTATTTGAGGTGATTGTTCCCTTAGTGTGTTCTTTGTGATTACTAATAAATAAATTGCTATTAAAGGATAGGGCCCAAGAGCATTAATAATCTATGCAAACTCACATATGCAAACTTTGAGTTTCCAGGATATCTGGATATAATTCTGATTGTTTGTTTTAAATAATCTAATTTTAATGCCTCCAGATTCACAAAATGAGCAAAATAACTTTCCCTGGGATTTCAGATAATATCATTGTCTAGCATCAAAGCCTTCACACTATTTCAGAAAGTTTGCCCATTCTGATGCTCCTGTGTTAGGTTCATTAGGAATATACATTTATAAGATTTGTTGATTGAAAATATATATGGTTCTAATTCATTGTGTATCATTTTTCAGAAAAAAAAAAGCAATGTGAACCTTAGTGCATAATACATAAAGAAATCATGAATTCTATTCTTATAGAAAATGACCAACTTTGCTTGTTGGACCATCCCTTCTGCTCACTCCTTGGACTTGAGCTAGACATGGCTAAAATGAGCTGCAAGGGAAATTAGAAAATGCAGTCTTCAGTTGAGGAATCATGACCCTCACAGAGAGGAAGAGAGAGAGTGGAGGAGAGACAGAGAGACAGAGAGACGGAGAGAAGTTCAGACACTGGGACATGGGACATTTCACTGCTATGGTGACAACTGCCATCACCCCTTTGAGTATACCCATTGCGCTGTCATTCCTATAAAAAGAATATGCAATTCCTTTCCAAGGGAGAAATTCAACAGTGTTATCTCTTAGACATCTGGCTGACAGTGAAGGAACTCTGGGTTGATGCAAAGGTTCTTCCATAATGTTTAGTCATGGGTCTGTATGGTCTGATGTCTTATTAACTGAAAGATAAATTATCATCCTGTCTTCACCCCACCTCACACCCCAGAACTATTACATAATGTGGACTTAAAAGGAAAAAAAGAGAAACACATTTAAATCTCATATTCAGACCATAAAGAATGAAACCCAAGTCAGTCATTTGTCCCTGTCTACCACAGGGAAAAGCTTGCAAAGTCTCCTAGCCCTGGTAATTGAATAAATTCCTCATTAGCATCCAAGTATATGACATCTCAATATTCAACTCTATTAAAGCAGTTCCTTTCCTCATAGTTTTCCATGGCCCCTAGACTTAATTTTGGGTTCTTCCCCCCCCCCCCTTGCTGTTATCGTTCACAGCCCAAACTGCATAGCTTTCAAAGGCAGCTTGCTGATGGGACAAGTTTGGGGATCTGATGATAATACTAGCTATTGAATTTATGTAGGTAAACACTTGTGTTTTCCCTGTAAAACAAAATTCTCTCAAAATTTTTGCAAGATTCAGGAATTGTCAGTAAATTCCATGTGAAAGTAATATAAGTAATATTTTCTTTTCTGTAATTGTTCATAAAGTTGTCAAATAATATGGAAGCTTTCAAGCATGTCCATATGTCCCTTTGGAGAAAGAGGAAATGTCGGTTATATTTTCATAAGGCTTTAAAAATGCTATCCAAGTTACTTGATTTTCATGAGGGAAATAAATATCTCTTTCCTTTGTGCATCTGTAGAAAATTAAAGAACTCTGACAAAATACAAATTTCAGGCAACTGGGATTGAAAAAGTCAGCAAAATAAGGAGTAAACTAATTAGTGACAAGAATTAGAAGGGTTGCTATTAGTATGATATACAACCTTTTTATGTTATAAGAGAATAAAAACCTGACAGAAAAGAGGCGAAAAATACACTAGGATTTCTACAACTCATAGAAAATGTACCACTCTGAAATTCTTAATAAACCAAACATACTTCTTACATTTTCCAAGATCATCAAAATTGTATTGTGCTATGATATGTGCTAAAGACTGATAAAAGGCAACATTGTTATATTTGATGGTATTCTCAATTTTTATTCCCATTCCTAAAATTGTATTCAGAGGCAATTAGGCTCATGCTTCTACATACACAGAGATTGTAAAATAGTACATAAGCATAACAATTTGAGAAATCTTGAGTTAGGTTCTGTAAAAAGTGAAGCAGAAAATACTATAGAATACATTTTTATTTAGTCTATTAAAATAAATCTCTCCAAGTTAAGCTTCAGCAGTAGAAAAATAACCTGCAATCTGGCACTCCAAGTAGATACAGGTAAACTCAATTTTGAAAAACATGTTAAAAACAGTAGAAAGAGTGATGTATTTCTCTAATGTTAGTATAACCCACTGATTAGAAGCTATTCAGAAGAAATGTTCAGAAAGAAGAGAACTATAAATTACCAATTAAATTTATCAGGAATTATAAGAAAAGGAAATGAAGGAAATAGGAATGTTACCTTTCGTGACAATGCCATATAAGTTGCATATATTTACTAACCTAAGAAAATTTTTATGATTGTATAATCTTTCTCTATATTTAAAGACTGAGTTCCATGTTTCATTATCTGATAGAAATTTTTCTTATAAATACTTCATAAAATACTGTTGATTTACTTTATACAGTATTCCTACATTTCTATGGTAAAATTTAAGCCATAAATGAATTTTGAAACACTTTAAGAAAAGTGCTAGAAAATATGTAAATAACACGTATGAAACATAAATTTGATAGAGGCTTTAAAATTCTTTTCTTTTCACTTTTGTGCAGTAGTAGACAAATTTTGTTCATGAAAAGTTTAAAATTATTGCAAGGAATATTGTCAATCTCATAGTATTTCAGCTATAACAGCAACAATACAGTCAACACCAACAGAAAATGTTCTTCCATGAAAATGTAACTGTCCATCCCTATTTCATGGGCAGAGAAAAAGGCATGTGTGGTATAGATCTCTCAAACTTTATTTCCTCATTTCATACTTAAGCATTCTCGAATAGGAGAATGGGACAAATAGCAAAGGCTGTCCTTTGTTACCACAACATAAATGGTTGTCACAGTGCAATGGTGGCATCTATTGGCATGTGGCATATATGACATGAAGTTGCTTGGATCATTTTCCCTGTCTTCTTTTTAGAGCATACCATGTCTAGATGCTGAGACAACATGGCTCAGATGAGCACTTTCAATTTGATATGAACAGGTTTAAAACCCACACATAAAACAATGTGTAGAACAAGAACATTTTTATTTGTGTTGTGGGTCATAAAAAGAAAAATAAAGTCAATATTTATCTCACAGCAATTTCATGTTTGTCATTGTGCTCCAAGCTTGCCAAATATATCATACTGAAGTTTAACAGTGAAAGATCAGGAAGTCTATAATAAATGATAAATAGACAGATAGATGATTGATAGATAGATAGATAGATAGATAGATAGATAGATAGATAGATAGATAGATAAAGATAGATATACATTAAGTTTGGAGCTACGCAATGGAATGTAAAAAGGAGATTATGGACCTAGGAACTCTATAAGCTAGTGATAAAGGCATCCACTAAATAGAGGATCACAAAAATATAGTATATAGCTACTCAGTATGACAATTAATTAAGAAAAAATAATAGTGGGAAGAAAAATAACTCAGAAAGGTAGTATTGGGGTACTATAGGCCAACGAGAGGATACGATGTTTATTCTATAAACAATATTTTAAACCAAAGTAACTTTCTACTATTCCTTTTATTTTGTGGCACAAATTGCTAATTTATTCATTAATTTTTTTCATGCTCCACATAGACATTTAATTCAACAAATTACTGGACTTTTCAGTTAGTGCACTACATTACAGCAGAGATGCCTTATTGTGGTTGCATTGGGATACTGGGAACCACATGGAATGGCTACAGTCTGGACACTGTACCTCTGTCATTACTATTGAACACCCCCAGGCTAAACCAACTCAGGACAGTGGCCTATTTTAAGAAGTCTTGGCCTAAGTGTAATCTGTTTCTTCTGAAGGATGCTTACTAGCTCTTCCTTTACCTCAATTATCCAGAATCTGAAGAGGGAGTTCCTTACTCTACGAACACAGGTACCCTGCTCTATGTGCTGCCGATACGTGTCTGTTGAGGCATATAAAAACAGATAATTTGTGTTACAAAAACTGTACATGGTTGTAAGCATATGTATTAATTATGTTTTTTTTGTTTGTTTGTTTTTGTTGTTGTTGTTTTTAATTTTCTGTATATTATGATGTTTGACATCTTGAAAAGAACACCTTTCAGTATTGGGAGAGACTGTTCTTCCCTGGGCTATCCAATTGGCCAATTCTTAGACATAGCAAAGGACTCAGGAAACAGATCTTTGATATGCAAACTAAGCAACTGAGAATCATACCTCCTCTTTTTAATCTGTGTATCCCAGTAGAAAATATTCTCGTGCCTTAATCATCCCAGGGCCAGGTAATAGGCAACTAGAGACCACTCCTATAGTGTAGAGTCTGGGGAAATTAACAACACCCCAATCTCACAGAAACCCTTATAAAGGTTCTGGCCTAAATCTATTGCTCTATCTTGTTTCTGCTTTCTGACCAAAACCTAGTGTACCTCCTGTGACCTGGAGCAGTAAGTTGTGCCTCTTGTTTCCAGGGGAACTGTGAGTAACATTGAACTTCTTTTAATGCATTGACCTCTCCATATCATTATTCCGTCACCTTTATAAATTAGCACCCAGTCACAAAACAGCATATTTCAAACAAAAGGGATTAGAAGAAATCAATTATTTGGCATATATATTGCATTAGATGAACTTAATGAAATTTCTCCTTGCAAAAAAAGAAAAAAAAAGAAAGAAAAAAAGTGATATTTCCAGAGAGCACTTTTTCTCACAGAAAGCTTTAAACTTTTATTGATAGATATAGAGAATAGATTTATGTTTTTTGTGTTTTTTTTACAAATACTGCAAATAATTTTACGAGTTTGGACACATTGAGATGTAGTGTCTGCATTATTCTTCTAGCTATCAACAATCATCAAATTCCACAGACAATTGCTGAATTTTCTTTCAGTCAGAGTAAATACTACCTACTTCAAGGCTGATGGAGCACAATGTGAAAAATAAAGTATTAAGCTATCATCTGATAGATGAAAATATTCCTATTTTATCATTGTTAAAGTTTCCTATGAAAGTAAGAGTATATAAAATTCAGAATGGTTATTAAGTAACTCAGAAGTTTTTGAAAATCTACATCAAATATATGGCAGGTCCTTGATAATACAGAGTGGATAATTGATAATACAATTTAAAATCTAGTTGATTTATTTCACCCAAGTACTTCAAGGCCAGGAGATCTTAATGTGTCCAAAGTTGCTTTCAGTTTTTGGAAACTATGTTACTTTCCATATGAAGTTAAGAGCACTGGGATACAGAGTCATACTAGAATATATTTGAAGCATTTTATGTGAATTATTTCACCTAACTGGTGAGCTATAGAAAAGTAGTTTGGAGAGTGTGATGGAAGCAAAGGCCAGATTGGGGTAGATTCAAGAAGAAAGGGAAAAAGCGAATAGGAAACAGACAACTTTTTGGAGGGACTTTCCTCTTAAAGTGGAACAAGGTAGAATTAAGAACACAGTGTTTATTTTTAGATAGTTACACAACTCAGTACAGACTTAGTAATGGTCTGTGTCCATATACAAAGAGTAAACTATAATATATAGACTTGGTCACATCAGGGGTGAATATCCTAAAACGGCTATTACCAAATGAACAATCAGTATACAATAAGCACTCTTCTAAGTACTTTATATATATTATCATTTACAATGCACACAAGAAACATGAAATAGAAACACCATTATGTTATTTTTATAGAAAAAAAACAAGCTATAGACACGTAAGGGACTTACCAAAGATTACAAAGGTACAACACTGGTGGCAAAAGTTCAGAGTACAGTTCTCGTTACCAAAAAAGTTACAGTTTCCTCTATGCAAACTTCTTTCTGCTTTGGGGATTGGAAGGAGAAAAACCCAGAGATCAAATTGGAACATATTCTATAGGACCTAGAATGGCTTGAAAGAGTTTGTAAAGAGGATGTGGAAGACCTGGAAGCTTATATGTGACAGGAGTACGGCTGTGGCTTAGAAAGTGACAGTGATACCTGAGAAGGATTTGCACATGTGACAGTGAAATGACCAGAATGTAGATTCTTGGAATAGTTCATGAAATAAAGGTCTAAGCTCTTATCCATTGTATTATCACATGCATAGAAAATAGAGAACAATTTACAGAAAATGAATCATCTACTCAGAGACATGATGGTATGAGGAGAGAGAAAAAGGTGTAACATTCCGTTCTAAATGATTAAATGGTGGTTTGGGGAATAAGTTATCAAGAGCCAAAACAGAGTTGTTTTGGGTAAACAGATGATGGGATTGCCTTAATTATAGTTTTATAATGGACAAAGAAATATTTTAATACATGAGAATAGAACATAGAAGGAGGATCCCAGTGGTAATTGCAGCTTTGACATCGTAGGCATAGAATTGATATACGTTAATTAATTCATTCAGGAATATTTCATGAGCTACTCTACTGTGAGCTATGAGTTAGGTGTTGCAAGTATAGAATTGAAATATAGACCTTGTTTGCTCTAGGAATTTTGCCTCAAAGAAGAGACTATAAACAGATAACTAAAATATATTGTGGTAATTGCTTCAATATCAAGGTAGATATTATGTCAGCATATGTGAGAGCCCCTAATCTAGATGTGGAAATGGGTGTCAGGAAAGGCTTTCAGAACAAATTAAATTTTCATGAGAGAAAATAAAAAATATGCTAAAAAATAGAAGTCCGGAAAACATCTGAAAATAGGGCAGGAGAGAAAAAGAAGGAACCGTTTCCTAGAAAGAGAATGAAATAATACATAAACTTTTTTGCTAAGCAATGTGAATTAGTGATTTATAAGGAAACATTTAACAAATCCTTAAATCCTAATGCTTTTAGATATGAAACTAGAAAAGTACATATGACTTGTAACTGAGTGGCTTTCAAGAAGAGAGAAGGCAAGCTCTCTGAACATGTTATGTTAGAGAGAAAGTACCTATTTAGGAAGCAGGGGCAGGAAACAAGGGCTAAAACCTTCAAAAAGGAAAAAAAAAAAAGAAAAAAAAACCCTAAGGCACAATAGTGACAGAAAAATGTATAGGTTTTTTAATGAAGGCAGAGAAATCCCTTCTACTGATCAGAACCTGAGAACGGACCAACATAAAGCCAATCCCCGGACCTTGAACACTGAACCAAAGTGGATACAAAGAACGGTTAGTGAACAGTAGGCATCAAACATTAGAAGGAATTTCAACTGTGTGCCATTCTTTTTGTCAGATGGCTCTTCAATTGCATAATTTTCCATCAGATTGGACAATGACTTCTGGCCCCTTCTCAATGGATAGAAATCACCTAGATATCTGTGGTGCAGATAATGCCAACTTCTCCCTTTCCCCCTTTCCATGTCCACAGCTTCCTCAAACAAATGCTGATTTATGCTGTCAAGAGTCTACTGATAGAAACTACCCTTGGAACAGCATACTCTTGAGTAGCTGGAGAGAAATGATTAGTTAATCCAGGAGGGACCTCATGCTTGCTTTCAAGAGTTAATTTGTTTATGCATGAGGGCTCTAAGGTAACCTAAGTGAACATAGCCTTCTTTAGGCAGATGTAATGCAAATGAACAGTCAATGAGCAATTAATACAGTAAGACACGTTTTCTTTTTCCTAGAAATTGGAAACAAATTCTGCTTCATTGGTTGAGTTTTGTTTTTTTAATACAGTTTTATTGAAAAATAATTGATAAGCAAAGAACTGTATACATATTTTTTTATTTTTTTATTTTTTTTTTTAATTTATTGGGTTGACAATTGTTAGTGAAATTACATAGATTTCATGTGTACAATTCTGTATTCCATCATCTATAAATCCCACTATGTGTTCACCACCCAAGTCAGTTCTCCTTCCATCACCATATATTTGATCCCCCTTACCCTCATCTCCCTCCCTCCACCCCCCTTACCCTCTGGTAACCACTAAACTATTGTTTGTGTCTATGAGTTTTTGTTTCTCATTTGTTTGTCTTGTTCTTTTGTTGTTTTTGGTTTGTATACATATTTAATGGTTTACTTTGATGTGTTTGATCCTATGTATACACCCACGATACCATCACTACAATCACAGTAATAGACATATCCAACAGCTCCCAGAGGTTTTTGTGTCCTTTTGGTTTTTGTTCTCTTGTCTTTTGTTTGCTTCTGGTAAGAGCACTTAATGGGAGATCTACTCTGAACAACTTTTGAAGTGCATAATACGATATTGTTAACTATGTGTACCATGCTGCGTAGCAGGTGTCTAGACTTAGGCATCTGGCATCACTGAAAATTGATAGCTTTAGAATAACAACTCCCCTATTTCCCTATCTGTCCCACTCTTGGCACCCACTGCTGTGTTCTCTGCTTCGGTGAGTTTGAATATGTTAGATACTTCATTTAAATGGAATCATGCAGTACTTGTCCTCCTGTGACTGACTAGATTATTTCACTTAGCATAATGTCCTCTTTGTCAATCCATGTTGCTGCAAATGACAGGTTTTCTTCTTTAAGGCTGAATAATATTCCATTGTATGCACATGCCACATTGTCATTATCCACTCATCTGTCCATGGATACTTGGGTAGTTTCCATATCTTGGCTATTAGGAACAGTGCTGCCGTGAACATGGGAGTACAGATATCTCTTAATTCTTTAGGATATACACCCAGAAGTGGGATTGCTGAATCCATTTAAGTTTTTGAGGAATCCATTACTGTTTTCTCCAGCTGCTGCACCATGTTAACATGCCCATCAACAGGAACCCTTGTACACTATTGACTGAAGTCTGTTTTGCAGAAAGGTGCTATATTGAACCTTGACTTTTCTTAACTCATTCAGTTTGTCAGCCAGTCCCCTCATTTCTCTCTGGCCATTTCTCACCACCTCCATCGCTTCATCTCCTGACCAAAGTACCAATGTCTTTTACCCTAATTTTCTCCCAATTGTCTCCAATCAGCTTTTCTTTCTTCCAGCTCTTTTTTACCCCTTTTATTTTCAAACAGGAGGCAGAGTAATCCTTTTAAATGAAAAAAAAAAATGTTTCAGGCCAATCTTCTATCCAAAATTTCCTAATGGCTGCTCATTTCATTCAGAATAAAAGTGAAAATTCTTATAATAACAGATAAGCCTTCCACAAGATCATAAACCCTGTCAACAACAAAAAGATAAAAGAATGAATGAGAGGAGTAGGATTCATGCCATGAATTAACTTGTTCTTTTAAGTCTTTAGTTTCAGTTGATCAGTTTTTATTTATTTTCATGCCAGCATAATCCAAGGGTAAAAAGTAGTCTGTAATTAGAAAAATCCTTCAAAACTATGAATAATACTCAAGAATATACATGCAAGAATACATTTAAAATATACTATATTTCTTATATTTATAAGACAATATAGAAAAGATCAGTAACATATTTAAAATATGAATATTTGATTATTATGTTCTTTTAATAAAAAAATAATATTATATAATTGAACACGCAAATACTAGTACATACATTTTCCCATATTAACTAATGCATTCCTTCAGGAAAAAAAATAATTCAAAATGTTATAGTAAAGGGGTATAGATGTGTAACATTTCTTAATAAATTGAAATAAATATTAATATTATAATGTAGTTATTTCCCATCCTACTGCAAGCATTGATATGGCTTTTGGTAAAAATGGAAAAGAAATATTGTTGATAGAGACAATTTGTTTATCTGGGAATGTCCAAAAACTTTGTATACAGATATCCCTGATTGTTTCTCATTGACTTTAATACTTCTTGCATATTTCTCAATATTAAGTTAAAGACACAGGAATTCTCCCACAAGTTAACCAAGCTTGTCTTTTTTTTTCCCTTTTGATGAACAATTCATATGTTTTGAGAGAGCATATGAGAGATACAATATTATGAGAATTTCACTTTTATAAGACAAATGGTCTGTGAAAAAAAATTTGTCATAACTTTAAATTATGGATCTCACCTGACATATGGAAGTATTTGTGATTTAGCATATGTGTGTATGGTTAAGCACAGGTCATAATTGTGGGGTTTTTTCATAGAATGTTTTATAATATCAAATTGCATATTTTGTGGTTTTCAAAAGTAATGCTATTAAGATAAACACTTAATAGACAAAAATGTAGTATTTGATTAGAGGTCATGTCAGTTAATCCACATGCTACATTAGAACTCCATGTGACTTTTTTTCCTAGGGAGGGGTAGAATAAAGATACTAATTTACAAAACTTTAACTTGCCTGATTTGTAAAGGTTTTATGAGGTATTATCTTGAATATATGTTACTTATCAGAAAATTGCAAAAACAAAAAGAAAAATATAGAATTCCCTTCTCTACGCAAAAAAGAAAAATAAACTAGATATATTTATTTTTATACCTAAGGCATTTTATGGTATTATAAGAGCTGAGGCATTTTAACATATAAGGAGATGAGTGTTAAATATGTCAGATAAAGATTTCTACATTTTAAAAAATTTGGGTGTGCAACACCATGAAAACTTAAAAAAAATATAAAAGATGATAAATACTATGATATCTATTATCTAAACACTATAGGTTGACTTCACTAACATTTTACTTTGGCTTGGTTAAGTTGTATAATTATTCTGAGTCTAATCATTTTTCCTTTGGTAAATTATAGATAACTCTGATCTTTGTGTTGGTCAGAAATATATTAATAACAAGCGACAGACCCCAATCCAAAATATCTCAAAGGAAGACACTGATTTTTCTAAGTGGCAATACAGCAGAGAAGCTGATTTCATGCATAGCTGAATTCATAAGTTCAAGTGTCACCTGCCCTCCCGTTCTTTCTTTTTTATTGATCCATGCTATTTTTATTCTTAAGGAGACTTTCTCCATGCAGCCGCAAATTTTGACTCTGGGCATTCCAAGCTTACTTTATTTATCTTTAAAAGTAACTAGTGATCCATATTGAAATATGTATGCTTATATGTAATCTTTTTCTATATAAAAACATTTGCAACATCATTAAAATACAGCACATTATTTAAGTTTGGTAGCTGTTCTTTTTCCCCCTAATTACAGAACCCATGAGAGATCAAGGCTGAGACAATTATTTTCAATCACACAGCAGTATCCCACAGAGCATTCAACTATTGGTTTTTGAACCTGATATAGTAATAGATACAGATTTTATTCACAGTTTCCGGGAATACTGTACTCTCTTTTGTCAGTACCCATTCACTGCTCTGGTGACAGAAGTTATGCCTGTAATTATGTGTGCAAACACTTTGTAGCATTTCCCTATGAATTGGCTTATGCAACATCATTTTTAACTAAATGATAGTATTTATATAGCAATATATTTATTAATTATTGCAATATACCATCTGAGACTTTCAGAATTTTGATTATCTTGTATTTTTATTGCAAATAGCATTCTAATTATAAATAAAAACCAGCTTTACTACTTTAATACCATGTTTGCAAGTATCAAATTATGTAGTTGACACAAAATTCAATATATTCTGCTATATCTGTGGGCTAATAAATTTAAATTTACCATGCAAAATAATACTTTTAAATCTTAAAGTTTCTGTACAGGTAGTACATTTTCTTTTTGGCTGTTCTGAAGAAAAACAAAACAATTTATGAACACTATAACTGTGAAATTTATATAACTTAAGAAGGACTCAGTTCTTTGTTTTTAAAGTTTATAATGGAGAAATAGAGAAAGTATTCATAAGCTGGAGTTTAGGATCTATAAGGATTTATTGTCCATGCTTATTACAGTTGTGAAAATTTTCTACCATATACATACACACACACATACAGTGTCAATATAGAGAATGTACGTCCTATATTTCTGCATGAAATGACCAAAGGACTTGAACAAATGTCTAATTTTAAAAATATACCATGAAAACTAGGAGAAATATTTGTGTTGCCTGCAACATTGTTACTGTTTTATACATTAATTCCAAATGAGAAGTAATTGAGAAAAATCACAATAAAAAACTATGAAATTTAAAGAAAAATGTAATATCAAAATTCAGTTAAAACCCTCATGAATCTCACATACCTTTCTCCCCTTTGATCCTATTCCTGTCACCACACTTCAGACTTAACACTATCCTGAATTTGGTGTATTTTTAATTATTCTTCATTACGTATTTATATATCATATATATTTAGTGAGCCCAAAAGGATATTGATTAAGATGTGTATCTATTTGGAGATATATATGTACACATACATACACATATATCTCCTAATCAAAGCATATCCTATATTTCTATTGTTTTTTTTCATTTATTTCGACATGTTGATTTTAAAATCTTATGGAAATACAAATGTCTTAGGACTGCTAAGCCCATCTTGAAAAGTGAGAACAAAGTGGAGGATTTAAATTACTTCTTTCAAGGTTTACAACAAAGCTGTATTTATGAAAACAGTATAGTATTGGCTTAAGGATTTTTGAAAAGGCAACACAATAGAACATCTAAAAATATATCCACTTATAAACTTGGTTTAATTTTATTCAATTTTTAGCATGCCACAGATACACATCAAGGGGAAGGTGGAAATATTTTCAGAAAATGGTGATGGAAAAACTGTTTAAGCCCGTGAAATAGTAAACCTACAACCATACTTCACACCATACAACAAAACTATTTTGAGATAGATCGGGTCCTATACCTGAAAACTAAACCTGTGAAACCACTAGAAAAAAACTTAGAATAACTTTTTTATATAACATTGGATCAGGCAATGGTTTCTGTAACAAGTCCCCAAAACTATGAATCACAGTTTTAAAAATTAATAAAATAGCCTTCATTAAAATAAAAACTAATAATGATGGAGGTATCACACTCCCTGACCTCAGCTTGTATTACAGAACAACAGTAATCAAAACAGCATGTTTAGCATTTCAGGCAGGAAACAGGAGTCTATCCCAAAAGACGCTAAATTTATTTTAACTATAATTGAATTGAGGTTTTCCAGATATATTTCAGGTTATTTCTGAAATTCTAGAATTTCATAGCATCTTTTCACTGTGTGACATTTGCCATTGCTGCAACAAAACAAAACAAAACAAAACAAACAAAAAAAACAGTTTTCAAGAAATTGCTCACTGGAGTTTCTCTGGAGAAGTATATTCTGCCATATTGGTGATTACTTACAATAGGGTTCTGAATTATATTTGTGACAGTAAGCTGTCTGTATATTCATGACATCGATTTATCAATCAATTAATTTATTTGTTTAAACTTTTGCTCAACTTATGATCAACGTTTTGCTAAGCACTGTGTCTCTGGTGATACTAAGATAATGAAATGACTTCAGTCTTCAAGATATCAAAGCCATAAACATTGAATTATAAGATGGCTGAAAATGCAAAGTTGAGATCAAAAACTTACTTTTGTTGTTTGCTCTTTATAGTAACGCAGAAACATAAAGGGGGAAGGAAATACTTAATAATGAAATATAAATGATAAAAATATACTGAGGGCACCTGGTAGAGCTAAATATCTAGGGTCAGAAGTAATTTTTTTTCTGAGTAACAAGGGAGAGAGTGGACGAAAGAAGTTTCCTAAGTTTCAGTTAATAAAGATATGTAGAGCATTCTTTTGTGGACAATAATGTGCCTTCTTTTTCTAGAAGCCATTTTAAAATCACCTGGTCTTGAGCAAAAGTCAGAATTCTCTTATTAGCATGTGTAAGAGACAGTAGATTTGTTATGCGAATGTGGTCAACATTTATTATAAATAAGCAATCATGAAAGGGCCATTGAGGTTTACCTATAGGTCTATTTATAGACATCAATCGTAATTTCATATTTTATTGATTTTTATTGTTCTAGTTTTTAGCACATTTTCCATAAAGAAGAATGTTAATGAGTAATTTTAAATTAACATGACAAACATGCTGACCTTTTTCTGACCCAACATTTACATTAACACTTACTGTATTTGATTCTCACCCCTTCTACAACAGATGCAGCTAGATGTGAATATTCTTTGTAATAATCTTGCATAATGTTAACAGCATTATACTGTTGGAAATTTGTCTTTGTGTTTGCCATTTTGGTAATATTGCTATTTTTTTATTGAGATATATTTGACATAGAACATTATGTATGTTTAAGGTATATACATGATTTGATACATTTATATATTGTAATATGATTACCACAGTAGAGTTAGCTAACACCTACATCAAGTCACAAAATTTTAATTTCATTTTGTAGTGAAAACATTTAACTAGTCTCTCAGCAATTTTGAAGTATTTCATACAGCATTGTTGCACAGCATTTTGATTATAGGCAATAATGCAGTAATATTTTTTTTGGATATTGAGGACTCAAATTTATGCATTTTATAATACCAACTAACACTCTATATGTTTCACACTGATATCCAAATCTTAAGAGTTCCTAGATATGTGCACCTTTTATAATTTTGACTCTTCATCTGATAAAATAATATTCTTACATTTTTTGATATATACATATAGGTTTATGAGGGTTTTTTTAAATGTTATCTCCTACAATGTATCTGTTATTTAACTTAATGTAGTAACTTTGCAGTAAATTTAAATCAAAATAAAACTAGTAGTATTATTTTTGAAAACTAGTCAAGGTTTTTTTTTAGTTTAAATTGCTTTCCAGCTAGATATTCATACAGCAACAATATAAACTGTGGTTAGGTACACATCTAGGCTAATAGATTCAAGTGAAATTTTATTCTTAGAATATCAATAATTTTAATGGAATCATAAAATATTTAAATTCTTCAACCTCTACAATACCCTCATTAGAATTTAAAATAAATGATTTGAAATTATGGGACTTAAACAAAAATGAAGCAGGAATATCACATATACATATAAACATTACTTAAATTTTTCAAATATGATTTAATGGAACAGAGAATAATGTGTTGTTTAAAAACTATATATTATAGAACTTATTTTCAAATTATGTATTTGTTTCCAAACAATGTCTTTGGAAAAAGTCACTTGGAAAGGAAAAAACAACAACAAACTGCAAACTTCTTAAAACCAGAGATTTCATAAACTTATTCTTTTATTTTCTTCATAGAGTCTAACAGAATGTTTTAGATTCTTTCTAATGTCTCCAATTACTTCCTTTAAATATATTCAATTCGTATAACAAATCTGACTTACATATTTTATCTTAATACCTAAAATGGCACTTACCTTAAAGTTTCCAAATTAAATTTTTAATGTTGGAAAAGAACTTAAGGTCATGAAGTATATCGCCTTTGGTGTGCAGCATGGCAATTGAGAACCACAGCTGTTAAGTGTGTGTAGAAATATTTAAAAAATACAGGGTGTACAGAATGAAATCTCTTTTCTCAGAAATATATAGATGCTGAAATATAATAATATGGGCCCTAAGGAAATAAAATTTGAAGTAATTAGCTGTATGTTCTAGGCCAAAAAAAATATTTGTATCTAAAGTCAATGATTATCTCTGTATAAATATAAATGTGTATGTATCTATATTATATATTTATAACTCCATATGTATTTGAAATTCAAAATGAATTTAAGGTCACTGAGTATACTCAAGAGAGAGCATCAGACTTTAAGTTTTATTTAAGAAACTTTATCTCACTTAATAACATGAAAGGAGGACATAACTATATAAAAACCATAAAAAGAATGACCTAAGTCAAGAAATATATTATTTTTGGTTAGAAATGCTTTGGAAAGTCTAGGAATCATTATTTCTTTTTTTTATTATTAATTAAATTTATTGGGGTGACAATTATTAGTAAATTTACATAGATTTCAGATGTACAATTCTGTATTACATCATCTATAAATCCCATTGTGTGTTCACCACCCAGAGTCAGTTCTCCTTCCATCACCATATATTTGATCTCTCTTACCCTCATCACTCACTCCCCACCCCCTTACCCTCTGGTAACCACTAAATTATTGTCTGTGTCTATGAGTTTTTCTTTTTCATTTGTTTGTCTTGTTCTTTTGTTGTTTTTGGTTTATGTACCACATATCATTGAAATCATAGTGTTCTCTGCTTTTTCAAAAACTGCCAGCACTTATATTCTGGTTAAATATCTATAGAATGTGGATATATTTTAAATATTACCAGTAACAAAAAAAGAAAAAGAGAAAATTTTTCTTTCAAACATGCATGCAAAAAGAGAGAGGGAGAGAGAGAGCATCAGAATGAATAACCAGAACCACAGGAGCCAAAAACAGTATAACAAATTTCACAGAACTTTGAGAGAAAGAAATCCAGTGCCAAGGACTTCACATCAAAAAGAATATCAATCATACATGAGGGAAATAAGAAAGCATTTTATGATCTATAAGTATATTGTAATTTCTCCAACCTTTTCAAGCTTAATTATCGGTAAAAATACCAAGTGGGACATCATACCATTTATATATGGTTCAAAAGCATGCCCAAACGATATTTTTATCTAATAAAATTTAAATATAGTGAACTACACATATGTGACATATATAATTCAAATGCATTTGTATTGTGTAGCATATAATTCATTGTAAATATGGTATAATCAAGACTCCACTAAAAATAGAGAACATTTTCATTACCCTAGAAAGTTAATTTCTGTATTTTACATTAAAAACAACCCCCATAAAACTACTCTCTGATTTCTATCACTATAAATTAACTTTTCCTGTCCTTCAATTTCAGATCGAGAGATTCATAGAATATAAACTTTTTTCTGGTGAAAAACTAACCATTGTGTTTTTGATATTCATTTATGTTGTTGCATGTGTCAATAGGTTAAACTTTTTTTTTAATTCCTGAGTACCATATTATTGTGTGACTATATCAAAATTGTTCATTTATTCTTTAGTTAATGGGCATTTAGATTGTTTATGGCTTTTGGGGGATAGTGAATAAAGTTGCAATGAATATTACTGCATGAGTCTTTATGTGACGACATGTTTCATTTATCTTGGGCTAATGTACAGAAGTGGAATTACTGAGCATAAGCCCATTTTAAGCATAATTTTATAAGAAACTGCTAAACAATTTTCCAATGTGACTGTACCATTTTACATCCCCACTGAAAATGAATAAGTATTGTGAATAACAATAACAAGGACACATCTATTTGTATGGGGATTTTGGGAAGACATCTCTGAAGAGGTGAAATTCAAAAACATGAAAAATAAAAAAGCCATCCATATGAAGAGACAGAGACATAATGTACATTTTATGTCAAGACCACAGATAGAAGAGGACTTGGTATGTTTTAAGAACTGAAAGCAACTCAGTATAAAATGAATGAGCATAAATGACAATAATTAAAGTCAAGTAAATAATTAAAGTCAGTGAAATATTTGGTAGATCCCATATATTTACAATGATGTTATGTTGAAATACGTCAATCAAGAACAACACAAAAATAATGTGTTAGTCCAAAAGATCATTCTCATTGCTATGTATACAATAGGTTGTAGGTACACAAGCCTAAAATCAGCAAACCACTTAGAAAATAAATATGGAAGAACAGACAAGAAATGGGTTGAATGGGGAAAAGGTAGTTTCCACATGTTTTGTTCATCATATCAGTAGGACCTCAAGCAATGTGTATTTACTTCCATAATTTATTTTTCTCATATTCTTTGACTTTTTATCTTTTTAATATACATATTATAGATCTAACTTTTTCTTCAAAGATCCTACTGAATTTTGACAATCACATATTTATTTGTTAACTTCAATAGTTTTCACTTTTTCTCTGAAAGTTCTTTCTGCAAGTTTCCTTTCTTTATTCATGGATGCATTGCCCTCTTGAATATTTCTCATTTTGTTAATTAGAGGATTTTCTTTAATTATAAATGCTCTTCTCCCTTTCAGTTACTTCTCCATGATGCCATTGTGCTTCTGGCTTGCTCAGTATTATTTGCAGTGTAACTATGGGTAATAGCTGGGTATGAGGTACACATTTCAATATTCAAGGTTTCACCCGATTACCACCTTAAGTACCATAGTTACTTACTTCAGCATTTTCTTTTAATTGAATCATTAGGCATACAGGAAGTGTTTGTATAGTAATCCTGAACATGACCTAGCACAGTGCTTTGTTTAATTGTATCGCTCAAATTGCTACCTGGTGAAAGTTCTGATTTTACCAGTCAACCCATCTATAGTTGACTTTATAGCTCAGAATGAAATAAACCAATGCTTATCCCCCACTTCCCTCAGCTCTATCATATTACTTGAATTTATTATCTCCAAACAAATTTATCAAACTAATTGAGTAATGTGCACCTCCACATATTGCTTTATCTACCCTAAGCAGGTAAGTGAAAATCAGGCTCTTTTCTATTTTCTTTACAATCTTAATCTTTTTCAAATTAATGTTTACAACATAACATCTATTAGGAAGAAATTGATCTGCAAATTGCACATCATTGATTACTTTTCTCAATGAGCAATGCCAGGGCAACTTTATATCCTCATGTTCATCTGTGGGCATTTTTATGGACTCAGGAGCCGTTTGCCTTAATTTTGCTAACATCAAAACATGTGAGTCCCAATAACAAAAATTTTCAAGAGCAAGATAATGCCTTTCATTTGTTTATTTTACTGTTGTACTATTCAGGTACAAATGTGGAAAATATTTTAATATAATCAGTATGTTGTGAATAGTTTTACTTCCCTACACTTGATTTCTGGTTAGACTTACAAAAGTGGAACCGATAAAGCAACTGTAAACTTACCTAGAGTTCTTGTTAAGATAAAACCATCACTAAAAAAGAAAACACTCCCTTCATAGTGAATGCATGGTATTAGAAAATCACATCTGCTATTGAATCTTGGAAAACATGGACCTGTGGATTCGATTTCAGCTATATTGACAATTACTGTACTTCAGCTCCCTTATTTATAGCATAGAATAACTTGTATTAAACTTATATATGGATGCAGACAGAAACAAAAAAAGAACACTGCTTTTTAAAGACTTTTATTAAAATATAGCTAACATACAGTATTACATTAGTTTCAGGTATACATCATAGTTATTCAATAGTACCTACTTAGCACTATACAAAGTTATTACCCATTATTGATTATATGCCCCATGCTAAAGAAGTGATCACCGTGGTAAGTCCAGCAACGACCTGACACTGTAACATGCCATCACAACATTATTGATCTTTCCCCCTCTTTAAATTTTTCAATTAGAGTTGACATTCAATATTATTTTATATTAATTTCAGATGTACAGCATAGTGATTAGACATTTATATAATTTAAGAAGTGATGTCCCTGACTAGTACCCCCCTGGCATTTTATATAGTTATTACCATGTTATTAACTATATTCCTATGCTTTACTTTACATCCCCTTAACTATTTTGTAACTACCACTTTATGTTTTGTAATAACTTTACCTTTTTCACCTGCCCCCAACCCCACTCCTATCTATCACCCTAATAGATCTAGTACCCCTCTGACACCATACATAGTTATTACAATATTATTAACTATATTCCTTATGCTATACCCTTCATCCCCATGACTACTGTGTAACAACCAACTTGTACCTCTTAATCGCTTTCCCTTTTCACACTCTCCCAACCCTCCACCCATCTGGCAATCATCAAAATGTTCTCTATATCTATGAGTTTGTTCCTGGTTTGTTTGTTTGTTTATTTTGTTTTTTAGGTTCCACTTATAAGTGAAATCATATGACATTTGTCTTTCACTGTCTGACTTATTACACTCAGCACAGTACCCTCTAGGTCCATACATATGTTGTTACAGATGGCAAGATTTCCTTGTGGCTTTTTGTTTGTCTGTTTGTTTGTTTTGTTTCTTGTGTGTGTGTGTTTCTTTTTTATGGCTGAGTAATATTCCATTGTATATAGGCACCACCTCTTCTTTATCCATTCATCCATTCAGGGACACTCAGGTTGACTTCACACCTTGGCTGATGTAAATAATGCTGCAATGAACATATGATTGAGCACATCCCCTCAAAGTAGCATTTTGAGTTTGTTTGTATAAATACCCAGAAGCAGAATTACTAGGTCCTTCTTTATCTCTTGGTATAGTCTTTGTTTTAAAGTCTATTTTGTCTGACATAAATATTACCACCCCAGCTTTTTGTTTGCTTCTTTTTTTTTTTATTCCCATTTTCATGAATCCCATTACTTTCAGCCTGTGTGTGTCTTTCAGTCTGAAATGTGTCTCTGATAGGCAGCAATATGTAAGGGTCTTGTTTTCTTATCCATTCAGGACCCCCATCTTTTGATTGGAGCATTTAATCCATTTCCATTGAAAGCAATTGTTGATACATATGTAGTTATTATAATTTTATTATTCATAGTTTTATTTATTTATTTATTTTTCCTTAAAGAAGTCCCTCTAAGATTCCTTGTATTACTGATTTGGTGGTGCTGAACTCCTTTAGCTCCTTCTTGTCTGAGAAACTCTTTATCTGCCCTTCTATTCTAAATGATACCTTTGCTGGGTAGAGTAATCTTGGTTGTAGGTCCTTGCTTTACATCAACATCACTTTGAATAGCTCCTGCCTATCCCATCTGGCCTGCAAAGTTTCTGTTGAGAAATCAGCTGACAGACTTATGGGATCTCCCTTGTGGGTAACTAACTGCTCTTATCTTTGCTGCTTTTAAGATGCTCTCTTTGTATTTAATTTTTGGCATTTTAATTGTGATATGTGGCCTGTTTGGCTTCATCTTGTTTGGGACCCTATGCACTTTTTTAGCTTGTATTTCCTTCGCAAGATTAGGGAAGTTTTCTGTCATTATTTCTTCAAATAGGTTTTCAATTCCTTGCTGGCTCTCTTCTCCTTCTGGTACCCCTGTAATGCGAATGTTGGTACACTCGATTTGTCCCAGAGGCCCCTTATATTCTCCTCATTTTCTTGGATTTTTCTTTCTTTTCGTTGTTCTGATTGGTGTCTCCTGTTACCTTATCTTACATTAGGTTAGTACAAAAGTAATTGCAGTTTAAAACTTTAAAAATAATTGCAAAAACTGCAATAACTTTTGCACCAACCTAATACATTGCTGATTTGATCCTCTGCTTCATCTAATGTACTATTGATTCCTGTAGTATGTTCTTGATTTCATTTATTGTATTCTTTATTTCTGACTGGTTCTTTTTCATATTTCTATCTCCATTTTTATGTTTCCTATGACTTTGCTGATGTTCTCCCTGAGATAATTGAGCATCCTTATAACCATTGTTTGCAACTCTGTGTCTGGTAGGTTGCTTGTGTCCATTTTGTTTAGTTACTTTTCTAGAGCTGTGTTCTGTTCTTTTATTTGGGACAAGTTTCTTTGTCTCCCCCTTTGGTTGCCTCTCTGTGTTTGTTTCTATGTATTAAATAGGGCTGCTATGTCTTCCAGTCTTAGTGCAATGGCCTTATGTAGTAGGTGTGCTACATGTGGAATCAAGTGTCACAGTCTCCCTGGTCATTTGAACCACACACTCCAGGTGTGTCCCTTGTGTGTGTTGTGTGTGTCCTCCTCTTGTAGTTGAGCCTTGGTTGCTACTTGCATATCAATGGAAAGGACCGACCCAGAGGATCACTGGTTTGGAGGACTGGCCATGACTACAATGGAGGAGTTCTGTTGCAGGGGCTGACCCTATGAAGTAGGATCTGCCTCAACAGGGCCCAATCTGCCTCTTGGGTGTGTTGTTCTTGAGGTGGCTGGGTGATGCTCCAGCTTGTTTAAAAGCTGACCACTAGGAGCACCAGCCCCAGTACCACCTTGGAGAGGATCTGCTGCAGGTCAAGTTCAGCAGCCTGTGCCCCACCTGATGCCACCAGGTAGGAACCACAAAGAAATCCACAAATGGCTGCCACTTGTGCCTTGCTTGGAAGTGCCTCAAAAGGCCAAGCTGTGAACCAAGGCTGGCTGTAACTTGTGCCCAGCTTAGGGCTGCTCAGCCAGAGTTACGGGACACACTCCAGCCAGATGCTACTTGTCCGGTTTCTGTGAACCTTTGAGAGAGCCTAGGAAAGTCTGCAGCATGAGCTAATGCAGGTGGTTTGTATGAAAATACAGTGGAAGCAGCCAGGGTGTGCCCGAAGGTTGGTTGGCGCGGGGTCTTGAATCACCAGAGCATGGGGAATGAAAGGTAGAGACTCAGATATGGAAGCCACCTGCGTCTGCACACTGGGAGGAGGGAGAGCTCCACAAAGAAACGATGGCCTCCACCAGTTCTTTTGTCCGGGAGAAAGCTGCCCTTTCAGCCCCCGTTCCAAGCCAGACAACTCACTTCCACACCATGTGTCCCTGTCACCTTCAGCTGCTGCCCCAGCACTGAAGCTCAAAGTAAGTCCTTGATCTGTCCCTTTAAGAGGAGCAGCTGAAGACGCCAGCTGCCTTCCATCTCACTCAGTCACAATCTCCATTGGTTTTCACAACCAAAAATTTTGGAGATTTCACTCCCTAGCATTGGAATCCTGAGCTGGGGTGGGGCTGGGACCTCTCACTCCCCCAGGGTGGGGGGTACCATGACAGCAGAGATATCCCGATTTTTAATGGTCACATGTGGGTCTGGGACCAGCCTGTTCTCCATCTCTGTCCCTCCACCCAGTCTCGAGGTGGCTTCTACTCTATGTCCTTAGTTGTAGGGCTTCATTCAACAAGATTTTAGGTGATTTTCAATGACAATTGTTTTGTAGTTTAGTTGTAATTTTGATGTGGTTGTGAGAGAAGGTAAACACAGTGTTTACCTACTGTGTCATCTTGCCCAGAAGCTCAAGTATGCTATTTTTTAAAATCTGTTAATTTATCAGGGTGACAATTGTTAGTGAAATTACATAGATTTCAGGTGTACAATTCTGTATTACATCATCTATAATAAATTTTTAAAAAGTTCCCTATTCTAATCCCAAAAATAGCTTTAGGCCTGAAAAAATGTTTTAAATACTACGTCAATGCTGTGCAAAATACCCACTGATATAAATGCTTACTCAGGCAAGGAAGCAGTAAGACATATTTGCTTCTTAAAACAATACTATACATATGATTTCTGTGGTTGTTGGCAACTTTGGTAGTTTTATTATGTCTTCCAAAGCTTTAGTTAAAAGGCATTAAAGCCTAAGATGCAATTTTGAAAGCATAATAAATATGTATTATAATATAGAAGTTGAGTAATTAAAGAGAACTTTTGCAATTTATTAAAAAAAAATCTGTTAAGCTTGAAGTCTTAATGGAACCAGCTAAAGGAAATCCTAACGTATTCTATAGGTAACTCATAAGGATAGAAAAAACTTTGGATTGGGAATGAAAAGAATGTTGAGAAATTTGAAATGATATATTGATCATTTTTTTCACAAAAAAATCTTTTCAAACATTTTAGACTTTTGAAACAACACAATATATTAATTCAATTGGAATTTATTGGCCATTTACTCATTGTCAAGCAATGTTCTAGGTAATAGGGACATGTCAAGGAGTAAAATCAGATGAAGTCTCTGCTCTTAAGGATTGTATATTCCTACAGAAGATCCAGCAAACACACACGTGCAAGTGCAAGTGTGTGTACATGTGCATACATACACACACGTGCACACACACACACACACACAAAGAGCATAGCTGGACACAGTCAGAGATCATACTGTGCAGTGTACTATAGTGTAGACTATATGACACTGACTCGGTATCATCTGGATCTAGGTTGGAAATTGATTTAAAGATTCAGAGTACAATATGTTCTCACTTCCAGTTTACTTAACTTATAAAACTGGCATTGAAGCACATAGCCAAAGAGCAGTCACATTGAGAGGTATGAGGCCATGTCAGGCAGATTGTCCTGCCCCTCCTCCTGCAGTAGAATTACTTTACCTGCAACATTTCAAATAATAATAATAAATTCTAGGAAATTAATTTTGGCAGGGTAAAAAAGGGAAACTGTTACTAGTTTTGGGTGGTCCATCATACAAACCTTAGAGCAGTCTTGATGTCAATAATTATTAGACGAGCAGTTTCTAAATTTTACTACAAAAAAAAAAAAAGAGTAGACTCTAAATCTCTTTCTACCATAATATAATTGTCACTACCTGTCAGGATAACCATTTTGTATTGTTGTTAAAATGGAGTGCATATCATTTTGCATATTCAGTTCTATTAGTAATACATCTATAACTCAACACTGAGGAATTATCAAATATCATCAATCAAGAAAAAGAATATATAAATAAAACGTCCATTTGGTTTAGGTTCACTATGCTCTTGGCCCCAAAATGTGCCATTTGAATTATTTAATTTACCAAAAGTATAATTTGCAAGTGTGATATTCTATACATGTATTTATAAGAAAATGGTATCAAATACTGGAAGATATGCATTGGTTTTACTTATATGGTTTATCTGATTTGATTACGTGGAGGTGGAGTGAGTTAAATACACACACACACACACACACACACACACATCATTGCTTTAAAAGCTTTACCATATTTTAAAAACCTCACTTTTGTAAAAATGCATGTGTATATTAATTTAAAATAGGTGTTATATTTTATTAGAATTCATTTATTAATATATTATGTTTATGTTTTTAGAGATGTAAATATATATTAAACACACATAATGACCTGCAGATTAATGTAAGTAGCATGATATTTTTATGTAAAAATAAATAAAATTCTATATGTGTATATGCATGCATGAGCAGAAAGAAATCTACAGAAGGATATTTTCAGGGCTGTTATCTGTTAGATGAGAAGGAAAGTTGTTTTTTTTTTTTTCTTTATACTTGTTTTTCTGTCCCATTTATCTGTTTATAACTACCATAGGTTTTTATTTTATTTTTAATTTTTCAATCACAGTTGACATTTAATATTATATTAGTTTCAAGTGTACAGCATAGTAGTTAGATATTTATATAACATAGGAAGTGATCTCCCTGACTCATCTGGTACCTACCTGACATGATACATAGTTATTACAATATTATTAACTATATTCCTTATGCTATACTTTGCATCCTTGTGATGGTTTTGAAACTGCCAATTTGTACTTCTCAATCCTTTCACCTTTTTTTACCTACCCCCCCAACCACCCTCCCATCTAGCATACCATACATTATTTTTAAATTTTGAAATCATATAAATGAAGCATATGTTTTAAAACAATGCAATTCATACATATATTGATTCTTTTTATTACAGAAAACACTTGGATGCCATTCTTATAAAGTATTCACCAAGTATGGAACATATCAAGCATGGGACATATAATATTTAACCTATTTCTGAAATAGTATTGTGTATTTTACTCGAAAATAATATTTTATCATATAAAAAAATCCACATTTAAGACTTTCATACACCTTAACTTCTCAAAGAGTTTTTCCAAAGGATCTTTGTCCATGACCAATTTACTAAATATGGCAACTGGCAATATTACACTGTTGATCAGTATTTTTCACATATTCACAGTTTTATTCCACACCTCCAACCTGCTCCGCACCAGCTCCTACACTAAAGCTAGCAAATCACGTAGTACCTATTTCTTTCATATTTGTTTGTTTAAATAAGTACCAAGAAACATAGTCTAACCTTGCATTCCTGGCGCATAATTAAGGGTATGGCATATTATCACCAGGTATATGCCTTCATATACCTGGTGTGGCATATTAAGGGTATGGCATATTATCACCAGGTATCACCTTCATAATATATCTTAATTTTCCTAAAATAGAGAAATAAATATTTGAATCGATTTAAAATTATAGTCTCAAATGTCAGCTATTTTTCCCTTTGTGCCCAGCAAGTTATAATCAGATCTTCATCATGCTCTCCTTTGGAGATTGCCACATTTACCTTCAGACTGTAGCATTTTTAAAGGAAGGATTTGTTACATTGTTAGGAATGTACATTCTGTTCCCCTTTATTTCTTTGTTTTTGATTTGTAAATTTGCAAAAGCCACTCATGCTTATTTTCTTACTTTATAAACAACTTTTTACATTATTCTGAAGAGTAGTATGTGCCACATTTGCTTGTTCTCATAGCATGCCTTAATTAAAAAGAAAAAGTTCTACATCTCCAATTATACACTGTTGTTCTTAACTACTGTATTACATCTTATTACATTTCAGTCCCTGTGACAGGGCTTACATCTGGCAATTCTTGAAAACCTTAAATATTATGTATGTCAAGTTTTATATTACTTTGCCATAAACCCAATAGCTTTCATGTGAGATGAATAAAAGTCTCTAACTTTCATATCCAATTTTTATCAATGTTAACCAGTTCAATATGCCCATGTCCATATCTTTCCTGTTGTTTAGGGATAATTCTAAAGTTCAGGCTTTGAACAAATTACTTGCCATAGCCTTGATAGACTTAACAAAATAATGTATCCTTAACCATATGTCACATTTATTGAGAATCAAACCTCTGGCCTATCAACTGCAGCCAAGAAAGGAACACAGAAGCTGTGTTTTGATGATGAAGTGACATACAAATCTGTAGTATCTGACTTCATTTTGGTGGCTTGGCTTATTATGGTACCTGTAGTAAATAGGGGCCGAGTTTCCTCTTTGGCAAAATCTATCAAAATTTATAAAGGAATTACAAATCCTTGTAGCTAATTCATTTTAAGAACTTACATTATGTTGCGCTTCTCTTCTCTCTACTGCCCATGCTATGTTTCTCATATCCTCCTTAATCATGTATATCTGCCTAGCTGACTAAGTGACCAGCTGACCAACACATGTTGCCCTCTGTTAATTATTCTCATTACTTTGTGTCAATGCCTCTTGGGCTTTCCATGCCATTCATCTTCATTTCAGAATTTTGCCTGAGTCACAGTGGCAGCAATCAGATTGTAATGAGAAATTATAATTATACATGATTTCCATATTTAGTCCATGTCTGATTTTTATTTTAATGGCTATTTTTCTTAATATTTTTAACCACATTTGTGAGTCCGTATTTAGTATGCTTAAAGTAAGCCACCAGTTTTCTGTTGAAGCTGGACCTCTAACAAATTCATATACCAGAACTAAGGCTTTTAAATCTTGGTTTTCTGAGTTCTCAGCAAAACAGTGGAGGAGCATAACTCTTTCTTCAAGTGGTCTATTTTGAGCTATATAATCCAGACTACCCACAGGTTTTTCATACATACTACTGGCTCTCCTTTGGCATTTAGTCTGGAGATTTACAAGGCCTGGAAAATCCGAAACGCTATGCAGCAGACTCAGCAGACTCAGAGAGACAAGGCTAGGATTTTCAGGCTGGAGTTTCAAGAACACTTGTGATGTCATTTCAAGAGCCACAAGCATGCTCATTGCCTAGGCAACCAAATACGCTTGACTTGTCCCTGCAGTGTGGTGCACTGGTCTGTGATATATTCAGCCCATCGTTTTGCTTGCACTCACACAGCTCCCAGCTGGCAGTGGCAAGCTGGGGCCCTAATGTTTCTCTTGGTCTACAGCACAAATCTACTCAGCACTAGTAAAAGCATGGGGATTATTCACTCAGGGTCTGGCCTATCAACAGCTAGCTTTTCAATGGGTCACCTATAGAGGCTTCACCTGGTCTATTACAGGCTTATTTTGCTTGCTTGCTTTGAACTTCTAGGGGTGTGAAGGGGTCAGCCAAGCCCATGCAAAGTTAGGACTTTCTCATTTTCCTTAAAGGGATGAAATTTAGATTTCTTTAAAAAGTTATGTTGTTTCTGAGGTATAAATTATAATGACGTTATACAACACAAATATTCCCTTTAATGATTTTGACAATAATAGATACCCTTGGAATCACAACTAAAACAAGATATAGCATATTTTTATCATCTTAGAAAATTTCCTTGTGCTCCAGTCAGTTTTAGGTTCTCTGCCAGAGGCAGTCACTTTCTTTCTATCACCACAGAGCAGGCATCTGCACACATTTTCTGTAAAGGACCAGATAACAAATATTTTAGGCTTTGTGGCCGAATTGATTTGATTCTGTGCTGCCTCCGAAAGAGATTAACGCTGGCTGTCTTTGAACTTCATATACATGGGATAATACTCTTTTCTGTTTCTGTCTTTTTTTAGCTCATTATATTGTTTTTGAGATGCATCTATGTGGTAGCATCCATCAGTTTATTTTTATCATTTATTTATTTTTATTAAATTTATTGGGATAACATTGGTTAATAAAATCACATAGATTTCAAGTGTACAATTCTATAATACATCATCTATATATTGCATTGAGTTTATATTTTTATTTCAAATGCCATTTTATTTTTTCTTTTAGTTTCAGTTGTACAAAACAATGTAATAGTTAGACATTTACACCCCTCACAAAGTGATAACCTCCCTCCCGATCTACTACCTCTCTGACATTTAATATAGCTATTCCATTGACCGTATTCCCTATGTTTTACTCCATATCCGGTGACTATATATATATATATATATGTGTATATATATATATATATATATATATATATATATACACACATATATATGTATATATAGCAAAAAAAGTATACATTTTAAGAAAGGAAAATACTGTATTAAAATTGTAATACTCAATATATACCAATAACAAAAGATGAATACAGGTCATGTGTATACATTTTTTTGGCACCCCCGATATATATTTAATTATAGTTGACATTCAATATAATTCAACTTCAGCTTCTGCAAAACACTAATTCGAAAAAAAATATATGTCATTTCTTTTTTATACCACTTTTTTTTTAATCCATTCTCGAGTTGATAGATATTTGACTTATTCTCACTTAATACTGTTAGGTTGGTGCAAAAGTAATTATGGTTTTCACAGTTATTTTTAACCATTTAAACTGCAATTACTTTTGCACCAACCTAATACTTGTGGAATTGCTGTGTCATTGGGTGAATGGGTATATGTATAAACTATGAAAACTGAAATTCAGTTCTCCAATCGGAATTTATCACTTTACACTTCACTGGGATTGTTTTTTTTTTTCCTTATCTAATTGCATTTAGGTGAAGGAGTCATGTGAACATTTCCAATGTGATATTCTATTGATGATTAACTAAATCATTGATTGGATCAAATTGGATCATGTATAGAACACTTAAGCAGCAACAGAAGGTCTTGGAAGCACCGGCAAGATGCAGGATTCATACTAATGCATCCTCATGATATTATCTGTAGGCTCTGTATTATCTGTATTATTTCTTTGGCTATAGTGATACTAATAAAGTGAAGGCCTAAGTATGGTGCCCCTTGGCACCAGAGACCCTTGCTAGATATGCAAGGGATGAACTATAACTGAAAATCTGCCACTGAGAGCTGTGCAAGTGACAGCATAAGAGGCAAATGGGTAACATAACCATGAGAACTGTTTGCAGAACTTATAGTGGGTGGCATGTGTGACAGCATGTGCTTTAGCTGAGATATTCAATGAAAGCACTGGTTTGACATCCAGAGAAGAGGCTACCACTGGCCTCTTATCCCACACCGTCAATTCTTTGTGTGTGGGCCTGGGCTCCTACATTCCACATGTCCACCCCCCCCAAAAAGGAAATACTTACCAAAATTAAGTTACTGGTCATTGTTATTAGGACTATCTCATACAGTGCTGTTGGATCTTCTGTCTCACAAGTACACCCAAAATGCCCTAGAGCTTTGCTACTCAAAGTGTTGTCCATGAATCAGCATTGGGAATCAGTGTCGGGGCCCATCCCAGACCAACTGTACCAGAATCTGTATTTTAGTAAGATACTAATATAATTTACATACACATTGAAGTTTAACAGGAACCTTTCAAGAATATTCATAAATGAGTGCCAATGATCCCCTCACTCAAGAGCTCATAGGTATCAATGCTTTAATCAGGCTTTGTGTAGTCTCTGGGTACTTATGGGGAGTGAGGTGTTACTCATTTCAACCTAACTAATTTTAACCTATCCTTCCTACTTAAAAGATGCCATCCTGAAATCAAATGAGCAAGCCAGACCTGTACCAGGTCTCTACCAGTGTGACTCCGTACCACCTTGAATACAGTTAACTCTCCTTTTTCCACTTCAGTTTACTCCTAAACCAGCGTAATAAAAGGAAATGTTACAGGTATATAAGAAGATTATACAAGTAAATAAGGAAACCTGGAACCATACCTCCCTAATTTCTTATACATATAATGCAACTGGTATGCAGTGAAAAACCCTGCCTAAAAGAAGCTAGAATACCTTGCCTACTGTCCTTATTCTGTGAGGATAGAAGAGGTACCCTTTAATATGACATCTCTGAGTGATGCAGGTCATGCCATCTCGTACATAAAATGAGCTATTTCGATCATTAGGAATCTCCTTTCTCACCTATGTTGCTATGGAGCTGAGCTTTAATATTAAGCATTTAATATTAAGATTAAGCTTTAATATTAAGAATATTAAGCATTACAAACTGAGTACTTTCTCAGAAAAATGCACATCACTTTGTTCTCATTATTTTAGAATGTATATTAGCTATACATTAATAGTACATAATTAAAATTTTCTTACATATTATTTTTAAAGGCAAATTTGAAATTAGAGAGAGAGAAAAAAATCCAATCTATTACTACAGATCAATGTTCCTTTGCAATATAGTCTATCTTACCATTAAACCATCAATGTAACTCTCTGTGCCAGTACTTCGAAGGTGACCATAGTGATACTTAGCAGTGAGATATGTAGCACTTTTTCTAGGATAAATTCCTGAACTTAATTGTTAGACCTCATATATACACACGTGTGTGTGTGTGTGTGTGTGTGTGTGTGTGTGTGTGTGTGTGTATTCAGACTCTCATGATGCAGCTCCTTGTACATCACCACCTCATCTTCTGGACATGGATATCACCTAATGAGGAACTCCATAAGTCTGGTGATGAGAGGAGGAAAAAAAAAATGACCCAGTTTTATGCACTATGCTAGCACCAGTTGGAAATGGACTATGGGGGCATTTCAGCTGCTCTCTCCAGTGGCACCAAATGAGAAAAGAGTGACCTGAAATCCTCCTAGTGGGAAGAACTTCATCAACTACATCTGAATGATCACTTTGCCTACAGGTATACTGTAGTTGACAGAATAATGCCCCCAAAGATGTCCACATTCTAATCTTAGGAACCTGTGAATGTGTTACCTTGTATGGCAAAAGGGGCTTTGCAGATCTTGAGACGGGGAAATTATCCTAAATTTTCTGGAAAATCCCAGTGTAATCACAAAGGTCCTTAATAAGTGGGAGGCAGGAGGTCAGAAGAGAAAAGATTTTGCAAAGGTGAATATGAAGATGGAGGAATGGCCATAAGTATCCTTTAGAAGCTGCAAAAGTAAAATAAAATAAAATAAAATAAAATAAAATAAAATAAAATAAAATAAAATAAAATAAAATAAGGAATTCTCCTTTAGAGCCTCCAGAAGAAAAACAGCATGTCAACACCTTGACATTAGCCCCATAAGACTCATTTCAGAATTCTGACATCCAGAACAATAAGAAAACAAATCTCTGTTGCTTTAAGTCACTACATTTGAAATATCTGTTAAAGCAGCAACTGGGAAACGAACATAGAAACATACAAACTGAATCCTTACAAATGGTTAATTGTTTGGTTAGTTGGTCAGATAGTTAGGAAAACAAACAAACAAACAAACCTGTTAACTACTGTTATATCATCTCCATTATTTCTGCCTTGATTATATAGTTTGAATTTTCCTCTTCTGATAATACACACACACACACACACACACACACACACACACACATATATGTGTGTGTGTATATATATATATATATATATATATATATATATATATATATATATACATAATTAATTTCGCATTCTTGCCATTCTTTTAGTGTGATCCCAACATTGTGCATATTACCTTGTTGATCACTGGATGATTTTCGTATTCCTACCCATATTCTCAATTCTTTGCTGTGAGGTGCATTTACTTGAAAGTAGTTTAATCCTCTCTAGGCCTGCTTTTAAGGTCTTTAGGTGGCAGCAGAGTAGTCTTTAATTTAGGTCTAATTTTGACCAACCACTGAGGGAGTATTCTTCTGAGAACACTGCTCATTTGACCCTAGGATTATAAGGTGATCAACTTTGGCTGGTGAAACAAGAATTATTTCAAAACTAGTGGAAAGAACCCGGTATTGTTTCCTCTCTTCTACTCGTTTTGGGTGCCATTTTCCCACCCTCAAGTAGTTTCATCACAGGCATTAGTTGATCAGTATGCACCGTAGGTGAAGAATTGAGAAGTACTCTCCAAAGATCTCCTTATCTCTCTCTGTGCAGCTCTCCCCTCCCTGGTACTATGCCCTACAACTCAAGCTGCCTTATCCTCCATAACCCAGGTCTGGCTCTTAAACCCAGCTAGACCACCAGGCTCCACCTTAGATCCACCCTTTATCCTGTGGTCAGGGAACACTTTCTAGGCAATAAGATGAAACAAGCACTGGTCTTAACTAATTTGCTTCCTCGCCTTATGTACCATGACCTTGCACTGTTTGATATCAAATGACTGAAAACTGACATTTAATATATTTTGTCCATTTTTAAATGTTCTGGTATGCAGGAATATTCTGTTTGTATTACTCCATCTTGAACAACAGCAGATGATTTAGAATTATTTTTGGAAATCCTTTTTATTACCTCACAAAAGTCATTTTGGAAACTCTCTTTTAACAAAGCCCTGTCATCACCAGGTTCTGTACTGGTATGTTAGCAACTTCATTTGTCTTTTAATGTGCATCACTATGACTTTATAAAACTGTGGTTATTTTATGAGGCTTACATTCAAGAGATTTGTTGTTGAAATACAATATATTAGTGTTTGTCTTTTTTGTATTAAGTGATTTTGGTCCACTGTAGAGTAGTATTTAAAGTTTGATTTTTATGATATTCTGTGCAATTTTGTTGCTAGAGTACTCAGGTAAATAGATAGTAAAAATGGGCCCAATTCTGCACTCCTTCGTGTATTTTCACCTTTTGGATTATGACTTTCAATCTCCTATAATAGAGAGCTGGAGTCTGTTTTCCCACCCGTTAATTCTGGGTTAGCCTTTTGAGTTGCATTGGTGAGATACAAATTAGCCAAAAGAATGAGGTAGAAATGACATGTTGTCAGGACCTAGTAAGCCACAAAAGTCCTTACATATTTTTACTCTCTCTCCTTTTCCTCTCCCATTTATCATGAAAAGAAGTCAGCACTATTCTGCCAGCAGATCAAACAACTGATGCAGAAATAAGTGAGAAAAGTTTTTATAGCTAACATCCCAGACATGTGAGAGAGCCCAGCCCAAATCAGCACACACTGTCCATCCTGCAGCTGGTCACACATGCATGACTGACCCCTTAGAGACAACTTCACATTAGCAGAATCAGCCTGCTAAGCCAGGGTTTATGAGTAACATAGTTTAATACACTAGGTTTTGTGGTGGTTTGTTATATAGCAATAACTAACATATACAATTTTCAACTTCTACTTCTTCCTGCTACCAGTATCTGTCTGTCTGTCTGTCTGACTCTCTCTCTCTCTCTCTCTCTCTCTCTCTCCTGAGATTGGTGAGTAAAGTTTATGAATTTTAATATATAGGATTTACGTGTTCTAATTTGACTTTTCAGAGGTCTACTATGTATATTGGAGGTTTAATTAGTGTATTCATGGAATAGTAGAATACAGGTTATATAAAACAAATATATATATATATATATACATTATAAAAATATAAGATATATTTGTATCATATTTATATATGAAATATGTATTTTAAATATATAAACTATATATAAAACAAAAATATATACATGTATCAGCTATTCTGCTAAAGACTGTAGGAATAGGTCAGCATTAGAATTATGGGCATAAGCAATATTTTTGTTGAAAGGAAGAAGGGAGAAGACCAATTTTTTCTTAGTGAACAATAATAATACAGGAACTCAAATAGACTGCATATATCATCTCAATATTTATAATGATATAGTGTAATATTGATATTTGCATTTTACAGAGGATTCAAATGAAATTGCAAGATTTGCCTAAGTTATTTCAAATAATAAGTTGTTAAACAGGAATACAAAATCAATTCTATTTCATTTAAATACCTGTATCTAGAGGTATTCTAGATACATACACACATTCACACACACACACACACACACACACACACACACACACACACACACACTTTGTAAATCAGAAAAGTGAAGCAAAATCCTGTGAAATGACTATGCAAAAAAGATATAGTTATATTTGAAATCTTCAGATTAGAGAATGTGCTATTGATTCCTTGTCTAGTGATTCTCTACCTTATCTATCAACTTATGGATTTAAAAAAGCAAATGATCTAAAACGCATTATTTAGATGGTGTAATAAAACACAGTCTCAATTTATCAACTGAAATTCTCAGGTACAGAGAAACATTGCATTATCTCAATATATTATTTATAATTTTGCATTATTAAATAACATGATTCGCTGTAAAATATTTAGCATTTTCATATATGACAGTCAATTCAAAGGAGTGATTTCATTTGAAGATTACAATTTCTTTTTTTTTCCTGTTTAGTTTTATGATTAGTTCTCTAATGATATCATACTGGTATTAATCTAAAAGAGATGGTATGTGATAAATAAGCTTATTGGAATATGGCTTTCTACCCACTTAATACTTCTGAGAATATTTGGCATCATTATTTAAATGAACTAAGATGGAAAAGTTTATGAAAATAATATATTGATTAGTTGGGAGCAAGTAGTTAGGTACATTTTGTACCACATGCAGTCCATTTTGACTCATCTTTGTGACTGGAAAAAAGGTTTGTTGAATAGGGCAATGAAACTAGAAGAGCATGAAATAGGCAACATTCAATTCTTGCATTAGGGAACTTGATATTCTGTGTGCTCAGTGTATAGTTCAGTGTTGTCCCAAACTTTGTGATGATGCCTCCAACTATCCTTTTAGTTAAGGGTTTTATTGCCCTTGGGCTATTTTTCACTTTTCTATTTTGATTTGGAAAATTTCTGACTTTACCTATTTCAACTTAAAGCTAAGGAAAACTTGACAGATGTTGCTGACTTTTACTCTGCATTTGGGGATTCAGTCCAACCACAGTTTCAAGCAAGATGCAAGAATCCCAAATCTATCCAAACTGAAACAATAACATACATAGTATTTCATATGCACCAAATGAATCTGGAACAGAAAAATGATGCCTTTTGCCCATCCTTGGACAGAGCTAAAAACTGACAAGTAAACATATGAAAAATGGAATGCCTCTAGGCTTTCTATGACAGCAAGATTTAAAATCATATAATAAATGCCCATTCTAATGCTTACACGGTTACTCTATAGTGACACATATTTTAGAAATGTCAATAAATAGAGTGTAAGCATAATTACTCACCGCTTTCTGTATTACTTAACTATAATAAACCTGTTCTGTTAAACCTCTCAGATCGAAATACATTTTCTCAGTGATCTAAATACCATGTAACCTATTTATTAATGTGGAGAACGTAGAAATATGATTTGTAGAACTTTAGACAATATTTTAGAGTATATAATCAGAGTTTAACAGTTTATCCAGACATTAGTTGCCAAATTATATAGACAACTCTGATTAGAATAAATATGCTTAGCGTTATTCTACACTTAGAATAGATATGAAGTGTGACTTTCACCTTCGGCTGGGGACATAGTTGTTGAATCTCTTATTTTGTATTCAAAATAATACATGAATTCATTTTCTGCAGAAGAGGAAACAAAATTTTAGAATCTCAACCATTTAATATACACACTGGGCAAGATTATTTTTCAGATGTGGCTTCCAATAATGGCAAAAACCTCCATTGTCCTGCATAGTTGTGTATTACATGAAATGTGTTTATTTTTAAATAAATGATAGAGTGATACAGAATCCTGAATCTCTCTGTTCTGAAAGAATAACCAATTTAAATGCAGCAGAAATATGTTGGGCCCATGATGACACTCTCAGACTGTGAGTGTAGAAAGGTAAAATAATAATACTGACATCATAATAATCACTCAGCAAAGAATATTATGTGAATGCTAGAGGATGTCTACAAGATTTTTTTCAGCCTATTTCCATTAAATGATGTTTCCTTAATAAATGAGTACCTGACTATTCTGAAGGGACTGAACACTGAAAGTGATTCCATCATTGCAAGTTTTGATTTGTCCTTGAAAGTAGTGTTTCTTGAACTTCATGTCTGATTCACCTATATTTACTAAGCTGCATATTCTGATACAGTAAATCTGGGGTGGGTCTGATACTCATTCTGCATTACTAATGAACCTGAGACGATATTGAGGCTGTCGGTCTTTGCACCATATTTGAAGTTGCAAGTTTCTAAAGGATTTACCCTGCATAAATTGACTTTAGATTTTTCCTAGTTCCAATAAAAGTAGCCATAAGTCTATTGACAGATGATCTCAAATTAATAGACTCTAATCAAGAAGAAATATCCAAAAGCAGAAAAAATGTCTATACCTCAGTTTGAATAGAATGAAGAGAAAGTTGATTCTGCCTCAAGCCCTAAGGCTATATATCTTTCTAATAAGATTTAAGAGATAAATTATCTTATTTTGAAACTATGTAAGATCCTTCTTATCTGCAATAAGTTCACTTATAGAAATTTTACCTTATATAGAAATATAAACATATTTATACCAGAATATAATATATGACACATATGTATATATGTTTTCTCAGTGATCTCAATTTTATATATATATATATATATATATATATATATACACACACACACACATATAATTTATATTATATACACAGAGGGCGCCAATAATGTATATACATCTTACGATAACATCTCTTAAAATGTGTATACATTTTTTGGCACCCCCAGTATATTATATATATTTATATTTTATATATATATATATATATATATATGTAACATATATTTATATTTATGTATATTATATATACATAAATATAAATATATGTAATACATATTTTATATCATATATGTATATATATATATATATATATCAGAATAAACTTTCCATTTCTTCCATATCTAAGACCAGAAGTTTAAGAATGTCTGAATATGGACAATTAAATTGCTTTAGTTTCCCCTTCATTTTGAGATTACTTGAATTTAACTCCTAAATTGATTTATTCAAGTGCTTGAACTAAAGACCCCGTAGCAAAAAATGTGTGCCCATTTCCAGTCATTTATGTTAGTTTTCATTGTGCTGTACCACATCTAGCTTTCAACAGTATATCATGAGACATACTAAAAAGTAAGAATAAAAAAGCACTCTCAGAGATAAGGAAGGCAATCATAAGAATCAGTCACACACGAACCTTCTAAAATATTTTTATTAATGTGTTAAAGGTACTAATGGAACGGTTGAAAAGAAGCAAAAATAGATGTGTGATATCCAGTTACAATTAAAATCACAAAATGGGTAACTGGACCAAAAAGAAAGCGTGAAAGGAACAGAAGAAATATTTGCAGTAATGATGGCTGATGTTCTTCCACATTAATGACAGACACCAAACAAGATCCAGGAAGCTCAGGTAACACCAAGTAGAATAAATTAAAAAAAAAAAAATTACACCTAGACAAATGATATTTAAACTGCAGAGAAACAAAGACAAACACAACATCTCAAAGAAACCAGAAAAGGGGAAAAAAACAAAACAAAACAAAACAACTTACCTATAAAGGAAGAAAAATAAGAATTGCATCAGACTTCTCCTCAGATACCATATAAACCTGAGGAGAGTGGAGTGAAATGTTTAAAATGGTGAAAGAAAAAAACAAATATAAAAACAACAACTTAGTGTTCTCTATACTGCAAATTTACTTTTCAGAAGTACAAGAGAAATAAGAACTGTCATAAAACAAAAATTGAGGGGATTTGTGGAGAGCAGATCTGCATAGCAAGAAATGTTAAAAGAAATTCTTCAGAGGCACAGGCAATGATAAGGTTAGAAACTCAGATAAACATAAAAAAGGGAAAAGCATTTTAAAAGGAATAAATGAAAGTAAAAATGAAAGTTTTCATCTTTATTATTCTTAACTGATCTAAAAGACAAGGGTTGGTTCAAAATAATAATAATAATATATTGGGTTATAGGTTGTGGATAAGTTAAATGAATGACAGTATTATAAGGACAGAAAAAAGGAACTGAGAATGCCCTGGTATCAAATACCTTCACTACCCATAAAGTGGTATAATGTCTGAAAGTAGACTTAGATTAGTTTGTAAGTATACATTGCAAACTCTAGGGCAACTACTGAAAAATATGTAAACGTAAGTATAGTTGATATGCTGAGATGAGAGAAAATGCAACCTTTTAAACTGCTAAGTTAAAAACTGATTAGGGCAAAAAAGAGTGGAAGACAGGAAGAAAAAAAAAGGAAAGAAAGAACAAGAGTAGTGAATTGACAATAGTTATAAATATGGTAGATACTAATCCTACAATATCAGTGGTGACTTCAAAGAATTTCTGAATACAACAATTACATGACATAAACTATGATAGTGGATTTAAAAAACAAAGCATAAGAAACTATACAAAAATAAAATAAACATTTATAAGTGATGAAAGAAAAAAACCCTGTGAACTCAAAAGTGTATACCCTGTAAAAAACCTTCAATAAGAAATGAGTTAGGAGTTTTATTTAACAAAGACAGTATCGGTTCCCTACACACTTACTCTATGAGGAACATTAAAGGAATTTCTTCAGGAAGAAACAATGTGATTCTAGGCATAAATTTTGATCTATAAAAAGAAATTAAGAGCACTGAAAATGGAATAAATGAACTTAAATATTTTTCTTTTTTACTTTCAATGTTATAGAAACAACTTATTAACCGAAATAATACTTTTGTATATATATCAATACATGTTGTGTATATAACGCAGTAAAAGTAAAAGGTATGGCAACAATAATCTAAAAGTTAGAATTGGAAAAATATTGGTACAAAGTTCTTGTACTACAAATGAAGTGGCATACTATTTGTTGAAGGTAATCCTGACTAAATAATAATTCATATTGCATGCGTATATCCTACAGCAGTAAGTATATGAATAAAAATTGAAGTGTTAATAATAAATCAATAGAGAAGATGAAATAGAATATCAGCAGTGTGCAATGAACTCAATAGGAAGTAGAAAAAAGAAAAGAATCAAAGAATAATTTGAATATATAGAAAAAAATAAGAATTCTTGAAGATTTTAATCCAAGTATAACAATAATTACATTATATGTGAATATTCTAAAAAATACCACATTAAAAAGGCATGATTAAATTTGACTTATATTTACAAAGCAACTCTCAGCTATATGCAATTTAAAGAACACAATAAGTGTAAATAAAATAAGTATAGAAAACATAAAAAGGTTTAGAAAGATACATAAGCAAACATATAACAAAACAGGACCAGCTATAACAGATTAAAAATTCTTCTGATACAGAGGGATGTTACATAATGACAAGTTGGTTAATTATCCAAGATGGCATAAACAATATAAAATATATACACAGTTAACAAGAAAACTTCAAAATACATGAAAAAAGATGATGGAATTAAAAGGATAAATTGACTGATCCACATTGTACTTGGAGACTCCAACACTATTCTTTTGATAATCACAGACAAAGTAGAGATAAAAGCAGCCGGAGCATAGATTTTAAAATATTATCAACCAATGACCTAATTCACAGTTATAATACACTTAATCTACAACAGCAGAATAACATTATTTTCAGAAGTATGAGTATATCGAACATTTAATGAAATACTATGGGCCATAAAACAAACCTTAACAAAATTGAAAGAATGTTAACTGTACTCTTTGTATATTCTCTGATCACAATGGAATTTAATGAGAAATCAATAAGAGAAATACTATGGGCCATAAAACAAACCTTAACAAAATTGAAAGAATATTAACTATACCCTTTGTATATTCTCTGATCACATGGAATTTAATGAGAAATCAATAAGAGAAAGATATCTGAAAATATTTGGAAATTAAATAACACTCTAATAACTCATGGGTCAAACTGGAAGTCTCAAGGGAAATTAGAAAATATTTAGAACTGCATGAAAATGAAAATAGAGCATATGAATTATAGTGAGCTTCAGCTAAATCAGGACTTCGATGAAATCATATGGACAAATGCTACATGGGAATATGTAGAAAAGAGAAGAACTTGAGGTAATTAGTATTAACAATTATTATTATCGCTCTTGTTTTTAAAAACTTGTGAAACTCTTGGTCCCCCTACACACTCATTGAAGACTATGGCACTAAGACTCATATTCTCCGATTTTTTTTTGCAGGTACTCTGAGCCCTGAAAAATTACTTTTGGAGAAATGTACACAATTCATTAGAAAGGTGTCTTTAGAAATTCTCCATTTCCAAAATTACTTTCCCTTTCTTCTCAGCGTCTACTCTACCCCCACCATTAACAAACATCATTTTCCTCCTCCTTTTCAAAGTTAGTCACTCAATTTCTCCCTTTGACTATGGCCTATATACTCAGAAACCTATTTTCATAAAAAAACCCTCCTTTTTCTTCATGGTTTTCCTCCATGGGCTCTTTCAACACTATAATCATATATTCAATCATGTGCTATCCTGAAAAGTAAAATAAAGTAACTGTCCTTTGACCCTTACTTCTTACGTAGCCATTGTTTACTATGTATCATCTTGTTCAAATCTACAATTTTCAGAAGTAGATTTATTCACTGTACCACTTCTCATATCATACTTGCTGATTAGTCCTGTTTATCCAATCAGGCTTTTACCACAAGATGTCCATTGAAAGTTTTCTGATAAAGGCTATCTATGACATATCAATATTCAAGTAAAAAGGATATTAAAAAAATTTACTTGGCCATCTCCAAACCTTTGTTACTTTAGCCATAATTATTTACCCCTTCCGTGAATGTGCCTTCATATACTTGATGACACACTAATGTGTTTCCCTTCTGCTAAACTAACTTTTCTTAGTGTATAACTAGTCTTTCTAATTAAGAGCTTGATTTGCGAAGTTAGCATGATGAAATGGAGACAGTGCCAGAGACCTGGAATTTGCTCATGGTTAAAATATTACAGCTACTTCTTGAAGAACTCAGTATAAATACAGTATATGTGAGAAGATCAGAGTATTTGAAAACAGTCAGCCTTGGCAATAAGAATGAGATACTTTCCCATTTTCTTTTCAAGAGTACGCATGCTAGATTGAGAAATCTGATAAATTCCTTCTTTCAGGCCAAATCACTCAAAGGACACCCATTCAAAGTTGACCCTTTGGAAATAAACTGATTGTGCCCTTGGCTTCTGAAACCTCAACAGGAAATTGGATTCTCTGCTCTGTCATTGAACTTAGTTCCTGAAAAGGACTGCTAGTATGCTCGTTAATTATGGTTCTGATAAAGGCTCAAATTGGGAAAGAAAGAAGGAAATGTCAAACAACAAATGGAAGCCATGGGCACATGCATAATAAATTAAATTCAAGAGAAGTAATCTCAAGTTCTTAAATATGAATGTGGCTTTAAGTCTTTCTGACCATGACAATTCTTAAGATATATTGTGGGATATTGGCAATATTTTGAAATATTTATGTTGCTCCCTCAGAAAGACCATATAGTCTCACATCTAACCTCTCCTATATGTGTTCAGTGTATTTTCCAACAATATTATGAGGCTCCTGAAGATGCAAAACACTTTTATTAATTAATTTATTAATTTCATAGTTAATTTATTTATTGATTCATTGATTTATCCATTTATCTGTTTTTACCCCATTTGATGCTCTTTACCACTTGGCCCGTGTTTGTACATAAAATAGACTCTTATGAATTGATTACATACTCACAATACTGAAAGATAAACCAATGAAGCCTTAAATTTAGGATATTGCAATGCATGTAAGGTTGCAAATAGAATTTGAAAGGTTATATTTATCTACTTGTATTACATGTGTACAGTTATATATAATACATTTTAGATTCATTGTGTTATGCTTGTGAACATTAGCTATGAAAAGCTATGCATATTAACTTTTACTATAGCTTCCCTATTTTTAATTTCTTATCTAAACTTAATATTTTAAACCTTCTCTGTAACTATTATTTCCCTATTTTTATTTGTTTTTACATATGAACTAGACTTTCTGCTATTCAGTACATAAAAGCACTAGCAAACCCTTACATAGTTTGAAACCTGAGAGAAAAGATTTAAAATTGAGTTGATTTTTATACACCAAAGATAGTTTATTGAATCATTTTATTAGGTTACAGATGAGAAACACATTATTATAAAAACCTGAACAAAAATAAACACAACTGAATACAGATTTTCTCTACAAAACAATTTTAAGTTATAAAACATCATCATTAATGAAAACAAAAACATAGACATTAGTACCAGACTTAATTTCAGTTCACTATTTAAAAAATATTTTGTATATAGAAGTATTCTAATTTGACTTTGGGAGGTCAAATGATTAAAATATACAGTTCTAGGTGCTAACCTATCTTTAGTTACATGTATAATAGTTCCTACTTTTCTTGCCGTTCATAATTAAGAAACTATCTTCAACTATATTATTTTATTTGGGAACTATCATCACACTTGATAAATGTTAAATTAATAAGAGATGTGTATGACTTTATACATTCCTTATATCTTTGATATATTGGCGTAGATACCAAACACTTTCCAGTCCAATAAGTTCTGCCCAATGGCTTCCATTAATCTCTGGGAGACTCAGGAGGTTTAAACATATCACAATGACACAGTGGATTTTAGAATTTAGGTATTAACAGCATTTGATTTTGTGTTTTCAGTGACTGAGAGAAACAAAATAAGCGAAAGAAGAGCCAGCTTTTTCTAGGTCAGTACCCTGGAGCTTCCTGTGTCAGAAATCATTCATTTTAGTAATTCTGTGTCAGCATAATGCTGATGATCAAAACAGAATTGTCACAGATGGGATGTTTAAAATAAAACCTAAGTTGAATATGAATCAGGTTTTACCCTATTGTGGAAAAATATAAGAGTAGATCTACCTGAGGCCAAGATTTGAATTTCCACTGATAGAACATAGGAATGGTTTGGAAGGCATTTAATAACTATCTTTCTTATTTATAATGCTAATCTAGTAATAATAATATACATGCATATGGGCATTCTATTAATGTAGAAAATGAAAGAATTGTAGGAAAATGTTTTTAACATTTTTATAATTAACTAATTGAATAAACAATGAAAACTTCTAAAGGTTTACATTTAATCACAAGAAAAACGCAAAATAAATAAAAACAAACACTTGTATATTTTATATTCCTTTTTTCCATTTTTATACTGCTTTCCAGTACTACTACTACTATTATTATTATTATTATTATTATTATTATTATTTATTATTATTCACTGAGGTGATAGAGGTAACGAAGGAAAATTTTGCAAGATCCAAATAGATGCTCAAATTATAAAAGAAAAGAGATAGTAGTACTTTAAATTATTTACTATGATCACAGTTCTAAACTCAATACACTTCATTCCTAAACCAAGTTAATTTTGTTGAATTTTTGTAAAAAGCTATAGTAATGTTGTTTGTACCTATCAGATAGGATGTGTCTTTTAAGAAAAGGAATGTGACGTTTGTTAAATAATTCTAAGGATATCGTTGGAAGAGTTATGTTCAAGTTGTCAATTTAATCCTTGAAGTCTATCTATTGTGATTTTGGAAAAATCATTTACACTTTCTGATTCTGTATTTTTCTGTTAAATGTAAAACTAATATATTTTTAACTTCAATGACTATTTTGCAGTGTAAATAAAAGACACTATATAAAAGTCTATTAATTAATATAATAAGCCACCAATTATTATTACTATGACTGTTATTATTATTCCCATTAGATAATGTTCCTTCTTAAAATTCACTCAAGATATATATAACTACTATATTTTGAAATGCAAATTCAAGGCGTGGTCATTGCTCATTATAGCTAGCAACATGAGAAAGAATAGGACACTTAAAGAGCACAGGGGCTGACTCAAGAGACAACCAAGTGGGTGGGTCACAGTATGTAAAAAGGGAATGTCACAATCAGTCATAAATCATGCCACAGTCAACACAGAAATCAGAAAAAAATTAGAAGCTTTGTAATTCTAGCAAAACTAATTTGAAAGTCGGGAAGGAATTGGCAATATAATGAACTAAGGAATCTTGTAAATTTTGCTCATGGCAGAACACTTGGTACATAAAAGTTTTCCAATAAAAAATATTGCCTATATGAATAAAGGACTCAATGAATTAATGATTGAGTGTATATATAAATCCATAGGCCCAAGTAAAATCCATTGGATAAGGTAGAATATGAGAAGACCATTATTAGCTCCTCTTTCTTCCATTCTACTCAAATCCATTCAGAAATCCCTAATTATTCTACTTTATGTATCAGGAATTCATTCATTCCTTTCCTTTCTCATGGGTATGGTCTTGATTCAGACACAATTATTTTTACCTGTATAACTGCAATGGTTTTCTGATTGATTTCATTTTTGGCTCCCTGTTTTCTTCAGCCCCTCAAATGCATTTACCATACTGTTAATAATAAAATCAATAATGTTGTAAAGATTTTGTAGGGAGTCAGATGGACACTTGTCTTATTAGGGAGACAGCTTCATGGACTGTGTAGATGTCTGACCACTGCATTGTACACCTGAAGCTGAAGCTGAATAATATTGAATATATATATATATATATATATATATATATATATATATATATATATATTAAATATATATATATATATATATATATATATATATATATAATCACACACATATATTATCATGGGATGGGGAGTACAGCATAGGGAATAGAGTTAATGGAATTATAACAGCTATATATGACATCAGAGGCATAGTAGGCTGGGGGGGATTATCACTTTGTCAGGGGTATAAATGTCTAACTACTACATTGTTTTGTACATCTGAAACTAATAAAAAAATTTCTTAAAATATGTTTATCATTTAGGTTATGCCTATGCCTGTAATTTCCCAACACCTCATAAGCAATATCAAACCCTTGCACAATTCACTGAATTATTCATTTTCTCAGCCCTAGTGGCACCCTCAGTTCTTGTGGCACCATTTTCCCATCATAGTCCAGGTCAAACTTCTTGCAGATTGTCAAATGTGCCAAGCTTTTTCATATCCAGCTATTCTATTGAGTTATTTTTCCATAGTATCTTCTTCCTTTCTCCATTTTACCTTTATCCTTTTCCAATCTATCCGCACTCCATTCTTCAGAAATTAGGTCAGATGGTAGTTCGTGGAAAACATTTACATAGTCCTAAAACAATCCCCTAATTCTTTGTAAACTTAATATTTTTAAAAATGTTAAATGTTAGTAACAATTTTTAATTCGTAATATTTTTGACTTTTCTTGAAAATGTAGAAATCCATTTAACTAAAAAATATACTAAACACTGCTCAAGCACTTAAGTACCATTTAAACAGAAACAGATTTAAACTATGAAAGATATCACATACAATTTCTAAAAGAAATTAGCCCAAATTTTTCATGTATAGTCTTCAGAATGTAAATTTCTAGTAAGTTCCAAATCTTAGTTGATAACACAATACCTGTTGTGTCACTCTGCATGACATGACAAAACTGTTAAGGTAATCTGTTACAAACTCACAATTTCCGGTAATTTAAAAGTCAGAAGCTGAGGTCACCATTCTAAAACCATACTCAGTTATTAGTTTTTAAACTTTAGCAGATAATTATATCTAGTTTATAGTTTCCTGTCTTTTCAAGCTATCCTGATTACAAAATGTGACAAATTGTATTTTTGAAGGTATGTGAAGAATCCGTAAGTAATGAAAAATTCCAAATAAAGTGAGCAAATTTTACAGTCAACATTTTATTTATGTCGAAGTGTATATTTTTCACGTTCATTTGATGGGGCTAATAACCACAGATGTATAAAGAAGCTGTCGATGGTGTTTTCTGAAGAGGGGAATCATGTTCCTTCCATAATATTAATATACACAAGCCAAAGAGAATGAGTTGCAGGAAGATAATCACTAGAGTTGGATATGTCCATTACTTAAGAAAATCATGAGGTTGTTTATAATCAAAGACTTAATGACTTAACTATCCAGTTTTCATCCTTGCAAAGAAAAACAAAAATCTGGCAAACAATTAAGAAGCTTAACAAAGACCCGCTGCTGGGAAGTAAGTGGTTAAAATACATAGCATACAAAGGTACAGGGACTAGTCTGAAGATTCATGACAACTAACATGGTCAAATGATTAAATGTAAAATGGTTAGTGCAGATAATGATACAATTAATATTTGTTAACAGTTTCTTTAAAATATATTATTAGAAACAAGAACAAAAGAATAGAAGTAATGAAAAGTGGTTTAGAAGCAAAAATAGATGAATAAAGAAAACAAGGATTGTAATTTGAAGTATCAAATATCTAAGCATTCAAAATCAAAATTAAACTTGTTTTCTGTTTTGAATTTGAGAAATCTGAAAAAGTAAAAAGTTACTAGAACAGGGTTAAGAAAATAGCAAACTTTAAATCAGGGCACTTACAATCCAAGACATGTCAGAAGATTATAGTAAAAAATGTATCAAAAGAGAGTGTCCTTGGTGGTCCCTTGGATCTGTCTCTTCCTTCAAAAGTGTTTAGACAGAACAGACCCAGGGATGCCCCTTCTTCCAGCCTCCAACCACCCTCCAACCTCTTTTCCAGTTGCAACCTTAACTCCTCATTGCCCAGCAATTATGAGCTCCTGAGATGGTCAGAATTTTTCCACCCAGGTGGAGGCTACCATCAACCGCCTGCTTAACATGCATCTGCGGTCCTACCTACCTATCTCTGGGCTTCTATTTCGACTGAAACAATGTGGTTCTAGAGGGCATGAGCCACATCGTCCGCAAGTGGGCCAAGGAGAAGCTGCGCCATCTTCCAGACCTATAGAAGCAGACCAGCGATGAGTGAGTGGAGTAAAGCCTCGGAAGCCACGGAAGCCAAAACGGTCCTAGAGAAGAACTTGAAGCAAGTCATTTGGTATCTGCATGTCTTGGGTTCTGCTTACACATGCTCCCTTCTCTGTGCCTTCCAGGAGAGCCACTTCCTACAGGAGAAGGTGAAACTCATCGGGAAGAGGGCAACCACATGACTAACTTCTGCAGGCTGGTAGGCCCCCAGGGGGCGCTGAGCGAGTACCTGTTGGAAAGGCTCACTCAGAAGCATGACTAGCAGCCTTTGCAGGCCAGAGGCCTTTGAGAGGCCTATCTGCATCCCTCTGGGGTTGGGCTTTTGCAGAGCCTCTCCCTACAACTGACAGGCAGCCTTCTAAACACCTTGGAGCCATCTCCCATGCTGTGGACCAAATTGAAAAAATAAAGCTTTTGGCAGGAAAAATAAGTAAATAAAAGAAAAAAATGTCAAAAAATGCATAACATTGAATATAATGAAGAGATACTTACCAGAAATGATACATTACCAGTGAGATAAAATTATATATTTGTTATAGAATTTTTTTTATATTAAGATAATAGTGATTAATTGAAAGATAATTGATTTAAAAAGATTCAAGTTTCTTTAATGTAGGTAAAAGATACAGTATATCACCTGCTTAGAGAATGCTACAAAAAATGGAGACTATAACAAGATACTTCTAGGCAGACACAAGCTTGGTTTGCCCTAAAATCCCTACACTGGTCAACAGCTACTGGTTATATTGCCTGATGGTATGAAGTATCCTCAGGACTCTTGAAAAGCGGAGATCCTTTTTTCTCAGGGCTCTTTAAACCTTCTTGGCACTTCTTGACTCTTCTAGAAACAAACTATCTATCATTCTGTATACATTTCAGGTGAAAATAATTAGTAGAAAAACCTTGTATGTATTCCTAAGTGTTTACTATTAGATTAGATGAATCGTGGGTAAGACCAATCAGTCCTGCCTGCGATTTTCCTTTATCATTAAAGGAAAATTAATATACTACCCTCAAAGAAATGCTCGCTTTTTTTTTCTTCAAAACATTAAAAAATATAAAAGGTCTTGGGAAATATAGGTTTTCCTTGTTTGTGTAACTTGAAGTTGTAGAGGATTTCCATTTTTTTAAAGCCTTCATAATATTGACTAATTTAATAAACTTATAGACATTTTGGTTACAGTAATTTTTGTGGTAACAAGGTCACATTTATAATTGATATGATTTTAATAACATTTTTTTCAAAAACTAAGGTCATGTATTTCTGTTTTTAGGAACTTTATTTAACTTTTATTTCTAGAGTGATTAAAAAATAATTTTGACATTTCATTTCAGTTAGGATACTACTGAATTTATAAGTTTTATTTTAAAAAGGTTTTATTCAGGTTTACCCTTGGTAGACTTATATATTCTTTAAGCCATTTATCTCTATAAAGGTTATTTAAAGTAGGAAATTACTTATGATACTCATAAACCTATCAGTCTTATATAATCAGTGACTACTCCTAAAGGTACTTAGTTCCTCTGTTCTACTAACTTAAATATTTTCACTGTAGGAAAATATGATATATAGCCTTCAGAAAGTGTAACAGTTTGCATGGGCCTCAAATTTATCAACAAAATAATATTTTGTGATATTAATAACCTGTTTTTGGATCACTTTCAAAAATTCTGAAAATAATTGCATTGTTACTGAAATTTTCCGTTAGTGTTTCATATATAAAATCATGGAGTTCACTGATAATGCTTTTTTAACCTAAAATGAGATAATGTGAAAAGAAAGACTTTTAAAAATTAAGAATCTTTTAATTACATTAGATTCCAACAACTAAGACAAAGATATTTTAATGGAAATCCAAACAAGCAGTTGAACAAGCAGTTGTGTCATTCTGTGGCTAGTGAGTTGGGCTAGATTGGGAGTCGGTGAGTGTGTGTGTGTGTGTGTGTGTGTGTGTGTGTGTGTGTGTTTGTGAAGCTTATGAAATTGTAAGTCTATTAAATTGGGTTAGAACTTGATAGTTAGTATGGCTTGAATATAAATTTCTGACTTGACTACTTTGAAATTGATTCCTTTTTTTAATCTATGCTATTTAAAGTAATGTTGCTGAATAGGGTTCCTACACCTATTCTGAATCAGTCATCCGTTAATTTTTCAAGTAGAGCTATTGATTTTAGGCAAAATTTACATGTATGTGGATACATTTGTGTATAGATTGCCATGGAGGCAGATTGTAATTATGTGAGTTCGAATTCCCATTCCAAAAGTATTTTAATTAGTCTTTCAGTAATAAGGATATTAATGTGGATGACACATATTCTAAAGAAACTTGACATTTTGAAAGGAAATATATGAAATATAAAATGTATAAATATGCCAAAGAAAGTTCTAAATGACATTAGAAGGAGAAAGATAAACGCATTTATTTTTTGGTGATGGTGATGATCCTTGTGTGTGTGCGTGTGTGTGTAATTTATGGGCTCTGATGGCTGGGTGATTAATGTAATTAAGAAACGTATAAAATTATTCTGGCAAACTTGATTATTAAAAACTAGAAAACAATAAATGTAAAATTATTGAAAATATTAATTTATAAATAAAAATAAGAATGGATATTTGTGTAATGTTTAAGTAAAATAAAATGGTTAAAATAATTAGTGCACGCTTTCTAGAATCACATATGTATGGTATAATTGGTTATTTCTGAGTGGTTGAGTTGCATGTGATTTTGAGATGCTTCATATTTTCTGACTCTTTCAAAATTGCTACAATGAACTCCACATTACACATGAATTTTTTAAAAAAGTTAGAAATCAAACTTTTTTAATCTGTCCAATAATATAAAGGGTTTTTATTTCTCCAAATAGTAGATAGCTGCCATAATATAAGGTAACTAAAATACATAGAATTTATAAATATATTCTTACAAACATTAATATTAAATTCCTAGAAATATTAGCTATGGATTTATTAAATTATTTTATTCAATACAAAATAAGATAGTTGTATGTGGTTGCAAATGAATTATTTGAGTGGAATAAAATAAAGTGAAATAGCAAAAATTATCTTTGTAAAACAGCAGAATTGCATATGCACATGTATATAGATATATATATTATTATTAGTTATATCTAGGTGATGGAGTTGATGTGATTTTATGTTCTTGTGTAGTATATTCTATACTCTGACGTTACATAAAATTGCTACCAAAAAATAGTACTCCAAATGTTATAAGAAACATATTGAGTGAAAAAATTTGTGCCTGGGCAATTTTAATTTTTAAACCACCCTACAAGTGACAGATATTATGATACATTGTGTCAATCCACTGCCCAAATCGTTTTTTACTCCAGAGATCATCTTTAGACACTTTCCTTACATACCCAGTGGCTTCTGTATCTCTCTCTCTTCCCATGGATTTTTGGATAGGGAAGCTTAACAGTCCATGGTTAGGGCAGCTGGGAGTACCAGGTACTTAATGTTTTAAAGGTCAATCAATAAGGGACAGAAATTAGTAAGTAATTTTTAATCTCCCTCACTCCTCAGGGTCACAGATCTGAGATATGCTTCACAAAGTTTCCCAGAGGGTCTCCAACAGGATTGAGTCCAATTATCATAGGGGTCATCCTGTTATTATATTTTTCATTAGCTTGTCTTCTATTCTTTGCTGCTTTTTCACTCCCTCACAACTTCCTGGATTTGCCTTTCAACAAAATACTTCTACTCTTATTCTCAACTCTGGGTCTGCCTTGGCCACATCCCAAATGAAGACTGGAGACAGAGCCAGGAGAGCAGTTTCTAGGCTCTCGGCCTCACGTGGAAAGGTGCTGCCTCAGGTAGTAAATGGCCATCAACTGTGATTGGATGGTCATCAGCTGTGGCTACTTGGCCGTCAGCTGTAACCAGTGAGACTTTGGCCACTAATATAACTGCTGTGGATATGCTAGCAGAAAATGGGGGCTAGCAAGAAGATGGTGGCTGAGCTAGCAAGCGAGACTGATGCAGGAAGACCCCTTGTTGGAGTGCTGGCGGATGTTTGCTTCCTGTGTCTCCAGCCCAGCCGCCAATGAGAATATAGTGGTATGACTCCCCTATCTATGGCTCCGTGGGTGTTCCTTTTTGGCCTCACTATGTCCTGCATTCTTATGTGGGGAGCGGGCCCGGAGACCCTGCCTGACACTCTGCACGACAAAGACACTTACTACATTATATCAATCTGTCTGTGGCCTTTTACAAATATTTCTTCAATGAATCAGTGAGTATGTACATCCAAAGCATCACAGAGAATCAATTAAAACATCATTGTATAAATGTGGAAGTAAGGGACATAGGTAATACATTTAGCTTTTAACATGGTTTGTTTTAAGTGACAAAGATATGTCCTGTAATCTCTGGTCAAATAAACTTGGTAAAGGAGTCTTACCTAAAGGGACTCCTGGAAGCAGGCATCTTTCTCAGGAGAAGTCAGGCAAGCACTCCCTTGTAAGTATCTGAATTATTTGTGTGTTTTTTTTTTCCTTCTACAGCTGACATATACTGAGAAAGGTACACTGATAGATCACATGTCAACTGATGAGATATTTAAGACTTAAAAGTCAACAGGGTAGATATGTAGCGCCAATAGCATTGCATTGCCATAGTCTTAAATTATTAATATTCTTAAACATTCCTTGTAGGTTTGAGAGAGTGTTAATGTTTTAATTCATTATCTTTTAAGTTATCTTAATATTCATTTTCTTGGAAATTTGTATTCTTAGGTGTTTTAGTGCACAGTGAAACACAGGCAGATCCTGAATTCAAGTGACCAAATCATGCTTTGTTCTGCAAACTTAAATAAGAAAAGGTGAAAGAATTGCCTTATTTTGATGATTATGATAAAAAAGTAATGAATATTGCCCTGATTTTTTAACTAGATAGAAATACAAAAGAAACCTACAGCTAACATCATACTTAATGGTGAGAAACTAGTAGGCTTTTCCACTAAAATGAGTAATAAGACTTAGATATCCTCTCTCACCACTTGTTTTCAAGATTATGCTATATGTCCTAGCCAACGTACTAAGACAAGAAAGGAAATAAAAGGTACAGAGATTCAGAAGGAAAAAAATAAAAGGTTTTGTTGCAGATGACATGATTGTTTTCTGTAGACAATTCAAAAGATTCCACAAAAAACAAACAAACAAACAAAAAACCCTCCTGGAATTAATAAACAAATATATTCAGGATGCAGGATGCAGGATACAAAGTTAACATACAAAAATCTATCACTTTCCTATTAAACATCATGAATCAGTGGAAAATGAAATTAGAAACAGTGGCATTTACATGTGCACTCCCAAAGTGAAATACTTAGGTATAAATCTAGAAAAATATGTACAAGATCTATATGAAGAAAACTACAAAAGTCTGATGAATGAAATCAAAGAACTAAAAAAATGTAAAGATACTTCATTTTCATACATAGAAAGACTCAATGTTGTTAAGACATTAGTTCTTCCCAACTCGAACTATAGATTCAATGCAATCCCAATCAAAATCCCAGCAAGTTATTTGTGGATCTTGACAAAATGATTCTATAGTTTATATGGAGAGGGAAAAAACCCAGAGTAACCAAAACAATATTGAAGAAGAAGATCGAAGTTTGAGGACACAACCCAACTTCAAGATTTACTGTAACACTACAGTAGTCAACACAGTGTAATATTGGCAAAAGAATAGACAAATAGATTAATGGGACAAAAACAAAATGTCCAGAAATAGACCCACATAAATATAGTCAAAGTTAGACAAGGGAACTGACACAATTCAATGGAGCAAATATAGTCTCTTCAATAAATGGTGCTGGAACAACTAGAAATGCACATGGAAAAACAAAATAAATCTAAACACAAGATCTTACATCCTTCACAAAAACTAACTCAAAATGAATCATAAATTTAAGTGTAAAGTGGAAAACTATAAAACTCCCAGAAGGAAACATAGAAGAAAATCCAATAACCTTGGATTTGGTGTTGACTTTTTAAACATGGTAGTCTCACTTATCCATGGGAGATATGTTTCAAGACCCCCACTGGATGCCTGAAACCGTGGATTGTACCAAACACTATATATATTACGTTTGTTTGTGTTTTTTTCCTATACATACATACACTTCATGGCTTCTCTTTGGCATATCTGAATTACCAGCATCATTACCCTTGCACTTTGGGGGCATTATTAAGTAAAAATAAGGGTTACTTGAACATAAGCACTGCAAAATCGCTTCAATATCTGATAACCAAGATGGCTACTATATAACTAACAGGTAGGTAGTGTATACAACATGGACACACTGAACAAAGGGATGATTCATGTTCCAGGAAGGGTAGAAAGGGATGGCGTGAGATTTCATCATAGTACTCAGAATAGCATGCAATTTAAAACTTATGAATTATTTATTTCTGGAATTTTTCATGTAATAATTTTGGACCATGGTTGACCCAGGTAACTCAAACTGCTGAAAGTGAAACTGTGAACAAGGGGAGACCACAACACCAAAGTCACAATCTAAAAAAGAAATAATTGATAAATTGAATTTCATTAAAACTTAAAAACTCCTGCTGTGCTGATGACGTCAAGAGACTGAGAAGACAAGAGACAAGAGACACAGGACAGGGAGAAACTATTTGATAAAGGACTGTTACCTAAAACATACAAAATATTTTCAGAAGATTTTTTAATGTTTTTTCAGAAGTATTTTTAATATGAGATTGTGTGGAAGGAATCATATATTGAAGTCCACAGAACATTGCTTTTGATTACTTTGGACCAATGACATTTGAGCTTTTCTTTATTTGAACTTCTTTAATATAAAACCTCAGCAATAAGAAAGCAAACGACCTGATTAAACAGTGGGCCAAAGACCTTAACAGACACTTCACCAAAGCAGATATATTGATGGTAAATAAGCCTATGAAATGATCCTCCGCATCATAGGTTATGAGGAAAATACAAATTAAAACAAGAATAAGATACCAGTACACACCTGTTATGTTGGCCAAAAGCTGGCAAGGATGTGGAACATTAAGGACTCTCGTTTATCCATGGTAGGAATTCAAAATGGTACAGCTTCTTAGGGAGACAGTTTGTCTGTTTCTTACAAAACTTATGCTCCACGCTTCCTGGTATTTACCCAAAGGAGTTGAACTTATGTTCACACAAAAACTGCACACAGGTGTTTCTAGCAGCTTTTTTTCTTTTTATCAATGCCAAAACTTGGAAGCAACTAAGATGTCCTTCAGTAAGTAAATGGATAAACTGTGATACATCCAGACAGTAGAATATTATTCAACACTAAAGAAATGGGCTATCAAACCATGAAAAGACATAGAGAAACTTTAAATGCACATGACTAAGTGAAAGAAACCAATATGAAAATGCTATGTACTTCATAATTCCAACAATACAGCTCTATGGAAAAGGCAAGCAAAAAGACAGGAGACAGCAAAAAGACTATAAGTTGCTAGGGTTTGAGAGGGGAAAGATGAATAGATGGTGCCCGTAGTATTTTTAGGGCAGTGAAAATATTTTCTGTGATACTATGATAACAAACATTTCATTATATGTTTGTCTAAACCCACAGACTGTACACCAAGAGTGATCAGTAAGGTAAACTATGGACTTTTGGTGATTGTGATGCATCAATTGTAATACATACCACTCTGATGGAGGAGGGTATGCACCTGTGGAGCTAGGGTTTTCATGGAAAATCTTTGTACTTTCCTGTTAATTTTGCTATAAATCTAAAACTCTTCTAAAATGACAAAGTCCTCAAAAAAGCAAAGAAAAAAAATGTTTGCAAATAATAAATTGTAATGCTTTGCATCTTCAGTCCACCAGAGATACCAATACATACAGCCATGCCTTACACTCCTCATGACTCAGAAATGCCCTATCTCTGAAATTACACCTCCACACTATACCCATCAGTCTTATATTTTTTTAATCAAAATGTAGATACTTCTGACTATATTATGTGAGGTTTTCTAAAAAATTTTTTCAGAAGTATGTCTAATATGAGATTGTGTAGAAGGAATGACACGTTGAAGTCCATAGAATATTTCTGTTGGTTACTTTGGACGAGATGCCATTGAGATTTTCTTCATTTGAGCTTCTCTAATATAAAAACAATAACACATGCAGATCACCACTGTCTGTATTTTTAAAAAGAAGTATAAACTTTTCCCATTTTTTTATTCACATGGTATTTTTATAAAAATATACATCTTAGACAATTTGGTTTTTCAGTTGTTATTCTTTTTTTACTCCAGATGTGAAAGGCAGTTTTAGATAAAATGTGTTTTTCTTATTTCCCATAAAAAGCACATGTACTTTATTTCTATGACTTTCACAGATATTGCTTCAGCTTCACTGGTGGTATGTGATTTCCTTTTCTGAATTCTATCTTCTTTCATTGTGTAATTATTTGGGATCAGAACAGTGATAAAATTGAATTATTTGATTCTTTCTCAAAACTGAAGAAAACATTTCATTTTCAGAAAGATAGCTACCTAACTATATAGGACATTTTATTTACATTCCCTAGAATTTATAACTTCTCATGTCCCTTTCTGGTCTTTGCTTTCTGTAATGTCATGATCCCTTGAATCTTGTTGCAATCTTCAACATAACTGACTTTATTTTTTGCTTGCAGTGCTTGTACTCAACATGAACTTTATAATTTGAAGTAGATGTCAGGCATTATTGCCTTTTTAAAAAAATCATTAGCTATGCCAGGCTAGAATGTGAACCTTCATTGTAGTAATAGACTATGACACACTTAGTACATTTCTACAGTTAATTTTTTAACTGTTACACAACAGTATAAAACCTTAATTTAAATGCTAAAACACATAAAATGTATGTATTACTACATGTATCTACTTGTTTTTTTAACCTAAATGTTCCTATATAAAATATTGACATCTTTTTGCATTATTTAAATTTAAATGCACTTGTAAAATAGAGAAAACATATATTTTGAAAATATAAATATATCCAAATTCATAAATGTACAGGATGTATATAATTGCAAATGTATATAATTGTTAATATTTATTTGGAGTGTTATAGATTGAATTCTGTCCTTCTCAAAATATTCTAATCCCCAGTACCTATGAATATGAGCTTACTTAAAAATTGGGTCTTTGCAGGTGATCAAGAAAGATGAGGTCATTAGGGTAAAACTTAATCCAATAGTAGTGCCATTAAAGGAGGAATTTGGACACCAAAATAGATATGGATAGAGGGAAGTTGATGTGAAGATACATTGAGGATACCATTTATAAGCCTAGGAATGCTAAGGCTACCAGAAACTAGGAGAGAGTCATGGGACAGATTCTCCATCACAGCCCTCACAAAAAATCAACACTGCTGATACCTTGATTTCAGACCCAGTTTCCAGAACTGTGAACCAATAAAATTCTGTTGTTTAAACTGCCCAGGAAACTGTTATAGTTTTCCAGGAAACTACTACATAGACTAATGTTTAAAAAACATCCCATTAATGAGATTTAGACATAGAAAGCCTAAGGGAAGAGATTATATTCAGGTTAAATATATATATATATATATATATATATATATATATATACCCACGCATACATATATATACATATATACATATACACATATATATGTATATGTGTATAGTATACACATATATACATATATATACATATGTATATAATTATATATGTATACATATATAGCTGAATATATATATAGCTGAATATATATATATATATATACATATAGAGAGAATGATTATTCTTTTACATTTATATATTATAGTACAATTTGTATATATTCAATATATTATACAATTAATTATATGTGTGTATAATGTATGTATATGTATTATATATGTAGTATATGTATATATGTACATATATGTATATATAATGTAACATATATAATAAATCATATAATTATATACATATAATATGATTACATTATTTTGTGAATGTATTCTGTTCTAGAGTTCTGGCTTCTATCAAAATATCATTCTGTTAATATATGACATAGGACTGGGATCAGGAATCTAAGTGCTTGAGAACAACACTGACAAAATTTAATATCATTATTAAACTTTTCCTCATATAACCTCCATGGAGTGGATATTATAGTCTGTTTGCCAGTGTCAAAACTGACGTATCAAAAATAAATAAAAAAATAAACATTTCAAAATAACTTAGCTAATATTAAGTGGCGAAGTTAATGTTATCTTCACGTGGTATAATTTCAAAGGTTTCCTTCTCATCCACCAAACCATCCCTGACTCCATCCACTCCTTAAATAAGCCATCATTTAATCAGTTACTGTACAAGAAGACATTTTTAAATACTGTATGTTTGGTGCAAAGTCTGAAACAAACTGTGAAACAATTCTTTTACTCTTAAAGTCCAACAGATCTATTATATTTCTTAATTTCCCCACACCACATAAATTGGCAGCTTTGTTTATATTTAGATGATTCATTCAACACAGGTATTAATAGACAACTACTTTGAGACATTCCTTAGTTCATCTTTTCTAATTTACATAATACATCAATGAAATAACTTTGCATGCATTGTATATTAACATGAGCTCAACTGTGTTTCAACAAAATTATATTCTTCTGTGTTGGATTTTCAGATCAGCCTGGCAAATGATCATCTTTATTTCCTGGAGATTGTACATATACTTTAAATGTGATACTTCTTGTTTTACTGCTTAAATATTAGCAAGCATTTTAGTTATTACTGCATAATTTTTAAATAGAGCACATGTTATATATTCCGATTGCATGATTTGTAAATATGTTTTGTCTCACAATACTCTGTTTTATTTAATATTATTTAAGAATAATAGGACCAGAAATTGAATCCTAAAATGTAAAATAGGGCAACTAACCTTCAGCAATGGAAGGACACACCTAGAAACTCTTCACTGCACACATTGTGCTGTCCTCTAGCATCCAGGATCAGCCATATTTCCTAGCCAGAAAAATAGACATTTTAATGTAAAATAGCATATTTTTTCAATGATCCAATATATGTTAGTGTTTAGGAGCCATTTGCCAATTGATCAATGGATGTTATAGACACAGTATAAATGAGCCTTAAAAGTGCTGTTATGCTTACCTAAACTATTTGTTCTTTTTGAATTTGAGGATTCTTGATAACAAAAATTGCTTTGGAAATGCTAAATTGTTTTCCTGATGCACTGAAGAGTACTATTTAAAACTTAGAATCATTTAGAATTCTGTAAATTGCACAATTCACTAAGCGCAGTAACATGAAAAAAACATTGAAAGTATTATGGTAGTATTTATGTTGGGCAAAGTTAAAGAATTTCTTATAATGTAATTTAGACAGAAAGCTAAAGAAAAGAATGTGTTCATGGAGAGTGTAATATTAATTAGTACAGATAAAAGATATTAAAATTCTTCAAAACGATTCCAAGAATTTTAAATTTTAGTAGAGGATAAAAACTATATATGTGTGTGTGTGTGTGTGTGTGTGTGTGTGTGTGTGTGTATACATATATATATATATACAGACATATATATTATCAGAGCAATTAAATCTATAATATTAAAGTAATTGTATACGCTATATAATCGTATCTTTCTAATATCAATCTTTGTTATACACTTATACAATGTATTTAACAGTAGTTGGATAGATAGAGTAGGAAATATTAAAAATGCAGTTAAAATTTGTAAGTGTAATTATTAACAAAATCAACAATAAGTTTATTATTGTTTAATTGAACCATTATCTATTTTCAAGTTATTTTTTTCCTACACTGTACAATCATTATGTTAAATTGATGCATGGAACATTTGGAACATATTATGCACTTTAAATTAATGCATCCTCTAGTGCTCAGGAACCATATTTATCTCTCTTCTGGAGACAGAGCTCAGAGAACAGGTTTTTTTTAATCCTCAAATATATTTATGTAAACTTAGATTATATTGTTTATTTCATCTTAGCACTACCGCTATATAACAATTAGAAATCACATTCTCTTCTGCATATCAAAACCACAACTCAAACTCTTATCACCTTTCTTTTCTCTGTATCCTACCCAGGAATGTACCCTTTCTAACTCAACAAGTAAAAGGCATCCCATACAGGTATTCTGTTATTGGTCCCTAAGTTTGCTTTCTGCAATTTTTAAAATTTTACTTTCCATGTTGTACCACAAAAATCAGTATTCCCTAGGTTGGAAACACAAAATCAGGCAGCTTTTTAGCTACTTACTGTAAAGGTTGTAGCTTAAATTTAGCAGTCTTTGTAGGGCAATGGGCCAAATACTTGCCCCCTTAAAGAGTGGGATAGAGATCTGAATATGTAACCAGTTAAGATCTGGCCATGTTTCAGACCTCATGTTATGAACAGTGTTTGGGGGTTTGTTTGTTTGCTTGTTTGTTTGTTTTTTCCTGGATCTCCATATGCACCTACCAGATAAATACATCCTTTGTGGTCAGGAAACCTGATCCTGTTTGCCTCAGACTAATACCTCATGCACTTTAGGAATAGTGTTCTGAGACTTGGCTGTACATAACAACCCTAATTATATAAATACCAAGCATGAAAATTCTGTCTCACATGTGAGCTCTAAAACAAGGCCATTCTTGATAATTCAGGCACACTACCTAAGTTACTGATTATTTGTGGGAAAAATCAGAGCATTATTCCCATAAGTGGGAATCATACAAGTCATAAAGAAAAGACTAAGAAATGTATTACTAATTCTGATAGAAGTTATTAATGATGCCACCACTGTCCTAGATGGAATACAGCTCAGTCTTGATTCATCGGCACAAGCAGTGAAGGAAAATCACAACGCTCTAGATTTCTGGTGGCCTAGTTATGATGGCATCTGTGCCACTACTAATATTTCTTCCTATACTTGGATTAATGAAACAGGCAAAGTGGATCAGGCTCTATGTAACCTTAGAATCAGTCATTTAGATTCCTAAATTTCATCCTTAGGGCTGATGGGATTTATTCTATTTGCACAGGTTGGGCAGTTTGGATTCCTGGTTTTGAAGGATTTCACAAGGACTGTTAATTGTTATTTTTATCACAATGGTCATAATGCTGGTCCATTGTATTCTATCTTAAATGTTTTTTTGTGCAGCTGTTTTCTCATCAGATGATTCCCGTGATGATACAACCACAAGGTCAAGAAAATCTTGTAATACAGTCGACTGTAAAGATGACTGAACAATCCCTGAGTGTAATGATCTGGATCTCTAGGCTTCTCTGAGTCGTTCAACCTCTCACAATGGAGAGGTTGACCATAAGAGAGGACAGAGAGACTACATATGCAGACATACAATGAATGACCAGATCATATATGAACATAGAGCTCTGACCCACAACCTCTGTAGCAAATAGCCTGGAAGTCAAACCACTGCTTTTGCAGCAACAAGCATAGAAGAGCCAGGCCTTGGTGAATAATTTCCAGCTCCGTTATTTTTTATCAGTTTCCAAGACCAACCAGAGAAAAACAAAGATGCTCCCTAGCCATTATACAGAATTCTCCACCTCTGTTTAGCCTGCACTCAACTTCTCTATGCCATTAACCTCTAATCAAAACATACCTGAAGTATTTTTGCACTACAAAGTTTTTAAACTCCCCTGCCTGCTATTGAGGCTCTGCCAAATGCAAGTAAAAGTGACTGATTCCCTTGCTGTTGCAACATTTGAGTAAATAGACTTTACTTGCCTTTTTTGGGTGAGCTTTGTTTATTTCCACAGTTTCCACAGTAGTAATCATTGAGTGAAAAGAAGTCGCTTTTTTTTAAATGAAAAACCCAATACATATAAAGAACATTGGAGTTATTTATCTTAGCAGTTTAAACTAAATGCTGACATCCTACTTCATAATATATTCAACTGTGAAATCATAAATAAATACATTCACCTTAAAAATGATATGGAGTGTCATGCTCAGGCTTGCTTTATACCCGATAACAAAGGAAGAATCAGAAATCCTGAGTTCATTACTGTGACAGCAAGTAATCACTCATGTGGTGACTAGATATTAAGTAATTGAGTAGAACACAGACTCTGTTTTTGCCTGCCGGTATAAAATACAATGAACCCATTCTTGGAGCGGTAGTTTCTTACTGTCAAAGTCTTCACTGAACACAGAACTTCAAGAAAGTCTTCAAAGTTATTTAAGGAAGATTGGGAGGCATAGGAAGATATAGCCCCTCATTTGGAATTCTATATACATTTTTACAGTTTTCAGTAATAATTTGCTACTTCCAAAATTGAAAGTTAACTTATGTCCTACAGTTTACTCCCCTGGAATAACTTGTTAATTTCCAACCGTGGATCAGTTCTTGTCAGTTTTGACTCCTTTGTGGTATGGAAAACTAAGGATGAGATGAGCGAGCCAGGCAGGGTGAAAACTGCACCAAGATCTCCATACTTCGTGATTTCTAACTGTCAATGCAAAGGTCTTTCTCGTATGCCTTGGCATTCCAGGGAAGTTTTGACTTGTAAGAATGGAAAAAAAATCCATGTGTATGATTCAAATAACAACATCAAATAAAAGAACTACGTATAATTGCATTATTTGCATAAATCAACTTAACAGTATTTTTAAATTAAGTTCTGTAGAACTTCATTTATGTCTAATGTGTTGAGAATTTTATAAAATTTACCAGATGTAACTCTTATGTGTCACAAAGCCTTTGCTAAACTAAACAATAATAGATTTTTCCACATCCTTGAAAACTCTTCACCCTGTGGAAACCAGATATATGCATTTAGTGAACTTAATCTACTGAGCAATATTTCAATGACTCTTTTCATTTACACCTGAAGTATATTTTAAACTTTAGAGTAAGTTATAGAGCAAGAGAATCTTGAAAATGTATTTCTTAGATATAGAAATAAATAGATCTTCTGTTTATAAATATTAAATTCAGTGGAATCCAACTTTTCTAATTACTTCTATATGCATTTCCATAATGAGTAAAACATTCAAATTCTTTATAAAGAATTTGAGATTCAAGATTATGAGTGCATTTTAATATTTTTGGATCATTTTAATTTAAAATATTGTAAATATAGAAATTTCTTAATACCTTAACACTGATGTTATGTAGATCTCCTGAAAAATAATTACTATATTTTTCATGCTTTATGTTATCAGTTATAACTAAAACTATTGGTATTCAATCAACAAAGTCATCTACATTATTTATTTACTTCATATGTTATATGAAGAAGGAGAAATGAGAAAATTCTAGCTCCATGAACATTAATATTAGTTCTTCATGAAAATAGTTATTTTATTAACAGTAATATTAGTTCTTCATGAAAATAGTTATTTTCTCATTCCAGAACAGTAGAACCAAAAGCTAAGTAGTGAGGAAGAGTATAAATGCCAGTTTATCAGGCTGGTGTTATCAGCATTAATATTATTCTGATAGCTGATTACATAATTTTCAGTTTCACTCTACTTAAATCCTATTCTTTTTTTTCAACTACAGTTGACATTCATTATTATGTTATATTGGTTTCGGGTATACCGCATAGTGGTTAGACATTTATATGATTTACGAAGTGATCCCCCTGATTAGTCTAGTACCCATCTGGCACCACACAAGACAATATTATTGACTATTTTCCCTATACTGTACTTTACATCCTTGTGACTATTTTGTGTCTACCAATTTGTACTGCTTAATCCCTTCACCTTTTTCACCCTGTTCCCCAATACCCCTCCCATCTGACAACCATCAGTTTGTTCTCTGTAGCTGAGTCTCTTTCGGTTTTGTTTATTTTGTACTTTAAATTCCATATTTAAGTGAGATCATATTTGTCTTTTTCCGTTTGACTTATTTGGCTTGTCCTGTCATTTAATTGCAATGTATAATCAACTCAAAAATAAATCTATTCAGGGGCAACCAGATGGCTCATTTGTTGGAATGCGAGCTCTGAACAGAGGGTTTTCGGGTTTGATTCCACATGGGCCAGTGGGCTGCGCCCCCTGCAGCTAAGATTGAGGACAGTGAGTTGCCGATTTGCTTCTGGAGGGGCGGCCTGATGGCTCAGTTGGTTGGAGCGCGGGTTCTTAATGGCAAGGTTACAGGTTCAATTCTTAATTGAAAACGTCCACTGGACTTGGGGCTGGGCTGCGCCCTCCATGGCTGGATTGAGGGACGGTGACTTGGAGCTGGTGGGCCCTGGAAAGGCACACTGTTCCCCAATAGTCCCCAAATTAAAAAAAACTATTCAATATTCAGGTCAGGTATTTTACATCGAATATTCAATTCCATGTCTTAATCAATGCTAGGATGAATCTTAAAGAGCCTCTCACCAATGGTACTTTTTTTTTACTTTATTCAAAGCTGTATCCTAAAGACAAAAATCCTCCAGTGAAATGAAGTATCTGAAAGGGCTGGGAGGTGAGATCAAGTGAGTATGGAGAGGGAGCATTTGGGGAGAGTCACAGGGTCTCTGAAATCATAACGCATAATTACCAGTGCTACCTCCTCATAAGATAGATCCTGCTGGTACCAAGGAAGCCGTTGCATTTGTGCCCCTGTATCCAGTATTTCCCTTTGTCTTACCAAGTTTCTCCAATTGACCCCAATCGTGACTTTATCTGCTTCATGTAGAATGTGGATGACCCAACCTGAGTTACGAAGAGATAAGTTATGAAGAGATACTCATAGTTAAGAAATGAATAATTTCATGAGAGTGCCAGCATGTAGAGCTGATTTGAGTCTTCTGAATGATGATTAAAATGATCTAAACAATTTTTGCTGGTTAAATACATTTTTTAAATTTATTTTTATAAGCATTTATTTGAGCCAAATTGACAACATATGCCCAGGAGGAAGATCTCAAGTGCTCCCAAACTAAATTTTTTTTTTAATTGCCTCCTGTTATTGTTTGATTGCTTTGTTCTTAAATCTATGTTGGTTATAAAAGTTCAATAAATTACAATAAAAACTGAGCTAGTACTAATGCTAACCTTACTAATAGTTTTTCCAAACTTTACAGAGAACTGACCAAATCCTCATCAGGATTAGATCAAATGATGAGGACAGCATGTTTGCTATGAAAGCAGAGAACACAGTTGTGGACTAAACCACTCACGGTTCTATGATTTGGGTACCTTTCTTTATTTTCAAATATGGTTTGTCGAAGCAAGAAAGAATCTAACCATATCACAGGACACAACATATCAGCTCAGTGTGTTTCCCTAGCACATACATTGAGAGAAATATTTTCTGCAAGGCACATTTAATCATACTGCCTCTTGATTAAAAGAAAATTGGAGGCATTGCTTCCACTGATTATGTAGAAAAAGATACAAGAAAATTACATTTCCACTGTGAAAAGGAGAACAATCTGGATACCCTACAAAATCATAATTATCTGGAGCCCAGTGTACAGTAGAGAGCACAAGATAGATAGGTACACTGAATATTAAGAAGAAATAATTCCCTTCCAAGAAAACAGATTTCACTACTGATAGAGGTGGCTGTCATACAAGTGAAAAAGACAAAATGAGCACAACTTTTAAGAAATTCTTAAAAGCCAAATGTGGGTTACCATGTCAGTTTGGAATGGGTACAATCTCTTATAACAAGGGGAAGTTGCACCCACTCGCAAGTTTTTCAAAAGGTATGCAGTTTATTCTTAGGTGATGAAAATAGTCTAACATTGTCTATGATTATAGTTGCACACATCTGTGAATATTCTAAAAATATTAAATTGTATACAATTAAAATGTATACAACATCATATGATTTTATAATATGTGAATTATATCTCAATAAAAAAAATTTAAAAATCTATAGGGCTACAAATCAGATCATTAGTTGCCCAGGTCTGGGTTAGGGAATGTACACTGAAACATTTTTGGCATGATGGAAATATTCCAAACTGTGATTATGGTGTTGCTTATGAAACCACACATGTGTGTCAAAACTAGTGATCCTGTACATATACTTAAAAGAGATCAATTTTACTATATGTAAATTGTGCCTGAATAAACCCAACTTATAAAAATGGTGCTGACAAAAACAAGGGGAGCTGAGGCTAAAAGTGATGATTTGAAACAAGAAGTACAGAAATTAGACAACATCTAGATTGTTTGAAAGATCATTTTGAAATGAAATTCATGACTCCTCTAAAGCGTACTACATTTCTAGAGTTGGAGAAATACATTGGCATTTAAAAAAAATTGCCTCATCTGCTATTAGCTAAACAGACTATAACCTCCAGGATTGAAACATTTTTATTTATTAAATTTATTGGGGTGGCAATTGTTAGTAAATTTACATAGATTTCAGGTGTACAATTCTGTATTACATCGTCTATAAATCCCATTGTGTGTTTACCACCCAGAGTCAGTTCTCCTTCCATCACCATATATTTGATCCCCTTTACCCTCATCACCCACCACCCACCCCCCTTACCCTCTGGTAACCACTAAATTATTGTCTGTGTCTACGAGTTTTTCTTTCTCATTTTTTTGTCTTATTCTTTTTGGTTTATATACCACATATCAGTGAAATCATAGGGTTCTCTGCTTTGTCTGTCTGACTTATTTCACTTAGCATTATACTCTCAAGATCCATCCATGTTGTCACAAATGCTCCTATATCATCTTTCCTTAACGCAGAAACATTTTTAATTGCCTTGAAAAAACACTAGTGTTTTGTCAGGAGTCTTAGCAGGGAAGTTTCAAAGCTTAATTGAGGAGAGTTTCATAAAAGAGACATTTACAGACACCAAGGAAGTTTTCTCTCCTCCTTGAGTTTGATCCCTGTCTGAGGCCTACCACTTCTAAACCCAACCAGAATCTAGAAGATAAAGAATTCTAATGATGTAGTCTGTAGAGGCCAGTAACCTAGGAGTTTCGTAGTGTAGACAAGTCTGGAGAGTGGCTCTGGTGGGTAAACGAGGAATAATTAGTGCAATATTTAAAAGTAAATTTGTAATTACAATTTTAATTTAATATGGACCAGTAGAGGACTTACTGAAAATGATTAAAGCACAACATGCAATAGTCTTACCTTTGCATATTTGTTCACTGGGAGGTTTACAGAAATATATATGAAAATCTGGCCATTAAAGTCGTGAACTCATCCTAGAAAAAGTGCTACATACCTCATTGCTGAATGTCACTATGGCTACCTTTGAAGTACTTCCCTTGGAAAGCTATGCACTGATACCAGTGTCTAGTCCAACCTTCAAAGCAGTTTTGGAACTCTTTTCCTGGAATGGCCAGCAGAGCTGTAATCATGTTACCCTTGATGTCCTGAAAGTCATCAAAATGTCTTCCTTTCAATATTTCCCTTATCTCCAGGTAAAGAAAGAAGTCATTGGGGGTCAATTCAGGTGAGTTGGGAGGTTGTTTCAACACAGCTATTTCTTTACTGTCTAAAAACTCCCTCACAGACAGTGCCTTGAGAGCTGGTGTATTGTCGTGATGCAAGAGCCATGGATTGTTGGCGAAAAGTTCATGTCCTCTAACTTTTTTATGCAGACTTTTCAGCACTTCCAAATAGTAAATTTTGTTAACTGTTTGTCCAGTTGGCACAAATTCATAACGAATAATCCCTCTCATACCAAAAAAAGGTTAGCAACATCTTTGCAACAAGTTCGGGAACTTAATTGTCAGACATCGTTTACATACACAATTGTCCTAAAGACATGTTTATGTGTGTGTGTGTGTGCAACACAGATAAACTTCTAGGTGGATTTTTCAATGGAGTTGAAATGAAGAAAAAGAAGAAAACCATATTGTTGAGACTGTGTAGTTCATAATACCTCCAATGGTGTATCAGTTTTGTGGTTACATATATTAATAAAATACTACTTTCATGTGACCAAGGTGAAACAATCAAAAGAATCTCACCTTTCTGGATACAGTGATTAGTCCAAAGGACTATGATACATTTTTTTTAACCTTTAGTCATCATATCATATAGGCATGTTCATAAATTGCCTATAGCCATCATTACAGATCTGTGCAGTATGAGATAAAAAAAAAACAAGTACTTGGTGAGAATCAAAGATTAAAGATAGAGTCTATCTGTACCAGAAATATTAATCTAATATTTCTCACCCAAACCCCTTCTTTTCCTAATCATGCCAGCCACTAAATTTCTATCATTTTCTTAATCAAAATGGATCATGGTCACATGTTATCAAAGACATCTGGCTAATACAGAAATTGGCATCCAGTGGAGAACTGTGGCAAGTGTCTGGACTTAGTTGGAGCAGCAGAGTTACCATGACTTTAGGTTTCCTTTATCCTGGTTAGGTGGTAATCCACATAAATGGCTGGCTAATTCTAGTTTGTATTTTGGGGGTTCAAATCATGTAGCCATAGAAGCTGTAAAGTTAGGACACTTGCTAGAATAAAGTCAATATTTAGAGTGGTTTAGCTATTGTTTTAATAAGTAGTCACCTAAAGTTTTAAATTTATATAAAGGTATACTCTTGCAAATATAAACACACACACACACACACACACACACACACAGATATGATGGAACATCCGAAACACAACCGAAGTAAATTTAAACATTAACATGTAAATACTGTAGAAAATCATATCGAAATTTTAGATATTTCTCTATATCATAGTACCAGCACATTTTGTTCTTTTAAGCTATTAATTAACTGATGGATGTCTTTTAACAAAGCTTTTGGATGTATGGATAAGAACGTATGAGAGTACTAGCTCAAGTGTGGTGAACATTAAGATTATTACTTCCTTATAGAGGACGTTTTTGGTTTAAAGTAGTATAGTCGAAGTAGTACAATACTATAGTTTTGAGGACAAGATCTTGGGTAGAATCTACTGGAGAGGATAAACAGTTTTCCTCTGTATTTATTGGCTTCAGGTTCATTTTTAACAACAGCCAGATGTCTAGTTTAGGCTTTCAGGTCAAAAGGGAGAAAACATGGATTAATCAGAGGAATTCCATTGTCACTTGAACAGAGAAGAGAAGAGAAGAGAAGAGAAGAGAAGAGAAGAGAAGAGAAGAGAAGAGAAGAGAAGAGAAGAGAAGAGAAGAGAAGAGAAGAGAAGAGAAGAGAAGAGAAGAGAAGAAAAAAGAAAAACTTCAAACACAACTTGTTTGAATGGTAAATTGGTACAAGCATATTTGTTTGTCTGTAGTACAAAATGCAAAAACCATAAGGATAGAAACACACAGTGAACAAAGCTCTACAAGATGGTCATAAATAAGAAACCATAATAAAATGAAAGAATCTACAAAATATGTCCACTCTTTGGTTTAGTTAACATTCATTTTATTTTTCCCTTTGCATTCTAAGAATAAAATATATATGCAGCAAAGTTGAATTTCTCTTTTATATATATTTGTGTTATTCATAGGCCTTATTTTTGAGAGAAGTTTTCAGTGGAGAATGCAGAGACTTTCACTTATACCCACTGCTCTATTTATTAACAACTTGCATTAATATGCAACATGTGTCAAAATTAATGAGCTGATATCAATACATTATTAACTAAAGTGCATAGTTCACATTAGAATTCACTATGTCATGTTACAATTCTATTGGTTTTGACAAATGCATAATGTCATATATCCATCATCACAGTATCATACAGAATAGTTTCACTGCCCCGAATATTCCCTGTACTTGACCTATTCATCCCTCCTCCTGATTCCCTGGCAACCTTGGATACTTTTACTGCTTCTGCAGTCTTCCTGTTTCCAGAAGTTCATATAGTTGGAATTACACACTAAGTAGCCCTTTCATACTGATTTCTTTCACGTAGGTATACAGGCATGCCCCATTTTATTGTGCTTCACAGATGTACCATTTTTTGCAAATTGAACGCAAGACCCTTCACCAGCAAAAAGATCATAACTCGCTTTATTGTGATACTTGCTTTATAGTAGTGGTCTGGCACCAAACCCTCCAAATCTCCAAGGTATGCCCCTTTGCATTTACGTTTCCTCCATGTGTTTTAGTGACTCAATAGCTCGTTTCTTTTACTACTGAATAATGTTCCATTGTATGGATATACCACAGTTTATCTATTCACCTGTTGATAGACATCTTGGTTTCTTCCCATTTGGGGTAACTATGAATAAAACTGCACTAAACATTTGTGTGGATATCGATTTTCAACACATTTAGGTAAAAACCTAGGTGTGTGTTTACTGGATCACATGTTAAGACAATTTTCAGCTTTATCAGAAACTGCCAAATTGTCTTCCAACGTGGCTGTACCAATTTTCGTTCTCATCAGCAATGAAGGAGATTTCCTGGAGATTTTCTACCTCCTCATCAGTTTTTTTGTTCTCGTCAGTGTTATTGATGTTGAACATTCTAATAGCTGTGTAGTGGCACCCTATGGTTCTTTTAATTTGCAGTTACCAAGTGGTACATGAGGGTGAGAATTTTTTCCTATGCTGTTTTTACCATCTGTCTGTCCTCTTCAGTGAGAGATCTGTTCAGATTTTGCCCATTTTTTGACTGGATTTTTTTTTTTACTGAGTTTTAATTGATAAATTAAAATTGCACATAGAAACTAATAAATTAAAATTTAAAAAAGAAAAAGAAAAAAATATATATACATTGTGATATAATCACTATCGAGCTAATATTTATCACCCCATAGTTACCACTGTGTTTATTTCCTTTTTCTGTGTGACAAGACCACTTAAGATTTACTCGTTTAGCAAATTTCAAGTGAGCTGTTGTTAGTTGTGGTCACATTGCTGCAAAGCATGTTAATCTTGCATAACTCAAACTTTGATCGCTTTGATCACCATCTCTGCATTTCCCCCTGGCCCCCAACCCATGGTAACCACCTTTCTGTTCTCTGCTTCTATGACTTAGAATGTTTCACATTCCACATGTGAGGTGGGGTTATACAATATTTGTCCCTCTGAGTCTGGCTTATGTCACTTAACATAATGTCCTCCAACACATCCATGTTGTCACAAACAGCAGGGTTTCTTCTTTTGAAGAATGAATAATATATTTATATACCAAGAAGTGGGGTTCCTGGATCATAAAGTAATTGCATTTTTATTTTTATTTTTGTTTTCCATAATGGTTGTACCAGTGTATATTCTCACAAACACTACAAAAGAGCTCCCCTTTCTCCACATCGTTGCCAACATTTATCTTTTGTATTTTTGATAATAACCATCCTAACAGGCATGAGGTGATAGCTCATTGTGGTTTTGATTTGCATTTCCTGATGATTAGTGACACTGAGCACTTTTTCATATATCTATTGGTCATTTGTATGTCTTCTTTTGAGATATGTCTATTCAGGTTCCTTGCTCGTTTTTTAATCAAGTATTCACTTTTTTTTTGCTATTGAGTTGTATAAGTTGTTTATATATTTTGGATGCTTACATTTTTTCTGATATATAGTTTGCAAATATTGTCTCCCATTGTGTAGATTGCCTTTTCACTCTGTTTAGTATTCCATCTATGAAACAATCTGGTCTTGGGCTTTTCTTTATTGGAAGGTTTTTATTATCAAGTCTTAATGATTCTTTGTATATTTTAGATAACAGTCCATTATCAGATACATATTCTGCAAAGATTTTCTTCCAGTCGGTGACTTGTCTTTTCAATGGTGTCTTTCAAAGAGCAGAATTTTTTTTAGTTTTAATAAGTCCAACTTATCAATTTTTTCTTTCATAAATTGTACTTTTCACATCGTATCTAAAAACTCACTGCAAAACCCAAGATGACCTTGATTATCTCATGAGTGATCTTATGGAAATTGTATAGCTTTGTGTTTTACCACTTCTACTATATTTTGTGTTAATTGTGTCAGGTCAATTCTAGATTCATTTTTTTTTTTTTTCCCAAGTGAGTGCCCTGTTGTTTTACCACCATTTGTTGGGGGGGAAAAATCATTTCCATTTAATTGCGTTTGCTCTTTTTTCAAAGATTAGTTGAATATATTTGTGTGAGTCTATACCTTAGCTCTCCATTCTATTCCACGGGCATATATATATAAATATATATTTATATACATACATATATATATAATATATATATATTTTTCCCCACCCACCAATACAACAAGCTTTTGATTACTGTAACTTTGTAATCAGTCTTTCAGTAGGAGAGTATCAATCCTGTTTTATTCTTCTTCAATATTTTATTGGTTATTTATTTATTTATTTATTTATTTACTTACTTATTTTTGCCTTTCCATATAAACTATAATCAGTCTGTCAATGTCAACAAAGTAACTGGCTAGGATTTTGATTCAGTTTAGACTTCCCTTTTTATTTTTAATCAAGATACTCTATATTACTACTAATCAATGTATTAAATTTCAGATATTTTTAAGAATTTCTTATAATTTTGATCATTGATTCCTTTAATATGCTCTTCTTTAGCATTTTCCTTCAAAAGGGCTAACTTATAATTGATATTTAAAATGTTTTTTTATATGAAACATGCCTAGTAAAAGTAGAAATCCTCAGAAACTATGATAGAATGAGGAAAAGTGATATGCTGGAACAGGAATTGTTTTGTGTTTTGTGTCCATAAAATTTTGTTATTTTTTGTTCTTCTGTTACCATTCACTGTGATACTGGAAATACTTTCGGGTAATTTTGATAGGAAACAAGCCTGGATTCTCTTCTGAAATTTCGCACTGAAAAACAACGTAAAATTGGACAAGTTACTTACCTTTCTTGATATAAATTTTTCTTCTCTAAACTGGCTATGCTTGGAACTATGTTGAAAAGGTAGTGTAAAGATTAAATAAGACAAAATGGACAGGGATTTAATACACAGTAACATGTTTTAAAAGTATACCTTCTGTGTCTATGAGGTTTTTTTTATTTCTTCATTTGTTTGTCTTGTTTCTTTGTTGTTTTCAGTTTTATGTACCACATATCAGTGAAATCATCAGGTTCTTGACTTTTTCTGTCTGACTTATTACGGATAGCATTATAATCTCAAGGTTCATCCATATGATAAATAGATGATGTATTACAGAATTGTACACCTGAAACCTATATAACTTTACTAACAATTGTCACCCCAATAAGCTTTAAAAATATAAAAAGTATGCCTTCATTTTTCCTTCACATTTACTCCTCATCTAAGTTTTTACTACCACTGCTGACCACAAGATTATTGGACTTCAGATACACGTTTTCAAGCATCCATAGCAAATTTAAAATGGTGCATTGAATGTCTTGAAATTATTATTATTATTATTATTTTGGTTTCTATCAGGTATTCTAGAAATGAATGAATGCATATACTTGATGTGAAATAAATTTGCAATGGAATTGTATCATACTAAAAAGAGTTAGGAAACTTTGATTCAGAATAGTCCTATGATTTAATGTGCAGAGTACATTGCCACAGTTTGAGGTTTTATTGTTTGATGTAGCCTCCTGTATTCAAGAACAATAGCTCATTATTTTTTATTCATATTGTTTTAATAGGAAAGCATCTTTCTTCTAAGCATTATAATGCCATCTCAATACTTACTTGCAATCATGCCTACTTAGAAGTAAATACAAATGTTCCTAATCTCTATTAATAACCCATTTTGATTCTATTCAGTAATCCTTAGTTTGGGCTTTATGTAGTTATTCCACTTAAATGTCACATAGAGCCAGCCTGCCAGTGGTACCAATATTTGAGACCTTAGAATAAAATTCTCTTATAATAACATCCATGCTTTCCCCAAAGCCATTTATCACAGGACTAATTTAATAAGATGCTGAAGTAGTTTTCCCAGTGAAAATTGTAAATATTCTATAGTTTAATGATGCATTAAACATTATAAAACAAATTGTGCTAGAAATTTCATATAAAATCAACCCTGGGCAACAGATCTTATTATATTGGCTCCATTTCAGGTTAAATACTCTAGGATGAGTGTGCACTGTAAAAGTTATTTGATATCTGGAAAATTATGCTGAAACTTGTACAATGAATATAGACTCATTATTTTGCAGAAAAACAGAAACTGGATTATTTACTGAAAAATACTTATTTAGAAGTTTGTTAGCATAGGGAAAAAATATATTGCATAATGTAGAAAACATGAAAACATTCCACAGACTTTTAAATAAAATAGATCTGTATTTTGAAATCATTATTCTCAGTAAGGTATAAAGAAATTTATAGTGAGGTCTGCACACCCTTCATCTCACTGCCTCAAACAATATTAACATCTTACATATCTATAGTACAATATTAAAACCAGGAAATGAACATTGGGACAATCATTGAGCTTCTTCAGATTTCACCAGTTCAGGTTTCACATAACTACATTTGTGTGTTTATGTGAGTATATAGATCTATGCAATTTTACACCTGTGTAACTGTGTAAATACCACCCCAACCAAGATACTGAACTATATCCCATCACCACAGGATTCCTTCATTCTATCCATTTATAGCCATATCTACCTCAGCCATCTATAATACCTGCAACCACTAATTTGTTCTCCATGTCTACATTAGTTATTTAAAAAATGATATATAAATCAAATCATACTACATGTATATTTTGAGATTTTTTCCCCCCACTCCATATACTTTCCTTGAGATTCACTCAAGTTGTTGGTACATCATTTACTTTAATCCTTTATAATGCTGAGAGGTAGTCCACGCTATGGCTATACCTGAGTTTGTTTAACCACTCACCCAGTGAAAGGCATTTGGGTAATTTCCAGTTTGGGGCTATTATGAATAAAACCACTATCTTATTGTTCAAATGTCCATTGCCAAAGTCCATATGTTATAACTGCTAGTGCTTCCAAGTCTACACCTTGCTTGAGAGATGAGGAACAGCTCCGAGGCCAATTGCTCCAAGATACAGTATCCAGAATGTAGCCTCTTATGTGAGGCATCGCTACTTCCCACTCAACAAGGCTGTGAAAAGCTCAGGTCACAACTACTGGGAGAATTTACAAGCTCCCCTCTTTCCCAGTCTGTGGGGGAATTGCTTTCTTACTCAACTTCAGGTTTAATTTCTCCCTTCCTTCCTGCATACCTAGTATAATTCCCCAAAGAAAACCAGACTCTAGAAAGAAAAAAAATAAAAGAAAAAAGCCAGAAAAATATCACATTGTCTACAAGCAACCTAGATTTATGACAAACAATAGAAAAATTACCAGAAGTCAGATAACTTAAACTTAAGTATATATAGGAAGAAATGAAAATATAAAGATAGTGAAATATGAATCAATTTCCCTATAAATTGTTCTGTGGTTCATGCACAATGAAAAAAAATTAAATAGTATTTAAAAATACAAAATGATTCCATATAACCCTTAGTCTCATACCTCTTCAAATTATTTATACATATGTATGTATATATTATTTGTGTATTCTCATCACACTGTATTACACAAAATAAGAGCTCAATAATATGCAATTATAAAATAATGAATATATTATAATATTGTCAATCTAAGTTAATAGTTCCTCTTAAAATATTATATTCTAGAAAACTATGCTCTCTAATATGTTACCTTTACTTAAAAATTTACTATACATAGAATATTTAAAAAGTAAATGTTATATTTTCAAGATGCTCTCTTAAATTCTACATTACAATACATATGATAATTCTATTTTCCATATATTCTATTCTGTTGATAAAACATAATTTATTTTTCTAATTAGTAAACTGTTTTTTTATTTATAAACATTTATAATTATAATGTATAATTACTAAGCTATTAAGTTTTAATTTTTTAATTATAATCATTATCATCTTTTGTAATTTTATTCAATATGACTTCCACTGAATTATAACTGGATTTTTCAGTCTATATGCTTTTCAAAAATCAATTTTATTTACACACCAACAGAAATGGATGAATGTTTAGGGACTGGAGGTAGTGCCATATTGTTTTGTTTTATTAAATAAATAGAGTAACAAGTTTCTACATTGTTGTTTTATTTGATTACTAGCAATTACAAAGTTGTAAATACTGCTGGAATCACTGATGTGATGGAAACCAGAGCTTACCCAGGAAAAAAAGAGAAGGTAGCTTGTTTTCAGTGTTAATAAATTCCCTTGGTTAAATACTCCCATCACAATCAATTTCAAACTACAAAGGAATTTTTGAATGGGGATTTGTGAAGAAATGTATATAGATGTCTCTTATTTGCCTATGAATATCGTGCCTTTGTGTCACCGCCTGGGAATATTCTTGTGGAGTTTCCTTCAGAATATATTACATACTCTTTTAGGAAAATCAGTTTCATTGCTTTATTGTTACATTATCTCTATGTGGATTGTGATATTATCAGTGAAACTCTTCTATTGTTAGTCAAAATTGTAGGCTGTGAAGAAGTTTGGGCAAAATGTAATCCTTAAATCTGACTTCGAAACACCAATATTTGCTATCATTGTGAATACTTACAAAAATGTCATGTAAATATCAAAAAAGTTTAAAAAAATAAATTTCAAAATATGCCTGAAAAAAAATTTGAGTATTTAATGTTTAATTTTTTGTAAGATATCATATGCAAGTGTAAAGAAGAAAATTTTCCTGGAGAAGGGTTCATAAATAGTAAAACTAATAAACTCTCAGAAGAATATTTCACAACAGTGATAACTTTAAAATCTATGGCAATTCCAAATATGCAACATTCTGGAAAAGGCAATACTTATAGATATAAGAGAATGATCGATGGTTGCCAGCAGAGAGATGAAATGTCAGAGTTCAACACGTGAAGCATAAGGAATATTTAAGGCAGCAAAACTATTCTGTAATGGTGGATATATAACATTATGCATATGTGAAAACCCATCAAAGTTTATAGTACAAAGAGCCAACCTTCATGGATGCATATAGTTAAAAACTAATTTAGGGTATCGGTATTCTTAAGAAGGAATGCAAACTGTGGCAAAAGAATTTAACTGTATTGCAAATGGATGAAATAACCTCACTGAATGGGACGTGGGAGGACGAAATGCTGATCTAAGTAATTATGGAAATGAGTGTTGTCTATAAGACTAAAGATAAAAGTAACTGTATTCTAGCTGACAAAGTTGTTTCCCATCGGAATATGAATTAATTATGACATTGCTATAAAGATATACTGAAACTGAACAATTAAGTACATGGATGAGGAATGGTGAGAGTAAGTTTTCTCAGTGCTAGAGTTGAAATTTACAGATAAGCAAGAGAAGTATCCTAAAATAACTCATGTAGTAATGTACTCAAGGTTGGAGACATAAGTAGAAATCCCTGCTTAGCTTACTATAGATATAGATTACATGTAGACGTATGTATAGATATGTGTATATTTACACATAATACACATATGTATTTCTTGGCCCTGTGAGATGAGTTGCCCAGAATCAATGACCTCCCAAGTGCAGTGAGTACACCTAGCATCCATATCTTGGTTTCTAAAACCATTCCCCAATAAAAGAAATTAGTACTTCTTGGAGACACTGCTGATTCTACGACTCAAGCAGGAAATGTACAAGATGAGCCTGGATCATTTTGCAGTATCAAAAAGCAAAAAAGTGCTCAAGAAAAAAATTGATGGGGATCTATCTGTCAAGGGGACACAGTCAAAAAATTGAAAACAAAGAGTTATACCTAATAAGCTAACAAAGAAGGTAAAATGGAACTATGAAAAAGAAATTACATAAACCAAAAGAAAATCAGAAAAAGATAATAAACGAGAATAAAAGAAAACATATCTTAAGATGGTAGACTTCAAATCACATATATTGAGAATAATATTAATTTCACATCATCTAAAGATCAGAGAGTGATAAATCATACAGAAAATATATTAAATTCCTGCTGCCAGTAAATCCACTTTATACAAGTATAGGTAGATTGAAATTAAAAGGATGGATAACCCAAATGCCTCTACTGGGAAAAAAAAAAAAAAAAGACAGAACTCTTAATAATTTAAGTTCTTACTCCAAAACACTAGTAAAAAGATCAAAATAACATAAACAAGCAGAAAGTAGGAAATAATTAAGAAAATAGTAGAAAATAATTAAATTGAAATCAACAAAAATAGAAAAAAATAATTACAGAAAAAACTTGTCCTTGAGAAAATTAACAAAATTTATAAACCGCCAGCAAAACTGACAAACATTAAGATAAAAAAGAATACACAAGCCTGTGATATTAGGAACAAAACACAAGATATTACAAATCTTGATCCCATTAAATGTATAATAAGGAAATACTATGAAAAACTTTATCCTAAAAAGATGTCAGGACTTAGAAGAAATGGACTGATTCCTCAAAACTCACAATCTACCCAAATACAGTCAAGATGAAAGAGATAACTTAGTGCTCTAAGTAATACCTAAAGTCAATTTGTGTTTAAAAAATAATACCTAAAGTCAATTTGTGTTCTATTTGCCTCCCCAAGTAGAAATCACCAACTCCAGAGGATCTCAGTGAAGAACTTCACTCAATAATAAAGAATGAACACCAATGTTACAAAATACCTTCCAGAAAACAGAACTGATTTCTTCCTAATTCATTTTATCAATTTAGTATCATACTGATTCAAAACTGAAACAAAGTACAAAAGAGAAAAATACAAACAAATCTTTCTCATAAATTCAGGCACAACAATCCTCAACAAAATATTAGAACACCAATTTAAACATGTATAAAAAGAATGAAATGCCATAGCAAATTGTGGATTATTACACTGATACTACACTGATATACAAACCACACAAAGGTGTTGCAAAAAAAGAAATCTTCAGACCAATAGTCTTCATGAACATAAAGGCTATTGTAAAACAAAATATTAGCAAATCATATTAAAAATATCAAAAGCATAATACATTACGACTCCAAGAAATGTATCACAGCAATTCAGTTTAACATTTGAATATCAATCAATACACCACAAAATCCAGTATGTTTGTTAATACAATAAAATACATCTAAATTAAAGAGTAAAAAGTGTGTCTTTTTTTTTTTTTCTTGTGAATTTGTTTTTTATTGGGACATAGGAAATGTGTCCGGAAATGTCACTGTGGGTGGTTAGACCCCATCAGTTACTACTGTCCATTCTAACGTTCCTGGGAAAGCTTTTAGAGCTTTTTCTTTGTCTTGGAGCTGCTGCTCTTGGTGCCAACAGCCTCTTCAGGTCCACTGCTGACTGGCTCCTCTTTGGAAGAGAATTTCCTCTTTTTCTTGGGGACACTCCTGTTTCCTACCTCTTCAGGGTCAATACTGGTTCCTCTTTGGGGGAAGGATTTCGTCCTCTTGGGAAGACTTCCACTGCCATCTGTTTCCCCAAGGCAACTACTAACAAGCTCCTCCTTGGAAAAATATTTATTTTTCTTGTGTTTGGATAGAGACAGGTGGGTCTTCCATTCCATTTTCCTGGGGACCTCTGGAGCTTTTGCTTTTTCTTCTTTTTGAGTCTTTTACTTGTCTCCTCACACTCCCCGGGGTACTACTGTTGTTTTCTGAAAATGCCAGAGCAATTGCAGCCAACCGTTTCTTTTCCTTCTCCAAGCATTTTTCCTCCTGTTTCTCCACCTTCCTAGGAATCGCAGCAGCCGCGTCCTCAGCCTGAACCATTGTCTCCTTCTTGACCTCCAGATGCTTTCGTGGAATCTCTCCAGTCTCATAGAAGGACAGTAGCTCCTCAACTTGTTCTCGAAGCTTCTCCCCAAATCCACTTGTGGGCACCTAAAAAAAGCAATCAGTTATTGAGGCAATATTGCGTTTGTTTGCCAAGTATCCGGGGATGCATCCTTTGTTCTTGGCAGCTGCCCAGCCAATGAAAATGGAGTGGAAAATGAGTCCATATTTTGGGGTATTACCGCTTGTCTTCAGGGCTCTGGAAACGTGGTCCCTTCGCTGGGCCCTGGGAATCACTCAGACACCAGGACTGGCCATCGCCCCCACAGCAGAGGCCTGGATAGGTCAGGAAGTCCTGGTCAGCCATCGCTGTGAATACTGTCTTTATTTGCAGATAACATAATGGTTATGTGGAAAATCTTATACAATCTACAAAAATCCTACTAGAACTAATAGAATTTAGCAGTGTTGTAGATTATAAGATCAATATACAGAAAATCAGTTGTATTTCTATATACTAACAACAATTAAACATAAAATCATAAAATATGTCACTTTCAATGGCATCAAAATTATTAAATAATTAGGTATAAATATAACAAATGTACTATTTATGTGCAATATAATTTTAATTTAGGGGACCTTTTATATAATATTAGAACATTCCTTTCCTTATTACCCTATGTATTAAAACCACTTTAACTGAATAGATAATTAAAATAAGATACATTATTATTAATCTGTTTCTAAATCAAATGTTTTTAAATTAATACCCATGCACTAAAAACAAACCAAAATATGCTTTTGTACTATTTTCTGTATTTTCTAGTTTAATCTTGTCTTTCAACTTGGACACTTGTGTCTATAAGTTATAATTTCTAATTTCTATAATGTTGCTTTTATGAAAAATCTTTTAGTTTTCCTAATGTAAGAAAAGTTTTATGCTTAATTCTGTAACATTAATTTCTATGATGTTAAGCTATAATTCCTTAGACAAAACTATTTGTTATTTTAAACACATAAATTGAATTTATGATAACATTGTTAATATTTCATCTTAAATGGAAAACTATTGGCAGAGAAATCATTTGTGACCAATATCATAAATGTACACCAATCTTTTATTAAGATAACCATTCAAATAAAGAAGAGGCCATGAAATTTAAATATGAAGGATGCAAATGAGCTCAGTTTCAGAAAGAGGAAAATGTTATCTTTGAAATTACACTGTTATGTTTTGCAAAGGTTAAATGAGCCATTTCTAAACGGTTCTTAGAAGATGTACGATCTTCGAAGAGTTTGAAAAATAATAGAGGAATACTTTAAACAGCAAGTGAAAATTAATTTACTAAGTGCTGTGTGATGCAAGAAAGTGGAAAAGAGAGCCTAATAATTTTGGCTATTAGCAATAAACTAGTAGGTTAATTTCTCACTCAGTTTCAGAGTTGTCTCATTAATATCTTAATTAAATACATAATGGAATTTGATGAGTTATAGATCACGTTTTGCGTCAAGATGTTTCTCTGTGCACAATTTGAAAAAAAATTAGGAAGAAATATTCATTTAAAATATGGTATGATACAAATATTAGACCATTTGGGAACTTGACATTCAGTCCTGACCACATCAATAGCCATGTTATTTTTTTTTTCCTTCCTGTTTCTTCTTGATTACTTGAGACATTGTAATCTCTCTAATTTACAGAAATACGACCCTTTGGGGACTTCAATGCATACTGTGTTTCCCTGAAAGTAAGACCTACCCCGAAAATAAGCCCCAGATCATCAGCCAGACGGACACATTTAGTACATTATGACAATGTTCTAGAAGATGACATGACTGTAATTGAATAAATGTAGATTGTTGTGCATCAAAAATAAGACATCCCCTGAAAATAAGCCCTAATGGAGCAAAAATTAATATAAGACCCAGTCTTATTTTTAGGGAAACACGGTATATTTTCCTTGAGAAATATAGAACAAAGGTTTCAGAGTCAGGCCAACTTAAAGTTAATTCCTGACCTACTTACATTACTTGCTACCTGAATAAACTTGGTCAAGGTCACTATTTAATGTACGTGATTATTCAGTGCTAGTGACCACACTAACATTAGAAGGATAAACTGTGTTAGTTTAAGCTTTATTCTCTGTTATAGTTCCTGTTCCCTGGCCCAGTCCTATTATAGTATGCATCTATAGTATCCATCACTCTCTGTGGTCTCCCAGGACTTTCTGAGATCATTTGAAGTTTAAGCCATAGTGCATGTATTGATATGTAGAGAGCCCTGGATTTGAAGCCAGTGAAGAGTTCTTGCAATTCCCTAACCTGTGGGTGGAGCAGTGGTTTCTTTGCAGTTGGGTGGCCAGATTCAGACATAGGATGTCACCAAAATCTGCTGGTTTGTGTTTTTCTGGTTCTTCCAATTATTTCATAGGCTCTTAGTTTGCTCTGTCAAATTCATTTGTACTTAAAATATCTAGGATGTTGTTTTTTTTGTGTGTTTTTTTCTTCACTGATGTATAAATCTGAAATGAGTCAAAGTACATAAACATATATTGCTGAGATTTCCAAAAAGTAACTTTGGCATATTAATAAATAATGTTGCTCCCATAAAGTTAAAAAAAGACTTTGAAATCAGGCAAACTTGAGTTATAATTCTGGTTGCACCGATTATTGTTTAGGCTTGAACAAGTTACACAAATTTTTCAATCATTATCTTTTAAAGAATAAAAAGTTTGAATTCTAACAAGGTCAACTTAGTTTTTTCTTGCATTGATCATGCTTTAGTGGTGTATCTAAAAAATGTATCAACAAATCCAAGGTCACATAAATTTTCACCTAGGTTTTCTGCTAATAATTATATAGTTTTATATTTGACATGAAGGCCCAAGGACCATGTTGAGATAATTTTTGTGAAAGATGTAAGGTCTTTATCCAGGTTCTTTTTTATTTTCTTTTAAACATAAGGAAATCCAATTATCCCATCTCCTTTTGTTGTACAAAGACTATCCACTGCATTGTCACTGTGTCAAAATCAACTGACCAAACTTGTGTGGGTCTATTTCCTAGATCTGTTTTCTTTTTATTGATCTTTGTGTCTATTTTTCTGCCAATGCCACACTGTTTTTATTACAGTAGCTTTATAGTAAGTCTGGAAATTGACCACTCCTCCAAATTTAATTATCTCCATTGGTATTGTGATGTCTGTTCTGTATCTTTTGATTACATATAAACTTTTAATCATGATTTCACTATCTACAAAATGGCTTTTTAAGAATTTAGTTGGGATTATATTGAATCTGTAGCTAATTGTGTGAAAATTTTACATATTAACAATATTAAGTTTATCAATCCATCAACGTGGAATATCTCTCCAATTATTTAGATTTTTTTTTTTTTAATTTCTTGCTCAGTGGGTTGTAGTTATCTTCACGAAGATACTGTGAAGGATCTTTTTTAAAAAAATTTTAAATAAACTTTAATTTTTGTTACATTTTCAATGGTGTTTTTTTTTTAATTTCAAATTTCTGTTCATTGTTGTTATAAAGGAAAGCAATTGACTTTTATATAATTATTTTGTATCCCCTGACTTTACTTACTTAACCAGTTTCAGGAGCTTTATGGTTGATTCTTTAGGATTTTCTTCATAGACATTGAATCAACTGCAAATGAGTTTTCTTCCCTGTGTTCCAATCTACGTACATTCAATATTTTTTCTTGTTGTAGTTTCCTAGTTATGAATTCTAGTACAATATTGATTAGGAGTAGTGAGAGAAGACATCCCTGCTTTGTTAATAATCTTAGGAAGAAAGTACCTAGTTTCTCACTATTACGTTTGATTTTTGATGTAATTTTTTTATAAATAATCTTTGCTGATTTGAGAATGTTTCCTCTATCCATAGTTCACTGATTATATATATATATATATATATATATATATATATATATATATATATATATATATGTATATATATATATATATCTGTATATATGTATGTATACATATATACATACATATATACATATATTTATTGTGTCATAGTAAAGCTTTCATTAATTTATCTCAGAAAATATTTTTCTAATGTTTATTTAAGTGTGCATTGCTTCCTCTCCCCTCATCCATTTTTCTTCTTTTTCTAATTCCAGTTCTGATTACTTAGGTACTCACTCTTATTTCTGGGTCTATACCTCAAATCTCTGTACTTATATTCTTGTTTTATGTTTGAATTTTATCCTAAAAAAATAAATTCCTTTAATTTCCTGCTTACTAAATGACTATTTAGCTATGTTCTTCCGGTAGCTAGGAATTCTATTGAGTTTGGGGCTTCAGTTATCATATTTTACCTTTCCTGATATCTGTTTTTGTTTTGCACTCAGAATGAGCCACCTCATGTTTAATGGAAATGAAGGAATTTTTATCCTTCTTATGCTATTAGCTGTACTTGTTTTAAAGTGTGCTTTAAAACAATTTTCTCTGCTTAAGTATTACAATTGTGTTTGTTTATTTCGTTTTGCTTCTCTTCCCTATGTTGGTATTCATCAAATCGATGGTAATCCAGGCTTATGTGCTAATGTAAGTAATTCAGCTCCTTTTTTTCCTTATTATGGATATTGCATCTATTGATCATAGCATCCCTTTAATAATTATGCAAGAAAGATAGTATATGTTGAGGGTTGGGTTTATCAGTGATTTACATTCTTAGACGTGCCGACCTGCCTTTCTGACCCCAGTGCTTCTGACTGATATAGGCAGTATGCAGTGTGACTGCTGATATGAGTTACAGGAAATGTTTGCAGAATCTGTGTGATCATTATGAGTTTTATATGGTCAGAGTTTTGTCCTCAAGGGTTATCTTTGCACGTTCACCACCTCACCCCAAATGAATGACACTGATGGATTCTATACTATACTAATTCCAAACTTGCCACTTACCAAAACTGCTCCTACTGTTTTCTCCAAAAGACTCTTTGGAAGCCTTCTGCACTGGGTTAGGGCCTTATTTTCTCTCAACATTTTACATATTCTCTTTTATCTTTCAGGGATTCCTCAAAATTACTATAAAAATGTTTCTAAGAGCACATAATGCTAGACAGAAATCTAAAGACAAAAAGAGGAATTTTGCAGACACTATTTTTTATTATATTTTTATTCTTATTTATTATTTTTCATTAGTTTCAGGTGTATTAAACAACATAATGATTAGACATTTACACCCCTCACAAAGTGATATCTACCCAAGTCTTCTACAACCCCTCTGACATCGTACATAGCTATTACAATACCATTGACTATATTCCTTATGCGGTACTTTATATCCTGTGATTATATGTATGACTACTTAATGTCACCTGTAACTATATATATGTATATATATATATATTTACCTATATAACTATATATGTATAATATATAATTTATATATATATAATTATATATAAATAATTATATATATAATATATATAAACATATAAACATAAACATATATATATATTAACATATATAACTATATACATATATGTATAATATATAATTTGGAAGAAAGAAATAGATTCTATGAAAAGCAAATAATTCTTGAACAATTTGCAGGGAAAAGGTTATAAGTATATATTAACAGACTAACTATATAGTTTGTGTATATAGTATGTATATATATATGTGTGTATATATGTATATATATATAATCTCTATATATAAAATTTGAGACTCACAAGTCCACCACAATTATCTATCTTATTTAAAATTTAGAATATAATGTTTTTAAAAGAATTAGCAAATATCTACTAAAGTTTTAGAATGTTAAGACCAAGGTGAGCACGGTGACTGCTGAAGTATGTCATAAATCACTGGTCTAATCTTTTGAATACCAAATCACAACATATCCCTCAATAAATTAAGTTTGTTAAAGCACAATTTTGTGCTGTGTTGAGCATTTTTTCCCTACATTAAGGACAAATGAGTATTTTGAATTATTGTGTATTTTGTTTGTTTTTGCCACACTTTCATATGTCTTTCTATGTAAATGCTTTGAATAGTCACATTCTATTGATTGACTCAAACTAAATGTTTTTTCTGATTTTATTTTAAACCTAGATACACAAAAATAAGAGTTAGCATGTGAGATAAAATGAGATAGACTATAAAGAAAGCAGTGAGAGCTCGTATATGAATCAAAGCCAACATTTCTCATTCTTTCTTCCTGTTATTCAGAAGCATCATGAATTCCTGCCATGTGTAATGGCATTGTCTGTCTCCAAAATTTGTTGTGCCTCTTTCTTTTCAAAAGTCTTTCTACCTTTCCAATTATACAAAGCACATAGTAGGGAAATAATGTTTACAGAGATGAAACTGAAGAGGATGTCATTGGCTTCTCTACATTCTATAGATTTACTCTAAAAATTAAATGAAATTGTTATTAGAAGAAGTAACTGCTTGCACAGCTCTAATGGGAAGTCAGTTATATAACTAGAATGCATATAGTTATAGACATTTAAAACAGAAAATAATGCTGTCTCTGGATTTTTATTTTTTGTTCTTGTTGTTCTTTTTATGTCAAAACCACAACACTTCAAAGAATTTGTATCCCCAAAACAAAAGTTTATATTGTGATACAAAGTTCTGTGATCTCATATAAAAACAGCTAAGGTAATAGAATGATAAAATTGACTCTAAAAAAAGTAATAAGGTATGCTATACACAAACTTTGAAGAAAATACCTTCCTGGAAATCAAAAAACAGAAAACACAGACATGAGTCTGAAAATGAGGTCAGATCTTTTGCTACCAGGGCCAAACTCCAGTAACAATATCCTATAATAATTGCTTATTCCTGACAACTCACATCTGCTGACAAAAGCGTATGTTTACCATTTTCTTCATAGTTTTGTCCCCGACTCATATCCCAAAAACACTTTCATTTGGTAATTTAAAAAATATGGTGATCATTTTGATTAGAAATTTTGCAGAACTATGTGGATATATGTAAGATAAAAAGAAAGAAATAATGCTACATTGAATTTTTAGAGGTTTAATGAATGATATTCTTTCTTTTTTCTTAAACAACACCACAGCTTTAAAAAAAACTCGTATAAGGAGCATATTGAAATTTATATAATACACACTGACTCATATATCTAAGGATAGCTTAATATATAATATAGAGAGATTGAGGGATTATTTATATATTACAATTCATTCATACTTATCAAGTAATTGATTACATAATAATTAGCTGTTTATTTTTCTGCCTTTTCTAAAATACTTCAAGGTAGGCCATGTATTAACATGTTATTTTTCTATATAGCCATTTTCTTACACTTACATTGTTTTCTTTCTAAAAAAGTATTTTAATTCCATAAAATGTTCAAATGCTTGTACTGATATGGACAGACAGCTCCATGAAAAATTAGTTAGAATAATTAAGCATACGACATAAATGCACAAATATATATAGATTTTATTTTGCAATAAAATAACATTTTCACAACTTTAATATATTTAATAGTATTCATATATGCATAAACGCATAGTTTTCATTATGTTTCTTGAAAACAGAGGAGCTAGGTATTGATTTTACAAATTTGCATAAAACTAATTCAAAAACTAGTGGTAGGAAGAGACATTTAATCAACTTAAAATTAAACTATGATAAGAAGAGTACTGTAATAAAATAACAGACTACTGTGAAACACAGCAAAGAGAAAAAAATCTTTGTAGGGAAGTATGAGAGAAATCTTCATAAAACTGAGGGCAATTGAAAAATGAGTAGGAATAATCCAAGTATTTGGTGTGTGTGAATGTATGTGTACACAAGGAGGATATGTGTATCAGTTTCTTAGCCATTTTATATTTCTTTCAATATGGATAGGTTTCCAAACTTTTAACTTCTTATTACCCTTTCCATCTTTAAGCCATTTCTCTCCTCTCAATTTACTATAATCATTCAAAAGAAGCCAAACTGCTCCTTTAACACATTGCTTAGAAATAAATATCTTCAGCTGAATATCCAATTTCATTACTCCCAAGTTCTCCTTTTCACAAGACACTGGGATAATAAGGATAATCTTTTTTTTCAGTTTCTAATAACATGCTCGTTTGGTTTTGTTTTTATGTATCATATAGGGTTGCCATCTCCCAGTCTTGCCAGGTGGCCTTATATAGTAGGTGTCTTATGGGGTCCAGTGGCACAGGCTCCCTGGTCACCTGAGCTGGGAGCTCCAGGAGTGCCTGTTGTTTGGGTGTGTGTGCCCTCTTCTTATAGTTGAGCGTTGATAGCTATTGGCATGTCAGTGGGTGGGATTGACTCTCAGGCTGACTGGCTATGGGGTTTGGCCACATCCACAGCTTATGGGCTTCTGTGGGGGGTGGGTGAGCTTACAGTTCAGGTTTTGATCCAGTGGTTGTGGTACCTATTGAGACCATCTTTGTATGTGCCATTTGTGAGGCTAATTGGGTGGTGCTTTGCTGTTGTCTAAAGCCAACCTCCAAGTATGTTGATTGGGGCCTCTTGGGAGGGGCTCTGGTGCAGGCCCAGGTCAGGCTCTACCTATGACTAGCCGAGGACTACCTGGTGGGAGTTAAGAAGCGATCCACAGTTGTCTGCTGCCTGTGCTGTACCCCGAGGAACATGGGAAAGCCATACTGTGAACAAAGGACACCTGCCACCAGTACCGGGTCTAGGGTAGCTCCACAAAAAGAACACTCCGAGGTCTGCTTCCACCTGCCAGCTCCCATAAGTTTCAGTTGCTGATAAAGCCTCCTTCGGTATGCAAGTTGGATGAGGCAGTGTTTCAGTGAGTCAGCAGGGTTGAGCAGTGAAGCTCACCAGACCAATTAGATTCAGATTTGGCCGGTGGGGGCGGCTCAACACAGGAAAAATGGCACTCACCTGCTGGCTGCACTGGAGGAGTGCCTCACATAGGAAAAATGGGGACTATCCTCCAGTTCTCACCTTGAAATTACACAACTCAGTCTCTCCCCATATGCCTCTGACACTCCCAGAGTCAGCATCTCTCTGCCAGAGCCCAGGGGAGTGCCTGCGTGGATGCTTTAAGAGGACTTCTGTGTTTCCTGCAGCCTCCCATCACACCCAGATGGTGAGAATCCCTACTGTTTTTCAAAGCCAGATATTATGAGGCTCCCATACTCCAGCACTAGTTCTCTGGGCTGGTGAGCCTGGTATGGGGGTCTGGGTACCTCGCTCTTTTGTGGGGAATCTCTGTGACCAAGATATCTCTCTCAATTTCAACCACCACACAGGGGTGTGGGACCAACCCATTTCGAGTCTCAGCCCCCCCTACCAGTATTGATATGGGTTCTTCTTTTTATCCTTAATTATACAACTTCTGTTCAGCTAGACTTCGGATGGTTCTCCAGGTTGATTGTTCCGTAATTTAGTTGTTATTTTGATGTGTCTATGGGATGAGGCAAGCACTACACCATTTTGGATGTCATTGCAGCCTTTAATGCCTCATATAGATAAGGGATTTTTTTTTTTAAATGGATGCCATCTGGGCTCCAAATATAGTGAGATAAAGATGTCAGAATTGCTGTATCTTGTGCCTTATATCTTTCTATAAAACTAGGTAATTGCAACATCATATTTTATTGGTATCAACTGATGACTGACTCATACTTGTAACCATAATTGTGTGTCATGCAGGGAGTCATGTGGGGTCTCTGGTCCCTCTCCCCACATAAAAACGCAAGATATGGTGAGGCCAAAAAGGAACACCCATGGAGCCATAGATAGGGGAGTCACACCACTATATTCTCGCTGGCGGCATCTGCCTCTCTGCAATCCACAGTAAACCCTTGCTATCCCCCATTTTCTGCTAGCATAGCCATGGCAGTTACATTAGTGGCCAATGGCTCACTGGTTACAGCTGACGGTCAACTAGCCACAGCTGATGGCCACCAATCACAGTTGATGGCCATTTACTACCCGAGTCAGCACCTTTCCATGTGAGACCATGAGCCTGGAAACTGCACTCCTGGCTCTGTCCCCACATTGTGTTACCACACAGAGGTTTTAGAATGTTGAAGAATATAGGGAGAGGGGACAGGCTGGGGAGTTCTGATGAGAATGCTTTTCTACCCATGGTTTCATTGACCAAAAGCTCTGTAACAAATAACCAGTAAAACATCTTACCAGTGGAATATAGGTGACATAGGTTTCTAAATTAGGGAATTGGTGAAATGTGAGGTCAAGGGAAAAGCAAAATGAGGAGGAAATCAGCTGATAAAACTCTTTGATTGCTTTTTCAACTTCACTTCATGAAACTGAAGCCACTTAGAGGAGAAGGAAATAACTCAGAGCAATTGAACAACAGCCCTGTTTTCTGGTACTTGAAATGAAAATATCCAAATTTTAAACCAAAAGCTACACTGTAAACTTGGGAGGACATTTTTTTTTTTTTAACCTGATTCCATCCCCTTTGATTGCTAGTCCTTAAATGAGTCATTCACAGGTATATGTGATGAGAAGATAAATCTGAAAGCAGAGGCTAAAGTATAAAAGAGCTTCTGATTTAGCTGAGAAATACAAAAAGATGCCTGTGGAATTCCTACTTTCCTGTTTTTCCTGACCAATTAACTTAGAGCTATTAATTTATATCTGGATATTGACAACTGGAAAGGAATGTGTGATATGAACATTTGTCCATAATGTTTTGTAGTTTTTGGTGTTAACAATTACCAATACACTATTAGTCATGTCTTTTTTGGAGTGGGTAGTGAAGATTGAAGAGAGACAATTTCTGCATATAGAAGGGAAATTTATACATTGCTCTCACTGGCTGTGAAATGGAATACTTCCACAGAAAAGGAAGAAATAGTAATGGCAGCAGCATTCCTGAACTGACTATGTGATCATCAGAGACCAGCCTCTAGCTAACATATGCTTCTGACCCAAACTATGGCATACACTAGAATTGAGACATCTTCATGTTGCCCACAAATTACTCCTCTATTGAGAGGGCAAGAGAGTTTATGAAATACCATGGAAGATTTATTCTATCATAGGTTTTGCTGTAAGAAAGAACATCCAGACTCTCTAAAAAAGCCAAAGGAATAATAATGCTTAGAGAAAGAAGTTGAAAAAAAATGGGAACGGGGAGGAGTGGGAGATCAGATACAACTATTTAAGTGACTATTAGAAGACAAGATAAAGTTACCAGATACCTATGACAAGTTAACTAGTACATTACATCATCACTGGTTGGGAGAAAGGAAGCTTACTTCAGCTCCAGGAGATAGCTTTTCCAAGGAACCCTTTCAAATTCACAACCTTTGTCTCAGGTTGGATGAGTCGAAGTTGTGGGGACAAAACCCCAAAAAAACAGTTTCCAGGCTCTCGGCCTCACATAGAAAGGTGCTGGCTCGGGTAGTAAATGGCCATCAACTGTGATCAGATGCCAGCAGCTGTGGCTAGTTGGCCGTCAGCTGTAACCCGTAAGCCATTGGCCACTAATATAACGGCTGTGGCTACGCTAGCAGAGAAAAGGAATGGGGGCTAGCAAGAAGATGGTGGCTGGCAAGCGCGGACTGCTGTTAGGCAGATTATGTAGATCCTGCTTCCTGTGTCTCCAGCCCAGACGCCAGCGAGAATATATTGGTTTGACTCCCCTACTTATGGCTCCATGGGTGTTCCTTTTTGGCCTTACCATGTCCTGCGTTCTTGGGCGGGGAGTGGGAGCTGAGACCCTGCACGACAAATGGCGCAGCGAGCAGGGTCCCCCGCGTGACAAAGTCCAATCAAGCCAATATGGAAGAGGAACAAAAGGTCCTGACAGAGGCTACTAAGATGGTTTCAGCCACAGAGGTAGTTGAAAACAAAGTGCAGTGATCTGTTTGTCCAACAACCAGTGGGGTGTCTCAGGTTATATGCTATGGTAAAAGTTGAATGTCCAACAGATGGTGAACAAAACTTTATATGACATGGAATATTATTGCACAGTATACTGCAATATCCCCAGGCAGCATTAAGGAGTGAAAATAAAGCTTGGGAGTTAGGCAAGGCCTTGGGAAATTTGAAGATAGTAAATCAAAAATATAAGATATATTCAGCTTTGGCATCACTTTTATATGAATGTATAATTGGAGCAGATGTGACGTGTGCATAGATGGTCTTGCCAATACTAGCTTATAAGTAAATGTTGGACAAGTACAACCTCCTTCAGATTTTAACTGGACATGCTAAATGGGAGACCTTAGAATTGCCAAACAATATCAAATATTAAGCACTGTAGATTCATAAAAGAAAACAGAAAAAAACAAGCCTCGATTAGAAGATTTGATTAGAAGCCTTGATTAGTAGCTGTTTTGCTAGTCTCATGCTTTTTTCTAGTAGTCCTGCCTGGATCAGAAGAAAATTAGACTGCATTTAGAGGCTGAATATTGACTGTAATAGATTTAAAAATATATCCTCCTTCCCCAAGTCAAGTAAAAAAATGTTATTGTCCATTACTCAGAAAAATATTCATGATGTTCAAAAGGAAAAATGTTCATTCGAAAGGTCTTGAAGACTTGCCTAATGCTATCTCTTCTAATCTGATCTTGAAAAGCCAAAGTTAAATACAGTTGGTTTTCATGTGGGACTGATTTCATTACATATGTATTATTCTCTCCAAAGGGCACCTAGATTTCCCAGCATTCTGTCACAACCTGTAAGACAAGATCTGAACCAAATTAAATTACTTCGTGATCTTGACATTACAGATAGTTATCCTCTCAGAAGAGGGTAACAAGGAGTACTTGGAAAGTGTAATACACATATGACTAGGCAAGAATGGTTCGTTAGTCTAGCTAGATTTCAGGATCAGCCCAATCAGTCTTTTTCTGGAAGTAAATGTGCTTGGAGTATTTACAATCATTGCAGCAGCAGTGAAGAAAAAACAGCCATCCCTTTCAGGCTCTGCTAAGAAAGAGGCCATTCCATGTAGAGCTGTCAATTTTAATCACGTTGACCCAATATACAATATGACCAAGAAGATAATTCAAACTGTATCTAAATAAATGTAAACTCCAAGAGATCTAGAATGGGCATTTGTCCAAGTTGTCATTCTTGGAATTGATGATCCTGAAATAATAATTTTTGGCATCTTCTACCAAAACTCTACAGACTGAAGTTCCTAGTAAAAGCCTAATTATGTCACCCAAAGGCATGAACTGGGATTATGGACTAGAATAGTCACCAACGTGTGACTATATGTCTGTCATCAGAGAACTTCTACTCACTATATATTCATTTTGAATAGAAAATAATTATTGGAAAATTTAGTCAAGATAAATATAATCTAAGATACCCACTCCATACCTCACAGATCATTACAGATATGATCTTAATCTTTTACTAGAAGCAATTAAATTTCAGTAAAGTAATATTACTTATCATGGTTAATTAATAATAAATTTAAATGTTGTTGGTTTTATCTTTTTTTTTTCTTTTCATGTGTAATAATTAATGTCACAGGCTAAGATTTTAGACTTCTAAAGAGACCCACTACTTAGAAATAGTGTAATTGGTACACCAGATTTTACTTCTGTAAGTATTAAAATGGGCAGGATAAACTTTTACTTCAAGGCATTGTTTTAAGTAATAACTGAGCTAATTCAAGTCAAGAATTTAGCACATGTACTATTAGCTGCCAAATAACTTTTGACTGCTTATTAATTTATGTGTCTTATTTTATGGTTGTATAAATGCCACATTACCAAGTTTCTCATATCTTTATATGAAAAAACAAATTACTACAGTAACTTTTGATAAACACTCCTGCTTCAATGAATGGCTGGGAAGCTCACTAAACATTTGTTATCACTTTGGTGTGCCTGTACAAACGTAAGGTTTTCCAAATTCTTTTAGTCTTAAGATATACTTATATTTTCCAATTTGTTTAAGAAGAAATTTTCTTCCACTTCTAGTTTGGAAATAATGTTTCAGTTAAGTTCCGTTATGGTCACGCAGCTCTTACAGATGAGCAATACGTGTTTGAATTGATGCTGGTTTGATTACTGATATTAATTTGGGATTATTATTTTTCATAGACTGATCCAGTTTATTTGGCAAGGACACTACAGTTAGGGTACCCATGTTTTGCTCTGAATAATACATCTTTGTAACAGTTTTCTCAGTGTTATTGTAAGTGGAACTACAACTAGTTCTCAAATATGTCTCAGTTTGGATGATAAATTATATGTTTTTCCATAGATTTCTCACCTGGTGCATGTAGAATACCCATGAAGAGGTGTCATATCATAACAGTGATTTTCGTGTTTAGTGTGACAGCATCACTTGTAGAAACAAAAAGGGCTAGACTTGAATCCCAGCATTTATATGCAGTAGACTTGTGGTGAACCCTGAGAAATTGTCTTCCTAACAACTTCCCAAGTGTTCTGAAGCTCATATTTTTGAGAATCACTGTAGTAGTGTAAACAATTGCTGTGTTTGATATAGTTTAAACCAAAGCTATACCATGGAAAAGGAAGATAAAGACTCATTGAACCCAGAAAAATCTAAATACAGTATTCTTGATTTTTTTCTGTCTCTCTTGAAGGAAAACAAAAGTATTCAAAATGCTTAGTGTAGAATTTAAGCCTTCTAAAACCTGATCATGGTTTTAATATCTTCACCATAAAATTTGAATTCTCAAGGTAAAATTTTGGGAAAAAATATATTTATTTTATGTGTGTGTGTATAACTTGTACAAATAAATAGCAAAAAAAGTAAATAATCTAATTAAAAATGGATGAAGGACCTGAATAGACATGTTTCCAAAGAAGATTTACAACTGGCCAACAGGTACATGAAAAGATGCTCAACATCACTAATCATCAGGGAAAGAAAAAAACCACAATGAGATATCACCTTACACTTGTTAGGATGACTATTATCAAAAGACAAGATGACAAATGTTGGCAAGGGTGTGGAGAAAAGAAAATTCTTATACATTGTTGGTGAAAATGTAATTTGTTACAGCCACTATGCAACCAGTGTGGAGGTTCCTCAAAAAACTGAAAATAGAAGTAGCAAATTAGCCAGCAATCCCACTTCTGAAAGAAATATCTGAAATGATACCAGTATCTCAGAGATCTGCACACCCGTGTTTTTTGCAGTGTTATACACGGCAGGCAAAATATGGAAACAACCTAAAAGTCTTTTGACAGATGGCTGGATAAAGAAAATATGTATGTGTGTGTGTGTGTCTGTGTATGTGTGTGTGTGCAATGAATATTATTTAGCCATAAAAAAGAAGGAAATTCTGCCATTTACAACAAAATGGATTAACCTGGAGGGCATTATGCTAAGTGAAATGAGCCAGACACAGAAAGACAGTAACTATATTTTATCACTAATATGTGATATCTAATAAAAAGTAAAAAAGCTGATTTCGTAGAAACAGAGACTAGAATGGCTATTGCCATGGCTTGGAGGAAGGGTAAAATGGGGAGATGAATAAGTTCTGAGAATATACTATACAGCATGGTGAATATAGTTAATAATTAGGCACTGTGTACTTGAAAGTTGCTGAGAGTATATCTTAAGCATTCTCATCACACACACAAAAAGAGTTAACTACGTGAGGTGATGGATATGTTAATTTCCTGATCTTGGTAATGATTCCACAATGAACATGTATATCAAGTCATAACATTGTACACTTTAACTATACATAATTATATTTGTCAATTATTCCTCAATAAATTTGGGAAAAAATAAATAAACTATTAGACACATACACACATAAAATTATATATATCCATTAATACACAATATGACTTTTGTTTTCTACATCCATATATTGAATTTATAAACCGCAAAATGGTAAAACACTTAATTTTGAATTGTGATTCTACCCAGAGTAATATGATAATTATTGTTGTACACATTAATGATATTTTTTTCTTGTTTGAAGCATAATAAAAAGTGTTCACTCTTTGTTTTACTTATGTGTATCCTAAACAAAACTGAGATTTCCTTGATGTAAAAAGGACCATGCCATTTTCATCTTTACATTTTTGTCAACACAAAGTATTATGCCTTCTGTATAGTGTCTTTTCAGTGAATATTATGTACAGGTTAAAATATTGATATGGTTTATAAACTATCACTCAAAACAAAAATAATACAAAATAAAACTATCGAGTTTTTATTACATCCTAGGTAAAAGACTAGGTACTCATGTACATTATTTTATTTACTCATCACAAATTTGTATGTACTATTGCACATTTATATAAATAAATCAAATCTCAAAAAATAAAGTAATATAACTTGAAACAGAATTCTAAAACCAGTTATTTTTTTTTTTCATGCTTGCTCCTTTGCTTGAAAAATATTGTTTCTAAATAAACATCTTAGTAACAGAAATGAGGTAAAGCTGTCTTACATAAGGTTAGATTCTGGAAAAAGCCAGAAAGTATGTTTGCAAATATTTACTCAAGATTTTATCTAACTCTCTCTTTATAAAATATGAGTTCATAAATCAAAGCAGATTTTTTTTTTGTTTTTTTCCCCTATAAATCATGAGATCAAGAGAGGGGCAAAGCTTGAGGACACTGACATTGTTTAATTAACAATTAATATGATAAAAAAGAAACATTTAATGTAATAAGAGTGTTCTGTTTAGGAGAGAAAAAATAGGACCCATCCAGGATAAAGGAAGATACTAAATGCATAACTATCTTACTATACTTAGAAATCAAAGCAAGTGTCTGGTTAATATTTAAAAGTCTGCATCAAACATAATTGCATACATATTTTGTTTAGAATGTGCCGACCATATTTATTTTTGAATTTTATTAAAGAAAAAATGAAAAATACTTGAAAATTGAAGTAAAAGGAGTTATTCCACTTAAATTTTTTATGTTGGCTTTTGGCAGAAATTGCATTTATCATCTTATTATGTCATTCTCTCTTTAATCATATCAGAAAGAAAACTTCTTGGGCAAACGCTTTGGCAGCAGATTAGTGACCAGATCACCTAGAAAAAAAAGCAGGTTTATAAATGAGGTCCAGAGTTAAAAAAAAAAAAAAAAAAAAAAAAAAAAAAACTTCTTGACTCTAGCAACAAGACACATTTTACAATTGATACATGGAATTAATTACCATTTGTCAGGAATGTACAGAAAAGCTGCATCCTCACCTCTGCTCGAGGCTTGCTTCTGTTTCTGAGAATCGTTTCAGGTAGAAAGGTTATTAACTTAACAGATACCTTATAAGAACTAAAGAAAGACAGGTAGAGACACATTTATGATATGCATAAACAGAAAAACATGTAACTGTTCATTCACACACATACAATTTAATTTCCTGAAATAAGCATTAGTTCAAAGCTTCTTACGTTTTGAAATATATTAAATATCTCAATTGAAAAATGGGCAGAGGACCTGAAGAGATGTTTCTCCAAAGACGACATACAAATGACAAATAGACGTATGAAAAAATGCTCAACATCACTAATCATCAGAGAAATATAAATGAAAACCACAATGAGATATCACCTCACCCCAGTCAGAATGGCTATCATCAACAAGACAAATAGTAACAAGTGTTGGAGAGGCTGTGGAGAAAAAGGAATCCTCATACACTGTTGGTGGAAATGCAGACTGGTGCAGCCGTTATCGAAGACAGTGTGGAGATTCCTCAAAAAATTACGAATAGAATTACCATACGACCCTGCAATCGCTCTCCTGGGTATCTACCCAAAAAATCTGAAAACATTTATATATAAAGACACGTGTGCTCCAATGTTCATTGCAGCTTTGTTTACGGTGGCCAAGACATGGAAACAACCAAAATGTCTTTCAATGGATGAATGGATAAAGAAGTGGTGGTATATATACACAATGCAATACTATTCGGCGTTAAGGAAAGATGATATAGGAGCATTTGTGACAACATGGATGGATCTTGAGAGTATAATTCTAAGCGAAATAAGTCAGACAGAAAAAGCAGAGAACACTATGATTTCACTGATATGTGGTATATAAACCAAAAACAACAAAAGAACAAGACAAACAAATGAGAAACAAAAACTCATAGACACAGAAAATAGTTTAATGGTTACCAGAGGGTAAGGGGGGTGGGGGGAGGGAGATGAGGGTAAGGGGGATCAAATATATGGTGATGGAAGGAGAAGTGACTCTGGGTGGTGAACACACAATGGGATTTATAGATAATGTAATACAGAATTGTACACCTGAAATCTACGTAATTTCACTAACAATTGTCACCCCCAATAAATTAAAAACAAAACAAAACAAAACAAAGAAATATATTAAATATGATTTAATGAGGTATAAATTATGTGAATTGTGTAATGTAAAGGTTAAATGCTTTAATTTCTATGTGCAGTATGAGTGGACATTGGGTTTGCAGATTTAGTGTGGTTTTATATAGTATAATGGCACAATGCTCACTTGTATAAAGTTGTCTTTCTATAGTACTGTACTTTTTTTCCCTCTATGTAGGGAAAAGGAAAAAAAAGACATGTGTCTCCCTAAATATCCTCATCCCTCAACTAGCTGCTTTGCAGAATTATCTTCTTAAAAATACATCCTACAGATAAAAGAAAATTAGTTAATGACTTAGAGTGAAGCCCCCAGGAGGTTTTATCAAGAAAAGAAAATATTAAGTCCAACAAGGATGAAGAATTTAGCTCACAGTAGTTCACACTGGGGGGTTAATAAGTGCATTATAGTTGAAGAAAACAACAGCAAAAAGTCCCAGGGAATTGGTTGTATTTTGGTTCTCCTTCAAGTGACTTTCTCCTTTACATATTTATTGTTTTCTAGAATTGCTCCTTCTTTTTCTTAGGGCTTAATCTCTTACTCCAGTGAATCTCAAACTTTAGTATGCATCAAAACCTCACAGGACTTGCTAAATTACAAATTGCTAAGCCCCTCCTCCAGGATTTCTAATTTAGTAGTCTGGAATGTACTTAGAAGCTGCTTTGAGAATCAATGCCTTGGTGAATCATCTCCTTATGCACATCCCTTTCCTTAAATCTGTGTTTACCCAGAATACTCCTATTTCTCAGGAAAGACTTTCACATTTCAAAACACTTATAACCCATTCATTAAGGCATTTAATTATGTTTCTCTCAATACTGTTGCACGCATTGTGCTAGAGAGTGGGAAGTACAGCCCCTGACCAAGATACCTCCTGCTCTGATTGACCTTTTGCCTTCCTGCCTCCAAGAGGGCAAGGAACCAAAGAGGATATAGCTAACTAGAAATAGCATCTAGTTTTCTAGACCATGTTCTGGTTTCCTGGGCCCTGGAATTCACTGTTTAACCAGCTTTGAGTCTGTCTAGACTTAGTAAGTGTCTCCCAAAGGGTCATCCTTATGGAAGCAGACAGTGGGCCCATTGTGCAGACCCTCATCCTGTGGGGTGGCCAAAGGCAATATTTTGTAGTAGGAGGATGTAAATTGAACTTAGATTTAGGAGCTGAGTGCCCACACACATGAACATGGGTCCTTATGGTGTAGGATCTAGCCAAGTGACAAAAAAGAGAATGGTGACAACTGTAGGCCCCCGGCCAGGAATCCCCATACCACTGTATATCTGTTCAAAGAGTCTGAAATATCTACAATTGAATGTGGCCTTCAAGGTCATTGTAAGGGTACTCTTTTCAAGAGTGAAAGGTAAATCATTTTATTTAACAATTGTTTTTTTTTTAAACATTTTTTTTTTTAATTTTACTTAAAATTCCTTTAAAAAATTAGGCATGTGCTATATACAACTCCTTTTGTAATCATGTTTTAGCCTCCTCAAATATCAAGGGCAAACTTGAATTTGAGGATTCAAAGATGAATGGATATCAGCTACTTAATTTTTTGACAAATTTTCTAATTCAGAGGTAATATTTTTACATATCTGTGAATCCATGAATTCATTTATTCTACATTTAGAGTAATGTGAAAAGCTCTAGATAACATGATATGGTGACTCAATTCTGCAGCAAATTTATATATGAATGGCCGATATTAAATTCTTTCCTGTGAATGAGCTTTATTTGGAATGATGGAATAAAAAAGCAGAGAATGACAATACTGAACATTTGTAATTATGTGAAGGAATGTCAACCAAGTAGATTCAAGACCTCAGAAAGTGGAGATTAGGGGATGTATTGTCCTACTTTGTGAGGATGTTATCATTTCAAGTACAGTGGAAGAAACAGAAAACCCTATTCAAACTGGTTTATATGATAAAGATAATTTTTTAGATAAAAAGGCAGGAGATAAAGTAGGGTTGAAAATGGTTTGATCGGGATTCTGTCCCTTGGTTTTAGATGATGTAGCTATCAGGTGATTGGTATATTAATCAGTTATATCTTGCAGTTCACTTCTTTCCTATCTTTTTTTTTTTCTCTCTGTAGTCAGAGCTATCTAGAACAGACCATAAATGTCCTGAACCTACAAGTAAAAGTACTTGTGCATTACATAGATTACACCCCACCCTCCTCCAATCCATCTATACAAACACACACACACACACACATACATATATATATATATATATATGTATATACTCGTATACCATACTTTTACTTTCAACTTGCCTAAAATCATTATATTTAAAGAGATTTTCTTGTCAACAGCATATGGTCAGATCATGTTTCTCAATCCAACTTTCCAATCTCTGTCTTATATTTTGTATATTTATACTATTTATATTTAATATAGTTATTGATATGTTAAGGTTTATGTTTGCCATTTTAGTTTTGTGTTATGTTTGCTTTTGCTGTTTTTCACTTCTTTGTGTTCTATTTCCTGCCTTCCTATTTGTTATGCAGACAGTTTTTTAGAATTTCATCTATTTAATGGCTTAATTGTCAAAAACAGTATAGACCGGTTCAGATCACAGAATGGGAAGGCAATATGACAGAAAAAAACAATATAGTGGATAAGTGTTCATTTTAATTTCAGATAAACTAGGTTTTGAATCCAATTCTAGGCTCAAAGAAAAATTTTTCCCTCGACTATGTTCTTTGTATTCTCCTTTTAAATTAGAGGTAATAATAGTTCTATAATCAGTGTTAAATGAGATGATAAAGAGTTTAGCACATTATAATTACTTCTTGTATTAGTAGATGCTATTGCCATACAACAAATTACCACAACTTAGTGACTGAAAATACTTATTTATTAGGTCACAGTTCTATAGGTCAGAAATCTGGGCACAGGCTGACTGGACACAGGTTGTCCCATCCTACAAAGTTAAAAACAAGATGTTCATGGGTTTGTGCTCCCTTCTGGAGACTATGGGGAAGATGCCTTCTCCAAACTTACTTAGGTTGTGGTCTGAATTCAGTTCCTGCAAGTTGTAGTGTTGAGGTGGCTATTTTCTTGCTGGCTCATAACCAAGAGACACTCTCAAGTCTTAGAGGCCACCTACTTTCTTTGTCAGATGAGTCACAATGGGAAATGTCGCTTTCACACTTTGAATCTCTGACTTCAGGAAGAGGCCAGTCCCTTTTAAGAGCTCAAATGATTGTCAGGCTTATTCCAAATACTCTACCATTCTTAAAGTCTATTACTCTATGTATCATAACCTAATCACAGGGATAAAATTCATCTCATTCACAATTTCAGGGGATTTTGCCGGGAGCATACAACAAGGGATAAAGATCTTGGGGCCCATTTTAGAATTTGGCCTCCTACAATGCTCCATACGAATTAACATTTCATTGTAAAGATAACTCAGCCTCGTGTGATCTAACCAAAATACAAATGAACATATTGGAAATGGTGTACAGAAAATATATGTACAGAAAATATATGAAAATTCTATACAGAAACATAATGAATATATTTCAGAAGGCTACAAAAATTTTATATTTTATGTGCAAAAAAAATAGAACAGTTCTATTTTAAAGTGCTACAACAGCAACCGAGTAATATCACATGAAGTAAATCTCCCTACCTTTCATTATTTAAATTGCAGAGTTGTTTTGTTAGAATGCCTAAAATTTGAGTTAGCAGAAGGAAAATGTCTTTGAGAATGAAGACATATTTGTAGAATGAAGAAGCAAGAATAATCAGACAAAGAATGAAGAAACACAGACCCAATGCAGCAGGAGTCTTGAGTTTGATCTCTGGCTAAATAGATATAGTCACTTTGAAACCTAGAGGAAAAGAGTTCCAAAAAAATGCACACATGTAACATTTCTATTATTTTTATTACTGTTTGAACATTTTTGAGTATTTATTTTTAATTACAAGGTAAACATTTGTTTTTCTGATATTTCTTAAGTTTTAATTAAATGATTCTTTTATGCATGTTTGGATGGGAGTAGGGCTGTAGATATTCCAAAACCTTGATTGACTTGATTACTCAGTTACTCTTTCTCAGTCCTTGATAGTAATGCGAATGATGATTTGAATCTAGTTCTACATTTACAAAGTAGTGAATCACAATGCGAGAAGTGAAAATAATCTGTCTGTTTTTTTTTTTCTGCCTTTACCATTATAAAATAATCTAACACAGGATTCTGTCACAGCTCATTAAGCAACTGAAGAAATGAATCTAAATCCTGATTTTCAGCTGACTTATCTCTGTGCAGTTTGCTGTGGATCATTGTCATAAGGCTGTAACTTCTGTTCTCTGAGTCAGACTTTCAAAATAGTGCTTTGGGCATACATTCTTTCAAAACCTCAGGTCAGTGTTACTAGTAGTTGTAAGAAAATGTATTGAATTATGGAAGTTTTAAGGAATTGAGTCTCAGGCTTCTGCACATTGTTTCAGTTGTTTCATTAAAAATATAGAAAGGTTAAGAAAATCATTGTATGCAAAATCAGTATGATTTGTATAAAAGACTTGAGTGATCCTTCACCTACCTCTTCAGCTAAGCTGGTGCAGGAAAATGATAAAATAAGAGCAACAGCCCTCCACAGAAGCATGAGTCCAGCAGATGGTGCCAAAAAACACCAAAGCAATTACTACACAAAGTCCATATATCCTCAAACAAGAAACTCCCCACATACACCAAAACCTCTTAACATTGCCATTTTTTAACTGTTTTCCTCTTTAAATATAATTCTGTGTGTTTTTTTAATTTTATATTGACTTGATCTGTATAATAATGTTTGTAGTGAATGCAGAGGAGGGGTATGATTGAATGATACCCATTTATACTCATTTGGGGTTTGAAAACCATATCCAGTGAGAACTGATGGTTCTGGTTATTGATTAAAATGTCTTATATATATTTCCCTGATACCTCACAAATGTAATAATGTGTCCAATGTGAGTGAACCAATAAATTCTTTCACAATTTCTTCTCTTTTGGATTGCACATTTTAATAACATTTAATTGGTTGGAAGATCACATAAGCAGCATAAACCTGCCAGTTTCACATAGACTTTTTAGTCACCATTTTCTAGAGGGATACATTAACCTGATCGATCGTTGACATTAAAGGTAAAATTGGTTGGTATAGCAGATTTACAGTAAAAGTGTAAAGCAATCAGACAGCTTCAAACTGAAGGGACCGGTCCTAAATATGATTTATGTCAGGACTAAGAAGTTTCCTGTGATTCAGGTGTAGTACATATGACCCAGTAAAAAAATTTGACTGGCAGAGGGAAGAGAAGATGCTGAGTTCATGATGGTGCATGTTATCCAGATGGTAACTTGTTCTACTGTGCTGGACTCATTCTTCATATGAGGCCCTCATGACATATTTATGGAAGTAAAAAGTAGAAATAAGTAGATCAACAATGAAAAGACACAAACTTAAAGCACGACTCTCAGTTTGATCTATGATTAAATAGGCATCAACTGTGAAATCAAGAACAAAATATTTCAAATCAGATTGTATACATATAGCATTTTAAAAAATCTTTATAACTGTATACATTTTTGAGTATTTATTCTTAAGTATGGGTTAACATTTGCTGTTATTGTGTCTTAAATGTTAAATAAATAATCCTCTTTACATATTTTTGGTACAAAAATTCTTGAAATTTGCAGACTGGGGGCATGGAAGAAAAAATAAAGAAATGAAAATAAAAAAAAAACAAAATGTGTAGTGAGGCTCTTGTTACCCTTTTCTAATAACCCAAAAGAAAGAAAGAATGATCTCAGCTAAATTTGAGAAAGAGAGAGAGAGAGAGAGAGAGGAGAAAGGGAAGGGAAGGAAAGAAGGAAGAAAAGAAGGAAGGAAGGAAACCAGAATAGCTGTCATTTTGGCGGCTCAGAAGCTCATGGTTCTGCAGATGAGATGCTCTCTGGATAAGGCTTTCCTTAGTTCACGCTCTTTGGAGCAGTAATGACTGACAGGAGAAGCTATGGTCATGAGCACATGTAAGATGGCCCAAAAACATTTAGAAAGATTATTTTGAGAGACTGAAGTTCTTGTACCTGAGGGTATAGGAAAGAGGTTGTGACATCTTGGTTAATCCTGTTATGAAACCCTATCTGTAAATACAAGTGGGGAAGTTTGAGAAACCTAGATTGTTCTTAATGATTGTGAAAAAAAAAAAAAGAAAGAAAGAAAGAAAAATGTTCCATCTTGGCTCTACAGAAAGTGTCGTATTAAAAAATGACCTGATTCTTAAAAAAAAAAAAAAAAAGAAAAGAAAATTCTTCATGATTATTTACATCTACAAGCTGCTGGGACAGATAATGTCTGGCCCATTTAATCCTTCATTAGTTTTGACCATCCTAATTTAACCATTCCCAAACATATTGCTGGACCATATTTAGAAACCTGCTTTAGAAACAGTTCTAGAAAAGTTTTACACATATTCAGGCCTTATTAATAAACAGCATTTCTCCTTACAGGTTGTCACCCAGAATTTAAAGCAAAATGAGAAATTAATGGAAGGACTAGCTGTAATACAAAATAGCTGAACCTGAATCTTTTAGGAAGGTAAGGCTTGATTATGATTAATTTACTTGCTTTATTCTTTTTTACCTCATTGTAGTATTTACTGTTTGTCAGAGTCTTGCTGTTCTGATTTGAGAGGAGTGGGGACTTGGTTTGTTCTATTTTTTTGGATATCCTAGAGTACTCAGAATGCTTCTGAGGCCTCAAGCTCTTATCACCACAAGCAAAACTGTCAGTTCTGAAACCACTGCTGAGAAAGAGACTCTCACGCAAAAAGAAATGCAAAACAAGCACTTCACAAGGTAGAGGGGCTGGTACTGCTAGAAAACTTATTAATGAAGGATTAAATGCTCTGAGTTCGTAAAATTTATTTGCTTCTTAAAAATACAGGATTACAAGTAATCATGTTGGTACAGTTTGAGAAACTATGGAGGAGTGTTTTGTGTTAGCTGATAAATATTCTCACTTTGTTCACCTTTCCTTAATCATATAAAAATAATATAAGCAATAGAATGCACATATTTTTAGCACTTTTAAGTATTTTTGCATCCGTAGGCATTGTGGTAAATATGTTTAAACGCTAAGCTGAAACTTAATTCATTTAGAGAGAAAATAAATATGAAGATGACAAAAGTTAGTCTATAAAATAGTCTATAAAATAACTTTAGAAATCCAAAATGGATTCTAGCATGTTATTTAAATTTTAAAGCTTTCATCTCTCCCATTTTTCCTAGTTTTACTGAGACATAATTGGCATACGTCATTATATAAGTTTTGGTTTGATTTACATATATTGTGAGACGATTACCACAGTAAATTCAGCTAACATCCATCCATCTTCTCATATAGACCATTTCACTCATGTTTAATAGCAGAGCAATGGAGAAGTTACCGCTAAGGGTTCTGATGCTTCACGTATATGGAGTCTTTGATCTTGAACAATCTTTGCTTATTTTTGTACATCGTCTCATTTTTTTTTCTGATAGCTTTATTTATCAGCTGGTAAGGTGGGAAAATAGAAATCCCCAAATCAAGACTGAGTTTTGCCATCTGTCTGTGGCAATGTTGCTGTTGAATAAAGCACGAAGATGGTGAAAGCCCAAGGGTAGAAAATAATTGGATACCAAAGAAAAGACATAGTAGTTAGGGGGAAAGCTATCTCCTCCCTTTTCCCTTACCTTTATTTGGTACTTTCTCACCAGCTGTTTCTGAGTCGTGTGTATTTCTACTCTGGGCACTGTAATTATCTTAAAATTGTAATTTTTCAGCCCTCAGTGTAGAGTACAGACAGTTTAGCAAGGAGCACTCACTGGTAGAGATCTGCTGCCCTACTTCCGTGTGTTTCTCATCTCATCCTGTAATTGCTATGTTGGAACCCTGGCAGATCTTGTTTTCCTGGACTGGTGTTGTTATTTTTCATTCTTAAATATATTAGTAGGGAGGAAAAAGTTTCGATACACTCTCCCCCCACTGTAATATCCAACATTTCTTCACTCTGGACTGGAATTTCCTTCTCATTTCCTTTCATTTTCTCTGGTTTCGTTACATTTTTTTTTTTTTTTTGGTTTGTACGTCCACATAGTTCTCTCTTGGGTTGGTTTGAGATGAGGGATGGGAATAAGCATCCCCGGCTATTTGTTTATCTTCTTATTGATTCATCTTCTCTGTGTCTGAAGTACATATTGAAAGATTGTTTCGGTCAGTTTTAAGAAACTGATTTTACATTATGCTTATTTTCTTATATCATAAAATATTCTTTGACAGCATAATTTTAATATCTTATAATGTTTCATATATCTTTGTGTTACTTGGCTTTGACTATCTTTTCAAGGTCTCATGTCACTAACAGTGGAAGGAACAGCTTTGTAAAGGAACACTATTTTAAGGCTCTCTTTGTTTTAATCTACATGTCTTTTTCTCAATGAGGTATTTTCCCTAGGCAAAATAAAAATTAGAAGCCTGGTTTATGTTAAGCGTGCAGATGATGAGCTAAATCCAAATATATACTCAGAATACTGAACTTGAATTATTTCAGTTCCTCCAAGTTTACTGTGACTTACCATCATACTTGGACAGATTCCCTTTCCCACATTATAATAATGATAGAAAATTTTTCTTATTACTGAATTTGTTTATTCCAAGTATGTAACAGTCTGGAGGGAAACCATTTTCTCAACAATCTGTTCTCTCCTGACTATAGCTACCATGCTTTACTCAGCTAGGTACCATCAAAGACTGGAACATCCAATGCATATACTTTATACATATTTACAGCATGAATGAAACCACTTTCCACATCTAACACATTATGGAAATCTAAAAAGTTAATTTAAACTTGATAGAGTCAGTTTCATTATATGTTAATGCTATTAAACTTTCTACTCAATGTGTTACCTTAGTCATGGTCTGAACAGAATTGGAAAGACACGTTCATTTGGAATTCTAAAGATAATTGAATGATGATAGTAATTCATTCAAGGGTTAAGAGAACAAAGATACTGAATAAGCCAAGGACTAGCTATAGCCAGAAGCCATATCTTTCTCCAGGCCTCAAAGGACAGCAATAATAGGAAAATAGTGTTTCTGAATCCAAGTGTGGTTGGAATCATGGAAGAGGGAACACAGCAAGTCCACTACGAAGGCCCAAAGTGAAGAAACATCCCAATATCTTTCCCTCCCATCCTCTAGTCTCCTTCTAGGTCATCCCTTGCCTATTCAACCAGAAGCTACAGTGTAATAACTCTCATTGATACAATCTGTAAAGATAAACTTCCTGCGGCACAAAATAATGAAGAGAAGGCAAAATTGATTGTGAATTAAGTGGAAAAATCACAGTTTTTAAGGAAAAAAGTAAACCTAATATTAGTTTTGAAGAACTCTGTTATCATTAATGATCTGATATGATGTTATATGTGTTTGTGGTATGTACGTACATGCATACATATAGGCATAATTAAGAAGATATTGGAAGCAGATGCAAATACATCAAGTGGCTTACAACACAGCAGTGCTCTTGATATTTTTTTCACATTTAAGAAGTATTTCTTTTAGAAGTATTACAATTTATATCTAATATTATCACTATCATTATTATTAGGATGACAATGATAAAAACAGCTCTTTAATTTTAATGAATGCCTTAAGGTATTTATTTCTATAATTTTCAATCATCCTATATTTTCATTTTGACCTGTTGGTTGTAGAAACAGTACAAAGTAATAATCTTAATTTTTATTTCAAAGTAAAATTATTAACCTTCATTAACTTTCCTACATATCTTAATTCTTATTTAACTCATCCCCTATGCTTACATGACAAGGATTACATGACAAATAATCATGAGTCACTTTAAATATTTTAAGTCCTTTTAAATTCATGGAATAAAAGTTAGTTGACTTAAAATGACTTGTGTATACTTCATCAGGAAACAACAGGAAAATTATCTTTTAGCATTACTGGATAACATGAATATAACTTGCTCCATGCTTAGATCCAGTAGTTCAAACAAGATATCGAGGTTTTATCTCTGTCTTTTTTGTAGATCTGTTTGTCTCTGTTGACTTTATTCTCTAAGAGGTCCCCAACACCAAGGAGGAATGATAACTTTTAATCTGTAATAGTACAGTATCCAGCATAGAGAAGATACTCAATAATTTTTTTAGGGAAGCATTTTTATCCAATTAATAAATACAAATGAATGTTTTATACATGACTATGAACTGCAAAGATTGTTTCCAATATATTCATTGTTCTATGCAAAAGCATCTTATATGCAGTAAGACTCTTTTAAAAAAGGAGCTAAATCCCAAATGGTGATACACTTTAAAATTTCTTTCCTAATTCTTCTTTTCTCATTTTTTCTTTATTCATTTCTAAATTTAGAGAATAAAATGTTTTAATTGTTAAATTATTAATACAGGGTGAAAAGCAATCTTTAAAATACATGTGTATTGTGTGTGTTTTAATTATAATTTTCTTCAATTTATTTTCTATCTCGTTTACTTATCAGTGGTAAAACCAATTCTTATTTTAACTTTATTTTTAAAGAACTATCATATTCAAAACGAACTAGATTTGCACCATTTTATTAAACAGAGTCACATTCATTCATTTTATATAAACACTTTGTGATAATTGTTTTAGCTCCCTAAATTGTTTTATACAAACACAAAACATGTCTGCTTAACTTGGTGATCTCATTTCTACCAAAATATTTTGCAGCTGTGACGGGATGCAGCTTGTTTTGATCCACACACTTGTAATATTGCATGAATTTTCTAATATTTTAATTGCTGACATGTGCATTTTACACAAACTGCTAAGCATAGGTCACTGGATATTTCTGAGAAGAAGATTATCAAATGAAACAAAATGAAAATTTAAAATGATATTTTATACTTTCTCTATACTGGGTAGTACAAAATCACAATAATACATTTTATATTTTTCAGGGCAGGGGTCATGTGAATCAGCCCACACATTAATATGCCAAATATTTCAATTTCACAGCAAAAATTAAATCATTAATTTCATTGGATAGATATGTGACCATGTGATCCTGAAAGATGTGTCTCTCCCAGCTGCATATTATATTTAAAATGGAGAAAAAGCAAAGAAAAAAATCCTTGTTTATAAAACTTAATTTCCCATGAAAACATTTCTAGAACTCAAATGATCATTTTGTTCATGATTTATAAGTGCCTGACATTGCAAACAACACATTAGATATGTTTGTGATTGCAAAACAGATACGTGACCACATTTTCTTTATGGCGCATGGAATAAAAGAGATAATTTCTTCTGTTAACAGATTTTGCCCATTTACTATTCTCTCCCTTCAAAATATAATAGTTTGGGTCTCTATGTTAGGGGTCTAGAGCTGTCATTAACACACATACGACAATTACACTGTTTCTGATGTGACCTTGTTTTAAAACAACCATTCCCATGCATTGTCTGTCTGGCATCCTTTCTCAGCAATCTCAAGGTATGTGTAGGCTTTGAAATACCAACGAACTAGGTTGGCAAAAGGCTTTTTTGGGGAGACCTTTGTACATTGTTCTTATCACTCTTAAGATATTTCAAAGCCTGCACAGCTGTAAAATTTTTTAACCTCCTCTTCTCTCCCCCAGTAAGGATTAGCTGAGGTCCAGGGAGTATTATAAACTTGATAAAGCTTTGAGTGCTTTTACACGGAACTTGGAACGAGTCCAAATATCTCCAACTCCAACTTACCAAACTTAAAATATCACAAAAACACTCCAGTGGTTTAAAAATCCGCAACCACCTTCAGGACTGAAACATTCATTCCCCCAGCTGCTGGGAGTGTAGTTTTTCAACTGAGCCTCTGAAGAAATTACTCTAGGTTTTAGAGAGCCACCTCATAAAGATTATGTCTCCTTCTGGAAATGCAGCCCATATTCAAATACTGGTTAACACAGGTTAAATACTGGTTGTCAGGTGGGTTGGGGTGAGAAACTGTTATAAAGATCAGTCCCTTTTCCGCCACTCGTGACAAAAAGCTGAAGGGTCATCTCAGCTCTAGTGGTATTGGAGGAGGGCTTTGTTTCAGTTGCATGCAGTTCTAATTATTCCTCTGTGGGTCCTGTTCTTTTACTCTTCCTCAGATGTTATTTCTGAAAACAATAAGTGTCTTGCATAGAAATCTCTGTAGCAGAGCCTATTTCTCAGAGAATCTGACTAACAATACACTTTATTTAATGTTAAGAACATGCAATTCTGTTTTTCTAAACCTTAAAAATAATGAAGAAAATCGTCCATCACTACTTTTAGTATGTTGAAGTGTAGTGGGTAGAATGAAATAATGTGTCCGCCTTTGGGTAATAGTGTCACAAGGACTAAGTGCATGTTTATTTCCTTGATTAGCCTTTAAATTGTAATTCAAGTCTGAAGTACAGAATAAAGAACTAATGTTGTGGGGTTTTTCTCTACATTTGTGTATATTCTTTCAGTGTTGAATCATTTTTTAAATAATTGATGAGCCCCTTGTGTGTGTGTGTGTGTGTGTGTGTGTGTGTATCTAAAAGTAGGAGGTGAGGTTTAAAATAGCAATTTTAAATCAGACAATATTAGACTCAATTATGATATCCATTTTTTGTATGTGCATAAGTATTCCTGGGATTTCATCAATTTTCTTATTTTATTGTCAAAGTTAAAGAGAAGTTAAAAACTGTTTTGAGGCTTAATTACTCCCTTTCCCTGGGAAATATGACTGTTAGATATATATATATATACTGGCTCTTAGATATGCATGATACCTTTATGTGACTATTCTATTTCCTAAAATCATGTTATTTGGACCTTTTAATCTTTCTGAAAATATAAGACATTTTGCTTGTATATATGTCTCTTGTCTTCTTCTGAAAACTCTTGTGATTTCAATGAATCTATTTTCTCCTTTTGTTGCTTTTGTATGTTGGTATGCAACTTAAATATATATTATGCTATGATTTTTTTCTATCTGAACTATTTGCTTCTTTTTCCTTCACATTATTAAATTTACAGTATTTATGAGAAAAGTGTACTCTATAATGTTAATCAATTAAAGTTAATATTTCTTATTTATTATATTTATAAATAATTAAATTTGTTTTTGTTTTATTTAGCTCAGGCATACATATTCATTTTGGTTTCAAAATTATTAAATATTGAAATTTCATTACTGTAGGAATGTTACAATTTTATAAAATTACAACAATAATGTAACAATTTTCAGCACTAAAAATGCATATCAAACTGACATGAAAATTATTTGTTTGTTAATCATTGGTTTCTTTAGCTACTCTTCCAGGATCTCATTTTTCTGATATATAGCATTAACACATAGATGACATTCTTAAGTGAATGAAAAATTATTTAAGTTTAATTTTGTAGACTGATAATTAATCTAAGGATAGATCAGTATATCTCACTTTTAGTCAAATATTGGACTAGGACATGAGGTCTGAAAACAGTTACTAAATTTTATTCTTTAAAGAGAATCCACTGGCTCATGTTGCACTAAGAAAAAAAGAGGAGGAGGAGACAGAACAGTGGAAGGAAACAAGAAGGAAAGGAGACAGACCAGAAGGAAGAAGGTAATTCACAGGTTACACTAGGATGATGGAGATTTTTTGGCAAAAGTTTTCTGATACAAGCATGCTATTTAAAGCAAACTTCAGTACTACATAGTACTGACATTATTCCACCTTCTATATCAGTGTCATGCTCCGTGTTTCCCTGAAAATAAGACCGGGTCTTATATAATATATTTTTGCTCCAAAAGTCGCATTAGGGTGTATTTTCAGGGGATGTCTTATTTTTTCATGTACAGCAATCTACATTTATTCAAATACAGTCATGTCATCTTCTGGAACATCATCATAATGTACTAAGTGCTTCTGTCTGGCTGACGCTCTTAACTGGGGCTTATTTTCTGGGTAGGTCTTATTTTCGGGGAAACACGGTAGCAGCAGATCCTCAATTTTATTTAAAATCAATCTGAATATCATATCCATAGATTATGAGGGTAAAACACTGAACCTTCACAATGAAATAAATAGAAAAATAGCTCCACAGACACAAAATGGTAGGGACACATAGATCCATAGCACTGTTTCAGCTATGACAGTATGAATAGGTTATCTGTTTATATGCGTAGAAAGAAGTAGATCATTTGTAATCTCAAAAATAAAGACAATGGGGCAGCAGGTTAGCTCATTTAGTTGGAGCACGATGTGTTGTTTCGATCCCCGCATGGGCCAGTGTGAGCTGTGCACTCCACAACTGGATTGAGACAACTGCTTAAAAACACACTTAAAATGAATTTAAAAAGTTTTAAAACAATAGAGACAAAAATATATGTATGTAGACATGTATGCAAATATATGTTTGCTTTTTTATACATACAGACAAATAAGCTAGGAATAATGATCTTTTCTTAACCTGGGCAGATACATTCATAAGTGAGTTAACATTGTCCCCAAACAGACTGGTTGTCATTAGCAGCAGATGACTGCATTGATGTGGAATTGATTGAGAAGTAGCTAAAATGCTTGCTTGTGGTCTGAAATAAAGTTTAAGAAATTGCATATTTTTTTTAACCTTTGTGTGTGCCTGTGTGACGTTAACTGTGCTAGGCAGCACCGTTCCTTTTAATAGGTGATTAAAAGAAAAAAACAAACAGCATAGTGAGAATGTATGTGTGAGGGAGGAAAATGAAAACACAAAAATTGTAGAGCATCAACTTATATCTTCTACTCTCTGCAGGTTTTGCTATGCTCCAAATGAAATGGTAGGGGGAAATAAATCCCCGAAATATACCTAATTACTCACTTAGCTGCCTGTCTTTCTCATAATTTAAGTATAACACGATATATATATATATATATATATATATATATATATATATATATATATATATATATATATATATACACACACACACACACTCCCTGGCCATTTTAAATCAAAACTATTTGTATTTGTAAGCAGGATTAAAATGGCCAACCTAAGGCATCCATATCAGCCAAGTTTAAGCCATTCGCCAGGCAGTGTCCAATTGGCTTTTCTCACTTGTCATGGATCCTCTTCCACGATTTCTTCCAGTCTCTCTGTAGTCTCTCAGCTCACCTCTCCATGAGAATCAATGCCATGTTTATAATACAGATAACATAATGAAAGCAAAACCAAAATCAACCAAAATGTCTTGTATTAAAAAAAAAAAACCTTTAGTATCTCATTTTCTCAATACTTAGTAATTTCAAGTTATTATAAAATAAAGTGGGAGTCAGAAAGAGAAAAATAATCTTCTTAAAATAATGTTATAATTTGTTACATAGACTGTACTTATAACTTTTTCTGGTTGTGTTTATGTGATATACATATACTAAAGCAGACATTTGGCACTAGATGGTCAGCTGAAATAATCACTTTTCTCTGAAAACTACCCTCTCATAGGAATGGGTGGAGACCACCATGTTCGGATGACTTGGTCTCGCATACTGTGGGGCCATGGTTTATGTTACCAGAGGTGGACACCTCTCAAAATAAGGATAGTAATTTATGTTCTGGTGATTTTAAATTGGGAATGACGGATTCTGCTTTCTTCTGAATATTTTTTTGAACCATGGTTGTTTAAATATGACATGCCATCTTTCAGCGCATGGTCACAGAAACCAAACTATTCACACTACTAACAAAGTAGTCTCCATCAGGTATGGAGAATGAAATTTTGACATTAGATCTCAAGGAAGGGAAACTGAAAGATGATATTCTGAACTCAAGACCATGTTACCCCTTATTTCCAACTTTTTGGAAATTAGGATACTTTCTTATATTTAGCTTCGTAAACTTCCCATTTGAAGTTTCATTTTTCTTGCTTAAAGTTATCTCAAATTTGTTTCTTTACTTGGAACAAACAAATTTAAAATGAGCTACATTTACTTTATAACTTTTATCAGCTCTAAAATACAAGTATTGATTGTGCTGGGGGAGAATTAATATTCTTGAGTTGATGTGGAAACTGTATTTATCTTTGAAAATTTCAAAAATAACATATTTCATAGCAGGAAACAGTCTCAGCAAATATTCTTATATGCTAATACACATAATTAAGAAAATGGACATTAATTAAACACAAGCACACATACAAAACATAATGATTTGCCTGCAACAGAAGTACAAACAGAAAACTATAGACTTAGAATTTCTGCTTAAGGACTGATTTTTATGTAAATACATTCAGATTTTAGCTAAGCTGAATAAACCAAAGGATAATGTTGTATTATAACAACATTACTATTTATTCATAACATTACTAACAACATAACTATTTATTCAGAAAAGTAGTTGATTCATATATTTATTTTAAAGGGGTAATCATGGCATTATCAAAAAAAAAAAAAAATTCCCTAATAGGTAGCCAAGACAATAATCTAGCAAGAGCAAGGTTATTTGACCTAGAATGATATCTCAACTTCCTGAGATGTCTGCCTGTGAAATAGAACCAACAAAAATAAGCATTTTTCAACTGAGCTAATGCATCCTGTGATTGATAATCAGAGCATTATTTAGAATCTGATAATTTATCAGATTGGTAAAAATTATCAATCTGATAATTTAATTGCTTCTTGCCCATAGCTCTTTACTCAATAATAAAGACTTTTGTTAGTAAAACAATATCAAGAAACAACTTGAAAAAAGTGACAATATGAAGGACTAACGCTGAGTTGTGGAAACCTTCTGTAAATATGCCTGAATACCTGCTTCTTTAAGATGGCATAAATGTGATGACTTTTTCTGAAGAAAGGTTGCACCCATTTAGTTTTTAATGAACACTTAATGAAAATGTCCATGAGCTCGCCCACATTTTTTGAAATCTAGTTCAGTGTTTTAGCCTAATTATGTCATTGTAATTTCACTTTATTACAGTAATATATTATACTATGTTGTGCTACTCTATTTTAAAATTTTCATTTCATTCATTATAAATGAGGATAAACGTGTGTCCATGCTTATTGCCTGAAACATGGAGACTCAATAGATGTATGCTGGGTAAATGGGTTGATTGCTGGACTGAGAATAGTGGATGGATGGATAATTGCTTATTGTCATTTTACCTCAATTTTTGAAAATTGCCAGCTAAACTACTCTTATTTCTATACTTATATTTTTAATTAATTGATTAATTTTAAAATTACTTTAGAAATATATGAATTTTCATACTAACTTTATGTTTTGTTTACATTTATGCTAAATGGAATGTTGAAATACTTGGTCATATTTAATCATTTTTCATATTTAATCTTTTTATTATTACCTTGGTTTTATACTTAGAATGTCATGCCTAAACCAAGACTGTTTATAACCTAAATCTCTTTTGTTCCTTAATTTGTTTTTCATATTTAAATCATTAGTTAACGTCAATTCACTTTATTAAGTAAATTAAAGCTCATCGGGGCTCTATTTGGTCAGAGTTAAAAATGAAAGTTAGATAAATGGACTTCCCATCATTCACAGATTTGAATATTAATGTTAGCTTATATGTCTATCTTTTGGAAATCCCTAGCCTATGGAAGAATTCTTTTTTTTTCTAGGTCTTAATTTATTTTATAAGGCAATGTATGAAAGTTTCAGAAATCCAAAAGACAGACATCAAACTGGATTTTTAAGTATTTTCTTTTTAAAAAAGAACGTAATTTTTAGAAGTAAGTTAGCCACTACCATCACTGAATTTTCAGCTTCTTCTGGTGAATTTTCTTATTTCAAATCTGAAAAGTAAAGACTAATCTGTCTTAGAAAGGAAAGATGTAAAGGAGCTCATCTGTAGATAAACTCCCGGAATACTGTTTTTCTAGGGTGAAATGACAAGTCCATTGCCTCAATAAACAAGATGATTGACAGCAATAACATTCAACTCAAATTTCTCACTTGGGGTGTATCAGGCTTCCTCACTGCTCCAGTAAAAAACAAAAGTTATTATTGTAAAATCTATGCATAATGTCTTAAATTGTAAAACAAGACTAAATCATCTACCAGAATGGGCCTATAACAGCTGGAACATTGAGGAGTCTTTTATTCCGGGGCTATGACAAATACAATCATCATTCCCATGACGCTACAGTAGCATCTATCCACACCAAATAAACATCAATTTTATTGAAAAAAAAATTTAAAGTCTCCAGCTAACTTCTGAATTGTGAAGTGAAAATACACTTGGAGACTTGAAGCTGAAATTTTCCTATATATGCTGCACATTTTACATGTGTCTTTAGTGAAATTTTCAGCTTATGTAACCACTGTTCTTTTTCTTTTTCTTTTTTTTTTTGGGAGGGGCAGGATGCTGATAACAATTATTAAAAGTATTCATATATGACAAAAGAAGGGCTTTCACCTTTACAGCAGCATATTTCACAGCTGTACAGCCCAAATAAATTTGCAGATTACAGGTGTTTACTGTGTCACTGCAAATTCCTGTAGATTCTCTTTAAAAGAAGACTATGATTGAGTTTTTTTTCCCCACTAGTGATAACAAACAACCTTCTGGGGAGTATTTCATTTTTTTTTCCCCTCAGTAACTTTGATCTTTATCCTTTAATTTATTTCATTCTGAATCATTTCTGCTACTGATAGTGACATATCCATTCCTCTCGCATGAATCATTGATGGCTAAAATAAACCATTAGATGCAGACTCTATGAATGTGAAGAAACAAAAACAAACAAAACAAACAAAAAACCAAAAAAAAATTAAATAAAATAAAATAAACTGGATTTGGAGTCATAAAATATTAATGCCCCCTTTAAGCTAAGTCTTTCTCTTGCCCACCTTCCTACGTAAAGTTGATGATTACACTTACCTTATGGGATTTTTAAATAATATGAGTTTAAAGCCCTTGGCTAGCTAACTGACACATAGTAAACTTAGTGAATATTAGTTTTCATTTCTTTACTTTCCTCCTGTATCTTCTATGGGATTTATTATCTCAATAATCAATGTCCAATTTGTCCAATTTCTTACAGAGAAATAGTCAATTAAAGGGAAGTAGAAACAGTACTAATTCCATTGGAAGTTGTAGTAATTATGAGTGAAAACAACATTAAATGTTGATAAAATATTTATCATAGTGATTGTGGCACAATACACAATAATGTGCTATTTTTCATTACATACATTCAGTGTATGACTAATATGTGGGTTTGTGTCTACTTCAGATTATCACAAATACTTGCCCCTTAAAATTTATTTCCACTATTCCCAAAGTCGATTGTGCCCCGTTACCTCAAATGTAGTTTTGGTTCCAATTTTTGAACTGATAATCTTGAAGATACCAGTAGCATCATTTTTATAATGCAGTATGTGACCTTTACTACCATATCCATTGCAAATAGCTTAGTATTTAAAACTTCCAAGTATGGTAATATCTACCTAGCTAATGCCTGTTTCACTGTCCCCAACACTATTATCATCTCAGAGAAAAGTTGGTAACTGTTTCCTGAACAATGAAAATTTCTATGTTTGTAAATTTATGTTGACTAGTTTTCTTATGTAGAAATCTCTGACATTCAAAATTGTTTACAAAATGCATTCTAGAAAATTTATTTTTTTAAATTTTTATGTGTGCTTTTATTAGTTTCAAAATGATATGTGATATTAACTTGTTCAAGCTTTTTAAGAGGATCTTTATTTTACCTTTGTATACCACACTATATCTAAAAATGAGAGAGGCACTTCATAGATACCTATTGAATTTATGAATTGATATACAAAAATAAATAAAATGGCTATTTGAGTCACAAATAAGCAAAAATAGTAATTTAAAATTATTTAAAAATAATTTTAGTAACAATACTTTGAAAAAGAGGAACTAAGTTATCTAATATATAAAGTAGATAATACATGGGCAATGTAAGCAGGTAGATGGAAATCATAAAAAAGGACCAAAAAGAAATGCTAGGGATAAAAAAAAAAAAATGACAAAAATAAAGAATGCCTTTGATGACCTGATTAGTACACTGGACATGGATGAGGAAAAAATCTAAGCTAGAGAATATATCAGTAAAATCTTCAAACTAAAAAAGCAAAGAAAAACAAAAACTGGAAAAAAAAAAAAAAACAATCACAGAATATCTGAGGACGATGGAGTAATTACAAAAAGTATGACATACATACCAGAATGAGAATACCAGAAAGAGGAGAAATAACAGAAGAAATACTTAAAACAATAAAGACAGAATTTTCCCAAATCTCTGTTGGCTCACACCACAGATCCAGGAAACTAAAGGCACATTGAGCAGGAAAAGTGTCAAAAAGCTACACCTAGAAATATTTCCAAATACATAAAATCAGAGATAAAGAAAAAAATCCTGAAACATCTTACCTATAGAAGAACAAAGACTTACATACAACTTCTCCTTAGAAAACACATAAGCAAGAAAAATAGAGTAAAACATTTACAGTGTAGAGGGGAAAAAAATACCTCGTATTATATACACTGTGAAATTACCCTTCAAAAGTGAAGTGGAAATAAAGACTCTCTCAGATAAAATTGGAATCTGTTGCCTATTAACCTGCCTTGAAAGAAATGTTAAAATAAGTCTTTTTTTTTAAAAAAAAGGAAAATAATATCAATCAGAAACTCAGATCTACATAAATATGAAAGAGCATTAAAGGAGGAAAAAGTGAAGGTAAAATATTTTTTTTATTCTTAGTCGACCTAACAGATAACAGTTTGTTCAAAGTAATGCTAATAATGAATTCAATTGTACATGCTTATGTATATATCATAAGTATATTAGATATATACATATGTATCAAATATATACTTATACACAGATATGTATACTTATATATCATATGTACTTATATAAGTGAAATGAATAAGAGCAAGGATGTAAGGAACTGGAGAGAGGAATTAGATTTACTTTGTTAATATGTATCCACCCTACCTGTGAAGAGGTATTGTGTTATTTGCAAGTAGAGTTAGATTAACTGTAAATGCATATTGCAAAGTCAAAAGGCAACCATTACAATTTTTTTAAAAGTATAACTGACATGCTAAAAAAGGAGAGAAAATGGTTCATATAAAATGCTCAATAAAAACCACAAAATGCAGAAGGAGAGTGGAAGACAAAAATAGAAACAAAGAAGAAGGGCAACAAATAGAAAGCAGTAATAAATATGATAAACATTAACCAAACTGTATCAAAACCACTTTGGATTTCAACATTCTAAATACACCCATTAAAAGATGAATATTGTTTTTTGACTGTTATTAAAAAACAAGAACCAACTACATGCTCTCTACAAAAAAAAAAAAAAAACCTCACTTTAATGCATAGATTAAAAGAAAATGAATGGAGACAAGTATATTATGCTAACAATAATCAAAGAAAATAGCAGTAGCTATATTAATATCACAGAGAGCTGACTTCAAAGCAAGGAAAGTTATCAGGAAGAGAGGACATTACCTATTGATAAAGGGGTGAGTTCTCCAAGAAGACATAACTCTTAACATGTATGGGCTAAACAAGATAGTCAAAATATGAGGCAAAAACTATAAAATTACAAAAAGAAACAGATTAGTCCACTACCATAATTGGAAACTTTAATATCCCTGTATCACAAGTGGACAGATTCAGAAATGGACAGAAAATCAGTAAGGACATAGTTTAGCTCAACAATGTTAAAAATCAACTAAATATAATTGACATTTACAGAAGACTTCATTCAATGACAGCAGAATATACATTACTTCGAAGCTCACATGGAACCAATGTAGAACACATTGTGGTCCATAAAACACACCTTAAAAAATTTTAAATATTAGAAATCACACACTGTCTGGTCTCATACCACAATGAAATTAAACTAAAAATCACCAATAGAAAGATAATTTAAAAATCCCAAAGTACATGAACATTAAATAACACATTTCTCAATAATATATAGGTCAAAGAAGAATCTCAAAGTATTTTTTTAAAAATTGAAAATAAATACCACTTATTAAAACTTGAGGGAATGCTGCAAAAATCAGTCCTTGGAAAGACGTTTATAGCATTAAATGCATAAAATAAAAAAAAAAGAACAAAGATATAAAACCAATAATCTAAGTTTTCAACCTAGTAAAACTAGAAAAAGAAGATAAATCATTCAAAGTAAGCAGAAGAAAATAAATAATATATATTAGAAAAGAAAATCAATGAAAGTGAAAACAGAATATCAGTAGAAAAAAATCAACAAAACTGAAAGATTTTTTTAAATGACTAACGAAATTAATAATCTTCTAGCAAGTTTAACTAAGAAAAAGAGAGATGACACAAATTACTAATATCAGAAATGAATGGGAGGATATTAAAAATATAACACAGGGATATATGAATGACGTTATGCTGACAACTTTGCTAACCTAGTGGAATGGACCAATTCCTTGAGACACATTCTGCCAAAACTCGCAAACAGACGATCTAAGCAGGACTATATCTATGAAAGTGAATAAGTAATTAATAACCTTTCAAACCAGAAAGCACCAGGTCAGATGGGTTCACTGCTGACTACTACCAAACACTGAAGGAAGAAATTATGCCAATTCTTCACAGTCTTTTCCAGAGGACAGACATATAAAGAATAATTCCTAACTCATTTTATGAGGCCAGCATTACCCTGAAGTACCATAACCAGACAAGGATAGTCCAAGAACAGAAACTACAGACCAATGTATCTCATGAAGATAAAAGCAGTAATCCTGAATAAAATATAAGCAAATTAAACCCAACAATGTGTAAAAGAATTGTATACCCAAATAAGTGGAAATTTGTTTCAGGTACGCAAGGCTGACTTAATACTAAAAAATCAATTAATGTAATTCGTAAATGAACAAGCTAAATAAAGGAAAAATTGCATGATTATATCAATAGATGCAGAACGAAACACACACACACACACACACATACACACACACACACACACACACAGACCTCACACATAATAAAACTCTCAATAAACTAGGAATGGAAGGGAACTTCCTAAACCTGATTTAAAAAATCAACAAAAAAACCTACAGCTAATATCATTCTTAAGAGTGAGAAACTCAAAGTTTTCCCAATAAGATCAAGTACAAAGTAAGGATGTTCCCTCTCACTGCTCCTTTTCAGCATCATACAAAAAGTAGTAGCTAGGTGATGGATGAGACAATTAGAGGGAATCAAAGGTATACAGATTGGGGAAGAAGGAACACAACTGTTTTCATTCACAGATGTCATGATTATTTATGTAGAAAAATTTTAAAAAATCAACACTAAAACTTCAAATAAGCAATTATAGCAAGGTTTCAGATGCAAGGTTAATATACAAAGGTCAATCACTTTCCTATGTCCCAGCAATGAACAAGTGGACTTTGAAATTAAAAACACAACATTACATTAAATGTCTACAGTAATATGATTAAAAAATAATATTAATTTACATTCCTGAGGAGCTTCCAGTAGCTACTGGAATCCCACTGGTCCATGAGTCTTCACATATCCAGCACAACTTCTTGAAAGAAGAAAACATTCCCATTTCTGATGTCACTTCTGGCTTATCTTTGAAAAATTCCTCTTTCAAATATCAAATGTGGACTTGTTTAGTAGAAAGAAAAGTCTATTTTATTTCAAGGCACCTATATGTTGTACTTTACTCTTGCACAATCAATATTAGGGCGGTTATCACTGACTCTTCATATATAAATTAACATTTGGCAAATTCAGACAGGATCTAGGAGATAGAAAAAAGTCCAAAATACAAAATTACTTTGACATTTTATGTGACATTGCAACAGGATAGTTGCGTTACTATAAAGAACTTGTTTTTATATTTTAAGGTATAAGAGGCATACTCAAAGTTAATACTCAAGGTGGCACAACATGTAATTGTCAATTATTAGACCCAAGGTCTCCCATATAGTATGATCTTGCTTTTAAACCGTGGCACCATAAAGCACATATGGTTTGGGAATGTGATTTTCAATTTTCATCAGTAAATCCCATTCTTTTGCTTAAAGTCCCTTTGTAGTATTATTTTTTTCTCAGAGATCTCTTTATTATTTCTCACTGTTTTGGTATTAGTGTTTTGTGTTAATAAAGAACTTGAGCTCATAAATGCTTTCATGGTGATCAGGCAATAAAGTTCTTAACTAAATTATCTATATAAAGGATCTCAGCCATGGAGCAAACCCAACAAGCTTTGAATGATATATTCATTGTACGTAGCAAGTACAGCAAATACAAGTAGTTAGTACTGGTCTCAGTTGCACATCATGTTAACATACAGAATATAGAAAAACCTTTCTGAAAGGAAGGTTCACCTGAGAATCTGTACCTGTGTTGATAGACTTGACTTAAGACATATATATATATATATATACAAACAGTGTGTGTGTGTAACTGAAATAGAACGTGCCAACAGAATCTAAACAGCTTTCCATATGTTTATTGGCAGCAGGAAACACAAAAATAAAATCATTAATAGCATTGCAGGCAATAATATTTTGACTTGATACTATACAGAAGTTACTTATGACAAAAGCAATTTAGAAGAATATTTAATCTCAAGATGAAAAGTCTGGATATCAAGTTGCATTGCTATGGTTAAAAAAATGGTATAGTATTCTAAGGATAAATGTGTGCTATTGTATGGTAGTTTAAAGAATAAGTTTATTGTGCTATAGTTTTTTTTCTCCAAAATTTTGTCAAAGGTGTCTCTTCTCCTATAAATAGGAAATGTGGTAAGTTACTCCTGGTGGATAGTAGCTTTCTATTTCATCCCTTAATTATCTACATGACTGTTATCCAGGTTGTGATCTAAAAAAGTTACTACCACCTTTAAAGCATACACATTAAACTCATTTCTATTATTAAGATTTTAACTGTCTTATTTCAAATTGCAGTGAACTTTTTAAAATAATGTACTACTATTCATTTATTAATTTTTTTTCTATCAGAAAACAGATTAAATGTCAAAGCTGAAACTGTGACATAATATTAGGGGCTGATGATCAATGGGGTTATAAAATAGAACATGTTATGTTAAATTTGATTCACACATGACACTAAGGACTTTTGCAGTAGAAGAACAAGTTATAGGTAAACTAATCTCTGTGGCATTATCTCCTATAACCGTATCAGAACTTCATAGACATCTCAATCAAGTCTGCAATCAATGCACAATTAGGACTACAAATAATGTTTATATATTTTTCCATCTGCTTTTTTAGCAATGTACTTAATGTTTACTTTTGTCTGCTGCAAATATAATGCCAGCAGCTAAGCTGTTACATGTTTGCAGATATGTGATATTTGTTTCTGATCACAGTGGGAGTTCAATGTATTTTGTTTTAATTTCTATAACATTTTATGAACATCATTAGTAATCATTATTAATGAGATTAATCTTGATTTAGATTGTTTCCTGGAAACTGGGTTTTAAAGCAAATGATTGTATAGTTATGTGTATTACCATATTTTCAGACATGCATCTATAAGAAAAGTAAATTTCTGCTAAAAGTAATAAAAACTACATTTATGGTAACTGCAAGGCATATTATGCAACTTACAATGAACCCTATAAGTATATACACATATAGATACACTTAAACATATATACATCAATACTTTAAATAGACACATATAATACATATGTATGTATAAACAATGCAATATATTTGATGTTCTAGTACCTAAAAATTCCTAAGGAAATCTTTGGGATTCTATAACATTCTAAAGTCTGAATAGGGAAGCTGAAATTAATATAATCTTTGTCTCTTAAAATAGTATGAACCAATACAAATAATTTTTCTATCATTTCATAATTTTTTATGTATTTATTTTTAACTGAAAACCACAAAGGAACAAGAAAAACAAATGAAGAAACAAAAACTCATAGACACAAACAATAGTTTAGTGGTTACCAGAGGGTAAGGGGAGAGAGTGGTGGTAAATGAGGGTAAAGGGGGTCAAAATATGGTAATGAGAACAGACTCTGGGTGGTGAACACACAATGTGATATATAAATAATGTATTACAGAATTGTACACCTGAAATCTATGTAACTTTACTAACAATTGTCACCCCAATAAACTTTATATATATATAAATATATATATATATATATATATATATATGTAATCATTTCAATAGCCACATTTTATTTGTAACTTTAAATTTTTAAGACTTCTGATCTCATGCATCTGACCTTCCCAAAAGCAAGTCGTCACTGCCTTTCAAAGTCACTATCCATGTGTTCTCTGCCTCATAAATTTAGAAATGAATATGTAATGGTTTGAAAAGTAAAGTATGATTACTAATTGTTTAATAGGAAATGAGTAAAGAGGTTAAATTAAAAATGGCAAAGTTGAAGATTAACTGTATGTTAAAATATGCAATAAAGTTAATTTGTATGTAATTTGATGTTATCACTGATTCTATGAAAAGAAAATATTTAAGACATTACTCTAGTTTAGCCAAACTCATTAACTAGAAATACTACATGGAGTTCAATTGTTCAGACAGCTTAAGTTATTAATTTTATTGGATTTATTAAAATGGTCAGTCGGAAGTTTAATTCAATTTAAACATATTTTCATATGAATTGGACATTTTTCAACAAAATTACCATGTTTGTTCTTATATCTTTATGCTTCATCAAGGAAGAAAATGAGAAGAAAGAAGTGAAAAAAAATAATATTCATTTTAACAAGCAAGATTATATGTTAACGTTAGACTACCCAGTGGAAAATATTTACTGAACAAAGCTTTAAATTCTTTGAAATTCAATGGCTACAAGCCATCTAAGATCTTGTAAAGTTATTTTAATAAAAGCATTTGCATGCTAACATTGAATATGCTAATTATAAATAATTTGACCTAATTGTTAAAACGCCAAGACTTCAGACTTTGAGCAGGCTCTCAGCTAGTAATTTGCTAAAAATAATGTTGCAGATATTCTCTTGAATTGTCTTGATTTGTGCTCATATGCCCATACTACAAAACAAAACATTAGGAAAATGCAAATTACATTATGAAAATTTAGGCTGATGCTCAAAAATGCCATACATAATGATAGTTCAGATAAATGTCTATAAATTTACACACTTTCAGCCATTTTGCAGTCCATCTGGAAAGAAGAGATGGGGAAATAAATGAGAGCACCAATTAACTAAGAATATTTTATGTGACAGACCTTTATTGTAAATAGATGTCCTCTACTTTCTCTGTGCAGTAGAGTTACCTAGAGATGATTCTTGTAGGAAAGGACACTTATACCCTAACACTAATGAAGATTCTGATTCACCTTTTTGGTTCTCTCTCTCTTTCTCTTTCTCTCTCTCTCTCTCTCTCTCTCTCTCTCTCTCTCTCTCTCTCTCTCTCTCTCTCTTAAATGATGTTTTCATATTCAAGGTTTACCAACACTCTTGCTTTAAAGCAAGGAATAAGACACTGGCTTAGTCTCTAATAGTTGGCAGGTTCGTATTAGCTGAATTTATACTTCATCATATAAAAACAGGGCCATAGAAAAAAATATGTGCTGTATGACACCTGCTGTGGTGATAATAGATTTTAAGCTGAGGAAAATTAAAAATTATCATCTCATGGCTTTAGGCAGGATTCTTTACATCATAAGCAATTGAATAAATGCTGCAGTCAACTTGTAAAATCTTTTCCTATCATAACAATGTGGGATGTGGTTTTTAACCATTGAAATTATTTCCAGTTGGAGATTTTGATTGGATAATGATTATTTCAACATATTAAAGTCTCCAAGTCTCTTTAAAAGTTGGAAACTCTTATTTAAGTATAAACATTCAGGACTTCTCTTTCTATTGAGACATACTATAAGGCAAGAAAATAAAATATCGGAATAGACAAAGCAAGCAACAGAATAAGGCTCGGATAGCAGACATTTTAGAATTATTCCTCTTGTTTTATTTTCTCTGGAGAACCCTTCCTGATACAGATTCGGTACTGAGTGTGGAGCTAGAGCAGGGATGTCCAAACTTTTTTCAACGTTTTTCACCAAGGGCCATATGTGGTAAAATACACAAACAGCTGGGCCACTCACTCGAGGTGAAGTACGTATCTCCTCACCTAGTTTATTTAAGTAAGCTAAATATATTTTTGGAATTTGCTGCCGGCCAATTAACAATGGATCATGGGCCTCAGTTGGCCCGCAGGCCACCGGTCGGACACCCCTGAGCTAGAGGGACAGAATCTTAAGGATGAGTTTTCCAATTGGTCCTTGGATTTCTGGAATTGGTTCAACAATCTGAGCAGATATAAAGGCATATGTAAATTATATGAGGGAGTATCTACATAAATTATATGAGAAAGTGTCTCCTGTCCATGACTCCCACTCCTGCTGTATTATCATCTATTTACTAGCCTGCACCTATGGTTTCATGGGGAGTTCCATAAGATCTGTTGACTCTCGAGGAGGAAAGTCAGGACTGGTCCTGAACAATTTACAGGCACTACCCAAAAGTAGACAGCTGTGAATCTATTGTTTCTTTGAACTCTAGTTGTTCAGTTTGCTTAGAAGGAAAATGGCCAGAGGTGTGGTTATATAGGGATTTTATGGGATGAGGCCAATGTTTTGGATACACGGGCAGAAAACTGGAAGGAACATGGTTTCAAAATTGGTGACAAGGAGATCAGAAGAAGAGATCTGTGGATAAACCTGTGTGTGGATTGGGGTGGGAGGGGGGGTGTGGAGAGGGGGGATAAGAAGGAGGAGAGAAAAAAAGAAGAGAGAGAAGATATTTGTGCCCCATGTGAATACTCACCAAATAGTGGCTTCTTCAGAGGAACATATCACTAAAAAGTAGAAAGGGTGACCCATTCTGAAGATAGCGATCTTGTATCCCTCACCTTCACAATTCTGAGCTGCATTTTCTTGGCTCCTGAGGCTTTCAGTGATACAGAGGCTAAGCTGCCCACAGTGATGACAAGATTAAATATATATCATTACTTTTGATATATCTTGTGAGACCTGTTATGCTTCTCTTTGTTTGTGTAATTGTTGTATGCATTCCTAAGTAATATGGTTGAGTTTTGCCCATTTTAATCTGACGTGGATACAACTCTATTCCAAATATTATTTTGTGTGCAGTCCCTTTTGCTTCATATTATACTTACAAGATCCATTGCTCTTTTTGCATGCATTTACACTACTTTAATTCTCATTTCTGCCTGGTGTTTAGTTATATGACCATAAAATATTATTTTTCAATGTTACTCTTAATGGACATTCTTTACCAAAATGCTGCTGTAAAACATTTTTTACAAGTAGAAAAAATTCATGCAGGTAAATGAAAACCGATTTATAATAAACTTAAATCAGTAGTACTAAAGCATACTAAGGATTTATTTGCTAACAATTTAATACATTGAAAACAAAAGTATAACGGCCATCTTAATGAGAAAATTATTTTCTATTTGTGGATAGCTTTCATGTGTGTAAAATAGATATATTTTGCTTTAATTACCCTTTTGTCATTAGCATTTAATATCTATTGTTAGTTCATACAACATCACATCATAGAACATATCTAAAATAAAAATAAAATACTATAGAGATCATTTCCAATGTTTTAGTTTGCTGTTTACTATTTATGAAATCCACAAAAGTAGCTTGTTGTAGGAAAAATAAGTTACATATTTCACTAATTCAACATAACATCAGAAAAGTACTGATTCATCATACAATATTTCTCAATACAACATTAGTTTGATAGACCAGTTTCCAAAGTAATGCACAAATGTTCACTCATCACTACTGGAGCATATGTGAAATAAAATTAAAGATGCAAATTTTAATTACTAAAATTTCAAAATATTTTGTCTTTCTAAAATTCTTTAAAAGTCTCTTACACAGCTGTATTTCTAATTTAGTTTTCTGCCATTTTTACAATTTCTGTTGATCGGATTTTTTTGTTTTATCTGCCCAGAAGTTCATGACCTATCTCTGACGATGGCATATGTTACAAATTATATCCTCAACTATTTTGACATATGAACCTTTTGGATATTTCCTTTTGAAGGCGTAGCATACCCTAGTCACCTGCTAACTAGTATAGAGTACAAAACCTGTTTGAAACTACTTGACAAACATTTATAATTATTATAGGGACATCTGGGCTTCAAAATTATTCCTCTAAAACAGGCAAAAAGGACACAAATATATTTATATCATTAAAAGCAATCTTTTATAAAATAAGTGACCTTTTTCATGTTGATGAATTGAGCAGAGTTTATGTAAAATATTTCCCTTGTTCATGAAGGGGAAAACTAATATGATGTACAAAAAATGTGGACTAAAGTAATTAATAGCTTAGACTATGGAGTCAGACCGCTTGGGGGTAGCCAGAGGCTACTGCTACTCACTTGTGAACCTAATCCTGAACTTTGTCTGTTTCTTCACCTGTAAAATGAGAATGATACTTTCTCAGAAAATTATTCAGAGGAGTTAATGAACTAGTATGTATAAATTATAAAAAATGGGTGCCCAGCATAACATAAGTACTTCTTACTTGTTAAGCATTATCCTAATAAAAGGAGTACCCAATTTCCTAGTAAGACTTTCTTCATTGTAGGTGATCATGCTTGTTCCACTTCATTTTCTACCATTATTTTACTTTAACGTAATTTGTTTTGTTTTTATCTCACTTAATATTACATGAATGTTTACAAATATAGTTAAATCCTATAATAAAATAATATGAATTTAAATAAAACAAGAATTTTTTTTTTCCTAAACATTAGGACCACTTACTATTTTAATTAAAAACATGTGTGGTCTAATAAAAATAAATATCATTATCTCTTTTCAAAGTTGTGATACCAAAAGTACATAAAGCATTTTTAAATTATAAATTAGTATGAATATAGAATAACATTTCCCATACTCATTCAGCTCTGTTATTCATAAACTTAAAGATAAAAACACATTCTGAAGAGCTGAGTAAAATTAATAATATATGATTATATGTTTATGTTAATATCACATTAAAACTTATTTTGATAAATTATATATGCATGCATGTACACTCGTGTTTTATAGTAAACCCATTGGAGCTTTGTTTGTTTTGTTTTATAATATAAATTAAATTATATCAAACAACTTATTTTAAAGAATCTTTGTGGAAACAATATTATTTTTACCAAAATAAGTTTGAAGGACATATGTACCCATGATATTTTTTTTGACAGTTTTGCAACAGAAATATAACGTTGGGCCATGCAATCTCAATTTTAAGTTTGAGGTCCGTTTAAAAATGAGATTTAAAACCAAAACACAGTTATAAAACTAATATGTGATCTAGATAATATGTTATTGTTTTATTACAGAATGATTCTAAGATCTGGAGTCGAGTCCTACTGGGCTTAGCTTTTATTTTAATCTTTTCACTTCCAATTTATTTTACTTTGGGCAAGTTATTGGATATTCTGAGCCATATTATTTTCTACTTAAAACAGTAATAGTAAAAACTATCTGTCAGAGATTTTCTGAGCATTAATTGATTACTAGACCTAAAAAATTCCCAGTGGAAGTTTTTAAATATACAAGGGTGCCAATTAATAATAACATTACTAACCTAAATGTTTCATTGTGCCAAATATAACAAAAAATTCTATTTAAATAAACTTAGACAAAATAATGGGTCAGATACATATTTTATGCAATGCTATTAATTAGCTTCATATATCTGTTCTCATATATATTCAGTCAGTTAATATTAGCTGCCATGCTTATTTTTGCAATCATGACCACATTTTTCTATGCTTTATTTATTCATACATTCAAAAATATTCATGCAGAACTTCCTTTGCTCTTGACAGTGTAACAGTGGTCATGATTTCTCTTAGAAAATCAAATTCATGAGACATAATGGGTTTTATGTAGTATAATGGCTACATAACTTTAAGAAAGGATAGTAGACAGGCAGCATACGTAAATTGCACTAATATGATAATCTTGTGACTCCCAGCTGAAGTTTCCAAACGACTCAATCGCACCACATTAGATTTGCATGGCCACAGAAATGAGGCTCAGTTGGTGATGAAAAGTCATCAGATCAGAAAGCTTCCCTACTTCATTATCATTCGAGTTACATACCCTTGTGAAGAGATAGAAGAGATACTGGCAAGATTATGTGACTATTATTAATTCTTTACTGCAGCTTAATTGTACCAAATAGAGGTCATTGATTACAGGGTACACAGGAATTATGGGTTATTTGTCAATGAGAAATTACATAATGAACAATCTTGGCAAAACAGTCAAGGCACTTGGTTCAGTACAGAGAAATTTAGTGGGACTCTCAGTTATTTCAGATTTAGTAGCCTCCTATGTACTTCTTTTTCTTCTTTTTTTTAAGTTTTTTTTTTTTTCTGAAAGTTTATTGGGATGACAATTTTTAGTAAAGTTACATAGGTTTCAAGTGTACAATTCTGCACTACATTATCTATATATCACATTGTGTGTTCACCACCCAGAGTCTGTTCTCCTTCCATCACCATATATTTGATCCCTTTTACCTTCATCTAGTACTCCTCTCGCCCTTTACTCTCTGGTAACAACTAAACTATTGTCTGTATCTATGAGTTTTTGTTTCCTCATTTTTTCGTCTTGTTCCTTTGCTATTTTCATGGATCAAAGACCTAAATATAAGACCTGATTCAATAAACTGCATAGAAGAAAACATAAGTACTAAACTTATGGACCTTGGGTTCAAAGATTTTATGAATTTGACTTCAAAGGCAAGGAAAGTAAAAGCTGAAATAAATGAATCAGACTATATCAAACTAAAAAGCTTCTGCACCGCAAAAGAAACCATGGACAAAATAAAGAGGCAGCCAACCAAATGGGAGAAGATTTTTGCAAACAATTCTTCCGATAGGGGCTAATTACCAAAATATATAAGGAACTCATACAACTCAACAACAAAATAACCATCCAATTAAAAAATGGGCAGAGGACCTGAATAGCTATTTCTTAAAGCAATATGAGGAGCTGAGGATGAGCTGTTAATTATTTATCCCAACTTATTAAGCACTCCTTAAGTATGGTGTGGGCTGTACAGATACAGTGGTGAAGAAGATAAATATAACTTGCAATCTAGTCCTGAGAATTTAAATAACTAGGTCTGTGGAGCTGATCAGGCAATTATCTATAGGGTACATTTTAAACCATCCTTTGCTCCTACATTCACCAATCATCTTCTCATTCCTCATGACAATGGTTCTCAAAGTGTGATCCCAAGCAGCTGTACAAAGCTTCACCCTGCAACTTATTATAAATGCAGATTCTCAGACCCCACCTCAGACATATGGAGTCAGCAATTCAGGGGCAGGACTGGGGCTCAGTAATATGGGTTTCAACAAACCTTTTGGGTACCTCGAGTTTAAGAAGCACTGCTCTGAGACACCCTGAGAATACCTCATGTGGCAGCTTCTCGAATGGCTGCCTCTGTGAAACAGGGCAGCAGGCTTGACTGGGATTTAAAATAGAGCTGCACACCATAGGATACATTTTGGGAATCGTTTTTACACATTTCACATTCAAAATGAGTCAATTTCTTAATTTACATTGCATAATACTGAGTGTTTTGTTTTTAAATTCTAGCCATCCTGTTCAGCGTAAAGTGGCACCTTATTATGGTTTTGATTTTCATTTCCTAGTGACTAATGATGTTGAGCATTTTTTCATGTCCTTATTGATAATTTGTGTATCTTCTCTGGAAAATATCTATTCATATCCTTCAACTATTTTGTAAACTGGATCATTTGTCGTTTTGTTGAATTGTAGGAGCTCTTAATATAGTCTGAATATTAAATACCTACCAGATATATAATTTATAAATATTTACTACCCTTCTGTCTTTTCATTTTCTTGATAATATTATTTGGTGCACAGAAGTTTCTAATTTTGATGAAATGAAATTCATCTATTTTTTTTCTTCTTGCACATGCTTTGGTATTGTATCTAAGTACCCATTGCCAAATCTGAGGTCATGAAGATTACTTATGTCTCTTTTACTTACTTCTATTTCCAATTCCTAGACCTACCACTGTGAGCTTCATTTTATAATGTGTTTGCTTTTTTGTTTGTTTTTTCACTTCTGTTGCTAGGGCGTAGAATTCTTATCAAATTATTATAGGTAACTGTTGAATTAAAGGGCTTGGATTCCAATTCTGATATACCCTACATATTCCCTGAAAACAATCCCTCCAACCCTTATGTTTTTTGAATACCTAAATTATGTAACATATGTGAAGACTGCAAATAAAAACAGATGTCCAGAGATAATGTCTTCTCTTCTAAGTTAAATAGTGAGGAGGAAAAACCAGACCATACTAATCTCATGAAGACTACTGGCTTGTTAAGCAGTATAGGTAAAGAAAAACATCTTAATTTCCAAAACAATAAATGATTATAAATATTTCTGAAAAAAAGAAACATTTGGTGTTATAAAGGATAGGAAATAAATTAGAGAATCTAATGAGGTTTGTGGAGTTCTCCTCTTTAGGCTACAGTAAACTGTAAATTGGAGAACACATTAAACAAGCTGGTTACACTATATGTTATAATATCAGGTTGAAGAAAGTTAATCTGATAGGTAGTATGGGTTAAATTTTGTCCTCTGCTTTCAGATATTGAAGTTCTATCACCGATACTTCAGAACGTGGCCTTATTTGGAGACGACATTAGAGGTAATCATGTCAAAGTGAGGTTCTTAGGGTGGGCCCTAATCCAATAGGACTGGTGTCCTCGTAAGAAGAAGACATTTGGACACAGATAAAAGAACAGAGGGAAGATATTGTGACTGCAAAGGATAAAGGATGGCCATCTATCAGCCAATAATAGGGGACTAGAACATAACCTTCCTTCACATCCCTCAGAAAGAATCAATTTGCTCACACTCTGATCTTGGACTTCTAGCATGTAGAAATGTGAGACAAAAATTTTCTGTTTAAGCCCCCCAGTTTGAGGTACTTTGTCACCACAGCCTTAACAAAGTAATATTACTATAATAGGCCTAAGCAAATTCAATCTCTTGGCAAGCTATTTTTTAAATTATTTAAATATAATACAATAATGTCGAAAGGCTAAGGAAGCTATGGGAAGAGTGACAGTGATATATTTTCTAGCTTCTTCCCTTTCTCATTGTAATGATTCAGACTCCATTTTTGCAATTAATTACTGACAGCTTTTAAGGCTCAATCCTCCCTCTTTCACTAATAAGAAAGCTTGGTGTTTCCTCCTGTGATGCCAGCAGGAGATTCAAATCATAAAAGCCCCTGACTATACATAGGAACTCTCAACCTGACCCTAACCCCTAAAGACTATAAAAACCCAAGCCAGTCTTCTTTCCTTGCTCTTTCAAGCCATTTTCAGATCAATTTGGGAGGCAAGCACTGCTCTTCCCAAAACGTTTCATTGTGTAAGTAAAAAAAGTTTGATCCCTTCTTGGCATCTCTGTGGTACCTTCAGTATTGCTATATGAACCAAATTTGTGATAGGAGTCCATTCAGTGACCACAAGGTGGCTTCCGTGCTAATTTTCCATCCTGCCTCCATGATTTTTTCTGAACTGTCCATCTCAATAGAGAACACCCTGACATTTTCAGGTCAAGAAGTGAGAACAGGCATAAATACATGAGAAGAAAGAGCAGTTCATAGTACATCAGACTCTGATAGGTAGGTTGAAAGAGGGAACTCTTAAGATCTTAATGTTTATAATAAATGCTTGCATGATATTCCTTATAACAATATGTTCTCCTGTAATAATTTTATAGTTTTAGTTCTTACATTTAGCTACTTAATTCATTTTGAGTTAATTCTTATATATGTTGTGAAGTACTGGTCTAACTTCATTCTTTTGCCTGTAAATATCCAGTTGCCTTGTTACTGTTCATTGAAAGGGCTATTTTTTCTCCAGTGAATGATCTTTGCACCCTTGTCCAAAATGTCCACACTTGTGCTAGATATTTGAATTTATTTCTGGACTTTCTATTCTATTCCATTGATCTATATGTCTATTTTTATGCCACTACCACATGACATGGATTATTGTAGCTTTGTAATAAATTTTATATTTGTGGTGTGGGAGTCCTTCAATTTTGCTCTTTTTTGTAATCACATTGGCTATTAGTGTGTCCTGCCATTTACATATGATTCTAAAATTAGCTTTTCTTTTCCTGCATTGTTTTGATGGGGATTGTATTGTTTCTCTAAATTTGTTTGAGTAATATCGCCATCTTAATAATATTAAGTCTTTGAATCAGTGAATACATAATGTCTTTCCATTTATTGGGGTCTTCTTTAACCTCTTTCAGCAACGTGTGCATCTCCTTGATTAAATTGTTTCCTAAGTAATTTATTGATTTGGATATTACCATAAGTTTAATTACTTTCTTAATTTTTTTCAGATTATTCATTGCTGGAATATAGAAACACAACTGATTTTGTACTTTGATCTTGCAAATTTGCTAAATTTATTTATAAGTGCTAAGAGCTGTGTGTGGGGGGGGAGTGAATTCTTTAGGAATATATACATATGTATGTATATATACATATATATACATACATATATATACATATATATGTGTGTGTGTATATATATGTATATATATATACATATATATACACATATATATATATACCAGGAATGCCAAACAAATGTATGAAGTGGACACTTTGGTCAACGTTGCTCAAGTAGTAGTTCACTATAATCAGAAATGTCTGGATGTTGATGGTAATCACTTTGAGCACCTCTTATTATTGCAGAAGTCAAACATGACTTGGATTTATCTTTTGTTATCTGTATATATCAAGTAGTACAATTTTAATACAGTTGTCCTTTCTTAAAATGTGTATACATTTTTGGCACTATATAAGTATAGATAAATATACATATACATATAAACATAGACATATACATATATACATACACACAGACACACGCCCTCACACCCACGCAATCATATATGATCATGTCGTCCATGAATAGAAATACTTTTATTTCTTCCTTTCCAATTTGGATGCCTTTTAATTTCTTTTTGCTTGCATAATGCTGGCTATAACTTTCAATACAATGTTGAATAACTGTGGTGATAGCAGATACATTTGCCTTGTTCTAGATCTAAGGGAGAAAGCTTGCAGTCTTTTGCCCTTTAGTATAATGTTAGCTGTGGATTTTTCATAAATTTCTTATCATGGTGAGGAAGTTCCCTTCTAGTCCTAGTTTTCTGAGTGTTTTTAGCATGAAAGTGTGAGATTTCATCAAATGCCTTATTCTGCACGAAGTGTGATTATTTTGTTTTCTTTGTTCTAACAATGTGGTGTATAACATCGATTAGTTTCATATGTTGAATCACTCTCACATTTTTATTTGGCCATGATACATAATCATTTTAATATATAGATTTGTTTACTATTTTATTGAGTATTTTTTATCTATGTTCGTAAGAGGTATTGATACATCGTTTTCTTTTCCTTTGATGTATTTAACTGTCTTTATTTGGTCTCATAGAATGAGTTTGGACATAGTCCACCATCTTCTATTTCTTGGAACATTTTGAAAAGAATTGATGTCATTTTTTTTTCAAACGCTTTGAAAGAATTCACCAGTGAAGCTATATGGTTATGGGCTTTTTTTTTTTTTTTGCAGGGGGGGAGTTATTGATGCAATCTATTTACTTGTTATAGTTTTGTTCATATTTCTATTTCTTCTTCAGTCAGTTTAGGTAGCTTCATTATTCTTTGACATTTGTTTTCTAGTATAAATTCTTCTCTATTAAATAATCTTTAATTATATACTTTGCCCACCTAGAAAATGAGGAAATGTGTGTAGTTTTCTCTTACCTTTCTCAGCTCAAGTATCTTACTTACTGCTCAAAATCTTTTTGCAGACATTAGAAAGCCCCTGCAATCACTCATATTCATGTGGCTGAAACTCAACTTTTACAGTGTACAGTTTTAGTATTCCAATATAATCTACATTTCTGAGTGTATCTTTGAAATGTAGGTGGTATTGGGATTTTGAGATATAGCAAACTAAGAAATTCCTAAACATTTTGAACCAAAAGACAAAAAAATCTTAGATATTACAGTAATTATAGCAATACACTTGACATATACAAACTAATATAAAACCGTAAGCTACTATGTGTCTACATATTTATTTATACACATTGTGTGTATATATAAATATATATGTGTGTATATATATAGTTTTACATATATATACACACACACAAAAACAAATACATACGAGGTCAGAAATTAAGTTCACGAAGTCATTCTACAAAAAGTGCTACATAACTCATTGCTGAATATCACTACAGTCATCTTCGAAGTACGCTCATTGGGAAGCTATGCACCAAGACCAGTGCCTAGTCCACCCTTCAAAGCAATTTTGGAACTCTTTTTCTGGAATGGCCATCAGAGCTCTCGTCGCATTGCCCTCAATATCATCGAAATGTCTTCCTTTCAATATTTCCTTTATCTTCCGGTAAAGAAAGAAATCTTTGGAGGCCAGATCAGATGAGTCGGGAGGATGTTCCAATACAGTTATTTTGTTTACTGCCTAAAAACTCCCTCACAGATAATGTGCCTTGTGAGCTGGTACATTGTTGTGATGCAACAATCATGAATTGTTGGCTAAAAGTTCAGGTCGTCTAACGTTTTCACACAGCCATTTCAGCACTGCAAAATAGTAAACTTGGTTAACTGTTTGTCCATTTGGTAGAAATTCTTAATGAATAATCCCTCTGATATCAAAAAAGGTTAGCAACATTGTTGCAACAAGTTTGCAAACATGTCATACCTCGTATATATCATATATATATGTGCATATATATATATGCATGTATATGTATGCATATATATACTTACATATATATTCTCTACAGCTATATCATTTTGAACATGTCCAATCTTGTCTGACCTCAGAAGGTAAGCATAGTTTGGCCTGATTAGTACACTATGAAAGATGACTTAGAATACTGGGTGCTTAATGCTTTTGCCTCTCCTAGCAAGCGATCTCTCAGTTCTTTTACCAACTCCACCTTCATCAAGTATCATGGCTCCCTTCAAACATGTCCTGCGCACTCTGCCCCTGCTCACCACCATCTCAGTTTCCATCACTATTTCCAGCCCACTGCAGCACAGGCAGTCAACAGAAGCCTAACCTTTCAACTTTTTAACCCTATACCCAGGAACAACCAGAAGTGGCAGGAAATCCACTTCACAGGCCAGAATATACAAAATAGAGTAGAATAGAATACAATGGAATAAAAGAGGACAGGATAGGATAGGATAGGGTAGGATAGGACAGGACAGGACAGGACAGGACAGGACAGGACAGGACAGAACAGAACAGAACAGAACAGAATAGAATAGAATAGAAATATATTTAGGATACATATTACTAAGTAAATCTTGATATACATTTGAAAATTAATATGTATTTTTAAATATATGTTATTATGCATAAAGATGTGTGCATCATTTAAAATCACATCCTATTTCCTGGGCTAGGTGCTGGGCTAAAAACCAGAGAAAAATGTCAATTATTCTTTTTTCACTATAACTGCTACACTAGTACAGCTAGTATTGTATATGAGGATATTAAAAGGTATTTTTATGATTTCCTAGGGATAATTACCACCACGTTATTTTTTTTTGATTCACCAACCCAGCCCCTCAAGAATGTTTAAATTCTGATTATCTATAACATAATTATAAAACACGCTTTGAAATTTTACTTTTAGGTGCTCAGAATTCCCAATTACATGCTATCTATGTTCTGTGTGGTATTTTAATTCTGAACTATTTTAAAACATACCTGCAATTATTGCATTTGATGGATTTTATCTTGTTTCTATCTATAGACCAAGTACTCTCTGGTATAATTCTGAGAAATTATATTTGAATATGCTCGCCAATAGATAAAAGAATTAAGTTTCTTGGACAACAGAGATGAACTAGCTCTAATTAGCTAATATTTGGATAATTTCTTATAAAATTATGCTAACTTTTATAATATATAGTTTACATTTTTCTATTCTACATTTTTCTATTCTATAGGATCAGTGCTTTATACCTGAAATAACCTGAAATAACACATCATTGCATGTAACTGCTTATAAATGTTGTGCATCACATTTATCGTTTGGAAGGTGAACACAGTTTTATCTTATTTTTCCTGAAGTGCCTTTACCATTGAATATTTTATTTTAAAAAACAAAACTCTAGATAAAGAACCATAATAAATTATCATTTATACAGTTATTATTCCGTCCTTAAATTTGTATTACTTTAAAAAGAGTCTGGTGGTTTGCTCATTCTAAATTGTGAATGAATTCTTAATCTTAAAGTATAGATTAAAAGGCTTAATATATATATATATATATATATATATATATATATATATATATATACACATACATACATATATATATATTATATACATATATGTATATATACATATATACATACATATATATATACACACACACACACCATAGAATTGGAAATATGCCATAGGATTTGAAAATGATGAGACTAATGGATCTACATAAATTACCAAGATGTAGGTTAGAATGTAATTGAATTACATTGAACATTTAAAACTGTCCAGTGTACGAGACTAGGGATTCTAATTAAGGAAATATTTTCATGACTAAACAGAAACAGGTAAATTCACACAAAATATGTAACTGATAAGGATATAATCTGAGAAAGAGACTCCGATGACTCTTCTTTCCCACAACCAGATTTAGGGATAATTGCTATGTTTTCCTTTAGAAACTCCTGCTTACCTTTAGGAGGGGGACACTTAGCACACTAATGATTTGACTATTTGCCTGTACCACCCACTCTACTTTGAACAGCTTTCGTTGTGTTCACTGTGTGCCAAAAATGTATCAGAAGTCACTTTCTTGAATATTCAAAATTATACTTTTAAAGACATTTTTCTACTATAATATTATAGATGAGTATAGTCGTTTCCTGTGACTGTGCCTGCTCTAACAAATTATCACAAATTTGGTGGCTTAAAACAAGAGAGTTTATTCTTCTGCAGTTTTGTAGGCCAGAAGTAAAAAATCAGTTTCACTGTGCTGAAATCAGGGTATCACCAGGGCCACACTCCCTCCAGAAGCTTTAGAGAAAATCTGTTCTACCTCTTCCAGCATCTGGAGGAAGCCGGCATTCGCATTCTTGGCTGCATCACTGTAATTCTGACTTCATAGGTCACATAGCCTTCTGCACGTGTGATCTCCCTCTGCCTCTCTTTTTTAAAGACAGTTTCTATAGCATTTAGGGCTCACCTGGATAATATTATTTCAAGATCCTTAATTTAATTACACCTCCAAAAAACACACAAAAAAGCAGAAAATAAAATTGTTACCATCCCTGCATGTTCCTTGAGCCTTTTCCTTTCAAGGAAGAACAGCCTCAGGGAATTGCTTTCTTAGACCCAGCTCTATTGCCAGCACCCTGATGGGGGAGATGACCTCATACCTCAGGCCTCCATCAGGAAATACTCTCTTCTTTTGAACACAATGGGGGGATGCCCAAGGCTGCTGCCTGGTCTGGGTGCATAGATTGTGAGGTTTCCCAGGAGGGCAAACTGGGCACTGACTGGAGCCTTCAGCATGCATGCACTTTGTAGCTTCTGTGTATATGTGGGGGAGTATCTGAGTCCTGATGGAGGTGCAGAAAAAGGATGGTCTGTGCTTAAAGGTGGCTCAGAGGAGGGAAAATCAGGCCCCAAAGCTGCTGCCTTGACACTTTCCCAGAGTAAGCCCAATCTCAGATCTTGGGAGTTCTATGGGGGCCAGCCAATAGGAGAGACCCAGGATGAGAAACATCAGGGTGCCCCAAGTGGTGAAGACCCCTCCTCCCAGACCTATCAGTAGGAGTCTAGTTCATGCTACCTGTCAAACAAACATCAATCCTCACAAATGGGATTTCCCCCTACTTCCCCAGCCCCTCCACCCAAGTCAGAGGCTCAGAGTAACAGCAGCACCTCAGCTAGGCATGGGGGACCAGGCACTGGCCCAGCAAGGGTGCAGGGTCACACACTGCAGAGGCCAGGTGGGGGAGTGAATTGTGCATGCACCCACCATGTGTCTATAGCTTTGCAGGAGACCCAGGGGCCCAGGGCCCCAGGACTGCTGCACCAGCTTCCAGAACAAACCCTTGGTGTTGGTTCCCAACATCTGCCAAGGTCCAAGGACACAGCAACCCATGTATGCAACCTTTTTTCCTGGTAAGGTAACATCTAAATAAAAATAAAAAAATTAGAATGGGGACATGTTTTGGGGAGGCATTATCAGCCTAACACAATGAAGAAGCCAAATTACACTAACTTAATCTGTCCATGGACACATAGCTAGTAAGTTACCTGGTCTGGATTAGATCCCAGATGGTCCTCAAGAGTACTCTCTCTCAAGCTGTTTTGTAAACCTGAAGTTCCACTTCCTGAATAACCCACTGTCAGTGTTGCCAGGAATGATAATTCTTTGCATCCTAATTAAGAATATCAGCAACAAACTCAAGCTCCTGAGATGGCCCTTTTAGCCACTCCACTAACACTCACCTATGATGCTAACCTTGGTAGCTTGGAGGCTGTTCTTCAGTTATTGCAGTGATGTGCTTGGTGCATTTCCTCATGTAGAGCCTTTTGAAGTGACTTTAAGAGAAGTCTTCCAAAATACTGCACTGTATAATTTGCTGCATTAACTTATTAGAATCGCTGGTTAGTTTAAAAACTCCTTCACTTCTTTCGTCACTCGACAGAACAGCCCAGAAATAACCATAAAGATCTCTGAGTTTTTCACTATAAATGATGTGGACTATTGGATTGGGGCCGCCGTCCAATGGCACCTGATCTATTCCAACCCAGTCTGCTCCGTCCCTATACAAGATATACTTGGGCAAGCCCAGGGTCAGGAACCCGTTGTCCAGAGCGAACGCCACTGCTGCTGCCTGGGCCACCTCACTTCCTTCTGCTGCTAGGGTGGCAGGGGTGCGGCTGGAGGGTAGCTGCTCAGGCTGACCCGGCTCCTTGCTCTGTGCAGACTCTCTGGCTCCCTCAATGGCTGGCATCTCGCCTCTGATGCAGTGGGAGTTGGCGGCAGACCCCCACCCCTAAATGTTACTTATTTTTAAATATAAGCTCTGCATAACATATAGCTATTTAATCTTCTTTAAAAAATCATTCTAATATACTTATTAAAATACGGAACCACGAAATATTTTGTCTTTCAAAAGGAATGATTATGAACACAATTACCCCTTCCCACAAAAAAATGTAACTTGACTTTCTTAATATCACTCACCAAGATTAATTCTGCTCACATGTAAGGCTGAAAAAAATTTTGGCAGTCCAACGATTTTAGATAAGTACAATCTCTGCTGACACAAACGATATTAATGACAATAACCCAAAACAAAGATCATTTTATTATTGCCTTTTTCAAAAGAATGTTTCCAAAAGGAGTAAAGAAAATGTTAAATCAGCTTCTGACATACAGATACAGCTCATTTCTTTTAGAAATTGTGTTGTATTTTGCTCCCAATTGTGTTTTTAGAGAAAATATCCTACCTCAAGAAATAAGTATTTTATTTATGATCTACTGATATGGCTGGGGAAAATTAAAAAGAAGGATTGCCAGTTGTCTAGTTTGTGTTGTAAGATATAATGCTTCCTGCTGCCAGAGAGAACCTAAGGTGAAGAGGCAAAACAAAAATTGAAGTTGATGTATCTGTTTTCACATTAGGAAAAATTTATAAGTTGGAAAAATTATATTATACTGATTTCATTTATTTTATACAAAATATTGATGTGGATATTCTCATATTGTCTGATCTATGCTAATATAATAGGACAAATTGATTGTTGTGCTCTTACTCAGAAATTAAATTCTCATTGGCTTGAAGAAAGAGTCAGGCATTTAAATTTTTTATATAGTTAAAATTGTCAGTACGCAAAAACCCTAGGTTCCAAATTCAGAATTGCAGAACTTTGTTTTACTTTTTATCTCGGATCACACATCTTTACTATTACTTTCATTTCATATATACTCCTTTAACATGAACTTTCTTTTTCGACTATAAGAACTTTTCTAGTTATGCTACTTTCGGAAATAACTTGAAGTCCCTAAAAAGATAATCACTACCCTCCTTTCATTGTCTTTATAGAACATATGCCTTTTGTAAGTCGCAATCTACTCGCAAAACAAGAGAAGCCAATTTGAATGCATTATCTGTTTTCCATCTCCTGTCTCTAGTGCATTGCTCAGCTATTGATTTTTTATTCTTTATTTGTTTTCTGTGTTGCATATTTAAGTTGAAGATAGAGATTTGATATAGTTGTACAGTGTGTAATACATATTTTTCAACCAGTAAACACAAAACATAATAAACAAGATGAGATTTTCTTTATTAATTTTAAAAGGAGTATTGATAGATGAGATCACCTATGATCCTTCTGAAGAAAAATATCCAGGTATCTATGTTACCATAGTTGAAGAGCCCCCCGCCCACCCCAATTAAGTAAATCTAATTGCAAATAGATTGTTTCCACAGTGCTTGGGTTACACTACTCATCAGTCAAATTCGATTAACTTTGGGTAGGGATAGTTTGTGAGTCCAATTTTTGCAATTTGTTCTGACTCCATGAAGTCTCTCTCTCTCTCTCTCTCTCTCTCTCTCTCTCTCTCTCTCTCTCTCTCTCTCTCTCTCTCTCTCTCTCTCTCTCTCTCTCTCTCTCTCTGGCATACAATTTAATGAGTTTAAGCATATGCATATACCCCTGAAACCAACACCACAATCAAGGTAAAAAAACATCTGTCACTTCCAAAATTTGTCCTCCATGCCCTCCTTAACTTGCTTTTTTAATTATTATTATTAGTTTCAGATATGCGAAACAATGTAATAGTTAGATATTCATACCCCTCAAAGTGATAACAACCTCCCCCAATCTACTACCCCTCTGACATAGTATATAGCTGTTACAACTACACTGATTATGTTCTTTATGCTGTACTCCACATCCTGTGACTATATATATATATATATATATATATATATATATAAATTATGGTTGACATTTATTATTATTCAGCTTCAGGTGTACACTGAAGTCTCTTCTTAACTGTCTCATTAACCTGGTTCTTCCTGGTGAACTAGTTGGCCTATGGTTTAACGTGTACGTAATTAAGAGGATCTATTGTTTTTGAGAGCACCATGAGCTTAGATTTTCCCACACACTCTGTCAGTTGCTTTCTGGACAGCTTTAGAGCTCTACTCCTTGAAAAATAATCTAAGCAACTAGTCTGAGTACTGGATATGGCAGGGGAAGAGGAAAGGGGAGTTCTTTCATGTTCTCAGCTTGCTTCTTCTGGCTGGAACTTCTAGCTCATGAGCACGCAGAGGAGAGAATGTTTGAGTCCTAGTGTTCTGGGCCTGCCATGTCCAAGATAGAACCCCTGCCCTACGGGTAGAGGCACAGTGGACTAAGGGAGTCACTGACCCCTCAGCTTCACTGGCCATAAATTTAGCCTTTCAACTTAGAGATGGAGAGAATAAGAACGGAGGGTGGTCTTTCTCTCTTAGTGAAATATGGTAAGCCTTGAGTGGGAATGAAAGGAGAAGGAATCTGTTTCTTTGGACAATCTTACCAGAGTGGAAGTTTCATCAAGCTGAGCTGGGTGGGAGTAAGAGCCACGGAATAGTTTGTGTCTTAGATGCCACAAAATCTTAACTGTTCTTACTGAGTTTTAGTAAACTTCTCGAATAAACAAATATTTATTCATTTTCTCTATGCCTTTGGGACATTTTTAGAGATTTTTAAATGGTTAGTTTTTTGTTTGTTACAGATTTTTTTTTCTTTTTTCTGTTGGGAGTGAGTGTGTGCAGAGATTTTCATGCTGTTCACATCTTGAAAGTAAAGCTTCAGCCCCCTGAGCTTCTTATTTTGGTTTCTATATTTTATTTCTAAGATTTCCATTTTGTTATTTTTTATATTTATATTTCTTTGCTGAGGCTATTTTTGAAATTAATTTCATTCATGTTCATAATGGCTTATTAAAGCCTTTCTATCATTTCTGGTTTAAATCTTTGTCGCATACAAAGATTTGTACACATACTGTACAAGTATTGACATCTATTGTTGTCATCTTTCTTCATTAAATTTGGGATCTTATTCGTCTTTGGCATGATGAGTGATTTTTAACTGAGGTCTGGTATTTAAATATTATATTCTGGGACTATAGATCTTACTATTTTTTTTGTTTGTTTTATCTAGATTTCCTTGACAATACAATAGTTCAGGATGATAGGATGCCACTCCCTGACTGTCAGGTTCCCCATTCAGCTTGTGTTGACACCAGAGGGGGCTCCACATGCCAGATGGGTAAAAGTGGCTATTTTGGCTCCTCACATGGTCTCCACTAACCCTATAGTGGGGGGCCTCATTACTACTAGGAAATAGTGAAAGTCCTAAATTTCCTTTACACCTCTTTCTCTACCACCCAGTGGATAGGGGAGGGGCACCTCATTGCTGCTGAGTGGGATTCCAGGCTCCCCCTCTTGTCTCTATTAACTGCAGTGGCAGGCTTTCTAGTGGCTAGCAGGGATAAAATTTTTGTCTTCCTACTTCACCTTGTCTGACACCATCCTGGTTGAAGTAAGTGTTTGGAGGTTCTCATTCCAACCCTTTGAGTATGGAAGTCTAGGTTTCTCACTCAGCCTTGCCAGTATGGGGGGGGGGTGGCAACTCGGTGTTTTCTCTAGTGTTTGGCTAGAGAAAAACAGTTATCGTTTAAATATCTTTTATCTTGCTTGGATGCTACATGTCTGATTCTTTGGGTATAGACAGTAGGCTTTTGTTTGAGTTTCTTTTGTTTCTATTGGTGTTTCTGGGTTACCAGCTTCTCTAGGTCAAAGTCTGAGATATACAAAGAAAACAGACAAAAAGAAACAGAAATCACAAGACGGTTATCCCTTAAGTCCCAAGGTCTCTATGCTATCTGCCATGTTCTTTGCACATTCTTTGTTTCATATATAATTATCAGGATTTTGAGTTGTACTTAACAGGAAGAATAAGATGTTGGGTGAGGTAATCAAGATGATATGACTGCCAATTGACCCTCGAGCTGACCCGGGCTGTTGGAGGCTCCTCATCCACTCCCCTGTCTTTGGAATTTAAGCTCTGCCCACTGTATCCACAGTGGGAACTGTTCCAAGGACACAATCTTGAGAATCAAAGGTGTTTCTGAGACCATCTGGACAGTATATGTAACTGCCCCTAATTAAGGCCTCTATCTAAACTTTTAAGCTTTGGCAGGAGATCTCCTCCTCTTTTGGCCATTCAAGACAAGCCTCATAAGTAAGCTCCATTGCTTATTAAACCTGCTACCTGCCAATCTGGAAAATTCTGCCTCTTTCTTTTATCTTAACCTGCCCTCTCTGTATGAGGCCAGTTTGTGAATCAATAAAGTACTCCATCTTCTGAGAACTATTATTTTATTCTTGTAAGTGGTAAATATGTCAAGACCAAAATCTATTAACTAGGTTTGGGGGTACTAATTGCTACTGAGCTGTGACTCAGTAGTGAGTCTCATAGTGTCTGTTGTTATATAATCCTCAGGAAACTTTATCATCTTGACAGTCAACAAGATATCATAATGGTCTTCATTATTTGTCACTGTTTATCAATACCACTTTAAAATGTTACTTTCTTTTTGCTCTATGACTTCACATTATTCTCATTTTTCTTGAGAAATGCATTTTCCCCAAAGGCCTCATCAGTGTTGCTCATTTGTCTTTAGAAATAAAGAGTATTTGAAAATGATAGTTTAAAAATGTTTCTAATGATATTTAGTTACTAATATTGAAGACATTCTAATTTTCTTGGATCATCTGACACATTTTTATAGATTGTATGAATGGCATCGTCTTCCTAAGGTCAACCATAGCATATTGTTGTTGCATAAAGTTCTAACTTCAATATCAAAGGTATTCCAAAAGACTTAATTCCAACTTCATCACCTTATTACCTTCATATACATTTCTATTAAGTGGCCAGGATGTTCTAATAAAATGAACTTTAGACATCCTATCTCATTATAATACCCTTTCATGGATCTACCTGTTTTGAAGAATGTTTTCACTTAGTATAATACCCTCAAGGTCCATCCATGTTGTCACAAAAGGCAAGATTTCATTATTTTTTATGGCTGAATAATATTCTATTGTGTATATGTACCACTTCTTCTTCATCCAATCATCTATTCATGGGCACTTACTTAGGTTGCTTCCATATCTCGGCTATTGTAAAGAACACTGCAGTGAACATACAGGTGCATATATCCTTTTGAATTAGTGTTTTAGATTTCTTTGGATAAATACCCAGAAGTGGACTTGCTGGGTCATGAGGTAGTTCTATTTTTAATTTTTTGAAACCGTTCATACTGTTTTCCATAGGGGGCTGCACCAATTTGCAATCCCAACAGTGCACAACAGTTCCCTTTTGTACACATTATCAACAATATTTTTTGTAGATTGATTGATGGTAGCCATTCTGACAGGTATGAAGTAGTATCTCATTGAAGTTTTAGTTTGCATTTCTAAACTAGATTTTGTCTCTCTTTTGTACTCTACATCCCTTTTTCTCTAGCTTGATGTGTTTCATTCTTTCTGTCAAATATATTTCGATTAAAAAATGTTTTGCATGTGTGTGAGCAAAGACACACGAAAAGATGGCATGGATCTTTCAAGTTTAGGTACTTGAAAGCATAGTGCTTAGGTACTGAGAAGCAAGTTTAGGTACTTGGTAGCATAGTGCTGGGAAACTATAGAAAGCCATCACACACACACACACACACACACACACACACACACACACACACACAAAACTTCAATTCTATTATGAGATGAACTGATTTCCAGAAAATTATCTCTTGTGATTGATATGTCAACCTGGATGAGGGAATCTCAGCCTCTGAGGGTTGCTAATATGTGTCTGCAAACATTCTCCTCATTCAATACTAAAATACATTGCTCTCTTGATGCATATGCCTGAAGGAAGATATCAGGGCGTTTAACACAGTTTTTTTTGTTTGTTATATATATATATTGTTTGTTATATATATTTTGTTTGTTAATATAATCCCATTATCAATGTACCAAATATTAACAGAATTGTTTTTTTGAAATACCACTTGTGTAGAACGTAAGAGCCTTCACTTCTGCCATTAAATCTAGAAAGCCCCTAACTGTTTCCCCAGTTGAGTATTTCAGTAGAAATTAGGGAAAAAAATTACTTAGATTCTTCTGCTTATGTCATTATCTTGCTCAGAACTCTGTAAATTTATTTTAATTGTTAAAGAGTATTGCTTTAAAAAACTGCCTTGTTTTGGAGAATATTTTCACAGAAGACATTTGCTTGTTCTCTTACTTCCCTCCTTATTTTTCATGTTCAGATTTAATAAGGTCACGTTGGAACTCACAAATCCTCAGCCAGCTAGATTCTGCCCTGAAGGCTGACCTTGTGTATTCTAAAAAATGAAATAACTAGAATATAAATTTATATTTGCATAATGCATTAATGGTGACACATTTACACAGCTTGTCCACTATCTGAATTGGTAAGAGACAAAATAACTTAGAATTTTAACCAATATTTTTTCTTATTTAAAGCCTACACAATTTCTACCAATTTTCCTCTGCATCAATTCCTGAGTTGTATATTTGTAATTTCAGTAAAGTTTACTCTATAGTCTTTGAAATTACCCAAAGCATAAATAAGAATGTGATCATGTTTACATGCCTCAACAAAATTTTCCTCCCAAATCATGTGAGGCAGCTGGTAGTGTCACCGGAGGCTCACGACAATGTCCAAAAAACTCCACCTGGAAAAGTGGTGACCAGGTCTTTGTCTCTGCTCAAGAAAGAATTCAAGGGCGAGACAGATGCAGGAAAGTGCAGGGAGTTTAATAAAGCAAAAGTACACACTTGACATGGAAATTTGGGCAAACTCAGAGATCAAGTCGCCTTTATGAAGTTCTGTTCAGGGGTTATTATCCCTCCCAGGGGAAGGGCTTGGTAACTGACATCTGGTAGTTTTACCCCTGGGCTGGACCCTTCCTGAAGTCTCTTCCTTGTTTCGTTCCTCCAGATCTATCATGGCATCAGGCACATGATGGGAGTCGTAGTAACTGCAATGTAAATGACATTATAATTACATTATAATTAGCTACAGATCCGGTCCTGGTGAGGGACCGTCCTGCTGGATAAAACTGGTTCTTGTTTTTCTCTAGCTACAGGTGCCAGAGTCTCTTGTTACTTGTGTAACCAGGGAGGCACCTTATCTTGCAGCCTGGAGGGGAGGTCAGTCCTCTAGGCTACTTATCCTGCCTCAGCAGGATCTGATCCTTTTCCTATAAAGAAAGAATGAAGCTGTGGAATTTTTTAAATATACCTAAACAAAGATACTTTTTTTTTTTTTTTTAGAAATGGGTTTTATTTATTAACTTTTTTCTCAGCTTTACTGAGACATAATAGACATAATGTTTTATAAGTTTAAGATGTACAATGTGTTGATTTGATACACTTACATATTGGGAAATAATTACTACCATAAGGTTAGTTAACACCTCCATCACCTCACATAATAACCTGTTATTGTTGTGGTGAGAACATTTAAGATGTACTCTCTTAGCAATTTTCAAGAATACAGTACAGTACTTTTAACTATAGTCATCGTGCTGTACATTAGATCCCTGGAACCTATTCATCTTATAACTGGAAATTTATACCCTTTGACCAGTAACTCCCAGTTTCCCTCAAGCTCCAGCCTCTGGCAATCACCAATCTACTCTCTGCTTCTATGAGTTCAGTCTTTTTAGATTGCACATATTAGTGAGGATATACAGTATTTGTCTTTCTCTGTTCGCTTACTTCACTTAGCATAATGCCTTCAACATCCATCTATGTTGAGACAAGTGGCAGGATTTTCTTCTTTATTACAGCTGAATGCATACATACATACATACATATATACATATATTTTCATTCTCACATCTTCTTAGGTTGTTTCCATGTCTTGGATACTGTGAATAAGGCTGCAATGAACATGGGAATGAAGATAGCTCTTTGAGATAGTTATTTCATTTCCTTGAGATTTACACCCAAAAGTGGGATGACTGGATCACATAGCAGTTCTGTTTTTAATTTTTTGAGGAACATTTTTCCACAGTGGCTGCACCAATTTACATTCCCACAAACAATGTACAGGGGTTCCCTTTTCTCCAAACCCTCACCAAAACTTGTCATTTCTAGTTGTTTGGATAATAGCCATTCTAAGAGTTGTAGTTGATATCTCACGGTGATGTTGATTTGCATTTCCCTGATGTCTAGTGATGCTGAGCATCTTTTCATTTTCCTATTGTCCATTTGTACATCTTTGGAGAAATGTCTATTAGGGTCATCTGTCCATTTCTTAATCAGATTGTTGTTTTTTTTTACTATTGAGTTGGGTATGTTCCTTATATATTTTAGACATTAACTCCTTATCAAACATATGGTGTGCAAATATTTTCTCCCATTCCATAAGTTACCTTTCCTTCTTGTTGATTATTTTCTTTGCTGTCAGAAACGTTTAGTTTGATGGAGTCCCACTTGTTTATTTTTGCTTGCATTGACACCTATGTTGTGGTGTCATATCTAAAGAAATAATTTTAAACTTATTTTAGAAAAAAATTACTGTGTGCCACTCAGACAAAATGGGAAAGGTGAATTCAGTATTCCTATATCTTCCTCACATTGAGAGTCCAATTTTTCCAAGTCACCTTTTAATTCAAATAATGTGATGTCCAATTTATTTCTCAGTGCATTTCAATGTTATCAATAGTGTTAATGATGCAACATTTCTTAAGATAGTGCTCTATGATCATCTCCAGTATTATGTTCCAAACTACACTGTGTGTGAGCATATATGCAATGAAAATTATCAAAGGTCTTGATCTACTGCCTGGCCAACAGCAATTCAAACATGTGTCCTCACTTCACGGCCTTAGAATCAATGAGATAAGAAGTTCATGCCTTTTTTTTCTTTTATATGTGAGGATTAAAGTTCATTTTTTCATATATTTAGCAGTGTTCTATTATTACACTAATGAAAATGAGTGCTTCAAGTAATCAAACAATGAACTCATAAATAAGTATAATTTAAAAGTCTTAATTCACTGAGAACACTTTCATCTTGTTATCTTAATAATCTTTAATGAGCGTCATAACTCCTCCAAAGACAACACTGAAAGATATTGGATGATGTGAGGGTTGGTTCATAATATCACATAAATAGAGAGGCACCTGTATTAAATAAAATTGTAGTAATCTTTTCAATGTTTAGTAACTCTTTGTATGTTTATTTCCTATAGCAATCCACTGGTTTCCAATTGTGATGAAGTAAAAACCATACCAGCAAAATTTTCCCAGAATTTTTAGAAAGAGTTCCCTTTTCCTTAAAATTTATATTTTTATGTTTTGTTTTCTAAAAATATCTACTATTGGAGTCTTCGGCAATAGTAAGCCAGTGTTAATGATTTGGTTAATGGTCTTTTTGTAAAACAGGACTTGTCAGTTTACACTAATAAATCTGAAAAATACTATTAAATAGGAAATAAATACATTTTATGCATTTAAAAGGCTTAAAATATAAAAACAAGTGTCTAATTTTTATAATAAGTAATGCATAGGGGCTCTCAAGCTACAGAGGTGTATTCACTGATGTCTTACATTCATTCAATGAAAAAAGATAATGAACCACTTTTAAATAACAAATTTTTACGTACAATGTGAATATACAAGGCTTACCCCTTATAATACTTAAGAATGCATAGTATTCCACAATATGTTTACAAGGACAATAGAAGCTCTGCTTTGCATTTACATATTCAGGATAATTTTTTATTGGTTTGTTCTGAAAAAAAAAAAGGCTATGATTTTAACCCTGCGTCTTATTCATTCTCATTTACATTATATATTAAGCCTATCCTGTCTCTGTGTTTCAAGCAAAAGGAAAATTAGTTTGTGAATTCAAAACAATAGCAATTATTCCTAGATAATAAATTAATCAGAGACATACAAAAAATAGCATCGTTATGTTTATTTGTGAATATCAAGAACAGATGAAAGTGGGAGGAACTAGAAAATTTCTAAATATACGGATGTAGATCCTGTTGGCTCTAGAACTATATGTTATAACAAAGTACGTTGTTTTTATTCTGTTTTCCCAAAAATAAAGAATTCATTTGCAAGCTCTGACATTTTGTGTGTGTGTGTGTGTCTGTGTGTCTGTGTGTGTGTGTGTGTGTTTCCTGTTCTCTACGTGTCCATTCACGTTCTCCAAATTCATCGCTGACTGGTGAGGAGCCAATGTGCAAGTAAGGGCTGAAAACCAAAACTGCGTGGCCAGGTTCTCCCCTTCTACCCCGTCTTAAAGGAAGTTCTTTGACGATAATTATGCAATTAGATTACTAAATTAAATTTCTAGATATAAAAATAATGTAGGTAAGAAAACCTTGTAAAGTGTATATATGTATAACCTGTTCTTTAATTTTATATTCACTGCTGAATTGCTAAATGTTTAAAAACTTACAGTTCAGTAATATGGTTCTTTCACTAATCAAAATTCTCTTCCAGAATGACCTCATTAAGCCCCTTGGCTTTAAATTCCATCTTATGTTGATGACTCCAAAATTTCTATCTCAATCAGGAAGGTGTCTTTTGATCTCTAGTCTCCTATTTCAACATATTTGACTTTATCCCTTATATGTGTAATCTAAATCTTAACTCTTCCAAAATCGTTCATTTTTCCATTCTTCCAAAACTGGTCTTTGTCCCAGAATTTTCTGTTTCAATAGTGACACTATTATGTATCTAATCGCTTAATCCAAATAGAATTCATCCTTGATATATACTTACTTTCCTATAACCTCCACAATTTGATTGGCCAACAAGTCCTTTTCAAGGTCCACATCTAAATTTTTTCAGCTCTTTCCCTCTCCTTGTTCAAAAATATTAGCAACCATTCCTGAATTAGTGTTCTTGATTTATTATTATTAATCATTCTGTAATTATTTTGTTTTATTTTCTGGTTTCTTTTTCAATATCAGTTTTCTCTGAGTAGGATATCAGTTCCATGTGGAGATGAATCTTGACTCTCTTTTTAATCACTTATAACCCCAAATTATAACCCTAAAGTTGGACGTCTTAGATTCAAATATAAATTCCACCAAACTATAAAATAGCTTATGTATTTTTGTCTCTCCTTTTGACTTCTAAGTCATTACTTCCTCAAACTGCATCACACAGGTTAATACATATGTTTTGTTTTTCTTTACATATAATTTTGGTTTAGTTCTTAGATTAGTGAATAAGAAATCTGACTTAAATTTCCAATTCACTATTTTATAGTAGACATTTGTTTAATTACATAACATCTCTAAATATTGCTTTCTTCATCAATAAAACAGTTGTTTTTAAAATGTTTGTTTTTGGAAAACACAATAAAACAAAATGGTTGTTTTTAGTGTTAAATGAAATAATGTAAAACACTTAGCATGCTCTGTATATCATATATATGGAACAAATGATAGATGATAATAATTATTATTAACCTGGATATTCTATTATGTTGCATGCTTTCCTTATCTGTACTGGTATTTTATTCCTCTATTATCCATTGAGATCTATTATTTTCTTCCATAATTAATGAAAATTATTGTGATTATGACAAAATCAATAATTTAATTCCAATTCTTTTGACTGAAAATCCAACTTTTTTTCTCATGGTAGCTTTGCAATGTTGAGTTAATAAACTAATCTTTTAGAGACTTAGTTATCTTAATTGTAGCATAGAAAAAATACTTTTCAAAATTTTTAAAAGATTTAAATGTGATGAAATGACATTTAATAAATATATATTAACTTCACATAACACTGTGTGTAAGATCAGTGTCATGTGAAGTTACTACTTGTTTCCTCTTCTCTCAAGGTCATTACTATATACCATGTTTTCCTGAAAATAAGACCTAGCCAATCAGCTCTGTGTCTTTTGGAGCAAAATGTGTCTTTTGAAGCAAAAATTAATATAAGATTTGGTCTTATTTTACTATAAGACCGGGTATAATATAATATAATATAATATAATATAATATAATATAATATAAAATACTATCTATAATATAATACCAGGTCTTATATTAATTTTTGCTCTAAAATACGTGTTAGAACTGATTATTCAATTAGGTCTTATTTTCAGGTAAACTTGGTATTCCATTCTGATCACTCCTTAGTTGCTATATCAAAGTGATTGTATAGAGATTCTGAATTTGAATACATTTAATTATTTTCTCTATAAAATCATCATCATCATTATTATTATATGTTTCTCTTCATTGTTTAAGAAAGTATTGTCTTTTTTAAGGATTTTTAATGGTTATTTTTATATAATAATATATTTGGTTGAAAGACCACAATAGTAACAGTATTCTTATTTTTTTTTAAATTTCACTATATTGCTCCTTTTAATAATTAAGCTATTTGGTTGAAAGTGACAAATGTCTAATTCAAACTAATGTGTAAAAAGTTTCTTAAATTATTATTACAGTTCACCCCTTCCTCGCTTCCAGCACATGCACAATTTTGCTTTCTGCAGTTTCAGTGAATTGCAATCAACCATGATCTACAAATACTAAATGGAAAATTCTAGAAATAAAAAAAAAAATTATAAGTTTTAAATTGCACATTGTTCTGAGCAGCATGGTGAAATCTTGTGCTGTCCCTCTCTGTCCTGCCCAACAGGTGAATCACCCCCCTGTCCATTATATTCACACTGTACAGACTACCCAACAGTTACTCACTTAATAGCCTTCTCAGTTATCAGGTTGACTATCGCAGTACGGCAGTGCTTGTGTTCAAGTAACCCTTACTTTACTTCATAATGTCCCCAAACAATTCGCATAACTTTTATTACAGTATGATGCTATAACTTTTCTATTTTATTATTACTGTTATTAATCACTTACTATCGCTAATATAAATTAAAATTTATCATAGGTATGTATATATATGAAAAAGTATATAGTGTATATAGTGTTCAGACCTATCTGTGGTTTCAGGCATCCACTGGGAGTCTTGGAACATATCTCCCATGGATGGGGGAAACTACCGTGTTTCCCCAAAAATACGACCTAACTTATTAAAATCAAGCCCTAACATGATTTTTCAGGGTGACATCCCCTGAACATAAGCCCTAATGTGTCTTTTGGAGCAAAAATTAATATAAGACCCAGTCTAATGTTCAGATAATCACGGTATATACTGTATTAAATTGTCTCCAAGAGTTCAAAGAAAAGACCTTGTTCAGTCTTCAATGAATAAGGAAACTGAGAAGTCAAATGACATTGATCCAGTCAATTCATCTGAAGTTTCAGTTCATATTTATGCATCCTTTAAAGTGTCTCTCTTACCTAGATGTTCTTTCATTTCTCTTGTAAGAAAGTAGGAAACCCAACTGTATGTATATTAAAAACATACAACATGAAAAAAACATTTCTTTCTTCTTCTTTTTTTTCTTTTTTTTACCAGAATCAAAAAACTCTGTGTTAAAATTCTAGTTTGATCTTTTTGACTAAAGTCTCCACCTATGGAAAGGCAGATCCTACAGTTACCACTTGGATGAACTAGAGACACTAATCTAGAAAAGTATATAACCATAAAATTCGTGGCTCTGTACTTCATATCTATCAGAAGTTTGTCACATATTGATTTTTCAAGACTTCGTTCTTTAATTTTTATACCTTATATTCTATAATTTCAAATGAAATTATAATTTCATTATAAGAAGAAATCAACATTGAGAAGCTATAACAAAATAGCTCTTGTAATCATGTAGGTTGGATGCTTATTTTCATGGATATGAAAATAAGAGATGATCAGAAAATGATAGAAAATGGATGGACATTAGGGCAGTATGCATGGAAAGATAAATAAGAAACGTTTTATGTTTTGTGTGCATCTATGATAATATATTTTCTGATTAAACAATGTGAAAAAAACAATTGCGTACCTTAAAGTTTGACATACTTTAGACATACATCTGAAGAGAAAAATTATGTAAATGTCTAGTGAAATATCAGGCTGATAAAGGAACATCAAAGACCTAGGCTATACTACGTTATTACATGCACAAAACCCTTTTTAACTGTAGTGAGTAAAAAGGAGAGGTAGGGAAAAAATTAGGTGTCTTCAAAGAAATAATGTTCTTGCGAGATTTAATTTATAAATCAATATATAATGATTTTCAGAAGATAGAAACAAATCTTCTAAGAGTAGTAGAATAGCTCTAAACTAGTGATATTTGAATTAACCTGATTTACTGTTATTATTTAAATAAACAACATACCAATCAAAAAGAAGAGCAGGGTTAGGTAGAGAAAAGTCTCAGAATAAGAGGGAATTCTCTTTCAAGCTACACGCTTGTAGTTAAACAAGGTAGATTAATTACTCATTTAGTGAAGGAAAACCCACTTCATGGTGAACCATGTAAGTGAGTATTGCAAGGAATCTATTAAGGATTTGGGCTTTGGTTGGGTAATTTTGGGGAGGATGTAAGGGAGCAGTGTTTTGCTCCAGGTTGAGTGTTGTCAGAAAGCTGGAGAAAGCGTATCATTGTGTAGCTCAATATATTTTCATCTATAAGCAGGACAAATTAAAAGAATAAAGTTAATAGAAAAAACAGCAGTTATTTGTTTAGTGAGAAAGGAAGATGTTTGGTATTTTATGGGTTACATAGTACCCTTGTCTGAAATAAATGCTTTGTGAAGTTGTTTACCTTCAACAAGACAATAATATGGCTTAGCTGTAAGAGTTAAATAAATTTGTAATAACACTGAGGTCTAGATGTGAGCATCAGATCAATTTCCAGAAGTCAGGGACTGTGTTCTTTCTTTATCTAACCCTAATAACATTTTCTAACCATTGTATTCATTTTTTTTTCAACAGTCAGAAATTACTAACAGGATCAGGGCATTATTTTAAAAAATGTGATGACTTACTTTTCATATTTTTATACAATTTTTCTAAAATTGTTAAAGAGACCAAACAGATGGGACCACAGAGATCAAGTTAATAGGTTTTTAAAAAGCAATTGGTAAAAATATCACATTTTATAAGTTTATTTCTGGGAGCTGCCCTTTTGTGCGTCCCATCTTCTAATTACTCGTCAGAAAATATATTTTTAAAACATATCTCAATAAATAAATTAGAGATATTATCTTGTTAGGGTGGCTTGCATTGGAATGGGGTAATATGTATTTTACATATATACATTTTAAGTCGTAAATCATAGCAACTCCAGGATTAAACTATGTTACAATTTATCTAACTGCATCTCTTTATCCATTAGAAAAGACTAGTGAAATAATCTAAACTACATTAGAATGCTTTGCACTTTTATACCAGTTTAATGGTTCTGATGTTAGCTCTCTATTTGGAACACCAGTCCCACTCTAGGAACTCCTGATTTAATTTGCCTGGTTAAGCTGCTGAAATCAGTATTTTATTTTTAATCTATTTAGGTAATTCTGAGATTCAACCAAGGTTAAGAATCCATGCCATAGATTATATGTAATGCCATTAATTTATTAGTATTTGTCTACTAATCTGTTGATGACAGATACGGAGACAAAACCAAATATTAATATTTCTGGTGAAGATAATTAATAAGTTCTCATAAATTATATGTGAAAATATGCTAAGAGCTTAGAAAAAAATGAGAATGATTGTTTCAAATCCAATGTTGCAATGAAGATATCTTAGAGCCCATTTCATGCCATAATGTTCCTTCTTTTGCCCCTCATGTAAAACACAGGTTAATGGTTCTTTTCAGGAAAATGACTGGAATTGGAAAAATGGTTGACCCTAAAAGGGGAAGACTCTGACAGGAATTACATTATTCTTTAATATATCTTTGTTATCCATAAGCTTCCCCACACACAATATTTTCATGTTTTTGTTATTGTTGCCATGATGTTTTAGAACTTGGATTTTTATCGGTTCTTAGAAATAGGTAAACTGTAATTGCAAACTGCCTTCCAACAAAATATTGTCTTTTTGTCCAACAGAACTTGTAATAATTAACAACATAGACTTCCCATTTTCAGCTAATTTACAACATAAATGTTCTTTTAGTTTCTCAGCTCTTGGATGGAGACAAAAAATATTCAATTCATTAAATTACTCTCATTCATTAGGGTCCAGCTGCAAACCCCATCATGTTTTTCTATAGAATGATACTAATCTATTCAGTAGATAAAATAAATTCATGACATTGTTTAACCATTGAGTGAAAGATGCTTTCATTCTTTTGATTTTTTTATCCCTCCTTTTGATTGTATTTTGGACATTGATTATTTAGTAGCACGTCTTTCAAAGTGTAAATAAGCTTAAGGATCCTAAGAGAAATATAAATATAACAACTTTGCTGTTTGTTAATAAATTTAGCATAACATTTCATTGTAAGTAAAATACAAAGACTTGGAGTTTCTATAGTAATACTGAATGTCATTTTCTCTCCCAATTTTTTGCCCATAAGTTGGTTAATATAGTAGTGTAAAAATAATGGATGTATTGAGATTGCTGGAGTCATAAAACATTGCATATTCAAAACACCTTAAATATCATCCATCCCACCCCCTCATTTGATATATGGGTGGGGGGAAGGTACATAAAGACATGATCAATTGCAAAGGGTATTCTTCTAACTTTAATACAGAGCTCTAAATAGTGCGTAGAGAACAGGAGCAAAAGCATAAATCAGGCAGATGTAGCCTTGTTCTTTGATTTGAGAATATTTTGAAAAGATATATTAACGCCAACCCACTGTCCTACTTCAGAAACAAATGCAAAATACTTTACAGAGTTTAGTTCATGCCCCAATTAGCCAAACTAGTCAGCTGTGGGAGAACAGTTGAGGATCAAAACTGCTTTGGGCCATGATGAATAATGAGTGAGTGAATGGACTAATTAATAACACCATGACAGTGTAAGTCACTTCACTGGAGCTTAAATTTTGGATGTCAAGAGCTGCACACAAGTGATTAATATTCACTATATAAGGTCAATAAAATTTATATTTAATATTAGGGAATCCAATTTTACACTTTATAAGCAGAGAAGGAAGGTGAGATTAGAGAAGTTTATAATAACAGGGAAATGATTACAATGCAATATGTTATTCTAATAAGAAAAATAATAGTGGATCTCATTATTATAGAGGCAAATCAAAAAGATATTTATTTTTATATTTTACACATAAGACATTTAACAATTATACTGACATGGTGAAATCATGGATTCTACGCATTGTTTTTAAGAATAGTTTACCACACTTGAGACACATGTATGTATAGGTTGAAACTTTTATATAATGTAGATGTATATTTAAGGTTTAATTCCTTTAATAGGAATATAACTTGAGATTTCACAGTTCTGTTTATTAAGCATTTAGACAATTATTCTTTTTTCTTCTCATTTTCTTTTTACATTTCCTCAATTCCTTGTGCTCCACATTCACCAGATCATTAAGCACATATTACAGTATTGGATCCTGACCTCTTACTATAGTTATGTTTAGGGTTAATATTAAGGAAGTTTTGCAGGCTCTCCTACAGCCTTAGAGTATCTTACTCTCTTCCATTCTCTTTCTATCACTTCATCTTTATTTCTCTCTCTCTCCTTTGCTCATGCTATTTCATTAATTAAAAAAACAACAACAAAAATGAAGCCTCGATGGACATATGACACTGTAGAGCTGAAACATCCAGATAAAAAAATCATACATTTTATTAATCAGTTCTATATATCTGCATCACGAAAACGAAGTCTCATCTTCCCTAACCAACATTTCACACGTGTGCAGTGTTAGGCAAACCAGATGCTGTTCCTTGTCTCTAAGTTATGTTATGAAGTAAAAATTATTTAGCTGCTAAGAGGCAAACAATGGGGCAGTGAGTCACCAGCTAAAAAGCCTAATTGACCATGAGCCCTTTAATAATTAAGTGATAAACACACCACAAAGAATGTGTATCTATTTCAAATATATTTTTCTAAAAACAGAATTACTAAATATAGTAATTCTTCATATTCTTAAATAATAATTTGGTTGTCCCCTTGAAATGCATAGCAATTACTCTTTGTATAATTTAGTAAATATGAATTGAGAGCCATGTATGTGACAGGTACTGAATATAATTTCTCAAATTCCTTATTCTCTTTCTGAATATGTCTCTAATTTTTCACATCTCCTTTCTTCACCTAAAATACAGAAAATCCCCTTTCCTTTTCTAAAGTTAGTACTTCTAATAGTGACTCTTATCACTTCCTGTTGTAGGCAGGAAGTTAATCTACAAACTCTTCACATTTTTATTTCTAATCAGTCCTTTCAAGTAGTTGCATCTTTTGTGTTTTAAAAACTTTCTGTTGGATCCAAGCTTCACCAATCACCCAATATTGCTACACATTTATGGAATCAAACTGAGCAATAATTCAAGTGTTAAATTGTGAATGAGATTTCCATTGGAAACCAAAGACTTCTCATCAATAATGGATAATGTGTCACTCTTTTTTTGTTTTGTTTTGTTTTGTTTTTATGAGATTTGGTTTATTTTGATAATATGTGATAGATGGAGTGTAGATACAGAACTGGAAATGGATTGGTAGATACAACTCTATATTTTGACTGGAAGTATCCTTAGCATTATTCTATTAATGTTGGAAGGCAACATGGTACAGGTAAAATTTTGCTTAATTAATATAAGTCAGACAATCTCTGTTTCTCTAAATTATTCTAATCCCAATGAGCTTCTTTTATCAATAGAAGAATCCATTTCCTGACCAAATTTTGATTTCTATAATAATGAAATATTTGTATCTCTTGATATTTTCTTCAGATTTATTTAGATATAATTGACATGTGACACTGTATAAGTTTATATATGTGATGGTTTGAAACATGTATATATTGTGAAATGTTTACCACAATAAGGTTAGTTACCACACCCTTCACATTACCTGATTGCCATTTTGTTGTTATTGCTATGATGAGAAAACATTTAAAATTTACTCTCATAACAAATTTCAAGTATGCAGTATAGTACTGTTAACTATAGTCACCATCCTGTACATTAGATCCTTGGAACATATTACTCTTATAACTGAAAGTTTGTACTTGTTGACAATCATCTGCCATTTTTCTCCACCCCCCTCCACCCATCCCCTGACAACCACTGTTCTACTCTCTGCTTCTGTGATTGAAGCTTGTTAGAGTCCACATGCAAGTGAGATTATACTATATTCGTCTTTCTCTGTCTGACTTATTTTATTCAGTATATTGTTCTCAAAATCCATCCATGTTAATACAAATATTCTCATGGCTGAATAATATTCCAGTGTTTGTGTGTGTGTGTGTGTGTGTGTGTGTGTGTGTGTGTGTGTACTGAGGGTGCCAAAGCCAAAATATGTATAAATTATAAGAGATGTTATCTATGAATGCATTACTTTTTGAAGTTGAATTCAACTACAGTACAGTACAGTAGGTATGACGTTTTCTCAAAAGATGGCATTAATCAAATGAATGCTAGAATCACCATGTGACAGGCAGGACAGTCAAAGAAAATGGCAGAAGCACAGTTGTCATTTGAGGAGTACAAAACCATTTTGAACTGGTATTTGAATTTCAAAAATGTTGTGGAAGTACAATGACAATGGAGGTGTGAGTGTGCACCAGAATCTCCAAAATGCATCTGTGATAAGTTTGAGACGCATGGTACTGTGTGTGATGCGCACAAGGAAAGAGCTGGGAGGCTTCGCACAACAAGTCCTGCTTCTTCTGCTGTGGTGTTGGAACAATTTACATCCTCACTACAAGAGTCCACACAATGTTAGCCATAATCAGAAGTGTGTGGATGCAGGTGGTACCCACTTTGAGCACCTCCTGTAATTGCAGAAGTCAAATGTGACTTGTATTCACATTTGTTATCAGTGTATATCGAGTATTACAATTTTGATACAGTTTTTTCCTTTCTTAAAATGTGTATACATTTTTTTTGCTCCCTCTGTACCTGTACCAGGGGTGCCAAAAAATATGCATACAAGTGAACACTTTAGTCAACGTTGCTCAAGCAGTAATTTGCCATAATCAGAAGTGTCTGGATGAATAGAGTTTTCTCCTTTCTTAAAATGTTATACATTTTTTGGCACACCAAATATGTGTGTGTATATATATATATGTATATACACACACACACATATATGTACATATATATGTATATATATACACACATATATGTACATATATATGTATGTATATGCATATATACGTATACATATATACACATATACACATATATATATATATATATATATATATATATATATATATATATATACTCTTTCTAAGTTCTTCTGGCCAGACTAATAATCAAATTAATGTAAAATAGATTTTAACAGAAAATTACAAAATTACTACATGTATACAGAGGTTACATATGAATATGAAATCGGAGGACAGATAACACATTTAGGGCTTATGAGCCATCTTACCTAAGGAGAACTGGGGTTGAGGTTTGGGACTTCAAAGAGCAGGAAAAAAATTCATGGGGAGATATAAAAACAAATATTTGGTTAATAAATATTTGTTGGGCCCTTTTTACAATGGGACACAGTGAGGCTTTGATGAGACAGGTCTTGTTAGGTTCCTCCCTGTCTATTACTCAGTAGTTCATACTAAACTATTGTTATCTATGATGATTTTGCTCTTCCTGGGGCATGTCCTCTATCTGAATTCCTTTTAGACAGCTAAGGGGAATATCAAGGTTTTTCTTGAGTCTTTTCTTTCTTAAAAATAACCACAATCAATATCCCAAAAGACATATTTTGGGGTAGCAAACTCGACTTCCCTTCAATGCATTAATTCGTCAATACACACTTAGGTTGTTTCCATACTTTGACTGTTGTGGACAAAAAAGGGTTTCTACTGAAAGGAGCCTCACAGGGTGATCTGATAATAATGGGGAAGTCGTGGTGGTTAGTCACACCCTGACACATAACTTTTTTTTTTCAGTAAAGGTTTATCTTTGCCTTAAACAAGCCCTGTCCATTGTTTCTGTGCATCTAGGTTAACAACACACCTTTGAAATAAATGTAACCACCAATAAGAAAACAAATAAGCTTGTTAACTATCCTGTAATCCAGTCCCTGCCTTGCTTTCTCCGAATCTTATATAATCTTTCTTATGTTCCCTCCTTAATTTCAAATGCATAAAATAAACTGCAAAACTGTCACTCTCCAGAGCATTTTATATATTGCTTCCTGGCAATTGTCAGTTTTGGCTGAAACAAACTCATAAAAATTCTCTACAGGTTTGGACATTTCTTACATCGACACTATTGTGAATAATGGTACAGTGAACATGGGACTGCAGATATCTTTTCAATATTCTGTTTTGTATTTATTTCCTTCAGATATATACCCACAAGTAGCATTGCTGGATAATATGTTAGTTCTGTTTTGAATTTCTTGAATTTTTTGTTCTCCATAGTGACTATACCAATTTACATTTCCCCCAGCAGTGCACACAAGGGTTAGGTTTTGGTTTTGTTTGTTTGTTTGTTTGTTTTTTAACTAAAGGTTATTAGGGTGACAATGGTTAGTAAAATTACATAGGTTTCAGGTGTGTAAATCTGTAATACATCATCTATATATCACATTGTATTCACTACCCAGAGTCAATTCTCCTTCCATCCCCATGTATTTGACTCATTTACCCTCTTCTACCAACACCCTCTCCCCTTACCCTCTGGTAACCATTCAACTACTGTCTGTGTCTATGAATTTTTGTTTCTTGATTTGTTTGTCTTGTTCCCTTGTTGTTTTCACTTTTATATCCTACATATAAGTGAAATCATATGGTTCTTGACTTTTTCTGTCTGACTTATTTCTCTTAGCATAATAATCTCAAGTTCCATCTATGTTGTCGCGAATGGCACTATTTCATCTTTTTTTATGGCCCTGTACAAAAATTAACTCAAAATGGATCAAAGGATTAGTTTTTAGTTCATATCCTCACCAGATTTGTTATCTTTTGTCTTTCTGATAATAGCCATTCTAAGAGGTATAAGGTGATATCTCATTGTAGTTTGGATTTATATTTCCCTCTACTACTGAGGTTAAGTGCCTTTTCACGTACCTGTTAGCCATTTGTATGTTTTTCTTAAAAACAAACAAACAAACAAACAAAATAAACAAATATATATATATATATATATATATATTCAGGTCTATATATATATTCAATCCTATTTTTAATGTATTTTTTTTAATTCTACAGGTAACCCCCGTGTAACACGGGGGTTACCTAAAAAATGCTGTGTTATGTGAATCAATGTTATACGAAACAAAGAACTAGTACAAAAAAACGGGGTTAGTTTCCAAAAATTAAAAAAAAACATACTATTATATTTTTATAATTAAGAGAAATGTCTTTATTAAAGCAATTTTCGCCAAAAGTAAAACATATTAATATGTATTAAATGTTTTCTTTGTCATCACTACTAAGCTGTTATTATGTTCCATGTCGTTTAAGGATTTCCCTAATTTTGAATGAGATATCTTTTGCTCTTAAAAGCTCTTATTATGCTCTGTGTTTTTGGGGATTTCTCTAATTCTCAAACCATGTTAGAATGAAAGCGTGTTCTAGGATGCCACGTTGTGTGAGGGTTTTCCCCAATTCTCGAACCGTGTTAAAGTGAAACCGTGTTATAAAAGTGCCGTGTTATACGAGGGTTACCTGTGTTTATTTATTTCTTGCTACTGAGTTGTATCAGTTTCTATTTATTTTGGATATTAGTCCCTTAACAGATATATGATTTACAAATATTTTTTCCCCTTTTATAGGTTGCCTTTTCATTTTGTTGATTGTTTCTTTTCCTGTGTGAAAGCTATTTTGCTTTATGTAGTTCCATGTATTGATTTTTGCTTTTGTTGCTTGTGTTTTGGGTGCTACAAAAAACCATTCCTTGCTAAAGCCAAGGTCAAGAAACTTTCTCTCTCTCTCTCTCTCTCTCTCTCTCTCTCTCTCTCTCTCTCTCTCTCTCTCTCTCTTTTTTTAGCAGTTTTCTGGTTTCATTTCTTACATTTAAGTCTTTAATCTATTTTAAGTTAGTTTTTGTGAGTAGTACGAGATAAGGGACCAATTTCATTCTTTTGCATGTGAATATCCATGTTCCACAATGTCATTCATTGAAGAGATTATCCTTTCCCTGTTCAATATTCCTGGTTCCCTATAAAATATTCATTAACCATATAAATGAGGGTTTATTTCTGGGCTCTTTAAAAATTGGCTCAAAATGGATCATAGATTTAAATATAAAACAAAATAATGTAACTTTTAGATATAAGATAGGATATTCATTATGACCCCAGGACTAAGTGAATAATCCTTAGACATAACACCAGAAATGTCATACATAAAATAAATTGATATTAGATTTCATCAATATTAAAAACCCATATTGTGAGAAAGATTCTGTTAAGAGGATTAAAAGACAAGTTACAGACTAGGAGAAACTATTTGTATAGCATATATCCGTCAAAAATCTAGAATATGCAAAGAACTCTCAAAACTTAACAATAAAAGAACAAACAATACAATTAGAATATGACAAAAGACATGAATAGACATTTCACCAAAGAAGATGTACTGATGATAAGTAAGCATATGAAAAGAGATTCAATATCATGAGATATTAGAGAAATGCAGATTGAAACCATAAGGATATCATTATATGCTTATTACATAGTGTAACTGCACATGAACTTCATTTCTTTAGCATGCATTCTGCTTTCATCGAAGCTCACTTTGTTTATCCTGACAGAACTATGACTCACCTTCATTCTTGCCACCAGAACCTTTTACCTGTGCGTGTGCTGTATGTCCACTCCTTTTAATCATTAAGCCCTTAGGGCATTAGGTTCTGGTCACCAAACTCACTCAACTAAGCTTCAGGTCTATCAACCATCACCAAGATACAAAAAAAAAAAAAAAAAAAAACCCTCAAACTAGAATAACGTTTTAGTAAAATAAAGATAACCTTGGCCTCAGTGCAGTGATGTTTCAGCTCCAGACTCATGATAGTGGAACAATCCCACGGACTGCATCCCCAGGGAACCGGACAGCATACTGCCATGATTGACATCAGGACCTGAAGCTAAACTTTCTGCCTTAGCCCCGACCAATCAGTAGAACTCCCAGCTCCAGCTCCCATAGTAACCATGATGAATGATTCTTTCCTTATATAACCCAGTCACTAGAGGCCAATAAGGAGCCAGGTTTTTGAGAGCACTGGCTCACCTGTATCTTCCAACTTGGCACCAACTCCTTAAATAAACGCTACTTTCTTGACTGCAAACTCCTTCTTGTATGTTATTATTTGGCTTGAGTGCACGCAGGCGAGTAGACCCGTTCAGTCTACCATAACATTAAGAGTCAAACTAAAAAGAAAAAGTCATAATACCGATGGCTATGAGAATTCAGAAAAACTGTAAGAATCATACATTGCTGGTTATACTAAAAGTATATCTACCCTGGAAAACAGGGGAAAGTTTCTTCAACTGCTAATTATATAATTGCTATACAACCCAGCAATCATATTCTTGAGCCTTTATTCCAAAGAACTGAAAACATATCGGTGACTTTTAATATCTATATTGATCTGTAATATTCTGAAAGTAGACATGAGTACTTTAGGTCACAGACATATTAATTATTAAGTAATACAATAACTATTTTGTTTCCTCTTTTCCCAATTCTCCACCTTCTGGAGTGATGCAAAGAGAGCAAGATTAGATATCACCCTACAGGTAATGATGACTGTATTATAGGTTGGGAACCCAAAAATGAGTCTGATAGTATACTTAGGAAAGAGATATTGTCCCTCTTCCCAACTGCTGAGAGAAAGAGGGAAACTTTGCTGCTATGTAAATAAATTATCCTTAGGATAAGAAGAGGAAGGATAATGGGTTCTCTCCCTTTGGACTGTAAATAAATGTCTCCAGGGTGAAGATAAAGCAACAGTTACCTAGATTACAACCCAGACAAGGTATCCATGGCTCAACCTTTGAAATGCAAACATTTACTTCTGGAGTGTTAAATCTCTTACCTATCAGTAACTTCCAAGGCTTCTTCTTTGACCCTTGTTTTAATAAAGTTTGTTTGGAAAGCTCTAACCATATAGAAACAAAAAGATATTTTCTCTACAATATCATAGATATGCCCATACAAAAATTTGTACACTGGTGTTCATAGCAGATTTGTTTTAATAGCCAAATCCTGGAAATAAATCAAATGCCCTTCAGTGGGCGACTGGTTAAACACACTAATATTACTTAGCAATAAAAAGGAGCACGTTATTGACACACCATGACTTGGATGGATCTCAAGGGAATTATTATGTGTATAAAGAGCCAATATTGAAAGATTGCATACTATATGATTCTGTCAATGTAAAAAACGTCCAAACCTGTAGAGAATTTTTAGAAGTTTATTTGAGCCAAACTGATGACATATGCCAGGAAGCAAGATTTAAAAAAAAAAAAAAATACTCAGGAGAGTAACAATTTTGCAGTCTCTATTATGCATTTGAAATTAAGGAGGGAACAAAAGGAAGATTAAATGAGAGTGGGGAAAATCAAGGCCAGGATTGGATTACAAACCACTTAAAATGCTGTGCAAAGTTGTATACCTGGAGCATGACTACCCACCGTGACCTGACCAGTTAGGAATTTATAATCACATCACCCTGTGAGGTTACTTTCCATGGAACCCTTTTTTTCATCCACAATTCTGTTTATATAGCATTCTTGACATGACAAAATTATGGAGAATGGATTAGAGATTAGCAGGAGTTGACAGTGGAGGTGAATGGAGATAGGTGGTGCTATAAAGTGATGGAATAGTTCTATATCTCGATTGTGGTGGTTGCTGTATAAATCTATATGTATGATAAAATGGCACAGAACAACACAGATAAATACACATACACACAAGTGAGTGTATGTAACACTGGTGACATATGAACATATGTTCAGTGTATCTATGTCAAGTTTCTGGTTTTGACATGGTACTAGTTATAGAAAGTGTTACTATAGTAAAGATATGGAAGAAAAGTACACAGGAACCGTACTATTTTTGCAACTTCATGTGAATGTATAATTATTTCAAGATAAATGTTCTAAAGATCATATACTTATAGATTGGTAATATTAATAATTGGCAGTACCTATGTGTAAAATAACATTTTCAAAATAGGAATACATAAAATCTGACTAGAGATTAGTATTAGATAAACTTTTGCATTGGATTGGAATGATAAGGAAGACAGACTTTGAACCTCGGTTAAGTGAAATACCCCTCACTACCCTGCAAATGAATTCCATTCTTCTCATTCATAGACCTGTATTACCAAAACTATTGTTCACCTAAAAACAAAGGGCCAAAGTGAGAGGCAACAAGAATTTATTTGAGATCATAGAGAACAGCTATTTGGGAAGCACTGATTCAGACAGAAACCCAAATTGTGTCCCAATTATGGGGTGAAGGCAAGGGGCTTTTATAAGAAAGAGAAGAAAAATACTTGCATGAATAGAAAAAAAAAATTGCTATTGGTGTTAATAAGCCAAGGAAGGAATTTATATAGGTGTAAATAAGCTGTTATTCCGTAGCTATACATGGTGGTGATAATCGTAAAGAATGTTCACAGTCATCTCTCCTTGTGGTCAGGAGGTCAGCTCTTCTGTTGGCTTTACAAATCGTTGTTTGGAATACAATGTTGATTTGGCCCAGTCTGAAAGTTATTTTGCCCAGTTCAAACTTCCAGAGGTTTGAGGAGTAAGACATGTAAAGCAGTTCCTCTGGAATGGCTGCCCTAGCTCTCTTTTATATTTCATTTTTTTGTCTGTTTGTTTATTTTTGTTTGTTTGTTTACCCCAACTCTATTTTAAAATGGCTCTACTTTTCATTATAATATGTAATAATAATAATTGTCATTATTATTATTATTATTACTGTATTTTGATTTTCATTCATTAAAACTTTATGGAAATTTTTTCACTCATGTTAAATAAGTATCTATATAATAACCTCAATTTTGTTTTTTGGATGATAAAACACGAAATATGAACTATTTTACTCTTTACAATATAAGTTTACCAACCCCCTGACTAGCCCCTCCATTTGAAAATTCTATAATGTCTGTTAATTCTTTCAAGGTGTTTGTTTGTTTGTTTAGTTCGTTTTTTGAGGGAGGGGAGGTTCATGATTATTTTCTTCCAATTGGTTTGCCATGAAGAGTCTTTAATTTTCTGCCTTAGATTATAAACCTGGTATAAATATTCTGGTAACCAAAGAATAAAATTAGACTGAAGGATCTCACCATGTGATATGAAGGTCCTCATGCAAAGACTTCTATTTTTGCCCCTGTTTTCCCTGAGTTATATGTCTATTTTGATCAATTATCGTTAAGGAATAATTTTCTGATCTTTTGGGAGGTTTTGATGGGTCGTATTGAAAAAGTAGCTCAATGAATTTGCAGCAGAGGTAGTGGAGATTTAGTGTTTTAGCTGCTTTTTTCACAGACTTTTATGCAATGATCCATTTCATAAGCACATTTTTATCCTCGCCTTTTAAGGCTCTTAGTGTTACTCATTGCTGAGCTTTTCTGGGATTCTGCAGAAAGAATCACCCTTCTTCTCTTTGATATTGTCTTCTATAGTCACTGAGGTTGCAGCATTTTTCACCATGATAAGCCAGTTACCAATTATCTATCTGCTTTCCATCTTCCAGAAATGTATTAACCTCTCCTATTTACTCTCATTCCGTCCCCTTCTCCTCATCCATGAAGATTTATTTCATTTTTATTTTTATTCATTTTACAGTTAAATTTCATGACAGATTGGATATTTTTTTGCGGTTAATTTTCCAAGTTTAATGAGAATTATTTTCCTTTGAATTGAAAATATCTAAATATGTATGGGAGACTGTAATAGCTATTATAACTTTCTTCCAGGGAATTAAAACATTTCATCAAAGTGATTTCAGAGAATAATCAAATGTTTTATGGTTTTGCAACTAACACTAAACAAATGAGCCTGAATGTCAAATGATATATAGATTCATATTGTCAGTCCTAGAGTAAAACTGAAATACAACCTCCGTTTCTTTTATGAAGTCTCACTTGAAACAATTCTGTTACTTCTACCTATATAATTCAGTATACTGAAAAATTCACCAAATTTTATATGCACAATTCTGAGTCTACTGTACAGGATTAAACAATGAGAAAATAAATGGAAAGGTGTAAATCTTCACGAATACTTATTCTACAAATAGAAGATACCATGGGCCATATTAATCTTCACTTTATTACTTTTCAATCAATAACAGGCAGGTATAAAAAAGGCAGATAATGCAGAATGGGAGTAATAAGCAGAGTGAAAATTCAATGAAGAGTCACAAGGTTTTACCACATTTCCTTCCTTTGCTTCTATCCTGCTCACTGCCCTGGGTTTTTATGCTAAGATGCTCATTGAAAATGCTAAAGTGTTTTCAAGTGTAACTGCATGCCCTATTATGCACGGAATTGTCAGTTTCAAGTAGCAAGTTAGGCCCACCTTCCTTACAAAGCCTATCTTCTGAGGCAGTTTTTACAGGATCCTAGGTATATGCTGAATGTATCACTCCACTGCTGAGGAAGAATTATGCACAGTTGTAAAAGCTCTGCCTCAAAGCACTGTTGAGAAATAAAATTTAAAGAGCAAGGGACAATGAGGCCAGGTTTTAAAAAAAAATTTAAAAATCACAGCACAAGGATTTTTAAAAAATCTTTGCCCCTGGCAAGCCTTTTTTTGATTGGTTGGTGTTGCAAGTTTTCATTTCATAAAGCATTAAAATGGTAATTTTAACCTCTACAAAAATGATATTAATCAATGATCTGGTATTTTAAAATATTGAAATATCCCCGCTGAATTGAATTATTTTAAAAGGGATTTAAAAAAAAAGCCAAAAGTTAATGGTTGTGGAATGAATTTAAAATATTTCTATAAAAATATTGCCTTCGACATTTATATACCAAACCTAGCAATCAATTGAACATGGTATTGTTAACCTAAAAATAAAAAGAAAACTGAAATGAGAGGCACTAAGCGTTTATTTGGTGCCAAAGACTTGCAATTTGGGAAGCGCAGATTCAGACAGATGTATACATAGTGTCCCAATTGCAGGGTGAGGGCAGGAGGTTTTATGATAAATAGAACGGAATGATTACATAAATAGAAGAAAGAAATTCTTATTGGTGCTGAGGTACTCTTTAGCTATACATGGCTGGTTAATGACTCTGTCTTCAGAAAGAGAGTCTCTAATTATCAGTTCTTGGGGTCAGGATGTCTGCTTTCCGATTAGCTTATCAAACAGTTGTTTGGAAGACAAGGTGGATTTGGCCCAGTCTAAATGTCTGTCCCAGTTCAAACGTTCCAGTAGTTCAATGAGCAAGATGTACAAGCAATTCCTCTGGAATGGCTACTCTGGCTCTATTTTAAAATGGCTCCATTTATGTCAACTTTTCACAATATTCTCAAATTTGTCTGAGTAGGCCAAGTTGAGTGGTTTGTAATGGGAAAATAAAAAATTAGGTGCATATTAAAGACATGCATATTAAAATTTGGTAATGTCTCTTAGAGAATGGAAATCTATATATAAAAGAGAACACTCTTAAGTCAATAGAGTCCAAAGTTAATTTTAAAAGCAATGTTGCAACTGCTATTTGTTAGCTCAATTGATTAGAATACATTACTAAAAAAAATCTAAGAGTTGAACTATTATGTATCCTACTATGGGACTTATTGATAAGCTATTTTTCATAGTGATAGTCAAAGTGAGAAAAAAAGATTATATCTTTTAGCTGTACTTCCTAGGGATAAATGTTCTAACTGTCCCTTCTGTTTCCTAATTAATCCTAGTTTTTAAAATAATTTGTCTACATTTTTCTCCTTCCTCTCTCCTCCTACTTCCCTCCTTCTCTCCCACCTTCCTTCTTTCCTTCCTTCCTTCTTTACTTTCTTTCTTCCTTACCACCACTAGTCCCACCAAAAACTAAATCAAGTGAATGTCTTTTTAGAGCCTTCTGAGTGAAGATTGGGACATAGAGCTAGGCACTTAACAAATGTTACAACTTGTTGATAACCTATCTTTGCAGAAGCAACAACACAAAACTTGGGCATCAAGTTCATATCCTTGTATTTCCAGGAAAATACCTTGAGCATTTTTCCTACAATATCTTTACTCATTACATCTCTTTGTTACAGCATCCAACACAATAGACCCATTAGAAATTTATTTACCCATATATCACCAACAAAATAAAGTTAATCTATGTCAAATCATGGTATTCGTTATGTTGTTGTGTTTTTTTTTTTTCCTCAATATTTGGTCTGGGACAACTAGCATCAAAGCCACTTTTGGAATTTAAACTGCAAATCCTTTGGCCCCACTCAAGACCAGCTAACTCAGAAACTGTCTGGCAGTGCATTTTTAAATCAAACAATTCTAAGACACTCTCTGCACCCTGAATGTTGAGAACAATTAATGATAGATGATAGATAGAGATAGATGATAGATAGATAGATAGATGGATGGATGGATGGATGGATGGATGGATGGATGGATGGATGGATAGATAGATAGATAGATAGATAGATAGATAGATAGATAGATAGATAGATAGATAGATAGATAGATGATAGATGTAGATAGGTAGGTTGGTAGGTAGATAGATAGGTAGGTAGAGAGAGAGAGAGAGAGAGAGAGAGAGAGAGAGAGATGATAGATGTAGATAGATAGATAGATAGATAGATAGATAGATAGATAGATAGATAGATAGATAGAGACAGTTTACTAAGATTGCTTTAATAACATGTTAAAGTAGTCTATTTTCTCACGGTTCTGCAGACTAGAAGTCTGGAATCAAGGTGTCGACAAAGTTGGTTCCTCCTAGAGGAGAACCTGTTCCATGCCTTTCTCCTAGTGTCCCTTAGCTGCCAGCAATCCTTGGTGTTCCCTGGCTTGCAGCAGCAGCACTCCAATCTCTACCTCCATCATAACATTTGCTCTCCTTTTATGTCTCTGCATCTAGGTTTTTCTCCTCTTTGAAGGACAGCAGTTATTGAATTAATGCTCAACCTAATCCAGTATGACCTCATCTCCATTTGATAATTAATATCGACAAAGAGCCTATTTCCAGAGAAGTTCACATTAAAAGATACTGGAGGTTAGGCTTTAAATATATCTTTTTGAGGGGGACAAAATTCTACCTTAACATATCGTATATACATATTTCACTCATGCCATGTTAAGTTATGCTCCAGAAACAAAGACAAAAAGTAAATCTTACTGACTTAAAACAACAAAGGTTTGTGACACTTGCTATGTTTGTTCTATCATGGGACTCAGTCTGACAGAACCCCTGGACCTGGATCTTCATTAGTTATACATGCTCTTCTGCTTATCTTCCATTGGCCAAAAAATCAAACGGCCGCATGAAACTTGCAAAGATACCTACAAAATTTGCACTAAAGTATAATCTAGTTGTGTGTCTGGAAAGAGAAGATTAATTAAGGAAAATCGCAATAGACCCATTAGAAATTTTTGTATACATTTTCACTTTGAATTATATTTTATTTTAAGTTGCTTTAAGGTATAAAAAATAGGATGCTTCTGCTACTACTACTACTTCATACTTTCGAGTGTTTTTGAGGGGACGTAATTCAGTAAGGTCTTAATTATATCATTTGGTCTTCAAAACAACCTCATGAGTTTGATAATGTTATAACCTGTATTTCACAAATGAGGAAACCAAAGAATAGCCAAAGTTACTTGCCAATGTCACATAAGTAACAACAGATAAAGCAGTATTTCAAACTCAGATTTGCCTTCAGACTCCAGCTTTTGAAAAGTATAGATCATTTGCCATTCATTTATTTTTTTGTTAGTGGAACCAGGGTATAGTACAAATAAATAAGTAAATAGGAAAGCAAGTTATTTACATAAATAAATACATATAATTCATCTTATTATTTCCACAATGCTAAGAACAATGCTTTGTCAGTACAGATACTCAGTCTTGATGACCATCCATCCTGGCTTACCTGGGACAGTCAGTAATCAATCATGGGGCCCTGACATAGGCGTTAATTGTGCCCATTTTTACTCTCAAGACTGTCCCATTTTGAAATACATATCATACTTATTCATATTTCTGAAATTCATAAAGCCCCCAAACATGAAATCTAATTGACCTAAAATGAAGTAAGGCAATTTTGTTGCCTTTCCATAGCACACTTAGTAAAAATAGTCGTATGCTTCTGTGCAGAAACACTAATGTGATTGACACTGGGTGTTTTTTCAGACCCTGCTGGAGGTGTCACCAGCTTCAATCCTGAATTTTAAAATATAACTAGATTTAAAGTGTTTTTGAAATAGGGGATTATGAACCTGATGTAACAATCATGTAAATATATTAGGACATGTGAGTTGAATGAATAGATAAGGACTAAATTTATTATTTCTAATGCATTTATTCTTCATGTCCAACATTAAATAAGGGGCTCTGCTCATTTAGAAATGAAAACAATGTGGTCTTAGAATGATTAGGATTTTTGCTCAACATGACGTAAGGGGCAAAAAATAAGACTTCCCATATCTAACAGTTGTAAAAGCCAGTACATCTTTTATTTTTTGACAGTGTATTATATTACTTATTACCTAACTGGACTCTCATAAGTTTTTTTAATCTTATTAACAGAACTTCAAGGGGGAGTTGCATATCTTTAATTATAATTTTTAAAGAATGTTTAAGTATAAAGGGGAAGAAAAAGTACTGTAAGCAAGAGAAATTTGGAAATTTACAACAGACACAGGCAAATTCATATTTGAAAAGCTTAACTGGAATTGTTCAAAGTTGTATTCAGGATATTAATACACACTAGTAAAAATAGACTAAATTACTGCTAAAACTCATTGGTGTTTGCTATATTTAGTGTTACTAGAAGTTTATCTAGGTGGTCTTTTTCTTCCTTCAAAACTGCCTCTTGTAGTTAATTTCAGAGACATCTAGAAAAAACAATATTGATTATCATTAAATTAGGTGTGTTATTTATGAAGTTGAGAATATAGTTAACTCAAACATAATTAAAGAAATGACTTAGCATAAGCCTGATGAAACTAAATTTCCATAAATACTAGTATAATTAGAATTCCCATTTTGTGAAGAGTGTACACAAATTTGAAATCATTAAGATAAAATAATTAGATTATACTTGGAAACCATTATTCCATAAAGCAAAAATTATGCAAAATATGCTATGTGTAGTTAGTTTTTCAGAGTTACTCGGAAAAGAAAATATAAATACTAGCAAAATTTATACACAAAACTTTCACACAAATAGTTTATTAATTACTGGTAGAAACAGATTATTATAAATATATATATTCAAGCAGTTTGCGGTAATGAGAAGTGTCTGGATGCTGATGGTAACCACTTTGAGCACCTCTTGTAATTGAAGAAGTCAAACATGACTTGTATTCATCTTTCATTATCGGTATATATTATTACAATTTTAATGTATTTTTTCCTTTCTCAAAATGTGTATACATTTTTTGGTACCCTCTGAATTATATATATATATATATATATATATATATATATATATATATATATATATATATATATTTCTTTTTCTTTAAATCAATTTTTAGAGTCCTTAGCTGTAGAAGAGGAAAAACTTTTCCTCAATCTTCTTAGTCTTAGTAGCTGAGGGGCTTGTAATTAAACTAACAACAGACAATTTTATAAGAGAAAAGGCATACACATGTATTAATTTTTAATACAGGAAAGGAACTCGGAGAAAAGCTACATATGGGAAAGCAAATGATTTTAGAAAAAATAAATGAGCTCTTAGGACAATAGATGGGAGATATGATAGTTTGTGACAATGTCTATCTTGATCTGGTTCCAATATTTTATCTCCTTCCCTATGGTAAGAATCAATCTTCCCTGGTTGATAAAATTCCCAGGGAGGGGATTTATAACAATTGCATTTGCAGGGAGGGGGGAGGATATGATTTTTGGCAGATAAAGGGAGCTTAGAAAAATCTCTTCCTGTATTTGTTGATTTTCAAATGTCTTCAGCTCGAATTAATCCTTATACTCAAGTGGCATATTTTGGGTTGGCTTATTTTCATCTCCTTTGTAACCCAAATCACCAATGTAGCTATTTCAACAAAATTATATTTTTTAAAAAATCTAGGTGCCCAATATCATCTCATAGAATCATCTAGAAATGTCCCTAACCACCAAAAAGCTCATTCTCTAACAATACAACAATATTCAACTACAATATTCAAATTTTCACAATGAGACAATGCTGTTTAACACTTATCCATGACACCTGTGCCAAGATTTTGATCTCTCCAAAGATAGAATAAGGGAAGTGAGAAACTATAATGAGAACTTAAAAGATGTTACTTGACTAGCACTGTTATTTAATCTCAGGCAGGTCCCTCCTCACACCCTCACCCTCCAATTACCAAACATTTCTGAAATCTTGTATTACTATAAATAACCAGAGAGACTGTGTGTAAATTATGGTCAGTACTTACTCCTTTTTCAGTCACTCAGTATCCAGTAGTGCCTGAACTTTCTTGGGCTGATTTCTGTTTTCTGTTTAAGAGGGCTCTGTACTAGGACACGAGGTGAGAACTGAGACTTGACATGTCGCTTTTGTGGTTTGTAGTTTACTGAAAGGCTTGTAACTTTCTTTAATCTGAGTAAATGATCTTTAATTTTACCCTATATTATTATTATTATTATTATTATTATTATATAATTATTATTATTATTACCTCTTTCTGAAGCTCTTATATTTTTAATTTTGATCTGTTCCTTATATCTCCAAGCATTTCATAATGTTTTTTTTTACTCTATTTTTAAAAAATATTTCTTTCTTTAATTTAGTGTTTAAAATAACACACATAGAAGAATTCCATAAACAAACAACTTAGAGTTTAATGTTTGTTTGTTTGTTTTTTAAGTAGGTACCCATGTAACCAGAAACCATGCATGATATGAAACTTTGCTGACATTCCCGAAGCCTACTATTTGCACATTTCAATTAAAAATTTCTCTCTTTTCCCAAAAGTAATTATGGCCCTAATTACATGTCACTCCTTTGTTTTTCTCTATAATTATACAAATTAAATATTTATATAAAATGAAATCGTACAGGAGGAATTTGCCCTAATTCTTTCACTCAATATTAGAAGTGTGAGAGTTAGCCATATTATTATGTGTAGCTGTAATTTGTTCTACTTGATCACTGTATAATTTTCCATTCTTTGAATACAGCAAAATTGATTTATTCATTCTCTCGTTGATGGGCAATGAGTTTTCATTTATTTATGTCTTCTTTAATTTCCTTCTGCAATGTTTCACAGTTTCCTTTGCACAAGACATTCATCTCCTTGGCTAAGTTAGCTTCTAACTAAGTATTAATTTTTTTTTATTCTATTGTAAGTGGAATTGATTTTGTAATTTTATTTTCAAATTGTTTATTGCTACTGTACAGGAATGCAACTGATTTTTGTGGGTTGACTTTGGATCTTGCTGCTTTACTGAATTCATTTATTAATTCAAACGTTTTTGATATGTGGAATCTTTAGGGTTTTCTGCATAAAAGAGCATACCTTTTGAGACCAGAGATAATTTTACTTCTTTTCCAGTTTGGGTATCTTTATTCTTTTTCTTGCCTAATTTCTTGGGCGGGAGAAATTATAAATAGAAGTGGTGAAAGCAGGTATCCTTGCCTTGTTCTGAATCTAAGAATAAAAGATTTTCATATGTCACTATTGAGTATGAAATTTGTTGAGGTTGTTTCCTTTTATTCTTAGTGTTTGTTTGTTTTGTCATGAAAGGGTGTAGAATTGTGTCCTTTTTTTGCATCAATTACAATGATCATGTGTTTCTTTTGCTTCTTTGATTCTATTAATGGGCTGTATTATATTGACCAATTTTCATACGCTAAAGTTTCCTTGCATTTCAGAAATAAATCCAACTTGCTCATGATGTCTAATTGTTTTTAACATGCTGTAGAATACTGTTTGATAGAATGCAGTTCAGGTCCTGGTCCTGTTAGTCAGGAGAGAAGTTGGCATTTTTCGTTTTTTTCTTTGCTTTAGCCTCAGGTCGTTGGGCTCTCTGACATCACACGTCTACTCAGTTGTCTAATCTCCCACTAAACAACTACATTTTCTACTCTCTAGGTTTTCAACTATTATAAGATTAAATGAAAAATATCATTTGGCTCATTTTTTTTAAAGATTTTATTGGGGAAGGGGAACAAGACTTTATTGGGGAGCAGTGTGTACTTCCAGGCCTTTTTTCCAAGTCAAGTTGTTGTCCTTTCAGTCTTAGTTGTGGAGGGCGCAGCTCAGCTACAGGTCCAGTTGCCATTTCTAGTTGCAGGGGGCACAGCCCACCATCCCTTGCAGGAGTCGAACAGGCAACCTTGTGGTTAAGAGGACGCACTCCAAACAACTGAGCCATCTGGGAGCTCAGCGGCAGCTCAGCTCAAGGTGCCGTGTTCAATCTTAGTTGCAGGGGGCACTGCCCACCATACCTTGCAGGACTGAAGGAATCGAACTGGCAATCTTGTGGTTCAGAGCCCACTGGCCCATGTGGGAATTGAACCGGCAGCCTTAGGAGTTAGGAGCATGGAGGTCTAACTGCCTGAGCCACCGGGCTGGCCCTTGGCTCATTTTTTTGGTACTTACAATAAAAACCCTTACTGGGGATAAAATCTGATTTTTTTTTTCCCTCTCACATCTTGGAAGAATAATGAGTTAAGTGAAATGTTTTAAAATTGTGTGCAACAATTTGAAAGCTGAATAAAAAAGAAACCCACCTTTGTAAAAAATCCAGTGTCCAGAACTTCTTTGTACATTAGGGAATATTAATTTTCTAAGTTCATATTTTAAAAAATATATATAACTTTAAATTTTCTTTCTTAGGAAAATTGGGTATAGTTTGGGAGATTGGGGATATATTGAAACAAGAAAATTATGACAATAATTTCAAAATACTTTTTACCACTCTAAAAGGAAAAAAAATCCTTTTTCATTTGTGCATGTGAATAAAATGATAAATTAAATATACTGGTTATTTGATACTGACTTTATCAGAGAGCATAACAACTGCAGTGATGTTAGCCAAAAGGCCGAGAAGCGATGATAATAATAATAATAATAACCATAAGTTTCCATATCCAGATTTTTCTCTTTTTGGTCTAAATCTTTCAAGTTTTTCTGTTGCAATCAAAAGTATATAGTCTCCTGAGCATTTTTTTTTATGTGCCTCAAATCCAAGACTGACTGCATTCTGTGGAAATATTTGTGCACATATAAAACTTACAGGATGATAACATTTACAGATGAGTTAACAGTAGATTGATTTGGTAAATTAGTTTCGTGTTTCTTGAACAAGCATCTCGCATAACTATTTTTAGGTAAGTCTCTAGTACTTTAGATAACTCCTAGCTGAGGTTTCTGTTTTGAAAACCATTTTTCTTTCCACATAAAATAAGAAGGGAAGGAAAAAGAAGAGAAGAGAGAACCAAAATACTTGTATTACTTTAGTGGAATTATTCATATCTAAAATATTGGTTATGACTTAATAAAATAAGTAAAAAGGGTTAATTTTGCCTGATAACAAAAAAAGTCTTTATACTGTCTCCTTCTTCATTAGTATGCATTGGATGTTGTAGCACTTTCATGCTTCTGGAAGTTATTCTAAATGGTGGCAATAGAGCTGACAAAATGGGAAATGACTCAAATCATTTATATATCATGGTGATAGTCAATTAGTTGTCATAAAAATTGTTCTGCTTCTGTGCTCTTACCAAAACCATACAATTTCAGCAAGTAGTAGGTCCCGATGCAAAGACTATAACTTGTGGGAAAGCTTTTAACTCATACGCATATGTGTTATTCAGATTCATGAAGGAAACAATGAATAGAATGGGAAAATATAGAACCAAAACTTATTGGCTACTAGATAGTCTTTTCATACTCAAATCATAAAGTTCTTTAAAAGTGTATCCTTTATACGACCACAAGATGAGACTGCTGTATCATAAAAGTAAAGAGAAAAAAAAAATTTTTCAGACTACATTGGAAATAGTCATAGTTAATATACCAGTAAGACAATTTGATAGAAAAACTTGCTATGATGCTACTTATGAAATTTATTTCAATTTAGGTGTGGCCTATTATTTTTGCAAGTAGTGGTGGGTGAGAGAGGTAGTTATAGGAAGAAAAGGCTATTTAAATAGTTGCTGTAATTAGTAAATGTAAGAAAATAAAAAATAAGGGGGCAGAGAAGGCAATTCTCAAAATCCTCTGGAGGATCTGGTTGTTGAAAGCAGCTTGCATTTCCAATATTTTGTAAACTGAACAGACATAACTTAATAGTAAAGGAAGATTGAACAGCACATCTTGAGTTTTCAGTATATCCAGCAAAATCTGGGTCCACTGTTTTGTTCTAAAAATATGGGAGAGATATCAGATATCATTTTTCAGAGATAAATGGTCTGGATAATGCCTTTCTAACTTTTCGTATTGTTCAATATGTCCTAGCTCATAGTCACTGCCCTAGTAGAGAAATTTAACACGGTAGTTTTGGAATTTAGGTAATGGATATGTGTCATCCCTTGTCAAGAGATTTTAATATCTCATTTATTATTCATTTATTAATTCAATTGTTGTTTATTGAATCTTCTCTCTACCAGGTTCTTTTAGACACTAAGAATAGAGTGGGGAACAACAGATTATACTCTAAGAAGATTAAAATGAGAAAATGAAGTGTTTGGCTATGGAAATATAAACAGGAATGTTAAGTTTCAATGACATATTAAAGGGACTGTTATAAAGTCCCTAGACTGAAATAAAGGGAAAGATCCCTTGGTTCTAATGTATTTGCATTCCACTAGTTGTTGGATACCTTTAAAGTAATGACATTAAAACCTGGGAATGGCTTGAAAATGGTGGCACTGTAATGAAGACATTCAGCTCCTATGATGGAGATAGGAGAAATAGGGATCTTGCCTTTGAATATGATTTAAAGGAAAGTAGGTCTACTCAGGTGTCCAGTCTGAATAGTTCTCAAACATACTGTCTAGTTTTTGTTTTTTCATTTGTTTGTTTGTCTTAATTTTGTTTTTGATAAAATCTAAAATATTTTTCATGTTTCAGTCAGTGCTAAATGACAACTGATTAAGCTGTATTTGTTAGTTTATAAACCATGTTAGAATTGTAATGGGATATAATTAATTAGTAATTTAATAAACAGTGTCCAAACAATATGCAAAATCATGGATATCTTGGAAAGCTGGGAAAAATAGATTTGAAGGCCAAAATATAGTACAGTGGTAACTAGCATATAAAGGCTGAAATTGGACCAAGAGAGCAGACTGCACACAGAACAAGAATCAGCAATACATTTTCTTGCATTTCATTTGTGTCATCTCAAAGACCAAATAGCCAGACAATACAATTCTTACCCTGCACCAAGCTTTACTAATGTTTAGCAAATACGTAAAGCAGGATCTCTAGCGTATCTCAGAAGCTCTGAACTTATCAGACACCAGCATCAGCCCTTAAATTGAGTATTCATTTACAACAAACAGTAGGACATAAAAGTATACCCTGTAAAAGCATCCTAAATCACTACTCGGGTCAGTACTTCCAAAACCCTCATTCACAGTAAATTCTGTTTGCAACAGGATATACTCAAGGTCACACTTGCTTTAACTCTTCTATTCCCAATACTGCAGATTAAAAACATGATGACCTTGGTAACTCACATTATAATGTTATGACAACACAAAACCATTTTCACACCAGGGTGATAAAGTGATTACACTGTATACAATGATGAGTAATAGAGTAATGGAAAATTACTGGCCAACTGACATTTTCTCATTATGCTTCTGTATGCTTCAAACATTTTTTTTAATTAAGGTAATTCATTATCATTTTCAAGAATGTTAACCAAGTTTACATAAAATTATATTTCCCAAACATATATAATCTAAAGTATAATCAGACATTTCTGTTCCCATCATTAATTTTCTATTGATAAAAGTCATTAAACAATTTCAGTAAGTTGAAAACCCAACCACAAGGTGAACAAAGGATATGTCCACCATATCCATATTTTGCCGGGCACTTATAATTATATTTCTTTTTTGATATAATACCTAACTGTGAGAGTTTAAAAACCATCAACTGTTATATGAATCATTATCATATTCAATGCATATAAGAACTATTTGTCTCAAGACATGACAGCACATTTTGTATTACTGAACTATTGACTTACAGCTTTTCTTATGATGTAAGAGACAATTGACTTGGATTTTTGCCATGGCTATATATCAGTTTCTAATGCCCTATCTTGTTTTTTTTCCCAGAAATTCTTGGGTGTATTTACGGTGAATGATTTAAAACCTTTTCATTTTGTATCACCTGGGAGCCACCACATCTGCAAATTTTGGCCTTTCAAATTACTCTCCAATGACACATTTTTAAACTGAAAATAAAGAAATAAGGATAAGTCATTTACTGCAACATTAAATTATCTCCAATGTTTTGTACTTCTTGTTTTTCTTAAAATAAAGTTTGTGATTATTTACTTTCCCAAAGAGAGTTCAAATGGGACTTAAAAAATATTGAATCTTACTACTGGCAGACCATAGGAAGCAGGCATATAAAACAAAACAAAACAAAACAAAACAAAAAACAAACAAACAAACAAAAAAAACTCAGAAACATTTGCTTATACTCATGTTTCCAATTCTTCTTTCATTCTCTTTTCAGAAATGAAAAGAGAATGGCAGACCATAGGAAGCAGGCATATAAAACAAAACAAAACAAAACAAAACAAAAAACAAACAAACAAACAAAAAAAACTCAGAAACATTTGCTTATACTCATGTTTCCAATTCTTCTTTCATTCTCTTTTCAGCTCCCTAAATCAGGTGTTTTTCCCAACCATGACTCTTCTTATCAAGGTCTCCAGCCACCTCTACATTTACTAGCTAATGGGCAGTTTTTAGGTTTCATTTTACTTGACCTGTCCACAGTGTTTGAGAAAACTCAACAATTCCTCCTTAAAAATAAAACAAAAAACTTCCTTTTTATTTCAAAATACCATGCACATCTGATTTTCCTCCTACCTCACTGGGTATTCCTTTTAAATCTCCTTTCCCAAATTATTTCTCATCTCTCCATTCTCCTTATGGAACGTTCAGGACTCATTCCTTAGACATCTCTTTTTTCAGTCCAACCTCGCTCCCTTGGCAACATCATAAGCTATATCACTATAAATATGACCACTCTCAAATTTAAATATCTAGCTTCAATTACTTCCCAGAATGAAGACTGTTATGTTTAGCTGCCCCTTCAACATTTCCACTTGGGAGTTTCATAAAATCTTCAAACTTCACATGTCTAAAATAGAGATCTTGAGGCCAAGCCCCAGCCCCACCACATCTGTTTTTCCCACTGTCTGCCCAATGTTGGTTGTGTGCTCAGCCCAGACCCTCAGAATCATTTAATCCTTTTCAATTCTTCACTCAATCTCTCAGTAATCTCTGGCAGCTCTATCTTCAAATATATAGTAACATGAACACTTTTCAGTACCTCTATTTCTACCATCACCCATGCCATTATAGTGTACTTAGATAATTGTGACAATTTTCCAACCACTGTCACTATATACACTCTTACAGCACATCAGTCTATTGAAAACAGCAGTAATACTGTTAAAATGAGACCCTATACAATTTACACCCATTTATCCCCTGGGTAGAGATGTCTTTTCAGCATTCACGTTGTTTTATCCTGAGAGCTTATGATTATTTGAGAAATGGCAGTAAGGGCTGAGAAGTTGAGATACATTTTAGATAAACTCAAGGGGCAAGAAGACTCAAAATTTAATTTCAGGACCTCCTAACACAGGAGAATGATTGTGAAAACCCTTAGATATTGAGGATAAAGCTCAGCTCTGAATTACATCGTCTCTAGATCGAATTAAGATGAAAGTGAATCAATACTGTTCCCAAGCTACCTGCCAAAAGCAAAAGTAAATTATCCTTGCCCTCAACAAGCAGGGGAAGACATTTTATACTAAATACCAACATTCAGTATAAAACCACAATAATTAAAATAGTATGGCATTGGGGGTGGCCAGTTAGCTCAGTTGGTTAGAACATGGTCTTGTTAGTACCAAGGTTGCCGTTCGATTCCCACATGGACCACTGTGAGCTGCACCCTCCTTAAAAAAAAAAAAAAAAATAGTATGGTATTGACACAAGAATGAACAAATAGAACAATGCAAAAAATATAAAGTTGAGAATAAATATTTGATTTAGTACAAAGGTGGCCTTATAATCCAATGGAGAAATTAACAGCCTTTTCAATAAATGGTGCTGGGTTAATTGAATATTGATATGGAAAAATATCAAACTGGACTCATACTTCACATCACACATACAGATCAATCCCAGATGGATTGAAGATATAAATAGGAAAGGTAAAACTTAAAGTTTCCAGAAAATTATATAGTATGACAATACTTTAAGTAGTGTAAACATAAATATGTTTTAAGAGAGCACAGATAACTTAAAATAAAGGAAAATATGTGATATATTAAAAATACTTTTTTTCACAAAGACAGCAGTTCTATCAAGAGTATGAAAATAAAAACTACTCGTTAACAAAAATCTAAAAACGAACTCACTTTTAAAAAGTAAAGCACATCTTAAAATTAATTAGATGAAAATACAATAATAGATGAAAGAAAGAAGCAGGAACTTCACAATAAAAGTATCAACATGGTTACTATATGTATAAAATTTTTTTTCAAACAGGCCAGGGAAATAAAAATTAAATGTACATATCGATACCACTAAAAACCCTCCAGAGAGCCTATAATAAAAAAAAATGGGAAAATAAAGAAAAAAGACAATACAAAGTGTTGACATAGTGTGAAGAAAAGTGGAACTCTCATACCTTGTTAATGAGAGTATAATTGTTACAACTTATTTTGAAGCATGCTTGGCATTATCTAGTGAAACTGAACACATCCAACAATTCTACTCCTTGGATTGTGTCTATCAGAAAGGAATGAACATATGTACCAAAAGATAAATATGAATGTATTTGCAACAGCACTGTTCATAATACGTCTAACTGGAAACAACCTGACTGTCCATCAACAGTACAATAGATTTTTCAAAAAGCAATTCATGAAATGGAATTATAAAATATAGTGAAAAAAAGAACAAACCATAAGTGAAAACAACTACATGAAAGACTTTCACAAACATAATTTTGAATAAAAGTCATAAAAAATTCATATTTATGAAGCAAGGTATAAAATGTTCAAAAACAGAAAAACTTCCTTTATAGTGTTAAGTCTGAGGTGAACTTCAAGGAGGAAAGAGGAGAGAGCATGACAGTACTGTTATTTATTGACCTCGATTGCATTTACATGAGTATATTCACTTTGAAGTAATCAAACTGTATGATGTGTACATATTCCGTGTATGTGTTTTACTTCAAAAATATTTCAAATACACAAAATCTTTATGCTGCATTAATGCATCACAGGTAATCCAAAATTATCTGTAGGGAAAAAACAAAAAGGTTGATAACTGAATCCATTAATAAGTATTCCAGAATTGTGAGTGAGACCTATTTTTATAATAGAAAATGCACTAAAACTTCTTTGTACGTAATATTTTTATACAGTGTTAAGTAGGATTATTAAATCTTGAAGAAGATAGGTGAAAGTTATTTGAGAATGAGTCATGGCTAAAGAGGTAAACAAACAAAAATATCTATTTTAGCATCACGGAATTTTCTAATGATGGATGAGATAATGAATGCCCAAAGAGGAAGTGATTTCTTGGTTTCAATTAAACAATCAAATGTAGAGTTTTCTTGGTGTTATAATTATTTAAAAGAATTAAGCATAATTAAATGAATAGCATCTTTATAATGAACCAATCTGTTTAAACACAGAACTTAAGAAAATGAAGAATATATAAATTAAGAAAAAACTCAAGACAAATATGCTTATGCTTATTTACACTTGGGTGGCTTTGTTTTCTTAACTGTGAAAATTCATGAATTTCTGCAACAGTTGAAAAGAGGGTAATCTGGTGTAGTAAGAGAAAAAGAATTGCCAATAATCTTTATTCCAGTGAGTCTTTATGGACAGATGAGTATTTTTATTCAGTATTTATGAATATGATATAGACCAATGAAAGGAAGACTGCTAAACTGTTTGTGGGGGGGAAAAAAAACACTACTAGTATCCTGACTTTACTGAATATTGAATAATTATGAATAAATTGATTAATTTAGAAAAGTCCAAATTAGGAGCTTTACAAACCATAGTACATCCAAATAATAAAGAACTGTCCAGCTGGGTAAGTCCTTTTTAAAAATATGCCTTGTTGAGTTGTAATATTTCTGATGGACTTCAGGATTCTATTATAGTTATTTAAACAACAGCATCCTGTTAAGGTAGTAGCAGCTAGCTTACTTAGCACATGGAAAAACTGCTATTGCATCTCTCATTTTTACTTTATTTTAATTTTCTGAAAATAATAGGATGATGGAAAGCGACCTGCTCTTTGTTGTTTTTTGTTTTGTTTTTTTTGTTTTGTTTTTCTTTTTTCTTTTTTTTTTCTTTTTTTTTTCCTGTTGGAACAGATTGTTCAGATTATTTGGGCAATTCTGTGTGTGTGTACATTCTGGTGCTCCCAATTTTCTTTCCCATCTTTTAGGAAAGGATTTTGATGCTTGGTAATATTCTTAGTTCAAGAGTATACTGGTTATATACCTTTGGTCAGGCCATTCTCAACAAAATCATTTTGTACTTAGTCTCTTTAGCCTCATAGCTACCCCACTGCAGGTAGATTAGACAAGTATTGTAATTATTCTCACTTTACGGGTGAAAACAACTGTGGACGAGAGGGAATTGAACGAGTTGGCATGTAAGTCAAGACTGGAAGTTACTTTTCTGGCTTTCTTTTTACAAGATCCAATATTCAAATATTTATGCGCCAACACTCCTAAGGGAGTGTCGTGGTCCTTGAGGAAAACTGAGATGTGAATGTGCCTGACACCTCCTGTTTGATTTCATGAGCCCTTACCCACACTGTCTGACCCAATGTTCCAACCAAGAGATTACTTGTCATTTTTGAACATGGTCTGTATGTTTCCATGCTGATGGATTTGCTTACATCATTGTCTGTCCTACGTGACATATTCCCATATCTACCCTGAAATCCTAACTACCTTCAAGCGTAGCTCCTATGTTTATCTTCTCTATTAAACCTTTCCTTATTCTAGCAACCAATATTTGCATTCTCATCTATGCTTCCATAACACTTTTTTTTCCCATTTCATATGACTTTTCACATTCTGTATTGTATAATGGTTAATTTTTTGCACATGTTTCTTATGCATGAGATTATAATTTCAGAGTGTTTTTGTACTCTTCACAGCACTCCAGTGCATAAACCCCATATAGGGGACTGATGAACATTTGTTGATGGGAAGTTATCGTCCCGAAATGGAATTACATTGATAGTTTGATTTCAAGTGTCTTAAACATAAGCAAGTAGCTGGGAAAATAGTCTTATTTTAGTTTTTCTGACTGTCATTGTATTTGCTCTGGTGAATGTAGCTCATATGCATACTTTGCAATTTTGTTTTTAAACATTCCATCATTTCTGATGAGTTACTAGCCTGTCAGTACTGCACCCATTACTAAAGATGGAGCCATAAAAGTGTTTTAAGTTTGCTCAAGTCAGGATAAGAACCAAAGACAGGTCTGAATGTCCAAAATATACAACCAAAGATTAACTCATTTTGCTGCACAGGACTGTCAGTGCCCTCCTGGGGACACTAGAGACCAGGATAGAGCTAGTAGAGCCTGTGTCCAGTTTTCCTTGAGATGCAGTCGAAAAATTGGCTGACCTTTGTCTAGATTACTTTTGTGGCACTATTTTCAGAAAATAGTCTCTTAAATTGAGCACCTTTTTCCAAACTGAAACTCAAATGCAATCACATATTTGATTTGGCAAGACTACAACTAATTGGGACAGAGAAGTGATCATTTTTCACAAAACAAATGGAATCAGAAATCAAATGTTAGCATATCACTTCATATGACTGATAGAGATTCTGTACAAGCATTTTGTCCTGGGTATGTGAACTTTCACTTTTCTCATTGGGAAATTTTAATGAAATTAAATAATTAAAATTACGGTTTGGAAAAAATACATATACCGTGTTGGAAGAGTTTAATTTAGAACCATATACATTTTATATTTGCATGAATCTAAAACAAAGTGAGATTTTTAAAAAGAAATTTCTAAAAAATCAAAAGCAAAATAAAATAGAATTATCTTTTGAAATGTGGAATGATCACACAGAAAGGAATTATTTCAAGCAAATTTAAGATGTAGTAATTTCTGCAATTTTAGTGGGATATTCCCTAAGGACAAAAAGAACTTTTAAATATAAATTGTTTTCTCTATTCACATTGCTGCTAATAATGTTTGTATTCTGAAATATTGTGCATGCATTTGGGATAAAGAAAATGAGTTTTAATGTTTAAGTCATTAAGAACATGTGTACACACAAAAACACATTTCCTACTTCTGATAATAAAAAGGCTTAGAAAAAATGACCGAAACAGTAGGAATATTCACTCTTGTCCACATTACAGTTAACAACAAACATTTCCCAGTTAAAGGAACTAAAGCTCCTTGGTGTAAATTAACTTCCACGTCTCAGGCAAGAATTGTCTAAGATGATCCTAGAAGATACTACTGTACCAGAAAGTAAAGAATCTCAAAAATACTACATCAAGTCTGAAGAACACTTTAAGTCAACTTAAAAAGGCTCCCACTGGTCAGATTGAGGGAATTTGAGCATCACTGGGAAAAATCACAGCAGTAGATAGGAACACATCAAATATTTTAAGTTCAATGAGTTCATGAAAATACTCAAACTACACAAAGCAAATATTAAATGACAATAAATAAATAAAATGCTGAAGGACCACATTCAGAAAATGCTTAAATACCAGCTCATTATTTTGAAAAGAGACAATTGAAGCAAAATAATCCAATGTTTTATTCTGCCTTTCCTACATTTATCTCCAAGTAACCATATATTAGATAAAGATGGAGTTCTCATTAAAATATTATATTTAATAAGAGAAGAAAGAATAATAATATGAAGTCATGATTTTGCATGCTCTTATAAGTAAATGCATCTTGCAATGATCATTAATGACTAGTAATAATTACAGACATTATATGCTTCTGATGGAAGTACAAAATACCTATGCAAAATCTATATAAAGTGTATTTCCAATTAATTAATTAATTAATAAACAAATACACCTAAAATTAATCACGCCATTTGATGACACTCTCGATTTACAGGAAATACAACAAACATACAACATGATAAAAATAAAAAAAACAAAGGAACATGTTAAAATACAACAAACAAATGCACTAAAATAATCCAGACTATAAAGCAACGTAAGCCATGTAACTTATTTTCTTCAACAAATATATTGTGTCAGGTAGGAAATATTTATCCTTACTCATGTCGGTTCTTTCAGTTTGACTAACAATTAAATTGACAAGAGACAGATTAACAGAAAACATCAAATTTAATTTTGTATGAGTGGAGACTCCAAAAGAATATGACATTCACAGTGTCAGGCTATTGGGGCTTATATGCCATTCTGAACTAAGGAGAAAGGTCAGGCAAAAAAGGACTTCAAAGCAAAGAAAAGCAGTTCACATGGAGATGGATAAACAAATGTTAGGCAAGGAAAAAAAAGAAAAGGCATCCAAATTAAGAATGAAGAAGACAATCAGTCAAGTTTTGCAGGTGGCATGATTCTTTATATAGAAAACCCTAAAGATGTCACTACAAAAAGTATTAGAAAAAATAAACACATTTAGTAAAGTTGCAGGATACAAAATCAATGGGCAAAAATCCATTGCCTTCTTATATACTAGCAATAAAATTTCAGGGACAAAAAAAGAAAGAAATAGTAATTCCTTTCTCAATTGCAACATAAACAATAAAATACCTAGGAATAAACTGAACAAAGAATGTGAGGGACCTATACACTGAAAACTAAAATACATTATTAAAAGAAATTAAAGAAGACACAAAGAAATGCAAAGATATTCTGTGTTCATGGATTGGAAGAATCAACATAATTAAGTGCTCATATTACTCAAAGCAACATACAGATTTAATGCAATCCCTATTAAAATCCTAATGGCATTTTTTAAAAAATAGAATGATTCAAACATGTGGTGATGGACAGAGAACTGATTCTGGGTGGTGAACACACAATGTGATACATAGATGACGTATTAAAGAATCGTACATCTTAAATCTATGTAACTTTGCTAACAGTTTCCAACTCAATAAGCTTTACTTTCAAAATAAAGTTCTTTCTGAGCCTTTTTGTTCTTAAAAATAATCAGCCTGAAATAATCCTCAGGCCCATAGTATGGTTTCCTGCACAGAATAGGGGTATCATCATTTTTTTAAAAGAAGAACACATCTTCATGGGAGACATATTTTGGGGTGGCAAAATCCTGCTCCCCTACAACTGCAAGGAGAGAAAAATTAGTAAAAGGGAAGAGAATCAATAAATTTTATATGACTTAAGGAAATAATCTACCAATTGCAATAATTGGGATTTTATTTGGAAACATCCCTAAAGTCATATATGAACAGAACGAAAATAATTAACAGCAGCCTGTAACTAATTCACATTTGTCTCTTTGGGAAATGTTGGCCTTTACCAGAATGCCCTACTTTTCTAGGATATAACTAGTCTGCCTAGATATATATGGACTTTTTGAAATATATATAGAATTTATGGAAGTAGCTGACCAGATGGGTGAAGATAGTCATATAATCTCTTTGGGTAATTAACCAATAACCCCTGGGTGATATTTAAGAAGCCACCAACCTAGATACCTCTCTTTCTCTCTCTGCTTATACTGATTGTACACATGGTTTGTGAAATATATAATCTTGTAATCCTGAACTCAAACGTGTGTGTTGAAGGGAAGAGGGCAATTGGGAAGGCAATTCTTCAAGAAAGAGGAATGCTATCTCTATGTCTCTTTTTACTTGTATCACTTGAATTATTAAAGTTTGGCATTGAATAAAATCTATGATTGCTGGGAATCTATTTTGACAAGTCAACTCTTGTGATAATGAAGGAGAAAACAGGAAATTTGAACACTGATCATCGCATTAAGAAATTGTTTTTTTAGGTATAATTTGTTGGCCTTGGGTTTAAAAAATATTTTAATAGCTATATACTAAAACGTGTATTAATAAAATAATGTGATAGAGGAGATATTGAAAATAATAAAGAGGAATGTGGGGAGGGAGTAGGCTTATAGATAAAATCAAACTGACTAAACGTTGATGCTTATTAAAGCTAAATAATGAGTACATGATAGTTCATTATACTATTCTCTCTACTTAGGAATATGTTTTCCATTTTTCATTAATATACATTTACAAGGAAATAATGTTTTAGAGGCTACAAAAGTATTCTTTTAATCACACAAAGAAAGAAACAGATGTGGAATGAATTTCATAGTTGTGTAGTACACATGCAGACATAGTATGTCATTTAAGTGTTGATCATTCTAAAACTTTGGGCACCACTGCAATTCAAAGCACAGTTTGTTTTGACAATATTTAGCTGTCATGAAGTATATATACAGATAAAACTGTGTATGAAACAGAAAACACAGAGAGTTCTCATAAGAAAGTAAATACAAATTGATTGAGAATGTCTAACATTAGAGTCAGAAAGAAAAAAATAGTTTAGGAATACTAGGTTGAAATTTAATATACATACACGAATCCTGAAATAAAATAAACTTGAATCAAGTTTTACCATATTTATTAACAGTGCGATGTAGTCTAATAGAAATGTAGTATTAGTTAGTGTCCAGGGCTTCTCAGAAAGCAGCAAGAGCAAATGAAATAAAATGGGCTTGGGACATATTGATGTTGGGATACTAGGATGCTTTCAAAGATTTCTGCAGGCTAGTGTTGAGATGGGTGATGACCAGAAATTAAATAGAATACCTACCTCAAAATTTGGCAAAGCGATGGAAGCATGAGTGATAGTAGGAATAGATACTTCCATTTGAGACAAAGTGAATCTACAAAATAATTTTGAATCTGTGTGATTATAAGAAAGCAGATAAATTAACATTAAACTCTAATTAAGCATAGTTACATGGAACAATTTTTTGAAATTTCCTGAAATGCTCTCTTGTTGGTTATCACAATTTGTGAGATGAAGAACAGAGGATAAATTTCAAACTTTTTTAAGAAGTGAAGGTATCCTCATTACTGAGGATAAATTTTAAAATTGTTTAAGAAGTGAAAGTATCCTCATTATTGTGCACCTTGTGACACAGATGTTTCATTTCCTAATAAACAAAATTGTCCTCAAGATAAACAAGATTTAGGCCAGACCTATCTAATGGAGAAAACGAACCTATGGGAAATAACTCCCCAATTCTGATGAACAACCTTGTGGAGATGGAACCTAAGGAACAAACCCAATTTTTAATGGTTATAGTCAGTGTTTAACCACATAGAAGAACTTAGCTATGCACATGAGGTGAGGTCATCTCAGTGCACATCTTTCTAGCAAAGATGTTTTCTGGGGTGCAATTAATCCCATGATGTTTACGAAGTGCAGCTGTATCATTTGGCATGGACCAATGTCCATCTCAAAATCATATCCACTCATAGTTAAATAAGAGGATCACGGAAGTGTCTGATCTTGGTACCATTATAGGGCAATTAGGGGGAGGAGTGTTCAAATAATTCCATATTTGTGATCACCCAAAAAATAGACTTTCTCATTTTTAAAGAAATTAGTTTAGGGAATGCAATTTTCCTAACTCCTTCCCAGCTCCTAATCGAGTACAAGTTAGCACCTTCTTCAACCTGAATAATAGCTATGACTTTCCAACCTGTCTCCTGGTACCCAACAGTTTATTCTCAATTTATGTAAATCTGATCATGTCAATCATCCAAACCTTTCAAGGACTTTGTGTTTTACTCAAAAGAAAAGGTGCAGTCCTTATAATTATCTATAGGTCTTAATACAATCAGATCCACCAATATCTTTTATTTAATCTCCCACCAATCTCCCTTTGCACACTTTGCTTTAACCACACTATACCCTTCTTATTCCTCAGACTCTCCAGGAATGATCTTGTCTCAGGTGTGTTGTACTTGTTCATTCTTCTAACTAGGGCATTTCATTCCCAAATGTTAATATGACTTACTTCAGTACCTCTGTTAGGCATATACTCAGATGCCACCTTCTCTGTAAGATTTTCCATGTCCACAGTCTTTACAATCCCAAGTCCCAATCCTGTGCATGCTATCCTACTTTCAGGTTTTAGTTCTCTTCATCCAACGTGATAAAGTTTTTGACTATGTATTTTTCTGTCTCCTTTTAGTAGGAAAAACCCCGACACAGGCTAGAGTTTGATCAGTTTTATTCACATTATGTTTCTAGCATCAAAAGTAGTGCCATGTAGATATTACTTAGATTTTTAAGAATATCTATCAAAAGAAGAAAATAGCTGCAGGTATCCATAATCATATTTTTAAATTTGACTTCCACATTTTCTTCTAAATACTAGCATATTTTGGTGAGATATACATAATTAATTTATATCATCATGAAATTTCATTCAAGAGCAAAGGAAAAATGAGTCATAATGAAACCTGGATCTAGAAGGTTTTATTTCAGATGATTGTGAGTATCATTTTGTTAGCAACTGTACTGTTTTCTATCAACAAAGGAGAAACATATTATTCCATTTTATATCATTTTCTAAGGCAGGAATTGGTCTTGCTTCTTTGATGAAACAAAATAAAGGGAATTTATTAGTCTATATTTATATGCAACTGCTTCCATATTTCATTTTAAGAGAAAAATGAAAAAACCTTGAGGAATTTATGCCCCTAAAATAAGCTATTGATTCTGGCAGTAACTACAGAAAGCCTGTAATGCACATCTATCTAAAGTAGTTCTCCTGTCTCTCTTATTCAAAGCCACTGCCATTACTTTATTTTAAGCCTGATTATTGTTAATTGCTCAGTATGCCTTCAGTCTTAGCTACTACGCCAGCCACTGCACTGCTTACATAAGCGTAATATTCCCAAAGCTTCTAAGATGTGTCCTGATTTCTAGACTGGTATGCATGGTTTTCCATAATCAGTCTAAACATGTAACTATACTTTCTAACGTGTCCCTGTCTTTGGTCCAGTCTGATCAACTTATTTATAGTTTTCTGAAATAATATGCTATCTATATTTTTCCCTCTGCAAGAAATTCCTTTCACCTCATCTCCTAATGAACATCTGCTAATCCTGCAAAGTCAGTCTTAAACATTTGTTTTTTGTTGTTGTAACTCATGCATTATTTTAATAAAGTTGTTTTCCTATTGTATTTTTTGGGATCGGGGAATATTGGGGTACAGTGTTTTTCTCCAGGGCCCATCAGCTCCAAGTCATTGTCCTTCAATCTAGTTGTGGAGGGCACAGCTCAGCTCCAAGTGCAGTTGCCATTTCAATCTTTAGCTGCAGGGGGCACAGCCCCATCCTATGCGGGAATTGAACCGGCAACCTTGCTGTTGAGAGCTCGTGCTCTAACCAACTGAGCCATCTGGCCACCCTACTGTATTTCAGTGTTGATGCCTTATAAGTATCCGTCTCAATTTTGTTATATCTTTGTTGGCAGGTTCTATGTCATACCATTTTTATAACTCTAGTTCTTATCAGAGCCTATTTTCTTAAAAGTTTAATTCAATAAACAAGTAGAATTGCAGAACATTTGTAGAGTCACTACAATTATATAAATTAATTTTGAGGATAAAATCAAAATTATTGTATTTCTCATGTGTTTTGAAATGCTATCAATTTTATTTTCTTTAGAATATTTAAATGAGATTCTGACTTTTAGAGCTGAATTTTAGAATTTCTGGATAAATCATCACACCCATATCAATGAAAATTATTTTTTTGAAATTTGCTTTCTATGAGACTGGGACAATTGTTCAACTTGCCTATTATGAACTTAAAATGGACAAGGTAACTTTTTATACAACTTTCCCCTTACATCTAATTCACCAGATAGTTCTTCCTTGCTGACAAGAAGTCCAACTTAAGTTTCCCTTTTTGATCCTCCATCCTAGTGAGAGCTGAAATTGTCAAGCAGTCAAGTCAAAATTTTATCAAATGCTGTTTTTAGTAGAATATGAATTCCAAAGGGAAAATTAAATTTCCCTTCTACTTGTTGCTTCTGTTTAAAATTTACCATACACATTAATGAAACTCAAATCATCCCCCTGTATGGTGAAACATAAACTCTCTCTCTCTGTCTCTCTCTCTCTCTCTCTCTCTCTCTCTCTCTCTCTCTCTCTCTCTCTCTCTCTCTCTCTCTCTCTCACACACACACACACACACACACACACACACAACATGTTGTGCTGTCTTTTTTCATTTTCCTTCCAATTATATTTTTAGGATAATTTTATTTCCATTCCCATATTGTTGTTTTTTGGGGTGAGATCTTCTCAAACCAGTTCCCCAGTTCCTACTTAATACTTATAATCAAGGAATTATACCATCTTAGATTTGGAAGGGATATAAACATATACTTAATTTGGATACCTCTTTGGTACTTGAATATTCCATACAATACCTACATTAATGTTTATCAAACCTCAGCTTGAAAACCTCACATCTTCAAAGTGAGAGTTTTCCTTTAAGTTGAAGAGAAACTTAAACTCTTGAATGGCTCAAAGACAAAAGCAGGACTTTTATTGCTCTTGCCAATTAGCTCAAAGTCTACTTTTTGACATATTACAGAACACATACTTCAATTTCCAAATGAAAATTTCAAGTGTTTGAAGAATGTTTTAATGATCTACTGAATTTTTAAATTTTCATTTGTTCTCCATTTTTTAATTTTAAATACATTTTCAAATTTCAACAAAAAGCATAGAAACATTAGCTTAGAACTTCAGATATCTTTAAGGCCTGTAAATATCTTGGCGTATGTTCAAATGCTTAACTTTTCATATAGATAAGATTTCCTTGACCCAGACCTAGTTTATTATCTCATCTATTAGGTCTATTTTGAAATGCAAGAAATGTTACTTCTTTTGCATGATGGGCATCATTACTGAATTTATTTGTCATAACCAGTGCTCTTAAGTGTTTTTGATTAAAACTGTTTTTCTGTATATGTTGTAAGAAAGTCATCTAATTTCATTTTTTGCATGTATCTGTCCAGTTTTTCCAATACCACTTGTTGAAGAGATTGTTTTTTACCCCATTGTATACCCTTGCCTCCTTTTTTCAAAGATTCATTGACCATATAAGTGAGGATTTATTTCTGAGCTCTCTAATCTATTTTATCTGTCTATATGTCAGTACCATACTGTTTTTATTATTGTATCCGTGTAGTATACTTTGATATCAAGGAGCATGGTACCTCCCACTCTGTTATATCTCAAGGTTTCTTTGGTATTTTGTGGTTCCATATAAATTTTAGAATTACTTGTCCTAATTCTGAGAAGAATGTCATTGGTATTTTAATAGGGATTATATTGAATCTGTATAGTACTTTCCATAATAGGACTTTTTAACAAAATTAGTCATTCCAATCCTTGAGCAATGTGTATCCTCCCATTTTTTTTTTTATTTTTTTTTGTATCTTCTTCAATTTCTTTCTCCAATGCCCTGTAGTTTTCAGAATACAAGTCTTTCACCTCTTTGGTGAAATTTATTCCTAGTTATTTTATGCTTCTTGGTGCAATTGTAAATTGAATTGTTTTCTTAATTTCTTCTTCGAATTGTTTATTATTGATGTATAGAAGTACAACATATTTTTGTATATTGATTCTGTATTCTTCAGTTTTACTAAATGTGTTTATTAGTAAATTAAACTCAAAATGGTTTAAAGACTTAAGTGTAAGAGCTGACACCATAAAACTCCTAGAAGTAAACAGGCAGTAGACTCTTTGACATCACTCTAGCAATACCTTTTTGATATGTCTCCTCAGGCAAGGGCAACAAAAGAAAAAATGAACAAATGGGACAACATCACACTAAAAAAGTTTTTGCACAGTGGAGGAAATTATAAACAAAATGCGAAGACAACCTACAGAATGGGAAAATTTATTTACCAATGATATATCTGACAAGGGGTTAATATCCAAAATGCATAAGCAACTCATACAATTTAACACCAAAACAAACAATCCAACTGAAAAATGGACAGAGGAACTGAATAGACGTTTCTTCAAAGAGGACATACAAAGACGGCCAACAGACATGTGAAAAGATATTCAACATCACTAATCAACAGGGAAATACATATTAAAATCACGTCATCTCAAACCTGTCAGAATGATGTTTCTCAAAAAATCAACAAGTAACAATTGCTCACAAGCATGTAGAGAAAAGGGAAACCTCATACACTCTTAGTGTAAATGTAAATTAGTACATCTTCTGTGGAAAACAGTATGAAGATTTCTCAAAATACTAAAAATAGAAATACCACGTGACCCAGCAGTTCCACCTTTAGGTATTTTTCTGAAAAAACCCAAAACACTAATTCAAAATGACATGCATCCAGTATTCATTGCAACATTATTTACAATAGGCAAGATATAGAAGCAGCCTAAGTGTCCATCTAGAGGCCATTGGATAAACATGATGTGGTACATATACATATATATATATATATATATATATATAATGGAATTCTATTAAGCAATGAAAAAGAATAAAATCCTGTCATTTGTGATGACATGGATGGACCCAGAGAGTATTATGCTTAGTGAATTAAGTCAAACAATACTATATCTTATATGTGTAATCTGAAAAAAAAAAAAGAGTGAATGAATGAATGACTGAATAAACAAAACAGAAAGAGCCCCATAGATGTAGAGAACAAGCTGGTGGTTGCCAAAGGGGCAGAAGGTAGAGGGATGAAAATAAACAATACAAATAAATAAAGTTACTTGAAATTAAAAAAAAAAAGTTATGCATCAAGAAATTGACAAGGTGCATGAAAAACAATTTTTTTCTAAAGATTTTTCACACTCCTGGCCATTTTTAATTTTTCTTTTATTAAATTCTACTAAAAATCATCATTACCTCTCCCTCCCTCTTTTCACCAATGTTTGCCTGAAGAAAGCAATGTTGACAAGATTGTATCTTTCACAATTTCCTCCATGTAGATAGAAATGAATATGCATGTTATAGGTTTTTTTTTTTTTTGGTTGTACTTATTTTATTCCACTATAGGTTAGAGGTCTGACAATTAAGTTTGAGAACTTGTCACCATGTGCTTACATTGGCAGCACTGTACAAACAAACAGCTCGGTAAGGTTTCATAACCTTCGTATATCAGTGTCTCACAGCTGTGTTTGTGTCAATGTGCGGTGGTATCTTGCCGAGTAGTGTTCATTAATGTTGCGTGTTTTTGTGTGCCATCCTGAGAATGTCAGAACTTGAAATAGAGCAACGATCAAACATGAAATTTCCTCTTAAACTTGCAAGAATGGAAGTGAAATCAGGGACATGTTAGTCCAAGTTTATGGGGATAATGCCATGAAGAAAATGGCAGTGGATAAATGGAGTAAACATTTTTCTGAGGGGAGGAACTGCGTCACAGAGGAAGAGAGGTCAGAGCCGCTGGTTATAAGCAGAACTGATGAAAACATTGCAAAAGTACATCAAATTGTGCATCAAAATCATCGGCTGACTGTAAGAAGCATAGCAGACCTAGTAGACATCAATAGAGAAACAGAAAGAAAAATTTTAACTGAAAATCTAGGCATGAGAAAGGTGTGTGCAAAAATGATCCCAGAGGAGCTCACTGATGAACAAAAGCAAAAGAGAGTCAAAGTTTGCCAAGACCATTTGGAGAGGCAAGACGATGTTTTGCGCCATGTTATCACTGGTGATGAAACGTGGGTGTACCAATATGACCCTGAAACAAAGTGTCAAAGTTCACAATGGAAGTCAGCCAATTCTCTATGACCACAAAAGTTCCATTAGTCCAAATCAAGAGTCGAAACGATGTTGCTAACCTTTTTTGATATCAAAGGGATTATCCATTATGATTTTGTACCAACTGGACAGTTAACCAAGTTTACTATTTGGAAGTGCTGAAAAGGCTGCATGAAAAAGTTAGAGGAAAACGACCTGAATTTTTTGCCCATAATTCATTGCTCTTGCATCATGACAATGTACCAGCTCACACAGCACTGTCTGAAGGAGTTTTTAGCCAGGAAACAAACAACTGGATTAGAACACCCTCCCTACTCACCTGATCTGGTCCCCAATGATTTCTTTCTTTACCTGAAGATAAAGGAAATATTAATAGGAAGACATTTTGACGACATTCAGGACATCAAGGGTAATACAATGACAGCTCTGATGGCCATTCCAGAAAAAGAGTTCCAAAATTGCTTTTGAAGCATGGACTATGTGCTGGCATTGGTGCGTAGCTTCCCAAGGGGAGTACTTCGAAGGTGACCATAGTGATATTCAGCAATGAGGTATGTAGCATCTTTTCTAAGATGAGTTCACGAACTTAATTGTCTGAACTTGTATATGGACATATATACTAAGTTACACTTTTCTCTTTTAACAATGCTTTATGTTCTTCCCTCTATGTCAGTAGATAACATCAATCACACTCCCCTCTGTAGGTATATAATATTGTAGGTTATTTTTGACCCACTGTTTGTATAATATTGCTTTTTGTTTTTTAATATTTTGTCAATTTTTAACTAAGTGACAGTAATTTATTATTGCTTTAATTGCTTTTCAGATTAATTTTGGACAGTTTTATAAAATCTTCTACTCTGCACTTTCTTTCTTCTTGTGAGATAAACTTTCTCCTTTTTCAGGAACTCATGATTTGCTTATTAAAATAATTGATCCATAAAATCCAATCTTACTCAATTTAACTAAGTGAAGCAGATGTTGTTAGAAATACTCAGATTTGAATCTTATCTTTGCTGGATTAGCTCTGTGAAGGTGTGCAACTGATTTCCAGGTTTATTTCGCCTGGAAGATAATACCACTAAAAAACACTACTACATTGCAATAGTCTGAGGATTAATACTCTCAAGTCCTAAGCAAATTCCTATCACATAGCCAGGAGAGCAAATGTTCTCTTAAACATAAGAAAAAGTCATGACTTTTAAAAATAAAGCAGAGATGAGAAGACCATCTCTGTTTACATTAGCTTCAAAAGTCACTAAAAACACTTAACTGATGTGTTCTAACTAAATCATTCATTCTCTTATGAAACAGTGAAAGTCAGCAGTAGAGGGAGTCACGACCAGATTTAGTGAAAGGAACACACTTGATCTTTAAATTACTTGGTATAAATTCAAGTTAGGTAAAATTTCCAGAGATGGATTTATCTCATTTATAAAGTGGAGCAATTTTACCTTCCTCATGGCTCGACTGTAAGAAATACTCAAGATTAAGTGTATGGATATGCCTATAACATATCTTAGGTGTAGTAATCTTGGAACATAATAGTTGGGTGAACAGAATCTCTGTCAAATCATTCAACAAGCATGTATCATGCATCCTCTGTATATCAGGCAAAATTCACAGTCCTTTAGACACAAATAGATAATTTAAATACGATTCCTTTTTTCATGGAATTCATAGAAGGGAAAATTATTTATAGCTGGGTGATTATTACAAATTTCAGTGGATGGCTCATGCGAGAACACAAACATGGATATGAGAAAAACAGGACATATAGAAAGAAGAGCAATTCACTTAATATGACAGGATCAAAGAGAATATTAAGAAAGTATATTGATACAGGATTGGTAAATAAATTACGGTTGGATAATTGAAAAATTTAATGCCACCATGTATTCTGTTGGTGATCAACACATACAAGTCACTATGTATCTCTCCTCAAGTTAAAATATAATTTATCATAATATATATCATCCAGTATTTGGAGAATCTTTCCTACTGGATTCTTATTTAGTTTAGTAATTGCCTCTCCAGCAAAATTTGTCTTTAATGTATAACAAAGTAGCAGTTTGTTCCATCTAGATGTCTGAACTGTTTATTCAGTTTCAGTTGTTAACTTCCTAAGTGAATACTAGATTTTTGTTTTAATATTTTCCCACTTTTCTATTTTAGAAAGGAATATTTTATTTCCTATATAATATACCGGAGGTGTCAAAAACCTGTATACCAATGACTTGCATTCATCTTTTGTTATCGGTATGTATTGAGTATTACAATTCTAATACAGTTTTTTTCCTTTCTTAAAATGTGTATACACTTTTTTGGCACCCTCTGTACAAAAGTCTTTGCATCATTTATGGGAAACAAAAGATCCCTTAATAAAGAGTCAGAATTTTCCTAATGGTTTCATGATTTTCTTTCAGTTACTCAATAACTATATACTAGTTACTAAAAGACTTGTGTAGAATATAAAGGTAACCAAAGTGTCTACATATTATTAATGTAAGTGAGAAACCCAGTAGCAGGCTTTTATGCCCTAAACAGCAGTCGAAGAAAGCTAAATATTTATTCATTTTATTATCATTTCTGAAATTTAAAATAAAATAAGAACAAATACAGAAGTTAGAATAAAATCCATTTAAACATGTGCAACCTCTGATAAAAAATGAAAAATTGACCCAGTTATCCAGACAATTTAAGCTTAAAAAGTAATTTTCTTGAGTTACCTGGCTATCTGAAGCAAATGAGCCTTTTAGTTCAATTTATACAAAGTGGCCTTAATACTTCATGGTATTTTGTGCAAAGCCAGGAAAAAGCTGTATTTCCTTTCTTGCTGAACTAAAAAATTATATTGAAAATAAAGCTAAATCTATACTATATTTCATGAGATCTATGTAAATGTGTCTTTAAACAATTTGCTCATATCTTCTGTATCAAAGCAAAAGTTATTTTAAGAACGTCTGTATGTTGTGTATATACTGAGGGTGCCAAAAAAAATGTATATGCATTTTAAGAAAGGAAAAAAACTGTATTAAAATTGTGATACTCAATATATACCGATAACGAATGATAAATACAAATCATGTGTATACATTTTTGGCACCCCTGGTATATTTCATAATGTAACTGTTTTATTATTCCTTGATCATGTTTTTCCCACATGACATCAAATGTTATCTTGTTTTGTAACTTCAGGGAATAGTCTAATTGAACAAAACGGGAAGATTTCTATTCATTTCTCAACAAGAAAACAGATTTTTTTGGAAACCATGGAAATCAGGAGTAGCTGATAATAAAACAAATGTCTTCTTCTCACCCCACCTTCTTAAAAAAGCAGTCTGGCACATGAAGAGACCAGTGATTTTAAAGACTGTGTAGTCACAATTATCAATATATATTACAGATAATAATATTATATCTTGCTTCTTATATTTTTAAAGGAATTAGGTTTTTTACAGTTGCTTAAAAATGTTATTTGAAAATTTTAGATGCATTTTTAACCCCTGTCCTTCTCAAATAATTTAATTTAGCTCTAATTTAAAACTGATCATCTACATAAGACTTCCTTCCATCCTTAAGGAAATGAGTACCTATTTGTACTTGCCATTATTCAGCATGGCACACTAATTATCTTTCCAAATTGAGTCCAGTGCCTTTCCTCCATTTCCAGGGTACTAATTAATACCAAGGTAAGTTTAAAAAGAAAAAGAAAACAGAAAGACTAGCTTGATTGTCAGAAACAAGATTTTTAATGTAATCATTGACGTGACATGAATTTGTCTAGCCTGATTTCATAATGAAATGTACATAAAGAAAATCACCTGCCTTTCTCTTAATGATAAAGTCTTAACTTTTTTTTTTGAGATATTAAACAGTAATAAAAAATGGCATAACCACAGTTCAAAACAAGGTCTGTCTAATATCAATGACCTATCATGAAGCAATACAAAATATTCTAGGCTGGGAGTAATTCAAAGTAATTATACTCTTGTCTGTTGGGTCCATTTTTAAAGTCTAATGTCAACTGATGAAATAACTACTCATAATTTTATAAAATGTACATAGAATCCAAGGGGTGAGATGGAGGGAGTGCTGATCAGCACCTGATAGTGCTATTTAAACTAAAGAGAAGGCTGTAGCTCCACAAAACCTAATTGTGTATGGATTCAATCCATAAGCCTAAGCCTAAGAACTGAGACCAGTCTCATAACAAAAGTTTTGAAGAGAAGCATTTGGTGGGTATACAGAGCTTAGGTATTTAGTAATATTACTCTTGAAAACCAAGAGTAATGAAAAAATATTTTCCAGAATAAAAGCGAAGGGATAATAAAATTCATGTAGTAAAGTTTCCAGAAAAGTTTTACTTTTAAATCCAAAACTTAAGTAGGTATTTTGTTTTGTTTTGTTTTGTTTTGTTTTGTTTTGGGGGGTTGGGGCAAATATATGTATACTGAACAGTAAAAGGGTTCAGAACAGGCCTTCCCAAGATGCACTACTTTGGCACCTGAATTATTATGATCCAAGGCAATTGAGACCCTTGAGGGCTCAAGAGAAAGTTTTACCTCTCCCTTCAAGAATTTAAATTAGATGCCTTGCCCATAATAAAAGCTATTATAAGAAATAACTTTTTATAACCTATCTATGTATAGGGCAGGACAAACTTCTGATTACTGAACATCTGATCTTGTTATCACCCTGTGAATTGGCCTCCTCCCCTCTGAAGCCCCAAGACACTCACCTCATTCCTTGGCTGAGGGTGCCACATACACTTCGTTTTACCTTCTGTCTCTGAAACTCTCATATATGGGGAGTTCCCATATGTACATATGTAATTAAATGGGGTTGTTTTATCTTGTTAAACTGTCTCATATTTAATTATTAGACCAGCCAAAATAACCTACAAAGAAATATTTTTTAGTCCCTGCATCAGTCTATTGCTCTGATGCTTTATAATTTATATATCAAAAATCATTATTTTCAGGAAAAATTATAAATTCAGTGATATCTGCGAATAGTCAGTCTAGCTCAGAAAGAAAAGTAGTGGAATAACACTTTTAAAATACATTATATCACTTTCTTATTATCAAAGGATTCAAGGCAGTAAATTTATGTACATTAATTTTGATTACTGAAATATCATTACCATACTAGTTATTTTTACACATTTGCATTCATGATATAGTTTGCAATTTATGTATATTTTTGTGTTTTTTTAAGAAAATATATAAATATATAAATATATATAAATATATATATATAAATATAAAAATATATAAATCTTACAGAGAAGTTTTCCTCTGTGCTTTATTTTGCTCTTACAAATATGTGTTATCTAATGGCTAGAATTAGGAGAGAAAGAGAGGTGATGAAAGTTGCATTTTCCCAGTTCTCTTAGTGAAGGTGTAAATATGATGCCCTCTCTCATGATCTCATGACAGATTCCTTGAATGTGCTTGCTTGCACATGCAAATACACACAGACACACACACACACACACATACCGGCTAAATTTCTAATTGATTTTCAGTTGGAGTTACCAGGTTTTTATCATAGTTTCAATTTTAATAGTATTCAGTTCCTGGGCACCCTTCCAATGATTTCTCTTTCTCAGAATCCTGGTTTTCACTGCCACATTGTTAACTGTGCAGTCAAACTTTCTAGCTCTTTTCTACTCATTCTGCTTTTCTGGCTTTTATTCCTACCTAAATGGAAGGCCCTCAAAGCCTCCCTGCTGTGCAGTGCTGACTTTAGAAAATGACTTTCAATGACTGTGAGACTGTTGTTTAGGAAATTCATTCCCTCTCCCTCATGAATCATTCTTTCTCACTCTTTCATATTTTAGAGATGCCTTTGTCTGGGAGCTTATTTAGAGCAGGGTAGCCAAGTGCAGAGGGGTTGAGCAGAAAGTCATTAAAAGAGGATCCGTCCAGGTTCTTGCTCTGCATACTCACTCACTCTGCGGCCCCAAACGTCCCTTTGATGGTTTAAAAATCAGATCTCCTTTGCTCTCCACCCCTGCCTTCCTTCCCACTCTTACCATCTTTGTTCTTCTCTTTTCTTTTTGCCCTTCTAAGTAGTTTAAAGGATAAATTACATACTATGCAAAAAACTTTGTATAAGCAGGGAGATGTTCTGAGCTAAAAGGTGACAAGTCAGTGTGTTGCAAAGAATAGGTCCTTCTGCTCAATATACAATAATAAAGAGTAAAGGAGTATGATGGGGGAAATCATATCTTTACTCGGGGTCTACTATGTCCCAGGTATTGTGCCAGATGCCTTAGGAGTTTAGACCTTTTTTTGGATTTTTGCATTTGTACACATTTGTATTTTGAGGGCATACTATGTGTTAGGACTGTGATAAGAATTTGATGTGTGTTTTATTATGTGGCTTATCTCACTTACTATGCTATAAACTTCTAAAAGAAAAGGAAAACTGTTGTTCCTCTTATGATCTTCCACACCACTTACTACAGAATCTTCTTAAATTAAGCTTCAATTAGAGCTTAACTACTATCTTCTAGCATAAATGATTGAAAATGATATATATCAGATTTCTGAGATCAGAAAATTTTATTGCAGTTTTATTTCTTAATTACTTAGTACATACTTTTTCCATTTCTAAGAGTAGTTACCTGAATTTTTAGTGTTAAAAATTCTATAAATTCACCATTAATAGGTTATTTTTAATTCTAGAAACAGTTTATCCAGAAAGATATTGCTCATTTGGTTCCATGTAAATCATTATGCATGTAAATTTGTGTTAGATCTATTTTGTTTTTTCAGACATTAAAAAAAAATATTTCCAACTATTATAATGAGAAATTTACAGTGTTGACTGTAAAAGTAACAACACTGTTGTCCTTATTTAAAAATATGTATTTATGTACTTATATACAAAAATACTGATAATGAGATCCCATTCCAATTAAGATGATACAGATTTAAACTGTCAGCTATATTCACAACAGGAACACTTCAAGTCTATCTAAATACTAACTTCATAAAAAGATTTTAGAATTTTAAAAATGAGAAAAGGCCTGGATCATTATTTTAGTCTTGATTACAGCCTTAAAAAATTGTGTGTGTGTGTGTGTGTGTGTGTGTGTAACCATAGGTAATTATTCTTCATCACAAAGAATGTCCTGGTGCCATCATTCTGTGAAGCCTAGAGCAGCTCTAACCAGCTTGCAGGCAGAGAATTATCAAGAATTATTAGTTGCCTAAAAATGGAAGGGACTGGGATCTGATATTCACGAATGTACTTAGAAAACAAGTGTGTAACCATATTAATTCAAAAGAAAAATAGACAGGAAGTAGATATATATCCTTGTTTGGAATCCAAATGAGGTCTAAGACCAAAAAAAAAAAAGTAATCGATGGGAAATTGATCTCCAAATGCGACAGGCAAGTAGGGCAAGATCTTGAAGAAAATTCTAGATATTCAGCTGCATGATCACCTGGGAGAACTTGTAGAACACACAGACTCTGATAAATGGATTGCTACAGTAAAATGATAAAAAGCAAAAATAAAATATTGATGGCAAATTGGTATATCTCAGAAATAGGACTGTGTGAATTCACAATTGATAAGAGTCAGGCCTGAATAGACTTAAAGAATCATAAATTCTGAGGGTAGAGTCAAGTAATCTGTTTTAACAAGCAATCCAGGCGATTCTGGTGTACACTAAAGGTTGAGAATCACTATCCAAGAAGGATTTACTGATTACAAAAGTAATCATTAGAATACATTAGAATGCTTTTGATAGAGTCACAGTGCTGAAGAAATAAAATTTTGAGTTCTATGCCCAACATAAAGGAGTTATATATTTATAGGTAAAATACATGAACTTCCTTATGACATTAAGGTAAAGAAATATTTGTTAAATTGGAAACAAATAACAGTAACCATAAAAATGATAAGTTGAACCACATTCAAATGTATGTTATGTTCATTACAAGACACTACGAAGTTTCAAAAGAGGTGAATCATAAAGCGGAAGAAGATATTTGCATGACATAATTAATAAATGGTTCACATTTAGAATACATTTTTTTTAATTCTTATACATCAATATAAAATAAACAATCTAAAATGAAAATGGAAGTGAGAATTGATAGAAATATTTTAAAGGCAAGATGGAAAGTCCAGTACATCGAAAAACTGAGACAATTCAGAATTACTGGAGTTTAATATAAGGAAAGCCATGACTAGAGGTGAAAATGGAGAGGAAAGTAGTGGCCTGGAAATAGGGGATAGTAGAATATGAACTAAAAGTGCGTAAGACAATCAATAGGCAGACCAATTCAAGGACTGTGGCCTTGATCCATGTTACAGATGATGGAGCTGCTTAGTATGGAAATGGCAGTAACAACTGAAAAGGAAACATGCAATATAGATTTGTGTGTGTGTGTGTGTGTGTTTGTGTGTGTGTACACACACATATATATACAGACATTGGTGAATGTTTGAATATGAGGGGTGATGAAGAAGAAAGAGACAAATTTGAACCTAAGTTTCAGACTTGGACATCAGGGAGATGTGGGGACAGAGCCCCAGAGAGCAGTTTCCAGGCTCTCAGCCTCTCGAGGAAAGGTGCTGGCTCAGGTAGTAAATGGCCATCAACTGTGATTGGATGGCCATCAGCTGTGGCTATTTGGCTGTCAGCTGTAACCAGTGAGCCATTGGCCACTAACATAACTGCTGTGGCTACGCTAGCAGAAATAGGTGGGCTAGCAAGAAGATGGTGGCTGGCAAGTGCGGATTGTAGTTAGGACAGCGGGTTGCCGACAGTGTGGCTCCTGCTTCCTGTGGCTCCAACCCAGCCTCCAGCGAGAATATAGTGGTATGACTCCCCTATCTATGGCTCCGTGGGTGTTCCTTTTAGGCCTCACCACATCCTGCGTTCTTATGTGGGGAGCGGGACCACAGACCCCACCGGACACCTTGCATGACAGACATGATGGTGCCATTCTCCAAGATAATATCAGAGAAAGCAATTCTATTGTTTCCTTCTACATTTTCATTTAGTTTGATTGTTTCATGGAGGATGAAATTGGTGAATTTCCTTTTGAATATGGAATCTATATTATTTTATTTTACTGCTGTAACAAATTACCACAGACTTAGTTGCTTATAACAATGAAATGTTATCGTACAGTGCCATAGGTTGGAGGTTCAATGTAGGTTTCACTGGGCTAAAATCAAAGTGTCAACAGGGCTCCATTCCTTTCCAAAGGCTTTGGAGGAAATATTGTGTTTTGGTTGTTTTGTTTTGTTTGTTTGTTTTTTCTTTTCCAGGTGGTAGAATCCACTGCACTTCTTGATCTGTGACCTTCTTACTCCATTTTCAAAGCCATCAAGAGAATGTCTCTGATCTTATATCGATCATCATATAGTTTTCTGATCACAGCTGGGAAATGTTACTGTTATGAAGGACTCATTGATTAGATTGGGTCCACCTGGAAAATCCAGGTTATAGACGTATCCCCATCTCAAGGTCTACAACCTTACTTATATCAGCAAACCTCTTTGACTATAAGATAATATATTTACAGGTTCTGGGGATGTGGGCATGGACATTTTGGGGGCCATTATTCTGCCTGCCACAGTATCATTGATATACTGCTGGAAATAAACCAGGGATAACTTGGATCCATGGATCTCAATTACAAGATTATCATCTAAGCTCAAGATATTTATTTCAAGATCCACAATGTATAAATTCTACTTATAGTCAGGAGAGTCGATGTTATTACTCAGAAAGAGGATATAGTTACAAGAAACCAGGGCAAAACACTGCAGATTAGCAATGCTCATGTGAAAAATCACAGAGCTATAAGTGAGAGGAAAATTAGAAGAATATGATATTCCAGAAGCCAAGACAAATGTGGTAGTCAATGATCCCAACTTCTTCTGCAAAGTTAAGATAAGAAATGAGAAATACCCATGGAAATGTTTGCTCACTTTGATAAGCAGCTATTTTCTAATGTCAAAAGCCTAAATTCAACTTGTCGCAAACTAGAGAGAAAGGAATTGGTAGAGGAGTGTGTCCAATTATGTGAAGTTTTGACTTTAAAAGGGAAGAGAGCTAGATTGATAACTGGATAGGAAATTGAGATCGATGGCTTATGTTTCTTAAATTATAATAATAAATGTAATACCCACTAAATGTGGAGACATTGAAAGTATTAGAAAGAGAAATGATCAGTGTTTGAGGAGATTGACTGATAGATGGGGGAAGTTAACAAAAAACACAAAAAAGCCAACCATGTATGGGTGTGGACAAGAGGAAGAATCGTCTACCTCTAGAAGCAAAGGAAAAAGACAAAACGATGATAATCTTGCCTGTCTGAGTGTCCACTCACCTCTTTCTTATGTGAGGAAATGGAGATATGGTGGTCAGCAGAGACTGAGTGGGGAATGGCAGGAAGTGAAATTTGGGAAGAGTAAGGTAGATTTGAATTAGCCGCCACTGGAAAGTGAGTAAGGCTGGACAACTGCAGCTTTCTGAGATGTTCTCAAGGTCTGGCGCAGGTCATGCACCATCACTGACCAGCAACAATATGATTTAATGTACTTTTCAAAGTAACCACATTAAAAAAATAAAAAGAAATAGTTGAAATTAATTTAATAGTATATTTTATTTAACCCAATTGTGCCAATTGGTAAGCAAAATCATGGGAAACTTCTTAATTATGAATGAACTATTAAGATCAGTCCTGTAGGGACAAGGGAACAGAATAACTATGAAGTGAAGGATTATTTTACAAAATAGGAATTTAGGCATTGCAATAAATGCAGGCCATTTATTAAACGTTTTGGGTGTAACTGGCCTCTGCTGCTTTGGAAACAATTGTGCCAACGTGTTTTTACCTACAGATTGAAATGCCAAGTTACCTTGAGGATATTCTCTATTCTGGGGAGGGGAGAGAAATACCTTTCTTTGTTATTATGTAAATGTGGATGTAGAAGCAATCCTTGCCTGAAGGAATTGGTATAAAAAGATCTTTTTGGATTTCCTAAGATTTAGTAAAATTTTTTCTTCCTTTAGCAGGTAGAATTCTGAAGACAGTAGAGGTGTTGAGCCTTTCTGGTTTAAGAATAGTAATCTTCTCTATCTTATGTGAGATAGAAAAGATGTTGCTTATTTAGGCCACTGATTTTTAGTTTTATTATGTTGATTTGCTTGTAACTGAATCTAATCTGAAGGGATACACATTTCAATCTTTAATAAACCATGTCATTTTTTTTCTTTACATTTATATGTATATTAGGTCCTTGGAAAATGTCCCTACCTTCTCTTTCTAGGTTTTGAATTGATTGCTTACATCCACATTATGGTCATCAGTGCATGGTTGCCGTGCAGCTTTCATAGGCGATGCCTCGTTTTCTTATTAAGAAAAATTTAGGAAAAAATCACAGATGTACTGGTAGGAAACCGTTCCCTCCATCTCAGTAGATTTCTAAAGTTTTTGTTTATTTGTTTGTTTGTTTTTGTATAGGCAAAGGTGCTATGGTTTAAGGTGAGGTAATTAGGCCTCGTAAGACTTGAGGTATGGAGCTTTGCGAAAGTTGGCAGACTCTCACACTGCATAGGCCAAATTCCACCACACCGTTAACGTAAAAATGAAAAGCCAAAATGAGAGGTCATGACATTAATTTGAGATCTAAAAGAATTGCAATCCAAAGGCACAGATTCAGATAGAAACCCAAATTATGTCATGATTATGCGACAAAGACAAGGGGGTTTTTTGAGAAAGAGAAGGAAATAATTACGTGAATAGAAGGAAGGAATTTCTATTGGTGCTAATAAGCTAAGTTATTCTTTAGCAATGCATGGCTGTTAACTAATTCTAAAGAATGTCCTTAATTTTCAATCTTTAGAGTCAAGATGTTCTGCTTTTCTTGGTTGCTTTACAAACAGTTGTTTGAAATACAGCATTGGTTTGGCACAGTCAAAGTTTATTTTGCCCAGTTCGAACATGCCAAAGGTTCAAGGCAGTTCCTCTGGAATGGCTGTCCTGACTCCATTTTCAAATGTCAACTTTTGCCACTAATGTCAACTTTTCATACCACCAATTCAACCATGACTCCTTCGGGAACTGACTTAAGAAACTTTGTCAGAGAATATTTACCATGGACTACTTAGTGCTTAACTTATCTGGTAATGTTTTTGCTGAAATTGCATCCTGTTGGGGAATAAAATGTTTTAAAAGTTTTCTTCTAACCCAGAACACGTCTCCACAAAAAGAAGTAGAGAAAGAAAACTGTTTTATTAGTGAATAAGCATGGAACCAGAATGTGATGCATATCACTGTCAATCCCCTAAGAGACTGCAAAGACAAAAAGGAATTTCATCACTTTACAAAGCTACCTTAGTCCATTTGGGCTATTATACCACATAGACCATAGATTAGCTGGCTTATATGCAACAGAACTGTATTTCTAACAATTCTAAAAGCTGGATGTCTGAGATCAGAATGCTAGCAGAGTGCTAGTTCTGGTGAGAGCCCTCTTCCAGGTTGCAGACTGCTGCCAAAATTGCACTGTATCTTCACAGGGCAGAGAGCAGAGAGGATAAACATTCTCTGTCATAACGTTTATAAGGGCACTAACTCCATTCATAAGAGCTCCACACTTACTACCTCATCTAATCCTAATTAACGGCCAAAGACCCCATCTCCTAATACCATCTTATTGAGGGTAAGGGTTTGAAGGGTTTCAACATATGAATTTTGGTGTCAGACACAAACATTTGACCCATAACAATAGTCAAGCAGATAGGACCTTTTACATACATGTCCTCAAGACAAATTATCACTAGTCTTTGAGAAAGAGGACTTGACAGTCCCATTTGTCTTACATTGTTTATCCCAACTTTATCTGGTAATTGGTGTACCTCTCTGTGTTTACTAATAGGATTTATTCGGAGAAAATCAAATTTCTCAAACCTTTGTGACAGAAGGTAGTTTTGCATCTTGGAGCAAGGTGCTCATGGGAAGTTAGTCACCTAATATATGATGTATCTGTTATAGTAGCCCAGACTAAGAGAGTTTTATACGGCGATGAAATTCCTTTCTGTCTTTACAGTCTCTTAGTAGATTGCCTGTGATGTGTATCACATTCTGATTTAATACTCACTCAATAAAAAAGCTTTTCCTTTTTTACTATCTTTGTAGATAAATTTTCTTGGTTAGAAGTTTTATTTTTTTAATTATATTTCCCAAAAAAGATTCCTATTTGACAGGAATTTTGCCACTCACTACTAACTTTATTTTTTTACATATCAAAGAACCCAAGATAACTATCCATTTCTGTTTTGTCGTGAAATATTGAAGAGTCTTGCTCAGTATGCAATTAATCTTACCTCAATTTACAGAAACCTTGGGGGACACGGAACAAAAGAGTCAGTCTGCCAGAGTGAAGTTTCAAAAATTGCAAAATGGGGAACACTTTCTGCCAAACAATTAAAGGTCACATTACCCGGTTTATTCTCTGTTTTATGAAGTAGAACAGGTGTCTTATGGAGACGTCTACCAGGGCGATAAAGTGGGAAGCTAATGGAGCAAGGCAACTAAAGTTATTCCCAGAAATAAACTATCATTAGGAGAACATAGGTGACAAACTAGTGCCATCAACAGAAGTCAGTTTAGACGGATCCTGCTAGAACAAAAGGTAGAAGTAGTTTGAACGAAGTGCAGAAGTAGTTTCTATAATTTTTATCTGATATAATTTTTCATGGACAATAAAAGGATCGTAAGATGTAATTATCAATTTATAGTTATTGTTATCAATTTATAGTTATACTATCAATGTATAGTTAAATCTGAGAATATTTAAAGTTAGTTATAATATATGTTCCCACTGTTCATCATTTCCATATGTTCATCATTTCCATGTATATTCCAAATGCAACAGCTAAAATTAAGTGGCAAAACATATCGATTAGCACCATTTATGAAGTATTCATTTTTCTGAAAGTGTAAAGATAAATAAATTTTACTTATCACACCTAAGATTACACAGTAAACGGAGTGGAATAGTATCCATTTATATGAAGTGTGATCAAAAGATACGATGAATGTTTAAATAAAAAAAAATTATTGCAGTAAAAGACACATTGCCATTAATACCCCTCAAAATGCTCCCTCCTCACTTCAAACACACTCATCCCATCATTCTTGACACTTTCTGAAGCAGTTCTGGAAGTCCTCTTTCATGAGTGTCTTTAGTTGTGCTATCATGGCTGCCTCCATGTCCTGAATTGATTCAAAACGTTTATCTTTTGTGGTCATTTTGACTTTTCAGAAGAGCCAGTGTTCACACAGTGCCAGATCCAGTGAAGAAGGTGGATAAGGAGATACAGTAATAGTTTTATTTGACAGAAATTGCCGTACAAGAAGTGATGTGTGACACGTAGCATTGTCATGATGGAGAATAAAGTAAAGACATTCACAAAAGAGGACTTCCAGAACTGACAAGAACGATGGGATAAGTGTGTTCAAAGTTGGGGGGGAGGAGAACTTTGAGGGGGATTAATGGTAATATTTCTTTTACTGTATTTTTTTAATTTAAATATTCCATGTATCTTTTGTTTTGTATAAGTGTTTCTACCCCAGCTTTTTCTGTTTCCATTTTCATGAAATATTTTTTCCATCCTTTACTTTTCATCTGTGTGTGTCAATTTGAAGTGAGTCTTTTGTAGGCAACACATATAAGGGTTTTGTTTTCCTATCCATTCAGCCCTCTTATTATGACTTTTGATTGGAACATTGAATCCATTTACATTGAAAGTAATTGTTGCTAGATATGTAGCTATTGACATTTTTTTTTTAATTCATAATATTGATTTTTATTGTTGTTGTTGTTTTAAAGAAGTCCCTCTAACATTTCTTATAATACTGGTTTGGTGGTGATGGATTACTTTAGCTTTTTTATGTCTGGGAAGCTCTTTTTCTGTTTCAATTTTAAATGATAGCCTTGGTTGTAGGTCCTTACTCTTCATTATGTTGAATATTTCCTGCCAATCCCTTCTGGCCTGCAAACATTTTGTTGAGAAATCAGCTGACAATCTTATGGAAGCATTCTTATAAATTACTAGTTACTTTTCTCTTGCTGCTTTTAGGTTTCTCTCTTTTTCTTTATTCTTTGCCATTTCAATACTAATGTCTCTCGGTGTGGGCCTGTTTGGGTTCATCTTGTTTGGGACTATTTGTGCTTCTAGGGCTTGTATGTCTATTTCCTTCACAAGGTGGGGAAGTTTTCAGTCCTTATTTCTTCAAATAGGTTCTTAATCCTGTTTTCTCTCTTCTCCTTTTGGTACCCCTACTGTATTTCTCCGAAAATAAGACCTAGTTAGACAATCAGCTCTAATGCGTCTTTTGGAGCAAAAATTAATATAAAGGTCTTATATAAGGGTCTTATATTAATTAATATAATGGTCTTATATTATCTTTTGCTGCAAAAGATGCTTTAGAGCTGATTGTCTGGCTAGGTCTTATTTTTGGGGAAATACAGTATGATGCAAATATTGTTACGCTTGATTATCCCAGAAGTTTATTAAAATATCCTCACTCTTTTCTTTTTTTTTTAGATTCTCTTTTCTTTTTGCTCTTCTGATTGGGTGTTTTATACTACCTCGTCTTCCAAATTGTGGATTTGATCCTCTACTTCATCTGCCCTACTGGTGATTTCTTCTTGTGCATTCTTTATTTCAGTTATTGTATTCTTCACTTCTGACTGGTTCTTTTGTATAACCTCTATGTTTTGTTTTGTTTTCTGAATTTTTTTTATGTTTTCTATCTCTTTGTTGAGCATCCTTAAGTAAATTAAGCATCCTTATAACCATTGTTTTGAACTCTGTACCTGGTAGGTTGCTTGCCTCCATTTTATTTAGGTTTACTTTTTCTTTTCTTTTATTTTTTTTTTTTTGGAGTTTTCTGCTGTTCTTTTATTTGGGATGCATTTGTTTGTTTGTTTGTTTGTTTTATTGTGGCTGCCTCTCTGTGTTTGTTTCTTTGTCTTACGCAGATCTGATATGACCGAGTAGTCTTATATAGTATGTGTCTTGTGGGGCTCTGGCACAGTCTCTCTGGTCACCTGCTCTGGGTGCTCCAGGAGTATCCCTTTTGTGGGTTGTGTGTGCCCTCCTGTTGTAGTTGAGCCTTGATTGCTATTGGCACATCAGTGTATGGGACTGACCCTCATACTGATTAGCTCTGTGGTTCAGCCAGATCCACAGCTTAAGGGTACTGTGCAAAAGGCTTAACCCACTGAGTGTGATTTGCTCCAATGGGCTCTGGTGCCTATTGGGACTGTCCTATGTGTGTGCCACTTGTGGGGCTAATTGGATAGTTCTCTGCTGTGGTCTGAAAGCAACCTTCAGGTATATTAGTTCTGGGGCCTCTTGTGAGGGGCTCCAGTGTAGGGCCAGGTCACCTACTACCTGTGACTACCTGAGAGGAGCTACAAGGCAATCCCCAGTTGTTTACTGACAGTGCTAAACTTGGAGGCACATGGGAGAGGCCACGCTGTGAACCGAGGACATCTGCCACCAGTAACATGTCTGTGGTAACTCCGCAAAAAAACAGAACATCCTGAGGCCTGAACCATCTGGTTCAGCCACTGATTAAGCCTAGTAGGTAGATGAGTTGGGCGAGGCAGGTTTTCAGGCAGTAACTAGAGAGGGAAGAGTTGTGGTCGTGAGGTTAATATAGATTCTGGTTTAGTGCTAGTGCTGAGCCTGGAGCTACTCAGCAAAACACTCAAGGTACACCGAGGCCAGTCACTGCCTGCCTGGGGCCCATGGATTCTGATAGTTTTCCAAGAAACAGTGTAATGCAGGCTGCGCTGACTGCTTATTGAGAAATTCTCTCTAGTGTTGGGGAGGTTGGGTGGTTTGGGATCTTAGTGAGTCACCAGAGTGGAGCAAGCAGTGATCTCCAGACTGACTCAGATTCAGATTTTGCCATGGGCATAATGGGAGGGGTCAACATAGAAAAGATGGTGCATCAATGTGTGGGATCCTCCAGCCCTTGCCCTACACGCACACACCTCAGTCTGCCTCTCCATATGCCTCCGAAGCCCCCCAGTTACTGTCCCTCCACCGAAACCAAGGGTGAGTGCCTGTGAGTGAATCTGTGTGGGGGCCATTTAAGAGGATGTTTGGGTTTCTGACAGCCTTTCATCCCACCCTGGTGGTTGGAATCACCACTGTTTTTCACAGCCAGATATTTGGGGGCTCCTCTTCCTTGTACTAGTACTCTGGACTCTGGTGTGGGGATGGAGTCTTTCACTCCTTTGAGAGCAACCTCTACAGCTAAGATATCCCTCCTGATTCTCAACCTCCACACAGGTTTGGGGCTACCCCATTTTGCATCTCCACCCCTCTTACCAGCCTCAATGTGCCTTCTTCTTTATATCCTTAGTTATAAAACTTCTGTTCAGCTAGATTTAAAATGGTTCTCCAGGTTGATTCTCCTATAATTTAGTTGTAATTTTATATGTTCACAGATGGAAGCAGACACGGTATTTACCTACTCCACCATCTTAGTTCTGTTATTGTTTTTCTTATCTGCTTTCCATGGAAAAATATGGCAAAAGAAGCACAGATATTGGATCCATGAAATTTAGAGCAGTGCTATGTTACAGATATGGAAATATATATATATATATGCATATGTATAGTCTGAAGTTCATGATATATATATCATGAAAGTCTTTGAGCATATGCTATAAATCGGATGTATTTATAAGTGTTAAGAATGTGTCAATTAACATAACCAACAAAAGTTCCTGTTCTTATAGACCACCTATTCTGGGGGGAAAAATACATAAAATGAATAAGCAAATAAACATGTTAATTGGATGAAAAGTCTTGAGACAAAAAGTAAAAGAGTACAGAAGCATACAATGATGGGAGAGTTGTAATTCTAGAGTTTCATGAGACCAGTTAGGGAGCTGTATTGTTTTTGTTGCTAACAAGCTACCCAAATATAGTGGGTTAACAAAACAAAACGTATTTATCTCACAGTTTCCATGAGTTAGAAGTTTGGGCATGGCTTACATAAATCTCTTCTTCAGGGTCTCACAAATCTTCCATCACGGTTTCAGCCAGACTGTGTTCTTTGGCTGAAGTTCATGATTCTCTTCCAAGCTTAGGAGGTTATTGGCAACATTCAGTGTCTTGTGATTGTAGGACTGAAGTGCCTGTTTTCTTCTTCTCTGTCAAATGGGTTCTGCTCTCAGCTCCTAGAGAACCCTCAAAGGTATTTGCCATATGGTCCTCTCACAACACAGCAGCTTATTTCTTCAAGGGCAGCAGAGGAATCACACTTGTCTCTGACCTTGAGGCTCTTTTAAAGCCTTTGCCTGCTTAAGTCAGGACTATTGGGATGATCTCTTTTTTATTAACTCAGTTGATTAGGGGCCTTAATTACACCTCAAAATCTCTTCACCTTTGCCATGTAATGTAACATAATCCCAGGACAGATTCTATTGTTTAGTGGCAAGCTGATCTAATTTTTGAGCTATATTATATTGTTTAGCAGCAAGTTGCAGGTTCTTCCACATTCAAAGAGAAGGAATCTTACAAGGACATGGGTCATCAGGTGGTTTTGTTAACATTCCGCCTTGACAGAGCTATTACAAAATCCTTTATGAGAGAGGATGATGTAGACTAAAGAGGATGGGTAGTGGCAGTGAGATGGCAAAGAGTGACTGAGGAGAAAAGATTTGCTGTCAGTCTAACGTCTGGAGTAAGAAGCCATTATTTCTCCCATTTCATTAAACAAACCTACAAACAAAAATCGTTGCTGTTTTTGGTGCCACTCCAGCACTGACCAACTTCTCTTCTGATCTTTAGAGCCAATCTCCTTAAAAAGTTTTCTGTATTCACTGTCTCCAAATTCTGCCCACCCCCCTTCTATCTTGAATCCACTCTAATCAGGTTTTAATTGCCTCCATCTTAACAAGATCACAAAAGATACTCAAATATGCAACTGTTTTTTGTTTGTTTGTTTTGTCATTTACTCTTGGAAATCTAATAGGCATTTTATGTTTAATGTGAACTAAACTAATATTTTGATATTTCTCTAATGCTACCCAACCCAGTGAGCTCTTTCTGAAGTATTTATATTCAAAGTCAAAGATGATTTCATTCTTTTGGTTGCTTGGGAAAAAAAATAGTGTCATCGTTTGACTCCTCTCCTTTTCTTAGAATGGACTAGTTCAGATATTTTTGTGGAATGGACTAGTAAAAAGAGAATATTTGGTCATGTAAATGACAGATTAGATAATTACTAGGGCCTTGTCCTTTAGTTAGATGAGAGTGGGGAATCAAATGTAGTACTTGAGTACAGGGGTTGCCTCCCCTAGGATCAGGGAAGGTCCATGCATTATAAAACAAGATGGATTATATGATCCTGATTTAACTCAAGACAAGTCAGCATAGTTACAAGTTTTTCTCAGTCATGTTTGCTGTGCTAGTAAAGGTATAAAGGAGGCAAATAGTTGAATATAACCATGATTTTAATTTGCCAAGTGGGTAAAAGAAAGCAAAACCAGGATAGGAAGAGAGAAATTGAGAATTATGAAGGAAGTAATTAAGACTGATTGTAATGGTAATGATAATATATTATAGAGCTTGGCTAGGCAAAAAGAACTTAATTTCAAGTTCCAGGAGAAAAATCCTTAGGAAGTAAGAGGCAGACTCTAACTTCAAGTTCCAAGAAGGACAGTAGATGAATAAGAGCCAAGAAGGCAATTAGGGCGGTCAGTCAGGACAATAGGTGTAAAGTCAGAAGATGTAATAGAAGAGATTCACAAAGTAAAATTTTGAGGGACCAGAGGTTTGCATCTTTTAGAATACCTGTGTGCAAGTTTGGATGTATCAACATAACCAGATAAATTTAGCCATCCTTAACAAGCTGACTGAGAAATTAAAGGTTAATAAAGTGTCATGGCAGTAAAGGGCAGAATAAAATTACTGTGTAGTGGCAAAATCATGGGAGAGAATTAATTTGAGTTAATTAGTAAAGAAATAATAGGTCAACATTGACAGGCAGATAAGACCAAATACACACATACACACACACACACACACACACACAGTGCAAGAGATATTCTCTGCTAAGCCAAATAGTTAAAGAGTGTCAATTGCCAGTTCTGGGCTGATTTTGTTAAGGCTTTCATAGAGTACACAGACAATTACCACCATGAATTAAAACATTCAGTTTTGATGTCCTACATTTACTGGTCATCATTGTCAGGTAAAATATAAACTATAAACTCTATATGTTTCATATTAAGAATGTGCGGTTTTAACCTACAATTATTACATGTCCTCATATCCATCAGAATGGCTCAATCATGCCATAGAAACAAATTCCAAAATGTCAGTGGGTTAAAACAACCAATTTGTTTTTCCCTTAAGCAAAGTCCACTGCAGGTCTGAGCAACTTCCCAGGAGCAGCTGAGTGTTGTGTTTCCCTATCAGCAGGCACTCCCACTATTATAGGAGGAGAGAGCAGGCCAGAAAGTGGAGCTCCAATAATTCCATGCTTCCACATGAAAATAAAACATACTATTTCGCATTATATGTCATTACCCAGTGGAGGTCAAATGTCCATGTTTAAATTCAAGAGGGTGTGAAAATACAAATCTCTTGTGTTCTTAGAAACCAAGGAGAACAGGATATTGATGACATGTGGATATGCCTACCTTAAGTTACATATTTCTTTTATTTCTGTTTTATTGTGACTTAGAGATTTATAACAATTCTCTAATTATTCAGCCTGATGCATCATTTTTTTCAAAATGATGGCAATACATATTTCAAAATAAGATCTTAAAAAGAGTGGATTTGTTTTTTCAAATTTGTTGTTAAATTGCATAGGAGAACAAAATGGACATATTAGAAGTCATACCAACCAAGAAGATGCATTTTGAAAAAAGCTAAGAATGATTTCTGAGTTCACTTATCTGCATTCTACGTATTCATGTATTGTTTAGAAAACTGAACAAACATATTCGTAATTTACTATAAATTAAAAACATTTTTGTAGTTTGATGATGCCATTTTCAGTATAGCAATAAAAACAATAAAAGACTGTGGATTCACCATAAATGTAAAACGTTAATTTTTTTTTCTCCATTAAGAGTTTTCCCCTCCCAGTATTTCTCAGCTATTCATTTTGTTCTGCCAAATACATTTAAAAAGTGTCAAAGGCACCAAGGAGGTGCCGTGGAATGCAATTATGTTTCTAGCTTTCTAATGTTTCTGCATCAGCTGATTTGGAAAAAAAAGACTTTTTTTTGTTGGTGGTGTAATAAGCACTGAGAGAAGGTATATTGAATTTTTTTAAGACGTTTTTAGTATATGTGTCACTGGAATAAATCTGTGCAGATTAGTTGAAACTTAAGAAGCATTAAAAATTGCTCATTAGTCTCTAGCACTGTGCCAGTGGGTGCTCCATAACTGATAGGTGATGATGGCAAAGATGTGTGGGGAAAGTTATTTAATAACTTTTCATGCTAAGAGTGGACATGACTTCTTAAAATAATAGTTACGTCACCTACATTGAAAATGTATTAATCCTTTTTATATTGTGACTAGAGAAGTTCGAATTCAGACTGTGTCGCCATAAGACTAATCATCCAGATATAAAATGAAGGATTCCATCATTTATCATGGAATTTAAACCTAGGATGTTTTGAATGCGTTTTGAGGGAACTGTGCAGTCTGAGAAAATTATCCAGATGTTTAAGTCAGGCAAACATGGAGATGAATCCCAATTCTGATTCTAACTGTGGTATCTGGTGCGTGCTTTTACATGCTTGTCTCTCAAGTCCCTTTTGAGTCTCGGATTTTAGTTATTTGTTTTAGGATTCTATGAAATAAAGCTAAACTACTATTAGTTCATGAATATTGAGTTTCTTCTTTTAGAAAAAAGTTGACATTTTATAGAAAAGGAAGATTAAGGCAGATAAAAAATACACATAAGTGATGGCATATAATGTCCAAAAACATTATTCCATTTTTTGCATACTAATTTTTAAAGCTTTAAATATTGTAGAGCCATCCATGGGGATTGCAGATATGTTTATGTAAAATGAAAGAGAGATTGTGTTAAAACATTGTAAAATTATCTGTGGAGGGGTGTTTGTGTGTGAGAGGGTAGAAAAGGCTCATGCATTTTGCTAAGAATTATGTATTTCTCTTGACATCAATTTAATTATAAAGCTTATAGTAATTGAATGCCTAACATAAAGGAAGGTAAACATCATCATCATGATATAATTTTAATAACATTATCTGGTATAAGAAAGAAATCACTACAATTCTGGCCATTTAATATAAGAAAAAAATAGTAAACTATACTAAATCTGGTTCATGACTCTAATATTAACAGTGCTAAATAATTATATCTAATAGATAAATTTGCAATGTTTACAATTAACTCCCCTAATATCAACATTGGACATTTTAAATGGGCTATTGTGAGGCTCTTCGATAGTCAAGGTGATCAGTAATTATAAATATATTAATTTTCTCCACTTCAACAGAGGAATCACCCAAGTGTTGAGCAGGGTTGTGATGTTTTCTATAAAAACTCTGACATGTTTTGTATCCACTGGTGAAAAGAACATGGTTTGACCCTCCATCTTAGTCCACAGCTCAGTGTTTTCACTAATGTTGTACCTTCAGCTTTATAGATAGTTGACTATGAACATGAATTGAAACATGTCCCTATGTCTTATATAGCTATGTGCCCTGTTATGATGAACATTTGCAAGAGAAGCTGCTCTTTTTACACTGTCAGCATGGAGTCAGTGAGTTTTATTTTCAGAAGATTCATTTAAAGGCTGCCTTCAGAACCATTCCAATTGGCCTGGAGAAAGGAAATCGGATCTCAGTGTCTAGACAGAAGTTACCACATCAATATTCTTGGAATGCAGACCACAGGAAAGTTAGGGGAAACTTCATAATGAAGAAGGATTTTATTGGGAGGAAAGGTATTTGGATACTGAACTTTTTTGATTGAAAAACACAGTAAGAGCTCCCTAAAGGAGAACTCAATGGTTAAAATCTAATATGTCCATGGCACTTCCTATGTACAAGAAAGGCACTGTTCTAAATTCTTTACATTTATAAGCTTATTTAATCCTCACTATAACCCTATGAGGACTCTTTTATCCTCATTTTTAGAGCTAAGGAAAATTAGGCATAGAGAGGTTAAGTAACTTGCCCAAGATCACACAGGCTGGTAAGGGAAGACTCAACACTTTAAACATTGTGCCCAGGATCTGAACTCTCATACGTAAGATCAGAGTTGAAATTTGGATTGACAACCTGGTTTCCACTCTAGGACCTATATGAATATGGGTAATATTTGATTCTAGCCTGACATGTGGCTGCACCTGGAACCAGTTCACTCCCACTGGCTTCCATATGCCCACCTATCCATTCTGGAAAATTTTAGGAAATATAAGTGTAAGCTAGAGTTGAACCATTGAAGACCCAAGTGGAAGATATTTCAAGAAGACAATATAAATATCCTCGGGAGATAATATTTTAACAATGATAGAATCAATGGCTAAACAATAATAACATTGACTAATGGTTGGAAAAGATACTATAACTTTTTATCCAAAATTTAGGAACAGAACTAGTCACTTTGAAGTAAGTGCCGATGTTCATGGATTATCGGGATAAAAGGGAAACTTGAGAAAAGACATATTTTCTGTTAATTTGAAAATTATTTTATAAGTACAATTTTCTGTGCTATGGAAATATTTTGATACAGATTTGAATACTTCTTCAGCAATTATGACATTTTTTTCCTCCTTGGAAAATAGAGAAAACTTTTTTCCATAATTTTTTTCAGTTTTCTATGGTAAATTCATCCTAGAGTAGGACTATTATGTATTTTGCCTCTTTTTAAAAAAAAAGAGTTTGCTATGAATTGTACAACTTTTTAATTGAATTCAGATTATTATTTTTCCATTAGGGTTACATGTGTTTTGCAGTTTCTTGGAATTCAGGAAGCTAGTTTAAATTCTATATCTTCTTAGTAGCAGAAAATTTTCCCTCTGTTACTGTAGTTTGTTTCAGATACGTGGACGATGGTGTTGAAAGCTCAATATTTGACAGCTTCTTAATGGAATCAAAGATTGGAGCTTGACTGGGCTAGAGTTACTTTTTTCTCCCTTTTTTGTTGTATAGTTTCTAGAGCAAAGTAGGGACTTTGTCAGTTTAAGCAATTCCCACAGCTGATACCATGGTGTCATCTCAAGCTTCAGGCTAGAAATAAGGTCAGGGATTCAGTCTCTTATTTTCATTCCAAGAGAAAGCTCAAACTATAATTGAGATAAGAATATAAAACATAAGGCCTAGAGTTAAAGGCATAGGTTTGGCCTGCTTCTTGGCATAATAGAGGATTATAGAAATCTCTATTTGAGTCAGAAATTTGCTTAAATATTATTCCTCATGTCACTTTTTTTCTTTTTTTTTTTTTTAGTTATTTTGCTTTTTCAGTGAAACATTGGAAGAGGAGTCTGGTCTTTCACTCACACTGCATCTTCCTTGCACTCCCACAATTCTTCATGCTTTTTTATTTACCCGCATTATATTCATACTAATTTATCAACTTTCTCAACTCATAGCAGAGAGCAAGCAACAAGGTGAAAAGGAGCACACATCCTGAGAAACAGAATTGAAAGCTGAAAGTATTAGGGAGCCATGCTAAAACTTATGTACTTTAATTAATGAAAATAATGACTCTGTTTCACTGAGAACACATTAAATAATGTTGAATGACTTTTTGTTTAAGATAAAGAAACATTGTGAATAGTACATTTTAGATAGAATTTAGTTAAAAATATTAAGAAGTGTGTGCCCTTTAGCTGTCTTCATTCCTATCTTTTAGCCTCCTAGGTAGTTCCAACAGAAATGAGAGACTGTAAAATTGTGCACAAGATCTGAAACGTCTCTGTCCAGACATGACTCATAGCACTTCTGCCTGTATTCCATTGATTAAAACTACTCATATGATCCCATATAACTTCAAGGGTACTAAGTATTGTATGGAAGCAAATAGAATATTGATTAGAATCAATGCCTCTATCACAGTTGGGCAAGTTTATATTGTCACATAGGGAATATAACTCAACTATAAAAATGTTGACATGAAAAGCATAATTGGAAATGAGTAAATGACAGATTAGTACTAGTTTTAAATGAGCAAACTGGAAAATATAATAATATATCATGCACTCACCCAATAATGTCAAGTCAAAATACATAAAGCAAAAAACTAATAAACTACAGAAAAAATAGACCAATCCATCATCATAGGAAGTTTCAACATGCTATTATAAATTATTGATAGATCAAACTGGTTATAAAAACATCAGTGATGGCACAGACAGTTTGAACAATAAAATAACCAATTATAATCTAATATGCATCCAACTATTAATAAGTCCAGGATATTCTCAAGCATCCATATGTGACTTAAAACAATTGATCATTTATTAGGCCATAAAATATGTCTTTATATGTACAAATATAAATGTTACATTAACCAGTCCTTTCAAGAGTTCTGTAATACAATATATTTTAATAAGTTTATTTTATGTTAAATTATGCATTATTCTCATGTTGTTCACCATCAGTAACAAAATCTTACCATTTATAGGGGGATTTACTAATTTTCAAGTGACCTTTTTATTCTAGAAATATTTAGATCTAGAAAATGCTTGAGAAGATAATACTGAGAATTTTCAGTTTTCTCAATTATTAACAACATATATTAGCAAGCTACATTTGTTAAAGTTATTGAACAATTATTAATATGTTATTATCAACAAAATTTCTTCCTTTATTTAGATTCACTCACAGTTTACTGTTCCAGGGACCCATTCAGGATACATTATATTTAGTAGTCATTTCTCCGTAGGTGCATCTTGGCTATGACAGTTTCTGAGGCTTTCCTTTTTTGACAGTTTTCTAAAGAACTAGTCAGGTATTTCACAGACTATCCCTCATTTGGGATCCATCTGTTGTTTTCCTCATAATTAAACAGGGTTTATCTGTTTTGAGGAAGCAGAAAAAAGATGTAAAATTTCATTTTTATACCATCATTTGAAGTGTACATAATAACATGAGTTATAATCACCGATGTTAACTTTGATCTTCTGTTTGTGGTAAAATTTGTCAGGTTTCTTAACACTTAAGTTACTATTTTTCCTTCCCGAATATGTTTAATAGGCTGTTAGGTATTTACATTCGTAAGTCAGGAGAGATGTCTAAACTGGTGATAAATATTTGGGCTTGAAGTCAAACCAGCTTGGTTTGTTGGGAATGGTTGTATGTACTGAACTTTCCTTTTTTTTTTTTTTTTAAGGAGGGCACAGCTCACAGTGACCCATGTGGGGATTGAACCGGCAACCTTGGTGTTATCAGCACCACGCTCTAACCAACTGAGCTAACCAGCCACCCCTGTACTGAACTTTTTTATCTGGACATCATTCTGCTGATGATTAGTTGAAAAATATATCCTGGACACACCAGGTAAGGGAAAGTTGACTTCTGTGAATCAGTGCTGCTGATTCTGACAAAAATTAATGTAAGGAGACATATAAAGAAACATTATGTTTACAACTACAAAATCAAAGTGGTTAAATGAGTAACTTACTTCAATAACTTAGGCCCCTTATCCCAATTCTATTTGTATTATGATTTTTTAAAAGTGTTCGTTCTATTACAAATGCTTTCTTTAGTACGTTCTATGTTGCTAGAATTATGTATGGCAACTGCTCTCTATATTAAGTGCTATTTACCTAAATATTTCTAAACTAATTTTTGCCATATATGACTCTAAATAAGAAAATAAATGACTTGAGGGCAAAAGTTATTTATGTATTTTTCTTTCCAGTAGACATGGACACGTCTTTTTGCATTTTAAGATATAAGAACTGTTTATATTGGTTTTGAAAAGTTAGCTTTATGTTGAAGGAAAACTTTGTCATTTATATCATAGAAATTTAAACCTAGAAAAATATTAGGAAATAACATATTCTAATATTCATTTCTCAGGGATTGAAAAGAAACAACTAGGTCAGGAAACTGTCAGGAAACTTTTCTAATAATATGGAATTTCATAGTGGAAAAGATAGAACAAATAGGGCTTTGAACTCCTAATTGTATTCGCTTTCCAGAAAGCACACTAATTCTCATTCCCTTTAAGGTGCATATGATCTCTGTGTAACTTGAAGAGTATGGACTCTTCCATATGTTAATAAAGAATTCATTTCCCATTTTTAGTAGATGTTCAGAATTGCAATGAATCTTCAAGAAAACATCATGTCACACACATTATTATCTGGGTGGGACTCCAAACAAGTTATATCTTTAAATGTAAATAATGTTGGGCAGATATTTATATGGACATTGGATCTATAAATGTTTTAAGTAAAATAACTTTTTTCATAGACATTTCAATTAAAAGCCAAGACAAAGACATTCTTTAAAATACCTTTGGAATGTAACTGACATCAGTAAAATTTATAACTACAAGAAGTATAAATTAGTTCATTTTGGATACTTTTTATTACTTTATCAACTTATTTAAAAATACGCTTATATTGCATGGCTACTATATGTAATGAGTTTAAATTGTATAAGTTATTGTCCTCTGAGAATTTGAAGACTATGGAAGGAAGACAAATAAAGAAAAAAAAATTATGAACTGTGATAAAGGCTACCAAAATATAGGTGCTACTGGAGGACAAAGAAGGGGACATATTTCTGACTTTAGTTTTGTGTGTGTGTGTGTGTGTGTGTGTGTGTGTCTTGGAAAGGAGCAATGAAAAGCCTTCATTGAAGGCTTTTCAGAGGAGGAAAGTTTAAGCTGAGCCTTAAAGATGGCATATGAGATAACCAATGGAGGAACATTGGAAAGGCATTCCAGACAAATGAAAATTGCAAAGACTGGAGCCAGAATGGAGGATAAAATCACCAGGAAACTGCAGGTAGTTGAGTTTCCTATTGCGAAATGAAGCTGGTAGAGTCATTCAATGGCCAACATATCCAGCAGTTACAGGTTAAATCTGTATGATGAAAGTGAAATAAATATAAAAATTTATTTAATCTGCCTTCTCTTTGAGTTATACATCCCTGAATGAACCATACCATCTACCACATTTAATGTTTCAGTTACAATGAATAATAAATTGCTTAATAGTGTGAAAAAAACATGACAAATATTTTGGAAAGAATCTATCTATTAATTCTGTTAAAACATAAATGACCAGAATATTGAATACTAGTATTTTTATACAGCTTTTAAGAAGACTGTATTGACACAAAGAGGAAAATTTAGGTGATAGATAGATAGATAGAGATAGAACTTTCTCATAATTTAACAAAGCCCTGAGAATTAAACACATAAACATATAAAACCACTATAAAGTAAATATAGAGAAACGCAGTATTTATTCATGGTAGCAAAGCTACTACATTCACTGAAATTACAGTAGTTTAACAGGCTTCAGAATGAGATTAGTATCTTATTTTAGGAGTAATTCTTTTGGGTAGTGGTATTTTAATACCTCAGGGTTTTGGATGGGAGTTTGTATTTGTAGATCATGACTATGTACCAAGCACGCTGCTTTATAATTTGCATTTATATATCTTTCATAACCTAAGAAGATAGACAGGAGGGGAAAAAAAAAACCTGAGGAAACATAAATAAATTTAATCTATTAGGTCTTTCAAAAGCAGTTGGGAAACTAAAGCTTGTCGTCCAAAGCATGTAGTGTGCTTGGTTTTAAGAGGTATTGCTATAAGGTACAGGTATATTCTCATAAAATGGCAAAAATTCACACTTTAAGTGTTCCTGTTGGTCCGGTTTATAGTTGAATACTCAGGGCTAAGAATAATGCATATCATATATATTAGTGCAGTAAATATTTACTAAGTCAATGTAAAGGGCAATATTTAAAGTCCTCTGGATATCAGTCATTTTTCTCAAGTCATTTTTTTTTTTCTTCTCACAACTGAAATATAGAGAACAGCCTGACTAAGTAGGAAGCAATGGCCTTTCCATCCCTTGCCACCTCAAACCCCTAACTCTTGGTGCCTTGTGATTTTTCCTTTTAGAATCTGTCTGTACACCAAAAAGTATACACCTTTGAGTGCTACCTCACCTGTGTCTCCAGGCTTGACACCATTTTCTTAAATAAACTTTTACTTTCTTTGTTACAAACATTTGTCCCTGTCTCCTTTGGCTTTAATGCATGCAGGCAATACAAACGCCTTGAGTTCGGCAACAGGTGCAGAATGTTCTTTTAGAAACAGGTACACTGTATTTATTGTCTTCATGTACTTTGACCAAAGAGCATTTGAGATTTTTCTTTCTTCCTCTCTTTTCTTAGTTGATAGAGAGTTGATATGTATGCGTACATATGGACAGAAATGATCAACTCCTGCTTTGTTAGATTTGTAAATCTACATAGTATTATTCTATAATAGAATAAATTCACAAATAATATCTTTGTGCTTACTATAAAATTAAATATTCATAAAGCAATTAATTCATACTCGTATTAGAATTAAGGTGTTCTTTTTTTTCTAAAATATCTTTAAATATATTTCTAACTAAGAATTAAAGAGCTTATCCCTGCAGGAGTAAACAGAACTGCTGAAACACACGGGCTCTGAATCTGGTGCAGGAAGAGCTTTGGAACTTCAAAAGCTCTCTGCAACCCCACAGCGACGCAGCACCCTATGACCCAGGCGAACAGTTAACAGAGGAGAAGCCCACTTTCCAGGGAATCCCCCAATCGTGTGAGAAGCTGGAATAATGCAGAGAAAACATAACTACAGTGTGAGAGAGAAAAAAGGGCTGCAGTCAAAGAGAAAATAAAGCAGTCTACCAACACATATTGGAAAACAAAAGAAAGACCTCTTCCTATCAACCTGTTGCAGAACCCACTCCTGTAGATGTCTAGGAAGAGAAACAATAAATCATTAATTGCCATGAATAACCAAGGCAACAAGACAACTCAGAAAGAAAGTGAAAAGACTCCAGAAAATGCAGTTAAAGATATGGAATTAGGTGACTTAAATGACAGAGAATTCAAGATTGCAGTTTTGAAAAAATTCACCGTGATGAAAGAAAATACAGAAAGGAAGTTTAATGAACTCAGAAACACAATCAAAGAACAACATGAGCATTTTACCGAAGAGATTGAAATTTATAAAAAAGAACCAAATAGAATTTCTGGAGATTAAGAACTCAATAGAAGAAATTAAGAATGAAATAGCCAGCTTAGGTAGTAGAGTTGACCAGATGGAGGAAAGAATCAGTGACATCAAAGATAGAAACCTGGAAATTACACAGATGGAAGAAGAAAGAGACTTGAGACTTAAAAGAAATGAAAGAACTCGACAAGAACGTTCTGACTCCATCAGAAAGAGCAATATAAGAATAATGGGCATACCAGGAGAAGAAAGAGAGAATGGAACAGAGAGTATATTCAAACAAATAGTCGATGAGAACTTCCCAAACTTTCAGAAAGAACTGGATCCGTGAGTCGAAGAAGCAAATACAACACCTAATTACCTCAATCCCAACAGGCATTCTCCAAGGCACATTGTATTGAAGCTGTCAAAAATTTACTAACAATTGTCACCCCAATAAATTTAATTAAAAAAAAATCAACGACAAAGAAAGAATCCTCAAGGCAGCCAGGGAAAAGAAGAGAGTGACCTACAAAGGAAAGCCCATTAGATTATCATCAGATTTCTCAGCAGAAACTCTACAAGCCAGGAGGGAGTGGAACCAAATATTCAAACTATTGAAAGAGAGAAATTATGAGTCAAGAATAATATATCCAGCAAAGATATCCTTTAGATATGAAAGAGGAATAAAAACCTTTCCAGACATCCAGAAGCTGAGGGAATTTTCTAATACACGACCTGCACTATAAGAAATACTAAAGGAGGCTATTCAACCACCATCAAAAGGGACAATTTGTGGCAACCAAAGCAGAAAAAGAGAGAAAGTAAGGCCTGAACCAGAATAAGGGAATGGAGAAAGTAATTGTGCTGAAGGAAATTGAATACTCTAAATATCAAACTTCCTTTTACATAAACTTAAGGGTAACCACTAAAAACAAAAAAAACAAAAAAAAAAAAAAATCCAGAACTGAAATATATACTGTAATAAAAGAAGAAACAGAGGGAAACATCAAAGAATACCAACACACAGAAATAATAGACAACAACATAAAGGCAAAGACACAATAGAGACACAATCTTACCAGAAAACTAAAGATAGAATGATAGGAAATCCTCATATATCAATAATCACCCTAAATGTAAGTGGACTGAACTCACCAATAAAAAGGCACAGAGTAGCAGATTAGATCAAAAAACTAAACCCAACCATATGCTGTCTCCAAGAGACACATCTCAGCTATAAGGACAAGCCTAGACTCAAAGTGAAAGAGTGGAAATTGACACTCCAAGCAAATGGTACCCAGAGAAAATCAGGTGTAGCCATAATGATATCAGATGAAACAGACTTCAGGAGGAAAAAGATAACAAGAGACAAAAAAAGACATTTTATAATGGTAAAGGGGAATATACAACAAGAAGACATAATAGTCATCAATATTTATGCCCCCAATCAGGGAGCACCGAAATATACCAAGCAACTACTAACAGAACTAAAGGGAGAAATTGACCAAAACACAATTATACTAGGGGACTTAAACACATCATTGACAGCTATGGATAGATCATCCAAACAGATAATAAATAACGAAAAGGCAGCCCTAAATGAGACATTAGATGAAATAGACATAATTGACATTTACAAAGCACTTCATCCTAAAACATCAGACTATGCCTTTTTTTCTAGTGTACATGGAACATTATCAAAGATAGACCATATCTTGGGATATAAAAACAGCCTCAGCAAATTTAAGAAGATTGAAATCATACCAAGCATATTCTCTGATCATATGATTATATCAATTGATGCAGAAAAAGCATTTGATAAGATACAACATCCATTTATGATTAAAACACTTACTAAAATTGGTATAGAAGGAAAATTCCTTAACATGATAAAGGCCATATATGACAAGCCCTCAGCTAATCTCATAATTAACGGTGAAAAACTGAAACCCTTTGCTCTACGTTCAGGAACACGACAAGGTTGTCCCCTATCACCTCTGCTTTTCAACATAGTGTTGGAAGTCCTCGCCAGAGCAATCAGGCAAGAGAAAGAAATAAAAGGCATCCAAATTGGGAATGAAGAAGTTAAATTGTCACTCTGCAGATGACATGATGCCATATATAGAAAACCCTAAAGACTCCACCAAAAAGCTATTAGAAATAATCAATGAATACAGTAAAGTTGCTGGCTACAAAATCAACGTACAAAAGTCCATTGCATTCCTATATACTAACAATGAAATCTCAGAAAAATAAATAAATAAATAAAACAATTCCTTTTGCAATTGCAGCAAAAAGAATAAAACATCTAGGAATAAACTTAACCAAAAATATGAAAGACCTATATGCTGAAAACTGTAAGATATTTTTAAAAGAAGTTGAAGACACAAAGAAATGAAAAAACATTCCATGCTCATGGATTGGAAGAATCAACATAGTTAAAATGGCCATATTACCCAAAGCAATATACAGATTTAATGCAATCTCCATCAAATTCCCAATGGCATTTTTTAAAGAAATAGAACAAAAAATCATCAGATTTGTTTGGAACCACAAAAGACCCCAAATAGCCAAAGCAATCTTAAGAAAAAAGAACAATGCTGGAAGTATCAAACTCCCTGACTTTAGCTTGTACTTCAGGGCAACAATAATCAAAACAGCATGGTATTGGCAAAAAAACAGACACATAGACCAATGGAATAGAATTGAGAACGCAGAAATAAAACCACATAAATATGGACATATAATTTTTGATGAAGAAGCTAAAAACAGACACTGGAGAAAAGACAGCCTCATCAATAAATGGTGCTGGGAGAATTGGAAAGACACATGCAAAAGAATGAAACTGGACTGCTATCTGTCACCATGTACCAAAATCAATTCAAAATCGATCAAAGACTTAAGCATAAGACCTGAAACAATAAACTGCATAGAAGAAAACATTGGTACTAAACTTATGGACCTTGGGTTCAAAGAGCATTTTATGAATTTGACTGCAAAGGCAATGGAAGTAAAAGCTGAAATAAACAAATGGGACTACATAAAACTTAAAAGCATCTGCACAGCAAAAGAAACCATCGACAAAATAAAGAGGCAACCAACTGAATAGGAGAAGATTTTTGCAAACAGTGCCTCTGATAAGAGGCTAATATCCAAAATATACAAGGAACTCATGAAACACAACAACAAAAAAAACAAACAACCCAATTGAAAAATGGCCAGACGACCTGAAGAGACATTTCTCCTAAGAGGACATACAAATGGCAAATAGACATATGGAAAAATTCTCAACATCACTAATCATTAGAAAAATGCAAACAAAAACAACAATGAGATATCACCTCACCCCAGTCAGAATGTCTGTTATCAACAAGACAGATAGTAACAAGTGTTGGAGAGGCTGTGGAGAAAAAGGAACCCTCATACACTGTTGGTGGAAATGCAGACTGGTGCAGCCGCTATGGAAGGCAGTATGGAGGTTCCTCAAAAAATTACGAATAGAATTAACATATGACCCAGCAATCCCACTCCTGGGTATCTACCCAAAAAATCTGAAAACATTTATCCATAAAGACTCATGTGCTCCAATGTTCGTTGCAGCTTTGTTTACGGTGGCCAAGACATTGAAACAGCCAAAATTTCCTTCGATAGATGAATGGATAAAGAAGTTGTGGTATATGTACACAATGGAATACTATTCGGTGGTAAGAAAAGATGAAGTAGGACCATTTGTGACAGCATGGATGGATCTTGAGAATATAATGCTAAGCAAAATAAGTCAGACAGCAAAAGCAGAGAACCATATGATTTCACTGATATGTGGTATATAAACCCAAAACAACAAAAGAACAAGACAAACAAATGAGAAACAAAAACTCACAGACACAGACAATAGTTTAGTGGTTACCAGAGGGTAAGGGGGGTGGGAGATGTGGGTAAAGGGGATCAGATATATGGTGATGGAAGGAGAACTGACTCTGGGTGGTGAACACACAATGAGATTTATAGAGGATGTAATACATAATTGTACACCTGAAATCTATGTAACTTTACTAACAATTGTCACCCTAATATACTTTAATTTAAAAAAAAGAATTAAACAGCTTATTTCTGAGTAGTAAAATAGAAACTGAATATATAATATCTTATTCATATATTTTTTAAGACAATTAAGTTTGCACAAAACTAATATATGATTAGTCATCAATGAATGATCATACTTATTAGGATGGGGCTTAAATTTTCTTGACTGCATGTTTACATTTGGCTAGATCTCAGCCAAACTACGAGATTAGGAGATTTTAGAAATTCTGGTGGCTTTGTGGTGTTCGTGTGTGTGTATGTGTGTATGTGCGTGCATATGTGTGTGTGTACACTTAGTGTCCTAATAACTACACAGGACACCACTGCAATTTAAGCGTAGTATATGGCAGGGGCCAAAAAGCAACTCTCCAGCGATGTTAAAACCAATCTTGAATGTAGAGGGCGGGTGCCTGTAAGGCACCATCACATGACTGAGAAGCATGAGATAGAGGAAGTTACTTGGGTCTTTAGATAACACCCACATTTCTGTAGGGGTTGTCCGGATGGCTTAAGACCTCTAGCTGGCGGCAACCCTTTTTATGTTAATGCCCCTCCACCCAGCAAAAGAATGTATATAACCCCTGATTGAGCTGCAATAAAGAGAGACTTGATCAGAACTCCTGTCTTGTCTCCGGTCTTTTGTGTCTCCCATTTTCCTCCCTTCTAGGTACTTCGGGGTCCCTCGTGTAGTGTCCCGCGGGTCGGGACATTTGAACAGTACTGAAATTGTCCTTTCCATAATGCTAAATAACAACCCTGTTTTTCAAAAGTTTGGACTACAGTAATATCCCTGGCCTCTCCCCAAGTTCTGAATAGCAAAGGGAACAAGGTGAAGGGAATAGCTTTTTTCAGCTTACATTTGGGGTTATATTTGGAGTCAGTTTAGACACAGGACACAATTATTCTTTTCTTCTCCATGTAGCAAGCTTTCAGATTGGAAAAGCCCGTGGTTGTCCAGTTACAAAATGGACTAGGTGTGTAAGTCCATCTAATTCAGGCTTGTGGTTTTTAGCAAGCCAAGGTGGAAGCATACCTGAGTCGTAGCCTCACCCCAACTTTTATCAATGATAAAGCATACTTTTCAATCTTTACCTGCCTGACTGCACTACCTTTCAATTAAATACAGTTGTGGAGGAATGGGTGATATTTATTAGCTCTTAAACTGCCAAAAGGTAAATAAAAATTCTGGTTTTTAGTGAATCTTATGCCAAACGAAAGAGCTTGTGAGTTAACACACAAAAAAATTAATATAACACTGTTTTCTTTAATAAAAATCGGAAATATTACTGATTTAATTTTTCCAAAAGTGGTGCTCATGGGACTATAAAAAAAAACTTTGATCTTGAATATTTTCTAAAAAGGAAAATTACCAACTCAAATGTAAATGTCACTGGACGTAAAAAGAAATCAGTTTATGTAGTCAGTTGAAAATAATCTCATTCAGGAGGCTCCTTATTTTTTTAAAAATAATTTTTTGAGTCTGAATAAATTTTGAATTTTCTCAGATGCCTGCCATCAGTTTGCCTATATTTGTGTAATTCAAATTATTCATCTGGCAAGGTCGTAGATTTCTATTGGTGCTTAATAGCACATTAAGATTTTAATTTTCTTCAGTTCAAAAAATTTTAATGTATGCTTCTTCCTACCTCTCTTGTATGTTTTTAATTTGATGATAGGATAGTCTCTAGTGATGGAGAGACATGCAACCTGAGAAAATATAATACATATCAAAGAGAGGAAGGGCAAGCAGAATTGATTTCAGAAGTGATTGTAATGCATGCCTCCTTTTTCTTTCCTGTGATACACTCTATAATAAAACTCCCTAAATTATTAACTGTTTACTATGTCTAGTTTGTTTGTGTTTTCATTGTCATTATATACATGAAGCAGAAGTAATTTATGAAAGGATACAATTTTGTGATTTACATTTAAACTATGTATGAACTTGATTGGTTGAAAGTTAGAAAGTTAAGCAACTATTTTTAAAGGGAAACTACTATAACGTATGTTTTGTAAGTTCCCTTTCTTTGCTATTATCTTCCCTCTAGCCTAAATTATTATTTATAAATGAAAAGCTTCAGTAAGATGCCTTCTGGGTACCAGATTTGTTAGTGATTTTCTGCTGCTAAAATCACACAGTGGCCGATACCAGTTTAAGTAATTGAACTAACATGTCGATTGAATTTGTAGCCAGATAGTTCAGTCGCTGGCTGATGACACAATATCTGTTCAGTACAGAAGTGAAAATTGGACAGCATGGTCCATAGTTTTAGCACAAGTCAAGACTAGATCTACAAATTTACCATAAATCCTTTTCTTACGCCAATTTCAAAAGAGGAACTAAAGTTAAATGTGTCGTTTATTATAGCTCTTGTTTTATATGATTATCCAAGAGAAGAAAAAAAAAAAGTTTTAGCTGATGGGCTCTTCTGCAATGCTAGGAAGATAATAGGGACCACACTAGAATATTGTTTTCTGATCATTTTATTTTAATTAATTCAGTAGATATTTGTTATTTCAGCAACATACTAGAAAGTAGTGGATGAATAAAAAAATATTTTGTGTCCTCCAGGAGTTGCAATCTATTTGTGTAGACACACATGCAAATAAATAAATTATTATACAATGTATTATATAATAATATCATTTGAGCAGACACTTTCAGTACCTCATCTATATCTCTCTTTGGACCTGACACCTTCAGAGAGGTCAGTATCTGAAACTTTTTGCTTCCAGTCTTTCTCTGGCCGCTGATAAATTATCAAGTTACCAGAAGTTCAGGAAATCAATAAGCTCTGAAAATGATAGGAGTAGATGTGAAAATCTGCACTCTCTTTTTTCAGTTACAGTGGTCATAGTGTGGAATTGAGCGTCTGTTGTCTACAGCAGTAACTTGCTTGGTAACACATGTAATGGCTGGCTTCTTTTCTCTGTCTTATATTTCCATTCCTCTAAGTGTGTTTCCTGTTATCAACTCACAAAAAGACTACTTGCACTCAGAACTTGTCTCAGGCTCTGCTTCTGGAGGAAGCTACACTAAAATAATTTTCTAAGTATTATGGAACCATTGCATTTTTAAGTAACCATAGACAGTTTGCTGGAACAAACTTACATGTAATGGAAGAGAAAAGATTTTCACAGACACATGTTCTCAAATGTGTAAAGTTGTATGTGCGATAAAAGAGTAAGATATCTGATATTAGGTAGAGACTGTACTTGGATGCGTCCTGTAGTGTATTTTAATTCAACATAAGAGTTGTGTCCGTTTTCTAGGTTGGTTGTGAATGTTAAGTGAGCTAATACACGTCAAATTTTTGGCATAATGTTAGGTACAAAGTAAACACTCAGTAAGTTGGAAATACTGTTATTTAATTTATTATAATAATTTAGAAGTGTAATACCTACCCAATAGAATTATCACAAGCAGTAGGAGTTAATAATTTGAAAGTACATAGAGAAATACCTGGTAGATAGCCAGTGCCTATTAAGTGTTAGTGATTATTGTCAATTTACTTGCATACTCTTTTCCCTCAGGTTTCTCATCATAATTATGAATACCCAAAATGGGTAATGCAAGACTTCATAAGATTTGTGATTGTACCAGTTTGTTGTTTCACCTATTTGATTATTTTACCTGCCTTTATAGATTATCATAAATTTCTCTTGCATCTTATGAAAGAAATCCAAGCAAACAAAAAACCTCATAAAATTTAGCACTTTAGTCTTCTTTATTAAATTTTCCTTGTATCCTAGAAATATATATGTAGTCTTCTGAAGGCTTTGGAATACTGGAAATTTTCTCAAGCTATTGATATGAAATACTCTTTGGTGGGCTCTCACAAAGCACTCAATAAGCAGATTTTTAAAAATACCAATTAAAATAAGGGGTGCTCTTGGTATTTATGTATCTGAAAATTTATTAAACAGAATACTAAGTATTCCAGGCTGATAAAAGTCATATATAATTAGACAGCATTGGCATATATACTGATATCCTTGGACACAAGACATATAATGATTTTAAAGTAGAAAAACAATAATAATAATTACTTTGAGTGCCCACTGTTTGCTCGAAATCAATTCTGGGAGCTTGATATAAATTATAGTATTTGATTCTTTCAATACAGAATGTATTTGATTCTTTCAGCAACAATATTTTTATTACTTTTTTATTATTAATTTACATATGAGTAAACTATGTTTGGAGACATTAGCTGAGAAGCATCACTTCATTGGAAAAAAGAACTCCTTAACTGTGGAGGCTGCAATTGCTTAACCTGGCTAATTCATTCAAAATTCACTGAACAACTGTGAGTGAGCTCTATGCTTGATGCTAGGAATTCAAATAAGGATGCAATATAATTTCCATGGCTGCTTCTTGTGAGGAGTTTATAGAATAGGCAATAGTACATACTGATTAAGATCACAAAGTCAAGGATCAGTCTGCCAGTTGGGACTGTCACAATCATTTAACCTGTCAAAGCCCCATCACCTGTAAAATCAGGATATTAGTAGTTCCTAACACAAAGTATTATTTTGATAATTCACTGAAATAGGATGTCTATATAAATCACTCAGGACAGTTCCTGGCATGCAAAGTGCTGGGTCTTTAAGAATGAGTGAGAATAAACTAGGCAATGGGAGGTGGGGAAAAAAGAACATTCCAGATCAAGCAAGCCTTGAATTGTCCTATGTGGCTGGAGGGACCAAGTTGTGTGCAGAAGATGGGCCAGAAGAGAGCCAAGCCAGTAGAGAGCCTGGGGCTAGAGTGTGAAAGTTCTGGATGCCATACTAAGTAGTTCAGATAAGGGCAGCTAGATGACAAGAAATGTCAAATTTTTAGAGCAGGCAAATGACTTTTTAATGTTTGTATATTTTTTTAAAAAGCCATAAAATAACTACAGTAGAAAAAACTAAGTAAGATAGAAACTATTATAACCTGGAGAAGAGGAGAGACTGAAAGTCTGGAAAATTAAAAAAATCAAAAGGCTGAACTCTTGGGAGTTGTGGGATTGAGAGAATTTCTAAGATTTGAAAGTTATTTAGAACACAGCAGCCAAAGGATATGATCTTTATTTTTTTTTTTTTTTTTCTGGAGAAGACGGGTTGTAATGGGGAAAGTCAGGCACGACTCCATGTTTTTAAACTTACATCACTGATAAATTAGTAATGCCACTAATAGGAAAGGCAGAGATAATATAAATGAGGATATTTTGTGTGAAAAAAAAATTAATGTGAGTATTAATTAAGTATTTCAAAACTGGTACCTAGAGAATATACGAGGTCAGACAATTAGGTTCACAAATTCATCCTAGAAAAAGTTCTATGTACCTCATTGCTGAATATCACTATGGTCACCTTCGAAGTACTCCCCTTGGGAAGCTATGCATGAATGCCAGTGCTTAGTTCACCCTTCAAAGCAATTTTGGAACTCTTTTTCTGGAATGGCCATCAGAGCTCTCATTGTATTATCCTTGATGTCCTGAATGTCATCAAAATGTCTTCCTTTTAATATTTCCTTTATCTTTGGGTTAAGAAAGAAGTCATTGGGAGCCATATCAGATGAGTAGGGAGGGTGTTCCAATACAGTTATTTGTTGTTTACTGGCTAACAACTCCCTCACAGACAGGGCCGTGTGAACTAGTACATTGTCGTGATGCAAGAGCCATGAATTGTTGGTGAAAACTTCAGGTCGTCTAACTTTTTCACACAGCCTTTTTTTCAGGACTTCCAAATAGTAAACTTGGTTAACTGTTTGTCCAGTTGGTACAAATTCATAATGAATAATCCCTCTGATATAAAAAAAGTTTAGCAATATCTTTGCAAAAAGTTCACGAACTTAATTTTCTGTCCTTGTGTGTGTGTTTGTGTGTGTGTTTGTATGTGTATGTGTGTGATGTATTTGGTGATTAGTGGAGAGTTTGAATAAAGACACAGTGGTCAATAATCACAAATAGCACAAAAATCATAATGTAAGATGAACACTGAAATAGAATATTGAATTATTTCTCCATTTAAGTACCAAACATATTTCCTAATTAAAGACGGCAAATAATGTTTATGGAATTTTCATTATAATAGAATCAGGAGCCACCAAAGTTTATAATTTATGAGCAACACCCCTACAATATTCTCATCCTCATAAACTGTTTTCCAAGGGAAAACATTTCTGTCTTAAAGATGAAAGTATAAACAAATATATAGGTGTTTTGATGCTGAAGGCAATGCTACATTCTGGGATTCTATACAATATTTCTGAATTCCAGTCAAAAAGCTTCTGTGGTGAAAGAAAACAAATTAGCACACAAATCTACCATATTTCGCCTTTGGTGTTTAAAAATTAACTAATAAAAATGAAGGGAGACCTAGGAAATACAATATTATGTGTGTTTGTGTGTGCATATGCATATGTAAATTGGAAGCAATAAGTCACCCACTTGCAGCAAAATGCAATCTGGTTAAATCATTAATATGTACCCGGGCAGACACCGTCAGACTCCACAGCACGTATTTAACTTCCGCTAGGCTGGAAGAAGTTGTATGTGAGGTCTCCAGTCTTGCCCCTCTTCCTTTCTGCAAAACTCTACTGGCTATGGGAAATCAGTCTGTTTAGCAGTATTCTAAAATTCTGTCTGCTGCATTCTGTCATATGCATAAATACAAAAATCTCATTGAATAAATCTCTTACCCACTCTTTTACCTTCTCTCCATCTCTTCTTCTCCCTCCTTCTTTTTCTTCCTCCCTTCCTCTCCTCCCCTCTCTGGGACATCAGAGAGTCCAGGAATCAGTAGTACCTGATGGGACCCCTCACCTAGGAACTCCCTTGCTTTGCTTATACCTGGGTGAGTAATAATGTTTTGAATTACTTGTGATCACTGACTTTGGTGTGGTATTTTTAGACATGGATGTCATTAAAAAGGAGACAGAGGCAGACCTAGCACTGGCCTGATCAAAGAGTAACAAAAATCAATAGAATGGACATATTAAAAAACAATAAATATATTTAAACAATTTTACAAATTACTACAATTCTGAAAATTACTGTTTTTTATATAGAGTACAAACCTTCTGAAGCACTATTTCTTTGGAATTTAGTAAGTATACGTCTTTTCATATTTTTATTACCATGGGGCTCTTTCAAATACAAAAAGATTGGTGGATGAATACAAATTCAAGGTTTAAATTTCATTTGGTGCTCCAATAAAAATAAATAAAGTCACAATATATTCCTCAAATTTTTTATAGAGCTGGCATCAACTTGTTATTATAATTTTTCAGCAAAGATGGATGGATTCAAATGTGTAGGTAGAGTGATCATCTGGCATTTTACATCTTTCAAGTTTATGCTATTTCAAGGATTTAGACCTATTTGTTTCTTTTTTATATATTAAGAAGTTTCCATAACAAACAACTTGAAAGTCAATGTGAAACTAAGAGATAACAAATAACCATGTATTTCCCAGTAATTGAATCCGTATTCCAGGGGCACGTTTAAGAGAAGAGTTTTGGATGATTTGGAAGCTATCATCTGGCTTAGAAATACAGTAAAGATGATGCAACAGAACTGTGTTCATGATACTTTATAGTCTGTTGTTTATGCCTGAATAATCAACCATATCTGTAACGTTTCACAAGAAATGAGTCTCACAGCCACTTGGAAGATAAAAAAAAAAAAAAAAAAAAAAAAAAGGAAAGAACAAGAAAAAAATTTTCTATGACCTAGTGAAATATGTAAATAAATAAGGAGAGGGAAAAATCCTCAAGTGAAAGAGTAGGTTCAACACTAAAGATTTCAAATTATGTGCATGAGCATAAATTCACCTATCAAAATGACTTACATTTATTCTTATGTCATCATATACTAGATAAAATATGTGATGGGGATATGAATTATCTGGGGATGTGAACAACATGGATCTGTTTCTTCAGTGATCTGTACAAAAAAAATTAACAAGTTGAATCACTAAGAGAGCTCTGATGCACATCAAAAAGAAAAACTGTAGCCATTTTTCCCCAAAGTAATCCATTTTTCTATGAGTTCTGAAAACCAAAGTCCTCAGCAAGCAGAACTCTTAGAAATCATGAACTGATATGGTCTTACCATTAATTTCTCATGTTATTATTTATTTCCGTTTGTGTACTTTGAATTTTAATTTTTAAAAAAGTCATACACCATTCTATGCAAATAATCGGTTGATATTAGTGTAAGGCTTATTGTAGCCTATGAGTGTCTCCTGTTTGGCCCTAGAAAATCCTGGAGGTGGATGAATGAGGCCAGCTCTGCTTTAGGCTCAAGGGAAGAAAAGAGAGACTATAAGGAGGTGGCAGAGTAAATCAGCCTTAAAATTCATCTTCTAGACTAATTCAGGGAACATCTGAACAGCAACAAAAATTGTGAGCAATAGGGGGACTGAAAGATTGCAGTGAAAGAAGCTAGTAAAGGATACAATGGCATCCATAGAGTCCCAAAGGGAATTTTTGAAGGGTTAACCAATAAACGGAGGATTTTAGGTACAGTATCAAAGATTCACTCGTCCATTCAGAATTATTTTTTCTTGATTGCCTACTTTACTATAAGTGATGATATGAGTAAAGTAGAAAACAAACAAAAATTATTTATCCCATTGACCTCAAATATATGAAATAGTAATCAGTCAAATAATTTATTCCCATTGTATTAAGTGATAAGACAAAGAAAAAGAGAGGGTTAGACTAGTGTATGACAGAAAGAGCATACTTAAACTACTGAGCTATTCTCAGTGTGGTAGTTAGTTTAAGCAAAAGTGAGACAGAGTGTATGTAAAAAAATGGTGATAGATTTATTTTTAATTCAGAGAGTCAGGTTATAGGAGGACATTAAATTTACAGAACAATTATTAGACATTATATTTGTATATTGTAAATAAGGGAAGAAAGCTTCACTAAGCCCCAGATTTTACCAGATACCTCTATATAATTATAAAACTCACAATAAACAGGGAAAAAAATAATTAATCATAATATTTTGGTGGATAAATGTGTACGCCATTCTCATCTAAGTTATTGGGTTGTAGCAGATAAATAAATTTTTGTTTCATAGATGTGCAAGAGAAAATTGGAGATGTTCCTCCAAAACTTCTGAATTCAAAGCAAAAACAAAACATAACAAAACGAGCAATGCTTTTCAATACATCTGCCATTTCTGCCTTCTAATGAAATGATTAAAAATGTCTAGTCTTCAAGTCTTCACCAATATTTATTTCTGTGGAAATACAGCTTCTGCTTTGGGAATCTTTTTCCCAATTATGCCAAGATTCTTTAATGTTTAGATTCTTCCTGTGTTTTTATTATAGCAACTCATTGTTGCGAGATAATTTTCCATGAGTACTTCACTTTTCTGCATGTCTTTCAAATGAGGATCTAACTATCCATTGTCCTGGAGGCTTTTCAAGGATGTTTATACTATATTGGACTCTTTTGTACAGAGATATATCTCCTTTTGATGCAAAGCATAGGCCTACATAGTGACTATTATAAAATAGTTGGGTTCCCTAAGCTCAAAGTTCCTCTCTTATAATACATACTATCTGTGCATATGTTATTTGGCCTTTCCACATCACCTTGTGGGGAATGGAACTTGGGGAATCAACTCAAAAGTAATGATACTCTACTGCCCTTTATCTTCGGTCTAGGAGCTTCATGTTGTCTACCAGCATCTATGGAAATTGTGTCAGTCTAAATGTTTAACTTGTAAATGAGGTAAAATCTCAGAACACTTAAAGTTCTTGACACTTATTTCTGTGGATATAGCTAGGGTTAAAACTATCTTTAAAAATTTTAATTAAAAATTATATAATTTATTAGCTGTTACTTTGAGAGCTTAATTAATCATTAACAGCTAGAATGAAAAATTGACCAAATATCTAAATTCTGAATCTCAATTTGTTAATATGCACTTTCATGTTTATACTCTAGTTGGTTAAATATTGTTGTTTTTGTTTATCAGAATTGTTGACCTGTCTTTTCTGATCAGATACCACAGTTTTGTTCAGAGACAAATCTCGATTGATCTCTGGTGTTTCTGCATGTCTTATAAGCAGAGGCACTGACAGTTTTTGTCCTGGACTATTTTTTCAAATTTGTTTGTATAGTGAAACATTTTGAAAGGTAGAGTTGTATCTCTTTATAAAGCAGAAAACAAGTTTGTTCACCCTCCAGTGTAATAAAAATAACGCCGTCCTCTGAGGCATTTTGCTTACACCCATTATTAAAACTGGGCTTCCTCCTTAAGCTTGGGTTCCTTATCTGTGACCGAAACCCACTATGTGTACAACACTAAATGGGCCATTTCCTGCTATACCCTAGGGACGCAGAGGATAAGAGAAAGTGATACAAATACAAAGCTCATGTTTCTTGCTGTAACGTAAATAATAAAGCCCTTTGTCTCTGACTCAGGAGTCCCATGTCATCTGTCAGCATCGATGAATCTGTGGCAGGATTACTTGTTAGCTTGCATGTAAGGTAAACTCTTAGGCCCTTCATAGTTCTTTAAAGTCTTGTGATTCCATTCATAATTAAGTCCTCAACTAAATAATTTTCTTCCTAAGTCAGAATGCTGATTGTAAGAAAGTTATCCATTTCTGTGATAATTACTCAAATAGCTTATAATTGGCATCATATTCTCTAACAACAGCTCAAGATATAAAATGTAAATGTGCTTCAAATAGAGAAAAAATATTTAAAAAAAAATTCAATTAAGTGACTCAAAGATTAAGGATTCACCTTATCTATTTGCCTTGCCTGATGACTTGACTTAATTTCTCCAGTCAGAATGAGCTGGGTACAATACAGAGATACAGGATGTTCAATTTTAGTCACTATATTATATTCCTCATATTTCTTTTTGCCTAACAAGAATAAATTACTTAATTAATTGTGGAGGAGCTTTCGTTGTCAAACTAGCTGTGGCTGATAGCAATTTTTGAACTCAATTTCCCCTAAGTGTAATACAAAACTACTTCAAAGTAACGTGTTGTTTTCTCCATAAGATTTACAGCCTTGAAAAATGTAGACAATAAAATACATAATACAATAAATGGGCAAATTTTTGCAGTAACCTCAGAACAAAATTAAAAGGCAATGGCCTTTTAAATACATATTAGAAATCACACATACCACACATATTCAATTATGTGAACCTTTATTTTATTATGGAAAACCACAAGCCTAGTCTTTGCTTCTATCTAAAGTAACACTTTGTGTCATTCATTTTTATTGCCATTGTGATTAGTACATAGTACACATTAAACAATTGTTGATTGAACCTTAGCTAGCTATTCAATTATCTATCATTAAAACTGCTTTGAAAGTCTATTAAAATATTCTTGATCACAATACTTAATGAAATGGTCTACACACAACCCCAAAAAAGTCACCAGTAAATAATCAAACAATGAAAAGAACTTGACCTAATGCCATCAATTTTGAAAATTGTTGCCAGTGAAAGAACCAGAAGATTTTGGAGAAATACTCTGAGGTTTCTAAAATAACTCCCTATAAGCTACACTGATTAGTTGCAAAAAAAAAAAAAATGAAAATGAAAATTCTCACTAAAATTTTTTACCACACTATGGAGGGAAACAAACTGAGAAGGTATGTTTTCCTTGTGATCTGAAGGTAGAAGGAATTAGAGGATAGTAGAAACAGCTCCGGAAATAGGTGAAAAGCACACATATAATACATTTACTTTACCCACTCAAGCATACTTATATATTTGTACATAAGTATATATTTATGTATATTAAGAGAGAGAAAGAAGTAAAAGGTGATATAGTTACATACATACGTACATACATACATACATGATAGACGATAGACAGATGATGATAGATAGATGATAGACAGATAGACAGACAGACAGACAGATAGATAAAATGATAGAATCTTTCTGTGTGTATATGGAGGTATATCAGGAATGATATTCACTTGATATTTCTCAGTGGAAGGATTTTATTTGTTTTCATTTCTTCTTTGCATGTGTGTATATTGCTTGAAGTTTTTATATTGAGTATAAAATGCTTTCACAAAAAAATCATAATATTTTTAAATAAAATAATTAACTATGCTTAATATTAGTTATATATTTTGTAATATTTACTATATCTAAAGCAAGACCTAGTTTCTTAGTTGAAAGATATTTTCTTAGACATTTTTGAACAGATCTGAAAAGTGTTCCAATTTTACACAATTAAATGGTGCATAGTAAATTGGAAATACTAGACCATTTAGTTGTATTCCATTTTGTCTTCATATTATAGACATAGATCTATAATACAAATCTGTAATATATCTATATATAGATCTATAGGTGTAACAGAAAACATATTGCATGTTTTACTTAATATTCAAATGTTTGCCCTTTATCAGTTACATGACTTAAATATATTGAAAGTAAAAGTGCTGTTTGCCCAAGAATTCTAATATTGTTTTTAATTGCACATAGTAAAGTTTCAAAGTAATTAAATGTCAAGCAAAAAATTTATTAAATTTCTAAAAAGTGTATAGTATAATATATGTTATATATAAGTATAATAAGTATAAGTATAATGCTACATGTAACATTTTATCTGTAACTCTTAAGTAATAAAATTCAAAATACAAAAGCACTGTCATTCAAGCTCTAGTGTAATCCTATTATTAAAATGAGGGGGTAAATTTAAACCTGATTATACCATCACCTATAAATCCATGTCTCAATTCCTTAAATTACTTTCTCCAGGTCACCTACTTTCATTATACAATAAAAAAGTAACAAGTAGACTTTTTTTATCATCTGTTATTTAAGTCACAGCTTGAGATTCTTAGGGTCATTAAGAATAGTCAAGTACATTGTATGAGTCTTAATAAAATACCATTATACTACTGTACTTCTTTTGATCATTGCTGCAGTACTGGAGCGTCATTTGTGCAAGTAAAAGAATAAAAGGAAGACTAAGTATTTACATTCAAAAGAAAAAAAGTTAAGTCTTTTCTATTCATTTGGAGTAACTAATTTTGGCAATTACAAACTGTCTTTAATTGAATGTACATGAAAAGTTGGGAAATCTCTCAGATAATTAGCGCAAAAATCATTTAGCCCTTTCCATACCCCAAAGATTTCCCTTCATAGAGCTTCTACTACTGGGATGAATATATGTTTGTGTCAGTTACTTTTTGCCACATAGCAAACCAGACCAAACCTTATTGGATTAATTAGGGTTCTGAAGAAGAGAGAAAATAGTGTGCAAGGCCTCTTGACCTCAGATCTGTTACCCTCTCTCTTCTGGTGTGTTCTATTAGTGAAACATTAATCAAAACATTAAACCTATTTAAAAGGTTGCAAAAATAGACTTTACCTCTTTAGGAAGTCTATTTTTGCAACCTTTTAAAAGGGGGCAGAGCTGAAAGGTACTGCCCCCTTTTGCACTTTTATTGAAGTATAAATTATATACCAAAAGCTTTACATATTTAATGTATACAATTTCATGTGTTTGGACATATGTATACACCCATTATACACCATCACTACAATCAAGGTGTAAACATATCCATCACCTCCAAAAGATTCTTTGTGTTCCTTTGTTTTACTGTTGTTATTTGTAAGACATTTAACATCTAACAAACATTAAGTGCACAAACATTAAGTGCACGTAACATATATACTTGTATGTTGTACAGCAGACATCTACAATTTATTCATCTTGTACAATGTAACTTTATACCCACTGAACAATAATTCCCCACTTCTCCCTCCCCACAACCCTTTGCCACCACCCTTGTATTTTCTGCTTCTATAAGTTTTAATATTTTAGATAAGTCATATAAGTGGAACTATGCGGTATTTGTTCTTCTGTGACTGACTGACATATTTCACTTAGCATGATGTCTTTCAGATCCATCCAGGTTATTGCACATGGCAGAATTTCCTTCTTTTTAAGGCTGAATAATACACCATTGAGTGTATATACCATATTTTCTCTATCCATTTGTCTGTCAATGTACATTTGGGTTGTTTCTATATCTTGGCTATTGTGAATAGTAATATAGCATACCTAGGATTGAAATTGCTGGATTACATGGTAGTTCTACTTTTAATCAGGTATGGATAGAGAAGATAAAAATTGTGACTTTTTTTTTTGCAATCTGCTTAATAATGGTACAATTTTAGTCTTAAAATTGCTGTGTGTTAATATAATTTCTTACATAAACTTGAGGATTTTAAGGTCATATATATTAACCAACATGGGAGGAATTGTTAATGGTACCATGGCAGTTTCAAGTATTTTTAACACTTAATATTTAATTGTATTTCATATTTAGTACTTAATGTTTTAAGTATTTTGTAATCAATTTTAGTATTTTTGTTCTTATATTTCTGTGTGTGGTGGTTGTGGTAGAGGAAGGAATGACATGTCACAAAAAGAACAGTCATGCCCTAGGAACGAAGCATACAACGGAAAATTTGTATTTCACTGGCATTGTGGGGGAAAAAATGCACCATGGCACCCTGGTGGCATCGCATGTGTTACCATAGGCTTTCAACTGCAGCTTTTTTTTTTTATTAGACACTTATGTTTTTATTAGACAATCCGAAATGGCTGTGGGATAAATGTAGGATTCTTTTTTATTATTATTATTACATTTATGGGGGTGACATTGGTTAGTAAAATTGTGTAGGTCTCAAGTGTACAATGCTATAATACATCATCTATATATTGCATTGTGTGTTCACCACCCAGAGTGAGTTCTCCTTCTATCAGCACATATTCGACTCCCTTTACTCTCTTCTACCATCCCTTTGCCCCCTTACTCTCTCGTAACTACTAAACTACTGTCTGTGTCTGTGAATTTTTGTTTCTTTGTTTGTCTTGTTCTTTGTTGCTTTTACTTTTATATTCCACATATCAATGAAGTCATATGGTTCTTAACTTTTTCTGCCTGGCTTATTTTGCTTAGCATGATAATCTCAAAATCCATCCATGTTGTCACAAAAAGGCAGTATAAACACCTTTTAGAATTGACTCCTCAGAAATAGTGTGTCTTACAACTTGTATTGCATTGTCATCTAGCCCCTTTTATTTCAGTTTCACCCTTTCTGGTGTATTGAACAAAGAATGCAGTGAGTTGTTTCATTTTACTACTTTTCCATTTCTTTGGCTATGTAAATATTAATAATAAGCTACCTGAAACCCAAAGCTGCCTGCTATATTTTACTGGCTAAATCTGTCTGTTAGGACTTATCCTGGCTGGCTGCTGTGAGCTTGTTGGACATGTAGTATTTACAAATATGGATGCAGCTGTACTCACTTTGGCTTCCCTCCTCTTACTTTTGCTATTTGTTCTCCATCACAAAAACCTGAACTGCAGGGAGTGTTTCTCCCTAATGATATTAGATAGCACACTATATTGAGCTTCCAAGAAAAAAATTGGCTCAGTTTCCTGAGCCCTGCATCTTGACAGGGACAAATCCCACAGGGATGTTTTGAGACCACATAAGCAACACTGTCGTACCCAGATCTTCAAAAAGATTTTACCCCATCATCTATTAATCAATATCATAATAAGAAACTTAAACTTCAATGTTATCCTCCTGTATGTGGTATGATCTTGATACTCTTCCCAGCAGTGAGGAGAAATCTTTCTGTTCTTTTGTATTAAGAGCAGCTATCTCAGAGTCTGGGGCTGCTGAGTGTTAGCTATGAAAATTTAGTTGTCATCCTTAAAATCTTGGGTGTAAACAGTGTCTAATTCGAAATCTAAGAGCCTTTAAGGTGTGGACACAGATTATTCCCCACTCTGCCCACTACTACAAGTATAACCAGTAGCCTCTGTCAATTGTGTGGTGATAAACAAACCTCTTTTGTTTACAAGCATTTTAAGATTGAGTTTTACTGTAAAAAAGCTTCAATTTTAACATGACATATTGGCTGTAATAAATGCATTTCCATCAAAAGCTGGTGGTTTACTCAGACCTCGTGGAATTTGTTCCATGATTCTTAATGGTAAAGTCTGAATCAAGGTTATGTATTCTTAGTAACTGTTTAAAAACACATTTCTTATCTAAATACCATTCGTTTTGTTTTCCTTTGCTTAAGGGGGATTTCAGTACCTTTTATATTAAAAAAGAAAAAAATGGCCACAGGTTTACAGTGTGCTTTGACCAAAGCTGGACTATATTGAGAATGTTTTTTTTAATTGAAAAATTTCCAAATTCACTTTTGAAGTGAGGTTTTTAACATTCTATCTTGCTATATCTAGCATATTAACTTTTCAAAGTACCCACAGACATTTCATTTTTTAAAAAAATATTTACAGAAATTGGTGTTAGTATTTTCACCGAAAAAAAATAACTGAGTTTATAATATAAGTGGACTCATTCTTAAGACTATTTTCAAGAATAAAATATGTGCACTTTCTAAGAATTATGAAGAATATTATTCTCGTATAGTTATATTTAAAAATTGTGTACCTAAAGATCACAGGTTGATATATTTAAATATTTTAAATGACAACGGAGATGATTAACTACAGTGAAAACAAAAATGCAATTGCATATTTATATAAAGAAATTATCTTCAAATCTGTCAGTTTTCTTTTTCCTTTCAGAGTAACCAGTGATTTTTGACAGGTGTGAATTGCAGCAATGATACAATTTCACCCAGAACATTCAGATTGATTTTTTTAAAAAGTGATTCATCTTATTTTTAAACTAATTCACTTTAGCATTTTAGGATAGCACTGAGATTTTCATCCAGGAAAATGGCTTTGTGAAAAGAAAATGTACCATTTGAAAACTTAAATGCATAGTCAAATTCTAAAGAGTAAATGCAATGCCATTCATATCAAGATGTTTTTCAAGCATAATGAGCACTTACTCATTACACCTGAAATATCTAGGCATTTCTAAACAGTTCTGTGATTGTAGATGGTTCTTGATCATAAAAGGAATTATGATCCCTTCTAAATATAATTTAAATAGCTTTTATAAATATTTATATGTATGCTTCTTTTTATTATTTTAGAGATATTTTCCCTTTCTATATTCTCATTTTATATGACAAATTCTCTTTCTGGCATTTATTCTAGAGAGATATGATAGGGTTCAAATTCCTAATGGCTTATTAAATTGTCATACAGCTAATTAAGTCCTCTTAAAAATTAAAAAAGAGAGGGCATTGACTTAGAAAATATTGCATTCAGTTGTGCATATATACATATATGCACCTGATGTTCAGAAGAGGGGTCCAAAGGATATAAAGAATAGGCCACATAGAAATGGGTAGGAGAAGCAGAGACATGAAATTGATAGGAGGAGCAAAGACATGAAATGGGCTGATCCCTAACCCCCAGGTACTGGTTGAGCATCAGAAGGGATACCTCTGCAGTGGAGGTCCCCCCTGAAGAGTGAGGGGGCTTCCCAGCTCAGGGGTCCAGTACCAGGAAGAGGAGTCCCCAAAACACCTGGCTATGAAACACAGTGGGGATTCCGAATGTCCCAGTGGGATGGAAGGTGGCTGGAAACCCAGACATCCTCTTAAAGGGCCCACGAACAGACTCACTCACTCATAGGCACTCACTCTGGGCTTCAGCAGAAGGGTGGCAATTTGAGAGGCACCAGAGACACACAGAGAAAGACTGAATTGTGTGGCTGCAGGGTGAGGGCTAGTGGGACAGTCGTCATTATTGCTACGTGGAGCCCACCTCATATGTAGCCTACAGATGGGTGCCATCTTTCCAGTGCTGAGTCCTCCCTCACACAGCCTGATGGAGAGAATCCCTCTCTGAGGGTTCAGCCCCCACAGAACAGCTCATATGCTGTGTGTGTAGCCATCCTCACAGCCAGTTAGCCTGTGTGCCCACTGATGTGCCAAAAAGCAAACAAAGATGAACTACCACAGGAGGGCATACACAACCCACACAAGGGACATACTTGGAGCATAAGGTTCAGGTGTTCAGGGAGACTGTGACACTGAATAAGGCCACCTACTACATAAGGCCACCCGGCAAAGACTGGGAGACATCAGAGACCTACCTGATACATAGAAATGAACACAGAGAGGGAGATAAAATGAGGGAAATAAAGAAACATGTCCCAAATAAAAGAACAGGAGAAAACTCCAGAAAAAGAACTAAATGAAATGGAGGCAACCAACCTACCAGAGATAGAGTTCAAAACACTGGTTATAGATTACTTAAGGAATTTAGTGAGAACCTCAACAAAAAGATAGGAAATATATAGAACGACATAAAAATAAAAAAATAAAAAACAGTCAAAAAAGAATAAAGAACTGAAATGAAGAATATACAAGAAAGAATTGACAGCAGATTAGATGAAACAGAGGACTGAATCAGTGATTTGGAAGACAAGGTAGTAGAAAACACCAATCAGAGCAACAAAAAGATTAACAATAAATATAGTAATAAAATGAAATAGTAATAAAATAAATGAAAATAGTTTAAGGGACTTCTGGGACGACATCAAGCATAACAACATTCACATCACAGGAGCACCAGAAAGAAGAGAGAGCAAGGGATCAAGAACCTATTTGAAGAAATAATGACTGAAAACTTCCTTAACCTGGAGAAGGAAATAGGCATACAAGGTCAGGAAGTGCAGAGAGTTCCAATCAAGATGAACCCAAAGAGGCCCACACCAAGACATATCATAATTAAAATGACAATAGTTAAAGACAAAGAGAATCCTAAAAGCAGCAAGAGAAATACAACTAGTTACCTACAGGAATCTCCCATAAGACTATCAGCTGATTTCTCCACAGAAACTTTGCAGGCCAGAGGGGAGTTACAGGATATATCCAAAGTGATGAAAAGCAAGGATTTACAACCTTTTACCCAGCTAAGCTATCATTTACAATCAAGGGAGAGATAAGGAACTTCCCAGACAAGAAAAAGAATGGAAGGAATTCATTATCACCAAGCCAGTATTACAAGAAACACTAAAGGGACTTCTTTAAAAAGGGGTAAGAGGAAACAAAATTAATAATAATAATAATAATAATAATAATAAAGATACAAATAATGAAATGGAAATAACTACGTACCTATCAATAATCACTTTAAATGTAAATGGATTAAATGCTCCAATCAAAACACATAGTGTAGTTCAATGGATAAGAAAAGAAAACCCATACATATGTTGTCTACAAGAGACCCACCTCAGATCAAAACATACACATAGACTGAAGATAAAAGGATGTTTGAAAAGATATTTCCTGCAATTGGAAATGAAAGAAAAAACAAACTGGAGTAGCAATACTTATATCAGACAAAATAGACTTTAAAACAAAGACTATAAGAGATAAAGAAGGATATTACATAATGATAAAGGGATCAATACAACAAGAGGATATAACCCTAGTAAACATCTATGCACCCAATATAGGAGCACTTAAATATTTAAAGCATATTGATTGAATAAAGATAGAGACTGACAGTAATAGAATCATAGTAGGGGATTTTAACACTCCATTGACATCAATGGGAAAAATATTTGTATAAAAAGAAAACACAAAGCCTACATTTTGAATATATTTTATGGTTCATGTATATTTATATTTTTTACATTGTTAAGAGCACTCAGTAAATACCTAGCACATAATGTGGCATGTTGCTGTTACTCCATCTTTCATTTCCATATGTGGTTATTGCAGCAATATAATTACATTGTGTTAATTTTTTGACAATTACATTACCTAAAACCTAGTATTTATCTTTATGACTATCAAACCGTGAGCAATTTTCTGGGGAATTATTCTGTCTGATTCTACAAGCCTAGAAAGTAACATATGGAACAATATTATCTATTTAAGATACAGATTAAATGAAGAAAATTGTGCTCAAAAATATAGAAATTGAGTATATCTTTACAAGCCTTTCAATTATGCCATGGCAAATAACGTTATGAATGATTTAGAAAGTCAAACATGTCCTCAACTCATATCAGGGATAAGGAATGCTTTCATAACTAAATAATATAATGTCGTGGCATAATTCTTAGAGGTCAACAGAGAAAAATCTGAACTGAGAGAAAAAAATTCACTTCGCTCAGAAGTATAATTTAGAAATGAATTATTGCTATTTACCTAGGATATTAACCATGAGCTAGAAAGAGACTATTCTTCTTTCAAAGTTGAAAAAAACACACAACATAAATAAATTAACTCATTATGTCTCAAATTGAGCACTGCACAGACCTGGGACATTATGTCTTACCTGTGACATTTCAAATAATTGTGTTTATTTTAACACAATAAGAATATATGAAAATAGGGTAGAATAAGGTAAAATAAGAATAGGAATTAAAGACTCCTCACTTCCATTTTGCCTCATGCTCAATCTGTAGGCCAAAAATCTGAGGCAGAGTTTTCTCTCAGCATTAAGATTCTAACAACATCTTAGGTTCTATTCCATTATTTGTGTTTAAAGTCCCACTTGATTTCCAAGTCACAAAATAGGTGCAAATCTGATATCACATTCTAAAACTTAAATAACCTAGAAAATTTTTGAACCCCCAGAAGGATCTTTGTAAAAATATTCATATGTAAGATCAAGCACAATAGAACTTATAGAATGAAACAAATATTTTCTAAAATTGTTAAATAACCGGCTGTTTAGAGGAACAGCATTTCAAACACAGGCATTCTGTACATTAAAATGTACAGAAGCATAGACTAATTACATAAATTACTTAAGTGACACAATTAATGGAAAAGCCAGGATTTCAACTTAGCAAGTCTATATCACAAATATAAGTAATGAGAAGAATTGGCCATGTTAAATCAACATTATTTGCATTAAAAAAGAAATAGATTGTGAAAATATAAAAGCATTGCATTATCAAAAATATAGCTGACTGGTTACCTAGATCAGCTTTCCCATTGAAAAAATTTGAAATCCAGAATGTTGCATTTAAATAAAATTAAATATTAAAAATTAAAGATATTACACAAAAATTAAGTAAATTTAAACAAAGTGTGATGATAGAGTCTGAAATGAACTTTCAATATTATAATATTTGCTAAATTAAGTCAATGTTAGCAAAAATTGTATGTTCTTGTAGAAATTAGTGTACAGAAGACAAGGTCCAGCTCATATTGTAAATTGGAGAATCTAATAAGAGATGAAACACAAAGGACTACATACTCAATGTAAGTATGGACTAGAAAGAGAGAGAAAGAAAACTGTTTGGGTTGAAACTTTGGTGCTGAAAGAAAAGGGAAAAGAAAAAAGGAAGGAAGGGAAAAAGGAAGGAAGGAAGGAATGGAGGGAAGGAAGGAGGGAGGGAGGGAGAGAGGGAGAGAAGGAAGGAAGGAAGGAAAAAAGGCAGGAAGGAAGAAAGGAAGGAAGGAAGGAAGGAAGGAAGGAAGGAAGGAAGGAAGGAAGGAAGGAAGGGAGGAAGGAAGGGAGGGAGGAAAGCAATCTAGCATTCATGTGTATTTATAGCCTAAATTCACACTGCCTGAGTAATATGTAGATCCTCAAGCCCAGTAAAAAGTGAGCCCCAATCTATTAGCAGACACAAGCAATTGACAAAAGCAAATGCAAGTTCATTTAAGGTAACCTACATTATCACAACTTAAACATTATCATGGATAAAGTTCTAAAGAAAGTGAGTTCAGTCTAACAAGATAAAACATATAAAGAAACAAGCTATCATAAATGAAAGATGGCAGAAACAACTGATAATATCATCAAACCAAAAGTCTTCAAATAAATATTAGAATTACAAACAGAATAAAAATATGTCTCAAGAAATATGTGATAGATCTGCAGAAAAATTGAGAGTATAGTACAGGCAGTTCCCATATAGCCTGCACCCTATTAACATCTTACATGCATTCATTACAATTAACAACCATGGTACATTATTATAAACTAAGTCCCAAGTTTCTTTAGATTTCCTAAGTTTGGACCTATTGTTCTTATTTGGGGATGGTGTCCATAGTATCTAGGATACTATGTTATGTTTAGTTGTCATATCTCTTTAGGTTTCTTCGGCTGAGGCAGTTTCTCCCACTTTCCTTTTGTTTGATGGCTTTGACAGTTTTGAGGAGTATTAGTCAAGTATTTTGCAGAATATCCTACTATTGGCACCTTTTTCTCATGTTAAAACTGGAGTTTTGAGTTATTGGGAGGAAGACCAAGAGGTCAAGTGCCATTTTTGTCACACCATATCTAGTGTACATATTATACTATTAGTATGATTTGTGAATATTGAAGGTGGTGTTGTCGCCTATCTGAGGTAGTATACATCAGATTTCTCCATAGTAATGGGATAGATTTGAAAACATGAGTAAAACAAACAGATTATTAAAATGTATCAAAGAGTACTTTCATAAAATAAAATGTAATACATTAAATACTTTATTGAACTTTTAACAGTATATTGAAGACCACTAAAGAGAATTAGTTAAATCCAAAGTTGCTCTATGAAATATAGTCTAATAGGAAAAAATAGAAGCAAGCATAATTGGGTCTCTGTCAGGATCAGATGAGATAAAATATAAAAAAGAGCTTGGAATATTACAAAGCTCTCTATGAAGATGTGTAATTCTTTGTTATAAGAAAGTAATTTTTAATTGCTTCTGGCTTAGCGCGTGTTAAAATTGAGATTCTTAAATTCTGGTTTCTGGATTAGTGGAATTACAACTAAATTAGATTTAATTGATTAAAGAAGGAAGAATATATATATATATATATATATATATATATATATATATATATATATATATATATATATTCTAAAATTATCTTGTAGTATCCATACTAATTCAAAATGATTGTGAGCATTATAATTGTATAACAATGATTTGAAACTTACTTGGGGAAAGGAGGTTTATCTTTAAAAATTAGTGAATTAGCTGAAAAACTGCTTTTATAATTCTCATGCTCATAAACAAAATGTTAGTTTAATAAAACTGAAATAAAGCTGACATGTACTCGCTAATTTTCCTTCCCAACAGTGCTTTAATCAATAATACAATGTTCAAAATTCAGAACTACCTTTTCGTTTTTTTTTTTTTTTTAGGGTAAGGAAGCCTTAATTTGTATATATTTAAAATTTGGATATATACATAACAAAAACATAATCTGAAACATGAAGAGTGGGAGGTTGTATCCATTCTAAATCATGTGCATTGTTTGAATTTTATACTACTTTAAGTGAAAAGTAGCCACTCAGCAAAAAGTCAAGCAACTATTTTTAGCTGGCTCTCTAGATTTCTGTAAAATAATAACCCGACTAAAGTTTGAAAAGGGAGTGAAGGAGGCAATCTGCTTTTTTTTTTAAATTTCTGACCCAGAAAATATGAATTAGAGCATATAGCACATTATTGAAGTGTCTAATATTTATAGCTCTTGGCACTCATTGCATGTTGTATACTTGATTGAAATGTAATTGTTATATTTTACATTTCTATCAAGACTGTGAATTTATATTTGGCTCCTTTTTAAATTAATCTATTTTTCTTATCTTTCAAGGGCCGTGATTTAGTTCAAATGTAAATCTCATTGAATAAAATAGCCTTTATTGATGTCTAAGGATGGAAAATTGTGTTTCAGAAATTTGATTACTCTGCATAGTGACTTAGAATATTGTTTGATCTCAGATATTGTTAGGGCCAGTATACTTACTGAAGAGAAAGAAAGAGAAAGGAAACAATCATGGCTTGACTACCTGTCAGTTGTCAGTAAATACACCTGGAACTTTCCCACATAGTACCTCATTGAGTAATACCATGGGAGGGAAGTACTATTCCTGTCCTGATTTTAAACATGAGAGAACTGAGTCTCAGAATGTGTGAATAACTTACTGTGGGAAATTATGCAGTCACTAGCAGACAGTGGAGACATCCCAATTCCAGAACATCTGAATCCAAGGCCATCTATTTCCCACTATACAGCAAGTCATTATAATTATCATGAGAATTATAGTTCTAGTTCTACCATGTGATTAATACCATGGTGAAATCTAGGAAATTAAGACCCCAAAAAGAAATAAAAATGTGTATGCCAACCTTCTATAAAAAGTAAACAAAGTAAAAAGATCATGTGAAGACAGAAGTAGGCATTCGTTAGAATTATGATGCCACAATCAAAGGAACACCTGGGGCCACCAGAAGCTGGAAGACGGAGAAGCTAGGACCTATCAAAATGAGCCACCTATTGTTCCGGACGTGCTCAGCAGAAAACTACATGGGTAAAGATTTTAAAATCCATTCATGGGATCCACAGATACCCTGAAGCTCTTGGTTAAGAACTATTTCAAATAGATGTAAAGGGCATAAAGACATGGGGCTTTTCATTTGACATTTAGCTATTTCTAGATCTACAGAATTTGAAAATGAATAGTCTAACGTAGTTTCTTCTATACCTGATTTAAAAGTCAGTGAATATACCATCAAAGGAACTAAATCACTCCGGTATGTTCTGGTAATAAACAACAGGAAGACACCTAGTTATAAAAAGACTGTTAAAGCAGAAACTGAAGATGGTCATGTCAAAGTTTTTTTTTTGTTTTTTTTTTTTGTTTTTTGTTTTTTTGTCTGGGTGTGGCGTACTGATCATATTTTATAGCTCCACCGTGGTTGGACGTTTAGAATAAATTATTTCTACTTAAAAAAAAGAAAAAAGGAATCCGGATCAAAATGGCGGCGTGAGGTGAGCCTCTGTAAAGCTCTCCTGGAATTTACAACTAATTGGACAACAATAACTCCACAAAACACTCCCTGCACAGCAGACAGGCAAGACGAAGAGGTCCACTACTGAATTCACCTCCAGGTGGGTGAATCGCGCGAGCGGGGGAGAAGGGAAGGGAGAAGTGCGGGACGGAGCCCCGCAGGCGCAGGACAAAGACCTAGCTCAGTGCTCCGAGCTCGCTGCATCCCGGAACTACCGCAGCTGCGGGAAAGGGAAGGACTCGGACTGCTAGGGCTCCGCTTACGGCCCACAGGGCTGAGGGGGCAGCATATAGCACAGCTGAACCCAACGTTCACGGCAGACCTCGGAGAAAAGACTGAGGGAAGAAGGCTGAAAACTGTGATTAAGCCCTCACTGCCGAGCGGAGAACGGAAGCCTTAGGCACTGAGACTAGCCGCCCCTCCCTACCCTCCCAGAGCTCGCCCCACCCCCACCTGCCCGGTGCTAGAAGCGATAAACTAGCAGTGTCAGATCACAAGGACAGGATCTTTGCTGTTCTGAGAACTGTGGACTGCAGAAACAGATTCGCAGCCCAACTAGTTACGGCAAAGGGGAGGGAGCTGTGGAAGCAGGACCGGCTGTGGTGGTGGTCGCCGCCATTGCTCTGGGCCACCTCTCACAACTCACCCCGCCCCTGGCCCCACCTATCTGGGCGGATCCCTGCAGGAGTAAACAGAACTGCTGAAACATACGGGCTCTGAATCGGGTGCAGAAAGAGCTTTGGAACTTCAAAAGCTCTCCGCACCCCCACAGGGACGTGACGCCCTATGACCCAGGTGAACTGTTAACAGAGGAGAGGCCCGTCTCCCAGGGAATCCCCCCATCGTGTGAGAAGCTGGAAAAGTGCAGAGAAAATATAGCACTATTGTGTCAGAGAGACCTCTTCCTATCAACCTGTTGAATAAACCACTCCTGTAGATGTCTAGGAAGAGAAATAATAAATCAGTAATTGCCATGAATAACCAAGGCAACAAGACAGCTCAAAAAGAAAGTGAAAAGTCTCCAGAAAAGGAACTTAGAGATATGGAAATATGTGACTTAAATGATAGAGAATTCAAGATTGCAGTTCTGAAAAACCTCAAAGAGATGCAAGAAAACACAGAAAGGCAATTTAATGAACTGAGAAACGCAATCAAAGAACAACATGAGCATTTTACGAAAGAGATTGAAATTTTAAAAAAGAACCAAATGGAATTTCTGGAGATTAAGAACTCAATAGAAGAAATTAAGAATGAAATAACCAGCTTAGGTAGTAGAGTTGACCAGATGGAAGAAAGAATCAGTGACATCGAAGATAGAAACCTGGAAATTACACAGATGGAAGAAGAAAGAGACTTGAGACTTAAAAGAAACGAAAGAACTCTACAAGAACTTTCTGACTCCATCAGAAAGAGCAATATAAGAATAATGGGCATACCAGAAGGAGAAGAAAGAGAGAAGGGAACAGAGAATATACTCAAAGAAATTGTCAATGAGAACTTCCCAAATTTGTGGTCAGAACTGGATCCTCGAATCCAAGAAGCAAATAGAACACCTAATTACCTCAATCCCAACAGGCCTTCTCCAAGACACATTGTATTCAAACTGTCTAAAATTAACTCCAAAGAAAGAATCCTCAAGGCAGCCAGGGAAAAGAAGACGGTAACCTACAAAGGAAAGCCCATTAGATTATCATCCGATTTTTCAGCAGAAACTCTACAAGCCAGGAGGGAGTGGAACCAAATATTCAAACTATTGAAAGAGAGAAATCATGAGCCAAGAATAATATATCCAGCGAAGATATCCTTTAGATATGAAGGAGGAATAAAGACCTTTCCAGACATACAGAAGCTGAGGGAATTTTCTAATACACGACCTGCACTACAAGAAATACTAAAGGAGGCTATTAGACCACCATCAACAGGGACAATTTGTGGCAACCGAAACATAAAAAGGGGGAGCGTAAAGGCCTGAACTGGAATATGGGAATGGAGAAAGTAAGCGTGCTGAAGAAAATGGAATACTCTAAATATCAAACTTACTTTTACATAATCTTAAGGGTAACCACTCAAAAAAATTCCAGAACTGAAATATATATTGTAATAAAAGAAGAAACAGAGGGAAACATCATAGAATACCACCACACAGAAATAATCGACAACAACAAAAAGGCAAAGAAACAATGGAGACACAGCCTTACCAGAAAACTAAAGCTAGAATGACAGGAAATCCTCACGTATCAATAATCACCCTAAATGTAAATGGACTGAACTCACCAATAAAAAGGCACAGAGTAGCAGATTGGATCAAAAAACTAAACCCAACCATATGCTGTCTCCAAGAGACACATCTCAGCTACAAGGACAAGCATAGACTCAAAGTGAAAGGGTGGAAACTGGCACTCCAAGCAAATGGTACCCAGAGAAAATCAGGTGTAGCCATAATGATATCAGATGAAACAGACTTCAGGGTGAAAAAGATAACAAGAGACAAAGATGGACATTTCATAATGGTAAAGGGGACTATACAACAAGAAGACATAACAGTCATCAATATTTATGCCCCCAATCAGGGAGCACCAAAATACACCAAGCAACTACTAACAGAACTAAAGGGAGAAATTGACCAAAACACAATTATACTAGGGGACTTAAATACATCATTGACAGCTATGGATAGATCATCCAAACAGAAAATAAATAACGAAATTGCAGCCCTAAATGACACATTAAATGAAATGGACATCATTGACATATATAGAGCACTTCATCCTAAAACATCAGATTATACATTCTTTTCGAGTGTACATGGAACATTCTCAAGGATAGACCATATATTGGGACATAAAAGCAGCCTCAGCAAATTTAAGAAGATTGAAATCATACCAAGCATATTCTCTGATCACAAGGCTTTGAAATTGGATATCAACTGCGAAAAGAAAGCAAAAAGAAACACAAACACATGGAGATTAAACAACATACTTTTAAAGAACGACTGGGTCAAAGAAGAAATTAGAGGAGAGATCAAAAGATATATAGAAACAAATGACAATGAAAATACATCCTACCAAAATTTTTGGGATGCGGCGAAAGCAGTTATAAGAGGGAAATTTATATCATTACAGGCCTATCTCAAGAAACAAGAAAAATCCCAAATAAACAACCTCATGTTACACCTCAAAGAACTAGAAAAAGAAGAACAAGTGAAACCCAAAGTCAGCAGAAGAAAGGAAATAACAAAAATCAGAGCAGAGCTAAATGAAATAGAGAACAAAAAGACAATAGAAAAAATTAATGTGACAAAGAGCTGGTTCTTTGAAAAAATTAATAAAATCGACAAACCCTTGGCTAGACTCACTAAGATAAAAAGAGAGAAGACACTAATTAACAAAATCAGAAATGAGAAAGGGGAAGTTATCACGGACACCACAGAAATACAAAGGATCATCCAAGAATACTATGAAGGACTATATGCCACCAAATTTAATAACCTAGAAGAAATGGACAAGTTCTTAGAAACATATAGCCTTCCAAGGCTGAACCATGAAGAACTGGAAAACCTAAACAGACCGATCACCAGTAAAGACATTGAATCAGTCATCCAAAACCTTCCCAAAAGCAAAAGTCCGGGACCAGATGGCTTCACTAGTGAATTCTACCAAACCTTCAAACAGGATCTAATACCAATCCTGCTCAAACTCTTCCAAAAAATTGAAGAAGAGTCAGTACTCCCTAACTCATTTTATGAGGCCAACATTACCCTGATACCAAAACCTGGTAAGGACAACACAAAAAAAGAAAACTACAGACCTATATCTCTGATGAATACTGATGCAAAAATCCTAAACAAAATTTTAGCAAATCGAATACAACAATGCATTAAAAAGATTATTCATCATGACCAAGTGGGGTTCATCCCCGGGGCACAAGGATGGTTCAACGTCCGCAAATCCATCAATGTGATACATCACATAAACAAAATAAAGGACAAAAATCATATGATTATATCAATTGATGCAGAAAAAGCATTTGACAAGATACAACATCCATTTATGATTAAAACACTTAATAAAATAGGTATAGAAGGAAGATACCTCAACATAATAAAGGCCATCTATGACAAGCCCTCAGCTAATCTCATAATTAATGGTGAAAAACTGAAGCCCTTTGCTCTACGTTCAGGAACACGACAGGGCTGTCCCCTATCACCTCTGCTTTTCAACATAGTGTTGGAAGTCCTTGCCAGAGCCATCAGGCAAGAGAAAGAAATAAAAGGCATCCAAATTGGGAATGAAGAAGTTAAAATATCACTCTTTGCAGATGATATGATGCTATATATAGAAAACCCTAAAGACTCCACCAAAAAGCTGTTAGAAACAATCAATGAATACAGTAAAGTTGCTGGCTACAAAATCAACGTACAAAAGTCCATTGCATTCCTATATACTAACAATGAAATCTCAGAAAAAGAAATACAAAAAACAATTCCCTTTGCAATTGCAGCAAAAAGAATAAAATACCTAGGAATAAATTTAACCAAGGATGTGAAGGATTTATATGCTGAAAACTATAAGACATTTTTGAAAGAAATTGAAGATGACACAAAGAAATGGAAGGACATTCCGTGCTCATGGCTTGGAAGAATCAACATAGTTAAAATGGCCATATTACCCAAAGCAATATACAGATTTAATGCAATCCCCATCAAAATCCCAATGGCATTTTTTAAAGAAATAGAACAAAAAATCATCAGATTTGTTTGGAACCACAAAAGACCCCGAATAGCCAAAGCAATCTTAAGAAAAAAGAACAGTGCTGGAGGTATCACACTGCCTGACTTTAGCTTGTACTACAGGGCTACAATAATCAAAACAGCATGGTATTGGCGGAAAAACAGACACGTAGACCAATGGAATAGAATTGAGAACCCAGAAATAAAACCACATAAATATGGACAGATAATTTTTGACAAAGAAGCTAAAAACATACAATGGAGGAATGACAGCCTCTTCAATAAATGGTGCTGGCAGAATTGGATAGCCACGTGCAAAAGAATGAAACTGGACTGCTATCTGTCACCATGTACCAAAATTAATTCAAAATGGATCAAAGACTTAAGCATAAGACCTGACACAATAAACTGCATTGAAGAAAACATAGGTACTAAACTTATGGACCTTGGGTTCAAAGAGCATTTTATGAATTTGACTCCAAAGGCAATGGAAGTAAAAGATAAAATAAACAAATGGGACTATATGAAACTTAAAAGTTTCTGCACAGCAAAAGAAACCATCGACAAAATAAAGAGGGTACCGACTGAATGGGAGAAGATTTTTGCAAATAGTTCCTCCGATAAGGGTCTAATATCCAAAATATACAAGGAACTCATGAAACTCAACAACAAAAAAACGAACAACCCAATTGAAAAATGGGCAGAGGACCTAAAGAGACATTTCTCTAAAGAGGACTTCCAAATGGCAAATAGACATATGAAAAAATGCTCAACATCACTAATCATCAGAGAAATGCAAATAAAAACCACAATGAGATATCACCTCACTCCAGTCAGAATGGCTATCATCAACAAGACAAATAGCAACAAGTGTTGGAGAGGCTGTGGAGAAAAAGGAACCCTCATACACTGTTGGTGGGAATGCAGACTGGTGCAGCCGCTATGGAAGGCAGTGTGGAGGTTCCTCAAGAAATTACGAATAGAATTACCATATGACCCAGCAATCGCTCTCCTGGGTATCTACCCCAAAAATATAAAAGCATTTCTCTATAGAGACACGTGTACTCCAATGTTCATTGCAGCTTTGTTTACGGTGGCCAAGACATGGAAACAACCAAAATGTCCTTCGATAGATGAATGGATAAAGAAGTTGTGGTACATATACACAATGGAATACTATTCAGCGTTAAGGAAAGATGATATAGGAACATTTCTGACAACATGGATGGATCTTGAGAATATAATGCTAAGCGAAATAAGTCAGACAGAAAAAGCAGAGAACCCTATGATTTCACTGATATGTGGTATATAAACCAAAAACAAGACAAACAAATGAGAAACAAGAACTCATAGACACAGACATAGTTTAGTGGTTACCAGAGGGTAAGGGGGGTGGGGGGAGGGAGATGAGGGTAAGGGGGATCAAATATATGGTGATGGAAGGAGAACTGACTCTGGGTGGTGAACACACAATGGGATTTATTGATGATGTAATACGGAATTGTACACCTGAAATTATGTAATTTCATTAACAATTGTCACCCCAATAAATAAAAAAAAAAAAAAAAAATATAAAGTGTATAACGTAAAACTGCAAAAAAAAAAAAAAAAAGAAAAAAGGAAGAAAGGAAAACATTTTGTGAGAGATAGTAGTAATTAATAGCATCACAAAAAAGAAAAAGTCATAAATAAAAGTTTTGCATATTTTTCATTGAAAAACAAACTTGAAACGATAAATGGATGTGGTAATAAATTACCAGAATGATAATCATACAAAACATAAATCAGAGATAGTTGTAGACAACTTCATATACATTGAGTCACCAGGGGGATTACTATTACTTTTTTCTATAGATTATTCAGATAGTCTTTAGGGAGTATTTGAAAATAAACATGGATTCAATATTTTTCTTTCTGGAGAAAACAAATTTCTCTAAACATCATCAGTTATTAGTCAGCTGTAGATCTAAAAGAGATAGCGAAGAGTGTTTTTCTTGCTCTAATATTTCTATGTGGAAACAATGTGATTGTACTTTTTACTAGATAGAAATCTAATCATATGTGCTCTTTTTTCTGTTTGTAATAATCTTGTCCGTCCTATTTTTTCATTTATTACCTGTTTTGATCTTCACTGTCATCCCACAGTTGGGTTTCTAAAAAAGCACACACACTATTTACCTGCAGAGCTGGGATATAACAGCAGCTTTACTAATAATTCCTTTGTGCTTACACCCTAGCAAATGTCAAGGAATTAGAAAGGTAAAGACTCACAGAATTGACCCTTTCACTTAATAATCCAATTAAATTTACAATTAACCTTAATTTGGCAAACTTATTTGCATTGTCTAATTTAAAAGCCACCTGCCACAATTAGCTATTTAAATTTAAATTAATTAAAAGTAAACAAAAAAAATCAGATACTCAGTTTCATTAGCCACACTTAAAATACTCAATAGCTCCATATGGTTAGTAGCGACCATATTGGACAGTGTACAGTAGTCCCCGCTTATCCTTCCATAGGCGGATGTGTTCCAAGACCCCGAAAGGATGCTGAAACCAGAGATAGTATTGAATGCTATATCTACTATGCTTTTTCCTATCCATACCTACCTATGGTAAAGCTTAATTTATAAGTTAGGAACAGTAAGAGATTAACAACAATAACCAATAATAAAATAGAACAATTATAACATTATACTGTAACAAAAGTTACGTGAATGGATTTGGGGCCATTATTAAGTAAGTAAAATAAGGGTTACCTGAACACAACCTTGACAGTTGATCTAATAAACAATACAGCTACAAAGTGACTAACAGACAGTGTGCAAAGCGTGGAGATGCTGGACAAAAGGATGATTCACATCCTGGGCAGGATGAAGCGGAACAGCATCAGATTTTATCACACTACTCCGAACGAAGTGCAATTTAAAGCTTATGAATTGTATATTTCTGGAATTTTCCATTTAATATTTGTAGACTGCAGTTGAACATGGGTAACCAAAAAGCAGAAGAAAATGAATGGCAGGGACTATTCTATATATAAACCATTTCCATCCTCGTAAAATGTTCTATTAGCACTACAGTAGATTTTGACAGTAAGTTGGCAAATTAAAATATCCCTGCGGCATCCAGTAAATATGTACTCGGTTACATTCTGTGAGAGTCAAAATTGCACTTGGCTGGACTCTGAAACTGGACTGGAAAAGACATTGTTAGGCAGATTTATAATGCAGTATTAGCCTCCTTGACCTTTTGTACTACTCCATAGATTTTTTTTTAATCACTTCAGCAATAGCTGACACAAATAGAACCACCTCACTTAATACTGTATAGTCTAGTTGTTTTTTTTTAAGTTTTTTTCATTTACAGTTTACATACAATAGTATATTTGCTCCTGGTGTACAACATAGTAATTAGACATTTATATAACTTATGAAACGATTATCTTGTTAAGTCTAGTACCTATCTGACATCATACATAGTTATTACAATATTATCGACTACAGTCCTTATTCTGTACTTTACATCCCTGTCACTATTTTTATAACTAGCAATTTGTATAAAACTGCTTCTTAAACAAGTTTCAACCAGTCCTTACTTAGCACCATTCTCTTATCTCTGTTATTGGCATTTTCTTAGTTTTAGGAGGAGTCTGTTTCAGACATCAGGTTATTTTTTTCATCTTCTTTATATTCATCTTAGGAGTTGGAATTTCCTGGACCTGCTAACCCTTTGACTATCATTCATATGCTGGCCAAATTTTTCAAACTATCTTCATCATAACTGTACCTTGAATTTCTCTTTCTAATGTTTATATAACTAATTGAGTGTTGATATTGAGAGTTCGCAAATTCAAGGAGAAAAGTTCTTTTAAAAATGAATAGAGCTTTGATATAAAGAAATTTTAGGGTTGAGGAACTAATTTATCCATTACATTAACTGCTTGCCATAAAAATCTAGGAAATTAAGTCCAAGATAGGGAGTCTCTTAGTAATTTGTTTTGAGGTCTCAGGTCAATGTAAGTCTCAATGCCTTCATTTGAAAAATGAGATTAATATCTACACCTCAAGACTCCTTATGTTTTTTTATAAAAATGGTGCGTGTATATAATGCTTTAAAAATGTAAATTTGTATGTTAAATGAAATGTATTTGCACATACCAAATATTTAGAGTATTGTTTTCATTGCATGTCTCTTTTTTAAGACACAATACTTGAAATACATGTAGTTCTGTTTTTGTGTAAGTTAATTTGGAGAGGATTGTGGAAAATATATGATAAATATTATTGAATCATTAAACAGTAAAGCCTAATAAATGCTCTGCAACAAAATAATGAGGTAAGAATGCCCTGAAATTATTCAGAATCTGTTCCCTTACTAGGAAAAAAAATATTTCTATAAATAATCCAAGTTGTCTGAACTAAGTAGAATTTATATGTATAAATATATAAACTTATATATTTATATACTTAATATATTTACATATTATATAAATTTATATATAATATGTAAATATATATAAATATATTTATATATCTATTCCTTTTATAAATTCTTATACTACATTTAATTTTAAAAGTGAGAGACGATTAATGTCTTATCAAGGTATCTAACAAAAGTTATGTCTTTCACCAATTATCTATTTGTACTATGACTCAGGTTCATATTAAACATTTCTAGATGATATTTAATTACATTGCCTTTTCTTTCATTGTCCCCAAGTTAAAAAAAGCATATTGAAATTAATATCAGTATCTCAATCTTTTAAAAGACGTTTAACTTTTTTTATTAATCTTTTTGATTAGATAACATTTTTAAATCAATGAGAGTTATCTCACTTTTTGATTAATTTTTCTGATTAACCTATGAGACAAGTAAAGTATTAACAGGAGTGAGTTTGTGTGCTAACAGGAACGAGCTAAACATTAACAACTTGGCTCTGACTCCCCTGGCTAGCACTGCACCTGCAAGCTGACAAGCACCTTGCATTCATCACAGGTAGAATGGTTCCTAATCGCAATGGCAACCCCCTGCAAAATAACAAACACCCATCAAGGATGGGAACAGAGCAGTTCCCAATAGCAACAGCAAAACCCTACAAGCTGACATCCCTCATAGATGGGAACAGGACAGTTCCCAGGAGAAGACAATTGTAACAGCACCATCCCTGCAAGTTGACAAGTACTCTACATCCTTAATGGAAAATATAAAACCCCAGCACTCTTTCTCATTGGCGCAACTGTCTCCATCAGACTCTGCCCTGGCTAACTTCTGCCGTTATCGCTCTTACCCCTCTGTCTCAGCAGCTCTTTCTCTCAGACTACCCTGGTGCAACTCCTGCCAGCTCCAAATGGAACTCTTTCTTTTTTTTTGACTTTCAATAAATCTTTTCTTACTCTTGTAAAGTCTCATAAATTCTTTTACATTCTGCAAACAACAAGGGGTTAATTCTACGCCAAGACATTAACATCAGTGTTGTTAAATATGGAGTATTAAAAACAAACTATAATATCCATAGTCAGTTTTCACTCAAACTCTCTCGATATCGAGAGAGGAAAGAATATAAGATATTCTTATCTATTATTTTTTTAATTTCAAATCAATTTATCTGTTTGGCAAAATAATTATCTCCTCTTCCCTTTCCCATCCATCCACACTGCTTCTAAAACATGTATTAGGTGTTTTATGAGTAAGGAAATAAAAGATCGCCTTTAAAAATCTCATCACTGTTGAATATTCATTTTGAAACGTACATTATATTTTGATCAATTTTCCTCCGGTTTCTCAGGACAGCCCTTTCTTCCTTCAATAATATTGTTTTCTTCAGTAATGCCTACTAGAGATTTCTATAGCCCTATTTGATCTTTCAAAATCACATCAGGCTACTTCCTTGCTTAAAAATCATTCAGTGGCTCCCAAGGAACATAAAATTAATGCCATACTCCTCACCAATTTCAAAAACCTCACAGCATGCTGTTCCTACCCCTCAGACACTAATTCCTAATCATACCAAACTTCCTTCAGTTTATAGAACACGCTTTGCTTGTTCCAAACTCTGCCTTCTGGCCATAATATTTAATCTGCCCAGAACAATTTACCCTTATTCCATCATACGATTAGCTCCATCTCATCCTTTAGGACTCAGAATCAATGTCATTTGTTTTCAGTGAGGCTCTTAAAAGACAACATATCATAAAATAGGTCCCCTTTGTCACTCTGTTACATAGCATCCTCCTTGTAGCTTTATAACTTTTACCATAGTTTTTAATTCATTTTGAATTTATATTTATGGCACTCCTCATTTAGATTATAAATTTCATGAGAGATCATATCAAGGTAATTTAGCTGAATATGCAGCCCTCAGCCTGAAACCTAACTTACGTCGAATACTTTATGGTTATACATCAAATGTCCAAGTGAACATGTATACAAATGACATGAGCAACATTAATTCATTGTATGTTGGAATTAAATCCTAGGGTAATCACTTATTAAAGTATGAAAAGAACTTACTTAGGCAATGTCATAAATTGTCGGATTCCATTTTTTGGTATTTCACTACTGATAGCTTTTAAGCCTCACTCTCCCTCCCTCTTCTTCTGTCTCACATTTGAGCAAACTGGTAAAAAGAAACAAAACAAGCCCCGGTGTTCCCACTTTTGGCAAAAGTGGCAAATTCAAGCCATGTGTGGGAACTCTCATCCTGCTCCCATACCCAAACCATAAAAACTTCAAGCCAGTCTTTCTTCCTTGCTTCTCAGACCATTTTGGGACCCATCCTACTCCATGCAGAAACACTTACTGGGTGAGTAACAAAACTTTTCATGCTCTCTTAGTGTGTATGTGACACCATCAGTGTTGACAGTCTTGACAGTCTTGACAGTCCATTGTGCTTTTGTAAGGTGGTCTGTAAGGTGGTCTGCAACAGGTACTAATAAAGTTGCAAAGGGATGCCCTGGTGTCTTGCTACTATTTTTCATGGTGTTACTAGTCCCCCCAAAAAGAATTCTATGAAGTCTAGTTATTAAGTAGTTCATGATTATCTTAATGAGTATATCTTAAAAACTTAGTAGCTGTTCAGGAAAAAAAAAAAACACACAAAAATGAAAGTAGTTTGTAGAGCAGTATCCAGAAGCTTTCACTGCTTTTTCCTTGAAAAATCTAAAATATATGAGAATGCCTCTGTGAGTTTGTTACTGAACCCAGGTATGGAGCCGCTTGCTGCACAAGACCCCAAAAATTTGAGAGGCAAGAGTCGGTGAGGAGGAAATTTTCTTTATTCTGAATGTTGGCAGCCAGAGAAGATGGTCCTGAGCAATGCCACCTTCCCCGAGCCAAGCATAATCGAGGGGAATTAGAGGCATACATGTTGGGAGGTTGGGGGGAAGAACAAAGAGAAATGGGGGAGTCAGGCAGGTCTGAGGGCTGACGGTTGAAAAATCGCTTCGGGGAGGAGGGGTTCTGGTCTGTTTCAAGATAACGTTATTTCTGGACTCGGCCACTGCAGGCTAGGGACTTCATGCGTCGCTAGTAAAAACTGCAAGGGAGTTGCAAAACAAATTCCCCAGTGCCTAGATACCTGAGGACTAAGGAATTTCCATGAGTGCTCTGCTGCTTACCTGGATTAGTGACATCTGTGTAGCCTTCAGAAAGGGAACAAAGCAGAGTCATTAAATCAAGCAATGAGGGGGAGAAAAAAGAGAAAACAGCTGAATAGCAAATTATGAGGTGAACCAAGTTATAGGCTGACTGTTATTACGTTCCATCCTTACAAGTTCACCAGGGCATCCCTGGGCACCTGGGAAATGTGACAACAGTCGATGCATGCATATGATGATCTCAGTCCACCTGATTTCATCCCAGCTGAGGTGTCACTTCCATGCATGACATTGCATCTCAAGCTTGGTGCCTTGATATTGCTTTCCTTTTGTACTTCAGATCTTTCTCCTTAGCCATGGAATTACACTTAGACCACATGTAGTTGCAACCTAAAAGTTCAGGCAAATTAGTGCCTATGGAGGTAAAGCTCAACCAGGGAAAATGGGGGTTGGATACAGGTCTTAGACTTCCTATCCTTTGGTGATCAAAGTCAGGTACATTCTACAAGGTTCCGGGGAGGATACCTGATGGAATTGGGTCTTAGTTGTCCATAGCAAAAGCCAGTTTAATAAAACAACTTAGAAAAAAAAACAAAAAACACAGTTCTGTTCTTCCTTTCCTGTCTCACTGTCTCAATCTCTCGGTTGTGTTTCCTAAGATAGCCTTCCAAATAAACTAACACCAACGCACAAGTTCTGAGCAAAGGTTGTAAATATTCTAAATCTAGACATGAAACACAATTTTGGTGGTGTCATCTAGCTCCTCCAAACTCCTGTATATACATAAAAAAACATACGGAATTGAATTTAAGGCCCTATATTAACACTTTGTGGCTTCTTTCTTTTATATACTGGAATTATCCTGGACAGGTGTGATATTGTGCTATGATAAGAAATATATATATTTGGTCTTTGTTCCCAGTTCCTGGAACAGAGCTCCTAAAACCCTTGGAATTTCCTGAGTGATAAGGGTGAGAGGAATGTGTTTTGCTATTCTTAAAAAGCCCTTTTTAACTTCACCTGAGTTTATGTTAATGAGGTGACTTTTGAGGGACCCATATATAGGTTCAAGATGGGGGGCTAGTTGCCAGAGGAACCAGCCATGTGATTAGAGGATTAGGACTTTCAGCCCCACACCTAAACTACAGGGAGCGGAGAGGGTCTGGGGATAGAGTTAATCACCAATGATCAGTGATTTAATCAATCTTGACTACTTAGTGGAACTCCATAAAAATCCTTAACAAGAAATCTCAGAGAGCTTCCAGGTTGATGAACATAAGGCCTGGAGAGAGTGATTAACTTGAGGAGGGCATGGAAGCTCTTTACTCTTGCCCCATGTCTGGCCCTATAATCTCTTGCATTTGGTAGTGCTTGGCTTATATCCTTCATAATAAACAAGTAATAATAAATAGGGTGTTTCTCTGAATTCTGTGAGACTTTATAGCAAATTATCAAATCTGGGGAAGTCATGGAAACAAACTCCTGATATATACCCAAAATGGACAGAAGTGTGGGTGATCAAGGAATTTACTACTTTCATTGGCTTCTGAAGTGGTGGACAGTCTCATGGGACAGAGCCCTGGACCTGTGGTGTCTGCACTCACCCTAGGTAGTTAATGTCATGTTTGAATTAAATTATGTGATACTCAAATAATATCCTCAGAGAATTAAAGAATAGCTTGGTATGGAAGACTCACAACATATGGTATCAAAAGTGTTGTGAATAGAGAAAAGGTTTATCCTTTAATAGATCTCAGTCTCTATAAGTCTTATTTTTCTTATCTGGAAATTTGTGTTAATCAAATTAAGCTTACCAGGTTGTTGGGAGGAAGCAACAAAGTAACTCATATAATACAACGAGTGCATTAGCTGACATATTACTTAATGTACATTAGCTGTGATTGTTAAATGAACATGACTTGAAAGTGGTCTTTTAGTTTCCATTTGCACAATTTACCACATATACGAACTATATGATGCTAGGTTAACAGTATTTTCTAGTTGTATTCCAGTTTGATAGGGCTCTCTATAAAGTGGTGGATTTTTTTGTTTGTTTGTTTGTTTGTTTAAATGAAATATTTCATTGATTCAGGCTGAGAATTATCTAATATATTGTGCATTATCACAGTCAAAAGTATAAAATACAAGGCAGTCCATGAATCTGATCTAATAACAGTAAAGCTGTCCCCATCCTTCCTTCAAATATGAAGATTCTAAGTGGAAAAGATTTTTTAAACATTTAAATTGGAGTTTTTGTCTGGGAAAAAAATATTCTCAAGTCAATAGAAACAAAGTAGAAAAGTAAAATGAAAAACATGTTTAGCAAATAAGGTCTATGGCACAACAAACTATGCATACAATATTCTTCTTTTGAAATAATAATATACTTTGGCATAAAGTATTCAGAAATTGCATTAGAGATTTGAAACAACTATTCTGATATTTTAGACTTCATTTTAATTGTCCAGAATTTTCAAGCCATTGAGGCAAAGGTTAATATTATTTTTCGCTTCATTTATCTAAATAATCTCAATTTTCCATTTCATTTTCTGCATGTCAATATAACCTTGGGCTATTTCTTTAAGGAGTTATTTGACATAGTGTGACTTTTCTCTGCCTTTTAAAATAGAATGTGCCACATTTGGGTTTTCACAGTAGTAAGTGAAATGAAGCTTTAGGAATTGAGCAGTTAATATAAATAAGTTTGATAAATGTAATTAGCCAAGCTGGGTAACTGACAAATTTCCATTTTGTCTTATTGCTATTCAATGAAGTTGGCTTTAGAAATTTGAGTATCATACATAAGGCTTTCCTGCAAATATTTTTTCCCCTTGGTCACTTCTGTTTCTCTTTTTCAAGACCACTGCTTAAATTAAAATATACTGTTTGATATAACAATTAACGCTTGTTATCAGTTCAATCACTTTGTTTTAATTTGAAGATGTACATTACCTTACATTTGAATGATACTTTAGAGTTTCAAAGTAATCTCATGTGCAATAAATGATCTAATTCTATCATTTTTCCTTTGAAGTATTTTGGTGAAGCAGACACTAATGGTAGTGATTTTTTTAGTTCAAAGTTGTTTCTTTATTTCTAGATATAAAATGCTAATTGTGGTATAATGATTAATTTTTCCCAGTTGCATTCTCTCGCTGTTACAGAATCATATATCCAGGCATTTTACAATTGATATTGGAGTGTCTCTGACTATAGTACACAGAGTATATTTCCCTGTCCTATTCATGTTGCACTTGACCACATGATTTGATTTGGCCAGTGGAATGTCAGACAATATGAGGCAAATAGAAGCTTTAGATGTGAGTGTGTGCTTTGGCTGCCATTTTGTACCTCCATCATCTTGTACCTCTTTCATCTCCATAAGAGCATATTCTTGTTGCTAGTACCAGAATGATATATATTGAGCAGAGCTCCACCTAACTCATACCTGGAAGCCAATTTCAGCCCACCCACTGAGCAGAACACAAGAAAAATAAATATTTTTTTGTAAACCACAAAGTTTAAGTATTGTTTGTATTGCAACAGAATATTGTCTAATATAAATACTAGGGGTGCCAAAAAAAGGTATACACATGACTTGTATTCATCTTTGGTTACCGGTATATATTGAGTATTGAAATTTTAATAGATTTTTTTTTTCCCTTTCTTAAAATGTGTATACATTTTTTTGGCATCCTCTGTCTATAAGATTGGGACTTCAATGACAATGTATGTATTATGAGACTCTAGCCTCTTCCTTTGACTGATTAATCTAGGTACAGAAATTTCAATCAAGGTGAGGCTTAGCATCACAGAAGAAAACAAGAAAGACATCTCTGGCATTTAAGGGTCATCTATTATAAAAGTCAGTACCTTTTCTGTTCATCATACAGCACTGTACACATTTCAGCTACACAAAATCAAGAACCACATGCAATGAGGAATACCTGTATTATGAAGAAGACAGTCCAAAAGAATTAATTCATTAATGGAAACTGAGGACTTTTGCTTTTGATAAAATGGAATAAAGTACTTTCCCTCTTTTTCCCACTATATATACAACTAAAAGCTCTACACAGTATATGTAAAACCAAACATAAGAAGACTGCAAATTGTAAAGAAGGCAAAATGATTAGAGGCATCAAAACCCAAGGAATGACATGGTTGTTAGCTTTTGTTTGTTTGTTTGTTTGTTTTTTATCCTGTGTTTTCCAGACTTGGGACTAAAGAAGTTGGCACCTGAAAACACCAACAAACATAAACAAAATAAGCTCTCTCAAAATCTTTCATCTCCAGCCAAAGATTTAGGAGAGCAACAGCATAGTAAAAAAGAAAGCTTTTAGACAAAGCAGCTATACTCTAGCTAAATCACACAGAAAAAAAAAAATGTGATCCCTCCTCCAACTATGATAGTGAAGTCCACATGGGAGCTTAGATTTCCAGAATCGTCATGCTGTAATGAAGTTTCCTATCTCCACTAGTGGGGTGATGTGAGAGAAGGTGGAGTAGGAAGTCAGACCTTTCATCCATGCAGGCAGTAACAAAGCCACCCTGTGGTGTTTGGGGGAATTACATAAGGAGCTTGGATTTCCAAACCAACCTGTAAGTAATGAGGCACTGCTCCTGCCTGCTGATAATGCCAGATAAGAGTCAGAAATTTTACCTCTACACAGTTTGAGGCCACTTTCTCCCAGGATGTGAGTGGAACAGTAATGATACACCCTTAACCCTTCCAGCCATAGAGGTATCACTGAAGGTTTAATGAAGGTTTAATGGGAGCCAGAACTCCCACCTCCACCCAGCCATAGCAGTGCGTCCTCTTTTGTCTATCAACAGAGGCTGAGTGGGGACTCTGGACTTCCAATCCTCTTAGAAGTAATGAGACAGAACACTCCCTTTCTCTGTCAGGAATGCTATCAGAGGAAACTAGCTAAAACAGAGCTTTTAAAATATGTACTCAAGTCTCATAATATCCCACAAATGTCCATGCTTTAATCCAAAATTACTTTTCATATAAAGAATCATAAACATCTCATACTGAATGAAAGAATACAATAGAGACCAACAATAGGATGACAAGGACGTTGGAATTGTCTGGCAAATATTTTCAAGTAGCCATCATGAGAAATTACAAGAAATTCTTTTAACAAATAAAAAAAAAATACATTCTTAGGAAAGAAATAGAGTGACTAAAATTTAATAGCTGATAATTTTTTTTTAAAAAAAGTCACTAGATAGGCCCAACACCAGAATGGAAGAGACAGAGAAAGAATCAGTGAACTTGAAGATAGAACAACAGAAATTACTGTATTTGAACAAAAGAGAGAAAATAAACAGGAAATAAAATTAATAGAGCCACAGGACCAGAGAAACTATAACAAAAGTTCTAAGATTTATGTCATTAGAGTCCCAGGAGAGGAAAAAGGAAGTGGGGCTACACAAACTATTCAAAGGACTGAAAACTTTCCAAGTATGGCCATAAATTTAAACCTACAGATTCAAGAAGCTGAACAAACTCAAGAATAGTCTCAGAGAAATTCACACCAAGACACATCGTAGTCAAAATCTGAAAACTAGAGACAAAAAAAAAAAAAAAAAATCTGGTTTCACAGGCAAGAGAAGAGCCCACAATCAATTACTTCATCTCAACCCAGGAAAGCAGGATGACCACTGGGCAGTGGGTATAGGGAGCAGTCATTCCAGAGAGGACCGGTGGGATGAAGGTTCTTGTGGTGGAGGAGGTGAGGCAGGAAACAAGACAACACAGAAAAAAAAAGTTGATATGGTTGAGAGCTTGCAAAACCAAATATTATAATATAGTTACAAAATGAAAGAAATAAAGTTGATTAGACATTTTATGGGAGAGCGTGATAATGTCACATAAAAAGTCTATATATGTTCAAAATATGAAGACACCAGTCAAAATTAGATTAGGAAGACAGTGGGTTTTGAGAAAAGAAACAGAATTGACTCCAAACAACAGACATAATGTGTAATAAACTGTGAAATACTAGCAACATGAAAGAGGCATGCCTTTATGCATCTATAAACTAAAAAAATAAATTCAAAGTAAAAATATGGATGATGATGAACCATATCCAAATATGAATGTGCCACATTTAGAGTGCAATTTTAAAAATTATTACATTTTGATATGAGGAGTCTTTGTTCAGTGCTATCAGTAGTAGCATGGAAATGACAGAGAAACCATTGTTATTGTTCAGTGCCTGGTCTAAAACTATACAACATATAGTATTATGTAGGCATAGTAATAGAAATGCACTTTATTGATTTTCCCCCCAGTTTTACTGAGAAATAATTGACATAACCAATATATAATTGGATTTTATTTATATTAAATTAAATTCATTTATATTTAAATTAATTAGTGATGGTGTATAGTAGACATGCCTTTGTCCTCATCATAAGTTGATAAAATGCACCTGAATAATTGCGATTAATTGTCAATTGTTAAAGAATCCAGGAATAAGGGAGATCAATCAGAATTTTCTTTGTCTAGTTCATTTTACTACATGATATTAAAATACATTAAAAATTAATAGAAGGTGCCAAAATATTTCCATTTGTACTAATTCATTCTCATGTTTCCATCTACTCTTTTAAGATACTCATTCTATCTCAAAAATTGCAAGACATTTGAGGAAGTTTGATGTAGAATCTCTGATAAAGAAATATCCTCCCACAAGTTTTTCAGTCCTCAAGCATCCATTTCCTAAGTTTTTAAAATCAATATAGAATATAATTATGTTAATGTTCCTACAAACTATTTCCACATATGCACTCCATCACTCATAATTCTTACTTTTTTCTGTTTTGATTCCTTATTTAACATAAAATAATTATTTTGCTTGTTGTTATAATTAAAATCACTCACTATTAACACAAACATAATATAATAACTTAAATAATATTTATATTACAATTAATTTAATTATAATTTTTAACTATTTACCCTCTATATTGTTAAAAGAGTATAAGGTCATAAATATAATTATAAATAACTGCAGGGCATCTCACAATTATTCTTAAAACATTTATTTCAGGGGATTTGTTTTTCTGTTTCAGTTTCCTTTTGGTTTTTATTTTCCTTTCTCCTTTTAAATTTTTCTTCCTTAGACTTTTCTCCCTTTAACATTTCTTAGAAATATACCTTCTTTAGAATGATTTTATTCCCTTTCCTGTGTGATCTTCTCAAATGCTTATTTAAACAAGCATAGCCAAAAACTAAATATGAAAATATATAGTAATTTAATATGACTTCACAGTCATTATTCTTTACTTCCAAATAATAATTTTCCTTTTCTTTTTCTCATAAAATAAATTTTACTTGTTGAATCTATTAAGTGTTTTGTTTTGTTTTTGCATTTGTGACTAGCAATGAATGGAATTTATTTTTTATAAATAAAAAAAATATTTTCAGAATTTACCCTACAGAAATTTAGGAAGTTAGAAATGAAAGATCCCATGTGTTTGATTATACATACATACACACATATATATATACACATATATTTCAATATCTGTATTCAACTACATATTTTTGAATTTTACATTTATCCACACATGCACACACACAAACATTATATATAATATGTAAATCCAAGTGAGAACTGCTATAAGAAATTAAAAAACATTTGGTTGTTTAAAATAAATCCAAACATTTCTGTATGAGATGTCAGATTAACAAGCATTTATTGCATTCCCGTTAAAATGAGAGAACATTTTTAAAATGTGTAAACTCAGAAAAAGCGTGAGTGCTGAACACATTTCTGAAAAATAGAAATCAGATGGAATGAATGGTGGTAGATGATGTATATGAAGAAAGTGTTAAATAGCTGATTCATTTTGTAGGGTCTTCTTGGAGAAAACAGCTCAGAAATTGACACCAACAGGAATGATGAAAGACACACAGCTAAAACCAAGGGGAAAGCAAGGATATTAGTGGAGATCTCTAAATAAGATGGTGACTGCACACACACACACACACACACACACACACACTTAGCATAGAAGGCCATTACCTCCTCCCCCACCTCACTGCTGGGAAAAGATAAAAACGCAGAGTTCTTTCCCCGAAGTCATTAAACAATGAGTGTTAGTATGGGAAGCACTAAGGCAAGTTTGGAAGTGGATATACCAAAGCAATTCTGTCCACACTGCAATTGTTGGATTCAAAAGAATAATGTCTGACATACTGCACGCTTCTCCTAAAATGAAACATGACAATTGAAATGTCTGACTAGTAAGGCTTATATTCAGATGTTGAGATATTCTATTATCTTACCAGATATTGGCAAATTGTAGGACAGAACAAGTCACATAAAATAAAACAAAACAATTCTAGAGGAAACAGATAAGGGACAGGTAAAGACAAAATAAAATGAAAAACAAAAGCAAAACATAAAATTATTTTTATATATATGTTTTTAAATTTAGGTTTACTGAGGTTTACAATTAGTAAAGTTTCATAGGTTTCAGGTGTGCAATTCTGATATATTATCTATTTATCACATTATGCGTTCACCACCCAGAGTCAGTTCTCCTTCCATCACCATATATTGGATCCCTTTTACTTTCATCTACCACCACCCTCCCCTTTTACCCTCTGGTAACCACTAAACTACTGTCTGTGTCTATGAGTTTTTCTTTCTTTATTTGTTTGTCTTGTTCCTTTGTTGCTTTCAGTTTTATATCTTACATGTCAGTGAAATCATATGGTTCTTGACTTTTCCTGTCTGACTTATTTCTCATAGCATAATAGTCTCAAGATCCATCTATGTTGTCTCAAATGGCACCATTAACCTTATTAAAATTATTAAAATAAAATTTTAATAAGGATTAATAAGCCCAGCAAGATTTGAGAAGATATTACATACCTAACATGGAATATAAGGGAAAAGCTCTCGGAGTTAAAGAAAAAAAGGAAAAAGGACAGGTAAAATGTAAAAACAACCTCAACTAGAGAAAATGAAAGATCATATGATAGAAGGTATTAGGGAAAGATAAGAAATATATAAAGATAAACTTAAGTATTAACAGCCAAATAATTAAAGGGCAAATTGGAAGATGTCCGAAGAGAGAGAAAGAGAGAGAGAGTGAGAGAGCGAGAGAGAGAGAGAGAGAGAGAGAGAGAGAGAGAGAGAGAAAGGATAGAATGATCAAAGGACTAATGAAAAATAATTTATTAGGAGTGAAAGCAAACATGCATTTTTATAAGGCAAATCCTCACAAAGTAGCAAGTACATATGTTATTATAAAATTTCAGAACAAAGGGAGAAAAAGAAGATTTTTAAAAGCATCCAAACAGGAAAAGTCATGTCAATTAAAAACAAATAATCTAATTAAAAATCAGTTTCATCAGCAACACAATGTTCAAATACACTAGCTTGGAAGAAAGCTAGTTTGGTAGAAAAATAATTTTCAAACTGGAATTATTTATTGAACTAAATTATTAGTCAAGTGTGTTGGCAGAAGTGTTAAGTGCCATGGTTTAAAAGATTTACCTCACACACAGTGTTTCTTAGAAAAGCACTTGATTCCAGCAATATCAAAGAGTAAACTGAGAAAGAAGAGAATCTCAGGTTGAGGAAACAGTGTTTCCAAACAAGAGAAGAGAAGTAGAGTTCCAGAATGTCAAAAGTGTAGTATAGTAAGAGAGATTCCAGTCTTGACTGCACCGAGAATAGACAAGACTTTGAGTAAAAGACTTGTGGGAAAACTGAAACACAGTAGACTGGATCCTATAATGAAAAGTTTGAGGGGAAAAAAAATTTTTGACAAAGGCAAATATTATAAGAAAATAGCCTATTTGAAATTTTAGTGGTAAAAAAGAGCAGCAGTATTGAACAGTGGTTAAAAGCACAAGCTATGTATTGAGCTAGACTCTGATTTCAACTACTGGTTCTGCTCTTAGTCATGGGAAATGAGGTAAGTTTTCTAAGTTCCCTGTGCTTTAGTTTCCTCATATGTAAAAAGAAACAGTACTAATACCTAATTCATAGTTTATTTTGAAGATGAAGTGAGTAATTAATCTATAGCACCTTGAAAAATGCTAGCACAAGGCATTACAACGGTCCACATCTGAGACATTCTCAAAGGACATTGATAAAGAGAAATCTTCCCAGTGAGCAGAGCTTCAGGGAGTGCACCTCGTTGTTCATTTAGATAGGAAGAAGAAATAACCAGAGGACTGAGTCTGTGATGATTAATTTTATGTGTCAATATACCTTGGTGACAGAGTACCCAGATATTTGCTCAGATATTCTTCTGTGTGTGTGTGTGTGTGTGTGTGTGTGTGTGAGAGAGAGAGAGAGAGAGAGAGAGAGAGAGAGAGAGAGAGTGTTTTTGGATGAGATTAGCATTAGCATTTGAATCAGTAGACTGAGTAAAGCAGATTGCTCTCCCTAATGTGGGTGGACCTCATCCAATTCACTGAAGAGCTAAATAAAACTAAAAGGATGATTCTCCTGAGAACAAGACGAACCTCCTCCTGCCTGACTGCTTTGAGCTGGGGTACCAGTCATATTTGGCCTTTGAACTCGAACTGAAATGTTAGCTCTTCTTAGGTTTTGAGCTTGCTGAATTTTGGACTGAAACTTACAACATCAGTTATCTTTGTTCTCAAGCTTTTGAAGTTTGAGTGAAGCTATGTATTGACTGTCCAGTGTCCCCAGCTTGCCAATTGAAGATCTTGGAATTTCTCAGCCTCCATAATCATGTGAGCCAAATCCTTAGAGTAAAGCTCTCTCTATATATAAATCTGTTTTACCTAAGGATTGAGAGAGAGAGAGAGTGAGAGAGAGTCAGAGACAGAGATAGACAGAGACAGAGAGACAGAGAGAGATGTATTACAGGAATTGGTTGATGCATTTACGTAGGGTGAGAAGTCCAGTGATTTGCTCTCTGTATGCTAGAGAACCGGGAAACTGGTGGTGTAAATTTAGTCTGAGTCCAAGAGTCAATGATGCAAGTCCCATTTTGAGTCCAAAAGCACAAGAATGAGGGTCACCCTTTGGTGATAATTCCTGGTCTGACTCCAAATGCCTGAGAATCAGGGGCCGATGACTCTCTGGGCCGATGATGGCCGAGGACATTGGTGAGGGTGTTCTTCTTGAATCAGTCTACTGATTCAAATGTTAATCTTTCCCAGAAACACTTTCATAGACACAACTAGAAATAATGTTTTAGCAGCTATTTGGGCATCCCTTAGCCAAATCAACTTTACAAATAAAATTAAGAATCTCTATCTACATATCTATCTATGTATCTATGTATCTAACTATGTAGATAGCTAGCTATCTACCTATCTACCTATTTCCTACTGATTCTGTTTCTTTGGAGAACCCTGACTAACACAGAGGCTATACTTATTTGTAAGTTGTAGCCTTATTTGTAGCCTGTATACTTATTTGTAACATCAGTGGTTTGGCTGATGTTCAGAAACTTAGAAGGAATATAATTGGAAATTGGTGACAAGGTAATTTAAGGTAGAGGTATGTGAATAGATCTCTCTGAATGGGCAAAAATCATGAAGATATTTGCATTGCATGCAATTGTCCACCAAAGGGTGACCTCAACAGTGGAGGATTTTAGTAGCCAAACTGATAGGATGGCACATTCAGTGGATACCAGGTAGCCTACTTCCCAAGCTACTCATGTCATTCCTCAATGGGTTCATGAATAAAATGGCCATGATGGCAGGAATAGAGGTTTTTGCATGGGTTTGCAAACATGGATTTCCATTCACCAAGGCAGACCTGGGTACAGTCACTGCTGAGTGCCCAATCTGCCAATAGTAGAGACCTACAATGATTCCCTAATATGGCACCATTTTCCAGGGTGATAAACCAGCTACCTGGCAATAGGTTGATTACACTAGACTGTTTCCATCTAGAAGGGCCAGCCCTTTGTTCTTACTGAAATAGGCAGTCTAGGTATGGATTTGCTTTTCCTTCAGGAAATCCTTTTACCAAAACTCTTATCCGTGGACTTATAGAATGCCGTATTTATAGTCATAGTATTCTGTACAACATTGGTTGTGATCAAACAACTTGCTTCAGAGTCAATGGAGTGTGGTGATGGGCCCACGTTCATGGAATTCACCATGTTCCACATCTTCCTGGAGCAGCTGGCTTGATAGAACATCCTTTTGCATATTTGGTTACTGTGAAACCAAGATTAGATGGCAATACCTTGCCTGGCAGGGTAATGTCCTCTAGGAGACTGTATATGCTATAAGTCAGCATCTAACATATGCTACTCTTCCTCCAATAGCCAGGATTTATGGTTCTAGGAATCAAGGAGTGGAAATTGGAGTGGCACCACTCACTATCACCCCAGTTATTCATTAGTAAAATTGTTGCTTCCTATCCGTATGACCTTATGTTCTTGTTGTCTAGAGGGTTTAGTTCCAAAGAAAGAAATGCTTTCACAAGGACACACAACAATTATTCCATTGTACTAGAAGTTAAGCCACCAGCCCCTTTGGGACTGTGATGCAGAATGCATCAACAGGCAAAAAATGGAGGTTTGAGACAGATCTACACACACAGTACAGGCTTTGTGAAGAGAAGCAAATGAAGTTATGCTATCATGAGCCAGGGTACACCTGCAGCAACCCAAAGCTATGACAGTAAGAATAGATTCTCCAATGGAGTGTTGGTTTTTACGCCATCTTGTTTGTGGCAACTTTTTACAGGAGCCACTGGAAACTAAGACGTTTATTAAAGACACTTAATTTTAACTGTTTGAAGGTTGCTTGTTACATCAGATGTTTCAAATGCTTAAAATGATACTAAAAATAACAGGGGTGCCAAAAAATATGTACATGTGACTTGTATTCATCTTTTGTTAGCGGTATATATAGAGTATTATAATTTTAATACAGTTGTTTCCTTTCTTAAAATCTGTGACTGTTTTTTGGCATCCTTTGCATGTTAAATCTAAAAATGTAGTTTAAATAATTAAAGGATTTTTTTAAGGAAGTTGTGACAGCTTCTTTAATAGTGATTATTAAAGTGAACTGCATTTTAAAATGTTTAAATCTTGAACATAAAATCTTAAGGAAAAAAGCAAAAGAGTTGTCTTTGTTATACCACTGATTAATTGAATATTCATTTTTTGTTTTTATTATAAATTTTTATTAGTCTCAGGTATACAAAACAATGTAATAGACATTTATACCCCTCACAAAGTGTGAATATTCATTTTTAAAGTAACATAAAGTTGTCTTCTTTGTGCCCCTCTTGCCAGCGTCAAGCAACCATAAAAATCTAAAATTCACATAGCATAGGCCTACTGTCCTCCTTTGCCCCCGAGGAAAGCACATGATACAATATAAGCCAATTGCAGAGTTCTCCCTTTAGATACAACCATTGCTGCAAATGTTTAGGGATTTGACTCAAGCCAAAGTAAGTCAGATAAATCAGTTGTCTACTGGAATTTTCCAAACTGAAAGGCGACACACACTATTTTCCATTGAATTAAGAATTAGGAGGATCAGTCCATACATAGGACTATAAAACTATGTACAATTCATATAAAAGAACTGAATATAAGAAGACAACTCAAAAACAGCAAAGAGAAATGGAAAGCCAGAGAAAGCAAGTCCAGATTCTATTTGAATCACTCAACCCAGGTGACCCTAGGAAGCATTCTAGGTCTTTTTAAAATTTGTATTAAATCCTCTTTATTAGTTAAATTAGTTTTTTTTTTTGAAGCTTGTAACTAAATTTCTTCACTAATACATGTGGGAATAACATTGGATTCTTGCATAACAGGAATTCTGTGATATTCCCCCCAACTGATCACGTTGGTAGCCACTGCAAAAGAGAATCTACAAGTCCTACTTGCTCTCTAAAAGATGCAAAGCTGAAAGAAAGTTATTTCTTGAAACCATGATAAAAAGACTTTCCATAAGAATAAATGTTCAATATGTTTCTTCACCAATTCCATGAATTCTAGGAGGCTGAGACCATCATCTGTGTAAAATGAGGAGTACATCTCTTTGAAAGGTAAAAAGGGAAGTTACCAGTAAAAATCTATCTTAATTTAACTCTACCATTATACTTAATTTAACAACTTTAAGAAAAACTATTATTTTTATATGATTTCATATATCTGAAGCCTTCCACTAAAATATTGATTATGTGATAAACATGTCCAATTTAGAAACATTTAATTTTATCTTTGCATTTGTACTGTAATTTAAGCATTCTCTATACTATAGTTACATTGCTAATGTTTTCTTTCAAAAGTAAAATTAAGGGGTTACCTTATAGGAAACATATATAAGAGTTAATACAAGAATCATTGACTTTAAACATTTTTTCTGTCAAATGCAAAAAGTAATTATTACTGTGAGGCTTGAACTGAAGCCATTATCTCATTTATTTTTAAGAGAAATGTCAGTTTGGGATAATATATTTTGAAACTGTGCTCATTAAGCACAATAGAAAGAAGTAATTAGTCAAATTTTAATCTTTCATCATCTTAATTGTGGAAATCTCTAATTGGTTTGCACACTGAACTTAGGAATGAGAGCCTATTCTATTTGGTTCCCCTTTAAAATTTTGGATTAAACTATTAAATCACATAGCTTAATTTCCTAGCATATAATTAGATCATTCTTCCTTGAAAAAAATGTAATACACACTTTTAAATGTAATCAGAAATAATAGCATATTCTGAAGTCTTTTCTACCCCATTAAGATCATCAGAACGAAATGTTAAGAGCCCAAATTTTGAATGATCTGTGTGGCCATTAAATAACAAGATGAGCCATTGATGCTATTGTGTGACTAATGAATATTTCTAAAGTTCTGTAGGGGGAAATAAAAATATATATATATATATAACAGCTTCCTATCTTCATACATTGTAGACTAAATTATGTTAGTAAAAGTACATTATTTAAAGACTGAGCTCCAAGTGAAATGTTTGTGCCTTGCTACGGAGTTTTGAAGAATTGCCTGGGTCATTTTTTAACTCACTTGGAAATAATTTGATCCTGTTAGATATTGCTTTTAAGATTCGTTAGGTTGGATCAGAGCAACTTTTACTCTTAGGCTTATTATTCCTCATTACCAAGACCTTTCTGAATACTCTATTCAATGCCCTTTGAATTACGAGACCTTTCAGTCTGGTTGGTGGGAAGAGGACTTTTTCCAACCACGTGTGCTTGCCAGGCACTCTTCCCTCCAGTTCCTTCAGGATATTCTGTTTCCACTCCTGGGTAACTTCGCACACATGCTGTCATTAGTACTCTGACAAATACTTGAAGGGGAACCTCTGTATATTTCCAAGGTAGCTTTCTCCTCTCTGGGACTGTGTCCCATTAATTCTAATCCCATTGAGTTTACCAAACTCTCAGCTCCATCTCTTCAACTGCCAGGTTTCAATTCACATTGGGTTTCCTCCCTGCCCTATGACCTGCAACTCTCTCAGCACATGTAATAGACTGAATGTTCATGTCTCTCCTAAAATCCTTATGTAGAAATCCTAACCTCCAGTGTTACTGCCTTTGGAGATACGACCTATCAGGAGGTGATAAAGGTTAAATGAAGATATAAGAGTGGGGCCTTACTCTGATGAAACTGGTGTCCTTAAGAGGAAAAGACAGCAGAGTTCTCTGTTTCTCTGCCATGTATGGACACAGGGAGAAAATGGCTGTCTGCAAGCCAGGGAGAGAGTCCTCACCAAAAATCAAATTGACCAGCACTTTGATCTTGGACCTCATAGCCTTCAGAACTATAAGAAATAAATTTATCTTGTTTCACTCATCCAGGCTCTGGTATTTTGTTATAGGAGCCTGAGTAGAGTAAGATAAGACCCTAAGCTGGGGCAATCACAGGCCTCAGCTCATTTGTTTCCCTTAATTCAGGGGACACTTTTTTTTTTTAATTAATTTATTTATTAGTTTCAGGTGTACAAAACAAGGTAATACTTAGACGTTCATCATTTATATCCCTCATACTGTGAACCCCCCTCCCCCCATCCACTATCCCTCCGACCTCACACTGAACCATCACATTATATATATAAAATTATAGTTGGCATTCATTAATGTTTAGCTTCTGGTGTACAATGCCATGATCAGGTATCCACAGTATCCCTGAGGTGGTCTCCCAAATAGAACGCATCAGGGGACACTATTTTTGTTACCTGCTCTCTAATGTCTTGAAAACCGTTGTTTCTTTTCTTTTTCATTTTTTCCTGGGTTTTTTTTTGTTTGTTTGTTTGGTTTGTTTTTGTTTTCTTTTAGGGGGGATTAAATCTGGGCTCTGCTCCTATATCTTGGCCAGAAGCATTTATTTGATTAGTGTTTCTCAATACCTTTTCTCAACCTTTTATTTTTAACCAATCCATGTCTTCATATGCTTAAGATGTTTCTTATAGATAGCATATCATTCTGTCATTATTCCCCATTTACATATAATACGATTATTGGTATCATTTGATTTCCTTCTACAATTTTAACATTTATTTTTGGTTTAGCCTTCTATTTTTTGTTCAGTTTCCATGTTCCTTCTGTCTTTTGCATCATTTGTATATATGTTAGCAACCCATTTTTTATTTGTATATAGTTTTTTATTTGGGCGGAGGGGCTACAATTTTTTACATTATCTTTTTAGTGGATGTGCCAGGGAGATTACATATCTCTAAGATTTATGGTCTACTATATGACCACTTCTAGCAAAATGTGTAAGTGCTACAATAATTAATTCTCTTTGCTCCATTCCATATGTTATAATCACTCGATGTATTACATCTACTTACTTTGAAAACCCACCAGATAATGCTTTGTTTTGTTTTCATCACTTTACTTAAAATTATTTTTCCACTTCAGCTAAAATATCGAAGACTTACAACTATATACATCTTTTTACTCCCACTTTGTCTGGTTGACATGTGTGTTATATCTATAAACATTAATAACCACGCAGACAATGTTACCGTGTTTCGTTTTCAAAAGTCATAAACTACTTTTAAAACATAAGATGAAAAATATACTCTTTAATATTTACTCACGCTTTTACATTTCTCTTGCTCATCCTTCCTTCTTGGATTTCAAACTTTCCTTCTGGTGTCATGTCCTTTCATGCTGAATATATTTCTTTTACAGCAGGTTTGGTGGTAACACATTTTTTGAATTTCCCTTCATCTGAGAATTTGTTTATTTTTCTAGATATACAATTCTGAATTGGCAGTTTTTCTTTCAGTATTTTAAAGATGCTATAGCCCTGTCTTATGGCCTCCATTCTGATAAAAAAGACCACTGTATTCAAATGATTATTCCTTGTACACAATGTATAATTTTTATCCAGCTTTTTTCTAGATTTTTAATTATTTTTTTGTTGTTGTTTTGTTTTTAGCAGTTTGATTATTATGCGTTTGGGCATGATTTTCTTTAAGTATAGTCTGTTTTAGGTTAACTTCTTGATCTGTAAATGTACATGTTCACCTCATTCAGGGAATGTTAAGCCATTATTTCTTCATGTGTGTTTTTATTTCTTCACTATCTCTTTCTCCTTTTCTTTGTGACTCCAATGATGTGAATGGTTGACCTTTTATTGTCGTCCACAGGTCTCTGAGTCTCTGTTCTTTTTCAGTCTTTCATCTCTTAATTCTTTTTACTTGATAGTTAACAATTTCAAATAATCTAACTACAAGTTCACTGAATTCTTCCTCCATTGTCTTTATTTTGTTCTTAAACCGATGCTGTAGATACTTATTTCAGAGATACCACTTTTTTATTTTAAAGTTTCCATGTGGTTCTTTTTTATTGTTTCTTTCTGTACACTTTTTATTTGTTTCAAGTGTAGTTACCTTTATGTCACTGAGCATAATTGTAATAGTTAATTTAATGTCTTAAAAGTATAAATCCAATATCTGGTCATTTTAGATTGGCATCTATTGATTGTCTTCTCCCTTGAAACTTAGTATCATTTCCCTGGGTGTTGGTGTTATTGAGTCAGTCTTTCTGTTATCCTGAAGATTTTTTATATTAGGTTGCGTAGACACTTGGTCCTATTAAAAAGTCTAGAGCGGAGGTAAACAAACTTTTTTATGTAAAGGACTAAACAGTAAACATTTTAGGTTTTGCACTCAATATGGTCTCTGTTGTGATAAGTCAACTCTGCCGCAGTACCTGTTCTGACAATCAGGTTCGCGAACTTTCTGTGACCATGTTGCTAAACTTTTTTTTGATATCAGAGGGATATCAAATCCATTATGAATTTGTACCAGTGGACAGTTAACCAAGTTTACTATTTGGAAGTGCTGAAAAGGCTGCATGAAAAAGTTAAACAACCTGAACTTTTCACCAACAGTTCACAGCTCTTGCATCACGACAATGCACCAGCTCACAGGGCACTGTCTGTAAGGCAGTTTTTAGCCAGTAAACAAATAACTGTATTGGAACAACCTCACTACTCACCTGATCTGGCCCCCAGTGACTTCTTTCTTTACCGGAAGATAAAGGAAATATTGAAAAGAAGACATCTTGATGACACTCAGGACATCAAGAGTTAATACGATGACAGCTCTGATGGCCATTCCAGAAAAATATTCCAAAATTGAAGGGTGGACTAGGCACTGGCATCAGTGCATAGCTTCCCCAGGGGAGTACTTCAAACGTGACCATAGTAATATTCAGCAATGAGGTGTGTAACACTTTTTCTAGGATGAGTTCGTGAACTTAATTGTCAAAAATAGCCACTGATGGTAGCTTAATGAATATCGTCACTGTGGTCCAATTAAAACTTTAATTATCAGATCAGCAGCAAGCTGGACTTGGCACACGAGCTTTTGTTTGTCAACAGTTTCTTATTGATAACGTTGGTGTATGTGTTTTAGTAGGCATTCATCCCAGTTAGGTTCAGATAAAAATCTTGTCTTGCATTCTGTGGTCTGTAGTCCTTATGTCTGTAGACCAATCAAAACCTTTGTTCTATCATATCGGGTCTTTCCCCCACACGTGACACTCAAGAGTTAGACTGAATTTACTTCAATCTGAGTCCATTTCTCAAAGGTTTTGCTGTACTTCTCTGTCTTCCCAATATATGTACAAAAGTTTAATAGTTTGGTGGAAATGGAAACTGAGGTTCAGTTTTCTCCGACTTTGCTATATGCCACTTGTGTTCTGTTCTTCTCACATGCGGCACAAAGGTAAGTCCAGGATATGTGTAGGTTCATATACTTCTTTACAGAAAAAGGAGATATTCTCCAGTTTTTGTCTCTCTAGGATTTCCATGTTCTCCGGCTGAAGATTATTTTTCCTGGTGCTTTGGCCCTAAGACAGGTTTTAGTTTTTCTTTTAAAGCTTCAGGTGCTAAGCCACCACCACCACCACAGCAAAGCTATCTGAGGTCTATCTAGCCTTGGGACAAGTCATCAAAAGAAAAGACGGAAAAATTAGGAAACACCTCCCCCTTAGGTGCGACATTTCCAGGTTTAATTCCCCTCTATAACCCATCTCTTTTGTGTATTTTTTAGAAACCTCACATAGTTTCTTTCTGTGTTTTATACAGTTTTTAAATGTAATAAGCAGAAGACATAGATTTATGATGACTACATCTTTGCTTGTATCAGCAAACAAACTGAATCTTAAAAACTTAAGTTTGCCCCCCTGATTAGGATTTCCAGTGCTGGTGACAAAATATGTGAGCCCTGAATGTTCAGACTCAGATTTTCTGTTAGGTGGCAAGTTCTTATTTTCAGCAGTGGAGAATTTGATTAAACCAAGGGGACAGTGTGAACACTGCCACAATGGCAGGGCCAATGTAGGGGAATAATCTTTTTAGGGAAGATGAGGGATAATATAGGGAAGTTTACTTGCACTAAAATTTTTCATAGAAGGAGGTCAGCCCTAAGGAAGAAGCATCTGACTTTGAAGTTGCTTAGACACTATTACTTTTTAATTACATAATTGTAGATATCACACTAACATACAGACCAGAATGAAGTTAATTAATGTAAGCTAGTGTTAAAAAATAGATGATTGGATTATAAGGGATAGACTATTTAATCCTAAAATAGTACGTGAAGGAAATTCTTTCAAAAAAGTGATTTATTTAGATAAGGGGAAATATAAGTGATACAAATGTCCTAAATCAATCTGGTCATTCCTAATTAAGAGGTTCTTATTTGGCCAATATCAATTGCCTCCATATCGTTAAAACTAAGTGAAAGCATATTTTCTATTACCTTTTACCAGGTTGCATGTTAAAATGAAACTTCCTTAAGATATTGAAAATGAAATAAAACTGTCTTTATTAGTAGAAGACGTAATCTAGGATAAAATAAGGAATCTACTTAACACAACTAGTACTAATGCATGAAGTTAGCAAGTTTGGGAAATAAAAACCAATATAAAGATGCTTTTATTATATAATCAACAAACATGGAGACTTAAAATTATAAACAATGTAATGTACAAGGCATCCAAAATGAAACCATACATACACAAAACTACTTAGAAAAACAAGAACAAAATGTTTCAGAACTGCACACTGAAATTTCAAAACATTTTTGAGAGAAATTAAAGAATTAAATAAACAGAGATTTACTGTGTTCATTGACCAAAAGACTCAATATTATTAAGATGTAATCTCTCTCTCAAGTGATGTGAAGATTTAATGCAATCCAAATCAAAATCTCAGAAGTTTTTGTTTTGTTTGTTTTTTTTAATGGAAATTTAGAAGTATGGTCTAAAATGTATATGCAAATGCATAGGACATAGATCATCGAAAACAATTCAGAAAAAGAACAAAGTGAGATTACTTACAGTATGTGATTTCAAGAGAATTATAATCTACAGTAATAAACACAGGATGGTATTGGTATGAGGATAAACATATAGATCAATGGAATATGAACTCTATAATGCATATGTTTTAATTATGCACCTGAAATATTTCCTTAAAAGGTGTGTTTGTTTGTGTTGTATGTTTGTGTATTTCAGGAATTCAAGGATGAAATGTGTATACGTGTGTTGTGTGTGCATGTGTACTAGGGAGTTCAAGGATAATGTGTATGTGTGTTATGTGTATTGAAGGATGCAATGTATATTTTGTGTGTGAATCTCAGAAATTCATGGATGAAATGTGTATGTGTGTGTATGTGTGTGTGTGTTGTATGTGTGATCTCAGGAATTCAAGTGTGGTACAATCAAACAGACCTGTTGTAATTTCCCACGTTTATAAACTGCAGAAAAAATGTTTTTGTCTTTTCATGTACATAAAAAGCATTTGACATAGTTCAAAACACAAATGTAATATAAAAACTCTAAAAAATAGTTGGAAACTTTCTGAATTATGTAAATGCTATCTACCAAAAAACAACATCAAATATACTTAATGACCAAACATTTCACCTAAACTCAGGAATATGGCATGGATACCTGCTTTAAAATTATACTGGCAATAACAAAAACAACAAAACATACCTTCAGTTTTAGTCCGAATATTTGGCACAAATTTCCTATTAACTTTTGGCTTTAGCATTTAAAAAGTCAATTAGCCAAATGCATATTATGGTATAATTTATGGTTTCCTTAAACTGTTGTAAAGTTATTCTACTATAGTGAATATTCTAAAATTAGTATTTGTGCCTTAAAACATGAGATGTAGATGGAAATTTGGAACTAAATTTGTTATACTGAAAGCTACTAAAATGGTTCCCAATGATCCTACATTCTGGTATTCACTGTAGAAATTCCCCTTTAAGTTATTTGCTTCCAATAAATAGAATATATCAACACTGATGGATGTCAATTCCAAAACAGGTGATAAAGATTGGATTTACATCTTGCTTGCACTGTCTTTTGCTGGCTCTGATGAAACAAGATGCCATAGTGTGAACTTTCCCATGGAGAGGCATACATGGCAGGAAACTAAGGTTACCTTCAGCCAGCAGCTATCAAGAAATTAAAACCCTTTGTTCAACTGCCCATGAGGAAATGAATCCAACGAACAAGAGGGAGTGTGAGAGTGTGAATGTGGGAGTGAATCTTCTGCCTGTTGAGCCCCCAGGTGATTGCAGCATAGTGGACGCCTTTATTACAGTCCCTGAGAAACCCTAAAGTAGAAGCCAAGTGGAGATTCCCGAGCTATAAAACTGTAACATAATAAATGTTGTTTTAAGCCACTAGTTTTTGACATAATTTGTTATGCAGCAGTTGATAACTAAGACATTACCCTTGCCTCTCTCAGCATATTGTAATGGAACAAACCAACCTTTTGTTCTGCTGACAGATTTGGGATGTAGATGGGCTTCATCTCACTAATTATTTTGTGGGGAAAAGTTGAAACTTTGGGCAGAATCATGTGTTCTGTTACATTTTCTCTATATTAAATTTAAAATATTAATGCCGTAATTAAGCTGTAAAAGACAGCAATTATGGTGAGTATGTAATGTCGTGCAGGGTCTCCTGCTGGGTTTCCTGCAGGGTCTCTGCTCTCACTCCCCACATAAGAGCGCAGGACATGGTGAGGCCAAAAAGGAACACCCACGGAGCCATAGGTAGGGGAGTCATATCACATATTCTCGCCGGCGTCATCCGCCTCTCTGCAATCCGCTTTTACTAGCCCCCATCTCTGCTAGCATAGCCACGGCAGTTATATTAGTGGCCAATGGCTCAACGGTTACAGCTGACAGCCAACTAGCCACAGCTAATGGCCATCTGATTACAGTTGATGGCCATTTACTACCCGAGCCAGCACCTTTCTATGTGAGGCTGAGAGCCTGGAAACTGCTTTTTGGGGCTTTGTCCCCACACTCCACCCCTGCAGGGTCTCGCCTCACAATCTACGTGACAAGCGTCTTCCACGAGGGGCCCTGTGCGAGGAGCCTGGAGGTGAATGCAATATCCTGGACACCGCCAGGCTCTCTGAGCACAGCCAGGGTTTCTCAGGGCACCACTCCAGTACTACTGGGCACAGCCAGACATCCTGGGCTTCTTAGGGTACCGCCTGTCTCCCCGGGCACAGCCAGGGCTCTCAGGACACTGCCACTCTCTCTGGGCACAGCCAGACTTCCTGGACACAGCCAGGGCCTCTCAGGGTATTGTCCCACTCTCTCTCTAGGCCTCTCGGGATACCGTGCTGGAACAACAGTGGCTCACAATCAAGGTGATTACATATTCTCCATGATGGCCGGTTAAGACACAAAAGCAAACATCCGCCAGTCCCACTACATGGTGGTATGTTCCCAAACAGTCAAGCGGTCTATTAAATTAGGGATGGAAGGCAATTCCCCACAGTTCATAGTCATTCGTCAGGGCTGTCCTGGGGGTGAGGGACAACCTTGATCTCACTCTCATCTCCCACGGAGGACTCAGCAAGTGTTTCCTCCCTGGACAAGTCCCACATCCAGGCTGCGTCAGCAAGCACTTCCCAGCCCACATAGCCTCAATGTCCTTCACTTTCTCCTGCCTCTGCTGGTTGGGGAACTGTCCATGTCTTCCCACCCCTCCACGGGAGTCAAGCTCTCCGGGAGCTGCTGCTCCTGGTCTTCCACAGACTCATGCACAAACTGCTCCACCGCACTTCGGAGAGCTCTGGCCAGCACCGTATCCTGCCGACTACGCCATGTGTCATGCGGGAGACCCTGCTCGCTGCGCCATTTGTCATGTGGGGCGTCCAGCGGGATCTCAGCTCCCGCTCCCCACATAAGAACGCAGGATGTGGCTAGGCCAAAAAGGAACACCCACGGAGCCATTGGTAGGGAAGTCACACCACTATGGTCTCAATGGAGGCTGGGTTCACACCGACGTGTGACCTGCTGTCCGCTTTGCTGCCAACTGACCGACTCTCCTTGACTCTACTTCACTCTCCTTCAGGCTCCTTCAGTCTCCTCCTTCACTCTCCTCTGCTCCCATCCGTAGCCACGACAGTTATATTAGTGGCCAATGGCTCAATGGTTACAGCTGACAGCCAACTAGCTGATGGCCATCTGATTACAGTTGATGGCCATTTACTACCCAAGCCAGCACCTTTCTATGTGAGGCCGAGAGCCTGGAAACTGCTTCTTGGGGCTTTGTCCCCACAAATGTTGCTTTAGAAGTTTCCTTTCTTCCTTTTTTTTCCTAGTAAATTGTCAACATTTTCCATGACTGAAGATTGTGTAGCAATTTTCAAAATTGTGTCCTATCGATCGTTCATGTGCAGTATTTATGCTTTATGTGTTTATAAGGTGCTATATTCACTTAATATTTAAAATATTACTGTATTATTTTTTTATTTGCTGAATATCATCTGAGAGAGAAATACACATTAAGATATAAAGAACTTGTTGTTTTCTTGTCAATAACACTATAACAATCTTTTTAGGTGACAACCTGCCATGAAAATAGAATCAGTAGTATTGTGTATCTAATGAAGTTGATTTAACAAATACTGATAATATGTGAAATGTTTTCAAGTAAACTAATGAAGTATGAATGTTGCGAAGGTCTCCATTCTGCTTATTTGATGTAACATTTTAGTTAGGAAAATATAAGGAAGATTTATTACTTTGTAAAACTTTTGAAAAAGGATATTTGTAAGTGTTTAGATTCATTTTTAACACACCATTAAATAAACTGGCAATAATATATAGTGACATCTGTTCTGATGGCACAAAAGCAAAAATAAGAAAACAGGATGCGTTCCAAAATGCAAATTAGAAGTCAATGTATTTTTCCTGGAAAAGTGCTGGGTTTTAAGAAAGTGCCCACATCTTTCTAAACAGTGTATGATTATTGTACTGATTGTTAAATCTATGAAACTATGGTTTACGAATAAGCTTTTCCTTCTTTTCAGTGTATACTGTGATCTACAGAATTTGCCAAAATCCATTGGTTGATAGTGAAGGTCTTAGTACAACATCAAGGACACAAAGAATTTTGTCACTTTTTTTTAATAATTAAGAAATTCCATTTTTTAATTTTTTAACTATAACATGAGAGGACCATGTATAAAATAATGGATTTATAATTTTGAAGATATATTTGATAGAAAATCAAGACAGTTTTAGATAACAGTGTTCTAGAATATTATATGTGTTTATGCAATAATTAACACATTCAAGAGTATATAAGTAATGCATCTTTAATCCAGGAAGCATAAAATAAGTATACAGCTATGTATTCTCACCAACTCATTATCCCAACTCCTCCTAAAAGAAACTTCTATTTTGAATTAATGCTTATCCTTTCATTGCAATTTTTTAAAGCATTGTCATACATGTCTGTACTCTTGAAAAATATTGTTTATGTTTAGTTTTGGGCTTTATAAAACATATATTTTTTGTCACTCTTCCTTATATTTCTAAAATGTATTTTTTTGATAAGAGTTTTCTCCCATCCATTTTTGTTATATGTATGTACAATCATTTTTTTCAATTTTCCTCTTACTGTATACTTTCAATGTTTTCAATTTTTATATTACAAATAATGTTGCTGTTACTTGTATATAAAAATGTTTCTCTACACTATGTAACTAAGATTAAAATTGATGTGTCATAGATTATATATATATATATATATATATATATATATATATATATATATATACATATATATGTATATATATGTATATATAAAAATTTATCAGGCAAGTTCTAATTATTTCCCAATATGGTTGTACCAATTACAGTCCCATTGTCCATGATTGAGGTTTCTGTTTTTCCATTTCTTTGTCTACACTTAGATTTTGGCTTACCTAGTGGTTGTAAAATGTCATCCCACTGTAGTTTAATTTCCATTTCCCTGGTTGCTAATGAAGTATCGTATAACTTTATAAGTTTGTTTGCATAGGTTTTATCTGCATTTATTTCTACTGTGAATCGCTTGTTTGTGTCTATTGTCCATTTTTATAGTCTATTTGTACAGTTTTAAAACAATCATGGAATTAAATATTAGGTTGTTGCAAAAGTCATTGTCATTTAAAAGGTTAAAAATAATTGCAAAAACCACAATGTCTTTTACACCAGCCTAATGTTTTTGTCAAACAATAAGTATATGCTCGGTTAGAAAAAAAAAAAAAAATAGATGATGTACACCTGAAATCCATGTAACTTTACTAACAATTGTCACCCCAATAAACTTTAATTTAAAAAAAGGAAAAAGAAAAAAGAAAAAAATTTGATTCTCCTTTAAAATTTAACACTTTCAATTTGAGAACAGTGTAGTTTTTAATAAATTTTTTCAAGAGTATTTTTCTTTTAAGCTTCAGAATAAATTTATATGGATAGTGTAGTTACCTCAAGGCAGACAATAAATATCATCCCCAATAATATTTTTTTGTGAAGGAGGATATTTTAAATAACATGTAACCAAAACAAAATATATAATAATGGAAATATTTTGAAAAGTTATAGTAAACTGTAAGTCTTGTTATTATTAATTTACTCTAAAACATTTAAACAGGCTATTGTCTGTGGAAACTTGTTCCTTGGAAGCAGAATGCCACACTGTTGTATTACCAGCTGAAAGCTCGCAATTAGGGAAAACCCATAAACTCCATTTTCAAGTTAGTTCTTGCACTCCTGGCAGTCTTAATCCACAGTGATAGCAGTATCTCTTCCTGGAGGCTGCCTTACTTGGCTGCATTGACAAGAATTATACCCTAGAGTCAACATCGGTTGCAGAAACTTGGTGCAAAGCCTCAAGTTTAATCCTAGATAAAGTATTAAAGTAATTCTGAGACTCTTGGTACTGAGAAACTTCGTTGTAATGCACACTAAATTAGTGTTTATAATTCCATTATAAAGTCTTGTGGGTAAAGGTCTGGAAAGCAATCCATATTGCAGCCATGTTTGTGCAGGGTTTTTGTCTCTTTAAGATGTGATTTGCAGTCCCCAATACATTTTCAATTGATGATTTAGTCTCTAAGACAACTCAGGTAATAATTGAGTTAGGCCATTACAAGGATGTGGAATGACTCATCCACGTGTACCTCACGTGTACTGTGTTTTGCAGAACTCTAATTGTAGTGTCAGAATCCTGCCCTTGCAAACACAACTGTGTAAGATCATTGCAATTCAGAGGATTGAGCCCACCCCCTGCCCAGGCATATTGGTCTAGTGAAAAACATCTATAGTTGCAAAATATATCAATTCTTCTCTGGAAAAGAACTCTGTTTCCTGAATAATGAGGATATTGTCAAGAAACCACTTTCTTCTTGGTAGATATAGCTATTTAATATGAAGTTAGAAATTCTACCCTGGGGCAGCTATATCAGGGATATGATGGGAGAAAAAAATTAGTCTCATGAATGCAAAAAACCTTATTTGGAACCCAGTCTTGCATTCATGGATCACAGTGAATTGTGCCCTGGAGGTGGTTTTATATCATTGTAATAAAGAAATTTCAGATTTGGAGATATGAATAGGTCACAAGATGGTGTCATTTTTGCTTGGGAAGCAGGTCTTCTCTCCACATTTTTTTTTTTTTTCATTGAACTGAAGGATAATATGAACTGTCTTGCTTTCTCTGATGTTAGGGAAATTTCAGTTCTCCTTCTGTGTTCTTATAAGAAAATTTATCAAGCATATTGCTAATTGTACTGATCAGTCATACTCAGTGGTAAATAAGATTTATTGTAAGTGCTAACTTTTTGTTTTAATTAAATAAACTCATCTTCACAATTAAATATTCATATTACCACTCCAGAGATGCTTGGAGGTCATTTTTACAGGAAATTATTATATTTTTTATGTATTTTTTAGTGGTACAAAAAGAATTAGATTACTTATAAACGATTTTAGTTGTAGCTAAAAACTATTTAGCTGTACTGTGCTAGATATTAGGAGATTAAAAATGCTGCTAATCACTAGCATTATCTACCAAATTGAGAAAATAAACAATATCAGAAAAACTGAGTATGTGTGCTTGGAAAGTTAACTCAAAATTGAAAATTTCTGAGGTGAAAAGGAGTGACCAGGGACAAGGGCAGGGACGGCTAATGGGTACAAAGTTTCTTTTGTGGGTGATGAAAATGTTCAAAAATTGATTAGGGATGGTTGCACAACTCTGTGTCATAAAAATCATTGAATTTTATACTTTAAAGGAGCAAATTGCATGGTATATAAATTGTATCTCAATCAGACACACACACACCCTGTTCTAATACTCTTACTACTGTGAAAAACAATAGTAAAAACAGTAAACAACAGTGGCAACAAAATAGCAACAACAACAAAAACAACCTTCTCTTTGACATACGGCTTACTTTTTTGGTATTATATAATCTAGAGAAAAATAATTACTAACAAACAGATAAATAGTGCCTTGTGAATAATACAGCCTCGTGAGAGGAATAGGGATATTTGAGGATATCACAGTGCTTTTAAGTAAATACATAATTTAAGTTTTCAAATGATACATAAATAATGATACATAAATAAAAAATGATACATAAATCTGTATTGGTAAATAATCACATTCTTATCAAAACATCATTGATATTTTTAATGACAAAACTATTCTAGTCTCAAGTACTAAATGACCTGTCCAAAGACATGTAGCTTTTATATAGCAGAATAAATGGAATAGACATTATTTTTATAACTAATTTGTAGCCATTAAAATGAAATGTGTTTTTCTGGATAAAGCAAGTAGTGTGGTGAAATATATATTAAAATAGAGTCATACAACTTAAAGTGATCCTATAAACACTCCCTATATATGCATAAATATAAGAAGACTTCAAATAGGCAATCTCCCAATTTATCTATGGGGATATTTCAAAGTGCATCTTTGTCAAAATGAATGTATTACATTTTGAGTTACAGATTATATTGTTAAGGGCCTATTTATAATACTTAACGTATGCTTTTAGATATATAACATTAAAACATCTATTTGCTATATTTTATCACAAAATCATAAAATATAATATCCAATTTTTAATAGGACAATTTTCATTGTCATAATATAATTATAAAAGGAATTATAAATAGAGATAATATATGTGCGTTTTAATTCTGTATGAAAAAAGCATGGTTTGGGACAACCAAAAGTTCAATCTAATTGAGCCTTATGTACATTTTAGTTACTTCACTGATAATGGGCCCACTCATTTTCAAACAATCAGCTATGCTCCTATATGCTTCTGTATTTTGATCACACTGTCCTCTCTGCAAGGAATGTTCTTCCACTCTCTATCTACTAAACTTTTACTCAGGACTGAATCAATATTCTTCAAAAAGTCAAGTACTCAGGGCTGAATATATGTGATGTATCAATGCTGACTAACATCCTAGAAACTACTGCTTGGTGGCATAGTGAAGTCACAAAGTCACTGAAATCAGGGAAGCCAGGAAAATGAATTAATGTTTCACTGAAGCCCAACCTCAAGTATTGTGGTATCATTAAATAGTTACACGCATGACTGAAGGTGCAAGACCAGGGACATTTGTAAAAATAAGGAAGAAAGATGTTCTTTACTGAGCAATACTTCTGAACTAAGAAGGCCAAAATGTCTAAGCAATCTTAAAAATAGCAACACCCTAAGGGCCACAAATACCAATGGAAATGCTTATATTTCTTTCAAGTGACTTATCTATTACATTGAATCTTATTTTCGGTTTTGTTTTATTTTCTCACTTCTGTTTCCACATTTTCTGGGGAACTCAATGCTTCTAACAACTAAGCTTAAGCACGATAAATAACATTTTTAGGTGACAATTTATAAGTTGGCTTAAGATTTATACTTTGCCTGCTATCCAAGATACACTGTCATAGCTTTAGTTCATTTACCATGTATTTTCAGTTTACTTGTAATCAGGAATATATCCCTATGATGCTAGGAAATAGTCTACCATTCTTTAGCAGAGGATGTCAAGTAATGAAAGGTCATATACAGAAAATGACCAATTTACTCAGTCATGATAAGGTCCTAAAACTGCCCAACCATGGAAAATAATTCTTAGGTTATGTAAATCTCTATTACCATGTTTCCCCAAAAATAAGACCTAGCCAGACAATCAGCTCTCATGTGTCTTTTGGAACAAAAATTTATATAAGACCCAGTCATATTATATTATATTATATTATATTATATTATATTATATTATATTATATTATATTTTATATTATTATATATTATTATATATTATTGTATATTATATATTATATATTATTATATATTATTATATATTATATATTATTATATTTTATATTATATGTATTTATGCATTATACGTATTATACATATTATATTATATTATTATATATTATATTATATTATATATTATATTATATTAATTATATTATATTACACAGGGCCTTATAGTAAAATAAGACCAGGTCTTATATTAATTTTTACTCCAAAAGATGTATTAGAGCTGATTGTACAGCTAGGTCTTATTTTTGGGGAAACACAGTATTACTCCTTTAAATACTGTTCTTTGGAAATTCGTTATATAGAAAGGTTTATGTTCAAATCAAACATAATGAAATACAACAGATATTCAGCATGAGATTTAAAGATAGACTACATGAATGAAATATTTTATTAAATTAATTATTTTTCCATAGAAGTTTTGAGCTTTATTAAATTCAAAAATATAAATGTGACAAGCTGATAAAAATAACATAATTATTTACATTTTTTTAGAAATATCAACTATCATTTATTCTCCAAATTTGTATATGTGTATTCTCTAGTTTGTATATGTATTTATATATTTTGTATTTGGTGTCATATTACATATGATTTTAAACCTACTTTTTGCCACATGTAAGCATTTTTTACATTATTTAAACTCCTTTGACAATATTTTTAAAGTCTATATTAAATTGTCATAAAATGTACCATGAACTTTCAGTAATTTCTCTGAATTAGATGTTTAGACTGTTTCATTTTTCAGTTACAAAAATGCAATAACTAATATCATTATTCATAAATTTGTGTGTATTTCTATTTTTGCTTTATGAAAACTATTTTACAGTTAGAGTTGACAGTCAATATTATTTTATATTAGTTTCAGGTGTACAGCATAGTGGTTAGACATTTATATAACTTATGAAGTGACTGATGGTCCTGATTAGCCTAGCACTATACATGAGGCCTGACAATTAAGTTTGCGAATTTGTTGCAATGAAGTTGCTAACCTTTTGTGATATCAGAGGGATTATTCATTATGAATCTGCACCAACTGGACAAATAGTTAACCAAGGTTACTGCTTGGAAGTGGTGAAAAAGCTGCATGAAAAGTTAGATGACTTGAACTTTTCGCCAACTTATGGCTCTTGAATCACAACAATGCACCAGCTCATAGGGCACTGTCTGTGAGGGAGTTTTTAGCCAGTAAACAAATAACTATATTGGAACACCCTCTCATATTCTCCTGCTCTGGCCCCCAATGACTTCTTTCTTTTTCCGAAGATGAAGGAAATACTGAAAGGAAGACATTTGGATGACATTCAAGACATCAAGAATAATATGATGTCAGCTCTGATGGCCATTCCAGAAAAAGAGTTCCAAAATTGCTTTGAAGGGTGGTCTAGACTCTGGCATTGGTGCATAGCTTCCCAAGGGGAGGACTTCGAAGGTAACCGTAGTGATATTCAGCAATGAGGTATATAGAACTTTTTCTAGGATGAGTTTGTGAACTTGATTGTCAGACCTTTGTATAGTTTAATTTGGTTATCATATAACTGTAAAATACACTGTGAAGTTGGAACGTACTATAAGTTGGATTATTTTCCTAAATAATCACCCATTCCTCTCTGAATATTAACCACCTGAAGTTATAATGATTGAAAACTAGATTCCAACAGTAATGTAGCAGGGATATTTTATTTTTATTTTATTCTTCAATATGCCTTACTTCTTATGAGGAATTTGGGGTTACATTTTTGTTTCTAGACAAAGCTAGATTTATCCTTTCCATTTTAGTATAATTTCTCATCTTGGAATTAAGTGCATTATTTATAAAAGCCAATAATTGTGTCACACCCTTTTCCATAAATTTAGATTGGCATGCAGATATTATGAATCATAATAAATATATACCAAATATAGGTTCACTTTTAATTATTCCTTCTAAAGTAATTATTTTTTTAAAATAAGAACAATTTCAATTTTTAATATCCCCCACCTCAAAAAACACTAGGTAAGTTAAAGAGAAATTCTTCACCAACTTAATGATTCATATATCTCATCACAAAATAAGGCATTTATCTTGAGATTCTGGAGACATATTTTTGTGATCAAGGTTAATGACATAGCTCATTGCTATTCAGAATCCCACAGAGACAATTTCAGAGCAAGGTACCAGTAGGACGCAGCCACCAATATTTAATAGAGTATCATAATGGAAAATTGAAAACTGCAGTGTGTTGGTCTTATTGGAATACTGGTTTGCATTAACAGAGCCAAGGGCTTCAGCCTCTTACCTCATGTAAACATACATGACTTTAGAGAAGAGAAAATGGAAAAAAATAAAAGCCTGAACAAATCAGAAGACGTATGATGGAAAAGGCAGCTGGATATCACTTTGTTTTCTATTCATAAAATATTTGGTCCCCAGGAAAATAGCTTAGAAAATCATTTGTGGTGACGCATCTCTAATGGATAGGCACCATAGTGTAGCTGTTGCTAAAAGCAATTGACCTCCATTTCTAAAGCAAAACGAAAGACCTGCTGTTGTGTTGACAAAAAGGTATAAGATCTACAACTGTGTATGCACTGATATATAATAGAAGGTTTGACAGGGAAGTTTACTCAGGCTTAAATTTTCTTACTCGATTCTACAAAAAGTTTAAAATAAATATCAAATTGTATTCAAGAAGTTAAATGTAAAGACAATCCAACTTATAATTTACTTAGTCCCCAAAAGATTTCTCTGGGTCTAATAGTGGTAAAAGGTGACTTATTCTACTTTCAGATAAATAAATGTCCTCCATGACATTGTCTTTTCTGTCATATACAGGGTGAGTGTAACTGTGGCAAAGGGAAAAGGGATATGGTTCTCATAATGCTATAAAACCTAATGAGTTGGAATTGGGGGAGGCATTGGGACCCACATTACATATATCCCCCAAATTCAGCCCTCTCTTTTATATCTTTCACTCTGGGAGATGCCATCTGCCATTTGGTGAGAACAATGAAGCAGCCTTATGGAGATGGCCACCTGGGGGATAGCCTAGGAATCTTGCCAACAATCATGTGAGTGAAGTATCAGAGAGGTGTGTTCTCTAGTGCCAGTATTCCTTCAGATGACTGGAGTCCAGTTGACATGTTGACTTGCAACCTAGAAAAAAAATCTGAGACAGAACTGCATAGCTAAGCCACTTCCAAATTCCTGATCGACACAAACTGTGAAATATTAAATGTTTGTTTTTTTCAAGCATCGATGTTTTGGGCTTTTTTGACACAGCAATAGATAACTAATAGAGACACAAATAACATTGAAGATGTAATGATTTACTGAGGAGGGAAGGACGATGGAAAAAGGGTTCCCCACAGAATTGTTATATGAACGTGCCTTTAAAGGAAGATGAAATGTTAACTAGGTGTTTGGAGAATGGCATGGTATTTACAGGCTATTTCTAAAATATAAAACCACATAATTTTTCATGATGAGGTATCCGATGCCTTAGAAAAGTTGTGTTAAAACCAGATTTGAAAACCAATTTGCTAATGAATCTTTCAAAACATTTCCATCTTTAAACAGTAAGAGATAGTTATGCTTCAGTTAAAATGTCAAAAATGCCAAATTATACAGCCTTATGTTTCAAGGTATGACTAGTATATAAATACATTAAAAAGACTCACAGCAGTCCAGAAATGGAAAATACATATCTCAATGTAAAATATAAATGGCTATTGTTAGATAAGAGAAACAAAACAAACATAGTTTCCATAGCTACAATGTTAAAGGTTAATTCTAGCTCCTTAGGAAGGAGGGGCTGAGATACGTGTAGTTTTTTTTGTTTGTTTTTTGTTTGTTTTTTTTGTTTGTTTTTTTGTTTGTTTTTTTTGTTTTGTTTGTGTAGTTTTTTGTTTGTTTTTTGTTTGTTTTTTTGTTTGTTTTTTGTTTTTTGTTTGTTTTTTTGTTTGTTTTTTTTTAACGTGTAGTTTTTAGAATTGCTTATATATACAGACATGCATTAAACTATGCATAATCTTTTTTCTGAGGTCCATTCTTTATTTCCAACCTGTTCATATTTTTCAAGTTCATGTAGGTATTATTACATCTATATATCCAGAGTGACAGCACAATATCACTCTATTAAAATAAGTATTCTAGTATTCATATGAGTAAGCTAGTTTAAGGAATATTCTTTAGAGAATCAAGTACTAAATATTTTATTAGTTAATTAGCCTCAAAGAATTGAAAGAGGTCATGGAGCAGTGTATATACCGTACATTCAAATTAATTGTATTAATATGATTTTTCTCTTTGTCTCTTTTATCTACATCTCTTTCTCATTGCAAGAAACTTGTTTTTACTGATTTTCTTCTATAGGGGATATATGAAACACAAGATTAGGACTCTTTACTACTGATTTGCCTTTACTCTAAATTGAAAAAGAAAAAAAAAAGAAACTTGAGTTCACTATAGAGTTGTGTTTTGTTAGATTTTTGTATATACCGGTAACATGTATGCATGTCTATGTGGATCTGTCTCAGTGTGTTTATGTTTTACCTAGGGACTGTTCTTTACACTCTTTCTAATTCTAAAGAATTTCTAAAAGAAGTCTTCATTTATTTGAAACAATTTTTGAACATCTATTATGTGTCAACTCTCAAGGATAAAATGGTAAATTAAAAACAATAAAATCACTGCTCTTATGAAACATACACTCTACTGAGGGAGTCAGAAAATATATATATATACAAAAACATAAGTAAAAGAAGAAAAATGCAATAATTGCCATTAAGGAAAATAAAGACAATGCTGGATTAGCTGTACCTTCCTAGCATTCTTACACAAATCATCTCCGAGTTGCTGAGATCTGGAGAATGAGAATGAGTGGGCATTGAGAAGAGAGACAGAAGAAGGAAGCTGAGGGAATTCCATCTCTTTAAACTGCTCATAGAAAAGATGGTGTGGGAGAGTGTGATATATTGCAGAAATGGGAAGACTGGACTAATGTGGTTTGATCTTACTGAGGCCAGAGGGTGACATGGGTGACATTTTGAGTAGGGAAGATCTTATTTAAGTATAATGGAAAGTTATTGAGGCATTGGTATAGCAGGAATGTAAATTATGTAATTTATATATTGTGTTTTATAAAGTTAACTGGCTGAAAAAGTGATAGAGAATGCAGATAGGAAAGAATAAAGAATTGGATGTGTGCAAGTAAGGGATAATGGTTGCTTGGACAATGGAAGTTACAGTGGTAATGTATAGTAGCCAATTAATTCAAGAGACATTATTAAATGATATTGGCAAGTATTAATGATTTGATTAACTAAGGGAAAGAAAGGATTAAGGCTGACTCTCCCAGGTTTCTGAATAGAGCTTCTGGGTGTACATTTGTCAGTGTTGAATTAAATTAAAAATGATAATTATTGCTTAACAATGTATGGAAATTAGTATAAAAATAATAAAGATGATCCTTCAAATTTAAAATATTGTCACTTCCAATTAGAGTTTTGTATACAACTATTTTCAGTAGCATGTTTTAATATGACATAATATATCCATATTAAAACATCTTTCTGTCAATTTTAGCCACATTATGCTTTTGAATTTTTGACTGATGTCTCTAAATTAGTAAAGTAACATGGAATCCATATATTTTCTAGTTAGTTGGGAGCCTTGAGAAAGTTGCTATATTACTTAATGCAGTATAAATATAAGTTCCGTAAAATTGTCACAAAACTCTGGAAAATTCTAACCCAAAACCAAAGTTACACCCAAGACTTATACCTTAACATCCCAGGTTTTGAAAAGCTTAAGAAAAAAGGAGAAGGGAAGAGAGACAGAGGAAGGAAGAGAGAGAGAAAGAGAGAGATAGAGAGAGAGATGAAATCAGAGTCTGTTGTTTTTTTTTTGTTGTACTCATAAATAAAACATCCGATTCAGATTTAAGTGCAGTCTTATAAAGAGCTTATCTATGATCATTCATAATGGGACCCTACTGTTTTAGGACCTCCATCAGGTAAGAAAGACATCACTTGACTGTTGGAGCACCTTATAATAATTGATGTGAAATAAGGTGATAAGAAGCCACTCTGTTTCTTCATAGACTTTCTTATTCCAGTCCATTTTCCTGATTAATGTGCTGTATTGCCACCCAGAGAGTACCAGGTGTGACTAATGAATTTGTGTGAAATCCTCACCTTTCTGCACACTTGAATATGACTATGAATGTAGCATAAGTCATCAGATGCCTAGTATGTTCAGTGAGAAGCAAAATATGTAGAGAAACAGTTGGCAATATGTGTTGTGTTCCTAAAGAAATTTGGCTAATCAGTATTAACCATTATGCACTGCATTTTAATTGTCTATGCTTGTAAATAATCTGGCACACTGTATTCTCTATTAGAAATCATTTATATGCTTCATTAGTGATATTATTTATGGAGGTAATTAGTGAATGGATTGGTGGAATATATATTTTAGAAAGAAGTTGCTAATACTCTTATATTATTAAAATATTAGTTATATGTAGAAAATATAAATAAATAAAATAATATTTGTTGTTAGGCTAGCTTTAATAGCTGATAATGTCTGTTCCATGAGCAAGGCACATCTTGATTTCCTGGTTTTTGGTTTGTTGCTTGTTTGTTTTTTTACCACATTTTTTAGTCCAGGTTATTTACTACTACCATGTAATATCGTACATTTTGACTCTTGATCTTCCTTGACATTCTGTGGTTTCCAGCCACCTTTAATTAGCTTTTGTTCTTCTCACTAGTGTCTGTTCTACTGGAGGAGTCAACCCAGGCACCCTTCTTTAACTAGTTAAATTATACTTTTTCTTAAGACCACAACTATAATATTATTTTCTCAGGGAAATATTTCCTGACAAATCCTCAAATTATAGCATTAAAATGTGTCCTCCACAGTGCCTATCAAAACTGAAAGTTTGCATTTTTTATATGAACTTGACTTAAGCTTTGATTAAGGCCTCCACTAGACTGTAAGTCTCCTGAGGGCAGAATCTCAATTTTTGTTGCATGATGTAAGTTAAATTAAGTCATCAAAATACTTTGTGAAACAAAGAAGTAAAGAAGGAAGAAATCCACTTCGCATATTTTAAACGGTTAGAGCTGGACAGTGTGCATTTATTATTTCATTAGGTGCTCCCAGTCTCTTGATGTAAGAATTATTATTTCTATATTACAGAGTTGATTAGAAAACTAATTATTGCAGGTAGCTGAACCACAGCATTGAACTGAAACAGTCTAATTCATTTGCCCATGGCTGTTAGTACTATTCTGTCCAACCTCTTAAAAATATACAGAGTTTGCAAAAGCTCCCATTTTAATCACTTTATGTGCCTTTCTCTTATAAATATTCCAAATGAAGCCACTTGTTTCTTAGATGGAGACTTCATAAATTTATGTTTAACCATTTTACTGTGTGGTATCAAAAAGGTAATGTTTACCAATAACATTGTAAATTTGGTGTATTGAGATAGATATTGTAATGTTCTAATTAAGTACAATTCTAGAGAGTAGAAGAACCGGGGATGGATTTGACTTTTGAATTTCATCACTTACTAGTAATATAAGTGGTTAATACCTTAAGTACTAGTTTCCTGTTATACACAATGAGTATTATAATAATTCAAATGAAAACCCCTAAATTTCATTTAGCTCCATTATGAGCCAGACACTGTGCTAGCACAAGATTTTGAAATGCATGATTGTATCAAAGCAAATGTGCTCTGTTAACTCTTAAAGTATTCTGTATTTTTTTATGCCTAAAACTTTCTTTTTTCTTTCTTATTGATACGTGCTGTTTCCCAAACTTATTCAGACGAGATTTCAGAATTCTTTTAAGTTCTCTGCTTAAGTCTAAAGCACTCCAATCTTGTAAGTAGCATTTATCCTCCATCCCACAGGGAGATATAACTAGTAATATAACATTCATGACCAATCTGTGCTCCCTCACTTTCTGCTCCCAGGGAAGGAAGAGTGAGTTAGCGAGTGAATACGTTTAACTGAGGAAACTCAGCCTGTTTTTCCTTTCTTTATAACCTTACCTTGCTGCCTGTTCTGAGATTATATTCTAACCTACCCTTCTTGCTGCAAAAATATAGAAGTAATAGGCTATTTCTACTGGAAAGTCCTACAGTCTGGATGAATATTCATCTCAGTGACTGGATGAATACATGTCTTATTCAGATATAAAGAAAGATAAGTAAACCACAGCCTAACAAATGCTTCCCAGGGTCATCTTCATTACTAATAAAATTGATAGTTTGATCTCCATGTGTCTGACACTTGCATTTATTTACTAATTGATTTTGAATTCAAGTAATTAAGATAGTTGAAATTTATTAGCCCAATTAATAAATACCCCAATAACATTGTTTTCATAACTCTTCAGTTTTGAAATGTAAGGAATTGAGTGAAACTATCATATAATAAGAAACAAACACTTAATGTTCTAATATTAAAACATATTCCTTTAAATATATTGGATACTAATTCAGTCTAAATATAGATATGCTTTAAAAAAATCAGTGTAAACCTGATTATGAGATAAACTAATTTGAAAGTATTTTGTAAACCATTAAATGCAGTTAATGTGCTGCTATTAATATATTTAGAATTATATTTATTAATATAAAATATAGTAAAGTTATCAGTTTTCCATTTGGGGTTTGGGCCTTGCCAGAAATTGACTAACTTATGGACAGGGAATTCTATAGTTTCCCTATACATAAGAGAAATGTGTCAATGTTGTTAGAATTTCCTGAGATAACTAGTTATAAATGGCTTTGAAATAACAGATGAATCTAGAGTTTAATATAGGTTCTTGCTACTTAACATATGCACATTGGACCAATGGCATTACTATTACTGGGAGCTTGTTACAAATGCAGAATCTCAGGGCCTCACTCCAAATCATCTGAATCATCACATGCATTTTTTCAACATTCCCATGTTGATACTTTAGGAATGTTTGATAAGCCCCAATAAAGGTCATACACAGTGAGATTAAATCATATAAGTAAAACAATATTACCTCCGTGTCTTGAAGTCAAGGTATTTATTTACTAGAGTGTTTATGTACCCTCTCACTGATTCCTTACTATTCTCCCAACAATAAATAAACTAAAATGTGCTCAGTTCTTTCATTCTATTCCCTATGTGCTATCTGAGAAGTATCAGTGTCATGAGGCTGTCTTTCAAACTTTCCAGAAACTCTAAACCATGGATTCAGGGTCAAGTTAGATTTCGTTCTCATTCTGTGCCTCCATGCTTGAACCCAAGTATTACTAGCCTGAATGGAGAGAGCCAATTTCTTTTTATTAGAGTACATAGAGTATGTGTCATAGCATATAACATTCCACTGAACATATGTTTTAACCTGGAAGCATTATAAATACCGTGGACAATATATGAAAGGTTGGAACATTTAAGATCACGAACTTTCCACCCTGTAAGTGCACGGTGGAATGTTCCAGAATTTAATTGTCCATCCTCTTACGCCATTTGTGCGTTTTCTTTGGAGAAATGTCTATTCAAATCTTTGGCTCATTTTTAATTGGTTCTTGGGTGGGGTCATTTTTTTTTCCCTTTTGCTATTAAATTGGAGATATTATTTACATATTTTGAAAATTAACTCCTTATGAGATACAAGGTTAGCAATTATTTGTTCCCATTCTGCTTTTTGCTTTTTCATTCTGTTGATTGTATCTTTTGGTGTGCAAAGCTTTATATTTTGATGTAGGACCACTTGCCTATTTTGCTTTTGTTCCATGGGCTTTTGGTGTCATATCTATGCAATTATTGCCAAAGCCAGTGTCACAAAGCTTTTTCCCTAAGAGTTTTCCAGTTTCTAGTCTTAAGTTTAAATCTTTAGTCTATGGTGCAAGATAGGAGTCCATTACATCCTTTTGCCCATTGCAGGATTTTTTCTGTATATCAATTATGCTTCAATAAAGCTGTATTAAAACTAAAAATAATAATAATAATAAATGAAATCTTGTTGAAACAGAGATTTATAATTAAAATGCTTCTGAATGGTTTTCTTTCTCTATTCCACTCCCTTTCTTCCATATACCATTATAAATAATTTAATTTTCTTTGCTGAGCTGATATCAGGTAACAGTTGTGAAGTTGTGATTTTTTCATGATGAAAGCGTTTATAATATTTAATATACTAGAAATATATTTATGAGACTGACACGCTACCTACTGCACTAACGAGGCACCTTAGAAATATATTTAAATACCACTACTGTGTGGCAAATAATCATATTGTATCTTGTTTAAGACATGGAATATTGTATCTAACATTTCTCCAAATTCTCCAGCTAGAGAGTAGGAAAACTGGACTAGTAAAGGAGACTCCAAAGTCTTGTTATGTATGTCCACTATTCTTCACTGTAGATTTCTGGATGTTTTTCTAAACTACAAGTATTTCCTAAAAGTAAAACAAAAGCTCAAGACACTGGTCTTCCAAACATGGAAGGCAACCAAAAAAAATAAGGCCAATGATTGCTTCAGAAGCCTGCTTTCTTATAGAAATCTGTGGGCGGTTCTTAAAAACAGATGCTGAGATGGAGGGCAGAGTGAAGGAGGCTTGGTAGGTAGTGATCTTCAGATCATGACCTGTAGAAGGAAAAGGAAGGAAACAGAATTGGGTAGAGCAGGAAGCTGGACTGCAAAGCAATTTCAGAAGACTCTGTGGGGAGCTCTGCAAATGGGACAACCCTTCAGATTTATCCTGAGTTCATACAAGGTGGCTGGGAGCATGCAGTTGCCTCACCAAACAGCTAAACTCTGGGAATTCAAATTGTTGGCAGCTGGTTATTCACATGGATTTTTTTTTTCATGAGGAAAATAGAAAATTGATAGAAATAAATTAGTCAATGGTCTTCAAAATTCTCTGTTTCTCAAATTTATATATAAGAATTGAGCAAAAACAGTCCCTGCCTTGAGAAAAGGACATTCATTTTTTTAGTTAACTAAATATGAAAAATAATTTTAAAAGTATCCTTCTCAGTCGTTTAATCTGTCAAACATCTGAATGTGAGATATGATGCTCCTATGAGTAATAATAAATAACTTATATTTATTTGGGGAAAGTTTTGCACTATAAACTCAGGAAGCTGTAACTTATATGTTTTTATTCCCTTCACCCTGTCTGTTCCTTTACAACTGATTATTGGAAGTAAGGAGATTTTGCTCAGAGATTTATTTCATAGGTGCCACCACCCAAAGTATGTCAGAATCTTTTCCTGCTCTTTCTAGTCAGAGTGAGGTTTGATTCTCACCAGAATCCAGCATAGGCAGGTGGAAAACTGATTCTCAACTAAAGGAAAAGGGTAGAGAAGGAAGGGAGGAAGAAAGGAACGGAAGGAAAAAAGAGAATGAGGAAGGAGAGAAGGAAGGCAGGTGAACCAAAGATAAAAGAACCTCTTCATGTCCCCTTCCAATGAGGCGTTTGTATGTACTGAAATAAGACTGGATAGGAATGGTTCTTCACTACTGAATATGTATTACTATTTCTAAATAATGAGTATACTCAAGTAATGGAATATGCCTACAAGCATTTCAGAAATTGCTGTTCAAAATACAGTGTTATATTTGAAAGAAGCCCCAACATGAATCAGTTATGCCCCTATAAATGTAATTATTCTCAGATGGGTTTTAGGGATACTAAATGTTGAAATAGGATAATGAATCCTGAAGTATGTTTGACACTGTGAAAATATTGATGCCTTTCTGTTAAGTAACTTAGGTAATAAACTCTTGAGTTTTCATGATTTTTAGTTCTAAACCAGATCATAATATTAGGCAAAATACCACAACTTAAGTAATTTGCAAAGGTAAAACAGCAGTGTGATTTATGTGGACTCAATGAAAAATAACATATCTCCAAGCTGACAATTTAAGTAGGAGATGCATGTTGGAAGAGAGTAAATGTAATAAATCATTTGCATAAGCATTTTCTCTTTCGGTAAATAAATAATTGGTACATGCTTTAGATTTGTAACACATAAGGGACTCAGATTGCCATAGGCAGAGGGTTAGGGCTGGTTAGACTTCTGCATTGTGTCGGAAACCAGTGTTGGCAGGGAAAATCTGGAGAATTGAAGGAATGTAGAGACTTGGCCGACTGTTGCTTAGCATAGAAAAGACATGTTACCGTGCATTGATGCCACGAATAAGCAAGTACCAAAAACTCAGTTATCTTACTAAAGCTAAAAGTGTATTTCCTGCCATAGATCATAGGGAAATATGAATAGACTTGAGACTATTCATATTTCTGTTTTTCAGAAATTCTGTTTTTTGTTATTATATGTAATCTCTACCTTTTCTCCAGGATTATAACTTCCAGGAAATATGTAACTATGCACACTTACTGAATATAGAAGTCTCCCTTTTCTGGTGCCAACATCCCTAATAGAAGAGCCACCATCTCTCCCCTTTAAGCCTTGGAGATATATTCTGAAGTCTTTATTTGACTTAAAACTTTTTTAAAACTTCTGTGTGTAGACAATATATTGTTCAATAGCTCTGAATGTTTGAAAGAATACATCACTTAGAGTCAGAAATTTTGGGTTCAATGGCCATTTACTAGCTGTACCTTAAAATTACCATCAATCCCCCACTTTATTCCTGTCTTTTAAATGGGAAAATACACTTTTCAAAATCCACACCAGGAATAAAAGGCTAGTAGAAAAATAGGCAGTGGGGCTGATCTCCTAGCACCCACCTGTATCATTTTCCAGGTCATTTATAACCATTTCCTTTCAGATGGACGACTTGAAAGGTGGAAAAATTAGCTTGATTTTAAGCAGACAAAACAAGTCCTGAAATGAACTGACATAACTCAAAATGTGCCTTGAGTTTCAGCCTTAACTTCTGTGTGAAATGATGAATTAAATGGCAATTAGACAAAAACAAAGGAAAGCATTTCAGGCACAATTATCAAGCTGCTAATATCCCAGGGAAGCACAGCGTGATTCATTTCTGTTGCCTTGTTCCATTGCATTTGGCTCTAATCCCAGTTTATCCAGGCGTTCACGCATGGTTGAAATCACTGAAAGTCTCATGCTTCCAGATTCTTTCTCACTTCTTTGTCTAATACAACACCTGCTTTCTTGATTCTCTTCTATTCAGATATCGAGAGCCTGCAAAGCAACGCACACAGCTTCCTTTCTATTCTGATCCTTGAAGGTCATTTTCCTTTCTATTTTTCTCAACTTTCTAATTTGTTCACTATTAAATTTACCTCTACATATACCTTGCTTTTGTGCTGTTTGCAATTCTGCAAGTGCTTGATTTTTTTTTTTCTAATTGTCTTGGCTCTAACTATACCTAATTGAGTTAACATTTCTCATCTTAAAAACAGGTGAATAAAAAATATTATTTAGAAATATGTATACTGCATAGTTACATCTTCAGAAAGGAATGAGAAACAGAATATTTCACTTTCAAATTCTCTGCTTTCTCCTTCTCTTCTTATTCTCTCCACTGCCGTTTCCACTGAGGAGGTGACTTTTGCAAACTTAAAAGCTAAATTAATCAGGATGCATGTCACATCATTTAAAGGAAAAAAAGCCAACTGAGGAGAAACAACCAGATTCTAGTTAAAACTTTTTGTTGTTATTTCTGAGAATTAAAAAAATCTTGTTCAATTTTTCAGTTCTTGTAGGAAATATAAAGTTTAACATAGCCAGAATCTAATGCTGATTCCAGAAATATTCAGATCAAATATACCTATAAATAATACCTGAAAATGTATATGAAATGCCTTAAAAATGATAAAAGGAGAAAAGAAAAAAAAGTGAAAGAAAAGTGGTAAGATAAAAATTTTAAATTTATATTATAAATTTGTTTCAGATAATTAACATGGTGCTGCAATCTGGAAATACAGAAAATTAGATTTAGTTCTTGCCCCAAAGGCACATAACTCAGATTTGTCAGGCATACAAAATGCAGAATCCAGGTGAGTGCAAATATCCATGCTAATGCTCTTCCTGTGTTGTTGCTGGCAAAGCTTCCCTAACTAAAGGACAGGTATTTAAACATTTGTATAAAATGTCAAAGAAACACGAGGAGAAATTTAAATGTGAATTGATACAACATTAAATTTCTCCACATAACCCCAGCATTTTAACCACTCCACTCATTAAAACAAGAGTTAGGAGAAACTCAAACTAAAATGCCTTAAATAAATAAAGGTGCTTTTAGGTAGAAAACATTCTCATCCATGGACCCGCAAGGGACAATACTTATAGAAATGGAGCAGGAATGGGATTCTATCCAAATGAAAAGCAAAAGACAGAAGTAAAACACTTAAAAATGGATTTTCAGGTTTAATGACCTTGAAGCACAATATTTGTTAAGTTTTTAAAATGCAAAAGACACACGGTAGTATTTTGTTTTAAGCTTGACAAATTTAGGCTAATTTGGGGCACCTGTGCCTACTGCTATTTAACATGGAACACATATCTTGAGTATATATGCAGCAACCTGAAAAGCTTAAGTACATTTAGCATAACAAACATTTTCGAAGATTCTAAATGCAGGTGTTATGTTAAAATAAAATAAGTGTACCTGTAAAACCTTGACAGATGAGTAAACAGAAACTGAAATGATATTGTCCTGTTGGAGTATAGAGAATACTACTAATTATAATACATAGCATTTTGTCTTAAGTTATATATTTCCACTAATGAGAATGCAAAATTAGCTTTTTAAATGGTAGGTGCATGAAGCCATTGCTTATGAATACCAGGTGGCAGTCACTGCTGTGATTATATCATTATAATAAACATTTTGTTTCTAAGTTTTTCCTATATTATCCTTCACAGAAAATAGAATCATGACAGTGTAATAGGTACATGTTTTATTGGCATTGCCCTCATTTCCAGGCATGTATTCTAACCTAGTCATGCCTTTAGCCAAAGACAGGTTGGAAGAGCAAACACATGGATTCTAGTGTGATTTCTTCTATTGTTTATCATAAATTAACCAGGGCATTTTTTGCTCTCCATTATTTCCAAGTATCTAAGTCTCTTATGATATAATCTCTCAATGACAGTCCACCCATATTATTGAAGCATTTTTCTCAAGGCCATATTTTCAAGTTGTCAAGGATTCTGAGACTCTCTGCTACTTACAGATACTTCCTCATATCTATTTCTCAATTTTTAAAACACATTCTAAAATGTGCAAGAAAAAAGTTTAAAGAAAAAGACTTTCGGTGTTAGCTTTTACACCACACACACACACACACACACACACACACACAGAGTAAATGACTTAGCAACGTGTCATGATTCAAGGTGGGGTCTTCATCTATTTTTAGATAATTTGCTTAGTAGATCTGGAGGAAGAGATAAACAGACGTATTTATATCTTTCCTAAGTGGTTCTTTATAACTATTAAGATGTCTTTAAAATAGAAACTGCAGGAGTTGGCATTTTAGAATACATTATGCCTTTAAGGAGATTTTTCTTTCACACAGTCTTTGGGGAAATGTATTTCCCTCAAAGGAATTTAATGAAGTTGATAGCAAATGTTAAAATGATAGTAATCTTATGTCAATCAGAGGTTAGCAATACAATTTCATTCAAAAAGTATTTACAGTGGGCCTAATTAAAGTACTGAACTAAATTGGTATAATTTACAAAACTCTATCAGATGGTAAGTAACCTCTGATAAATACTGCATTACTCACAAGCTCATACATCCATATTAGGGATACTTATCTATGCACTCATTACTAAAAGGAAAAATAAATACAAAAAAAAAATTTGAATGCTGAATTGACTACAAATGTTAAAGTTCACTTTGAAAGAAAAATTGACTCAAAGAATTTTTTAAAATCATATTGGAATTAAATACTCCATGAGTTAATCCAACTTTTTAGATATAATTCCATATTAGGTAGGAGCGGTAAACCAATTATGGTGAGGACCAGAAACCCAAGTTTTAACCAGTTACTCGATATCAAATAATTGATTTCACTGTGTGTTTTCTATAGCTTCTTTTTAAGCTAATACATATTAGGTATGCTTTAATATTTTTTCCTTGCTGTGACATGCTAAAACTTCTGTCAAAAGATTTTTCCCACTTTCTTTGGTTTCTTGCTAATAATTATCTTCATTAAACCAGATGCCTCAAGGACTGTAAGTCAGTAGTCAAAAACCATAAGTAGAAACAATAAATATCAGTAGTTATCAATGTAGCTCTATAAAACATTCAAGACAATCAAACAGATTTAGTTAATTTTCTACTGCTGTGTAAAATTATCCTAATATTCAGCAGTTTAAAACAGTGAACATTTATTATTTTGTGTAGTTTTTGAGATCAGGAATCCAATAGTGGTTTAGACAGCTGACCTTGCATCTGGGTTTCAGTAAGGTTTTAGTCACAGTGTCAGCCAGGACTGCAGTCCTAGGGGAGCCTAACAGGGGCTGGAAGATCTGATTCCATGATAGTTCAATCCTATGATCAATGGCAGGAAGGCTCAGATATTTATCACGTGGGTTCCACCATAGAGCTATGCAACATGACAGCTGGCTTCTTCCCAAGTGAGTGATGCAGAAAAGAGAGACAGACCAAGAGGAAATCCACGATATCTTTCATAAAATACCTTCACAAATAACATACCATCAATCTGTCATGTTCTATTGGTTACACAAATCAACCTAGCACAAGCTGGGAGTGGAATACACAGTGGTATGAATGCCAGTGGGGGTCACTGGAGAGCATCTCAGAGGTAGGTGACAATACAGATGACCAGGAAAAACACATATTACTTGATATTTGAAAATTACAATATGTTTCCTGAAAGTATCCTCCATTTAGCTCACCGGGGCTCTGGGCTAAAATACCAGCCTAAAAACACTTTTTTAAAAATAAGCATAGTATGTATTATTCTATTTTCCTTCCTTTTGGTCACCTCTCTGTTATTTCCAGAGCCTGTGATTCATCTGTTGTTGAAAGCAATCAGGGAGACTATATAAAACTACTCAGTTTGAGTATTCCTAGATATTTAATATCTCTCTCTCTGCTGCCCAAGACAAAAATTCTAAGTACAATAAAAAGTTCCCCAGGTTTTAATTCTCATATCTCATTCTGCTATAGCTAGAGCACAGACCCCAGATTTAGACCTTTCTAATCAGGTATTACCATGTCAGTCTTTGAATATTGAAATTTATATTTGCTTTTTTTAATCCTTCATTTTTTTTTTCTATGAATTTACATAATCCTTCATTATTTGTCCAGCACCATTAACGGTATGCATAGGACTGCATTATGACTTTTTATGTTATCTCAGATATGTATCTGAGCAAATAATTACCTTTAAGGCAAAAGAAGTATCAACTGGTATCTATGACATTTAGTTCTCTCATACTCTATCATAGAGAAGTGAATGACTATACAGACACATATGGATTTTTGAAGATTCAGTATGGAGCCACATGTGACAGAACCTTGCAGAGTCGTGATGCTGTCCTGTAGGCTATAAAATGTGTTATAAACTAGGAATCAATCTTTTGAAAATGTCCTCCCATAAGTAGAATACAGTAGGAAACAAAGGATAAAAGTTGAATAATAGCCAAATATTTACTGCCGTAAAAAATGTGTTTTTACCCCCATGATTCTGGGCTCTGCTTATTTGGAAGTTTGGGTTTTGAGGAATGATTCAAAAATGGTCATTGACGTGGACTGATTGATTATCATTGCACTGATTCAGAGCTTGAGATTGCCACTTGGCCAATGCTGCTTCTCATACAATTAGATAAAAAGGCAAAGGGAGTATCTATATTGACTAGAGGGATAACTATTACATAACGGAGGGAAGAATATGAATGGAATCCAGATAATCCCTGAGGCACCCACTAGTACAATTACATGGAGTACTAAATATCACTATAGTCTATACAAGCAGCGCCACCAATATCACAGATCTCTCATAAATAAAAGTTTGGATCATACCAGTGGTTAGAGAATCCTGACAAGTTTAGGTACTTCCTGAAAGCCAGAAGAATTTAAAATGGATGGTGGAGGAGATAATTTGTAAAATATGTGCTAAGGCCTTATGATTAGTTTTAAACAGCAAGGAATATAGCCTTTATCCATTTATAAATTTCTTGTTAGGTTTTTGTTTTTTGTTTTTGTTTTTCTATGTTGTAGCAAACTAAGTTCCTTCCATTGAAAGGAATAGGGATTTCCTAGAGAGTCTGGACTTACAATCGAAGCAAAAGTTGATGAAATTTTAGGCCATCTGCCTTTGGAAATGAATTTGTTTCAGTGGTATAAGACATATGTGTGTTATGTCAAGTGGAATCAATTTTTTCCAAGTATAAAAAGAGGAATATCTATAGATGTTGGGGAAAATTTATTGATTATAGTAGATATTTGCCACTTGTTGGTTATACATCATTTGAATGCCTCTTAAATTTAGAAGGAATCCCAAGATAGATAAGAAGTATACATTTACCTTAGATGGAACTTCTGAATATAAAGATGAAAAAGTCAACAATCTATTGAAGCAAAGAGAAAGTTGAAATGTTCAGTTTATATTGCACTATTTATCAAGTAAATGTGAGTTTGGAAACTCTATGTCAAATTCACTGCATGATATAGGAAGATATTATGATTGTATATTTCTTTTTGAGTCTACCCTCAACTGTCAATATTTTATGGAATAGTTGGTAGACGTTGGAGCAGCTTATAAAACATTGAATATTGTTGGCAGATAAATCCTAGGGTTATGAACATTTGAAAATACTTACTAAGGTTCTTTGTTAGATCAAGAGACAACTTCTCAGACTTACAGTGGCTCAGAAAATTGTATTTATCTTACTAATATGACGGGAAATGGACAACAGAAATGCCAAAAGATCAGATCCCAAAAACTGTTTTGCTATTTTATTCAAGGAAATATAAAACTGACTCATTATAGCTGCTTTTTCTGAGGTTTCTTGTTACACTTTCCATCTATTCTTAAAATATAAATATTATTGTGCTTCTAGCTCACCTATGGGATATATATATATTTTTTTAAATTTACACGTCGTTTTTATATGATCTCATCTAGCTTCATGGCTTTAAATAACAATATGCCAATCATTCCCAAATCTCTCTCCTAAATCTGAACTTTTCTTTGAACTCCATACTCATATATATCACTACATACTATTAAGTGGTAGAGCCACATGAAGTTGATGGTATTTGACTATTTTTTAGCTTACAAAAAAAGACAATTTCATATGGTTCAAACTAATCAATATCTTCACTTGGGTGTTATATAGCAATGGCATATTTAATAATTTGAAAACATAACTCATGAGTACCACTCATCTAACCTCTTGTCAGAACTACTCCTAACCCAATCTTTCCATCTCAGTATATGACAAAACAGGTCACATAGTTGTGCATGATCAAAACCAAGAAGTTCTTAATTTGGTTTCCCTCACATACTTCTAAGTTCAGTGCATTAATAAGCTCTATTTGGTCTTCTTCCAACATGTCCTTTAGCCACTTCTTTCCTTCTCAAATAATAAAATCCTGTTAAAGTCATCATCACTTTTTATCTTGGCTACTATTGTGTTCTTCTGACTAATCTGTCTCTACACTTGTCACTTTTAGGGCCCATTCTAGTCAGAGTAGTGTTTTTTTATTTGTATTTAATGTAAATTATATTATCCTAATCCCATGCTTCAAACAAGTAACATCTCCCTAACAAATTTAGATAATAAATGTTGATTATTCATCCTGGTCTACAAAGCCCACATATTCTGGGTCCAGCTTATTTCTCTGACTTCATCTAGTGTTAACTTTCTCATTCTCATTATGCTCTATGGACACTGGTTGCTTTGTCCTTAAACATGCCAAGCTTGTTCTTTTACTATCTCACTGAGCTCTCATCTCAGATTTTCCTATAGTAGCTTCCTTTGTGTCATTATTTTCCAGTTCAAATGGCAAAGAGCCCCTGATAATTCTTTCCAAAATACCTTACTTTAAATAAAGTCACTCTCTCATATTACCTTGTTTTCTTCATAGTATTTTTATTTGTAATTTTCTAAAATACTTTTAGTTATTTATTGCCTATTTTTACCCTATACCACCTTACCTTCCAGAATAAACTTTACACTGGGACCTTGCTATTTTGATTATTACTGTGAACTCTGCACAGTGTGTCAAGAATCTGGTAATCAATCTGTAAATGTGTTGAAAAAATGAAGAAAATGTATTCGCTGAACTGTTAAAATAGCAAGTGAATATTATTTCTTAAGTAGATCATGCATTGAGGGTTCACTGAGAATCCTTTAAAGCAACATATTTTGAATAATTACAGAAATATTTTATGGATGTGTTTCTGAATTTCAGAATATTTTGTAATTTTATAATATATTTTATAAGTATGAATTATTTAAATTGTGGACACACTTAAAATGTACAATTCTAGATGAGTTATTGCTTAATTGCCTTAAAAATAATTTTGTGTCAAGAATTGAATTAAAGTTGCAAAAGACATGGTGCTAGTTTTGTCTAGTTGTTTAGTCATCTGAGGTAATTCATAAAGATATGTTTCTGCATCTGGCTCCTCCTGCTACTTAAGAGAGATGCACAGTGTTTATTGAAGTTTTTTATTTTGTAGGCAAGAAATATATCATTTGGCCTTGTTAATCCAACTCTTTTACCAAGGGTAGAAATGGGAGTCATTTCTATTACCCCTGGTGATACACTAATTAAATTTTTGCTTCCCATCCTCAAGTGCCCAGAACTTTGGGCTCTGCAACATACGAATATCACTTCTCATGGGAGAACACTTTTACTGGAAGACTCAACAATGGTTCCAATATATTGGAATTGGAATTTCCCACCAGGACACTTTGGGTCCCTAACACCAGTGAATCAAAAAATCCAAGAATCTTACTCCACTGGGTGAGATGTTTAGGTTGAGAGTTCCTGTACTACCTTAGGAATTTAGGTGGCTATTTCTCAATGGTATAAGGAAGATGATGTGTGAAATGTAGGAGATTTCCTGGAGTGCGTTTTAGTATTCCCATGTCCTGTACTCAAAGTCAGCTTAAAACTATAACCCAAATTCAGAAGGACTGATAATGGCACTGAACTTTCAGGAATGAAGTTTGGGTATCCCCATCAAATAGAAAAACTCAAAGCCAAAGTGGTAACTGAGGAAAGAGAGTCATAAGTGGATAGGAGAAGATCATTATAAGTACTAGTTATACCCACATGAACAGTTATAGAAACAAGAACTGTATTTCTTTATTATACAGGTATGAGCATTATCTGGACATATATAAAATATTTATTTCTTCCTGTCTCCCATTCTCCTCTTATTGAACATAAGAAGTATTAATAGAAGCTGACCTTATATTTCAATATTTCAGTTGAAAGAAATCAAGGGGGAGTGTGTTTCAGCTAAAAGAGGAATACATTTCATACCAATATGGTTACAGTGACTTTGCATTCTCTTTGGGGAAAGGTTAACATGTTATTGTAAAGGATAGTTGCATCATTATAGGTAAAGCATCGCTTTGCTATTACCTTTATTTAGAAGTTCTGTATAGTTTAAAACAGTGGATATATTGGCCAAGGTGACAAGAAGTTGATTGTGGGGGCTTTAAATTGCATCAATTTAACTCAATTAGAACTCTATCTCCCTTCTGAATTCCCTTCCCTGCAAGTTCTGAGATAAGGCATCATTTCACATTTCCAGCAATGTAAGTTCTAATAGTTCCACATCATCATCAATACTTGGTATAGTCAGTCTATTCTAATTTTAGCCTTTTCGGTCAGTGTGTAATGACATCTTATTGTGGTTTTAATTTTTATTTCCTTCATAACTAATGATGTTGAATATATTTTTTTATGTGTTTAATTACCATCAGTATATTTTCTTGATTGACGTATGTGTTCAACTCTGTGTCCATTCTGTAAATTGGCTTGTCTTCTTATTTTGAGTTGTAAGACTTTTTCATATATTTTGGAGAGAAGTCCTCTATCACATACTGCCTGAATCTTAAACTAAGTATGAAGTCAGATTAACAGTGAAGTGTTTTTATAAAGACAGACAAATTGATCAATGCAACACAATACAAAGTCTATAAATAGACCCACACATATAGTCAACTGATTTTTTACAAATGAGTCAAGACAATTCAATTCATAATGGATTATCTTTTCAAATACAAAAAGTACAAACAATAAAAAAAGTACAAACAATAACAAAAAAGCAACAAAGGAGATTTCTTCAAAATTAATCTATTTTTCTCTTCAGTAAACTGTTGAGAAAACAAAAGAGCCAGCTATACTTTGAGAGAAAAATTTTGGAATAAAAATCATATTTAGATAAAATTTTAGGAGAAAAACACTACATGCCTGAGAGCATAGGATTAGAAAAATAAGGGGTGGGAAGAAGAGGATTGCTATTTAATATATGGATGTTAGAAAAGATCTCAAAAAACAAACTAATATTTAAACAGAGACTTGAAGTGAGAGAAGGAAACATGAATAATTCTGGGAAATGGTATTTCAGGGAGAGGAAACAGAAGGTGCAAAGACCTCAAAGCAAGAACATGGCTCGTATGTTTGAGATTGAACATAATTGTCATTCGCAGGGTCATGGACAAAAGTACAAACAGAAGTTTGCAAACCATATATTTAAATATTTTAAAAGTATAAATCAATTTTTAAAATACATTAAAATCTATCCAAATAAACCTTGAAAATTACCTGGAACTCTAGAACTCTGAATTTCCACAGAGAAAGATACTGCACTTGTGGAAGGAGCAAACCCCAAAAGTGGGACACCAGTCTGATGGTCATCTCCCGTCTTTTCCCACTGTGGGGGTTTGTATCACACCATAAAGGGCCATGCAAGATAGTGTATATCCAGCTTTCACATCCACGCTCTTTCTGCTTATGTATATGGCATGGACTACTCTTGAGAGGATGGTCCAAGGAAGAGGCCTGTGCAGGCCCTGGAACTTGAATTAGGGCCATTTTGGTAGTTAATTGTGAAATTCCAGGTGTTCATAGTATGATCTAGAATGTGTATGTGTGTTGACATATTTTTTCTCCCCAGACTCCTGCTTGGGGGAAGACTGCAGCCAATGGTAGGCCAGACTGGAACCATTTAAAGCCATCTCATGGAGAAAATCCTTATCCCTAGGTCTTACAGCAATACTAGTTTGAGAACTAGCCAGGAGTCCATTATGGCTGGAGTGCAGTGAACAAGAAAGAATGTTGTAGATAAGTCAGAGAGAAGTAGAAGCTAGATCATAATTGACAGTGGTTCTCAGCCCCAGTTGCCCCTCAGGATCACCTGGGGAACTTTTAAAAAGTTCCTGGGTCATCAACCTCAGAATTTCTGATTCCATTAATCTTGGCTAAAGTCCAGCTATGGACAATTTTTAAAAGCAGTGTAATATAGTGACTTAAATGCTGGAGTCAAGTTTTAAAACAACATACATAAGCACTTTGGCTTTCTCTCTGAAACAGGAAGCAATTAGAGAACTTTGAGCAGGGGAGTGCCGTAATATAGTTTGCATTAAAAAAAAAAAAAAAAAAAACTAGTAGAGCAGAAAGATAGAAACAATCTTTAAAGAGCATGAAGGAGATGTAGAGAGATCAGTTCGGATGTTACTGAAATAATGCAGGAAACAGATAATGGAACAAAGTGGTGTCATTAGTAGACATTTAAATGATGATTTTGATACAGAAGTCTGGATGTCAGGAGCATTTAATCCACATACACTTTATAACATGCACAGGATTTATGTAAAGAACAGCTTTCCAATGGGTTTATACACTCAATTCCAAGTATTCTAAATTTTGCTTGTTATTTTTTACTGTATAGTCACTAATTTATCCTTACCAAATCATGTATTATCAAAAGTAACATAAGGATTTATTTTTGATGTTACAAATGCTTAATTTATCTTCAAAAACTTTTTTTGCATCTGTTAAGATCAATTTACCTTAAATAAAATGTCATAAAAAAGTCCATAAATAAGATGTAATAAGAAAGAAAATTGGATTTTTAAAATTATAAATAGGCTATATTTAAATATAGTTTTTGTTTAGTCATTGTCACCTTAAAAGCCTACCTTGACAATACTATGACCAAGTTATGATTATAATAAAATCACATTACTTTCCATGAAAACTAACATATTCAGTTAATTAACTATTATAACTAAAATGGATGAATAAATTTTGAAGTATCTAAAACTAATCAGATATTTGGTCAAAATATCACACACAGATATAGTCATCATATCAATACCTAAAATAGTAAAATTTAGAAATTCTTAAATATTTATTTGCAGATGAAGTCTATATCCAGTGTAGCATATTCACAGCATGTGTTCCTAAATAACATATAAGGGCTATGCAATATTATAGCACACAGAATTTGGATCTATAATGTCACATGAGAAAATATTTTATACTTCACTTTATCATTTTAAATGTTAAAGGTAGCCCTACATGTGCATTATTGTGATTACACTGCAAAATAATAAAAACATGGGGAAAGGTCTTAAAAGTCTGGAAAGAAATTAACCCAAATTTGGTAGTAAGTACTACTGGATTATGGACTCATGGGTGATCTGTATTTTTATCTTCTTTTTTCGTGTGTTTTCCAAGTGTTTACATTGAACACAATAATGTTAAAATGATTATTTTTTATTATATGTCCTATCAGTCTGTTCATAAAGAAAAATCAAGTTAATATTTCAAAATTAATTTTAAATTGATGTTAAGAGAAATAAAGAAATCTACATGCAAACCCAACAGCTATATGCATTTTGTTTGAATGTGTTTTTTTAACAGAAAGAAGAAAGCAGGATAAACTTCAACTGAAACCAATAAATCTAATATTATCATTTCTAAGACAATTTTACAGAAGTAATAATAAACAGTATATTCATTCTATACTGAAAATAATGTCACTGTTTTTGGAAATGTAGCCGAATTTCTACATATAAGTAATTTTAAATGTTTTTTTTTATAAGTGTTGCAAACTCCCAAGCGAATAAATATTTTCTTTTGGAATTGATAATGGTTGTTTGCTAGAAACCCAGGGGAAAATTTTACTTCAAGGAAATAGTGTTAGACATAGTAGAACCAATGCATTTAAAATCATAGAATAATCTCATTATTACAAATTGAACAAAAAAATATAGATAAATTCCTTTTCCACTGGTGTTTTGATTCCATTTGCATATGACCAGGGTCCCCAACAATGTTCGAATATGACACAAAACTTCCAATTGATTGCAGTACGGACATCGACCATGTCCCAGAGAACTTAAAGTTCAGTAGGGATGATGGCACAAGACCCTAATCAGAGATTCCATGTATATTTACCATGTATGATAAGTGGTTACTAAGTCAGGACAGAGGAAAAGTGATGAAGTGTAAAGTGTGTTCTAGGCAGGAGGCAAAGGCGTTATGATAGGGAGGATCTTGGTAGGTTGAAGGAACTGACATGAGAGAGCCAGTGCTGCTGGAATCCAGAGAGCAAGGGACCCAACCATGCAGGGTCATGGAAGCCAGTAGAGACATGGGTCTTTATAGGCTAAGAATATTGGAAATGGCATGATTAAATCTGCATTTCAAACAATAATTTTAGCTGCAGTGCTAAGAATCAGTTTGGGACGGGGTAAGAAAAGATACAGGAGATCACCTGAGAAGGAGTATGTTTTAGTTCACAGACAGAAACTTGGACTTGATTGTAGAGCTGGAGAAGAATGACTATGTTCAAGGAATATTCATGAGGTAAAAATCAAATAAATTTAGATATAGATTTGTTTTGAGAGCTGAGAAGAAGAGTTTCTGGTTTATGTAACAGGGTGGATACTGCTCCTATTTAGTGCAAATTAATTTGGCACTGATAGATTGGAAGGAGACAAATTGTGATTTCTGAGATTTTAAGTCAGACGAATCTTTTTTTTAGTATAACAAGTAGATTAATAACAGTAGATTAATTATGATAAGAAAATATACAATACTTTTTATAAAATATTTAAAAAGACTAATTTAGTTATTGGTAGAAACAAAAATTAAATTACAAATATAATCATCTTTACATTATGTCATAAGCTCATGTAATAGCTATAGAATAGAAATATGGTAAATTAATAGCCGTATATAGAATAAAATTTGTTTAGTAATATATTTTCATGGGTTTATTCTCATACATCTTAAGTACCCTTTATCACAAACATACAGAAATAGAATACATTTAACAAATTTATGGTATCTAAATAAGTAATATCTTTTATAAAGGAAACAACTGTGGTAATAAAGTGTACATTATATAATAGTTCTTTTACATACTCATTTTCTCCCACCCTGGTTGGAGAGAAATCACAGCTACCTAGGCTCATTTCTTGTTTGTTATGAAAAGCAAAAGGGCTATGTTTTGATTAATGATTATCCTTTAAGTATGTACAACAAGTGAAGTGAAAAACAGTGGGACTGAGAGAAACAGCACGTCTGATTGAGAAAACTGCATGATCAACAGTATTATGTTACCTCAAGAGATAAACTAAATTCAATTCACAGAAAATTGGCCTCGGTGACTACTCAAAAGGAACCATGCATAAGACTAATATCTTACTCAATAATGTTTTTCAGAAAAGCAGTAACAAATGTTTATTTTTTTATTTCTAAAATGTTCAAAAAGATGATGAAAATAAAAGCAGTAGATGACAAGTTATAAAATAAAACATGGGGATGACATCAATTTTCTTACTTAATTTCTCACTTAATGTGAGAAAATGTGTTTGAAAAAATATAGATTCATAGTCTTAGGTAGGAAATATATTTCAAAAAATTTTGCTGACACTAGCTCAGGTCATGACCCTTAGCTTCATGTTCAGTTAGTGAATAGTGAAGAAGAATTTAAGTGTTGAATGGTGTAGAACAATCTAAATGTTGAAGAGCATAGAAAAAATTAAAGTGCTTTAGCAATTTAACTGGAAACCTATTTTGTAGTTGTCATTGTTTTAGTTTCTAGGTGCATTTGAACATATACATTTTAAATGATGATCAGGAGATAAATCGGTACACATGCTGTGCAATTACTCATTTATAGTCAAGACACCTGATATATTTTATGGTTTATAATTGGCTTTCTTTCGATATATACAACACCCAAATTATGATGTAATCTATTATCATCTTATTATATAGACAGGGAAGATGAGATTTGAAGAGATTAACCTGCTTATAACAAGTATATATGGCCTAGACAGTTCGCCACCAATTATACTCACATTGCGATGCTTTCTGATCCAGAACTGACTGTTGTTTCAGTAAACATTACGTTAGGCTTCACGACCTCTTGCAATTTAGTTTTGGTTTTGGTTTGGAATTTTATTTTAATAAGATTTTATCATTTTGAATTACACATACATGAGTATACATGCCCATATATATGTGCACACAGTTATTTATAGCTAGTCTTACTAAAGTAGTTTATATTTATTAGAATATATCAGTTGAATTACTAAATATTTTTAGTGAAAATAATATAAAGAAAAAAATCAGCTTTAAGTTTCAAACATGTCAAGACTGTTATATATTTTAGCATGTTCTCCAATTAAACAAGTAAGACAATGTAAATTAAAATTATGAGTTTTACTTTATTACTTTCTCTAATTTTCATTGAATTAATCTACAAAAATCCCCAAAAAGTTATTATCTTTAAAGATGAAAGATCTTAAAAGAGGTGCAATATATGTATTTTTATCAGAGGGAAATAAAGATTAAAATGTATTTTAAAGGGTAAACAATAAGCTCCATGAAGTCAAGAAAACTGGTTTTATCTGATCCCAAACACAGTTGTCATCTGTTCACTATTGAACTTTCCCTTCCTGTTACATAGTAAGTTTTAAAATTATCTTTTTTGGTACAATTTCATACTTTTCCTGTAACTTTTGACTATTAGAACAATCTGATTTTGTATAAAGACATTCTGATTTATTTTAAAATTTCAGTTGTCAACTTGTTTTAGAGTTTGATTGTTTCCCTCCCTTCAGTAAAGGCTCAAACAGCTTAAAGGAGTGTTCATGTGTTTGGAGGGGCTGTTTGTGGGTATGGTGGAGTGGGGGGCTTGGAAAATGAGTGGGGGGCTTGGGATGTAGCTTGTTTTGAGTCAATCTTCCATATTACTCTTGTTTTGAGTCCATGTTCCATATTACTCTTCTCCAAACTAAGTAATCCCTGGTTGGAAGCAGAAAAGAATCACAAAAAAAGCAAAAGGCTTTCTTTCAGAACTGTGAACATGAGATGGAGCCACGCTGGCTTGGCTCTGGTCCTGCCTGGTTCCTTCTGATGCTACTGGCCTCTGCCAATGTCTTTCTCTTCATCAGCATTTCACACTAACTCTTCCTCATTTTTCATTTATCTTCTGTGATACCAAGTTCTCTAAATTTTCCTGCTTTCTCACTCTCATTTATTTGCATTTTTCTTGCTTGTCTCCTACTTCTTTTCTCTATTTTTAAAGCACCTTTAGTGAGTTATAATTGATGAAATTATATATGTTAAAGATACACAACATGAAGTTTTGATATATGTGTACATTGTGAAATGATCATCACAGTAGAGCTAATTAACATATTCATAACCTCACATAATTATTTTTTTTAAATGAGAACACTTAAAAACCTACTTTCTTATAAATTTCAAGTATACAAAACAGTATTATTAACTATAGTCACCATGCTGCACATTAGCTCTCCAGAACTTGTTCATCTTGTATAACTAAAATTTGGTATCCTTTGACCAACGTCACTCTTTTATCCCCTCCATCCCAGCCCCTGGCAACGACCATTCTACTCTCTGCTTCTGAGTTTGACTGTTTTAGATTCCACAGATAAGTGAGATCATGCAGTATTTGCCTTCCTGTGTCTGGATAATTTCATTTAGCATAATATTCATTTAGGTTCATCCATATTGTCAAAAATGGCAGAATTTCCTCACTTTTGGGGGCTGAATAATATTTGTGCGTGCGTGTGTGTGTGTGTGTGTGTGTGTGTCACATTTTCTTTATCCATTTGTCAGTTGTCGGACATTTAAGTTGTTTCCATATCGTGGCTACTGTGAAAAATGCTGAAATGAATGTGGGAGTATGGACATCTATTTGAGATACTGATTTCAAATTCTTTGGATATATACCCAAAGGTAGCATTGCTTGATCACATGATAATCCTATTTTTAATTTCTTGAAAAGTTTCCATACTGTTTTCCATAATGGCTGTACTACTTTACATTCCCATCAACCTTGCACAAGAGTTTCCTTTCTTCCAGATCCTCACAAATGCTTGTTACCTTTTGTCTTTTAATAATAGCCATTCGAAACAGCATGAGGTAACATCTTGTCATTTTTATTTCGATTTCTCTGATGATTAGTGATGTTGAACACCTTTTCATATACCTATTGGCCATTTCTCTGTCTCCTTTAGAGAAATGTCTATTCAAATATTTTCTCTATTTTTTAATTGGGTTATTTGTGGGGTTTTTGTTTTGTTTTTTTGTATTGATTTGTATGTTTCCTATATGTTCTGGATACTAACCACTTATCAGCTATATGATTTGCAAACATTTTTCTCCCATTACATGGGTTGCCTTGTAACTTCTGTTGTTTCCTTTTCTGTGCACAATCCCTTTAGTTTGCTATAGTGCAGCTTCTTTAATTTTGTTTTTGTTCCCTGTGCTTTTGGTGTCATATCAAAAAAAAAAAAAAAAATTCCCAAGACCAATGTCAAGGAACTTTTTCCCTATAGTTTAAGATCTTATATTTAAGTGTTTAATTCATTTTGAGGTGATTTTTTATGTATGGTTTAAGATATGGGTTCAATTTTATTATTTTGCTTGTATATATCTGGTTTTCCCAACACAATTTATTGAAGAGACTATTCTTTCCTCATTGTGTGTAAAAGATCAATTGACTGTAAACACATGCATTTATTTATGGACTTTCTATTCTGTTCTATTGGTCTACTTTTATGCCAGTATTATACTGTTTTGTTTACTACAGCTTTGTAGCATAGTTTAAATCAGAAAGTGTGAGGCCTCCTCCTTTGGTTTTCTTTCTCAAGATTGCCTTGGTTATCTGGGGCCTTTTGTAATTCCATACACATTTTAAAATTTATATTTATTCCTAGATAGAATGCCATTGGGATTCTGATTAGGATTGCATTGAAAGTATAGATCCCATTGCGTATTATGGACATTTTGATGATATGAATTCTTCCAATTCATGAACATGGATGACTTTTAATTTATCTGTCTTTAATTTCTTTCTTCAGACAAATAACAAGAAGTGGAATTGCTGGGTCACGTGGTAGTGTTATTTTTATTTTTTTCGAGGAACCTCCATACCTTTTCCATAGTGGCTGTACTAATTTACAATCCCATCAACAATGCACAGGTTCCCTTTTCCCCACATCCTCACCAACACTTGTTGTTTGTTCATTTATTGATAATAGCATTCTGAGAGGAAGGAAGTTATATCTCATTATGGTTTTAATTTGCATTTCCCTGATGATTAGTGGTGTTGAACATCTTTTCATATGTCTATGGGCCATCTTTATGTCCTCTTTGGAGAAATGTCTATCCAGGTCCTCTGCCCATTTTTAGTTGATTTTTTTTTGTTTTTTTTGGTATTAAGTTATGTGAGTTTCTTACATATTTTGGACATTAACCCCTTATCAGATGTATCATCGGTGAATATCTTCTCCCATTTAGTAGATTGTCTTTTTGTTTTGCTGATGGTTTCTTTTGCTGTGCAAAACTTTTTAGTTTAATGTAGTCTCATTTGTTAATTTCTTTTTTCTTTTGTTTCCCTTGCCTAAGGTGACATATTAAAAAAAAATAGTGCAAACAGGGATGTCGAGGAGTTTACTGTCTATGTTTTTCTTTTAGGAATTTTATTGTTCCAGGTCTTACTTCTACGTCTTTAATCCACTTTGAATTTATTTTTGTATATGGTGTAGAAAGTCATCTACTTTCTTTTTTTTGTATGTATCTGTCCAGTTTTTGCAACACCATTTATTGAAGACACTGTCTCTACCCCATTATATTCTTGCCTCCTTTGTTATAAATTAAATGTCCAAAATACTAATTTAAAAAAGATATATCCACTCCTATCTTCATTGCAGCATAATTTACAATGAAAGCAACCTAAGTGTCCATTAATATACAAATAGATAAAGAAAATGTGGTACATATATACATTGGAATATTATGCAGTCATTAAAATGAATGAAATCTTGCTATTGGCAACAACATGGATAGAACTATCGGGTATTATGCTAAGTAAAATAAGTCAGACAGAGAAAGACAAAAACCATATGATTTCACTTATATGTGGAATCTAAAAAAAAAAAAAAAGAAAAATAAACAAAAACAAACTCATAGATACAGAAAACAAATTGATGGTTGCCAGGTAAGAAGGGGTTGAGAGGCTGGGTGAAAACGGTGAAGGGATTAAGAACTACAAATTGGCAGTTACAAAATATTCACAGGGATGTAAGTACAGCATAAAGAATATAGTCAATAATGTTGTAATCACTATGTTTTAGACTTGAAACTAATATAATGTTGTATGTCAAGTGTTCTTGAAACATAATTTTTTTAAAAAGTCTTTCTTCAATGTTTTATAATTTTCAACATACTGATATATCACCTCTTTCTTTAAGTTTATGCATAAGTAATTTATTTTTTTATTGCTGTTGTAAATGAGATTACTTTCTTAATATCCTTTTCAGGTAGTTCTTTGATAGTGCATAGAAATGCCACTGATTTTGTTACAAATCAATCTGATTCACCACTTCAACAGATTTAAAGATTAAAAACTACATGATTATGTTTATAGGTACAGGAAAAGCATTTGACAAAATTCAGCACCCATTCATGATAAAAATTCTCCACAGAATATGTATAGAAAGAACTTACCTCAAAACAAAAAAGTTTATATGTGTAAAGCCTATAGCAAACATTACAATCAATGAGGAAAAAATGAAAGCTTTTACTCTAAGATCCAGTACAAGGAAGGGTGTTCACTCTCACCACCTCTAATCCAAATAGCACAAGAAGTCCTGGCTAGGGCAAGTAGACAAACAGGAGAAACAAAAGATATCCAAATTGGAAAGGAAGAAGTAAAATTATCTGTTGACAGATCACATGATCATATATGTCGAACATTCTAAAGTTTAACAACAAAAAGAGACCTGTTAGAACTAATAAATTCAGTAAAGTTGCAGGATATAAAATCAACATAAAAATCAATGGCATTTCCTTTCTTTCTTTTAAATGTTGAAGTGATCCAGTCCTCAGAACTCTTCTCTTCTTTATCTATCCTTACTTCTAGGACCTATTGTTGAGGCCTATTTTCGCTCTCCTCAAACCTCATCTCCTATATAACCTTAACAATTAACACCATCATTTACTAGATTGGGTAACATCTTGAAGTCTACCTTGAAACCTCTTTTTTTCCAACACGTATTCATTTAGTAAATCAAGGATTCTACCTTTGAAACATATCTCTCATGTTATATTCTTTTATTTTATTTTATTATCCCATATTTTTTCTCCTAAATCTCTAATTGCTCATTGTCAACCTGCAAACAAATTTTTGTTCTTCTTCTGCCCCTTCTATATTTAGTACTTCTCAAAATGCTATTCTGCACACTCTATTATTATTACTTTATATATATTCTTCCTCTGCTCTTCCCTGATGCCAAATAACAACTTTGTTCTGATAATCTCTGAATCTGTATTTCCAAGCCAAACACTGTCCACCTAGAGCAGGAGTATCCAAACTTTTTCAACGGTTTTCACCGAGGGCCATATGCGGTAAAATACACAAATAGCCGGGCCACTCACTCGAGGTGAAGTACATATTGCCTCACCTGGTTTATTTAAGTAAACTAAATATATTTTTGGAATTTGCTGAGGGCCAATTAACAATGGATCCCGGGCCGCAGTTGGCCCGCGGGCACAGTTTGGACACCCCTGACCTAGAGTATATGTCCATTCTCCTTCAGAGAATTTCTTCTTGCATGTTTTGTACATAAGTAAAAATTATACCACATTTAAAATTCATTGAGTACTTACTATTTATTGGGACTAATCTAAATGCTTTATTATCTCCTGTAACAATCATAGTAATGTTATAATTTGTAATTATCAATATCTGTATTTGAAAAACAAGGCACAGACAGATTAAGTAGCACACCCAAAATCCACAGCTAGTAAATGACAATCCTGGATAATAAAGTTAGCACTCTGGCCCCAGAAAGAACATCTACACAATAGGTCTTCTTAAAATATGAATAAAATTCAGTTTGTTATTTTCCTGCCCAATCCACTTTTCCCTCAGAATTAATTATCAGTAGGACAATCTCTGTAGTTCTTTCAGCTAGGAAACCTGAGATACATTCTCCTAAGAACTGTGGATTGCAGACACCAATTCGCAGCCCAACTAGTTCCGGCAAGTGGAAGGGAGCTGTGGAGGCAGGACCAACTGTGGTTGTGGTCGCCGCCATTTCTCTGGGCCACCTCTCACAACTCACCCCTCCCCTGGCCCCACCTATCTGGGCAGACCCCTGCAAGAGTAAACAGAACTGCTGAAACATATGGGCTCTGACTCTGGTGCAGGAAGAGCTTTGGAACTTCAAAAGCTCTCCCCACACCTACATGGACACTGCGCCCTTTGACCCAGGCGAACAATTAACAGAGGAGAAGCCCATCTTCCAGGGAATTCCCCCACGGTGTGAGAAGCTGGAATAGTGCAGAAAAAACATAGCACTATCGTGTGAGAGAGAAAAAAAGGCTGCAGTCGGAGAGAAAATAAAACATTCTACCAACAAGTACTGGAAAACAAAAGACCTCTTCCTATCAACCTGCTGCAGAAGCCACTGCTGTAGATATTTAGGAAGAGAAATAATAAATCAGTAATGCGATGAATAACCAAAGCAACAAGACAGTTCAAAAAGAAAGTGAAAAGTCTCCAGAAAAGGAACTTAAAGATATGGAAATATGTGACTTAAATGACACAGAATTCATGATTGCAGTTCTGAAAAAACTCAATGAAATGCAAGAAAACACAGAAAGGCAGTTTAATGAACTCAGGAACACAAACAAAGAACAACATGAGCATTTTACGAAAGAAATTGAAATTTTAAAAAAGAACCAAATAGAATTTCTGGAGATTAAGAAGGCAATAGAAGAAATTAAGAATGAAATAACCAGCTTAGGTAGTAGAGTTGACCAGAAGGAGGAAAGAATCAGTGCCATCGAATATGGAAACCTGGAAATTACACGGATGAAAGAAGAAAGAGACTTGAGACTTAAAAGAAATGAAAAAAACTCTATAAGAACTTTCTGACTACATCAGAAAGAGCAATATAAGAATAATGGGCATACCAGAAGGAGAAGAAAGAGAGAAGGAAACAGAGGATATATCCAAACACAGTTTGAGAACTTCCTAAACTTGTGGACAGAACTGGATCCTCGAATCCAATAAGCAAATAGAACACCTAATTGCCTCAATCCCAACAGGCCTTCTCCAAGGCACATTGTATTGAAGCTGTCTAAAATCAACGACAAAGAAAGAATCCTCAAGGCAGCCAGGGAAAAGAAGACGGTAACCTACAAAGAAATCCCATTAGATTATCATCAGATTTTTCAGCAGAAACTCTACAAGCCAGGAGGGAGTGGAAACAAATATTCAAACAATTGAAAGAGAGAAATTATGAGCCAAGAATAATATATCCAGCAAAGATATCCTTTAGATATGAAGGAAAAATAAAGACCTTTCCAGACATAGAGAAGGTGAGGGAATTTTCTAATACACGACCTGCACTACAAGAAATACTAAAGGAGACTATTCGGCCACCATCAAAAGAGACAATTTGTGACAACCAAAACATAAAAAGAGAGAAAGGCCTAAACCAGAATATGGAAATGGAGAAAGTAAGTGTGCTGAAGAAAATGGAATACTCTAAATATCAAACTTTCTTTTACATAAACTTAAGGGTAACAACTCAAAAAAAAAAAAAAAATCCAGAACTGAAATATATGCTGTAATAAAAGAAGAGACAGAGGAAAACATCATAGAATAACACCACATAAAAATAATAGACAACAACAAAAAGGCAAAGAAACAATGGAGACACAGCCTTACCAGAAAACTAAAGATAGAATGACAGGAAATCCTCACATATCAATCATCCTAAATGTAAATGGACTGAACTCACCAATAAAAAGGCACAGTGTAGCAGATTGGATTAAAAAACTAAACCCAACCACATGCCGTCTCCAAGAGAAACATCTCAGCAAAAAGGACAAGTATAGACTCAAAGAGAAAGGGTGGAAATTGATACTCCAAGCAAATGATATCCAGAGAAAATCAGGTGTATCCACACTGACATCAGATGAAACAGACTACAGGGCAAAAAAGGTAACAAGAGACAGGGCAAAAAAGGTAACAAAAAAGGTAAAAGATGGACATTTCATAATGGTAAAGGGGACTATACAACAAGAAGACATAACAATCATCAATATTTATGCCCCCAATCAGGAAGCACTGAAATATACCAAGCAACTACTAACAGAACTAAAGGGAGAAATTGACCAAAACACAATTATACTAGGGGACTTAAATACATCATTGACAGCTATGGATAGATCATCCAAACAGAAAATAAATAACAAAAGGACAGCCCTAAATGACACATTAGATGAAATGGACACAACTGACATATATAGCCACTTCATCCTAAAACAACAGACTATACATTTTTTTCTAGTGTACAAGAAACATTCTCAAGGGTAGACCATATATTTGGACATAAAATCAGCCTCAGCAAATTTAAGAAGATTGAAATCATACCAAGCATATTCTCTGATCACAAGGCTTTGAAAATTGGATGTCAACTGCAAAAAGAAAGCAGAAAAAAACACAAATACATGGAGATTAAACAACATACTTTTAAAGAACGACTAGGTCAAAGAGGAAAATAGAGGAGAGATCAAAAGATACATAGAAACAAATGACAATGAAAATACATCCTTCCAAAATTTTTGGGATACAGCGAAAGCAGTTTTAAGAGGGAAATTTATATCATTACAGGCCTGTGTCAAGAAACAAGAAAAATCCCAAATAAATAACCTCATTTTACGCCTTAAAGAACTAGAAAAAGAACAAATGAAACCCAAGGTCAGCAGAAGAAAGAAAATAATAAAAATCAGAGCAGAACTAAATGAAATAGAGAAAGAAAGACAATAGAAAAATTTAATGTGACAAACAGCTGGTTCTTTGAAAAGATAAAAGAATTGACAAACCCTTGGCTAGACTCACTAAGATAAAAAGAGAGAAGACACTAATTAACAAAATCAGAAATGAAAAAGGGGAAGTTATCACAGTCACCACAGAAATACAAAGGATTATCCAAGAATACTATAAAGGACTATATGCCACCAAATTCAATAACCTGGAAGAAATAGACAAGTTCTTAGAAACATATAGCCTTCCAAGGCTGAACCATGAAGAACTGGAAAATCTAAATAGACCAATCACCAGTAACTAAATTGAATCAGTCATCCAAAACCTTCCCAAAAGCAAAAGTCCTGGACCAGATGGCTTCACTAGTGAATTCTACCAAACCTTCAAAAGGATCTAATATCAATTCTGCTCAAACTCTACCAAAAAATTGAAGAAGAGACAATATTCCCTAACTCATTTTTGACGCCAACATTACCCTGATACCAAAACCTGGTAAGAACAACGCAAAAAAAGAAAACTATAGACCAATATGTCTGATGAATACACATGCAAAAATCCTAAACAAAATTCTAGCAAATCGAATACAACAATGCATTAGAAACATTATTCATCACGACCAAGTGGGGTTCATCCCTGGGACACAAGGATGGTTCAACATCCACAATTCCATCAATGTGATACCTCACATAAACAAAATAAAGGAGAAAAATCATATGATTATATCAATTGATGCAGAAAAATCATTTGACAAGATACAACATCCACTTATGATTAAAACACTTAATAAAATCGGTATAGAAAAAAATATCTTAACATAATAAAGGCCATATATGACAAGCCCTCAGCTAATCTCATAATTAATGGTGAAAAACTGAAGCCCTTTGCTCTACGTTCAGGAACACGACAGGGCTGTCCCTTATCACCTCTGCTTTTCAACATAGTGTTCGAAGTCATTGCCAGAGCAATCAGGCAAGAGAAAGAAATAAAAGGCATCCAAATTGGGAATGAAGAAGTTAAATTGTCACTCTTTGCAGATGACATGATGCTATATATAGAAAACCCGAAAGACTCCACCAAAAAGCTATTAGAAACAATCAAGGAATACAGTAAAGTTGCTGGCTACAAAATCAACATACAAAAGTCCATTGCATTCCTATATACTAACAATGAAATCTCAGAAAAAGAAATACAAAAAACAATACCTTTTGCAATTGCAGCAAAAATAATAAAATACCTAGGAATAAACTTAACCAATGATGTGAAGGATTCATATGCTGAAAACTATAAAGCATTTTTAAAAGAAATTGAAGAAGACACAAAGAAATGGAAAGACATTTCCTGCTCATGGATTGGAAGAATCAACATAGTTACAATGACCATATTACCCAAAGCAATATACAGATTTAATGCAATCCCTATCAAAATCCTAGTGGCATATTTTAAAGAAATAAAACAAAAAATCATCAGATTTGTTTGGAACCACAAAAGACCCCGAATAGCTAAATCAATCTTAATAAAAAAGAACAGTACTGGAGGTATTATACTCCCTGTCTTTAGCTTGTACTACAGGGCTACAATAATGAAAACAGCATTGTATTGGCAGAAAAACGGACACATAGACCAATGGAATAGAATTGAGAACCCAGAAATAAAACCACATAAATATGGACAGATAATTTTTGACAAAGAAGCTAAAAACATACAATGGAGGAAAGACAGCCTCTTCAATAAATGGTGCTGGGAGAATTAGATAGCCACGTGTAAAAGAATGAAACTGGACTGTCATCTGTCACCATGTACCAAAATTAATTCAAAATGGATCAAAGACTTAAGCATAACACTGACACAATAAACTGCATAGAAGAAAACATAGGTACTAAACTTATGGACCTTGGGTTCAAAAAGCATTTTATGAGTTTGACTACAAAGGCAAGGGAAGTAAAAGCTAAAATAAACAAATGGGACTATATGAAACTTAAAAGCTTCTGCACAGCAAAAGAAACCATCAACAAAATAAAGAGGCAACCAACTGAATGGGAGAAGATTTTTGCAAACAGTGCCTCCGATAAGGGACTAATATCCAAAATATACAAGGAACTCATGAAACACAACAACAAAAAAAAACAAGCAACCCAATTGAGAAATGGGCCGAGGACCTGAAGAGACATTTCTCCTAAGAGGACATACAAATGGCAAATAAACATATGAAAAAATTCTCAACATCACTAATCATCAGAGAAATGCAAATAAAAACCACAATGAGATATCACCTCACCCCAGTCAGAATGGCTATCATCAACAAGACAAATAGTAACAAGTGTTGGAGAGGCTGTGGAGAAAAAGGAACCCTCAGACACTGTTGGTGAAAATGCAGACTGGTGCAGCCGCTATGGAGGGCAGTGTGGAGATTCCTCAAAAAATTACGAATAGAATTACCATATGACCCAGCAATCTTTCTCCTGGGTATCTACTCAAAAAATCTGAAAACATTTATCCATGAAGACACGTGTGCTCCTATGTTCATTGCAGCTTTGTTTACGGTGGCCAAGACATGGAAACATCCAAAATGTCCTTCGCTAGATGAATGGATAAAGAAGTGGTGGTATATATACACAATGGAATATTATTCGGCAGTAAGAAAAGATGATATAGGAACATTTGTGACAACATGGATGAATCTTGAGAGTATAATGCTAAGTGAAATAAGTCAGACAGAAAAAGCAGAGAACCCTATGATTTCACTGATATGTGGTATATAAGCCAAAAGCAACAAAAGAACAAGACAAACAAATGAGAAACAAAAACTCATAGACACAGACAATAGTTAGTGGTTACCAGAGGGCAAGGGGAGAGGGGTGTGGGAGACGAGGGTAAGGGGGATCACATATATGTGATGGAAGGAGAACGGACTCTGGGTGGTGAATACACAATGGGATTTATAGATGATGTAATACAGAATTGTACACCTGAAATCTATGTAATTTTACTAACAATTGTCACCCCAACAAATTAAAAAACACAAAACTGTCAAGCTTTTCCAGAGTGGCTGGACAATTTTACATTGCCACGAGCAATATATGAGAGTTCTAATTCCTCTGCATCCTCATCAGCTGCTATGAACTAAATGTTTGTGTTCCATCCAAAATTCACATGCTGAATCCCCAATGTGATGGTATTTGGAGGTGGGGCCTTTGGGAGGTCATCAGTTCATGAGAGTGGAGCCCTCTCGAATAGGATTAGTGCCCTTCTAAGAAGAGACAGGATACAGATATCCCCCCAATTCCACCACCACCTGCCATCTTTGCCATATGAGAATATAGCAAGAGGTGGCTGTCTGCAAACCAGCAGGAGAGCCCTCACCAGAACCTGCACATGCTGGACTTTCAGCCTCCAGGGCTGTGAGAAATAAATTTCTGATTTTTAAGCCAAAAAAAAAAATAATAATTACACACACAATAACAAGAACTTTCCTAACTAAATTTATGTTATCCTGTTACTGACATTTTATGAATTCTAATTGTCTTCCCTGATGTAACTTTTCTTTGTGATCTAATGGTTTAGAAATTGTGTGTATTTGTATTGAATGTCTTCTTCAATAAAAAAAAAATATTTTATATTTACTAAAATTATTCTGAAGTGAGGTCACTTAATATAGGCACTTAACTGTTACATTACAAAGTACAATTTAAATAATCAACCAATGAATCAATGTTGCTTATCTGCTGTTCTACACTTCTTCTGGCAGTTATTTATGAAATTTAGCAGAGGGTTTAGTGACTGTACATCATAAACTTTCAACAAAGCATTGTCAGTTCAATTTTTCAACTTTCTATTTTCATCTTCCTTCATCTCTGTGAATTTGCCATAGGCTACTGATCTTGAATCAAATTAATCTAAAATTCAAACATAATGAAAATAGGAATTGATAAATGGAAACTAGTCATAGCCATCAATTTAGATCTTAAGCAAATAAATTCTTCAAGTTATGGTACATCAACACTTATGCATGTTGTAATAGAAGCAACAAGAAAAAAGGATATGGTAGTGAGTTAAAACTAATTAATGTTCATATTGTACTAATTAACTATAGTAATTGTTTAAATACCCAATGATTGAAGTTTTTTTTCTATCATTCAATCTGAATGAGTGATCCTGCATCTAACTGAGTAAATTTATGGTGACTGAGAGATGATGACAGGTGTTTAATGTGAAGTGCTTTCCTTTATTTATTACACTAATAAATCCAAAATCTTAGAATAACAAATTATGTTCTCCAGTCTCTAACTGTGTAAGACTTGTATTTTAGCAATAGGGGACAATCCTGTGTCCCTGAAACAAGCCTTCAAGTTTTTAGGCCGCTTTATATTTGTACATGTTATGTCATTTTCCTGCATTCTTAATTCTCTCAAAGGCCTTCTAAATTTTTACTCAAATTTAAGACCCTGCTCAAAGGTAACCTATTCTATCAAGCCTCCCTTACTCCATCAGGCTGAGTGGCTCACTCCCTACTAGGTACCTATAGAATTATAAGCATATTTTAATGATAGCACTTGTGGACAATAATTATACGTGCACCTGCATTGTAAATGGAGATAATCAATGATCAGTGTTGAGATTAACTTCATTAAGTCAAAGGTTTCTAAGTCTACTCATTAAGCAGAAAATAAACCTAAATTTATCTGACTCCAAAGCTAAATTCCTTTTCCATTAATTATAACAAATACTTCTCCATTCTTATTGAGAATAGTGGGCAAGATTCACAGTCTGAGAAATGTAGTTCAGACACTGGAAATCATTTCTTGTACTAAGAACTATGATATAGTAAATGTCCTACTATATTAATTGGAAAGTTGTCAATTCTGGAAAATTAGAACATAGTAGGTAATGTCTCAGTCTCAATTCATAATTCCTGTCTCCACAGATATTAAATGTTTACTTAACAAATAAGTGTATATATTAATTAAACCAGAGTTGTATATTCAGTTTACTAAATACCTAGTATGTTCTTTTTATTACACTACCCCTAAGGATACTGCTGTGAAGAAGATGGCCAAAGTTGTAGAAATTCTAGAGCTTATGTTCAGTGGAGGAATTAGAGTAGGGTGTCAAGGAGAGAGACCGAAATTACAACAAAGGAACCAGTCTTCTTTAGATAGTGTTAAATGATATTGCAAACAATAAAATAAAAAATTGAAAAACACCATTTTTAAATACCCACCTACAGAATGTGTATAGACACATAAGAATAAGAGAGTGAGGAATAACTCTTGGGACATTCCGATAATTACGAATCCAGCAGAAAAAGAAAACACATTTTGCAAAAAGGCCAAAAAGGAGTGGACACTGAAAAGGGGAAAACATAACTAAAGAATATGAGGACAAAGAAGTCAAAAAAAAAAAAAAAGAGGCTATTTTTAGAAGAAGGGTGTACTCAACTGTGTACAATACTGTTGAGCAAGAGAATGCAGCAAGAACGGGAACTGTACCTTTAGATTTGGACAGATGCATGCTACTAGTGCCATAGATCAAGTTTTTTGGAGTGACAAGTAGGACCTCTACTAGAGTGAGTTAAACAAATGGAAGATGAAGATATAGGCACAGTGAGTTACAGACCGCTCTTCCAGAAACTGCGTTATAAAGGTACACAGCAAGAGACTTGATATTCAAAAAGGGACTTAGCTTTCCTGAATCTTTTACCTCTCTCCCTCTCTCCTTTCTTTTCTTTCTTTGTTTCTTTCTTTATTTCTTTCTTTGTTTCTTTGTTTCTCTCTCTCTCTCTCTCTCTCTCTCTCTCTCTCTCTCTCTCTCTCTCTCTCTTTCTCTCTCTCTCTTCTTTCATTGGTTGGCCTTATGGCTCTATTAACAGCCCTTTTTATATGTACTAACATGAAGAGATAACGGTCACTTGTTGAAACCAAGATAGATATATGATTACACATCAATTGTACATAAAAAATACTGCTGTTGTTGCTGTTGTTTTGTTTTGTTTTGTTTTTTAAGAGATGTTTCACCAGCTCACTGATTTGGAAAATAAAACAAGACTTCAAATACTGCCTGCTATCTGAATTTTTTCAGTCTCATTCTATGGTTATACACAAAATTAAACCACATTTCCTCAAAAAAGAGTGAACAAAGAGACAATGGTACTGTTGCTTGGAGGCAGTGTTGGTCACTTATTGACAATCTGTCTTTATCTTGTCATTAATTTCTTAAATATAACTGTTGAAATAATTTAAATATTTAACAGATTCAAACTGTAGAACCATCTAGTTCTACAGTTAAAGATTACTGGAAAGTAGAATGCATTTTGGATCTTTGCTTCAGAGACTATTCTTTTGCATACAGAGCAGTATAGTACAAGAAAGGTGAAATGTGGAACCTGACAATATTTAAGTCAAAAACTCAGTACTGCTATTTTATAGCTATAGACGTAAAGGTATATAACCTTCCTGAATTTTGGGTTCATTTTCTATAAGATTTTGGTAATACCCAGTTGATATATTTATTCTGAGGATTAAAGGAGATAACAGGAACAACTTAAATATGGAAGGATCTCTTATTCATTGTGAAAGTATGTTGTTGCTACCATATAGGAATTCAGTCCCATTGGTTTTCTTTCCTTTCTTTAATCTGGTACCATGTGGTACTTTTTGTTGTTGTTGTGGGCTAGCCATTAGCAGGTAATGATTGTGATTCAGACTAGCAATCCACATTGGGCATCGTGCTAACTCACCCTCATCGTTATCAATTCCTTCTTGTGATGTCTGAGATGAATAATATCCCTTTGCTGTCTCTCTCCAACTAATCAGTCTTACCCAGATCCACAACACCAGCCTGTTTGGAAGTTCACATTATTTTTAAATTATAGATAAAGTAAATCTGAGAACATAAGTAAAATCTAAAAGGATAAGAAGTTGCCATGTTACCTTTGTCAAGTTCCTCAATCTATTGCCCCACCAAATTCTTCCTTTAGGAAATGTTTCTACAATTCGTCTGTAGAGACATTTTTACATCAAGATCTACTCAAATGTCATGTAAAAAGAATGGGGAAAAAGAGTGGAGTGGATTCAAAATCTATTAGTATTTCAGAAACAAACCCTTTTAGTTTAAATGTGTGTAGAACAAATAAATCAAGGTAGATATAGAATATTTAAACACTGTCAATTAACCAGTGAATTTTATAAAATATTATATCCAAAGCCTAAAAAGTGGAGATAATTTTCAATCATACCCGTAAATTTATTATGATAGTCCATGTACTTGGTCATAAAATAGTCTCAATAAATCAAATATGAACTGTGATCAAAAACTACAGCGAATAAGTTAAAAAAATGTATTACAGTAAAAGACACATTGCTATAAATCCCCCTCAAAATATTCCCTCTCACTTTAAACACATATATCTCATCGTTCTTGCCACTTTCTGAAGCAGTTCTGGAAGTTCTCTTTCGTGAGTGTCCTTAGTTGCGCTGTTGTGGCTGCCCCAGTGTCCTGAATTGATTAAAAACGCTTACCTCTCATGGTCATTTTGACTTTGGGGAAGAGCCAGAAGTCACACAGTGACAGACTGGGTGAATAAGTTGATAAGGACACACCTTAATTTGTTTATTTGACAGAAACTGCTATATACCAGAAGTGATGTGTGACACAGAGCCTTTCCATTGTGATTACAAAATACAGTGAATGCTGCCACTGAGTGCTATCCAACAGAAAGGCAGGGATCTTCAATACAGGAAGCAGCCTTTAGTAACTTTAGTAACTGTGTGACAAGTTTCAATTTGTTTGGTGCAATCAGTTGTGTGTGAGCTACGGTTGAGAGAAGGTATATTTTAATGTGTGCTGTAAATCATTCTCCATCAAGACAACACTCCATGTCCACATCGCTTCTGGTATACAGAAGTTTCTGTCATATATAAACATTGCAATGTGCCCTCATCCACCTTATTTATCAGATCTGACACCATGAGACTTCTGGTTCTTCCCCAAAGTCAAAATGATTCAGGACATGTTTCAGAAAGTGGCAAGAATGATGGGATAAGTGTGTTTAAAGTGAGGGGGAGTATTTTGAAAGGGATTAATGGCAATATGTCTTTTACTGTAATTTTTTTTTATTTAAACATTCACTATATTGTTTGATCACACCTCATATTTCAAAATATTGAAATATTAGCTACTATAAACTCTGATGACAAAGAGTTAAATTAAAAATTGCAAAACGATATACTACATAAACAGTAAATATAAGAAAGCTTGAGTGGCTATATTAATTTTAGTTAAAAAATATTTCAAGGTAAAAAGTATTATCAGAGATAAATAGGAAAATTTCATGGTATTGCATGAGTTAATTAGCAGGAAGACATAGTAATAATAAATATGCCCAAAAATATTACTACAAACCACATAGACATTAAAAATATATTATGGTAATATTATCAATATCTTTATGTCACCCTGGTCCTCAAAACTTACACACCAATCCTAAGAAAATAACTATAATAACCCTACTCACAAATGCAGTAATCCTTCAAATACATTACCAAATCAAATTGAACAATGTAAGAAATGATAATACATAATGACCAACTAGTGTTTATCACAGAAAAAAATATTGGCTTTATATCCATATATTAATCGTTGGAATTTGCCATATTATTAGAATCAAAGATCACAAACTATATAATAATTTAGTTTATACAAGAAAATCTCGTTTTTGATGAAAATTGGACCCATTAATAATAAAAGTTCTTGCAAACTAGAAATAAATGAGATTTTTGCCACGTGATAAATGGCTTCTATGAAAAAATTGCAGCCAACCTTCTAATCAATGGAGAAAAAACTGCTTTCTATCTAAGATGAGGATCAAAGCAAACTTGACTAATGTCCCCATTTTCTGCAACATTGTACTGGAGGTCTTTGTCAGTTAAGAAAATTAAATAAATGCTATACACGTTAGGAAAATAAATAATAAACTTTTCCTTATTTGAAAAAGACATGATTGCATATTTATAAGGCACTAAGAAAACTAGAAAATCACAAAATAAATCTTAAAAAAGTAAAATTAGCAAGATCTCAGTATACATGATAAATATATAAAGCTCAATTATAGTTCTCTATATAATCAATAAAAGGGTACTGATACATAAATTATGCCATTTTTATTATCAGCTTTAAAACGGGATGAATTTATGGGAAAATGTCAAATAAATGTTCATTGAGAATACCAAAATGTTGCTGAGGAAAATTAATGAAACAAAATGACTCAAGAAATATACAATGTTCAATGTTTAGAAAATGTAATGTTGTTAAGATGTCAATGCTCCCCAAATTCATCAATAAATTTAATGCAATATCTATCAAAATCTTAACAGGGATTATTTTTAAAGAAATTCATCTTCTAAGTCTAAAAATTTATTTTGTGAGGCAAAGGAGTTGGAATGGTCAAAACAAAGTTGGAAGACTGGCATTACTTGATTTCAAAACTTATTTTAAAGCTACTGAAATCAAGGCAGTGTGATATTGATGTAAGGTGGAAATATAGGGAACCAAAACAGAGAGGCCAAAAATGGATCCACCCATACATGGTCATTTGATTTTCTCCAGAGAAAAGGTCGTGTGAGGACACAATGAGAAGACACCATCTGCAAGTAAAGGAGAGAGGCCTGACCAGAAACCATTTCTGCTGGCACCTTGATCTTGGACTTCCAGCCTCCAGAACTATGAGGACACTGAGTGTTAGAATAAATTTACTTTGTCCAAGACTCATAAAGGTGGCAGCAGCTACTTGAAATCATGACACTTTGGATCAGTTTCAGTCTTTAAATGACTAAGTGATTGGTGAAACACAGATTTAACTGATTTGAGTGTGTAAGTTGCTAAGAAGTTCAAATCTTGTACAAACCTTCTCTTGACCTTTTGGCATGCAAAATTTGACTTAAAATCTTACTATAACAACAACAAAGCCTTACTCCAGAGCTATCTAGACCAAATATATGGTGATGTAGGAGAACTGATTCTGGGTAGTGAACACACAATGTGATATATACATGATGTATTACTGAATTGTACACCTGAAATCTATGTAACGTTACAGCTGTCGTCCCAATAAAATTTAAAAAATATCATATCAAAGCACAGGTAGAAAGTGACAATACTTGGACAGTTTACCAATGTAAGTGACACAAGACCAGAGCTCCATTACCTCGGACCTTCTCAAAGCCCTCAGTATCTGAAAGAATCAATATCTTTGTACGCTTATAACTTGTGACAGAAATTAGTGAGTCCTGCTGCTGTGGACTGAATTTACTTGTAAGTGACTAAACAAAGTGATATTGGGCAGAATGTTGATAGCTCGGTTATGTCCACTTTATGGTAATACAAAATTATATTTTTACATAGAACTTCCATATGATTCAACTACTCCACTTCTGGGTATTTATCTGAAGAATATAAAAACACTAATTTGAAAAGATATATGCACCCCTATGTTTATTGCAGCATTATTTACAATAGCCAAGAGTTGGAAACAAGCTAAATGCCCATCAGTGGATGAATGGATAAATAAGATGTGATTAACATGGAATAGTACTCAGGAACAAAAAAGAAGGAAATCTTGCATTTGCAACAACATGGATGGACCTTCCAGATATTATGCTAAGCGAAATAAGTTAGATGAGGAAAGACATATACCCTATGATTTCACTTATATGTGGCATCTAAAAAAACAAAACAAAACAAAGCAAAAACAAACTCATAAATGCAGAGAACAGATTGATGGTTACCACAGGGAAGGGGGTTGAGGTGAAGGTGGTCTATTGCATGGTGATGGATGGTAACTAGACTTATGGTGGTGATCACTTTGTAATGTATACCAATATCAAAATATAATGTATACCTGAAATAAATATACCAATTTTACATTAAAAATGTAAAATAATTGATTTTTGATATGACAAAAAATGTAAAGAATTACATTTAAAAAATATATGTGTGTGTGTGTGTGTGTGTGTGTGTGTGTATTTTGCCCACTTGAAGTTTTTGAACTTCACTTCTTGTGAAATCCCAACTCAGCCCTTTTCTGCTATTAGCAATACAGCTGGTGCAACTGGCCAAGATATGAACAAAAACCCAACTCTACCCTTAGGTAAACAAAGGATAAGAGCTGAAGCCTCTCTTTCCAAAGACCAAAGTAGCTTCATGTCTATGCTATCAATGTAAACTTTTTATTGTGAGATCACTTCTTAGTTTGCTACTTCTGTCTGGTCTGGGATCATTTATTGTAGTGCATTTGAGAACAATTCAAATCAAGAATCCAAAGGATTCAAGGATGTTGAAACCAAGTCTCAGTCTTAGTGAGAAACAGTGAAAACTGAGAGAGGAACTGCACAATTATTTTGTACTCCACACAGAAGAATTTGAGCTAAGTGTAATATGACTCTCAGAATTCTGGAATTATCAATGTGTTTTGCTTTGATACACATGTTTGATACACATGTTTACTTTGATACACATGTTGCTCTTAATGGCCAGATCATAAACTGATTAGAATAAATGGTAGTGGACTGCAATGTGAACCTCAGTTACTGCCCACTCAGCACATGCCAGTTTTTCAAACCAAAATTTTTCATGCAAATAATCATTCACATATTTACTGTTCACCCTTTTCTATTTTTTTATCACATCTCAGAACTTAAGTTTTTTTTTTTCTTGTCACCTACTAAAATAATTTTCCTGAAGCAGCCCAACAACTTGTGAGTTGAAAGCTTGATTCTCATGTCCCAACTATGACATGATTGTTCAACATGAAACAACCACCAGAGAAAAACACATCTGTGTTAATACTCTTTTTTCATTGGCACAAATGACTAATATTTCTCTAGGAGTTTGTATTTTTATTACATTGAAATTATTACAGTATCACATGAGATTAATTCTGAGTTCTGGGTAGTAATTAAGTGATGAAATGCATATTTTACTGGTATTTTGATAGAAGACATTCACCTTCTATCCATTATCTATGGGCGATCTAATGTGTGGATCACATATAATTATATTTTTTTATGTTTGCATTATTAGTGAAAAACACAGATATTTTTCAATTACCCTTCTAAACTGTCTTCTTCTACCCTTGATAGTTATGCTAAGGGAAAATATTAGCCTGAGCAAAACATGATTGAAAATGCAAGTTTGAAGAAAAACAAAAACTAATGGAATCCAAAATCAAATATAAATAATGTTTGGCTTCTCTCATTACTGATTTTTTATCATCTCAAGAACTGATTATATACTGAAAATAGTACAGGTACACCTTGTTTTACTGTGCTGTGCTTTATTATGCTTTTCAGATACTACGTTTTTTACAGATTGGAGATAAGACCCTCCACCAGCAAAAAGATTATGACTCACTGAATGCTCAGTTAGCATTTTTTAGCAATAAAGTATTTTTTAATTAAGGTATGCATATTGTTTTTTTTTTACATAATGCTATTGCATACTTAATAGAGTACAGCATATTGTAAACATAACTTTTATATGCACTGGGAAACAAAAAAAAATGTAGTTTGCTTTATTGCGATATTTGCTTTATTACAATGGTCTGGAACCAATCCCACAGAATGCCTGTTTATGTATGAATGTATCTTTAGGAGACTAAACACTAGTCATTTTAAAATGGGATCTGACAAGCTGAGGACAATGCAGAAAAGTAATTTAAATTCTACTTATTGTGGGTTCAGTGTATTCTAGACACACACAAAAAAAACCGGCTTACTTATGTGGTTTAGTAAACTGGAACAAATGACAAAGAGTGACTGTGAACTTCCCCTGGAAGTCTCTAAAACTATAATGGGTATGGGATCACCCACTACACTGCTTTGAATTTGAGACAGATTAAAAAATCCTTCATCACCTCCAGATAATTTTTAAGTCAACAGAGAAGGGGACTGAGATTTTACTAGCCATTGACTAAGTACCAGGAGCTTTATACACTTGTATTTTATGTCCGCCCATGTGGTGAATACATTTTTCTTAGCTCTTTATTAGCTCTTAAAAAATGAGGCTCAGAAAAATAAAATAGGTTGTCAAAGTTCATACAGGTGGTAAGTGAAGAACTTGGATTTTGATTCATTTTTTTAATTCAAATATTACGGGGTTTTATTTTTTCTACAATGTTAGGGGGAGAAAACAACAATGAGAATTTGTAAATTTTATACAGAGCAATACAATTTTAGTTCTTAGTTTACTTTTCCATATCATATTTCAAATTGCAGCATTTCAAATTTTATTTCCAATGCCACTTTATTGAATGTTCTCACTAATCCTATGGAGCAGTTAGAAGCTGATATTGTTTTCATTATCATTCAGAAGTAAAATCAGCAAAAAAATAAAAGTTTTACTTTATTTTAAATCATCTACAGGGTCTGTGATAGAACCATAAATTTGCCGAGGATCTTGGAATAGCCATTTAGACCAGTATCATGAATTTGCTCATGCTAAGCACATAGGAGATGGTAAATAAGTGTTTACTCAATTGAATTATGGAACAAACTGTTGATTCATCCTAGCATAGTGACTTTTCCATTTCTGCGCAAACATCAAGAATATGCACAGGATTCATTTTTATCATTTGATCACATGTTTGAGCTTTTGGAAAAAAGTAATCATTAGATTTATGGTTTTAATGAATGTAGGGACTGTGTGACCAACTCTTATTTTTCAGATAAAATTGCAAAAGGCTAGTAAAGCATCCTATATCTGGAATTCAGATCTCATGACATCCGATCATTGTTCTTGCTCCTGTATCCCGCTGTCTTTCATTTGAGGATGCTGTTAATTATTAGCTAGAAAACATTGTTAATGTTTAAAATTTTCTTTTGAGAAACTCTGTTATTGTCAAAGAATAAGTTTATAATGTGTTAAAAATGCCACCATACTGTGTATATTGCTATAATAAAATGACTAAGCAGAGCTTTACTGCCAATTTTAAAAATTGTCAGCACACCAGACAAAACGAAACCAGCTCTAACACCATGCCATGGAGTGGATGGGCTATGGAAATGGTTCTCATTATTTCTCCTTGACAGCTTTGAGGGAGAGTTCTCATGTTTCATCTTGTCTGGATTTTGCACTTGCAAGATAAGTTCATAGACATTTTACAATTAATGTATATAAGAAAGTTGGCCACATTCTAAGTAATGGGGAAGCTTATCACAGAAATGCCAGTTTCAATAAAAAGTCTACCTGATCTTGTACCAGGGATTTCTTTAAAAAGTTATCAAACTTAGAAAAAAAGAAATTGCAAAACTAATTTATGTACATGTACAGTTTGTACGATTTACTATGACAGCAAATACTTGGGGTTATTAAAAAAAATAAAGATCCAGGGTATAGAATCTAAATAGTACAATTTGTAGTAAATGTCAAGGAGCATTATTGTGATAAATGTCATTGTAATAATTAGATGGAAATTGTTCTGAGTATTACATGCTATGTAATCAATTTTGAAAGAAGGATCAAAGGTGAAAATTTCATGAGCATTCAGTGAGAGCATTTATCAGAAGCTTCACTGGGAGGAGATATGTGGGGGACATAACAATTTATGGTAAAAATCATTCTACCTAGCTGTAATATTGGCTTATAGGTTTTTAGAATATACTCATATACTACACACTTAATCCTCTTGAGATTACAATTATAGTCATTTTAAACACACAAAATCCAAAAATGAGTTTCATTAAAATTATATTTCCAGTTATTATAAAATAAAAACAAAGCTATGATTCCTAAAGTTTTAGTGCAGGTGTTGACTATGGAGAGCAATGAAATTTTATAATTGCCCATCAAGTAGAATCAGTTATTGAAGGAATTTGGCTTGGCTTTTCTTCTCTCTCTCTCTCTCCCTCCTCCCTTCCCTCCCCTCACGGAACCAGTAGTGAATAAGTGAATATGGGAAATGACAAAAATACAAATGACAAGTAAATACAAATGACAAAAATAAAAATGACAAAAAAAAACAAAAATGACAAAAATACACATGACAGAAAAGCCAAGGACCCTCCATTCATCCTAATGTTCCATATACATATTATGTGTTTCATGATATTACAAACCCTGAGAATTATTGGCCTGGAAACAAATTGTATAGAAAGTCTAAAAAGCGAAACATCATTATGGATTTTAGGGAAGATGGAAGAGGTTGTTGGCAGGACACTTACAGTATTCAGGAAATATATCTTCTTTCACATTTAGAATGCTTAACCCAAAAGAGTCATGGCTGGCTGACATCCCGTCTCGCTTCTCAAGGAATACTGTCTAGCTGCCTCTGTATATTTGTGCATAAACAAGAGGGAAAGAAGGACAGCCTGAGAGGGAGCCAAGGTGATTTTGGAGCACTATAATTGATTCATCAGTTCAGGAGTCCTACACAACTCAAGGTCAGTCTAAATCTGAAGCAGAAAACCCAGATCTATTTGGCAGTGACAGAATGTTTGCCATAGCCTATGCTTATCCAAATCCATATGGGATAATCTATGAAATCAGTGAATTTAATTTATGAATCAAGCACAACATGTATCTTTACTTTAATGGAGCACAAAATAATACTTAATATCCCCAAAAGTGGCAAAATGTGGTTTAATTTAGGAAATTAAAATTAAGGTACTCGTCAATAACTATTCAAAAAGAGAAACAGGCATGTTTTATGGAAACAGACATTGATGTTTTAATGTAAAGGTATTTGCAACCTATGTTTTATCCTTTATGAAATTGTAAGTTCACTATTTATTGTAAAATATATAGCCAGCCAACTTATTTCTAGAACATCTTTTCAGAGATTCCCATTCTGTGATTTCTAAGTAATCGAACCAAATTTATTTTAACTGTGATAAACATATATAGGTAAATGCTACCCTTCTTTTTGTTAGTTGGAATTCATAGTTACCTATTTTTGCCATTACCTTTACAGTATAATGAGTCCTTTCTTCCAAATCCATGTTGATCTATTTATGCAAGAATAAATTAAAGGAAGTGCTCTCATATAAAAAATAGTTTTAGTATCTTCTTATTTTAATAAAATTGGTAAAGCAATGAAATGTTATTTGGAGTAGGCTTAAGAAACAAGAAATTGTCATGCCATCTGATGTGCAAAGCAGTTGCCTATACACATTTTACAGGTGGTTTTTATATTTAAAACCCTTTTATTTCTCTAAGGTCACTATTCAAATGGCTGACAGGGGACAATTTGTTTTGTTCAGTGAATTCCTGATTGTTGTACAAGGAAAAGTTCTCCCACCTTTCAGTCAACAATTCATCTTCCTGTGGTGATTTATTTTACTATTTTCAGACATGGTTTATTACCTACAGACTAGGCATGCACTATTTTTTTTTTGCTTTCTTTCTGAGAAACAACTGAGCCCTATATATGTATACACATTATAACAAGTTATAAAATTCTTGAATTTCACATTATTACAGACAATTCTGTTGTCTTTTTTTTGCCCAATTTTACAAACTTTCCTACCTGCTATAATGTAAAATTGAGAGGAACATTTAGATGTATCTATAGATAAATTATTAGGATTATCTTTGATAAATAAGATGCAATTATGGTACACACTAGGTGGCAAAATCCATGGTGAAATATTTGGGTGTGTCAAAAATATTTGGTGCTGTGTCATAAGGCTTTAACTGCATTCTGATTAATCAGGAAAGTCTCCAAGATGGAAGTGGCATTTATGAGAAAGAGAGAGGAGAGAGAAAGAGATCACATTAAAGACTTTTTATATTCCAAGTATATTGTCATTCAGTTCAAATTACAAATGGATATATACCGGGGGTGCCAAAAAAATGTATACAAGTGGACACTTTGGTCAACGTTACTCAAGCAGTACTTCGCTGTAATGAGAAGTGTCTGGAGGCTGATGGTAACCACTCTGAGCATCTCTTGTAATTGCAGAACCAAACGTGACTTGTATTCACCTTTTGTTATCGGTACCTATTGAATATTACAATTTTAATAGTTTTTTCCTTTCTTAAAATGTGCATACTTTTTTTTGACACCCTCTGTATATATGAGATCCTAGAATTTGATGTTCCTGTTTTGTGTCATACATCATTGTCAGTACAGTCTACATATATTACTTGTCAGTGTACAGCAGATTATAAAAACCATACATTTTTATAAAATGATTAAACTTTCTATATTAGTTTATTAATGCATTATAGCTGCACCAATGCCTAATTTGAAAAAAAAATCTTAAATAGAATATTCATTCTAGCTTGTACAATAAAAGATGTTATATAAAACCAAAAATACAAAGTATGTCAACTCTGACAATTTTTTCAATGTTTTGATAACTATAAAAATTTCTGAAATCTCTTATTTGTATCAATATAATCTCTTCTTATAAGAGAAAATTTGCTAAAGCTATGTTTCAGAAATTTGGTTCCCATAAGATCGTATTTATCTTGGTAAGATAAGGTAGAATAATTAAATGTTGTATACCAAATGACTAATGAGATTTCAAAAAATGAAGTGGTATCCATATAAACCTCAGTGCTCTTCAGTGTGAGTTGCAGGTCATGGTCTCCAATTTCATTCTCTGTAAAATGACCCATTTCAGTTCTGAAGCTTTATAATTTTCTGCCACAAGGACTTAGTTCTGTATTTCTGAATTTAATTCATAATTCTCCCTTTCACTTTACATATATACACACACACACACACACACACACACACACACACAACATACCTTGGTTTATCAAGCAAATATTCAGATAGATATATAGGACCATCATTTTTCTTCTTTAAAAAAAAAATAAACTAACTACTGTTCATCTGGATGCTGAGCCACATATACACCTGCTTACACTTTCATCAATATGAGACTGTTTTAAAAAGGCAAAATTTAGGTAATAAAGAATTACAATACAGAGCAGCCAATTACTTTTGCACACTGATCCATTCTACTTATCAGGAGCTCGTTAGTGAAGTTATTCTATAAAGTACTGCTGTGCTTTTGTAATCTGATAGAAAGGTTGTGGAAAATCTCATCAAAATGGTTAATGAAAGTATGTACATGGAAAATTACCCCGATTTTTCCCCAAAATTAACTTATTGTAAAAAAGAGATACATGAGTCCTCTTCTTTTAGAGAAGTCACTGAAGTATTTCCCCCCCAATCTCCAATGCTCCCTTCTTAACAATGGGATAACTATCTTTCAAAGTTTTTTTTAAGCAATTTATGCCAGCTCCCGTATGAGGGGTTTTCAATCACGAAGCTCAATGCCATTATCTCAAGCTCTGCCAAACTAAAAGCAGAAATATGGGGGTCACGGCCATATAAATGGTTGCTGAAGCTATGGAAGTAGGCAAAATCATGGAAGGAGGAAGAGAGAGACAGAGAGATAGGGCACCAGCCAATGAGGCGTATTCTGATAGGGGAAGGAAAAGGAAGAGAACATGTTGTCTTAGAAGATGAATAAGGGGTAAGTTATACTAATGAAGAAATGGTCCACCATGCCAAATGCCGTGGATTTCAGTTAGGATCAGGACTGAGTCTGGGACTAGGCAATATAGAGGACAGTATTGAGGTCCTTGATTAAGGTGGCTGAGTAGATTTCGGACAGAAGAACTGAAGAGTATTATTCTAAGCTGAAGATGAACATCAAGATCAGAAAGTCAGTCTAAAATACTCTCAAAAGATTAGCTACGTAAGAATGTGGAGGTAAACAGTGGTAACTAAAAGATATAGATGGAAAGAGCTTGCTTTATTTTGTCTTGCTTAGAAGGATGTACTAAAATGAATGGCTTGCATATAGATTTCAAGATCAAGAGCTAGTCAATAGGGAAGGAGAAGTTACAAATACATTAGAAACTAATGGTACTTGGGACAGAAAAACAGGAGGAATTAGTGATAACACAAAGCAAAAAAATGAAGGTGGGCACAAATATAGGAAAATGAACATCTATGGGTTGGAATTGGGAGTTGAGACACTTCACTCTCATATAATGAAATAAGAGCCTTTTGCAAGATGTACATGATCTTTATATTTAGACTATGCTTTTTAATGTTAATATATTGTTATCATTCAATTTCAACAGTTATGCTTTGTTTCTTCTTCCTCTTCAGTATATCCTGATACTGATCAATGTGTTTTAGTAGTATACTCCATCTTATGAATATTAATGAAGAATTTATTCTCCATTATAGAAGTACATGGCATGTAACCATCTAACTAGAGAAGTCTCCAAAAAATGATTGTGAATGTGTTATTTTATAACATTATTCTATTCAAATATTTATTAAAACCTTTTATAAAATGCCTTTAAATTCTGTTAATCCATATTCACTGTTTACAGCTGTGAAGTTAGAGCCATGTATATAAAGGAGCTCTAATTTGGTGTATAAAAAAAGCAAGGGATGATAGTTATCCAGCTGCAGGCTAGAGAGTGCTTCTTTAATTTCCTACATACAAATATTAACAAAAGGATATGAGAGTTTTCTAAAACTCGAAACACTGACTCTACATTGCATATAAATGAATGCATTAAAAACTGTTTTTTAAAACAATATAATTATCTCAAACTCATAATGTATATTTTGAGAGAAATTCCCAAAAAATAATTTTTCTTTCCAAAATTTTTAACTGATAAACAATGCTTAAAAATTAATGATATGTTCATCAATTTTTACTCAATGAAACGCTATAATTCCAGTCTTAACTAGAATCACAAAGTAAATTTCTAGGGGATTTCTAGACTTATCCTTCTCTTTCAGTCTTTTATTATTTTGCAGGTATTTACTGCACTCAACTTACTTGACAGTGCATGAGAAGGATGGCGAAAGAAGTAGAATACAAATTTCTATAGTTTATTGATGATATCATTGTCATTAATTTTACCAGGAAGAAAAAGATGTCATCTCATCTTTCCTCTAAAAAACACGGGCATTTTTTTTTTCAAGCCATTATAAGCTTGAAAACCTTGTTTTGTATTGCTAAGGCTCCAGCCACCCAAGAAATGAGTCACACCCTTATTTGTAGGTAGGGAACCATGATAATAATTTGTGGAATTTCAGACGAGGATACAGAGCTTAAACCCATGGTTCAGAGAAGGAAAATACAAGTGCTGTGCTTAATAAATTAGAGTGTAGGTTGGAGCTTAGGTAAAGGGAAAGGAGAGGCTCTAGCAATATGACAAGGAACGGGGGTGAACGAGAACAAATAGGCAGTAAAAAATCACGTTTCCTGGGAGATGTATGATGCATTTCTCAGAAGAGTGATGTGTAATGTTGGATTTACAGTTATTTCCAGCCCTATGTGATAATTGCATTCTGCTACTCCCTAACCTTTAGAAATGTCTGCCATGCAAAACCACCTTGTGCTAAGGTTAATTTAGGGGAATGAAAGAACAGGGATGAAATCTAGCAAAAGACAACATGCTATGAGCAGGTTAAAGCAGAAGAAAGCAGCTGTATAGTCTGATAAATATGATAGAAACCACTTGTACATATAATAGAAGAATGTGACTGTCAGATATTGGGATGATACATAAAAGTTTTATAGAGTACAGATGTTGCCCGATTTGCCTCAATCCTGGAAGTCTGATACAGGACTGACACAGCAGAACACAGACACATGGATTCATTCTGACCCTTTGTATATCCCTAATGTTGTCTAAATTTGAAAAGGACTAACAAATCACACACTCAAGTTTAAATTAAGCAATCCTAAGCAAAGCACAATAAAAAATGAATATACTTACAAAGCAGTAAAGGTGAAAAAGTGGGTAGGTGAGAAGGTTTAATTAAGTGATGTCAGCTTTTAGGAAGAGAGGGAAAGATTTGGGAGGGTTTGAAGAAGGTAAATGGCTGAGAAGTTGCCTCCCAAGTAAGAACAATGTGTTCCAAGGAAGGAAAGACATGAGAGCGAGTTCATTCTGAACCTTTTGTGGACATTATTAATCAATGTTTTCCAGCAATTTGGCTTCTAAGAAAAATATCTAACAGTAAACAGAGAAATTGTCTTTCTAATATAAATGTTTAAGGCATTGAAGCAGGAAAGAATTTGAGAGGCATTACAACATTCTTGCAAGTTCAGTATTGGGACAATTTAGTGAAAATTATACTTACTAATTTACCTGAGTTGTACTTACTATATACTATAGGCCAGACATTAAGGAAGCAGCTGTGAATAAGATAGATTACACTGTAGCCATTATGGAGTTTATTTATATTCTGGAAGAGCAGGAAAACAGTAAGGATGTTTGTTCTTCTATGTTCTAGTTAGTTTGACTGCATATACAAGTAGCCCAAAACTGAGTGGCTGAAAACAATAGCAAACTTAATTTTGTGCCTTAACATCACGTTTGTACAGGCTTGAGGTGGTGCAAAGGTTAGAAGCTGAAATCATCTGAAGGCTCATTCATTTACTCATACATGTCTAATGTTTGAGGCTGGCTGTCAACTGAAAGTTTTCTAAAACTGTTCGCTGGAAGAACTATATGCAGCCTCTCGTTATGGCCTGGGCTTCCTCAGAACATGGTGTATGGATTTAGCTGAGAGAGAGAAAGAGGGGGGGAGGGGGAAGGGGAGGGGGAGGGGGAGGGAGAGATTGGATTGGTATGGCCCTTTTGATGTAGCCTTGGAAGTCACTCAGCGTTATCCCTTCCAGTATATTCTATTCATTGAAATAGTCATATTGTCCCATGTAGATTCAAGAGGAGGGGAAAGAGACTCCACCACTTGAGAAGTTACAAAGTTCTAAGACAATTTCTGAACTGAACTGTTGCTGTGGTCATTTTACCAAAGTATGACCTGCCACATTTTGTTATTTTTTTTTAAATTTTTTAATTGGGGAATATTGGGGAACAGTTTTTCCAGGACCCATCAGCTCCAAGTCAAGTTGTTGTTTTCAATCTAGTTGTGGAGGGCGCAGCTCACTGGCCCATGTGGGAATTGAACCAACGATGTTGGTGTTATGAGCACTGCGCTCTAACCAACTGAGCTAACCGGCCTCCCTCACATTTTGTTATTTTTGTTTCTAGTTTAATAAACAAAAACTTGACTACGGTATCCATGAAAAGATATTTAGTTATTTAAAATCCTTCATATTAAACTGTGTCTCTTTGTGGAGCTTTTGCTGTTACTACTATTACAACTACTATTATTGTTCCCATTACTGCTACTATTACCACCACTGGCTTGTGAACTTCCAAATCCCACTGGCCTTTAACTTTTTCTCTGCTATAGGCTAATAAACTGAGAATAACATTCAAAAGTTGATATTATAAAAAGTCTTAGTGAAAGGAACTATATTAAACTTTTTTGGTTCAGAATGTTTAATTTTTCCTGTTAATTTGAAAGTATACTTTATCAAGTGGCTTTTAGGGTGAGCAAACAATTAACATCAACTACAGCTAACTCCTATAAGAAATATCATTTTACTTTATGATCATTTAAACTTTACACTTGCTGACTTGGTATAATGTAAATAATGCCCTATCATAAATAAATACTTATGCCATGTAATATTGTTCAAAGATGTTAATGCATTGTATTCATTGGCAGACATTGCTTTTCCCTTAAAAAATGTTAGAGACCACTCCAGGTAAAGGACACAATGGAAAAAATAATTGTGAAAAAATTATGGAAAACATCGTCTTAGAAAAATGCAAACAACATACCCCATTTATTCCAATTAAAGGTAAGAGTACATTAAATTGAAAAAGATCATTGCTAAAATTATTACACTGGTCAAAATGACATCATCAAGTCTATACTTCATCATTTTTTTAGTTAGTAGGCAAAGAACTATTTCTGCTCTTTCAAAATGTCAAACATTATTTTTCCAAAGTGTGAAGCAATGTTAATCTAAACATTACAAGCACAAATGATACCTAGGAAACAAATTCATACACACGCTGTACCACCAGATTAATAGAGCTCCTCTATGATAACAGAGGATTACAAATAAAATAAGTACAGGCTCATACATTCTTTAAAAAGTCCCAAGTAAAACCCAAGACAGGAGAGGTTAAAACAAAGACAATAGAGAAAATTTTAATCTCTGACACCAGAGCTACAGCTAACAGCAAACATAGGCTAATCCCTAGCTAGCTAAACATAGCTAGCTAAACATCAAATCTCACACACAAGAAGATAAAGTCTTGTCTTCCTCAGTTTTCATTATCAAAACTGTTCAGCTTTCAAACAAAATTTAAAAAAATTACAAGGCATAGAAGAAAAAAAATAACTTTTACACTCTCTTCCTTTACTTTCTATTGGTTTTTATTTTTTAATGGCATGATGTGTGGAGCTGTGGCAGCCATTTTGCAATCACTGAAATAAATGAAGCCTAAGGTTAAAGCCTTAAATGAGGGAGGAGGCCAGGTGAACCTGCTAACATTGTTGAAATAATACACCAACCTTGGCTTCTAATAAAACACCAATATTCTCATGATTTCAGCCATTGCAAATCAGATGAGTTTGGCAAAATGCCATACTTGTCACAGCTGTTTACTGGAACTAACTTGCTTAGTAGCAAAACTAATATTTAGAATTTGCTGATGAAAACCACTAAACGAAAAGAAATGTATGAGTGAATAAATTGTTCTCTTTTTCTATTTTTTAAAAGAAAAACATAAAAACAAACAAAAAAAGTACACAGCTCCTACTCTCTAGAGATGAGGGCCAGAAAGAAGGGAGTTTTGGAAAAGAAGAGAAGGAAAGCTCAGAGTATCCAGAAAACTAGTCTCCACAATTTCCCATTTCACTGGCTCTAGGAGGGTCTTGTAAACATGAGAAAGGAAGGAATTATTGTAGCTACAAAGGATGTTGTTAAGGAAAATGTCCACGTCCAGGTGTCAGATTGTCCAGTTTTTGCCAAAGCAAATTTTGATAAAGTGCTATGTTTGCCCCGGACTTACATTTGCCTGAAACATAAGATCAGTGATTTTAAAAGTAAACTTTATACTGTTCTTTCTTTTCAGCTTCCATTTGCAACATCAATTTTGATATTAACTAACAAATTTTGGCTATCAGATGGCTATCATAGGTGGGACATATTGAGGAGGTTGACTCGGGTTTAAAAATATAAAGGACATGCACAAAATTGAAAAGCATCCTACATGAAATCAATGTTTATAAAGTATCAGGGGCATTTTCTAATTGGTTTCTTATATCAACTGCTGCAACAACATCTGGTAAGTAAAAAGTGAACCATGAAAGAGAGAAGGATAATGCAAGGCAGTCTGCATTGGTGGCAACTTCTGTACTATGCCACAATGTGTCATCTTTAGTAACACTTTAAAAGCATATATAAAAACACTTAATGTGTTTGGGTTACTGTTGATGATGCATTGTCTTTCAAGTCTATCTTCTGTGTAATTTCTCCCCCAAATTCATCTTCTGAAAAGGCAGATGCTTCAGGTATTTTGGGAGTTACAAATTTAATGGTTACTATTTTCTGTTGCAACTGGTGTTTCCAGAAGGATGATATAAGTGTTCAGAATAGTTAATGTGATGGAAATCTCTGAAATCATAATTATGTGCTTTGATTTTGTTTATAAAGAAATGAATTTGGTTACATCACTTTCTTAAAATACACAAAATGTCACAGGACTCTAGTGCATAGAAATAGAGATAGTAGGAATTAGAGTGATTTGCTCCCAGTCAGAAAAACTGGATAATTTCAGGATCTGTTACTGATGGGAAATTAGCCATTTCTCTGCATGTTTACCTTACCCATATGTAATTAATATTAAAAGCACAAAGACTAGTGATGTGGAAGATATGAGGACCCAATGGTATTTCTTAAAATGAACCTTTATGTTGGTCCCCTTTGCCACTTTGGATCCAGTTATTTTGAACTTATTTCTTGAGTGTCATGCTTTATTTAAAACCCCAGCCTTGAGTCCCTGCTTTTTCTCTCCACCAAATCTGGGTTAACTACCCTTCCATTGAATTCCATAATGCCATTTCTTTCCTCAACATATCTAATTATATACAGAGGATGCCAAAAAAATGTACACACATTTTAAGAAAGGAAAACTGTATTAAAATTATGCTGATGGTAACTACTTTGAGCACCTCTTGTAATTGCAGAAGTCAACATGACTTGTATTCAGCTTTTGTTATCTGTATATATTATTAAAATTTTTATACAGTTTTTTTTCCTTTCTTAAAATGTGTACACATTTTTTTGACACCCTCTGTAGTTAAGTGTCTGTCTCTGTAAGGTCAGTGTTTAAAAGTTTCTCCTTTACCATTGTATTATTACCACACTGTATAAAATATTTATTACTTTAATTATTTAAAAGATATATGAAATGATTTTTTTATCATTGAGTATTAAAGAAAATATTTACTCCATACGAAGGTTACTACTCAATTTTCTCTGTATTAGTTTGGAACTATTTGGTTGTATTAGTGTGTTTCTTTTTTATAGCGGCCATAATAAATAACCACAAATTTAGTGGCTTAAAACTGCACAGATTTATTATTTTACAGTTCTGTAGGTCAGAAGTCAGAAAAAGGGCTCATTGGAATGAAATCATTATATTGGCAGGTTGCATTCCTTCTGGAGATACCAAGGGAAGGATCTTTTTCCTTGCCTTTTCTGGCTCCTAGAGGTCCTCTTTCTCCATCTTTAAAGCCTATAAGGTTGCAGCTTTCTGCCTCTTTCATACTCACACTGCCCTGTGGTTGTCTTCTTCTGACTCGTTTTGCTTTAAGGACACTTGTGATTATTTTGGTCCCACCTGGATAATCCAGGATAGTCTCCTTATCTTATAGTCAGATGATTAGCAACCTTCCATCTGCAATTTTCTTTTTTTTTTTTTTTATGATATCTAACATACTCACAGGTTCAAGGGATTAGGATATGGATATGTGTGGGGGTATTCTGCCTACCACACTGTTTGAATTTGTTTGACATTGCATGTGTTTTTCCAAATGAGATATCCATAGATGTTTCCCATGTATGTAAATAATGAGTGTTTTATCAATCGCCACACAATTCATCCAATATAAGTCATCATAGTTTGACTTCTAATGTCAATTTATTGGGTGCACCAAATAACTTAGAATCATATTTTAAATAAAAATTACTTATCTCCATTCCAAACAGGAGTTGTTGTGTTTTTTTTTTTTTTTCATTATAAATATGACTGAAACTTCAAGAACGATGTTAATTGGAGTTTTCATTTGTAATTAGCAGAAATGCAGTCAATATATTCTTCAGTGCATTGAAGGATATTGTATTAAATACAACATAACAGTGAGCAACACTGTAGCTAAAATTTTAGGAGCATAGCTAATTCTCAGAACAACTGGACGAGGAACCTGAATGACATCAAGACTTGATAGCCTTCCTCTCTGCATTTCTCTTTGAATCTACTTCATTGTTTCACTCATTCAGGCTTTTTCCCCATAATGTAAAATGTGTTCTCCAATGGTTTTGAGTTTTCATATCACAACTTCAGTTGATGGAGAAACTTTATCTTATACTCTTGAACCAGGTCAAGTCTAATAATCCTGGACCAGAAACTCTTTGACCACACTTTGTTTTGTACCCTCCTCTAAACGAATCAACTGAAAACAGGAAGGAGTGTCAGTATGATATTGAATTAAAATATGGTACCTGTATGCAAAGGGTAGGAGCATTTACTAGAAAATACTCACTGGGAAAACAATCCCACCAGTAACAAAAACAAAATGTAAATGGTAGTCAATATATTGTGCTCAATAAATATTAGTTACCTGAATGAATAAATAATTAGTATGGTTTTGCCTTAAATAAATTCTAGATTACATTTTGATATCATCAATAGTTTATCACCGTCCCATACAATTTATCACTACATCCATTACAATGAGAATTAAATGTTCATGTTCATAGATACAAGGTTCATAATAATCCTTATTCACCAAAGTACATTTTTGTTAGACTCACATATTTCTAATTACTATGAAAATTAGGTGTGTGGGAAATGTTTTCCACAGCCATCATTTAAACCAAAAGCAATTTTTATCCTCTTTCAAAATAATTGTAAGGTAAAAACAGAATACCTCATTTTGGGGGCATTTTTATTAAACAAATAAAAATGTTGGTGTACTCAGTTTGCCTGTTTCCAGGGCAAGTGAAAATCACCTTAATTCCTTGTGTGTGTGTGTGTGTGTGTGTGTGTGTGTGTGTGTGTGTGTGTGTGTGTTTTAGCAGCATTATTAAGGTATAATTGAAATACAGAAAAAAACATATTTAATGTATACAATTTGATGGATTTTAACATATGCACTTAACTGTAAAACCATCACCATAATCAAGGCAATAAAGATAACCATCACTTCTAGAAGTTTCCTCCTGCTACCCCCTTTTTTTGTAACAAGAACACTTAAGTTGAGATCTACTCTCATAATGTATTTTTCAGTGTACAACTTGGTATTGCTAATTACTATAGTATTGTTAACTAGAAAACAATATAGTATTGTTACAATATAGTATCGTTAATTATAGTATTAACTATAGTATTGTTAAGTATAGATCTGTACAACAAATCTCTAGAACTTATTCAATTGCATAACTGAAACTTTATACCCATTGAATAACAACTTCCCACGTTTCCCTTCGCTCTGCTCCTGACAACCACCATTCTACTTTCTGTTTCCTCAAGTTAACTATTGTAGATACTCCATAAAAGTGAGATCATACAGTATTTGTCCTTCTGTGACTAGCTTATTTCACTTATCTTAATGTCCTCCAGTTTCATCCACATTGTTACATGTGGCAGGATTTCCTTCTTTTTAAGGCTGAATACATTTCATTGTATGTATATACCACACTTTCTTTAGCCATTGTGTTAATGGATATTTGTGTTGTCTCCATATCTTGGCTATTGTGAATAATCCATGCTGCAATGAACATGGAGTGCAGATATATCTTCAAGATCCACATTCCAAATAACAAATAGAAACTGACAAATAGAAAATAATCTTGACTATAACCTCAACTTGCTTCTTAATGCTACTCAACTCTTTATAGGTAGGTACTTCTAAAATTAATATTGAAAAATGTAATAATATTTTAATTTGATTTTCATTGTTAGACTTCACGTAAGATGAAACATTTTACAGGTATTATACTAAAAGTTCTTATTGACTGTGAAATTAAACTTAGCAGTTAACCTTGAATTTTATATATAAGAAATATACTACTCTATCAGTAGTAATAAAAATCACTTAATATTCTTTCACATCCAGGAACCCAAAGTAAATATATGTTTTATAGGTGGACTTTAAACAGACTATGAAAAACAGTATCATTTAATATTGTTTGAATGGAACACCAAATTACAGATATGGTCTTATTTGTGGGAGTTTACAGTTACAATTGATGGAAATAACTCAATTTAAAAAAAATAACTTTCAATCACTGAAAAAATGACATATATCCCCCAAGATTACTGAAGATCATTCAACAATACCCCCTGTGGAGTTAAAGCTCTAGATATATTTGCTACCCCCCATTTAGTTCCCTTCATGCAAATGCTACAGAGAATTTTAAAAAGAATGGAACAACAGCATAGCAAGATTAAATTATCAACAAAATTAATTATATACTGACTTAAACTGTATTCAACAAAAGAAATGTCTTCAAGGAGACAGACAGCTCATTCAGCAGGAATGTATCAGGGGCTGCAACCAGATTTGGGACTCACACTGCATTGTAATGGCACATCTGAGAATCAGAAGAGCTGTTTTCTATGTCACCAAATAGTCTAGAATATTCAAGCAGTGGATTGTTTACTGATAATTTGCACTCTCCCAGGTTACCAAAATCATTGATTGCTACAGCCTGGTCTTATAAGTAAAATGTTATTGTTTTGTAATATTTTATAGAAGAGGCCAAAAAGATGTGTGCATTTGCACATTATTTTTGATATAATAAACTGAACTCTTGGCATACAGAAATCTGTGCCTTTTTTAACCAAAAATAAATGTACATTTAAATTCTTTGAAACCTTTGAGCTCTAAGAATGCCTAGATAACAAAATACATCTGATTCAATGGTTTCCATTGGGCAACCAGAAATCTACTGAGTCCAAAGGGAATTTTTATAACCTACCTATGATGGTTAATTGTATGTGTCAACTTGACTGGGCTGAGGCACACCCAGATATCTTGTAAAACATTATTTCTGGGTGTGTCTTGAGGGTGTTTCTGGAAGAGATTACCATTCAATTCAGTAAACTAGGTGAAGAGATCTGTCCTCACCAATGTAGGCCAACATCAACTAATCCACTGAGGGCCCAAAGAACAAAAAGGCTAAGGAAGGGCAAATTTTCTCTCTCTCTCTCTTCTCGAGATGGACATCTGCCTTTCCCTACCTTCAGACATTGGAGATCCTGATTCTCAGGCCTTCAAACTCTAGAACTAAAGTCAGTGGCTCCCTATTCTCAGGTCTTCAGCCTTAAATTGATTTATACCACTGGCCTTCCTGATTCTCTAGCTTGCAGACCACAGATTGTGGGACTTCTCAGCCTGCATAAGACTTATGTATGATAGCTAAAACTATAAAACTTTTAGAATGAAAGATAGGAGAAACATTTCATGGCATTCGATTTGACAATGTTTTCTTGGATATGACAGCAAAACCACAGGCAACAAGACATATTTGCCCACTGCCACCACCACCATGTGTTGAATTTGGTCAATGAGAAAGTCAAACATTCGGGGAGTCCACTCTGGTTCAAGGCCTAGAGTCTAGTCCCTATAGACACATCGAGCACCTTCACTCTACACTCTAGTTTTGATGCCCTAAGGTCTTGATAACTTCCTGGAGCAATGTGAACCTAAAGTAAATTAGCGTTTTTTATTTGTATACCTGGCATAACATATATTAATTATCTTGCATATTTAAATGGTTTCTGTCTTTATAGCATATAATAGCATAAAGGAAATATTTTTAACATATATTGATTTACTTATCAAATATTTAATAAATGCTTTCCACATGAAGAATTCCAAAAATGATTATGCCACACGTTCATAATCTCAAGAAAATTTCAATTTAGTGAATGCAACAGTCAAACTAATAGATTACTACACTACAGTGTATAAGAGCCTAGCCTATACTGGGAGTGAGATAGGCTTCCTAGAAGAGACTCTGCTTTCACATGTAAAAGACATTTTTCAATGAGTTGCTTAATCAACAGCCCCATGCAGATTTTTCCCCCAGGCTTACAACTAAAATATCTGAATTTTGTTTGTACCTATGCAAAATTTAGTAAATATTAATTTTCTAATAATAGCTACTAATGTGCTTGGAATAAATTAGAGGACACTGACAGATAATAATAAACATTATCTCTACCATAAAAAATATTGTGATTTATGGAAGTGGAGAGATGAGAAAACTATGCATATATGCAATTCAAAAGCTTAAGAGTTACTTAGATTCATTGGTTGTTATTTGACAATAGACAGTTTGGCTTGGTGACAGGAGAATGTTGATACTGGATAAAAAAAGCTTTAAAACTTTTTTTGTTTTTCTTTATTTGGAATAGATGGAAGTATTCAAGTCAGAACTGAATAGAATATTCATGTGGATGAGAAAACATAGTTGGCAATAAAATGACAATCGGAATTTGAATAATCTGAGTACTTCCTTGACTATAAGAATAATTTAAATCATACTTCAATTCTTCTGACTTGAATTATGCTGAGAAATAACCTGACTTTAAAATAAAATTAAAAAAAGAAATATTATTCAAGGGGAAATCTGAAATTATCAGATTCATACTTCCTACATGCAAGAGAAATACTACTAACTTTCTGTGAGTAATTTATTGACAAAAATAAAGGCCCATCAAATTCAGATGAGAAACTGTAACCGAAAAATTAACCGCCACTTTGCAAAGATGGAATCTTTCTAACAGTAAGCTCAAGAGAAACACTTAACAATTTGATTGATTTTTACTTCTGATTTTAAAAGGTATAACTTTTGTGCAGTATCATGTGCATCGACACTTCAGAGTTTTATTGGTTTTTTCTCTGTGGATGGTGCAAATCTTTTCCAGCCAATTTCACCCAAATCAATCAGCGAGGTCTAGATACATGGTGGTACAATCAGCAGGAATTTGTGGTGCTAGAATCTTCATTTCCTCCAATACAGAGATAGCCTATAGTTGAAAGTTATGGCCTAAAACAGCTCAAAAGGCATTCTTTTGAAAGTCAATGTGAGTTCCAGAAACTGATATCATCACTCACTGATTAAGAAATCTTAATGTGGACCAGGCTCAGCTTCACCTCCCACCAATCACTGTTTCCATTTTTAGATTTATAAAGCTAAAAAACAGTGTAGTGATTATGGAAGAAATTTGCATATTGCATGTGGCTATTTTGTAAATTGATGTTTATTTTGTTCTGAACAATATTCAAATCTGAATAGAAATGAATGTTGAATATTAATAGGCTTTGGTGTAATTTTGTGGGAAATGATGCTTTCAATGTGGTAGGTGTTCAATAAACATTTCTAATAAGCAAATAATGTTAAAAATGGACAAAATATGTTCACAAAGGCAAAACTCTAGGGACAGAAAACAGATCAGTGGTTGTCTCAGACTGTGGGTGAGGACAGAAGTTGACAACAATGAAGTATTTCTTGGGGAGAGGAAGCTATTCTCATGTTGATGGTGGTAATGGTTACATGATTAAATATATTTCTTTTGTGTGTGGCTTATGTGTATGTCTCAAAACTCATAGAACTGTGGGTGAATTTTTTATATGTGAATTATATCTCAATGTATCTGACTTTTAAAATAGAAGCTTTGAATATCATGTGAGCTACATTATTTAAATGTTTGATATTCTGAAGAACATGTAAAAAAGATGCTATGTGTATACTTAAAATGTACATTTTCATCAAAAAGATCCATTAACTTCTACTTACTCTTATTTTATCTCCTATTGCCAAAAACAACTCCATGAGGCAATAAGACCTTTGCTTTTTCCTGTGGCTACGATTACGTTGAAAGAAAGAAAGTGGGACTCCAAGAGTTCTCTATTAAAACAACAGCAAAGAAAACACCTCAGGCCATACACAGGCTAAAATATCATAGTGTACACCTTCAGGAATGCAAAAAACAAAACACAAGGCTTGAACTACAATGCCATCCAAATATAAAATGTCAGAGCAAAAGGTTTTACTTAGTAGCATTTTCTTGTATTTGATCCTATCCATGTTAGAGAAAACCCTCACACTCAGGAGGACTTTGATATATGTATGTACTAGAGATCTGAGCAGACATGTGAAAGACTCAATACTGATCCACCCAGTGTCTTATGGCAACTCTGAAGCTCCTGTCCTCCATGATTGAGTCACATTAAGAAAGTCTTCATTCCCTTTCTCACTCATCCGCACTGTCTGTCATTATTTACAAATCTTGCTTTTCCCTTGGTGGATTGTGTATTTCTCTCCAAGTACAGGAATTTCTTTCCAAAACTGCCTATGCTGCTCATTCCTCCCTACACATACACAAATGCCAACCTCAATTCCTCAGAACATAATGTAATTTTCTTTAATAGTGGTTATTATATAATTTTCTGTTAACTAGGATAAAATAAATGAATTGAGGGTTCATTTTATTGTCATCTTTATCATTCTCTCCTAGCTTCCATATTTGATTCTAAGATTGATTTGAATAAAGGAGAAAAATCCCTCTTAGACTAAGCAAGCAAACTGCTTTATAGATGTTTCCAGTTACGATTTTTATATTTTATTTTGACCTATCCAAATAATTCTCTGTCTCTCTCTCTGTCTCTCTCTCCATAATATATATATATATATATATATATATATATATATATATATGAAACATATATATATATATATATATATATATATGAAATGCCAGCATATTTTAAATTCCAGACAGTAATGGATAATTGTAGAACATTCTATAGAGTATATCGGTAGAGATCATTTCCCATCAAAACACTCTAATAGGGATGCTCAATAGGTACCTGCAGTAGGTATCAGGGCTAGTGTTACTGTGAACAAATGCCAACAGAAGGCATTAAAAAAAAAGAAAAAGTAGAATTCTATTTTTACAAAATAGAGGGAAAATAACTATGAAGCTAGGATGCTTGAAACTAGAAAAAAAATCATTTTAAAAAATGAGAGTGAAAAACGTACTCTTTTCAAGTATAGCAAAATGAACAGAATATACAACCAAGGGCCTCTATTAAGGAGTTTATAAAAAATATATTTCTGGAGGAAATGAAATGACCCTAAATTGTGAGATGAAATAAAAGAAAAAGAAATGTGAGCTAAACACAAATAACACAAATGAATATGCAGTTAAAGCTAAACAAAAATTGCATAGATAAAATAATAAAAATAATTTCTAAAGTGTGTGGTTTAAAGAAAAAAATAAGACAAACTAAACTACTGGACAAAATTAACATCTTAATTGAGAGGGAGTTGATAAGAGCTTATATGTTCTAAGGTTTTTGTATTTTTTGCAAGAAGGGATAAGACATAGATTGATAAACATGTTAAAAAAGAACCACTCATGATTACATACTAAACAAATAAATAAGATCATTACCAAGCTCGGTTTATCTCAGAAGTGCACCATTAGTTTTATATTAGTTATTCAATTAATTAATAAAATTACATTTAGTGATTAATATTCCTAAATTGCATAATAATCTCAATGGAGGCAGAAAGTACATTTGATAAAATTCAATAATCATTCTTGGTTTTTAAAATTGAACATGCTAGACATAGAAAATGTAGGATATATACTTAAAGCCTACATAATTATAAGAATTCCCTCTCTCTTATAAATTCAAAACTAGATTATCATGGCCTTTATTGACATTTTTATTCAGCATTGTATTGGAAGTCTAACCAGAAATCAAAAAAAAGAAGTGAAAATATATTTATTATTAGAGGTTATGTATGTATTTTAAAAATAAACAGGATAAATTGCAATAATAAACTAACCAGGAAAAAACAAAACTAACAAAAGCATGTGCCAAGAATATCTTCTACATAATTGAATTATAAAATTGAATTAATATATTAAAAAAAAACCTAAATGAATAGAGAGACATGCTTGCCACTAAATAGAAACTTCACTAAAAAACAAAGTGTCAGATCAAAAGAAACTATTTTATAGATATATTTGAAAAACCATTAAAAAATAATTTTAGGTAGTATTCTGTAATTCATAAGGCAGAGCAGATGACTAATAGCCAAGGCATTCTGGAAAAAGAAAAGGGTAGAGAGAGATCAGAACATGAATGCTTATTTAAAGATATATTAATTATACTGTGTACTATTGACACAAGGATGTATAAATTGATCGGTGGAACAAAATAGAAAAATCATATGCTAATAGAGAAAAATTCTATATGACACATCTGAAATTTTGGAACAGTGGGGAAATGATAAACATTAAATAAATAGTGTTGGAACAATTGTTTATTCCTATGGTTAAAGTGAAATTGAATCATTAAATCAGATTAAACTCAAATATCAACTTCAAATCACTTAGAAAATTAAATGTGAAAACTTTAAAACATTCCTAAGAAAAAATATGGATAAACATCTTCATGATCCTTGATCTATGAAATGTTTGACTAAGATGAGGCATAAGAGCTCACCATAAAGAGATAGTTAAATTTGACTACATTAAATAGAGAATCATTCTTAGTAAAAGAGTACAAAATGATAAGCCACATACTGGGAAACTATTTGCATCCTATTTAACTGCCTAACAATTAATATTTAAATAATATTAAGAACTCTTACAATTCAAAAAGACCAACAACTGAATTAAAAAAATCTCGAAAGCCTTGAGTAAACTTTCATTAGAAGACTAACAAACAATGGCTAACAAACAAAGAAAAAGATATACTCATTCTCTTTTGAAATACGGGAATGAAAAATTTTATCTCGATGATACCATTTGATAGCAACTACATTCACAAAAGTTTTAAACATCTGAGAATTCTGAGAATTGCTGCTGATGGAGGACAATGGGAATTCATACATTACTAATGGATTTAAATTGGTATTGTTAGGGTCCGGAGTCAACCCCTCCTCAAGTGAACAGAAGTCACACGATAATGCAAGGTCACACAGCGAGGTTTATTTCCAGCTAGCTGGGGTCCGAGTATCTGCCCTACGCAGCGGGTTTCCACAAGGACCCCAAACACTTAAAACTCAGGGTTTATATAGCATCTTCAAGGCACACAGTAATTAAACTACAGGACTTACATTACTTTAAGGAGTATATGATAAACTGCAGTACTTACACAGCTTCAAAGAGTATAAGATAAGCTACATGGCTGCTTGTCTCCTCACTGTCACTGCCCACATCTTGGAATTTACAGTCAGGTTGTGTTTACACTTAGGTTGTTTCAAGCCAGGGGCCGTTAACCCTGACCTTAAGATAGCAGTTCTCAGGCTAACCGTCTCTTACAGTATAGGTTCATTGGAAAGCAAATTTGAGCTAACTGGTAAAGAAGAATGTATGAATAATTCATGACCCATAACTTCTACCCATAGATAGGCAACTTAGATAATTTCTTGTAAGTGTGCACCCTCATACATATATCAGCCATGTCATTTGTAACAGCAAAAGTTGAAATAATCAAGATACTCAATATAAATGATGATAAATGTTATTTATGTAGATATTTATATATTAGGACACATACCTAGATGATTTAATATGTACCACCAAAATATGAAGTCACTAAATGACGATCAATAGATAGATAGATAGATAGATAGATAGATAGATAGATAGATAGACAGATAGATAGATAGATAGATAGATAGATAGATAGGAAAAATATAGTTAGGTATATATGTATACACACATACTTAAATACACAAAGCAAGGGGATGGTAAACACACACACTAACGTAGTGCCTAACTTCACTGGGAAAGGTAGGAAAAAACAACCAGGGAGGTTAAACACTACCGGAAATATTCGATGTCAGTAGTTGGGTGGTAAATTCACAGCACTCATTTTATAAAGATCAGAAGATCTTTATAAAGCAGCTTGCTTATAGGTTACATATATTCTTTGGTATGTATGAAATGAAAATATATTAGTGAATAAATGTGGCCACGCAGCAGCCTACCCATCTGTCTCCTTGTACCTGCCCCTAAAGAAAGGAGAGTCTGAGATGGATCCTTTCAGGGACTTTGCTTAACCTTTGTGCTTACACCTTATGTCTCTCTGTTTGGCCCCAAAAAGATGGCTGGTCAGCCAATGATGAGTAAGATTCTCCACGGGGGCGGGGGAGGGGGGAAACTCAAACGAGGTGCAGTCAGTGGGGACCAACAGAACCCACAGGGTTCATAGAGGTGGGCACAGCACCCCACCTTTCCCCCACTAAGAAAAGCCTCTGCCTCTGTGACTGCATTCCTTCCCCTAACTTACAAGGGAAATAATTCAATGGTGTGCTCTCCACCTATTCATATGCATAAAGGTTTTGTCCCTTGGGGAAGTACAGACATCCTGAGACTTCTTTCTGGTCCAGCTGCCTCCAGGCAAGGGTGATTGGCTTGTATCAGTTTCGTATTATAATGTGTAAGATTCAAAGATCTTGAGATTAACAAGCTTTATCTCCTTTACTTCCCCACCTAACTAATAAAAGCTAATGCGAGGCCCAATTAGGCATGCCCAGTCCTTGAGGCTGGGGGTCCCTTGGCCCCGGCACTTAAAATCTATTCATGGCTACTGTCTTTTCTCAACCCTGCGTTGCCCTCCTCACTCTCCACAACCTTCGCCCGCGGGACGCAAAAAAATAAAAAATTGTCAATTAATATAAAAACTGCTATTTGGGGTTTTAGACTATACTCCGTAGCTATTATTTCTGAGGTCTTAGCAACTCTACCTGATTTAAAACAACAAACAAACAAACAAACAAACAAAAAACCCTCAGGGGACAGTATGTACTCTTGGAGTAAATCCAAATATATGATTTTGATTAGGATGCACATTTTATGTTTCCATTTTTAAGACAGAACCACACACCGTAGAAGTTCTGAAGGAGTTATGGAATCTCGTAGAACCAATAATTGCTACTCATTTTCTCTTTAAAATTAGGAGGCTTACAAGCATCCATTTGATTTCAAATTTAATGTATAAAAATTGTCTAAAATGCTGAGCCTTCCCTCTCCCCTAGAAAAGCCTTTTCTTGTTGTAGTTACCAGGAATCTGCATTTTTAACTAGCATCTCCAGAAGACATAAATGAGGTAGACTCCTGATGGAAATTTCAGAATCAATTTCACAGTAATAAAATTGGTATATTAATAGTGAAGAATGACTATTGCTAATTTCATTTTGCTACAATCTCCATGTGCTCTAATCTTCTCATCTGCGAGAAAACATTGGGCTGCAGTAAGCATGATTTTCAACATAAAGAGAAAGTGATTCATTCTCCACTATAAAAAAGTTTGCAGAATTTCAAATGGAGTTTTCATAGTTAAACTATTCTCAAGGAGGCCTCACCTGGTCTACAATAATACACGTAGATTTTGTGTATCTTCCTACATTTTAGTACTGAAAGAATTATGAACCTGTGTATCTGAAGCAGATATTGTATATTTGTTAGAGCAATAAATCATACAGTTTCTTCTAATTGCCATCTTCTAATAATTGTACAATCTTAATTTAAGTAGAAAAAAGAAACATTGAGTTTGGCTTGTGAATAAAGCTTTCAATAACAGCAATTGATCTTATTTTGCTTTGAAAACTGCATATTTGGTGGGACAATTATCCAAGAGTAATGACTAGGGAAGACTACAATGCTTTTCTTCTGTAAGCATAATTACAATAATAGCATGCTATTTGGTGAATGTCAGTTTCAGAAGAGATTCTCAAAGTTCTTTAGCAAATGCTGTCATGAGAGTCATGATGTATGATGGTCCAACACAACTTAAAAATATTTTTAGAGGGGCGGCCAGTTAGCTCAATTGGTTAGAGCACAGTGTGTTCTTAACAGCAAGGTTGCCAGTTCCATCCCAGCATGGGCCTGTGCCCTCCACAACTAGATTGAACTAGATTGACTTGGAGCTGATGGGTCCTGGAAAAACACACTTAAAATAAATAAAAGTTAATAAAAAAATTCCTCTACAATATGTTTCTAGAAATTCTTGGTAGAAGTTAGTTTTTGTTGTTCTAATGAACATGAGAATAGCCTGTACTCTTATTTTGCATGACTCTTCATGCCAATGACTTTGCCATTGGCCAAGAGTTAAGGTAAGATCCAGCCATTTTAAACTTATTCTTTTTATTACAATCTTAACAACTTGGAAAATATCCACACCTGATACTATTTCTGATATAACTAATATCTATCCATAAATATCAGAGATTCATTCTAAAATCACTACCCTTCCAACTATAATGGAAACCACATTTTTTTTTTTTTTTGTCCTAAAATACAGGAGGAACCACGGAATGTGCCATTACTCCTATTTCAATACTAATCAAAAAGTGTCAGCAAACCAACTGGAAAGAAATTATCACACACGTTATTTATCTTGGTAAGGCAAGCTTCTTTACAGAAAACGGCTTTTAAATCTTACCTACACTGAACAGCCTCGACATGACCCAGAATTGCAATCACTTCCAATGCAGAAAAGTAATTGGACAGGGTCAAGTTTGAAGCCATGTTTTTAAAATTTATGAGAATCTTGACTCCAGCCTTAAATATTGTCCATGAATTAGATTCTGTCACAACTTAAATCTCGAGTCTCCATAGAGAACTATTTAGCAAGATTTTACGGTTCTAATCACTAGTGAATTTGGGGACTGAGACCAGAGTCTTTATTAAAGTTTAAGGGCAACTGGCCTACTGTTCATTTTCAATATTGCAATGAAAATGAAAATCTAGACCAATAGCCAATCTGGGCCTGTTTGGGAAAATCCAAAAAAACACTCAACTTACTAGAATCCATCCATAGCATAGCATGCCTAGTACACACAACAAGCTCTAATAAATGCTTTGTTTCCATTTTGCCCATTAGAAAATTAATTCTAGTAAAACACAATCCCATTTTACCCAATTTGCACCTAATTTTGCTTATATGTAATGAAATGATTTATTTTCTAGACTATACTGTTTTTATTGGTTACCTTAATTCTTTCCCTTTTAAACTCAGAAAAAATGAAAAGTATCATGCTTTTAGCTGTACAAAACACAGCTGAAGCCAATAAAAAGAAATTCCACAGATTTCTTACTTAGGAATATACAGAAGATACAAAAAAAAAGTATACATATTTTAAGAAAGGAAAACTGTATTATAATTGTAATACTCAATATATACCAATAACAAAAGATGAATAAAAATCATGTTTGACTTCTGTAATTACAAGAGGTGCTCAAAATGGTTACCATCAACATCCAGACACTTCTGATTACAGCAAACTACTGCTTCAGCAGTGTTGACCAAGGTATCCACTTGTATACATTCCTTTGGCACTCCTTGGTATTTGGCATCATAAAGATAAATTTTAATTTATAAAATTTGAACAGCTAATTATGGTATACTTTCTTACTGGTATGTTATTATTTAAATAAAATTATTGGCAGAAGTAAAAGACATACCTGTATATGAATGTGAACAAAGTCCAGAAGAAAACATGGAAAATGTAAGCATTTCATTTTTAGGTGTAAATTTAGGTATCATATTTATTAACTTTTAATCTGGCTTTCCATATATATATATATATATATATATATATATATATAAATAACTCAAATTCTAGAAATTTTCTGAATAATAAACTGGGTAAGCTATCACTTGACCAATTTGAGCTCTATAATTATATATTTTCTATAACTATCCATAACTTTACCAACTTTTCAAATGTCAAGTTACTATAAAGCTTAATATAACAATGTTTGATTGATTTAAGCACAGTGTTTGAGGAACACAAGCTTAAGTAAGTCAAAATGAATAGTTTCTTTACCATAAAAATGGAATTGGCTTTTCAGACATGGCCCACTATTTATAACAAGAAATAAGTTATAAGAAAATGCCCATGTTATATTTATACTGAGTTATTTCCCTTTTTGAGATATGACTATAAATTATCAGTAGACAGCTAATATGGTAACCATGAACTACTGATTCACTGGTAGAAACTGAGATTGAAGGGTATGGTCATTAAAAAGAAAAATATAGTTAAAATAAATATACTGATAATGTGAACTCAAGATGTTTGATGCTGATAAATCATGGGTTTATCAATAATTAAGCACATCATTTAAAGTTATTTTTAGTTGACTATAAATCTGAATATATAATGATATCAATAGAAGTAAATAGAATTTAATTCTTCCCCAGATTAATTAAAAAGTTCTTAGAATTCTACATTTTAAAAAAAATCCCTGAGAAACTCAAGATTCAACTTCTTAGATCCTTATTTCCAACTATTTGTAATAAAAGTTGGAGCTGATAGATTTAAGTACTAATTAATAAAAAAGCTATTACATGGTTAGATTACCCTTCCAAAATACTTTGATTTTTAGAGTAGATTTCAGAAGTTTTCAGAAATAGCTTACACCCATCTATTTTTTGTATTAAGGGAAAAAACTTCTATTTGTGCCACTTGGATTAGAAATGGTAGTTTCAACAAGGAAAATAAGAAAATTAAGGAATGCAATATTATTTTTCAAATGAAAAGAAATAAAATTGGTCAGTAAGTGCAGTGGAATGAATACAAGTGCTAAAGTTCTCCCATGTTATAGAGATCCTAAAATATGATCCAATGTTGTTAATAATAACCATGTTGTCTACTTGCAGGACAGTCACACATGTTTTATAAATAAACTAAAGAACTATTTAAATGGTACCTACAATTCAAAAGAACATGTATTGGACAAAGAGGTTGCATGGCCTTAGAACGCAAAATGAAACCAACAGATTACGTACTCACTGATAAGTGTGGAATTCTATGAGCATTTCTAGTTTTAAATGAATTTTCAAAATGAAAAGGATTTCATGATCATGTATATTCCATGTCCTTGCAGAATTGAAGCTAGAACAAAGCTATCATATAACACACCATATAGTTACCCTAGTTGAGGGATTCCACCAGAGCTCGAGTATTACTTAGAATAGCCCTAGTCCCTATAACAAAGAAATCCCACCCAAATTCTGCTTTTTAAACAAAACAAAATTATCAAGTGCAGAAGTTCTAAGATGGGGCACAACTTCACTCTGGGACCCAGGTTTTTTCCATCCTATTCCTCAGTCATCTGCTATGGTATTGTCCTCAGGTGCACCTTGTAACTGCAATACAGGCATTTCTATGCTCAGATTTGAGGGACGGGAAAAGAGATCACAGAGAATGTTTATCTGTTCTCTTACAGTCCTGGCATATAAAACCTCTACTTAGTCATATATCCATATTTAGGTGCAAGAGAGTTTAAGAGACATAGTCTAGCCATAGTTGTGGCTATAATTAAATTACAATGGAACAAGAAATACTGGATGGTGATGGACAGCTAGCCTGTTTATTCACCTTGGAAGAATACAGTCATAGTCCACTGAGGTTACTCTAGAAAGCATAACAACTGAGTGGCTAATAAACAACAGAAGTCTATTTCTCACAGTTCTGGAGCCTGGGAAGTCCCAATTCAAGGCACCAGCAGATTCAGTGTCTGGTGAGAACCCACTTCGTTGTTCATAGACAGCTGTCTTCTCACTGTGTTCTCACATGGCACAAAGGGGAAAGTAGCTCTTGGATTCTCTTTTATAAGAGCACTGTTCTCATTCGTGAGGGCTCTGCCCTCATGACCTAATCAACTCCCAAAGGCCCAACCTCCAAATACCATCACACTGGGGATTTGCTAACAACATATGAAGTTTGGGGAGAAACAAACATTAAGTTGATAACAAATACTAAAACATTTCTGACTGAAAATCATGACAATGGTTAAGATAGGTCTTGACTTTGTGGAGACTTGAGAAAGAATAATTAGTCCTGTTTGATAGGAGAGAGCATTCTTGAGTCTCAGTTATAAAGTTTTCTATCTGAGTTCTCATTACTTGTTGAGTATTTGGAAAATATGAACATAAAAACTCCCCATGCAACTACTTATCCAACTTCCATCTATAAAGACTAGAAAGGAGTCAAGTCCCAGAAGTCACCTGTGGCAATCAGCTAAATACCAAAAGCAAGTGATTTATGTTAACAGAGAACACGTGATTTGTTTTAGTATGTTAATTTAAAATCCTTTAATACATTTTCTAAGAAATTGGTTCATATCATTGCAGAACTAAATGGAGAGGACAACAAAGACAGAAGAGTGCCAAAGATTTTGCAAACTTGCATTGAGGAAATTTTTGAACAATTTGTAACAATCATATTAACAATGCTATAGTCAGTATGAGTCATTAGTGTAATGCAATTATAGGTGTGGATTAAGTGCAATATAATAGTCAATTTCAGAAAGGTTAGACTTGTATTATATATCCAATGTACATACTACATTGAAGCATAAGAAATTGCTAACATTCAATTGTTTTTAGTGAACCAAAATAGCAATTTCAAATAGTTCAACCTAACAGTCCTGTCATGCAGGGACACTTGTCCTGCTCCCCACACCAGAACGCAGGACATGGTGAGGCCAAAAATGAACGTCAACAGAGCCATAGATAGGGGGTTCATATCACTAAATTCTTGCTAGCGGCTGGGTTGGAGACCCAGGAAGCAGGAGTCACACAATCTGAAATCCATCATCCGCTTCTCTGCCAATCCACCCCACTTGCTAGATGCAATCCACGCTTGCTAGCTTAGCCACGGCAGTTATATCAGTGGCTAATGGCTAACCAGTAACAGCTGATGGCCAACTAGTCACAGCTGATAGCCATCTACTACCCGAGCCAGCACCTTTCCACGTGAGGCCGAGAGCCTGGAAACTGCTCTCTGGGACTCTGTCCCCAACACACTCCATCTCTACTCGATAAACGTCTTCTATGAGGGGCCCTGTGTCAGGAACCCAGCTCATGATAGAAAGTTTCAGTCCAGTTCAAGTAATGTCCTGGGGGTGTCCCTCAATGTCCACCTACTTTCTGGCCACAGCCAGGGCTCCACACTGGAACAACAGTGGCTCATAGCCAAGGTGCTTACATACGCTCAATGGTGGCTGGTTGAGACACAGAAAGTAAACATCTGCCTGCTCCCCAACAAGGGGTCTTCCTGCACCAGTCTTGCTGGTAGCCAGGAGAGACACAGGAAGCAAACTTCCACTGGTTCCAGTGCATGGTGGTACATTCCAAGCAAACAGTTAAGCAGATCATCAAATCAGGGATGGAAGTCAATTCCCTATAGTCCAAAGGCATTCACCAAGGCTGTGCACCAGCTCTAAAATGTGTGCCCTCTCCGCAGGGCAAGGGCTCCAAGTCCTCCCCAACCTGGGAGTGAGGGGCAACCTTGACCTCCCCCGCATCCTCCACTGAGGACTCAGCAAGCATTTCCTCCTGGGACTATAAGTGCTGCACCTGGGCTGCCTCAGCAAGCACTTCCCAGTCCACACGGCCACAACGACCTTTGCTTTAAAAAAGCATGCAGAGGGAAAATCCACATGGTTGCTAGAGTATTTCTAATTCCTTTAATTTTCTTTTTGATTTGAAGCCTTTAAATACCTCATCCCTCACCATCAAACTTATTTACAGTTTAGCAGTTGTCAATATGCCTAATGACTATGTGTCATGCAGGGACTCTTGTCCCGCTCTCCACACCAGAACGCAGGAGGTGGTGAGACCAAAAAGAAATACCCACGGAGCCATAGATAGGGGAGTCATAACACTATATTCTCTCAGGTGGCAGGTTGGAGACACAGGAGGCAGGAGCCACACTATCCACAACCTGCCATCCACTTCCCTGTCAACAAACCCCACTTATTAACTGCAATCTGCCCTTGCTAGCTTAGCCACGGCAGTTATATTAGTGACCAATGGCTAACCGTAACAGCTGACGGCCAACTAGCCACAGCTGATGGCCAACTAGTCACAGTTGATGGCCATTTATTACCCAAGCCAGCACCTTTCTACGTGAGGTTGAGAGCCTGGAAACTGCACTCCTGGTTCTGTCCCCACACTCCACCCCTACAGTGTCTCGCCTCACAATCTACCTGACAAGCGTCTTTTGAAAGGGACCGTGTGTGAGGAGCCTGGAGGTGAATGCAGTATCCTGGTGTCATGCGGGGTCTCAGCTCCTGCTCCCCACATAAGAATGCAGGATGTGGCCAGGCCAAAAAGGAACACCCACAGAGCCATAGGTAGGGGAGTCATACCACTATAGTCTCACTGAAGGCTGGATTCACATGACGGGTGACCTGCTGTCCGCTTCTCTGCCTGCCAACTGCCCTTGCTTGCTGCAATCCACCGTGCTAACTGCAATCCACTCTTTCCAGCTCAGCCATCATCTTCTTGCTAGCCCGCATTTTCTGCTAGCGTAGCCACGGCAGTTATATTAGTGGCCAATGGCTCACTGGTTACAGCTGATGGCCAACTAGCCACAGCTGATGGCCATCCAATCACAGTTGATGGCCATTTATTACCTGAGCCAGCACCTTTCCTTGAGAGCCTGAAAACTGCACTCCTGGCTCTGTCCCCACACTTATTTTAAGAAATTGCCACAACCACCCCAACCTTCAGCAACAATCACCCCATCAGTTAGCAGCCACCAACATGGAGGCAAGACTGTCCAAGAGCAAAAAGAATACAACTGACTGAAAGCTCAGATGATGGTTAACATTTTTAGCAACAAAGTCTTTTTCAATTCAGGTGTGTACATTGTTTTTTGACATAATGCTATTGCACACTTAATAGAATACCATATAGTATAAACATAACTTTTATATGCACTTGGAAACTAAAAAAAAATAAAAATTGTGTGAATCGGTTTATTGTGATATTTATTTTATTGCAGTGTTCTGGAATGGAACCTGCAACATCTCTGAAGTATTCCTGTAATCATAATGCTGCATATGTATAGTGCTTTCCTAGTTGTGTGGAACTGTTGCGAGTGCCTGGAAGGGCCGTCGCCACATTTCAGTCTCTTCCTGAAAGTCAAGGGGTCATTAACCCCTCGGCAGGGGCCTACATCCCTGCGTGGTACTCGTGATGCCAGTGGGGAACAAAGTCCTGACACACAGGTTCAGGTAGAGTGAATAACACAGCTTTATTTGGGAGCCAATGTCCCTCCAGAGACCAATGCTCTGGTAAGCACAGAAGGTTATACAGAATAGAATAGAATTTGATAACAAACCAAGTCCCAAAGTCAATTGAGGTGGAGAAGGTCCCTGGTCTGGGAGAGATGACTGGGACCATGATGGGCTGAGGCTAGCTGGTCTTACGAGGAAGAACCCGGAGTACTGCAGCTTGCACCTCGCAGATGATTCTGTCAGCTAGTGTCTCGCTCAGAGCCTCGCAGAGGGTTTTAGCTGGAGCACCCAGTCGAATCACTCACAGCAGTGCTCTGGAATTCTGCTTTTATCCTCTTTTCCTTGGACTTGTTTGCTCCTTAGGTGATAACCAGAAGTTGTTTGCCAGGAGTTGTTTTAGTAATGCGTATGCCACTCAATTTTGTTATGCTCAGTTTCAAACATAAACATAAACCTGTTTACTTTCATGTTTATGGTCTACACATAAACATGTTTACTTTCACTTTACTCTTATCAGTCTCACACACGTGCGGCCATAGTCCTGTCCCTACTAGTAAACACTTTGTTTTGCAAACCTCAATCCACATATATAATACATTTTATATGCTCTATACAGGAACTTTTATAATCACACTTGATTCATAGAACATTCTTGTGAAGTGGTTTGGGCGATTACTACATTCCTTATTTTATAAAGACATAGAAATCCATCCTTTAAAAGTAAGGTTCTAGAATCATCTTGTAAGACACCTTCCTTAATCAGATGTGTGATATACACACTCCTCCCTCATATTTCTATATTATCCATGTATATCTCAGTTATATCACTTATTATGGTCATCTTAACTGCTTACCCAATTGGCTAATCAACTCCTACACACCTCTTCCTAAGATGACTGTGTCTCCAGCACACAACACAATACCTAGAAGACAATAAATGTTTACAAATTAAGAAATTATTTACTAGTAACAAGACAATAAATGTTTGCAAATTAAGAAATTATTTACTAGTAACAAGACAACCAGTCCCCCCATACACACACACACACACACACACACACACACACACACACACACACACACAGCATTTGGGAGTATATTCAAGTATAGGAGATTTTATAAAGATTGAGTTGGGGTGATTTTGATAGGTATTTAATCATAAAAATGTAAACAGTGTCATATTGAACAGGAAAGATTACTCTTTTTAAGTATGTTGTGACTAAGCTCTTTCACTATCTACTGTCTTCTCCTTTGATAAGCACTTTCTCCATTTCAAATGAAAAATCAAATCTCCCTCTCTCTCTCTCCCTCTCTCTCCCTTTCTCTCTCTCTCTCTCTCTCTCTCTCTCTCTCTCTCTCTCTCTCTCTCTCTCTCTCTCTCTCTCTTCTTTCTTCCCTTCAGATATTCATATTCTTGGGCCTGACTTTCTACTCAAGCAAATGATAATATAATTTTTCCAATGATAGATTCTCTCATAGACAGTTCTTGTATCACTTTATAAAATAATGTTCTTTTAAGTTTCTTGTTTATATAATTCTCACCAACCTCAAAAGAGGAAAAGTGGAGAACACCAACACACTAATATACTCTACCTTATGAAAGTACAACTAGTTCTAAGACAAAGAGATGCAGATTGTCAATGACCAGAAGGTAAGGAAATGCATATTAGCAAGTTGAAAAGGCACCATCTAGAGGCCAAAAAAGAAAGAAAGAAAGAAAAAAAAAAAAAAGAATGTAGGCAAGAGAGTTGAAAATATCTGCTGAATTTAGAACTTTGACCCTTCAACTGCTCATCTCTATTCTGATTGATTATCCCTCTTTCAATCTTCTTGAATGGAATTAATAACTCAATTATGCTACTTGCCTTAAGTCAAGCAACTGTTAAAGGAGTGCCACTCCTAAAACAAGTGTTCTGACTTCAGAGTCAGGATATTCACTGCTCACTACATCACATCACATAACTTTAGCTATTTGTTGGAATTTAAGGGGAATAACGAATTCAGTTTTTGCATATTAAGTAAGGCATATGTAAAACTGCATTTCCATAACTTATTCAATTTTTTTCCATTCACTCTTTACCTTATGTGTGGTGTGGTATTTAGCCTTTCTCAAATTGTTTGAACTCAAGGGTTATGATTTCTTTGGTCTCCATGGAAACACTGACAATGTATTTGAGCATTGACAATTTTCTTTGTTATCCATGTTAGCTCAGCAAAATGTACAGTCGTCTCAGATAAATTGGAAATACAGTCTGCTGAAGCAAGTATTTTAAAATGGAGAGTACTTTTTCTTTTATACACCTTAAGTAAGTAGCTTTGTACTAATACTGATATTCAAGTTAAGAGTTATGTTCTAAGAAATCACTTTAGCCTCACATACAAAAAGGAATTTTTTTTTTTTCTATTTGCTTGTTTAGAATTGCAATCACTTTGTAGGTAAAGCATTTTAAATAGTAAATGCATTCTGTATATAAATTCATTCCATCTATTTAATTGGTAAAGAATACATTTTTAACAATTTTACTGAGCAACAATTCCTACCTGTTTAGCAGATTTGGTTTGAGGACTAGTAGCATATGCTTGCCATACCTCAGCTCACAACTTTCAAGGGCAGCTTAAGGTCAATTTGCATTTTTGTTAAAACCACTCTTGTGCTGAAGGCAGCTATGGCTGAGCCAATGATGATTACCATGCCACCTTTCTGGAACCTCTAGACTTTGATAAGCACAATCTGTCAACACATATGTAAGCGGAAAAGCTGTAACCCTGAGATTTACTCTTTATTTTGCACACTAGGCTGATAAAATTGAACCATGAAAGCAGAGCAAGATTTTTCAGAGTTGGTTTTTCTAAAAATAAATTCCAAAGCTTTTGAATTGTGTAATCTGCCATTTATATTTTATTCTTTCAAATAAGTTATGCAATCTTGTAATTAAAGGCAAGAGTTAATGAAACTAAATTCTCATCTTTTTCAGTAGGGAATGAGATGTAATATCCATACAAGTCAATGGAATCTCTAAACAAAATGATTAAAAGGCAATTCTCATGTTTCTTGGACCAAAATAATTTAAAAAGAGTTTTAAAATGCAATCATGTCTTATCCCAGGTCAAAGCTCTTTGATAAATCAAAACAAATACATCAGAATTTGTCCTATTCTTGTTTTAAACTCCATGACCAAAGCTCACTAGATATTTCAAATTTCCTTGGAAAGTCAATTTTTCCAGCTTTTATTTGGAGATGTCAAACAAATTAGAAAAAAAAAAAAAGAATATATATATATATATATTGCTCTGGAAAGCTAAGCTAAACTTCAATTCCAAAAGTCCAGCTTTTTCTCTGCATAAGAATCACAAGAAAGCAGTTTGTTAGTGAGAACAGCTCAGCTCCCAGGCCATTTTTGATGTTTTTCAGTTTGATGTCTTTGAACAAAGCCAGCTACAGAAAAATAGACTGAAGGAAGAAAATGAAAATTTCCTTCTTAAAAAAAAAAAAGAAAGAAAGAAAGCACTAAATATGTGTAATTATACAATAATTCATTGTTAAATGTAGAAAACTAACCTGTTATATAGTATAAATTTGTCGGTTTATTAAGTTTCAATTTCCTGTAGCTTTGAATATTATGTCAGTACTACAACATGTCCTATTTAATATACTATTTGAAAAAAAGAAAACAAGCCATATTTCTCCAATCCCCAAACACAAATGTAGTTGGGATAAAATTGAGGAGGTCAGTGATTCCAATGCTCAAACTCCTAGACTCCACGGTAGGGGTTTCTATTTAAAATGACAACATAAAATAAAATGCAATATTTCATGTAGACTGTGAAAGACAACACACTTACACATTTGAATTGATACTTGACTACTGTAGCAAAGCAAAATTTGCCACCTCAAAATGTGCCTCTCAGTCATGAGGATTCTTTTAGTTTTAAGAAACCAAAGACTCAAGAAAAATCTTTGCCTTTCCCCCTAACTGCCTAAAAGAATTTAGATACGGAGCCTATGCCAGAAAAGAAAGCTACGAAGGCTAACAATTAAATCCGTGAACGTGTTGCAACGATGTTGCTAATCTTGTTTGATATCAGAGGGATTATTTATTATGAATTTGTACCAACTGGACAAACAGTTAACCAAGTTTACTATTTGGAAGTGCTGAAAAGGTTGCGTGAAAAAGTTAGACGACCTGAACTTTTCGCCAACAATTCATGGCTCTTGCATCACGACAATGCATCAGCTCACACAGCACTGTCTATGAGGCAGTTTTTAGCCAGTAAACAAATAACTGTATTAGAACACCCTCCCTACTCAGCTGATCTGGCCCCCAATGATTTCTTTCTTTACCAGAAGATAAAGGAAATATTGAAAGGAAGACATTTGGATGACATTCAAGACATCAAGGGTAATATGATGACAGCTTTGATGGCCATTCCAGAAAAAGAGTTTCAGAATTTCTGTGAAGGGTGGATTAGGTGCTGGCATGAGTGCATAGCTTCCCTAGGGGAGTACTTTGAAGGTGACCATAGTGACAGTCAGCAATGAGGTATGCAGCACTTTTTCTAGGATGAGTTTGAGAACTTAATTGTCAGACCTTGTATACCAGCGCTAACTACAACATATATATAAATTAGGTGTGGTAGCCAGGAAGGAACCTATCAAGGTCCATTTGATCGAAGTCCTCTTTGTGCCCTGTTGTCTCTGCAGGGTTTTCCTGTATGGTAAACATTTGTTTACTAAACATTTGCTTTTACATGTCTATGTGAATTTTTCCTTTGAAGTCCCTAACCAGCCCCTTTTTAGCTCAAGATGGTATCTAAGTTTTAACTGATTGAATTGTTATTAGGCCCCACACACTTATGGGACCCCCATATGCATGTATGTAACTAAATTTGGTTATTTTCTCCTGTTAATCTGTTTTGTGTCAATTTAATTCTTAGACCAGCCAAAACAACCTACAGGAGTAAAGAAAAGCTCTGTTCTTTCTCTTCAACAATACAATCCATCCAGCTTTCATTGAATTTAGCAAGGATTGATCATTTTAAGAATGTACCTCTCTGAATATAAAAGAGAATCAGTGATGAGAAATTTGTTTAAATATCATCTATTCCATATATAAAACGAGTATAAATAAAAAATTCTCTGTTTTACTATGTCATGCCCAAGAATATGCAAAATATTAATAGTCAAGGCAAGAAAATCATGTTAGTTCTTAATTTATTCTTTAATTTATTCATTTTGTATCATGGCTATTCTGAACAGATCAGAGAAGTCAACCTGAAATTTTCAAAATAAATATGAAAGTGAACGTCATTGTGCTTTACTGGGAGTCATGGCCGTTAATGAAAATCCCAATGAGAAGTGGAAATTGAGATGATTTTCATAATCTTAACCCCAGGGAACATCAATCTTTACAGAATTTTCAGAAAAAGAGAAGACCATGTCTGGGTCCAAGAAAAACAACAAAAACAGTAGAACCTGAAAATCATTATGTCATGAAAAACACAGGGAAAAGCTCCTTAAAGGGAATTATTATCAGGCTAAACTTGAAGAAAGATCAAATAAAATAAGGATTAACAATGTTCTATTTTTAAAAAGTATAAGATATTTATGATTGGTACCTTGCCACAGCATTTTCACTGCTGTGGTTGATAAAGAGGCTAAATTTCAAAGCTTTTTAAAAAGAGAAGGGGGAGAGAAAATTTGAAGACAATGAATGAAGAAATCGGTTTTAAAAATGTTGGCTGCAAATGGAAGTAGACAAATGGAATACTAATTAGAAAGATTAACTTGGTTGTTTGACTTTTTTTATATACTGGCAGAAACTTGGATATGCTGAGGGAAATGAGGTTGGATTATAGGAAAATGACTTAAGCATGATGAAATAGTAGAGATGGCAAGATGAAATAGACTTATAAGAGTGGAATTTCTCTTGGAGAAAAGGAAACAATTTTTCACTAAGATATAAAATATAGAGGCAAAATGGAGCACAGATCTAAGAGTAGGTGTGAGGGTAATTTGAGTTCGTACAAACCAATGATACCTAGCCTCTACTGCCCAGCACCGCAGACACTTAAAAGTCCTTCATTCATTCCTTCTTCTTGCTGCTTTTTATTCTCCCCATCTTCAGCATTTCATTTACACTTTGTCACATTTGACCTTCTCCAACTGTATTTAAGTTCATCTTACTAAAGTGACATTTGCTCTTTATCATGTTAACAATCTTTTCACAAGATCTGCAAGACATTTACAAAGCATTAACAAACAACATACTAAATGTTGTGTGATGCCCTATGCCCCTAGCTTGGAGCCCATTATTTTATAATGGTGAGTCGAGCGTGGTCCAGAAAGTAGATCTCATTTACTAAAATAGCTACCAAATTATTCCTGTTTTTCTTACTATTCTGCTAAATTTATGAATTTCAAACTTAAGAGTGCAAGACTGACTTAGGCCTCCTTTTGGTTTTCTACCAAGGTTTCACTTGAGGAATGTTTCTTTCCAGTTTAAATAAGCTTAATAAAGTAAATCAATGAGTGCGTTGAATAAGGGCATGAAGCATAATGTCATTATTTTGAATATATGTTTTTTATATTCATCACACTGTTGAATTAAGTTTGTTAAATATATGGAATCTTCATTAATTTTCAGAATATCAGAATTCACCCTCTTTTGAAATAAAAGCATCTTTGCAAAATGATTTCACTGTTTTTCTTTTTTATGCCACTGTAACATTTTTTTTCTTTTGCTTTTTATTTCCTCCTTCTTTACATTATTATTTTTCTCCTCCCTATTTTCTCAGTTATACATTCCAACCTATTTTTTTAGGGAGGAGTTCTTTTCACACCCTCTTCCCTTTCATTCAGGAAAGAAAATTGTTTTAATTTATTACAAACATAATTAATGATGAACTTACACATAAAGACAAAATTAACACATGGTTAGAAGATCGCTGGAGCATTTCCCACAGTACATACTTCTTAGGTCTCAAACTACAATATTTTTAGTTTAGCTTTTTTTGTTTTGTTTTGTTTTTAATAAAATTCCTCACATTCCCCAGGCATGATTTTATGTTGCAACCCCTATGTGGTATTAAAGAACTTGCCCATTTGCTTTCATAATACAGCCTTGAGTTCTGGTAAACCACTGGGTGTTAATAAGTAGCACTAACCTCTAATTTCACATTAGGAATTATATAGAAAGAATGTTATGATTTTAGAAAGAAATTAAAAAAAGACTATATGGTCTTCACTTCAAGTCATTTAATGTGTACTCAAATTCAGGATATAAATATATAGCCTGGAATAATCAACTTGTTAGCATATATATTATAGAATTCTTGACAGCATCAGAAGTGCTAAATTATGAAGATCATACATTAAAAGTGCTAACATACTTTTAGTTGATTCATTTTTGGTCTTGGGATATATAAAACAAAAGGAAAATATTTATCCAAATATGTACATACTTGGTAGATATAGTCTTGATCAAGTTTTGTATTAAGCCCAAAATTTAGTACTTGGGACAATAAACTTGAACTTGAGTATTTTCTTTATAGCGCAAAGATCAAAATTCAAAAAATGTCTCCATCAGTTACCAATACTAAAGCTTCATAACTAGCTGTGACTTCAGCTTGTAGAAATCCCAAAGATTCACATGCAGGTATACTTGTCTTATTATTCAGAAATGTCTTTTATTGGATTGGCATAGTAAAGGGATAGATATGTTTGTCTATGACAATTCCTTAAAAATCTGAAAAGAAAATATAACATTTATAGAGTATTCTTTTAAAATTCCTTCATTTTCCTCTTTTAATCCCCTAACATTTTCCCATGAGGATTTAGTTTATATGATGGGAAATGTGGAAGATAAACAATTTAATATTCTGAGAAAAGCCATATGAGACCTACACTGTACAACATTTGAAATTCATTTTAATCTGCAAGACAAGCTGTGGAAATATTATATTTAAAAAACAAATAACAATAATAGGGAAATCCAGAAATTAAAGCATCTACTCAGAGTAAAGGGAAATTGTTATCTGTTGAATGCAAATTCCTTATTCCTGAATAGAATTTCATTTCAAACTATGTTTACATTCATGAACATGCATCGCACTGCTCTGTGATGATCAAGACCATATATTTTATCCTCCTTGTAGCCTTGATTATTTAAGTAAACTCACCAGCTTCAAGGTAGAAGAATTAGAGAAATTTGACTTCTGACTCAGGGGCTATTAGCCTGCGTAACACCTGATATTTTTTAGAGGTGGAATTGGATAAAATGAAAATTCTGATTCAGAAGGAAAGCCAGGTGTCTAGTGATTCATCTCATCATTGTCATAAGTTAGCATGTGTTAGATGCTTACTAGATTTGAGGTACACACCCTGGAAAAGAAATAAGAAGGTATGTGAACACTATCTTTTCTGAAGAATAGAAATATTAATCAACAAATATTACAAGTAAGTTCTTATTTCAACTAATAATTCCAAACACCACAGCAATGTAGGAATGCCTTTTAGAATAAACTTAACAAAGACATCCATTCTTCTTCTGAAATTTCTCTAGACAGCAAGCTCATAAGATAGTTAGTTCTCCTATAGAAGGAAAATTCTCATTGATAAGAAACTATGCTCTTTTTTTTTATCGCCACCTCTTTTTCATCTTTCTCTGCCACCATTATGTGATACCACTTTTCTAAATTATTTTCCAGTCCAGAATTCCAATTCTCTATTCTCCATCTTATCTTCACCGTAACAGCCCTGGAAATTTCATCTGGGTCAGCCTTCTGTGAATTATATATTTTGTTCCAATATTCCCCTTGATCGTTACGTTACTTCCTCATTTTTCTAAAGCTCACCAAGTATGACATGTCAGGGAAGATAGTCGTTCGACATCATAACTGATTACTCCTGGCAGATTAGCAGAGAAGTTATTTTAACCTTTTTGAGCTTCTCCTTTCTCATGTAAAACATTAGTTGATACATGAATTCAGTGAAATAAAAGCATGGAAAAAGATTTAATATAGTGTCTGATGTTCATTCATTCATTCATTCCTTTACAAATATTTACTGAAGCCAGTTTTGTGCCAGAATTTCTCTACTTGCTGGGGATACAACTGTAAAACAAATGGAGTCTCCCCTCTCATGATGCTTACATAAAAATCAAAAATTGTCAGTTGATAAATTTAAGCCAAGAAAAGAAGAATGGAGGTAACCAGAGAGGGCCTCTATGATAAATGACAGTTGTTCAGATGAAAGGGAAACAAGTGAGGAGGAAAAAATGTGAAGGAACAAGCTATGCAGATTTTTAGAGAGAACAGCATAGCAGGAGGATAAAATAACAAAAGTTGGTGATATGTGGATAAATAGTTGATGAGTTTGGAGAATGATGAGGAGGGCAACTTTGGTAGAGCAAGCAATGTGCTAATTAAAAATGACTAAATATGAGATCAGAGAAATAATGGGTAATGAGATAATGTACATTATGCAGATTGTATAGATCCTTGAAGGACACAGAAAATGCATGTGCTTTTATTCAAGTAAACTTAAAAAAACGGTGGCTAATATTCTTATTCAGGTAGTAGATAGGCAAATTTAAAATCATTAGAAGTATCTTCTTTTTTTTAAAAAATAAAAGAAAGTATCTTCTTTAAGGAATGTGTTAAAGCCACATAATCTTGATGAGTAAGAGAAATTAAATTTCTCTTTTAGAGTAAAGCTGTAAAACCCAAAACAAGGCATAGAGTAGAGAAATTCAAAGTTATGTTAAAGAAGCATAGAGTGGTTCTTAAATCAAGAAGTATTTGTGGTGAAAAGACTGCATGTGATAATATATTAAAAGAAAGAATGTATAAATTAAAAAGGTGGTGGATCAGTGAGGAAAGAATTTTAAAAAGATAAAAAGTAGAGAGGAAAAAAAGAGTCTCTAATGTAGAGGACTTGAAACAAGAGCTTTTGAAATACGTGTGTTCTAAGTTCTCAACAAGAGCAAGTCTCTCCGAAAAATAAATGTGTGACTTCCCTCTTCAGTTAGCAACTACTGACTTTTCAGGCAGCGAACGCAGCAAGCTGTCATTGATGTATTGATAGCATTAAAACATAATTAAAACGTGATTAATCATGATGTATTAATGGCATTGAGAATTTTATTGACTTAACTTCCTATAGTCTTATGTCATGATCACGAACTAGCATTCTAATTATAATTTGACATTCCATGTAGATTTGCCTATAAACATAAACTAGGAATTCAAACATTTGGCAGTTCTATTTAATAAATTGACCCAATAGTTTTATATAATATAGAATTTTATTTAATAATTCTTGTTTTCTGTTGGTAATTAGTTTTATTTTTTGTCTGAACAAATTAATTATTTATTTTTCAAGTCTGACAATTAACTTTGTGAAATTGTTGCAATGCAGTTGCAAATCTTTATTTTATTTTGATATCAGAGGGATTATTCATTATGAATTTGTACCAACTGGACAAATAGTTAACCAAGCTTACTATTTGAAAGTGCTGAAAAGGCTGCGTGAAAAAGTTAGACGAAAATGACCTGAACTTTTCACCAACAATTGATGGTTCTTGAATCACGATAATGTACCCTCTGACAGGGCACTGTCTGTGAGGGAGTTTTTAGCCAGTAAACAAATAAATAACTATTGGAACACTCTCCCTACTCACCTGATCTGACTCCCATTGACTTCTTTCTTTACCTGACGATAAAGGAAATATTGAAAGGAAGACATTTGGATGACATTCAGGACATCAAGGGTAATATGAGGACAGTTCTAATGGCCATTTGAGAAAGAGTTCCAAAATTGCTTTGAAGGGTGGACTAGGCACTGACATCAGTGCACAGCTTCCCAAGGTCACAGCTTTGAAGGTGACTGTAGTGATATTCAGCAATGAGGTATGTACACTGTAGTACTTTATCTAGGATGAGTTCGTGAACTTAATAGTCTGACATCATATATTCTTTTGTTTTTCAGTTTTCATACTTTAAAGGTATCGCTCCATTGTCTTCTGACTTAGTTTTTTAAAAGACTGTGCTATAACCCTTATCGTGTTTTCCACTGAATGTTAAGGTATGTGTGAGTATCTTCAAAGTATTCTTATTATCTTTGGTTTACAGCAGTTTAAATATGATTTGTGTGTCTGACATTAATCTGAGGAGTAAGGAATTATTACACTTCAAATATTTATTTTGCCCTGTTGTCTCTCTCTTATCCTCCTAGATTTTAGTTACACATCCATGATGTCTCTTGATGTTGTCCCACAACACCTGGATTACTGATTCTCTTTTGTTTCTGTTTTTCAACCTTTTTCTTTATATTTCCATTTGGGTAATTGCTATTGACCTATCCTCTGATTTATTGATTCTTTCTTCATCTGTGTTGAGTCTGCTGATAAACTGTTAAAGATATCCTTGATCTCATTTAGCATATTTTTCATTTTTAATATTTCTTTTTGATTCTTTGTTATGTATTACATCCCTTTGTCCAAATTTCCCATCTGTTGACATATCCTATCTTTACTACTAGAGATATTAACATATGAATCATAATTATTTTAATTTCCCTGTCTATTAATTCTAACAGTGGGTTATTTCTGAGCCTAATCTGTTCATTTCTCCCTTGACAGTACGTTGGAGTTTTATTTCCCCTTGATTCCTGTGTATTTCACAAGTTTTGGTTGGAAGTTGAACACCTTGTATTTGATAATTGTATCAGCCAGAGTTCAATCAGAGAAGCAGAACCAGTAAGGAGATAGATATCAAGAGCTTTGTTACAAGGATTTGGCTTATGTGTTATGAGACTTGGTTTAGGAATGTCCAAAATCCCTAAGTCAGGCCATCAAGAAGGGTAGACTGAAACTCATGGGTATGGACTGAAGCTGCTTCCACAGGCTGAATTTATACTTCTCTTAGGGAAGCCTTAACCCTACTTTTTAAGGCCTTTCAACTGATTAAATGAGGCCCACCCAGGTTATCTATGATAATCTCCCTTACTTAATGTCAACTGATTATAAACTTTAATCAGATTTACAAACCACCTTCACAACACTGAGGTCAGTGCTTTAGTAAATAATAGCCTAGCCAAATGCAAACCTCAGAAACACCATTAAAACTTTTATAAGTGGATCTCTTTTATAAGGGCATTAATTACATTCATGAGGGCTCCATCCTGATGACCTAATCATGCTCGAAAGGTCCTAATAGCATCACATTGGGGGTTACTTTTCAGCATATGAATTTTTTGAGTGGGAGAAACATAAAAATTCAGTCTATGTCAACCTTCTTAGTTGAGTTTATTTCCAGGTATTTTATTCCTTATGGTGATATTATAAATGGAATTGTTTTCCTAATTCTATTTTCAGTGCACCTCCCTTCTTTACAGGATCATACTGTCTTTGCTATTGACTCCCAATAAAGTAAAAACGCTGTTTAAAAAAATCCTTTATCGAACTTTAATAGTTTTCTCAAGAGGTTTGTATGATACCAGCTACACTGTTGCAGTCAGAGGAAAACGTGAAGCTATTCTGTTGAAAATAGACCAAAGGGACCAAAGGCAGATGTCAGGAGAACAGTTAAGAGGCTTCAGCCATAAATTAAGGAGACAGATAGAATTTGAGGCAGGAAAAGTGGACAGATTATAGATCGTTTTGAAAATAGGCCTGATAATATTTGATGATGGATTGGATGTGGATTATGAGAGGAAAGGAAGCATTAAGGAAAACTGAGATTTTATCGAGCCACATGAAACATGTGGTGTCCATTTACTATGATTACAAAATTGCGAAAGAAATAATTTAAATGGGAACTCTCAGGAACACTGAGTTCTGGTCTTTTTTTGTTTTGTTTTTTTTTAATTCACAATTTGATTTCAAAGTAGAAATGCTAAATGGTTAAACATATAAGTCTGTGCTTTACCTGTTATAAAACATCATGTTTAATTTTACATCCAAATATATTTCCATTATAAAATCTATTTCAATAATGCAAATAAGATGATTAATCTCTAAATTTTTATAAAACGTTTGACAAAGGTATCTCTAGAACTACTATTTTCCCAAGATGTCTTGATAATTAATAATCAACTGACAATTTTTACTCTTTACCTAAAGATTATTCTTTGACTAAGTCTGGGGAACAAAATTTAAAACACACCTGGGTACATTCTGATTCTTTTAGTGGTCAAGTTATTATTGAGAAGAAGCTGATCTGTGTTTTTAAACATTGTACTGAACTGTACATGATACCAATAAAATTATTTTAGTAATATTTCAGTTAATCAGAGAAGTCTATTGCTAGCCTATGTGTGTACTCTAACTATATTATTTGACTAGAATATCTTTAAAAACAAATATATATACTAAAAGATTCTTGTTTCATTTCTCATCTCTAAGGACAAAATGTACCTAAGTATTTGCTATAGAAACAGCCAAGATATTTTAATTTGTGATGGACCACTCCTTCACCCACCAAAAATACACCAAAGTAATTTTTATATTTAAAATGTTAAAATACGTATATTTCATGAATTACCTTGTTAAGACAATAAATATACATTTTGATAGAGGATTGTATAACTAAACAAAGTAGTTAACTCTTTTTTTTTTTCCCAAAGGAGCCACAATATGAGTACAGTCAGAATTACAAATTATATGTTGCTAATAGATGTTTTAGTTTTCATCAATTATTTAATACAATTCAACACATTTTCCCAACTTATATATAAAACATTTACTTAAGGGTTTCACATGTTATCCATTCATCTCAAATCTATCAACTTTCAAGGGAAAAATATGCAACTATGTGCTAGATGTTCAATATCACATTTTGCTACGAAATTAAAATGTTTTCCCTGCTGGGAGCTAAATCTTTAAAAAGCATTATTAAACAAGAATAGAAATATATAAGCTCCTTACTTGTGCTATTTCAGCAACATATATTAAAGTTTTGGACCACTGATACTAATTTTACTGAAAACTAGATAATTTTCATAATAATGACAAAAATTTTCAAGCTGAAACAAATTATACTTTTCGCTGAGCAATTTTTAATAACAAGAAGATTAAGGTATGGACATTATGTAATACTTAAAAGTATTTTATCATACTAGATAATGTATGACTTGATGTTATTATCCATTGGGTGCCTTCTTTTACCCCTTCCAACCATCACTGGCTTAAGTGTTTATAACATTAATTTTGTTGGGGTATCTTTGTCTCTCCTGACATTGTCATTATATGGTAATGCATAAATTCTGCATTTTTACTCAGCCTAAACACTTAATAGCCAACTTTCAAATATAATCCAGATAAAATTATAATTCACATCAACATTATTACTTAGGGACACTTCACTCTTACATCCGTTTCATTTTAGCACTGTTTCCATTTTAGCACTGCTGTTAATTTCAGGATCTCCCTTAGTCTCGTCTTCTAATCTATATCTGAGACAACTTTGCCTTTGTTTCCCTGGCTTTGGCCATCAGAACCTAAATTCTTGGTACATGTATCCTACGGCTTCTAGTACGCCTTAGCATTCAGGGAAATTTTGATTTTTGCCTTGTTTCCTGGCATGATCAAGGTCTAAGCACTTCCTCAAAAGATAGGCAGGGAAATAGGGACAAGTGAAAGGTGGGGGTGAAGAGAGAAATGCAAGCTACCTTTCACCCTCATATGAGCTGCAACTGGGCAATTTAAACTTCTTTTATTTTCATAATGTCTTTGCAGGAATTTCTACAGATATTAATATGTAATATTTCAATCTCATATTTTCTTATCTAAACTAATGTAACAATCTCTTAATTGGCCTACTTGCTTTACACAAGTGCCTGTGGTATAAATTAACTTTTATTGTGCCATGCCACTGCTTACAAATTTTTGATAATACTCCCTTTATTGATATAAAGTTCCAATTCCCTTAACAAGACAACAGGCATCTCCAGCCTTATCTTTGTCCACCACCGTTCTTCTTATGCCTTTAATCTAGTGTCAGGTTTCCTGCAACATGTTCCACAGATGCTATTGTGTAGCATGTTAATAGGTATTACGCAAAACAAGTTTAATCTGGATAAATATACTTGAAAAATCTTGGGTTAAAAGATAGTCAAAGAAAAAAAAAAGATAGTCAAAGAGATATTCTTAAGTGAAGGTTTTCCCAGTGTAATTCATATGCCTTACAAATCTCCAAGATTAATATGAAGCATTTCCTCAACCATTTAACTTGAGTATTTTTTTTTAATTAAGCATCTTGAGTTGTGCTGTACTTTTGGATAGCATGCACCCTCTTTTACCTCCAATCCTTCTGCTTTAGATGCTCTTCTCCAACTATGTTAAATCTTAAAATTTGGCTCAGCCACAACTTATTTAAACCCCTTTTGAGCTTGTGTCTCTCTCTAATATAAAGAAAAAAAGAAGAAAAAAAAAGAAATAATAATAAAAAAAAGGCTAAAAATTGTTTCCCAGACACTCTTGCAGCTTGGACTCTGCAGATTATCTGAGTCCACTAAGGAAAAGCTTCCCTGTGAGAAATTTGGAAGAAGTCAGCAACATAATACAATGACGACATATGAAGTTATTTATTCTGTCAAGCATGATGGTGTAAACTCGTTTTAGATCCAGTAAAATACTATAGATGCTGAAGGATGAACAACTGTAACAATGATCCCTTCAGAATATCATGTATTATGGCAGCACATTTATGATTGCTACACTGATTCCTTCTGCGTGGTAGCAAAGAAGATTCTCTGATCCATTCAAGTATTTTGTAATCTAACCAATTTCTTTCTTTTAACCTTCTTTCTGCATATACTACTTGGGGTCAGAGTTGGGGGTTATGTTGCCTTAAACTATAAAAACTTTACCGATAGAATTATTATCAGAGGAGATATCAGGTTAACATATGCATAAAAAATTGAGAATCTCAGAATTATTATGTTACCTGATTATTAATTATTATCTTACCTGAGTTTTAACTTGGTGATGATCCACTTAGCTTTTGATGAGGATACACTGGTAATCTATGGCATACTGTGGTGAAACAGTTAAATTATTAACTGAAAGGAAGCATTTATTAAAAGTAGGTTTTTGCTAAATACTGTGCTTATTTTGATAGACTACTGTGAAAGACATGAGAAATATAAAGAGTCAGTGTTAACAGATCGTTTCTAATTTGCACTGGAAGTCTTAAAGAAATAAAATGTTTTTGTCTCCTTTGTAAAAAATTATCTGCCCATATATCTGTGGATTTACTTCCGGGTCCTCAATTCTATTCATCTATGTGTCTCTTTCTTCAGCTAATACCATGCTGTTTTGTTCATTGTCACTTTATAGTATAATTTAAAGTAAAAGAGTGGGACACCTCTGACCTTTTCATTTTTTTGGTAAATAATGTCTTGTAGCTGTCAGTGAATAGGTGCTTCACATCCTTTGTTAAGTTTATGCCTAGATAGTTTATTCTTCTTGTTGCAATTGCAAAAGGAATTGTGTTTTTTTGTTGTGTGTGTGTGTGTGTGTATGTGTGTATGTGTGTGTGTGTTTTCCTGAAATTTCATTGTTAGTATATAGGCATACAATGGATTTTTGTACATTGATTATGTGTCCTGCAACTTTACTGTATTTGTTTATTGTTTCTAATGTTTTTTGGTGGAGTTGTTAGGGCTTTCTATGTAAAGAATCACATCATTTGCAAAAGTGACAAGTTGACTTCTTCATTCCCAATTTGGATGCCTTTTATTTCTATCTCTTGCCTGATTGCTCTGGGTAGGACCTCCAATGCCATGTAGAATAACAATGGTGAGAGGGGTATCATTGTCCTGTTCCTGATCATAGAGGAAAAGCTTTCAGTTTTTCACCATTAAGTATGAAATTAGCTGAGGATTTGTTGCATATGACTTTTATTATGTTGAGGCACTTTCCTTCTATACCCAGTTTATTAAGTGTTTTAATCATAAGTGGATATTGTATTTTGTCAAATGGTTTTTCTGCATCTATTGATATGATTTTTTATATTTTATTTTGTTTATGTGGTACATCACATTGATCGACTTGTGTATATTTCACCATCCTTGTACCACTGTAATGAACCCCACTTGATCATGATGTAAAACTTTTTTAATGTATTGTTGTATTTGATTTGCTAGTATTTTGTTTGGGATTTTTGCATCTGTATTAATCAAAGACATTAAGAAAAGAAAGCCTCTTCAATAAATGGTACTGGAAAAATTGGAAAGACATATGCAAAAGAATGAAACTAGACTGCTATCTTTCACCAGAATTAACTCAAAATGGATCAAAGACCTAAACATAAGACCTAAAACAATAAATTCCATAGAAGAAAGAATAGATATTAAACTTATGGGCCTGAGTTTAAAGAGGATTTTATGAATTTGACCTGAAAGGCAACTGAAGTAAGGCAAAAATAAATGAATGGGACTACATCAAACTAAAAATCTTCTGCACAGCAAAAGAAACCATCGACAAAACAAAGGCAATCAACTGAATGGGAAAAGATATTTGCACCTTCGATAAGGGTCTAATATTCAAAATATATAAAGAACTTATACAATTCAACAACAACAAAAGAAAACAAACAATCCAATCCAAAAATGGGCAGAAGACCCAAACAGACAATTTTCCAAAGAAGACATACAAATGGTTCAACAGTTATATAAAAAGATGCTCAACATCAATAGCTATTAGGGAAATGCAAATCAAAACCACAATGAGATATCACCTCACACCTGTTAGAATGGCTATTATCAACAAGATAAGGAATAATAAGTGTTGGAGATATTGTGGAGAAAAAGGAACCCTTATACACTGGTGGGAATGTAAATTGGTACAGTCACTATGGAAAACAGTATGGAGGTTCCTCAAAAAATTAAGATTAGAATTACTGTACGACCCAGCATTCCTCCTTTGGGTATATACCCAAAATATTTGAAAACACCCATAAAGGTATATGTACCTCTGTGTCCATTGCAGCATTATTCACAGTGGCAAAGACATGGAAACAATCAAAATGTCCTTTGATAGATAATTGGATAAAGAAGATGTGGTACATATAGACAATGGAATACTATTCAGCCATAAGAAGATGAAATACTACCATTTCAGACAACATGGATGGAGCTTGAGATTGTCATGCTAAGCAAAATAAGTCAGACAGAAAAAGTTAGACAGAGAACACATGATTTCATTCATATGTGGGATATAAAACTTAAAGTAACAAACAAACAAGACAAACAAATAAAAACTCAAAGACACAGACAAGAGATTGAGGGTTACCAGAGGATAAGGAGTGAGGGGTGTTGCAGAAGATGGTAAAAGGGGTTAAATATGTGGTGAGAGAAGGAGAATTGACTTTGGGTAGTTATCACACAATGCAATATATATGTAGATAATGTATGATAGAATTGCACACTTTAAACCTATATAATTTTACTAACCAATGTCACCCGAATAAATTTTATTAAAAATAAAATAAAGGAAGGAAGGAAGGAAGGAAGGAAGGAAGGAAGGAAGGAAGGAAGGAAGGAAGGAAGGAAGGAAGGAAGGAAGGGAGGAAAGAAACTGAAAAAAAAAGGAAAGAAATGTCAAACTAAAAGTTTAAAAATCTCAGCTAAATACCAGATAATAGAAAGCAGAAGTTTCTTTCTTTCTCTCATAACCACGGAATGCACACAGCAAAAAATCAGATGTAGATGCTGGCCTTGTTACTCAAATACACAATGGGTTGAATTTACAGAATCCCCAAGAAACTTGCAAGAAATCATGGAAACTCTAAAATTTAAATTGAAATACATTATAGGATTCAGATGGCTCTGAGTACAGCTAACCTCACAGAATCTCCTTTATTCATGCAGCAGACCTTTCTGGATCTTAGGGGACTTACCTTGCCTCAAACATCTTATAATGATGTGAACCTCATGCAGTTATCCTGCAAGAAGTATCAATTATTTTAGTTTCTCTTTATGTCTAAATTGCCTCCAGATCTAGAACTGGAAACTTATCTCTCTATATTGCATTGGGTAAGTTTCAAAGTCAAATTTAGAAGGAAATGACTTACACACCAAAGGAATTACAATATTTTGCTTTTTTATATTGGCAAATCTTTGGGAATATTTATGTAATGGATTATGAAGGTGCTACCCCAGGTGGAATACAATTTAGATTGAAGTAAATTTATTGATGTAGTCACAGAAGTTATTCTGCATTCATTGTTTTAACCCATACAGCTGGAAATGTTTGCTTAGATAGTTAAATGAAACCTTGAATCAGTGGCATCTAACTAAATAAAGTTAACAGAAATTCATTAGAAAGAAGTTAAACATTTAAGCATATTAACATTGAATACTTACCATACATTAACTGAGAATAGGTCCTTGACAAAAATTTTGAGATTTTAAATGGTGATTTTTCCAGCCTCTTTGAGAAGTGACATAGTAACTCTTTTTTGTGGGTCATGCTATCATGGGTAATTGTATCCCAAGCAACTGATACCAAAATAGTAGTATTTAACCAAGATATACAGGTAACCAAAATAGACACATTGCACTTAGCTACAAAAATAATGTTGATATTATTACCATAATGGACAGCAACACTAGACTGATAATAGAAATTATTTGGCCCACCGGATATTTGGTGAAAGCAATTGATGATTACATTCCTGCGACCAAAATCAAAGGGCAGTCAACTACATTTTATTTATATCTACAGACTGAAGAACCAAAGATAAAAGTATAACTTTCTAAGCCTAACTTTGAACTGCCATAAAAATAGAGTCATGAATAATTATCTAATTATCAGGATGAGGTAAGTTCATAGATTCAGAGGTCCTTGAGAAAAGGAAGGCCTGGTATTCTTGAGAAAAGTCTTGAAATTATACACTAATATATTATAGACATCTTCCTCCTAGCTTTCAATAAAGGGACATGCAGCCACTTATCAGATTAGCTGTGCACCATAGAAAAGAAAATATCTTGGTATTTGGAGGTTTATTGAACCGTCCTGTGAGCTAACACACCAATCACAGAGAACAGTGAAAGTTAATGTAGTTTCCTAGTCAGAGCAAGTTTAATGGGACTAGGTAATAAATGTAGTTTAGGATCAAATCCAGCGCACAGTAGGACCAGTAGATCTCAGAATTTATTTTGTATTTATTTCCTGGTACTTATAGGTATGGTTATAGGTATGGTATGGTTGAAGCAGCCATCCTCAGACATTGGCTGGACCTCATGTTGGCTCCTGATCCATAAATTCATTGCTCCTGTTACAGAAAGTGCAAAGTGGGAAACCCACTGTTGCTCTCCTATCTTAGCAAAATTTTACATTAAAAGCAGTACTGTATCCTTTGTTAAATTACAAATCACATACTTACAAATTTACAGATTACATCTGAAAGACTTGAAGAATACAAGGAGAGTTACTCCTATTATATCTAACTTAAACTTGTTTGATGAGCTTATTGATATAATAGATGGGTGTTGATTAATAATAATTAACTATGTAGCAAAACAGATTAAAAATGTAGTCCATACATGGTTTTACTACTTTAGTGAAACAATTAAAACCCTGATGATTAGTGTATAGCAATCAACCTAGCAAAGCATTTTTTCTGGAAGAAAACTGAAAAGTAGTTTCCTCTCCTCTTGCATGGTTAACAATACACATTTACTATATTGCTTCAGAACTATCTATATTCCATAATCTTATATATAATTTAGTCTTTGGGAGCATTGATCATCTGATCATTCCAGAGAATACCAGTCTGATCCACTGGATTGATAATGTCAGGCTAGTAAAACCAACTAGTCAGGAACTAGGAGATAGTTTAATGCCATAGGAAGATCCTTGCATGTTAGAAAACGGGAAATAAACTCCCGGGAATTCAGTGGCTTTCTCCCCAGTGAATGCCTGATGATCAAAATGTGTAGAGCATGTTACGATATCCTTTTCTAATTTAAAACACCTTGTTATGTCTTGTACTTCCTAGTACTGAAAAGGAAGCATATTCATGAAAAGCTTTGGCCATTCGAAGATTATCTGAGGTTGTCAATTTTGAATGTGTTCCAGAAAAAGAGAAAATTCGTCAGCTGGTCCAAGATAGAATATTTGTATGACTCAAGTAATTTAATGTTACATAAAGTATTTTTTGGTAGAGTGTAATGCTGATTGGTGCCTATTGAAAGCTTCAATTGTATAACAACAGCAAATGACCTTAGTATTTTACAATAAGGCTGTGTCCCCTTCATCACATAACTATTCTGCTTCTGTGAAATAGGAATAAGTTTTGGTTGCTGTTGCACCATGGTAAAAGCTAAATGCTTTCACCCTGGAAACCTAAGGGGCCCTATAATCTGAGCTTGCAATTACAAACTGGATGATATCTGATCCATCTAGCCTTATATTCAGACATTACCAATAGTACTTCATCCACAAGTAGTTAGCTTACACACCCAATGCATCTACTTCTGATATTACACATAGTTATAATCTCCATGTGAGTTATTTATATCCAATAAAAGGAGAAGGAAAAAAAAAAAAAAAACTTTGCCTGGTTTACAAAAGGCTTTCCAGAATACGCTGTCACCAGTGGTGAACTGTGGTAGCTTTGGAGTCACATTAATTTATTCTGAGTGTAGAGAAGGGAAATCTTCAGTTTGCAGAATTTTAAGCTTTCCCTTTAACTGTCCAATTTTCATGGAAAGAGGTGGCCAAAGGTGTGTGTGTGTGTGTGTGTGTGTGTGTGTGTGTGTGTGTGTGTGTGTGTGATGGTTTATATGGATGGTAGAATACTTGTAAGGAAGGAGATAAGACTGGTTACCAGAATGTCTAATGAATAACTATGTGGTTAGAGCTGTTGGAATGAGCCTGAAATGTTCACCTAGGTCCCCTCTACATGAAATGCTCTTAATAACAGGATCAAAATCACCTGTCTGCTCTTCGGCCAGCTCTTATCCTCAGTCACCCCATTGCTTGCTTAGTAGATTCTTTTTGCTTTGTTTTGTTTGTCTGTTTTTTTTCATTGACTCTCAGTGGGCTTCTCTTTTTCTTTCATAATTAGTTTCAAGTGTGCAAAACAATGTAATAGACATTTCACCCCTCCCAAATTCTTGATGAAAGTAAAAATGAAGACAACAATTGAGGTGTTTTTTTTTTTTTTATGGACTCAACAAAACTCTTTGTAATGGTGATGGTTCCGATGCACAACTACAGTTTTTCTCTTTCCGAAAAAAATAGTTAAATATGATTTTCTAGCGTCATTTCATTTGACTTAAGCTGGGTGACAAATTCTCATAAATGGTGAGGTGAAACATCACTTCTATGGAGAGTTCAGAGTGAGTGTGCCTCCTCAATACTCATGTTCTCATGTATTTTGACTTTGAAAACTACGTGGTTGATGATGTTAGTATAATAGGGTGGAAGGGGCCAGCGTGCACGTATGAACAGGGGACAGAGACCCCTTTAATAACCATATTACAAAGTGTTGTAAACAAGGAATAATTATTTTATTTATTAAGTTACTGAGATCCAGAATTGTTTCTGCATTTTTCCCATTCTGACTACTAAAAGCTGTCATACTTTCAAATGGTATTGGTTAGTAGTCGTAGAGTGGGCATTAAACAAGACTCTATCAGATTAAATATAGAACAATGTGTTTTATTCAGTGGCAAACTATTTAATAAAATTGTTGATCGTGATAATTTGGAAGGCAAATCTTGAGTGTATTGACATAAAACCACCAGAAAAGCGATTAGAAAGAACAAATATGTAGTTTTAGCAACTGTAGTCTGAATTCAGCAAGAAAATACAAGAAAAAGATAAGCTTGGATAATAATTGAATGGTTTTCATGGATAAAGAGAATGGATAGAATTCAGAAAACAGGGCTTCAAGGGATTGGGAAAGTTGTTTGCTTCTAGACTTAAATTATAAGAAAAATAAGATTTTAAAAGCCATTTAATGGCAAAGGCCAATATAAATCCCAACGTTTCAACAAAGATCAGATTAAGCACTTGAATTTTTGTCTCTAGCCTGATGGCCTAAAGATAGTTCTTATTATCTTGAAAGAGAGTCACAGAGTACTAATCTGAGAAAGTTTTGGTTAAATTAAAAAAACCTAGAGAAAAGATTTCTCATTAGAAAAATTTTGCATTAGGCAGAAATGGCCATTCCCAGTAAACCTGCCATGTGCTGGCATTGTCTGAAAGAAGCTTAGGGATACTGGCTGCCAAAGAAATATTGAAATGGATCCCCAAATTGTCCCAGCTGTACTCTGTCAGCCAACTACACTCCTAACAAGTTTCCCTTGGAAGGGAAATCTGAGTGGCATAAGTGCTCATGGCTGTCACAGGGACTAGCGATGTTTCTGTTTTTCAAATATCATAAAATCAATGATGCCAGTTATTGCAATTGCACTATTTTTTTATAACACTAAAAGTAATTTCAAAAATGCAAGCAATAAATCTATGACATAATGATTTCTTGTTATTATTTACATTTCTTCTTAAAATACTTGACATTAGCTCTCCTCTTTCAAACCAATTTTGCAGTTTTCAGTGTTAGTATTTTTTCTACAAAATACCATATTTTGTACCAAGAGTGAACAATATGTGTTTTGTTTTGTTTTATTCACCTACAGCCAGAATATATAAGTCTGGGAAATAAAGAAATAGGAATAGAGAGATATCTCTCACTGTTACACTTAATGACTGGGAATTTTTTATCATGTTTTGTTTTCTTTTTGTTTTTCTTTTTTTTTTGTTTGTCGTCTATGCCTGTGAGGCTGGATATGCTGATTTACAGTTCTTAGGAGGAATGCATCCACTAGAAGACATATAAATGGGTCCACTAAATTGGTAGTTGAGCTTGTCACTTCACCTTTTTGGACTTTTCATTCCACTGGATAAACAAGGAAGCCCAGGGCTTCTGTGTAACTTTGGTTGCAAAATTTAATGGAGAAGTGGGTGTAGCTACATCATGGGATCATGTCTGAAACCTGGGAAAATGCTTTGAACCACCCTTAAATACTATAATGTACAGTGGTAAAAGATAATAAATGGATGGGTCCAGAAATCTAATAGGTGGGTCCAGCAAAGTAAAACCCTGAGAAATGAAGGTTTGGTTTATCCCATCAGATAAAGATACTTGGTCACATGAGGTGCTTTATGAGGGCAAAAAAAAATGTGTAATGGAGGAAGAAAGTTGTAAAGACCAACTATCAATTTGTGGCCAGTTGCAGGAACAGGGATTATAATATATACCATATTTTTTTTGTTCTAGTTTACATTTATATCAAGTTTAATCTCTCTCCACTAACTCCCCTCCATATTTTATTTAGGATGGGTTGGAGGTGTTACGTTTATAATTTATTCCATAGCATACCATTTGTCAATATGAGGTTTTGATTGGGCTAAAGAAGAAGTGAATTCACCCAGAGATGAATGCAGTGACTGACAAAACTTGGGGCTTCACTTCTGGGTAGACTGTGTATGTTTTTTCCTGATACAATAGATGGTTGTATTATGATGGTGAAAACATGTTACTGCTGTTATTTCAAAGTAGGATGAGGCAGATACGCATGTGCGTGAGTAGACTGTAGATTGTGCAGATGCTGTAAATTAAGTAATGGATGTTTATTCAAAACCCTTTTTCTAACTTGCCTTCCTACACTATAGAACTTGGAAATCAAAAAGAATATTATCTATATTTCTTTGCAATAAAGCCTTATATATGACTGAGTACTCCAAAGATAGGTGTCCATGTGAGTTTCGGTGGCAGACATGGTACCTACTACGAAAAATATGCCTGTCATTTTGCTGCCAGTGGTAAGATTTTCCCCAGTCCCTGCTCTCAGTCTGGGGTAAGTGCTATAAGCTGTTATTTTGGGTAGCTATAATTTAACTCCACCCAAGCACCTACACTGTACTTTGTTCTTAATATGAAAAATAAGGATGGTAATAAACATGTATTAAGCCCCTCATGTTTGTAGACACTCAACCAAGTGCTCATATGCATTGTTCCATGTAGTCCTCCAAACAGCTCTATGAAGCTGGGTTTACACTGTGGTTATTAACATCAGTTTCCATGCTAGCTTTAGATCGCTGAGGGTAAGGATGGCAACTGTTGTCACAATCAACAGCTTCCTGTGATATAAGAGAATATTTGGAAACTCAGAGGCTGTCAATGAACACATATTTTTTTGAGTAACTATGTGAATATTTTCTGGCCTCTAGGACAAGGAAATCTTAAGGGTAGGAACATACACCCTCCTTATTATATGATTATGCATAATTTCATGGGTGTTGGAAAGAACTGAATGCAAAGTGTTATACATAAGCTCCAATATGGCTGAGATGGAGATAAATATTTTATATAATTAAAATAGTATAAAAATACTGCCACAAAATACATTTAAGCAGGGAAAATAGGGAAGTAACAATAAAACCAATTATTGAAGAAGTAAGATACATCAGTTACAATAAGGAAAAATGATCACTTTAGAGTCAAATTCAAGTGTTAAAACATTTAATAACCTAATTTGAATTATATCTGGTCTATTAACCAATTTGGGGTAGTGTGACAATTTATCTTCTACATTAGGTAACAAAAGTTTCTTGATAATCTGATATAATAATTGTATTATCAATTTTATGGATTATTCACATTCCTTTAATGGTTTAATGATATTTTGATATTAATTTAATAAAAAAATTAGATTTCCTAGATTTAAATAACTAAGAAAAGCTAAATATGTGACATTTAAAGTAACCAATATTTATGCAGGTGGTGACATCTAAAACTAATATATATATATATATATATATATATATATATATATATATATATATAACATAATCATTTATAATCAGATAAACATGTTTATTCATTTACAAATAAAATTATTTTATTATAAGATTCTATAACAATATATATAAAGAGGATATAATTATATAATTACATATACAATTGGTATGAAACCTCATATATATTCTTATGTATATTAATTATTATTTAAAAGATTTACTTACCATGTAGAAACACCAGTGGTAAGTTTTTGTATACCGGAGGTGGCAAAACAATGTATACACATTTTAAGAGATGTTATCTATGCTCAAGCAGAGTTTGCTGTAATCAGAAGTGTCTGGACACTGATGGTAACCACTCTGAGCACCTCTTGTAATTGCAGAAATCAAATGCGACTTGTATTCATCTTTTGTTATCAGTATATAGTGAGTATTATAATTAATATAGTTTTTTTTTCCTTTCTTAAAATGTGTATACATTTTTGGCACCCTTTGTATATTTATTTTATCCTGTTATTCTGATAATAGATATGAAGGTTCCAGATAGGAGGAAGACCAATTTTTTACTTACATAGCAATCTTAGAATTTGGTCCCCATGACCTACTTCTCCCCACATCGGGGTGGTACTGTGAGAGCCAAATGAACTCTGTCTGCACAGGGGAGTCTGTAATTCAGGAGAGGATCTCACCAAAATTATAAATCTCAGAATTTCAGGTCTTATATAGAATATAAGCCTCTCTTATATGAGAGGCTACGCCTCTCTTTAACCTCTGCTAAGAGGGAACAAAAAGCTTTGCCCCCTAATGTAAACAGTTCCCTTCAGAAAGAGGAGGGAGAGATCCCTCAATTTTTTTTTACGACTTTTTGGAATGCAAAGAAACATATTCTGGAGAGTCAAACCTATAAATCTCTCCTGAGCAATTCATTCTGTCTAACTGACAACACATGGTTATCATTTAATCATCCTTTAACTCAGGTTGCCAGGAGTAATTCTTTTTTTCAGAAAGCATCGACCATGCAGAAACATGAAAATATTCATGAAGCATTATTTTCCAATAGTTAGAATGTTGACAGGAGATAAAATGGCAAGCAAAAAATTAAAAATTCTCAGTCCCTGAATTTATAGATCTTAGCATTATGATAGGAGACAGATTTTAATCAAATAAACATCAAAGTAATAAAATTTCAACTGTGATCAATCAGTCCCATGAATGAAAGATATATGGTGCAATAAAAACTGTAAAACTGCAAGATGTATTCTTTTCAGAAAGAACAGGAAAGTCATTTCTGAAGTAATGAGAATTGACATGAGATACTTAAAGTTAAGAGAAGGTACCTTATTTGATTTGCTTTTGGATCAAGTCACTCTGGCTAAAGTGCAAAGAAAAGATTGCAAAGGATGAGAAAGGATGTGTATAAAAACTATTTGGGAAGGTGACGAGTACGTTAGGGGGCCTCTGTAACTTTCCAAGTATGATATGGATGGTAGCTTCAATTAAGTTAAGGTATTATTGGCAGAGAAATTGAATAGTGGCAACTGTCCATTTGGTTCTTTTTATAAGAGTTCTTAAATCACTATAGAACGCAAACAAATTTATAAAATTAAATACAAATGATAGTATAAACACTGTAAAGTTTAAATTAACAGTATACCCTGTTTCCCTGAAAATAAGACCTAGCCGTACAATCAGCTCTAATGCGTTTTTTGGAGCAAAAATTAGTATAAAACCTGGTATTATATTACATGATATTATTATATTATATTATAGACCTGGTCTTATAATAAAATAAGACTGGGTCTTATATTAATTTTTGCTTCAAAAAACGCATTAGAGCTGATTGCCTGGCTAGGTCTTAGTTTCAGGGAAACACAGGAAGTATATTATGATATATGTTTGCCGAAAGCATATCACATCAAAGATATGGGACTGCTATGACTTAAGTTCTTTTGCGTTTTTGAGCTTGACATGATTCATTTACTTTTTAAAGATTTTTTAAAAAATATATAACTAACATACAGTATTTTATGAGTTTCAGGGATACACCATAGTTATTAACCATTTATATACCTAAAGAAGTGTTCACCATGTTAAATCCAGCAACCATCTGACACCACACTAGGCTATCACAATATTATTAACTATATTCCCTATGCTGTACATTACATCCCATGACTTGTTTTGTACCTGGCAATTTGGACCTTTTATTCCCCTTCACCTGTTTTCCCATCTTTTAAATTTTTTTCAATTACAGTTGACATTCAATATCATTTTATATTAATTTCAGGTGTATAGAATAATGGTTGCACATTAATATAATTTAACAAGTGATCCCGCTGACTATTCTAGTTCCCACCTGGCAATATGCATAGTTATTACCACATTATTGACTATATTTCCTATTCTGTACTTTACATCCCCATGACTAATTTGTAACAACCAATTTGTACTCCTTAATCCCTTTATCTTTTTCAACCTGCCTCCGACCCCCTCCCATCTATCATCCCAACAAATCTAGTACCACTCTGACACAATACATAGTTATTACAATATTATTGACTATACTTCTTATGCTATACCTATAGCCCCATAACTACTTTAAAAAAATTAAAGTTTATTAGGTTACAATAGTTAGTCATGTTACATAGGATTTCAAGTGTACAATTCTGTAATACATCATCTATATATCACATTGTGTGTTCACCACCCAGAGTCAATTCTCCTTCCATCATCATATATTTGATCTCATCTACCACTCCTCTACCACCTTACCCTCTGGTAACCACTAAACTATTGTCTGTGTCTACGAGTTTTTGTTCCTTCGTTTGTTTGTCTTGTTCCTTTATTGCTTTCAGTTTTATATCCCACTATGTGCTCCAATTGATGTTCACTGTAGCTTTATTTACAGTGGCCAAGACATGGAAACAACCAAAGTGTCCTTTGATAGATGATTGGATAAAGAAGATGTGGTATATATACACAATGGAATATTTTCTATTCTGCCATAAGAAAAGATGAAATAGTGCCATTTGTGACAAAATGGATGGATCTTGAGATTATCATGCTAAGTGAAATAAGTCTAACAGAAAAAGTCCAGAACCATATGACTTCACCGATATGTGGGATATAAAACCCATAACTACTTTTTAACAACCAATTTGTGCTTTTTAAATTTCTTCTTCCATTTCACTCACACTCGTAATCCCCTCCTCACCTAGCAATCATCAAAATGTTTTCTGTATCTATGAATTTATTTCTGTTCTTTTTATTTTGTTCTTTAGAGTATGTATATAAGTGAAATTGCATTGCATCTGTCTTTCTCTGTCTGACACTCCACTCAGCACAGTACCTTCCAGGTCCATCCATGCCTCCTCAGATGGCAAGAACCCTTTCCCTTCCATGGCGGAGCAATATTCCATTGTATATAGATACCACCTCCTCTTTACCCATTCTTCCATTGGTGGACACCCAAGCTGCCTCCCCATCTTAGCTATTATAAACAACGCTGCAATGAACCTGTGGATTCACAGATCCCCTTGAAGTAGTGTTTTGGGTTTTTTCGGATAAATACCTAGAAGTGGGATTACTGCGTCCTTCTTTGTCTCTTGTTATAGCCTTTGTTTTAAAGTCTATTTGGTTTGGTTTAAGTACTGCTACCCCAGCTTTTGTTTTGTTTTGTTTTCCATTTTCATGAAATAACTTTTTCCATCCCTTTTACTTTCCATCTGTGTGTTTTTTTCAATCTGAAGTGAGTCTCTTGTAGGCAGTATTTGCAAGGCTTTGTTTTCTTATCCATTCAGCTCTCCTATATCATTTGATTGGAGCATTTAATCCATTTACATTGAAAGTAAATACTGGTAGATATGTAGCTATTACCATTTTATGATTTATAATTTCAAATTGTTTTTTTTTTCTGTCTAACAAGGTCCCTCTAACATTCCTTGTAATACTGGTTTGGTGGTGATAAATTCCTTTAGCTTTTTTGTGTCTGGGAAGCTCTTTATCTGTCCTTCAATTTTAAATGATAGCCTTGCTGGGTAAAGTAATCTTGCTTATAGGTCCTTGCTTTTCATCATATTGAATATTTCTTGCCTGTCCTGCACTAAACTATTGTCTATGTCTATGAGTTTTTGTTTCTGCAGTCTCTGTTAAGAAATCAGCTGACAATCTTATAGAGGCCCCTTATAAGTTATTAGTTGTCTTTCTCTTGCTGCTTTTAGGATTCTTTCTTTGTCTTTAAACTTTGCCATTTTAATTATAATGTGTCTTGGTGTAGACCTGTTTGGGTTTATTTTATTCAAGATTCTGCTCTTCCTGGACTTGTATGTCTATTTCCTTCACCAAATTAGGAACATTTTCAGTAGTGCATTCTTCATTTCAGTTATTGTATTCTTCACTTCTGACTTTTTTTTAAATGGTTTCTATGTCCTTTTTTATGCCTGCTATCTCTCTGTTGAAGTTCTCCCTAAGTTCCTTGAGCATTCTTATAACCGTTGTTTTGCACTCTGTCTCTGGCAGTTACTTGCCTCCATTTCATTTAGTTCTTTTGCTGGAGTTTTCTCCTGTTCTTTCACTTGGGATGTATTTCTTTGTTTCCTCATTTTAGCTGCCTCTCTGTGTTTGTTTCTGTGTATTAGGATATCTGTTATGTCTCCCACTCTTGGACAGGTGGTCTTATGTAGTAGATGCCCTGTGGGGCCCTGGCACAGTCTCCTCGGTCACTTGCTCCAGGAGTGTCCCTTGTGTGGATTGTGTGTACCCTGCTATTATAGTTGAGCCTTGATTTCTATTGGCACATCAGCAGGTGGGATTGGCTCTCAGGATGATTGGCTGTGGGGTTTGGCCAAGTGCACAGTTTACAGGCTGCTGTGATTGGGGCTTACTCCACTGAGTGGAATTCACCCCTGTGGTCACTGGTGCCTGTTGAGACCGCCCTTTGTGTGTGCTGTTTGTATGGCTAATTGGGCAGTGTTCTGCTCCGGTCTGAAGCCCACCTTCAAGTATGTTGGTTCTGCTGCCTCTTGGGAGGGGCCCTGATGCAGGCCCAGGTCACTCACTGACTGTGACCAGCTGGGGACTAGCTGGTAAAAACTATAAAGCTGTCAGTTATTGTTCGCTGCCGGTGCTAAAGTTTGAGTCACAGAGGAGAAGACACACTGCAAACTGAGGATGGCTACCACCTGGGATAGCTCTGAAAAAAGCCAGACACACAAAGGCCTGCTGCCCCCTTTCAGCTCCCTTAAGGTTTAGTCACTGATAAAGCCTTGTGAGGTATGTGAGTTGGGTGAGGGAGGCTCTCAGAGAGTCACTAGAGTAAGAAGAGTTGTGGTCACCGGTTAATGTAGACTCTGGTTTTGTGCCAGTACTGAGCCTGGAGCTACTTGGGTGGGTGGGAGCAAGCTCAACACAGGAAAAATGGCACCTGCCTGCCAGCTGCATGGGAGGACTCCTCACAGGGAAAATGGTGATTCTACTTCAACCCTACCTACCCTGAGGCCACACACCTCAGTCTGCACCCTGGTATGCCTCCAATGCCTCCTGAGTCATTATCCCTCTGCCAGAGCACAGGTGACTGCCTGGGAGTGAGTGAGTCTGTTGCTGGCCCTTTAAGAGGATGTCTGGGTTTCCCACAGCCTTCTGTCCCACCTGGCTGGTGAGAATCCCCACTATTTTTCACAGCCAGATGTTGTGGGGGCCTCTCTTCCTGACACCAGTTACTCTGGACTAGGGAGGCCGGTGTGGGGCTGGGGTTTCTCACTCCTCTGGGGGAAACTTCTGTGGCTGAGATTTGTGGTTAGCCTATTTTGCCTGTCGACCTCTCCTACCAGTCTCAATGTGGCTTCTTCTTTATATTCTTAGTTATAAAAGTTCTGTTCAGCCAGACGTCAGATGGTTTACTAGGTTGATTGTTCTATAATTTAGTTGTAATTTTTGTTTATTCATGGAAGGAAACAAGCATAGCGTTTATCTACTCTGCCATCTTGGATCTTTCTGATTTGGTTTCTACTTTAAACAAATAACCAAAGTGGTCAGCTGGGAATATTATCTACTATGAAATCCTGAAATATTTTAAAATATATCTGTGAAAAACCTACAAATAATTAAGAAATTTTTCTTAAATGTATGCATAAGAGGATCATGAGTTTGGGGTTACATTTATTGAGTCAGTAGAGTGAAATTCTTGAGTCAAACTACTTAGGTTCAATCCTAGTTCTGACAAGTAGCTTTGTAAACTTCAGTATCAGGAAGTTATATAAGCTTCTTGTGCTTCAATTTCCTTATTGGTAAATTTGGGAGAACAATATTTGCTATTCTTTTGGATAGTTGTGAGAATTAAATGAGTTATTCTCCAAAATGTCTTGTATACTAATTGGTATGGAGTAAGGACCAAAGGAGTACTAATTGCTATTATCCATGAGTTCTTGTTGGTTATGAGTTAATTTGTTTTTACTTAATTCAAGTTTTGTTTGTTTCATTATTTGTTTCATTTCAGGCTCTTTTCTGTGAAAGTTATACTTTTTTAGCAGTACAGCAAATTCTTAATGTGCATGGTCATTGTAATATAGACTGCTTATATTTCATGTTTTGTAATTATGTGGAATATTGTTTTTTTCACTGCAATTATGCAATGTTGTTTTCCTCCATGTCTGACTTTCAACAGGACATGGATAATTCTCACTAAATTTCTGTAAGAGAAGATAGCTGAGCTTATTTAGTATAAACCCTTCATTCTATAGTTAATGTCTAGAAAGGGAAAAAGGAAAAGACCTACAATGTGCTTTGCCCAGAGCCATGCCCTCCAGTAATCATCACATAAGAATAATAGGCTAAGAACTATTTATATCAGAAGATTTTTTAAATCTCTATGTAAAGACAAAAATATAAATCCTCCTTTCTTGAGTTTTTGCCTTTTAGAGAGCCTTCACCATAGGACAGATTTCTCAGTGCCTGGTTGATAATCCATCTGAGTCTGAAGCAGAATCATAAGTGTTCTTATCAAAATGCTAATTCTAGGACACCACAATAAATTTCAGGACTCATAGTATCAGATGATCTGCAGTGTCAAAATACTCCAGGTGTTTGCAATACTACACTTGAGAAAATACTGCTAGAACCATGTGAATTTAATAAATCGCTGAAGGCTACACATAGTTAAAGTGTGTAGACTTGATGGAAATTTTAATTAGATGTGTCTATTCCCTTCGAATGTAAAAATTGAGAAATGATTTTAATGTACTCATTAAAAATGTCATTTTTTTTTATTTTGGTATTCCATTTTCTTTGAAAGCAAAACCCTCATAGAAATGTGACATTAACATTTGAAAAGTACAAATTGGTCTATAGTATTGTAATTCAGAGTAGATGCATTCATCAGGTTAAGAAATTATAGAATTAGTGATTGAAAGTTAAGCATAAAAAAAATTATTAGTGATTTCAATTATTATTGTAGCATTTTATATACTGTTGGTAATTATTACAAAACTATAGACCCAGGTATGGAATGCATAATATATGCTAATCCTATGCAAATTTTCAGCCACACAACAATAATATTTATATAATAATGACAAGGAGTGTTGTTATATAATTTGCTCTTTTCAACTAAAATTTTATTCTTGGAAAATATTTTGTTTCATTTTATTTTACAAAGTTTCTAGGAATTCAACGGTGTCTGTAGGTTGAATGCATAAATATAATGTAATGTAAAGAGAAATGAATGAATATGTTATAAATGTAAAACTGTATATTTTAGTCGTGCTGAAGTCAGCAAATTTTCATAGTGCACACATGCCATCTGGATCTATGAAATATTTTCCTGGAGGGGATCAGTTTTCTGTTCGGGATTTAAATGTCCTTTGTTATCTGGTCCTTTGAAATCCAGGCAATATTGTGAAGGATGCCTGGGCTTAAAGATTTTGTCTATCTTAATTTCCTTTTGGATGAATCAGAAGTTAGAAGTCCAAAGTCAGTTTTAACTTATTTTACAGAGTGAAATAAGGAACAGAAAAATGTGCCATTAGGATATAGCAAGAATGATGAAATATTGCCTGAAACCTGTAATGAGTTAGAATGCATCTGTATCATTAAGTTCTACTGAACTTGGTGTGAAATTCAAACTTCTACCTCATCTTACAAGACCCTGCAGTATCTGGTGTCTGCAAACTTCTTCAACCTTATATCACGCTACTCTCCTTTTCTTTCTCAATTGCTCTCCATTATCAGTAGAACCACAGTGGTCTGCTTACTGTGTCTGAATATTTGAACAAGTCATTATCTCTTCCAGGAAAATGAATCCCCCACTCTTCTTTCATAAATGATTCCTTGTCATTCTTTGGGCTTCAGCATAGGCATTACTTCCCCTCAAAAGCCTTCCCAGTTAGACCTGTCCTCTTTTCATTCTCTATTGCATGACCCACTGCTTTCCTTACACAGCACTTTTTATATATAGTATTTAATCATTTTGGTAACTTATTTTAGTTTTTATTGGATAATCAGTAATTTCCAAGAGGGCCATGGAGTTAATTACTATATACCAAATACTTAGCATGGAATCTCAATAAGTATTTTTTAATTGAATGAACATTGTTTTAGTATTTCTCAAGGGTGTTACACACACACACATACACACACACACAGAGAAATCAACTACTTAACTCTCATTAGCTTATTCTATCTTAGGACTTGATGTCTAAATACATCAGCCAATCACTAATAGCTGAACTATCCTATAAAAACAGAATTTTACTTGTTCTAGAAATAAAAACATGACTCTAGCTTTTTATGTTGACAAATACAAAAGGGAGTGGTGATTGCATTTGTTTGTTTTTATTTTATATGTAATATGTCCATATGGTCCAAATAAAGAAAGTATAGAGAATAAGCAATAAAGAGTTTCATCACAAATTTTTCCTCAAGAAAAACTGATGCATTGTTCCACATCTTCATTATTTTTCAAAATAACAGCACGTAGTGAACATTTTTTCATATTAGTGTTTTAAATTGAAGTGTACTCATTTGAGTCACAAATATAGTTAGTGTAACTTTTGCTTCTCTTCTGTAGGAAAAAACAAACAAACAAAAAGAAACAACAGTATTCTCTAGGAAATTCTGATTGTGCTGGCCAATGCTTATTTACCCTTTCTTCACCCCACCTCATGCTACAAAACTGTGAATAAAATTAAAATAAATTGTGTATGTACTATGAAAAATGCTTGTATAGAAACATGACTTATTATTTGGTGTCTCACACAAGTAAGAAAGCAATTGTACTAGGAATATCAAAAGGGCTTAATAGGGAAGTAGTTATCGAGATAAGTCTTGACTATGAAATGAAGATAATTGGATTATGAAAAATGGGATGTGGAGATTTACATAAATCCTTTACCTTTGCTAATAAAATAAAACTAAGATCACTTAGAATTGGCAATTGAGAGAAAAACTCTACTTGGGCAGCAGTAACTAAACTATAAAATGCTGGCTTAAATAATATAAGATTCACTTTCCTTTGAGGGATATTTCACATATTAGAGTTGTTCATTATCGTTACTGTTTTCTAGAGGACAAACATCTCAGCCCTCACTGAGCTTACTTTATAGTGGAGGAAAAGATATACACAAACTCTAGAATATACAGTAGTATTAGGATTAAAAATCAAACGACCAACAAGTATCTGAAAAATGCTCAACTTCACTAGCTACTAGGAAAATGCAAATCAAAAGCACAAGGAGATACCACCTCATACCTGTTAGAATAGCTATTACCAACAAGACAAGGAATAACAAGTATTGAAGATGTTGTGGAGAAAAAGGAACCCTTATACACTGCTGTAATGTAAATTGCTACAGCCAGAGTATGGTTCCTCAAAAAAATTAAGAATAAAATTTCCATACAACCCAGCAATTCTCTTCTGGGTATCTACCTAACATACCTGAAAACATTTTTCCATAAAGATATATATGCATCAATGTTAACTGCAGCTTTATTTACGGTGGCCAAGACATGGAAACCAGAAAAGTGTCTTTCGATAGATGACCAGCTAAAGAAGATGTGGTACATATATACAATGGAATATTATTCAGCCATAACAAAAGATGAAATACTGCCATTTGTGAAAACATGGATGGATCTTGAGGTTATCATGCTAAGAAAAATAAGTCAGACAGGAAAAAAAATTGAGAACAATATGATTTCTGTGATGTGGGATCTAAAACTGAAAGCAACAAAAAACAAGACAAACAAATAAGCAAAAACTCAAAGACACAGACAATAGTTTAGTGGTTACCAGAGGGAAGGGGGGAGGGAGGTAGTGAAAGAGGGCTAGGGTGGTTAAATATATGGTGATGGAAGAAGAACTAACTCTGGGTAGTGAACACACAATGCAACATATAGATGATGTATTACAGAATTGTACACTTGAAATATATAATTTTACTATTTACTATTTAATAATTTTATTCCTTGTTAAATTTATTTTTTTAAAAAAAAGCTCTGGGGAAAAGCTAAATCAAGAGGAGATAAAGCAAGTGGGTTTTTGTGGGGTGAAATTTTAAATAGAGTGGTCAGAGATGACCTGAATTGGAAGGTGACAGCTGAGTAAAATCTGAAGGAAGTGAGAGATAGTCAGGTCTGAGGAGTTGTACGTTGGGTTCACTGTTCTAACTTCAGGACATACAACAATGTCCAACACAGAGTGAGCACTCAATAGATATTTTTTGGATATACGCATGAATAATTTAATTTGTAGAGTAATGACAAGAATAGTGTATGTACCAGAAATAAGTATCAAGAGATTGGAAAATTAGATTGTATACGTGAAAGGACATTTATTTTCCGTTATGAAAGAAATTAATTTTGTAGGCAATGAGGAACTTATTGATACTTTTGTATTATATCTTTAGACTTCCTGATGATACTGTAAATCATATATATTTGTTGGGAAAATATCGATGACACTGTGGTGGAATAAAGTAAAACATTTTTTAGACCATACAGTTAGAAAGGAAACTGATGGCAAACCTGTAGATATTTGATACTTGTGGCAGAGTCGATACAAGGAAGCTGAAGTTTCAGACATGCTTTTTTTATGAGGTATGGACAAGATATCAATTATGCAAATACAACTCATGATGAGGCACAGAGTGTAGTTATTAACAATTTCCAAGTTTCTGACTCACTGACTGAGACAGATAAATGGTAATTCCAATCACTTACATACGTAATAAATTCAAGAGTATAAGCAACTGGGCTTAGGAAGAATAAAACATTGAGTTCAGTTTTGTGCATACTGATTATGATATGCCTTATCTGGTTTATTATACTATATGTGTTAATAAAATACTATAAACACAAATAGAAGGCCAATTATTTGGGTTTGGGAGTGAAGACGTTTAGGAAAAGCAATAGTAAGAAAGTCCTTTGAGGCTAATCGTGAAAGATGAGGTATTATTGGCCAGTGACAAGAGTAGAGTACCGGATTTTGAGGCAGGGTAATGATCATATATTTATAAAACCCTAAAAGTATATGATATAGACAAGGAGGAGATGATATGTTTATGCCACCAGCATCTTTATTTATGTGGGAAATAAAAAGAGCCAGACAACAAACTTACATTGTGTGTGGAAGGAGGTTCTTTACAGTGATTTCTTACCTGAGCTTTTCTTTGTCCTCATTCTTCAGAGTAACCTTACTGGCTTATATTCAAAGTCCTCAGGGAAATATTTGCTCCTGTAGCACACAGACATGTTTCTGAAAGCTGTAAAACACTTTGCTGGGTTTGACTATTATGAAAACAGGCTATCACCATGGTCACCTAAGTGTTTGAAGAGTATTTTGTTTACAGTGGAGTGTTTGTGATATTACTTGTCACTTCCCATTACCTTTTGATCAACAGGAATGCCACTGCCAGAAGCAATTGACTTTGACATTGTGAATGCATTTAATGGAGTTCAGTTATGGCTGTGAGTTTCTTAGGCTATCCATTTGATTTCGACTGTAATAAAGTATTATAACTTTGGGGGACCAAAGTATTATAAATTGAGTGACCCCCTAGGGCTACATGTTTGAAATAACATTTTAGTACATCTATGTAATATATAGGCCAAGTGGTAAATCCCAAGGTCAGTTCACGATGGTAAATGAACTTGGCAAATAGCCTGTTTAAGAATATGACCGATGCTTTGGCAAAGGATCCTATATCTTTATGCTCCATTGGGTCAGATAATTCCAAAGAAAACACTAAAAGGCTAAGAACAGGTTTTCTTTCCTTCCTCATTACCTTATCAGACATTTTTAGTACTATTGACACTAACTCAAATATCTCCTATTTGACTACATGTATATATAGATTAAAAGATGGTACTAATAAATTTAGAAAGTAAAATTGGATTATTACTATAGTTACTCTGAATTTTTTTTTAATATTTGACCTAGGAACTCTATAAAATCAAATCTGGTATTAATTGAGCAAATGACCGAGTATTAATTTAATGCATATTATAATCTGCCTTTGTTTTATATGTATATCCAGAACTCAAGAAATGTAAAGTTTATTTTGGAGTTATATTTTAAGATATTAAAACAAAACCAACACTACACCACAATATAAGTGCCGAATGCCAACGTCAAATTATAGCAGACAGAATTTCGTGATATGAAAAGAGACTTGCAATACATATATAATTTGATCAACTTTGTTTTCTTAATTTATCATGACTATCTTAATGAACATATGACTAACAAGTGACTTACATTGATATCGAATGATCATAGAGGCCAATTTCTTCTGTAAGTATTTGTAACTTGTTACCTGCTATGTTTTTCCACCGTTAGTCTGTTTTTGTATGTTGAAACTTTTCATGTTGAAGGTGGCACTGTCAGTTCACCAGTTGTAGGCATGAGCATTTAATTACTAGTAACTGATTTGCAAATCATCATTCTAATCAACCAGCCTAGAATTCTAGCCTTGAACATGGATTGAATGTCATATTTCACAAGGTGAGTTCTGTCTCCCTTATGCAATGTGTTTTTCTTCCGAAATATTGATCTCCAAATAGTAGCATTCAATATGAGCTATTTAATAATAACATTTCTCCAAAAAAAATTATTGGTAGTAGATAGCTGTGGTCAATCTGCCTCTATAATGCCCTAAGTATGTTTAAACTTGTTCCATTTGATTAGATCGAGAAAAGGTATCCCTGTGTTTCTATTAAATAGGACATAAGCCTACAACAATGTAAATAATAACAATAATAGAAATAACAATAAATTCATTATTACAATAAATTCAAGGATTAAGTGAGTTTAATGCATACAGAACGTTAAGCACAGGACCCAGCACATAAGAAGGTATGGATAAATGTCATCTAGTAGTGGTACTAGTAGTAATAACAGTACTGCCGCACCAATACCACCCTCATGGCTGTCACTACTATTTATTTGATTTGTGACCCATAAAATAGATATCTCCACTCACTTTATTACCTTTCCTCTCAATAAAACCAAAACAGATTAATTTGATGGAGTAATATATAGAAAGAGGAAAATAAATGCTTACCTAGTATAATATAAAAATACTATCTTCTCTAGTTATCCAGTAAAGGTTCTGAGAAGAGATCAAAATTAAATGTTATCTGAGCTGCATTCATCCAGAAATGCTTAAGTGTTCTCATTACATATTTATATTGTCTTCTAAATACATTGTTCAATTTCATTTTTTTATTTCTACATTATCATATCAACATAAAGCATTGCCACTGTTGAATTCAAGTTATAATAAAGTAATTACTGCATCATTTTATGAGCAAAAAGTCATAACCAGAGCCATCTGCAAATTTTAGTATATAATTTATTGAGTTTTCTAAAACGTTAATAAACTTGAATGATAGTAATATGACTAACACTGACTTCCAATGAGCATAATGGCCACTTTCTTCTCTGAGAAGAAAATTCCTTTCATTTATTCCTTTCATTAATTCCTTTTATTATTCAATACTTACTTGTTTCTATCTTGTGCCGAGCACATAGGCTATGTTCAGAAAAGAACACAAACTCCTTTAAAAATTCTCATACTATGTGTAGAAACTAGGCCATTATCTGATTGTTTTCAGTTTGCCGTTGCAGATATTTGTGATCCTCAATAGTGAGATCACATTATAACATAATATGACAAGAAAACAATTCAAGCTTAAGAAAAGCATGATTTAAATTTTTCTTTTAGGAGACATTTTTTAAACTCCCTTTAATGGAGATTCTTGCCTAACATGGTAATAGTTTTGCATGGGATGCAAATATTCACTCCTTCTGAATACTGGCCAGCTCAGCCAAAGTATGAGGACATGATGACATTCTGTTTTAAGATACCGTAATTTTGAAATAGAGGTCTATTTGGAATATTGACTTACCATTTAGTTTTTATTAACTGTCACAGTTAATACCTGTAAGATGGACACATTCTCATATATTAGGAGACAAAGATGCCAAATCCCATGACACCTAAAATTGTCAAGTTGTACAAAGTAGGATAAAATACTTCATTAAATCCACTTCTAGACCATAACCCACATTTTCAAAGACATCCGAATATGGTCTAAATGTAAAATACACAAAGAATAATCTGTTAATTTTCTTCTAAAAATATTAAGTTAAGAGGTACTTTTTCAATTAAAATTATTTAATGTGAATATTCTTGGCCTTACATATCAATTTTAATATGCAAAGAGTTAGAAGGGTGATGTCAATTTTTATATTCAAACTTCTTTTAAATCTGTAACTGAAGCAGTTTAAAATCTTACTAACTGATCACCTTTAAGATTATTAATCTGCTAATATGTTCCTTTTCTTACCATGGAAACAATGAAAGAAGTACCAAGAACTTTTTTTCTTCTTCATAACACATAACTTCATAACTTTAAAAGTAAATAAAATTAATTTCTCTCAAATAATGGGGATTTTTGGTAATTGTGATTTGAATACTTTGAAGTTCATAATTATAGAGTTAAACAAATGAGCTAATGTGATCATTTTGTCTCCATTTCAAATTAAACCATTTTCTCCCAAATACACAATTTCTCTTATAATATGGAATATGGTATTTATAAATAAAGTTAATTTGAATTAAAGTAAAATAAATTATGTTATCCATATATTCAATCACCTTAATTTACTGACCAGTTGGAATAAGACATTGAACATCTCTGGTCTGTATGTAAAATGTTTGCTTTTACTTAAAGACCAATGGAACTATAAGATCAGCACTCATACCCTAGGTGGTATAATAATTAGAATATGGGTAGTATTTTTAACCTTCAGCCTCCAATGTGTATAATGAATAGTCTGTAGAAATATAATTTTGTTTCATTTTGCAAGTTTAATCAGGCAAAGAAACGATACTTGGTAACCATGGCAACATGCACAATTAGTTGACCATTGTGATCCCAACACAATCAAAAATCAGTCTACTGTGTTATACATTCTAGGAATTTAGAGAAAAGAGGGCAGTCTTTGACTGATTGAACATCTTTATGAGCAAAACAGTTATGCTTATAGACTTTGACCAGAAATATTAATAGATTAATTATTTTTTTTGCTATGGAAAATTTCTGTCTAGGACTTTACTAATCAACTTCCTAGTATATCATTAGCTTCTCTATGTCTCAAAAAAACTAGTTAAATTAGTGAAGACAAAAAAAATTTAGTCATATATTTAAGAAATTGATTTGTCTAATGTGTTCAGTTAATTTAAAGAACTTTTGTTCTATTTGTTGTTTGACTGTGGGAACAGTAAACTTTGCTTTTCTTATCACATAATTAAAAACTACTTAGTTTTATCACCAACCATGTGATTCATATTTAGAAAACAAACAAACATTGAACTGTATTGTTATTCAAATGTTTTTGTGTGGAATAGTTTCATACAAGGAAAGAAATACGTTTATCTTCAAAATTCTTAAAAATAGCTTTCTTGAAATTTAATATGGAGGGAAATTGACTTAGATGGAAATTAACTCAGGACAAAGACTTGACAAATTTTCTATATGGTTGGTTGTTGTTTAGTGGTTTATATAACGTAAAGACTACGTGGAATGTGTGGGAAACAGTAGATTTTAAATATCTCTGCAGAAGCTATTTATAGCATGTCTAACCTCAGTGCTTGAACTACTAAATGACATACTATTAATTTGGAAAAAAAAAATACTTATCTTCATAAACCTGAAGAAAGACATGCTATTTGTAAGGCAAGTTCTTGTAGAAACATCTACCAGTAAGAGAAGAATGAAGACACGCTACGCCCTTAGGAAATCTTGTGGAAGGACAAGTCTGTTCTATAACTTTGTAATTCCAATCAAAGTAACTTACCGTTTCATGAATTATCTATTGAAGCCATCATCTTCTGTAAGGATCAACAATACTATAATAACCATATACACATGGTGTGATTTTGTTTTTAATTTAATAAGAGTGTTTGTATTGGAACAATGGGATCACTAAACGTCAGACCTAGAGATCATGTAGCTCAGTGGTTTTCAGTATTTTTAAGCAACAGAATGTTTGAAAAATTACTATTTAAACTCGTACTTTAAGTAGGTAATACCTGCACAGGTGAAAATTCAAAATGTACAGATGTGCACATAGTGAAAACTAGGTCTCCTTCCATACCGCATTTCTTAGCCACTCAGTTTCTCTACCTGCAGGAAACCATTTCCTTGAATATCCTTCCAAAGATTTTGTATGCTTATTCAAGCACATTCACAGACACATATATTTTCCTAATTAGTAGCATAATAATCTTCTGAATCTTTTTTTCACTTAATGTATCATGGAGATCATGAATTTCTTCCTTCAACATGATACAGAATTTCAAGAATTGGTGAAAAATTAGAGAATATTAGAGAATAACAACTCTAATTTATTTCACTTTATTATAAGACTAAATGTTTCAAACGTTTGCATTTTTCTTTTGTATACTTTGCTTTAATTCCATAGTTATATTTCTCTTTAGAGACCATAGAAAACATACAAACCAGCTTCTAACTGAAATTACTTTCTATGTCCATAGACAGGACACTAGAAGAGAAAATCGTCACTAACTCTTTAAAAGTTCTTCCTGAGAAGGTGTACTGCCACGGAAAGGTTGGTTTGCAGACCATTTAGGTTCATTGTTTGTTTGAGGTTTTTAAGAAGCCAGACGTCTTTCCCCCAACATGCCCCACGCCCCCGTGCAAAAAGCACAGTTGCTCAGAAATTAAAGAACATGTTTTAATTGTTGTGCTTAGCATCACTTTAATGATAATAAATAAAAAATAAATTTCAAACAAAAGTGTAATTAAACAGACAAAACATATACACATAATATTGTGACAGTCATCAAAGCAACAATCCCCACCAAAAGAGTCATACACAGATTATCAGCATATTTCTAAATGTCAGCCTTCAGTAAACTTCTCCATAACCCAGGATGAGTTTAAATGTTTCATTCTTCGGGGGCCTTATTCTCATAGTCTGTGTATACTTCATAACAAAATCAACAGACCATTGTCATTCAAAAAAGACATTCATGATCATTTCAAGGTGAGTTTGGATCCATTTATGTCCCAAAATATGCATTCTTTTTTATTTAGCTAAAACCAAAAACAATTAAAGTTAGTTACTAAAAGGGAAGGCTTTGCAATTTGATGTGTTGATTTTGTGGCCAGATAAATTTGCCAATATCATAAGACAGTTGTTCTTGATATTTTGAGAGTTACCAATCAGTATTGAATAGACTACTTTGGTTTCTGGTGACAGAACTCAAACCAGATACTTTAAAAAAAAAAAAAAAAAAGCCAAATTAATAGCCTCATACAACTGGAAATTGTGGGACAAAAGACATCCCAGGCACATTTGGGTCCAAGGACTCAGATGTCTCTCCCTCTCTCTCTCTGTTTCTCCTATGGGGTTGTGCCCAGCATCATTCTCTTTTCTGTAGATATGATGTCTTCACATGGAAAGGAGCCTGAATACCACAAGCTAGCTGCTGCTTTACACTCATCCAGCTCTATAACTTAGTCAAGCTGAAGGAAGTTGTGTTTTGAAACATTTTTGATAAGTAATAAAACATAATTTGTATGTGTTTCTGTGTGAGGGCACATGTAATTTTTTTTCTGGGAAGAGATTTCATAATCTTCAGATTCTCAAAGGTGTCTCAGTTTACCAACCTAACAACCCATTCCAGCCTTCCTTTGGGTTACTGCTGCTCCCTTGCTCCACTCACATGATTTTGGCTGGATGTGCAACAATATTACCTCTCAGTCTTGACCAAGTTTCCATTGAATTGTACTACTCAGTTTTCTGGTCATGGTGATTGGTTTGGGATAACTCACATAACCCATCAAGGCCAATGGGAGGGCTTTTCCTAGATGTTTTTATTTGAACTGGCAGGAAAGAGGCCAGGAGTCTTCAATGTATGTATTTGGTTTATACTAGCACTGTGATATATTGATTCCATCTGCGAGCAGCTGCCCAACGGTAATTTACATAATATTTTCATTTGCTTGACTAAATCGATAGGCACCAGGCAATTAATTCAATGAATCCAAATCAGCAAACATACATGGAGATTCTACTGTGTACCAGGAACTGTTCCAGATGCTTCAATTTTAAACGTAAGTAAGCTATAGTCACTTTCTTCAGAAGTGCGCATTTCCTCACACGCTCATAGCAGTTGGACCATGGTAAGAGATGAAGATGTTGTCTGTAATAATGCAGTGATCCTCAACCCTATCAAGTTCAAAGTCCCCTCTTCTATCAGAGAAATATTTCATAAAACTCCCTTTAATTTCCTGAATTATAATCTATACATAATGTCACTTCCTACATATAATTTCAAAAATGTTCAGTATAGTTCCCTTAAATATAAATAAATAAAACAGCAATGATAATTTAAAATAAAATAATGTTTATTTAAATATGTATGTGCTACTTAAAACCTGACAACTATCACAGATTCACAAAACACTACCTAGTCAGGATTGCCTCCCAGGTTTTAGATTCCAATAAACTAACGTGGTTTGATTGTGGGTGACAATTGGTTTTGTTTTTAATTTCCCACAGCTCCATGGACTGCAATCCACAGACCTTACTCCTGTCACATTAGCATCTTGTTTGAGTATATACAGAGAACAGTTAAGACTTGAAAAATGTTTTTCTAAACTTTATTAATAATTACTCCAAATTTTTTAGTTAGTGTGACATAACTTTTTGAATTAAGCACTCTTGCAATTTTGGTTTATGTTCTTAATGAAGACGAAAATATTACGATGATTAGTACACTGTGTTGTTGTAGGCCTCCCCTGTGACAGCTGAGATGGGCCACTTTACAAGGGAAATTTCATCTTACCTTGATTCTTACATTGACTTTATGGTACTTCTTAAATAGCATTCAATATTTGAAGGACCCACTTTGTTAGAATTTTATTTGGGCTTACTTCTTAATACATAAGCAGTGATATTATGAAGGAAGTTAAAAATTCTGCTTCCTGTGTTTGGTAATTTAGATATTAAGGAGAAACTGGAACTTGATTTACAGCAGGAAATCAAACACAAATAAGGACATTGTAAACCTGAGAATAAATAGCAGAATTGACAACTACATTGAAATTCACAGCATGATAAAATTTCATTGCCGTGTATAAACAAGTCCAGAACCTACCGCTTGGAGTTAAAACTTTAACAAGCAGTTGGCCATAAACTTGAAGACTCACCATGAAGAACTGGCAGCCCTCTAAAGAAACATGTTGAGTAAGCAAGATTTGGTCACGGCAATTTGGTAATCAAGTAAAGTGCAATGACTCTGCTGCCTTATGTTCCTGAACAGCCTAAAAACTTTCAGAAATATTAAATCAACAGTGAAGTTCAGTGAAAGACGAGCATGTGAATATAACACTACATTCTGTCTAAGCAAGGCATTCTTTTTGATGATATAAATAATAATTAGTGGGGTGCTGTGGATGAAACTCAAGAGAAAAGTTGTTTTCTTTCCTACACTGAAGCTTTATAAACATTAAATGGTTAAAGTTGAAAATATTTCACTTAAAAGCCACATCTAAGTTTTAATATCTGAAAAGATTGAGATTTGACTTCTCATTTGGATTGTCTTTATTTGGGGGAAATCCTATGGACAGGTACTTAGTGACATAAATTAAAAGTAAAGGCATACTCATTATTCTGGAGAAAGCTGAAGAGACCTGAAAGCAAATATTTTAGGCTGAGATTCTTATTGTGGTATTACGTAAGGTAATTTTTGTACTTGAATTAATTAAATATGGCTTCATAGTACTTTATCTGTCTGTCTACCATCCTACACACCTATCATCTACCCATCTATACCTATCATCTCTAATTTCAGTGATAGTGTGTGTGTGTGTGTGTGTGTGTGTGTGCGTGTTTGTAGAGAGCGGCATAAAGGGGAGGAAGGCTGCTCTGGAGAACAACAGCACAAATCCACACCAGAGTATGAGGATCTAGAATTCTCCATGAAGGAAACATTATTCACACTGGCCATTGTCCTGGGCAGAGCACGGTGCTGAGGCAGAAAGTGAGAACTAAGAGGTTAGTAACATTGTAGAGGAAGAGAAAGAGTATTTACTTTCCCTTTATGTCATGACATTTGGGCCTGTTGAAGATATTTGGAGCACTTGTGCAGGTCAGGGTAGTTTTCACTGGGAGCCATACCACTCTCTAGTGGGCATTTTGGAAAAGAACAAAGGGGAATTTGTCAGTTGCCATTTAATGTAAGTAGCTTGACAATTAAAAGAAAGAACCAGAGCTGTTAGTGCTTCTGTAATGCACACAGAGTACTGAGAGATGTTCACTGAAGTCAAAAACTGCTTCAATTATCTATATTTGGAACCTAATTCCATTTTACATAAAAACCAAGATTTTTTTTTTGCTAAGTTTAATATATATTTCTATTTTTCTGTAATGACGCTATTGTGAAAATTAAGATAAATAGTACTTTAGTTTGTACATCGGTTGTTCACTAATTATGACACTGGTTGGGTATAAGACAACACCTCTGCATTTGTACCTACTGCTTTCATTTACTTATATTGTAGCTGCTGATTCTACTTAAGATTACAAGTTTTATTGTAATTATATCCTTTTTTTTCTTTCAATATGTTTTTCAAAAGATGTGTTTATGTTACCTTATGCCTGAATTTCAATTTATTGTGATAAATAGAAATTTGAAAATATTTGTTATCAAAAGAGCATTCAATCTAATAGAATTAAGAATCACTGACATAGAGATAGGCAAGGAGCTGGTCAAAGAGTAGCATTAAAAATTACCTTTTTGTTAAATTACATTTCCATTATGCTGAGCTTCCTATAAACTGTTCAAAAACTCCTAGCTACATCTCAGAAGTTAGCACTTTGGAAAAGATCTTGGCTCAGGCTTGGAGTTAGAATAACAAATATTAAAAACCTTTCTCACTGATGAAAGGCTGATTGGCTAAGCTATTTTAGAGATGTGTTAGACCCTGATGTAAAGAAGTTATAAGAAGTCAGTGATCCCTGTAACCTCTAATCTTAGGGATAATACCTGAAGCTTGCTCTCTAAATGGTCTTGAATCCAGGTTGGGAAGTTAATCAAATCCTGCCTCCAGAATCTGGATGATTGTCATATTTTTCCTGGTGAAACTTTTATATAAATGTGTTCAAAGTACTTCTAAGGATGTGATGAGGAGTCTGAATTCACTTTTGGATGTTTGACTGCTGGACACTTTTAAGCCTCACTCTCTCTCTTCTCATGGTGCCCTACATCTGGACAAACTGATTTAAAAAAAGAAGAAGAAGAAGGAGAAGGAGAAGGAGAAGGAGAAGAAGAGAGAGAGAGAGAGAGAGAGAGAGAGAGAGAGAGAGAGAGAGAGAGAGAGAGAGAGAAGCCTGCCTACTTTTATGGTACTGTCCCGAGTTCAAACCCCACAATCCCTTGCCAGTGCTTGCAAACTCTCATCCCAGCCCCATATCCTAACCACATAAAAACCCACGCTAGCCTCCCTTCCTGTTTTCTCAAGCCATTTTGGACCAGCTTGATGGGCCTGGCCTATTCTCCCCAAAGATCTCACTTGTGTAACTAATAAATCATTTCATACCTTCTTGGCGTGTGTGTGTGTGTGTGTGTGTGTGTGTGTGTGTGTGTGTGAGAGAGAGAGAGAGAGAGAGAGAGAGAGAGAGAGAGAGAGAGAGAGACATCATGTCTAAACGTGAATAAGAACAAGTAAACCTAATTTTGTCAACAACAACACTGGAAGCTAGAGACAGTGAAATAATATCTTTAAAGTGCTAGGAGAAAATAACCAGGAAGCTAGAAGTGCATAACCAACCAAACCTCAGAATGAAAGTCAACATATTTTAAGATATATTAAAAACGAGTTCAATAACCTCTCTTTAAAATAACTTATGAATGATATATTCCAAGATAAAGGAACTGACCTCAGAAGACCTAATATATCTTATGAAATACAGATAAAAGAAATTGCTTTCCATTTAATTTTATAAGAGAGCCTACTGCACAAAGATATTTATTATCATATGTCTTATAATAACTAAAACTGAAGCAAACAAAAAAACAAAACCCTAGATACACTGAATTAGGTTATTGGTCAACTAAAATAATTTCTGGATAGACTGATAAGACCCCATGATGTGGAGCACTAGGAATTGAACGGCGAGAGAGAGAGAGAGAGAGAGAGAGAGAGAGAGAGAGAGAGAGAGAGAGAGAGAGAGAGAGAGAGAAATCATCACTTTGTGAATGCAGGGGGATTTCAGGGAGAGAAAACAGAAAAGGCAAGGAGAATTGAGAACAAGGAGAACAAGCAACACGGTTGGAAGCTGGAGTCCCAGCTGCTTAAATAGCCAAATAACTTACAGACAGGGATGTCTAGAATTTAACATTATGGCATTTGCAATGTTACCGTAAAAACCCTTGTCTCTGTAGTGACTCAGTGAAACCTCCTGTACATACAAAGTGCCTTGATAATAATTAAAGAAAGAGGTGGAACTTCTTTTCTAGGCTGACATGGTGTGAGCAGAAAAAGATTAGTGCAAGAAACTCTGAACTACATCAATATGTAGAGACCCTGACCTCAGATCCAAAGGTGATCCTGAAAGTGGGGAAGAGGGAAATGAACAAAAACCTTAGAAGAGGTCATTAGGTTTCCAAAGATCATATAAAGTCATTGTGAATTAGTGTTATTATCTGCAACTTACGGACATCAGGACAACAGTTGTACTCTGTGTTTAGATACATGCAGCAGATATGAACAATTTTATCTACTAAATAAATTTTTCTTCCTTCCTTCCTCTTTCCTTTTTATTTTGTCTTCACTTTGCCTATAAAGCTTCTCTAATCTTTCATCACTGTCTCTAAGAAATTAATACCTCACTCCTTGCCCCCACTCCAGCCTCCATGTACTAAGTATGATGCTCAGGCTCTCTAAATGTTCTCAGCCTTTTTCAGTCCTTATGACTGTTGGTAATTATAACACACACACACACACACACACACACACACACACACACACGCAATCTAAGCTACAACTATGTAATTAATGTCTTCCCTTTTAGAATCTGTTTTAATGGATTGAGAAAGAAAAGCCCATATCAGTTTTTTTTTTGTTTGTTTGTTTGTTTGTTTGTTTCCTTACCGTTTCATTCCCATTCCTACTGGCATGGTACCTTGCACATAAAAGTGCTCAGGAAACTAATGACTTCATTTTCCTTTGTTTTATTACATTTGCCTCACAGGTAAAATGGGGATATTCAACAAATATTTATTGAACCCTTACCATGTGCAAGACACCTGCTTGGCTCTGAGCTACCTTCACTTTGAACAAAAGGGACCAAAGGGCCTCTCCACCTGGAACTGATGTTCTAGTGGGTGGAAGTGAACAATAGACAACATTAAAAACTAACATATAGTTGCTTACTATTGATTGAAAACAGAGCAGGTTGGGGACAGTACTTGTTAAGGGTTGCAATTTTAAATAAGATGTTCAGAGAAGGCCTTAGTAACAAGGTAACATTTTTTAAAAGGTAGATCACATCACAAATTTGCATGAAAGCAAGGAACAAAAATTGTAGCTAATTCAATAGAAGAAATTCTTTGTACAAAATAAGTTCAACAAGAGGCTATTTTGTCATATATGGAAAAGACACAAAAACATGCATCTGTGAAGTAGAAAAACTCATTCAATAATTAGGCAAGCTTGGGAAAATTAGAGCAAATAGAAGATCAACATTTTATAAAATCAGTATTTTGAGAAAACAAAGCAGCAAGGACATTTTTAATGAGGTGTCTATCAAGCTCTAACCTACCATGCCTAGATTAAATACCATTTATAAATACGTACCGATGTGTGTCTTTTATGTCAAACCTAAAAGTATATGTCTTTGAAGTTTCTATTCTCTGGCACCCCAAGCAGCAGTTAAGAATTCCTGCTACTGCTGTTCATTTAGAAACAGAGGGAATCATAAGCTAATAGAATAACAAAGAAGGGCTCTATTTATTTAAAAATAGGTTGGAAATATATATTCTAGCATTTTAGTGTAAGTGTTGAGGTCTGCAAAAGCTTGAGTATCACACGTGTCACTAAGGGATGAAGAGATAGATGGAAGGATTAGATCTTGTAGCAGCTGTTGGTTAAATCAAGTAGTCTAGATAATATAAAAAATAAACCTTTTGTAAAGAAGCTATCATTGGATGTTAAAATGCATATTCACTAGGAGATGTCGATAGGCTCTGATAAAATTCGAAAACAATAAACAGATATCTAAAAGTCTAGCCTTGATTTTTTTTTTTTGATAACCAACATCAATTTAAGCCAAACAACTAACAGTGTAACATATAAAAGTGAAATCAAATTGATTCAAAAACATATATGGAAGACTATATGTTTTCACTATAAAGCATTTTGATTCTTTTAACATTCAACTTACAGTCACAAAACATTATCATTATTAGGGACCTAGAAATACATTACTGAATTGCCTCATTTGATGTATGAATCCTCAACAAATGGTCATGTCATTTACCAGTGACCACCTAAAATAATAATACTTTCATTTTCTTGTGAATTTAGTAGCTCCAATCTCAGATGGCTCTCATTTCTGCCTTATATTGCACTGTAATAGGATTCCTGGATTCCTGGCAGTGGAAGGTTAAGGAATGTGGGGCCTAGAGGTGATCAATCCTAACCACAGAATGACTCTGTAGAGGTGACTCAATGCCCCGAAATTTCAGTTGCCTCAGTTGTAAAATGCAGATGATGACAACTTCCTCAGGTTATTATTAAGTACTAAGTGAGATAAGGAATACATGTGCCAAGCATTGATTAATTGGTCTAAAACATTACATTTATAAGGTAACAAACCAGTCCTATTTTCTCTACTTTCTTTGGTTGCTTGTACAAAGTCTAATTTGGCTACAAAAGAGCAACATGTGAATAAAAGTTGAGCTGTATAGCTAGCTCAAGTGTAATCTCTATATTTAAAGTTTCATGATTACTCTGGCTAAACATCAAAGTGTTAAGAGCTATCATATCATGTGACATCAAATAGTTGACAGCTCTCTGTTCCTTCTTCTTCCCAAAAGGCTTGTCACCTGCAGCCCCAATATTATTGATCATTCCATTGTTGTTGTTGTTTTAATTCATGTTTATTGTGTGACAATTGTTAGTAAAGTTACATCGCTTTCAAGTGCACAATTTTGTAATACATCATCTATATATCCTGTTGTGTGTTCACCAACCAGAGTCAGTTCTCCTTCCATCACCATATATTTGATCACTTTTCCCCTCATCTACCACCCCTCTCCCCCTTACCCTCTGGTAACCACCAAACTATTGTCTGTGTTTATGAGTTTTTAATTCTTCATTTGTTTGTCTTCTTCCTTTGTTGTTTTCAGTTTTATATACCACATATCAGTGACTCAGTGCCCCGACTTTTTTTGTCTGACATGTTTTGCTTAGTATAATATTCTCAAGATTCGTCCATGTTGTCACAAATGGCACTATTTCATTTTTTTCTTAGGGCTTTCAGTTCCCTCACCATATTGACCTCTTCCTCTGGGTCGTTCCTAGTTATTTGTAGCATTTCTGAAACAATATGTAAAAGGAAGCTAATCTGGGATCAGACCATTCTCAGAAAGTGCTTGGACTGAAGAAATTCTAGAACAGATCAAGCACTTCTTTTACTTCAACAGCAAAGTCATACTTCACTTTCTCTTCTAGTGATGCCATCTACTCTGGGGCTCCATTACACCGAAGTATTAAATACTCAAAAAATTATCAACCACAGCATTTACCTGACTAGTCATCTTTAGGTGATGAAAATAAATGCAACGGAAATCACAGCTGTGTTTTCTAAAACACACTGAAAAATCAGATCTTGATCTTCAATACAGTAAATTTCTATCTATAATCTGGAATTTTGCCCCGAGGTATGGAAATGTGGAAATTTTCTATCAGAGTTTTCACAAGTCAGCCAGATATTTTTTTAAAGAAACAATTATCTCAATTATATTTACAAAATCATTAAAGTGTAGGGCCTAGAAACAACAGCAGCAAGGACTGTTAAAAGGACAGATTGTACCATTATACAGGGTTGGACAATTAAGTTCACAAACTCATCTTTAAAAAAGTGCTACATACCTCATTGCTGAATATCACTACAGTCACCTTCAAAGTACTCCCCTTGGGAAGTTATGCACTGATACCAGCATCTCGTCCATTCCTCAAAGCAATTTTGGAACTCTTTTTTCTGGAATCTACATCAGAGCTGTCATCATATTACCCTTGCTGTCTTGAATGTCATCAAAATGTCTTCCTTTTAATATTTCCTTTATCTTCAGGTAAAGAAAGAAGTCATTGGGGATCAGATCAGGTGAGTAGGGAGGGTGTTCCAATACTGTTATTTGTTTACTGGCTAAAAACTCCAAACTCCCTCTCAGACAGTTTTCTGTCTGCTGGTGCATTGTCGTGATACCAGAGCTATGAATTGTCTGAGAAAAGTTGAGGTCATTTTCTTCTAACTTTTTCACACAGCCTTTTCAATACTTCCAAATAGTAAACTTGGTTAACTGTCCAGTTGGTCCAAATTCATAATGAATAATCCCTCTGATATCAAAGAAGAGTTAACAACATCTTTGCAACAATTTCACGAACTTAAATGTCTGACCTTCATAGTCATTGTGTAAGAGCTTTATAATTTTAGCATACCTGGACAGTTAATCACAAGTTGATGGAATTCCATCAATTTGGCTGGGCATCAATCTTTTGGGCTATTCTTGCACATCTGAACCATCATCCTACCAGAAGCTTTATCTTCAAATTAGGTGGTTTATATTTTCCTAGATTTCTGTTCTTATGAATCAGAAGGCACATAGCTCAACTGGAGTTGGAAAAAAAAAGACGGGAAATGAAAAATATGTAGATCTATGTCATATTGTAGTTATTTTTCAAAGAAATAAATTATTTATTATGAATTCAATATATCTATACCATCGATAGGTAAACAGATAAATAGATACAGAGATAGATAATATAGATTTGGATAGTATAGATACAGATATAGGTATAGATATGGATATAGATATATAGATATAGATATCCTTATTGTTTCAACTAGCTTTATCAATCTATTTAAACTTGATTGTTATTTGACAGGAGTACAACCTCCCATCAGTCTCCAATAATTGAAGCTAAAACCATAGGCCACCATTCAAACAGATGACCCTTATTTTAAAACGTAAAGCCGATGTAAAGAAGCTACTGTGGAGAAATATGCATTCCAGTTTGGGTGCAAAAGCAGTTCCACTCTTACAAGGACCTTGGCTCTTTCTTTATATGTATTATTCAGATTCTCATTTGGGCTTGATAGCTCAGAGTACATGCTTCAGACCTGCTCCGACATTCCTTGCAAATAGTGTAACCAGGGACATACTAAATGAGGTACCTTTCAAAAAAATTCACTACCATAATTGTTAAGTTAGTGTTCAGTGAATCCCATTTCTCTTTCTTTGGTCATTCTACATTTCAACTTTTAATCTGCTTTTGCCAAAAATAAAGGACTTGCTGATTCAAAATCATCTCCTAAATAAATGGAATTTATGTTTTTTATAAATGCAGTTATATGTGCATTTCAATACTTTGCTCTCAAAGCATGAAGTGAAATGTGCTTTTTCATACCAAAATAATTTAAGATAAGAGGTGGAAAAAAGGATAATTTTGTGGAATTTTTCTACTACACAAAGATATCACGTATTCTCATAATAAAATGTTGGTACAGACTTTTAATATATTTCTTTCAGTTTTATAATTTTAGCATACCTGGACAGTTAATCACAAATTGATGGAATTCCATCTTGTCCTATAGTGTGTCAACCTAAAAATAAAAAAGCCGAAGTGAGGAGCAGCAAGCATTTATTTGAGATAAAAAGAATTACAATTCGGAGGCATAGATTCAGGTAGAAACCCAAATTATGTTCTTATTATGGGGTGGAGGCAAGGGGATTTAATGAGAAAGGGAAGAAAAATAACATGAATAGAAGAAAGGAATTTTCTATTAGTGCTAATAAACTAAGTTATTCTTTATCTACATATGGCTCTTTACTGATTTCAAAGAATGTCTTTAATTTATTTTAATTTATTTTATTTATCTTTTATTTATTTTAATTTAAATTATGCTCAAGGCTGTTATATTAACTCCTCTCTGAGTTCTTGTCCTGCTGACATGTCCCACAACTTTTCTATATTTGTGACTGATAATCAGCCATCTTATCTTTCTCAACTGCAAGCTTTGCCTAAATAAAATTTTACATACACAACAGCATCACCAAGTGAGAAATACATGATAGTAACTTTGATAGGTACAAGAAAAGAGAATATCTTGCAAAGGAACCACAGCTCTATATGGTTTAAAAAAAAAAATACCTACCGGCCTATAATGGCTAAATTATGTCTCCTCTCTCAAGTCTTTCCTCTCAGCCATATACTTTGCCTTTTCTCTCTCTTTTTCTTTCATTCTTTTTCTCCTTCCTCCTTTCTGAGGTCCTGCATTCCTCTATATGTCGCCCCAATAAATGTAATCCCATTTATATGCATAGTAATTTAATTACATTTCCTATCAATATTAAACAAAGTACATAATTCTATATATAATTTTATATTCTTCAATCATGTCAAAATTATTATACTAAAAATAAAGAATTTGTTTTGTTCTTAAAAAGTTACCACCACAGAGAATTGCATTGTACCTTCCCATGACTAAACATGATAGAACTCAATATTTTGTTCAGTTATTTACATAGTTATTATATATATGTATATATATATATATAGTTGCAAAGTTATATAATTATATAGCTATAGTTATATGTATATAGTTATAAAGCAATACAATGAAACCGATTGAATTATAATAAATTTTTGTAATCTCATCTTTGGTTTCTAATTTATTTTAATTGCTATTGAGAAAATTATTTGTGAGAACCTGATTTTAGGAAATGTGTTATGGTTTATTTTGGATCTATGACATAGCTTGAAAAGGTAGATTTTTCTTTTTTGGTATGTGGAAATAAATACCAAAATAGTCACCTAAAAACTTGAATATTATGGCCTATAAGGAATGGGGAGTTGGGAAGATGCTGTTTTGATGGAATGTACCTTGTAAGGTGCCTACTTAACTCTTTAAGATATATGAATATATAACTTCTCAAATCTAATTTTATTTCTAAACAAACAGAATGTAACTTACAGATAGACAGATAGTGCTGTGAATCTAGTTTCTCCCACATATTTAGCTATGAAACCTTAGGTAAGATTCTCAACTTCTTTGAACCTAAGTTGTTTTACTTATAAAGTTAATATAATATTATCTACCTAATAAGATTGCCACTAAGGTTAGGTTATAGAGCCTGTAGTATTTTTAATACATTGTCCAGCACATAATAGACACTACATAGATTAAGGTAAAAATGTACAGAATTGAAAATTGATTTTTAAATTAATTTGAAAGTTTTCCTAATGGTTATTTTGCATTTCAAGTTAACGCCTTACCACTATAATGCACAATAGATGCTCTAGAAGATTAAACACTCTAGAAGATTAAAATGTAAGGAATGGGATGGATAATGTAAAATGGAACTGTTAATGATCAAATACAGCTTTGTAGGTTTAAGATTTAAAATTAATATTCAATTAGTAACCATTAAGATTGACATATTTGTTCTCTTTATGTCATAAAATTTTGACTATACTTAATGTCTTTTCCAGTAAAAACCATAAGATGAATTATAGCCACTGCCTTCTTTTCTGCTCATAACTCCTTCTTTGACTGCAGCATTCTTCGGTTCTGAGTTACAAGGTCTGGACTAAATGCATTAAATCATTTTATTGCAGCTCACCCCCCCCCCCATTGGAATAGGACTGAAGCTATTTCACTTTCTCACTGGTCTTTCTGAATGTCAACAAATGCTTAGCTTCACAGTGAGGTTTTATATAAGGTTCCACAATTGAAAAACACTCATCCTTGAGGAAAATATATTGTTAAGCTCTAATAGAGGCTTTTTGAAACACAAATTTTATTTTGATTTTATAAGGTTTTGTTTAAGGACAACACCCTGGAAATAAACAGTGATGTTTATAGAATAGCATAAATATTTATTTTGAGAATTTTAAGGAGAGCTCATTGACTGATATTATTGGAAATGTTTTACATAAAATTAAATACATCAGTTCACCCTCTCTTAGTGGGCAGGCTATGAGATGGGAGGAAAGAAACAAGTTTTCTTCCATTTTAAGACAGATTAATTTTTATGAAAAAAAATGATGTCATTTCTCATCTTACTCTTACATTGTCAAGGTTGCCTTTGTTTCCCTAACATGTGTGCCAATTACGGCTGACATGTATTAAGGAAGTGCTTTGTACTGATTTCGTCCAGACTATAAATAACTGTACCTGATTTCATCCAGACTCTAAATAACTGTATCTGATTTCATCCAGACTATAAATAACTGATTTTCTAACTATTGTTTTCCCCATTTTACATATAAAAACAAAACGAAACACCTTGAATGTGTTGGGAGAAAAGTGAATTAATTGCTCAGTCTCAGTGCTAGTAATTCATTTTTTTTTAATTTTTATTAAAAGCTTAGCTAAAATACAATGGTATATTAGTTTCAGGGGTACACCATAGTTATTCAACATCTCTATACCTAAAGAAGTGATATCATGATAAGTCCAGCAACCATCTGACACCACACTAGGCTATCACAGTATTATTGACTATATTCCCTATGTTGTGCATTGCATTCCATGACTTGTTTTATGCCTGGCAATTTGGACCTGTTATCTCCCTTCACTTTTTTCCCCACCTTTTTAAGTTTTTCAATCACAGTTGACATTCAGTATTATTTTATATTAATTTCAGGTGCATAGCATAGTGGTTAGACATTTACATAATTTAAGAAGTGATCCCCCTGATTAGCCTAGCGCTCACCTGGCACTATACACAGTTATTACCATATTATTGACTATATTCCCTATGCTTTACTTTCCATCCCCATGATTATATTGTAACAACTAATTTGTACTTCTTAATCTCTTCCCCTTTTTCACCCACATGCCCCACCTGCCACTCCCATCTGGCAACCATGAAAATGTTCTCTGTATCTATGAGTTTGTTTCTGTATCTATGAGTCTGTTTTGTTTATTTTCTGAGGTTCCATGTTAGAAAGAGAAGAAAATAAAATACTATAACACTAGAAGAAATTATTTTAAGTAAATACAGTATATTTGTTGAAATATTCCATTAGGAAAAAGGAAACAGTAAAACTAATGTTATTGGGTAGAATATACTGGCAATTAGAAAACTGCAGGCATAGGGTTATATATTGATGTGTTTATATATTTTGTTCTTTAGATTTCACATACAAGTGAAATTGCATTGCTTTTGTCTTTCCCTGTCTGATATACTCCACTCAGCACAATAGCCTCCAGGTCCATACATGCACAGCAGATGGCAAAAACCCATTCCCATCCATGGCTGAGCAATATTTCATTGTATATATGTACCATCTCCTCTTTATCCATTCTTTCTTTGACAGACACCCAGGTTACCTCCACATCTTGGTCATTGTAAACAATGCTGCAATGAACATATTGTTACACATGTCTCCCCCAAGTATCATTTTGGGTTCCTTTGGATAAATACCCAGAAGTAATAGATCTCATTCTTCTGGTCTAAGTCCCTCAGAATATTTTAAATAATTCTCCCAGTAGATTGAAATGTGAGGTCTTTTAAAGGTTGGATTCTATGAAATAATTTACTGCACGCAATTTGATTTCACTTAGAGCAAATGGGTTTTTGACCTGAACCTTTTTACACCTCAGTTTTCTGGAATGCAAAATGGTGATAATAGTGATCCCACCTAATAGGTTTATTGGAAGGTCAATAATGAAAAAGCTCTTAGTACAGTGTCTGAAACAAGATAGGCATCCAATAAATATTAGTTATTATCGTTTTCTTGAGTTTCTAAATTTAGTGTATAAGAAGATCCAAATACACATATCGCCAATTATGCTATGATTTCTAAAATGGTCACTTAAATTCTTGAAATTATTCTTAGTTTAGGGGAAAAAAAAGCATCTTTTTCCTCAGTAACAATAAGCAACCAAGGATAATTTTAATACCAATTACAGATTGTTTTATTTTGTTTTCTATTGAGTCTCTGCCATTCAGTACTTTATTTCCCAGTGTTTAAAAGATTGGAAGTGTAAAAAAAAAACCCATAAACATAGAGAAATACAGGCTAGAATCTCAGAGTCCCAATGTTAATTGAAGTCATTTCAAAAGGATTTCAGCAAACTCCTTCCTCATCAATCCAGATTAATTGAATACTCTTTGGTATTTGGTATTTTTCACAAATCCTGATGAACGACTTACTTTAGAAATATGAACTAACACAATTCAGCTATGTTATATGGACATTACTCCTATTATAGCTAATTCCCTCTGGCTCATAAAAGAAAAAGAAAAGAAAAGAAATACAAAGATTTGAAAAAGCAAAAGCCGACGATAGAATTCTAAACATGCTCTCACTTTCTCCAATATCAAGACACCCATTTTTCTTGTGCCCCAGATCCTGTTGGTTAAGTGGGAATTAAATTGCTAATTATGGAAGGAAGAGTAGGAAAATGGATTGCCAGAACATTTTTCAAAACTAATCTTATGGGTTGCTGCTAATTTGCATATCACTGCCCAGTTTGAGGTTTGTTAAGGTGCTCTTAAAGCACAAAGGAGGAAACCAATGAATCCTTATGTATTTCTCAAGAAACAACTCTCAACTCTAAGTTGGAACGGACATCAGGCAAAGGAAAAGAAAGTGTAAGATATTGTGCCTTTCCCAAAATAACATATTGTAATATGCAGATTTTTAAAAGCATATGAAAAGTTACATACCAATATAAACAACAATTTAAGAGATGCCAAGGGGAAGTGCATGGAATACAGGGACATAAGAGATAAGAAGCAACTGACAGAAAAACAAACACACTGCGTGAACAAAACTTGTCCACTCTCCATGAGTTATTTCCCCAGGTGAAACACAAAACAAAGAAGGTGATGAGGCTGGGGTATACAAGTAGACCTGAACACTGTGTAGATAGAAAGATAATTTCTATACACATTAAGATACCAATTATTCCAGGGGAGAAGACTTAAAACATTTATGCCTTAGTAAGACTAATTGTACCACATACATTTTTCTTGGTGTGGATAGGTGCAGGGAGCGTCAAAAGCAAACTGAGCAGCTTTTCTTAAACCTAATGTATTTTAGTATATATGTTTAGGAACTGCAAATGATTTGTGAAAGGGAAGCTATCTAGTCAATTTTATAGTCAAAAATGATTATTCAGAGAATTTTGTGATTTGCGTTGAAGTTAGAAATGTCCAAACCCATAGAGAATTCTTATAAGGGTTTATTTGAGCCAAACTGATGACATATGCTGGGGAGCGAGATCTCAAATGCTCCAGAGAATAATAGTTTTGCAGCTTCTGTTATGCATTTAAAATTAAGAAGAGAATGTAAAGAAGGTTTCATGGAGATGAGACAAAGCAAGGCAGAATGAGATTACAGGACAGTTAAGAGTATGTGCTGTCTTGAGGGTGGCTACAGTATTTCAAAGGTGTGTTAACCTAGATGCACAGAAACAATGCATAGGACTTGTTTAAGGCAAAGATAAACCTTTTACTATAAAAGTTATATGCCTGGGCTGTGACCTGCTCAGTTAGGAATTCATGATCAGATCACCCTGGGAGATTACTTTCCATAGAAACCCCTTTTGTTTGTTCTGTCCATATCTGTCAACAGCTCTATTCTGTTGGGGATCATCAGATCCAAAATTTTCTGGGGCATTTATATAGTTCAGCCAGGTAAACCAAAACTGGACTAGTCTTCTTAAAACTAGTGTTTTTGGCCACTGTCCAAAAAATAATAAGAGGTGTCTCTTTCTTGAGGGATAATGGAAACTAAGAAAACTAAATTCTGTGCAATTGCCTGGGTAGTAATGACTATTGTATTTTACATACTATTGATACAGGAGAGTTAGCATGTCCCTAGGTAGACAGGGAGGTCCCTGGTGAAATAAACAAAGACGCTCATATCCTAAAACTTCAGGTTTTGAAATCACTCCTTCGCTCCAGGACATAATGTAACAAGGCTTTGAGATTAATCATAAAATTCATTTTGGCCTGACAAATGGAGCAGCTCTGATAGATAAAGAGTGGGTTACTTAGCTAATTCCTTTAGGATGGGCAAGCAGAACAAACCTGATAGACGAATTTCATTAGAAGGCGTCAGTTCCCTTCTTCAAACAAGTTCTGTTCTTCAAACAAGTTCTGTTCTTCAAACAGCTCCCCTTCCCCAAGCAGGCAAGGGAAGGTATAAAAGTCAGAGCTTTTGCCATAGTCATGGGGCACCCCCTTTCGGGACCCCCTCCCGCTCAGGAGCTGCAACCTCTTCTCCTGCCTCTAATAAACTATCCTCTTTTTAAAACTTTTTGCCTCTCCCTGGTCCGTGTTTCCATTCTTCCGCTTCACGAGATATGATCCCTGCCCACACTCAGAAACTGCTAGCAGATCCAACATCACCTACATCACTATTGTGTTATAGATTGGTCAAAATAAACTTACATCAAAAATTTCTGTATTTGTACCCATATTACGAAGAGCAAAGAGAGGGTGCTAGAAATAGATGACCCTTTTTCATTTTTGTGAAAGGAAAGCAATACAGGTCATCTTGTTTACAGTGCAATTACTATGAGGTGACAGTGACTTATGAGTTAGTCAATAGAGCAATACTCATTTCTATCCAGGATTTGTGTTTAGCGATCTCTGTAAAATGGGACTGGTCCTGAAGTTAAGATCAACGTTGGTTTATTAATGAAATTTTTCTCAAGCTTCCTAAAAGAGTGTTTTGGGAAGTGGCATATTCCAGTCCTTATCTACCTCCATTACAGTATTGCATTTACAACAGGCTCCTGTCTTGTGATTAGCAATTCAGGGCATGCTTGCTGTTGTTGTTTTTGTTGTTTTTGTTTTTGTTTTTTTAAGGAACCTTGGGGGTCCTTTCAGTGGAGTGTCAACTGTCCTAACAATTGCAAAAGTTCATTTACAATTAAACATATAAAATCATTTCTGTGGGTAAAGGGTTGTTATTTTTCTAATACTTAACAATTAACACAATAAAGATTAAAAATAAAATTATTCATTGCAAAACACCATTTAGAAGACCTTATGTAAATTAAAGGTTTCTGACATGAAAACAAATGCGATTTTTATTCCTTCAAGTGGGTTCTTCTCAGTGAGCACTCGCTAAACAAAGTGAGAAATGTTTTGTGCATACTTACTTATGTAATCCTCAGATATGCTCCATGTACTACCTCTTAAAAAAAAAGCTCAAAAACCGTACATATTCTAAATTGCCTGCATTTGAGTTTTTGGTGCATTGGTTTAATATTCTGTAGAAACCTAATTTGTTAGTCATTGTCATTATAATACCTCAAATTATTTACCTCATATGAGATTCACACTGTATGTTGGGTGGGGGCTCAAAAAATAATTTTTCTTCTATCTTCTAGCTGGGCTAATAAACTAACATGAGAAAGATTAGCAGGCAAAAATCTCCAGTTTATTATGTATGTGCATGTGGGAATGCCATAGGATAAGAGACCTAAGAAAGCACTGAGCAATTGAGGTTTATATGCCATTCTGGAGCTAAGGAGAAAATGGGGTGGGGTGGGTGGGAAGAGGAGGTGTGAGGGGATGGTTGTGGTTTGGGATTTCAAAGGACAGGGAGGCAATTTACATGGAGATGGAAAAGCAAATGTTTGTCAAAAAAAAAAAAAATGTGTGCTGGGCCATCTTTATTAAAACAACACAGAGAGGACTTTGAACAAATGGGCTCTGCCAGGTTCCTGTCTATCACACACCAGGTCATATTAAACTATAGTTATCTGTGATGATATCTTCCTTTCAGGAGCAGTTCTTCTATCTGAATTTCTTTTAGGCAGTTAGGAAGAAGGTCCAAGGATTTTCCTGAGTCTGTTTCTTTCCAGAAAATCAATATCCCAAAAGGCATATTTTGGGGTGGCAAACTCTGCTTTCCTTCAGTTAAAAGGCATACATCCTGGAGGGGAGTTGTTTGAACATGTAAAATGTATATTTGAAGGTATCATATTGTCCAAATGGATCACAAAGCCTGTACATTGTAAAAACATTTAAGTTGCAACACATTAAAAATATCTTGTTCATTTTTTTCATATTATAATTTTCTATAATATTTTAATAGACCAGATTTCAACTACTGTATAGGTCAAATATTCTGCTATGGTAAAGCCTAAGACATATTTATAAAATGCTGAGTATATGGGAAAGTGGTTTTGATGTTTCTAATAATGATCTTCCAAATAAATTTATACAAGATAACTTATTTTTAAGTTATCTGCCTACATGAAAAGTGATTCAACATATCATAAAAAGATATCTTATCTGAAGCCCATACACTGAATACACAAGCATTAATGAAAAAAATCATAATACAAATGAAATACAAAATATAATACAGCTTTAAATACCCTGGCTATTTAATTCATGTACATTGCAGCTAAGTTACCATCATTTAATTATTGTTCAAGACACATAAAATTTATGATATTTAAAAAGCTAACAACCACACACCTATTCTGATGGTTAACATAAAAAATATATATAACAAGTGTTGGTAAGTATGTGGAGAAATTAGAATCTTTTGCACAATTGGTGGAAATGTAAAATGATGTAGCCTCTGTGAAAAACAATACGGCAGTCCCTCAAAAAATTAAATAAAATTACCATATGATCCAGCAATTCTGCATCTGGTAAATATCCAAAAGAATTGAAGGCAAAATCTCAAAGAGATATTTGTATATCCATAACAACATTATAACAACCAAAGATAGAAGGAACTCAAATGTCCATTGATGGGATAATGGTAAACAAAATGGAGTATATACATACAATGGGCTATTATTCCACTTTAAAAAGGAATGAAATTCCACACATGTTACAACATGGTTGGACCTTGAGGACATTATGTTACTAATTGAGGACATTATGTTACTAAAATAAGCCAGTCACTAAATGACAAAAATACCATATGATTCCACTTATATGAGTTATCTAGAGTAGTCAAGTTCATGGAAACAGAAACTAGAATGGCGGTTGTCAGGGGGCTGGAGTAGGGTTTTTTTGTTTAATGGTACAGAATTCCAGCTATGTAATATAAAATTTTTGGAGATGGATGATGGTAATGGTCACACAACAGTATGAATACACTTAATATCACTGTACTGTACACTTAATTGTTAAAATAGTAAATTTGATATTATTTGTATTTTACCATAATTAACATATATATATATATATATATATATATATATATATATATATATATGCCATTACAAAAAGAAAATCTATAATAAGTAAATAAGTAATAGCTTATTTACTTAGAACACACTTGACTACGTGACTGTGATATATTCAATATGGCCCTATAGACAAGATTAACATTAGTGGGCAAACTCCTCTTAGTGAAACCATGGAGATAAACCACAATTAATCATCAAATTAACCATCAGATATAACCCCAGCATACACAAAAAATGCATATAAAACTGCTCCTGTTCTACCCATGTCCCAGAAAAACCAGTCTGGATTTAATAGAAATCTGATAATTGTGGAACTCGATAAGGGTATTAGCAAAATTGAACTTGAAATGTCCTTTTTTCAAATAGCCCTTTAGTTGCTGAAAAATATGAGCTTTACATTTGAAATCAAAAGATTGGTTTGTGGAGATGTAGGGAAAAAATACGCTATATATGTGATATGTCTTTATATAGAACTCAAGTGCATATTAATTAGATTGGCTAGAATATTTATTCACTTGAACAACAGGCTACATTAGATTGACAAAAAATGAGGGATTAAGGAATTATCACAAAAGTGAATGTGCATGACAGACATAGTTATTTTTACATTCAAGTGGACAAATTGTCTTTTAACCAAAGCAGCTGTAACTTACAGCAGATATGTCAAATCAAAATACTTAAACATCCCTTCTAACATTTTGCCATATTAATAAAAATATTTTCCACACTATAACAATTTAACCATGAAACATCACATCAAAACATGAGATTAACTGGTAGCTGGTGACTTAGATGATAAAGGTCACATTTGAAGTTGGAAAGAATAAAATGGCCTAGGAAAATTCTTGAACTGCAAATGTAATAAAATCAAACTTAGGTTTGATTTTATCTGCAAAAGAGTAGGCAATGTTTTTTAATTTTAATGTTTTATGCTTAAGAAGTAAAATAATTTAACTTTTGAAGTAAATATTTCCCTAAAGTTAGAATACACACACACACACACACACACACACACACACACACACACAGGAAAGGTCGGACAATTGTTAGTGAACGTTCCACCATGCACTTACATGGTGGAACGTTCACGAACTTAGTTGTTGTATCTTTTGTGTATATAGTCTATAAAAGGGAAGTATTTACCTTAAAAGTTATATAAATGTTTTATATAGAGAACCCCACAATATTTACCAACCTATAGACATTTTAACAGCCCTATACTTGCTCACATTTTGCTATACAATGCACTTTTGAGTGAATTTTATCAATGACACAACAACACAGCCGTTGACACACATAATAATTTGTCAGGATAAGGTTCAGCGGCATGTAACAAAAAAACATTAAAATAGTAGTGGCTTAACTAAGATAAATTTTTATTTTTTTTCCCCCACAAAACCAGACTTCTTCAATATGTCTGCTTTACCACTTTGACTACATTGGTTCCTTTTCCAAGGGTACCTTGTAGTCTAGGAGACTGGTTGTAGTTTGCATTACAGGCAGCAAGAGGGAGAGAGAAGAAACAATGTCTATTTCACCAAACTTTAGCCCCTGTGTTTTTCTCTAAATGCCGCACTGCACTTTATTTGCATTTCACTGGCTGGAAGCTGATCACATGTCACCCCTAGCTACAAGTTTTGCAAATGTGGTCTTTTAGCTGTCGCATTGCTGCCTAAATGAAAATGGGTTTTCTACAACTAAAGAAAAGAAAAGCAAAAAATGGATATTAGGTGGACAATTATAGCCCGCTCTAAATAATGTTTTGATTTATATATGTCTCTGTTTGGTTTTTTTTCTTATTTTACAACATCCTAACTTCTTTAAAACAAATTGCTAAGCCTTTAGGTCAAAGACATAGCTGCCCACGCAATGAGAAAGGAGCCCAGAAAAAGTTCCATAAGAACAGCTGGGACTGCTGTATTGGTTTCACCCAATCTAAGCATCAAAATTATGAAGCTATTATACAGGAAGAGTGTACTCTGTCAAGTTACCTACATAAAAAATGTACTTCAAGCTGTTGGTTCTTGCTTAGTTTTAGTTCCAGGTTATATAAAGATTAGAATTGAGTCTGTTGAACATGATTAAATCTTCCCTGTGTTGAAGACTGAATCCTATAAACTAGGAGCAATATCTGACCACATGCTGATGATAACCAGGGGAAGTACACTCTGGATTAGTACCATTGGGAGTCTCTGATTTCCCTCCCTCTCCCTGATGTATAATACAACATCCAATTACCTCTTCATAACCTTTATTAGTAAGTTCTAATCATTTGCCTATGTGTATGTTGTAAATATAGTCATAAAATATGGAGGCTCATCTTGTTACTCTGGCATTGTTCGTTTTACCCTGTACCCCCTACTCCCTAAGGTGAGCACTGTCTGTACTCTATCTGGAGGAACAGGATCTGTCAACTCTGGAAATATACCTCACTGGCTTCAACATAGAAATATTTCAATGACGTTTAGCTGGATGGGTGCCTTATTGCTTAAAATATTATGACAATCTTTGCAGATGTGATTGAATTAAGGATTTTGAGATTGGCAGATTATCCTGAATTATGGGACCTAAAAACAATTACATGTATCCTCTAAGAGCTAGGCAGAGGGAGATTGGACGCATGCAGAGGAGAAGGTACTAAAAAGACCAAAGTAGAGACTAGAGTGATACAGCCACAAACTATGGAATGTTAGCAGCCACTGGAAGCTGGAAGAGGAAAGGAATGGATTCTTTCCTAGAGCCTTTGAAAAGAGTGTGCCCTCTCACCACATTGATTTTGGCCAGGGATACAGACTTCTGGCCTCCAGAACTGTAAGAAAACAAATTTCCATTGTTATAAGTCACCCAGTTGGTGGTAGTTTGTTACAGCAGCCACAGGAAACTAATCCAATAATTTTCAATAAATAATACTTTGAGTCCCAATTTTTGCATTTAAGTGTTTATGTGTGTTTACTTCTTTCAGTTTACTTGCATAACTGGGGTTCTGGTTTATGAATCATTTCAGGAAACTCATAGCAAGATGACTTCCTGCTACCGCTCCTGAGAGGATCTATAAGAAGTTATTGATGCTTTGTACTATGTGTCCGGCTCTGTACAAGGCACTGAATTAAAACAAACAAACATGAACCCAAGGGATATAGCCCTTTCTGCAAAGACTGTACATGTTATCGGGACAGAGAACCAAGTAAAACACTAATTGCTTAACTATGTTATGATTTAATATGAATTAATAAGAAGAAGGATTCATTTTAGATTGGGTGGCCACGCACAACCTTCATGAATATAAGATTATATTTAATTTGTGACCTAATGAATAGCAACAACTCAGTTATATGAGCAGTAAAAGATAAAAGTGTAATCTATTATAACTCTGGGTTGCAATACGATAATGACTAACAAAATCAATTCAGTGGATTGTGACCAGCCATTAAAAAGAAAAGAAAATAGAAGAAAAGCAGAGATATCACACATGGCAAGGACAAGGGTTATTTTTAAATAGGGATATCACTTCAGCTTTACACACACACACACACACAAACACACACACACACACACACACACACACACACTTTATTGGGTCATGGTATGGCAACACAAATTTAAAAGACACTTTTCCAGGTAGAGGAAACATCAACTGAATAGGTCTTAAGTGGGGGAGGAGGGAGAGTTTGAAAGATCCAAGGAACTAAAGAAAGTCATTTGGCCTCATGTTAGTGAGTGCTGGATGGGAGAGGGGTTGGGTAGGGCAGGGATATGGATGAAGTACAATTGACCCTTGAAAAACATGGGGGTTAAGGGCACCAACAACCTGAGCAGTCAAAAATCCAAGTATAGCTTTTGACTTCCCCAAAACTTAAAATACTCATAGCCTACTGTTGACTGAAACGTACCAATAATATAAATGGTCAATTAGCATGTATTTTATATGTTATACGTATTATATATTGTATCCTTATAATAAGGTAAGCTAGAGAAAAGAAAATGTCATGAAGAAAATCATAAGGAAGAAAAAATATACTGACGGTATTTATTGAAAAAAAAAAATCAGTGTATAAGAGGACCCATGCAGTTCAAACCCATATTGTTCAAGGGTGAACTGAAGTTGGATATAAGGAGGAAGTCAGCAAGGCTTTCTCATGCATGGTGTGTAGGTCACGGTTATGCATTTTGATTTATTCTAGAGTAATGGGAAGGCCCTGGGAGGTATTAGATAGAGGGTCTACTTTCCATTTACAAATGTTCAGTGAGCTATGTGAAAAATGTATCAGAAAAAAGCAAGAGTAGAAGCAGGCATGCTGGTCCCCAAGATAAAACACTGATCTAGGCAAGAGATTCATTGGTGTGTACACAGGTGGCTATGATGGTGGAAACGTTCTATTGGGAAGAGGTTGAAATATGTGCACCACAGAAATGCTAATAATGCCAATAAATTATTTTTAAAAATTTGAAATTGGTTTCTTTATCTCTTTTTTTCATATGTTGTATCTGAAGAGCATGTATCATACTCCCCTAAGATTAGCGTAAGATATGTAATTGTATTGAAATTAAATTAATTTTCTTTTCTTAATATGACCTATATTTTCCACTTGTCTTCCTTCTCTTACATTTCTTCAATTTTCCTTATGATTTTTCTGAAAAATAAAAAGTATATAAAGTGATTAAAATTTGGAGAAAAATGAAAATGAAAAGGATGAAAAATGAAACAAAACCTTGTTGTTCTAAAGAGCATCCTGCAATTTATTATTTAGTTTGAGACTTTCATCTTTCTGCAATTGTCAACTTTAGATAGCAGTCAGCTAGCCGATTCCAAGGTCGATAGTACCCCTAGAGTTACACTGCTCAATTACACACACAATTGACTGTTTGTACTAATCTGCAGAGTCAACCAACTGCTGATTGAAAATATTAAATATATATATATGTATATATATATATTTAATATATGTGTCAAATATATATTATGTTGTGCTGATGTTTGCTATGTGGTTAGGCCTATGATGGATGTGTCTATACTAAACATGTACAGACATTTTTTTTCTTGTCATTATTCCCTAAATAATACAGGACAACAACTATTTATTATACATAGCATTGACATTGTATTAGGTATTACAAGTAATCTAAAGATGATATAAAGTATACTGGAGAATGTGAGCCGGTTATATGCAAAAACTATGTCATTTTATATAAGAGACTCGACAGCTAAGGATTTTGATACCTCGAGGGTCCTGGAACCAATCCCTGGCGTGAGGAATGACTGTCCTTGTTTTTAAAATACACAATAAGTCACTGATCAAAAATTCTTTGTGGATAATTTGCTTGATTTTGCTGTTTTGTTTTTATTTTCCATTTGAACGTGTTTTCTGCATTTTTCCTAAGCAGAACAGGCATAATCTCTTGATATGTAAGGAATCAGGAGTGGTGTGGAGTTCTGAGTTATCTAGTACTATGTTTCAATGTATATCTTCTCAATGTACTTGTATATCATTTCAATGTACTCTTTGAAGACTTTTACAGACTGAGAAGTCTTGTTCCTTAGTCCTACTGTACCTAATGTGCAAAAATAAGGGGAAGAGAACATTGGTAGGAGAATTTGATATAATGCAAATTAATTCCATCTGTCTATCTTGGGCACTTCTTAATGTGTCACACATAAGGGAGCCTGTGGATAGGGATATTTTATTTCATGAGGATGAATTCTTTACTCTTTGTGTATATTCATCCTGGTTAATTAGCAGATCCATGCAAACCCTCAAATGCTCGGGAAGTGATGAGCCACCCTCATGCTTTACCAATTCGGCACTTTAACTATTCTCCTCCTTTCTTAAGGAAAGCTAGTTTGGCAATCTCTAGGAAAACCTTCATGCACTTGGATAACAGCAGAATTTTTGTGCATGAAATTAACACCTCTGTGCATGGGTGTATTTCCCAAACATAGATTTTATTCAGAATTACTTTAGCTTTTCCTGGAGTAAATAAACACCTTATTCTAGAGTTTTTTGATTTGAGCCCTGTGTCACCCACTTTAGTATTTATCTGCATGTTTTTACAAAGCTACATAATAGGCAGAAAAAAAGTTGAGGCTCTGCAGCATACATACAAAGCATTAGTAATCTAGACACTATAAATATCTCTTAGAATATTTCATTTCAGAAAGATTTTTCTAATCACATCTATGACTCAATTTATTTTTGTAGGTACAATTTGAGCCAGGCCAAGGTGTAAATGTCTAACTATGACATTGTTTTGTACACCTGAAACTAACTAAAAAATTCCAAGATGGAATAAAAGCAATATTCTAAACAGATGACTTGTTTAAAAAAAAAGAGTGAATAGCACGTGACTGTGAGCATATTTGAGCTGCTCGCTGAGAAATGATCTACGGACTTCCCTAAATTTTGATTTAGTACATGAATACACCTTGCCTCAGTGACGAAAAAGTCCATTTATAGATAGCAGTCACCTGGGCCCCTTATTGTCTAATTTAGGCATTCCAAGCTATTGCAATGTAGTTCAGAAAAGCCAGTCAAGTTGTTTTTTGGTATATGATATAGTTCTATTCCACTTCCATCAAAAATAAAAAATAAGACAGGAGTGAAGATAAGGTAAGCAGAGAAATCACTTCAATATGTACCACTTACATATTTTTCCCCTTTTATTTCTCACTCCTTTATGGGGATAGGATCTACCTCTATAAGTATGAAAAATCTGGAAGACGTGATTAATCTTCAGTTGTTGTTATAGTCATAGGTTTGTTCAGGAGCTTGTATTGTGTTCTGCCTTCAAGGTTCATAATTGCCTTTTTTTTCTTGACATAAAATCTTTGCTATTCCACATTTTTAAACAAAAATTCCTCTAATGGAATTTACCTAAAAGCAATTTCTCAGGTCCCAGTTTTGCAAGCCAAGACTGGCACCTACTGGTAGAATAAATTTGGTTTATAACCTGGATAAAATTTTTTCAGTTTATGGGTATGTAATTATATTGTCTTGTGAGCCATTGTGATATTGCTTTCATGTTATTCATTAATATCAAAATGAAAAATTATAAAATATTATTATATTCATATTGTCTAAGTTACATTTAAAAGATAAAAGCTGGCTAATGTCCATCAAGTTAAAGGAATTTAGTGAATGTAGACATTGCTATTTAGATTAGCATCAATGTGTCTGGATTCATTATCAAATGTTAGTGTTAGAAAGCCTGAGTTAAGTCCTAGAGATAGACTTTACATAGAAGATCTCAGATAAGCCTAAAAGCAGTTGCTCAAACCCAAAAACTTAATACTCATCCCTAATTTTTGCTTTCATGTACTTTGTTTTCATTTAATTCATCAGCAAATCCACTTAACTTTCCATCTAAAATATATCCTAGATTTTTCTACTTTACTTAAACTTTATTGCTAACCTTTGCTAAACCAACATCTTCTTACCTGGAATATTAAACTGGTAATTGGAGTGTCTTGCTTCTGCTATATTGCAATTCTAGTACTTAATTCTATTCTCAACACAGCAGACAGTGATTTTTTCTTAAATGTAAATCCCATATTTAAATTGAATTGTGAGCTGCTGAACAAAAAGTGCCTGACATATTATATCTGTAATATTAATAAATATTTTCTCATTACATTATGCAATTGCAATTTCTTTAGATTCCAAAACAGATCAGTATATTCAAGTCTTTTAAATCACACACATGCATTTAATTAAATGATATTTTTTAAAGATATGTAAACACAAATTCAAAGGATTAATAGGTAGCATGCATATCTAAATTATAGATGTCAAGTACTATTCTGTATATCCAGAATATTTTTAACAGCTTTATTGACTTACAGTAAACAGTGTATATTTAAAGTGCACAACTGATAAGTTTTGAAATGTGTGAACACTTATAAAATCATTACCAAAATTTCTTCAAGCCCTTTTGTAATCTCTACCTTCAGCCCCTTGGCACTTCCCCTCTCCCCTTCACAGACAACACAGATCCATTTCTGACACTACAGATTAGTTTGCATTTTCTAGAATTTTATGTAAATGAAATCATACGGTTTTTGACTGGCTTATTTCACAGAGAAAAAAAATAGTTATTTTTAGAATCAGACTTTTTGTAGCATGCATCAATAGTCAATTCTTTTTCATTGCTAAGTCATGCTTAATTTATAGGCATACACTAAGTGTTGTTTATCCGTTTATCTGGTGTTTGATATTTGGGTTGTAATCTTTGTAAGTCTTTGAATAGATATATTTTCATTTCTCTTGGGTTAAAATATAGGAATGAAATGTCTGGGTCTTATGGAATATATATATGTTTAACTTTTTAAGAAACTGCCGCACCTCGTTCAACCTTCCTTCAAATACTAGAAAAGTCTTGATATGGTCAGTCTATTTAATTTTAGTCATTCTAATAGGTGTGTAGAACCACATTCTAATAGTGGTTTTGATGCATTATTTTCTTAGTGATTAATAATAGTAAGTCTCTTTTTTGTGCTTTTTTCTCATCTGTATATCCATCTTCTTTAGTGAAGACTCTGCTCATATTCTGTGTCAATTTATTATTTTCTTATTTAGTTTTAAAATTTTAAATATAATATAGATGTAAGGGCTTTATTAGATATATGGTTTGTGAAAATTTTCTCCCATCTTGTGGATTGTCTTTTCATTCTCTTAACGTGTCTTTCAAAGAAAGTTTTTAATTTTGATGAATTCATATTTATCAATGTGCGGTTTTATGCCTTTGATGTCACATTTTAAAATTTCATAATCTAAATTCTAAAAGGTTTTTATTCTCTTGTTTTGATTCTAGGAGCTTTATAATTTTAAGGTTTCTTGTAGGTATTTATATTTAATTTTAAAATAAGGTAGTTTGTTCTCAACTTTGTTCTATTTCCAAGGTGTTTTGACTTTTCTAGTGCTTTGTATTCCATATGCATTTTACAATTAGTTTGTAAATTTTCATAAAACATTGCATAGGATTTTGATTGGGATTGTGTTGCATCTATACATTGATTTTTGGAGGATTTGTTATCTTAAACATTGAAAATTTTAACGCATGAGCAGAATACATCCTCTGCTTATTTAGATCTTTAACTTCTTTCAGCAGTGTTTTGTTAGTATTAAATGTTCAAGTCTTGCATGTTTTATCAAATTTTTCTCTATATATTACATATTTTCAATGCTATTTTAATGTTATCATATTTAGAATCTCACTTTGTTAGTGTTCATTGATAATATATAGAAATATAATTTACGTATATTTATGAACCTCTTCTTCTGTAAACTTCCTAGAATCATTTATTAGTTCCAATAGCTTTCTTGAAGATTCCATTAGATTTTTCCTATAGGTGATCATGTGTTTGGGGAAAAAAAAGATATTTTTAAATTTATTACTTCTTCCTTTGCAATCTGAATGGCTGTAATTCCTTTTTTTTTTTTTTCCTTTATTGCATCTCCTGTGAAGTAGAAGTAATAAGAAAGGACATTCTTCTTTTGTTTTTTAATTTTAGGAAAAATATTCATTCTTTCCTAATAATATTTAACTTTTTTAAATGATGAATGTAACATTCATCAATAAGGATGATGTAAACTCTAGGTTTCTCGTAGAGTTCTTTCAATATGTTGAAGAAGTTCCATTTTATTCCTCATTGGCTGTGAGTTTTTTTATCAAGAATGGATGCCATATTGTGAAAAATGCTGTTCCTGCATTTGTAAAATAATCAAGTATTTTCTACTTTTTAGATTAATATGACGAACTATTGATTTCAAAATGTAAAACAACTTTTCAATCTTGAGCTAACACTTACTTAGTCCTGACATATTATCCTTTGTTATATATAGTTGGTTTCATTTTCAAATTTTTTAAAAGAAATTTTGCAAATGTGTTCCTAAACAATATTGTAACTTCCTTTTCTTTTCCTATTTGTCTGGTTTTGATACCTTATACTGGCCTTGCTAGCCTCAACCAAAGAGCTTCAATTCCCTATAAAAACTTTTATTGAATTGTTATCACTTCTTTCTTAAAGGTTTGGATCAATTCACCAGTGAAGCCACCTGGGCCTGGAGTTTTTCTATCTTTTTAATGGGAAAGTTGTTTACTACAAATCAACTTCCTATAAATAAATAGCTAAGAAGTTTCCCATTTCTTTTTCTTTTCTTTTTATATGTATGTGTAGCTATATGTATTTTATAACAAATATGAGAAATACATACAATTTTATAATTTGGTTTTCTAAAGAATTGATTATTATGGTTTTGGTATGGTTCAATAATTTTCCAAAAGTACAAGTTCTCTACATTACACACTCTAACTTTAAAAATAAATAAATAAAAGTTATTATTATTTTTTTAGAGCAGTTTCAGGTTCACAGCTAAATGAGAAGAAGGTACAGATATTTCTCATTTCCCACACCTGCATTGACTCGCCCACTATCAACATCACCCAGAAAAGTGACATATTTGTTACAATTGATGAAACTATACTCACACATCATTATCGCCTAAAGTCTATAATTTGCATTAGACTTCACTCTTGGTGACACATTCTATGGCTTTGGACAAATGTATAATGATACCTATCTATCAGTATAATATCACATAGTGTGTTTTCACTGCCCTAATAATCCTCTGTGCTTTGCCTATTTATTTGCTATAATTTCTTATCGGTTCTTAGAGTTTTTCTTGTTGATTCTTTTGGATTTTCTACACAGAGGATTACATCATCTGTGAACAAAGACAGTTTTATGTCTTTCTTCCCAATCTGTATACCTTTTATTTCCTTTTCTTATTGCATTAGCTAGAAATTTTCACCAGTATGGTGAAAAGGAGTGATGATAGCCTCATATTTAATCTTAGTGAGAACACTTCAGGCTTCTCACCATTAAGTATGATATGAATTGTAGGGGGTTTGTGTAGACAATCTTTATCAAATTAAGGAAGTTCCCCTCTATTCCTAATTTACGAAGGGTTTGGACATGAATGGGTGCTGGATTTTGTCAAATGACTTTCCTGTCTATTTATATAATCATGATTTTGCTTTTTTAGATAACCCATTGATATAATGGGTTACATTAGTTGATTTTTGAGCTTTGAACCAGGCTTGCATACCTGGGAAAATTCCACTTAGCCTGGTGTATAATTCAGTTCCTACATTGTTAAATTCAAATTGTTAATATTTTGTTGAGAAGTTTGCATCTATGTTCATGAGAAAGATTGGTCTATAGTTTTCTTTGCTTTTTAAATTTAATATATTTTTCTGGTTTTGCATTCGGGCTAATGCAGGCCTGAGAGAATGAGTTAGGGAGTATTCTCTTTGTTTCTGTCTCCTCAAAGATATGTTAAAGAATTTGTAGACTTTTTTTTCTTAAATGTATGGCAGAATTCACCAGTGGAGCCAACAGGGCCTGATGCTTTCTGTTTTTAAATGTCATTAATGTTGAGTCAATATCTTTAATAGATAGGCCTATACAGATTGTCTATTTCTCCTTGAATGAGTTTTGGCAGCTTGTGTTTTTCAAGGAATTGGTCCATTTCATCAAGATTAACAAATTTGTGGGCTTAGAGTTGTTCATAGTTTTCTTTTATTATGCTTTTAATTTCCATGGAATCTGTGGTGATACTCCTTTTTTCGTTTCTGATATTAGTAATTTGTGCCCTTTCTCTTGTTTCCTTAGTTAACCTGGCTATAGTCTTATTGAGTTTATTGATCTTTTCAAAGAACCAGTTTTTGGTTTTGTTGATTTTCTCTATTGATTTACTGGTTTTAATTTCATTGATTCTGTTTTCAATTGTTACTTCTTTTTTCTGCTTTTCTTTTTTGATTTCATTTTCTCTTCCTTTTTCTTGTTTCCTAAATTGGAATCTTAGATTATTGATTTTACATCTTTCTTTTTTTCTAATATATGCATTCACTATAAATTTCTATTTTTCTCATTTGCTGAATCTGACAAATTTTGATAAGTTACATTTTCATTTTAATTTATTTCAAATATATTTTAATTTCCCTTGAGATTTCTTATTTGATTCATGTGTTTTTTAGAATTACATTGTTTAATCTCCATGTATTTTGGGGTTTCTCAGTTATCTCTTTGTATTGATTTCTGGTTTAATTTCATTGTGATCTGAAAGCAGACATTGTATGATTTCTGTCCTCTTTTATTTTTTAAAGACAAAATAAAATAGCAAGTGAATTTGGTAGTTGGGAGTTTGTATATACATATGTATATATATATATATATATATATATATATATATATGTATACACATATACACACATTCATAAGTAAATATATGTATATATATATATATATTTATTTATATATATTTATATATATACATATATAAGTATATATATATATATATATATATATATATATATATATATAATCTGGGTATCTGGGTACTTGGGAGGTATTAAATGTAAAATTATAAAATCTTACCACTCACGGGCAACTGGAATAATTTTTTTTCTAATAATATAGAGTTGTAATAGTCAAGGTAGACTTTGTTCATTCAATTTATACTTTGTCATATAAATGTATGTATCTCTGTGTGTGTGCATATGTATGTATATAGTCTCATTAGTCCCCACATGAGAAATCTCCTGTGTGCAGAGATCAAGCCAAGTCTCCGGACTATCACAGCATGTTTGCAGATATAGGAACAGTTATTCATCAACAATCCTTGGTAATCCCATTTCCAGGACACTATATGAAAGAAATGGACACAGTATTCTCGGAAGGAAAGAGCTTTGTGGAAAACTGAACTACTTTTTCTCTAGGAATGGTAACCTCTCTGCTGAAGACTCCCTCATTCCCTTCTCCAACTTCTGAAAGAAATAGATGCTCCTCTTCTTACCAGGAGGTAGAATGAACAATACCAATAATAGGAGGGAGCAGCAAATAAACTATGGAAGGAAGCAGCACAAGGATTAAAGATGTCCCATGTATCCAAAACTAAGAACCAATCAGTGATCCCACGTCAGGGACCTCAGCAGAAACAATGGTTGTGTCAACACACAAACCTAGAGATGCAGGGGTTTGTGCATCTCTAAGTCAGGCTTGTACGTTTATTAGGGGTAAAGGATATCCAGGTTGCATGCATAAATATTTGGATTGCTCTCATATTTTTCAGTAGTTTCAACTTTAGTAGACACATCAGAATCCATGGCTTTCATTTGATAGATCTTTATTTGTATTTAATCAGATGCACCTGGTGAAATAAAACTATAAAAAGGAGTAGAAGTAGAAAGATCAGTACTTAAAGAAGAGACATTGCAGAAACAGAGGACAACAAAGACTGTAAAGTAGAAAGGGGAGATTTAGTCTAGGATAATTATAAAGAAAGGGATTGATATCTCAAAAAACAAACTGGTAATAGGAAAAAAACTTTCAAAAACAAATGAGAAACAAAAACTCAATAGACACAGACAATAGTTACCAGAGGGTAAGGGGGGAGGGGGGTGGGAGATAAGGGTAAAAGGGATCAAATATATGGTAATGGAAGGAAAACTGACTCTGGGTGGTGAACACACAACATGATATATAGACGATGTATTACAGCATTGTACACCTGAAACCTATGTAACTTTACTAACAATTATCACCCCAATAAACTTTAATTAAAAATAAAAAAGAATGATCACATTCCTCTTACTTTTTTTTCAAATCATCTTATATTCATTCATTCAACCAATAGCTATTATGTGTCAGTGCATCAGTACTGTGATTAAAATATACTTTTATTGATAACATAAAATATGCTTTTACTGATAACATATCACATGTGTTCTCATTTAGAAATCCTAATGTGAGCAAAGGATTCTAGGAGAAAAATAAACAAAACCAAGCAGTTTACCTTAAATAGTAATGGATCAGCAATCTGATCTGTTTTCCTATCCTCTGATGTTTTTTCTGGTTGAATATCTGATACATGAATTAATGAATTTATGTTGTATTTCAATCTACAAGTAGCATTAGGTTGAAAACCATTTTCAAAGGTTTTATGTTACTAGAGAAAATTGTCACTGGTTATTCAACGCATTTTCAACAGAGGGATAAAACCTTTCCTGTTAAGAGTTAAATCAAATAACAAAGTCTCATATTATTTTCTTTACTATTTTAGAAAGTAAACATCTGAACTTTACTTACTGAGATTTGTAAGTACATTCTAAGAAATGAATTTTTTTAAATAAAGTTATTTGCAATAAAATAACCTTGCAATTCTTTTCTCCTGCCTTATTTTAAAATAACTTTGAAAGTTCATTGCAGAAAGTACATCATATCAATACAAATAATAAAATTGCCCATATCTCTTGATTATTTACATTCTATTTACTTTTCCAAATTTATATGTAATGAAATGTGTGTGTGTGTATAAAATGAAATGCATGTGTTTTCTTATAGAAGTGAGACCACTGCTTTTAAATTTATTTCAATATAATAATATAATGTGAACATCATCCATAATCACATTTATATCTCCATAATATCATATAAAATTGTATTCCATTATTTAGTGCATCATTTCTCCTAGATATTTAGTTTTCCCAATTGTCACTTTAGGCAGCAAGCACATTGCAATAAACATATTTGATGCAATGTTAGGCAGCATCTTTATGTCCTTTTTATCTATTCCCACAAGTGAATTCTGTGGACCAAAGGTTATAATCATTTTTAAAGATTTTGATCTATATCCAAATTCTCACATTAAAGGTTGTAGCAATTAACATGTTCAACAGCAAAGCATATTTAGCAACATTAGACATTAACATGGAAAAAAAATGATCAATTGAAATACAGTAAATGGTTTTACTTTGAGCCACTTTAAAAATTACAAAAAAAAAAAAATTGACATGAAACTTTATGATCAGGGTAACAAATTAACAGTTACAACCACAATCAACAAACTATAAAGAACATAACGAATCCTGTAGAAATGGACCAAAATAAAAATGGAAACTGAATGATGTCACATAAATCCTCAGACTTACAGAATCAGAATTTTTCCCCAACGTATCACTGTCCTAAAATTTCCCTCCACTGGCCCTTTGGTTATAAAAACAAGTTTTGTGGGGGTTTTTTTTGTTTGTTTGTTTAGTTGATCATACTGAAAATGGAGACTGTCCTCGGTGGAGCAGCACAAGTGAAACTCATAGAAACATTGAAACAATGAAACCAAAAGATAAACTTAGTGAAACTACATTTTGAGTTTAGAAGGTAAGGCACAATGAAAAGGGATTTCACATATCGCCAAATGGCCACTTAGAAAGTAGGTGCTATTTATGGATTGGCAATTGGGTCTTCTGAACCATTGGATATCTAAAACTTAGTGGTGGTAGTGGGACAGGGGGTACTTGGAAGAGAGTGGGGAATATGCCTCATGGGAAGTAAATACTAATTAGGTGGGAGGGACTTAAGTCAACTAATGCAATTTGGAGACTCACTACTCCAACTCCACTCCATAATATTTTTCAAAAACAGGTTGCTGCGTTGAAAGATAATTGATCATTAGAAAGAAATGGACACAAAACCTACATATAGATGCTGTAAAAACACAACAGCATGCTGAACTGCAGAGAGATAAAAACTGAAAAACACATTGAGGATTTGAATTATTTGTCATCATCTTCCTTTACACACACTCATGTTTTTAAAATTCTACTTTTAATTTGTTTTAAGGTTTAAAGTGTAAGTCATTCTGATTCCTCCAAATATGAATTATTTTAAGATATAAGAAGACATTTCTCAGTGCTTGGTACTGTATTTTATCTGGGCTTTAAATATGAAGTCCTAGGAGAGATTAAATGCAAGTCAAACTCTTAACTTCACAGATTTAACTAACTATATACCAGATTTCTCTGATACAGTAATATTTTCTAAATCATAGGCTCTTACTTTTCACCATTTTCTTTTGTCTGATGCTCGCTACCTGTCTCCAACACGACAGTAAGAATCTCAAGATTTGGGACACTTTATTGAAAACAGTATTAGTTCTTTTAGGATTCTGCCTGTACAGAATAACATATAGTCCAGTATTTGTCAGTATAAAAAAAGTAAGTTTTCTTGTTAGGCACCAGTAGACTGTAGTTGAGCCTTTTTCTATGTGTTTACCTCTTCTGGACTGTGAAATAAAAAGACTGATACAGTTTAATACACACATATCACTAAATTTAGTGCAAGATTTAGATATTTTCCAGAAAATAAAGTTTGTGTGTTTTTTCTAAGTTAATGTGTAAATATAACTGATTTTGTCATTTTGATAGCTCAACATTTACTTCATACTATATAGTCAAGTGGTGCGGTATCTAGGAACACAGTGAAACGTTTAAGGGCATGGATCTTATCTTACTGACTTTTCAACCTCTGCCTAGCAGATTGTGGGGCACAAAGTAGCTGTGTATCTTAGCAAGGCCAGGTTGCTATAACAAAATTCTATAGACTGAGTGACTTACACAACAGACATTTAGTTTTCATAGTTATGGAGGCTGGGAAGGCTGAGATCAGGAAGCCAGCATGATTGGGTTCTGCTGGGGGCCTTCTTCCTGGCTTAGAGAATGCTGCCTTCTTTCTCACATAGTAAAGAGGGAACTCTAGTGTCTTTTCCTCTTCTTACCAGGTCACAACTCTCATCATGGGGACTCCACCCTCATGACCTCATCTGAACCTTATCATCTCCCAAAGACCCTACCCCCTCACACCATCACAGTGGGTGTTAGGACTTCAACAGATGCATTTTGGGTAGGATACAAACATTGTGTTCATCAGAGTGTTTAAACATATTTGTCAAGTAAAACTGAATTAAAGTACCAGTGGCAGGAGTGATAAATTCTAGCATGTCTGTATACACAGGCTAAGTATAGAAAATGGGTCAAACGCTGGATCCAATTTGACTCAGCTTTGAGTTAACAATTAATATAATTGATTTCAAATATAATAATGTATCTGTGTGAATCTTTTAATTCCTATTATAAAGAGGTTGACAATTATGCATGTAATTTTAATGGAAGCTTCCATGAAAGATCCTCCCGTAAATATTCCAATGATCTTCTCTCCAGTTTTCACTTAATCTTTCTATATATGTTCTTAATCTTGCTAGAAATTTATATATATATATATATATTTTTTTTTTTTATGGAGTAAGGATAATACTTATAGAGTAGTAATTCTCAGGTTATTTTCTCCCACAACCTCTGTGAAGTGAGCTTTGCAATGCTATTATATTTACTGACTAATTTTTTCTAAAATATAAAAAATGTTGGTGTGAACCTTTCAATAATTTTATTATATAGATGGTGGTACTGTATTGTGGATATAATTTTTTGGAAGCTGACCTTTTCCCCATGTTTCAGAACATGGGGAGTTCCCAAAGTATAGTCTGTATTCCCTTTTCTACTTTTACCATAGGGCCCCTACTTTTCTCCATTGATTCTTGCCAACTGATCGTTTTGTAACTACTCACCCCTCTTTCTGAAAAAGTTTAAAAAAGGGACAATGATATACCATGAAGCTGGAAAGATGTTAGGATTTGAGTATAATTAGACAGACGCTTGGAAAATTTTGCCCAAGACCAATCTTGGACTCAGGAGAATCAAAGAAAATAATTTATTATTCTACCTCCTTCTTTATCCTAAATTTGATTTCTCCCTCAATTCAACTTTATCACAATTAATAACATGAGTAGACCATACAATTTCTAATAAATAGGACATATGGGAGCTTAAATACCCAATCACTAATTATAATTTTCTTGCTATTAAGTAATTTCTCCTGAGTTTGAAACAAGCGGTGTGCATATAACCTTTTAGAAGAGAGAAAATATGAAGTCTGCCGGTAACAGGATCTAAATTTATGGAGCCCTTTGCTTCCTTTTACATAAACAGTAGCCCAAGGAATAATTTACAGACTCCTGTTTCCCTGGAAAGACTTAGATGCAGCTCAAGATCTCCTAATGCACAGCTAAAAAAAAAAAAAATGTTTAGTCTGTACAGACATTAGTAATGGTTGGACAGATCAAAAAGCAAACCCAGATTTACTTCTTATTCACCAGATAAAGTATCATAATTTTAGAAATATTTTCAGTAACTACCCATGCATGTAATGTTGACAATGTGGTATGAAAGATTTAGATTGTAAAGGAAATGTGCGGAGAATCTTCCGGTCACCTCTGTTACCTTTAGAAATAATTGCAGAGAATTCTGAATAGAAATTGAATTGTCTCAGGTGCAGATATTCGTAACATTTTTGTTTGTTTAGCAACACTGCCCTAGTTTCTTTTCATAAAGAATAGCCAGTCCATGTTATTTGAGGTATCATATATTAATTGGTTATGAAAAACGTTCAGCAACTTGTTTGAGACCTGACCGTTGCTTAGCATGGCAAGGACAGCCCTATTTTACTTGTTACAGTCTATTAAAATCTGGGTCTCCTGAGTGGTTTCCAGGTAGAGACCCAATCTGATAGCTCATCATTAGTTCACATCCTAATGACATAAAAACATCCCTGGAGACATTTAATTTTCAGCACCAGAGGCTTTCTTGATAAATGCTTTAAATGAAAAGCTAGAAAGTCTTACTTTAAAAATCAGAAATGGCATCACTGCCTGGTGAAATAAAAGAACAATTACTAAAAGAAGAAAAATAATGGTTGTTGTCATCATTTGACATATTTTAAGTGCTAGTTGGTACAACAAGAATTGTTTAAGACCTAGAAGGGAAATAACAGGAAGGAACTAAGATTATTAGACAAAATTATGCCTAGATTTCCAGCTCTTTTTAGAGGGGTATGTTTATTACTGAAAACAAACATTCTTTACCAAAGCTTTTGTTCCCATGGTAAATCAGAAAGACCAAATGTTTTAATTATTCTCCAAAGGAAAGTTTAAAAATTGTTCTCATCATGTTCTAAGAACAATGACTCAAGGAAAATTTAAATTTAAGTTTAGAAATGCATTGAAAATAGTATCAACTCCAAGCCACTCTGATATAATCTATTAGTGACTGAATGTCAACGTTTTGCATTATGCAGCATGCAGACTTTACCCACAGCATCTCAGCTTTTGTCCATTTTCTGGTCTACCATGAAATTAAGGGGCTAAGAAAAAAATACTATCACCCACCTCTAAAACAATATACTTTTTTTTATCAATGAACTAAAATTTATCTTCTAATGAGCATTGCATAAAATGTACAAGCTCTGTAGATTTATGAAACAATATAATTGGAAAAATTTACAAACTTCTCTCCTGGCACTCCCGAGATCCTGGCATCAGTGTTATTTCTCTCTGTCCCTTCCACAGCCAAACTTCCTTTTAAAAATTATCTTGTGTTAATTCTCTGTACTTTTAAGCCCGTTCATGCCTTCCTTTTTCAATCTAGCATCTATTCCTGTACCTACTAAAACTTTTCTCATTTAGGTCACCAATAGCCTCCAGATAGCTAGCTCCAAAGGACGTTTTTATAGCTTTATTTCACTGCACTCTGTGGGTTTTGACAATGTTGACAACTCACCACAACTTTAAATTTTCTTCTCACTTAGCTAATGTGACAAGATTCATTCTCATTATGAAAGTCTGTGTTTAAATGTCACCTCAGAGGCTTTCTCTGACCACCTTATATTGAATAGCCTCCTCTTGAAACACAAACCCTGTTTTATTTTCTTGATGTTATATGTCACCAACTGAAAGTATATCATGCATTAATTTGTCTCATTGATTATTGTTTATTTCCACTCTAGATTCTAGCTTCATGAGAGCAAAGACTTGGGCTCTTCACCACTAAATCCTCAGCACTTATAACAATGCCTCATACAAGCAAAAAAGATTCTTAGTAAATAATGACTGATGAACTGAATAAATGAATACAGGGTTCCAGGCCCTTAAAGCTACCTGGATATGTTTACTTATATTTCTCACAAGTACCTCAAACTCAAGGTTTTAAAACATGCATTTTGCATGTTTCTTGTAAATCTAAATTCCTTCATTCCATCACTCTTTGCATTGGAAAAAGTAGACATGATTTTGGAATGCTGATTTCCATATATATATTTTTAAATAGATTGTCTCTTTATTCTAGTTCCTTTGTCTTAGTTCAAGGGCTCTCACCTACTGCAATAGACTTCTAATTGATCTATTGTTCCCAGTCTTGATTCCATTCAATCTATCCTCCACATTTTTATTTGCCCAGGATTTCCAAAATGTAAACCTACTCATTTAAATCCTTAAGTAGAAACCTTTCAATATTTCACAAAAGCTTCCATAGTAAAGCAGCACTTATTTTGCTTAGCTCTATATGACGGTCTGCATACCCTCTATTCTCACCCCTTACCATTCTCCTCCATGTTCTCTTTATTCTGAAGATAAAGTGACCTAATTGCAATATGCTCTTTTATTACTCCCTGCCTTCATATACAGGGTTGGACAATTAAGTTCGCGAATTCATCCTAGAAAAAGTGCTACATAACTCATTGACTAATATCACTATGGTCACCTTCAAAGTACTCCCTTAGGGAAACTATGCACCGACACCAGTGCCTAGTCCACTCTTTAAAGCAATTTTGGAACTCTTTTTCTGGAATGGCTATCAGAGCTGTCGTTGTATTACTCTTTATGTCCTGAATGTCATCAAAATGTCTTCCTTTCAATATTTCCTGCATCTTTGGGTAAAAAAAGAAGTCATTGGGGGCCAAATCAGGTGAATAAGGATGGTGTTCCATACAGTTATTTGTTTACTGGCTAAAAACTCCCTCACAGACAGTGCCATGGGAGCTGGGGCATTGTCGTGATGCAAGAGCCATGAATTGTTGGTGAAAAGTTCATGTCCTCTAACGTATTCACGCAGCCTTTTCAGCACTTCCAAATAGTAAATTTGGTTAACTGTTTGTCCATTTGGTACAAATTCATAATGAATAATACCTCTGATATCAGAAAAGGTTAGCAACATTGTTGCAACAAGATCGTGAACTCAATTGTCAGAACACGTATTCTGTTCTCTCATATATTAATACTGCCTCTCATTCTTCTCCTCCAATTCTTGTAGCTACTAACCACTCATCCTTTAACCACAAAACTACTGAGTACCTTCTACATGCCAACCTCTATGCTAGGTACACAGAGTAGAGCAATGGGGGGAAAGCCAGACATGGTTCCTCCCTTCCCGAAGCTTACAGTATGGTGGGGCAACAGGCCATACCAAGAGACTAGGCCATGAGGAAGACAGAGGCTTACACAGAATGACTTTAGAAAAGGCTACTTTTCATATTAAAATTTGCAACTCAGGAAAACTTCTGTTACACTAAAACAACCCAGAGATACAAAGGGGAGACCACTAATTTAAACTGTATGTATTATCTGGTATGAAGACAAATTTCATAAGTATCCCCTTCTTGTTGTTGTTTTTAAATCATTTTCTATTTGCAACTTTCACTGGTTTTGTAGACTGTCACATTAAAAAAATGAAGTTGTACCCAGCTTATTCGCACTTTGATTTAGGTATACAAATAATAAAATCAGAAAAACCAAACAGAATCATATATACAAGGTGTGATTTAAAAAAATACGGTGAATGTTTAAATAAAAAATTCCATTACAGTAAAAGACACATTTTCATTAATCCTCAAAATACTCTCCCTCACTTCAAACACGCTTATCCCATCATTCTTGCTACTTTCTGAGGCAGTTCTGGAAGCCCTCTTTAGTGAGTGTCTTTAGTTTCGCTGGTGGCTGCCACGATGTACTGAATCAATTCAAAATGTTTCCTTTTCAGGGTGATTTTGGCTTTGGAGAAGAGCCAGAAGTCACACATTGCCAGTTCCAGTGAATAAGGTGGATGAGGACACACTGTAATGTTTTTATTTGACAGAAATTGCCATATACCAGAAGCGATGTGTGACATGGAGCGTTGTCATGATGGAGGATGATTTATGGCACATTTTAAAACACACCTTCTCTCAACTGTAACTCACACCTGACTGCCTGCACCGAACAAGTTGAAACTTGTCACACACTGTTACTAAGGTTCGACATGCCGCTTACTGTATGAAGATCTCTGCCTTTCCATTGGATAGCATGTGGCAGCAGCATTCACCGTGTTTTTTATCATACTGTGTGTGTGTGTGTGTTTGTACTCGCTGAGTATATTTCACTGATACAGTGATAATTTGGTAGATTGGTCTAAAGAATATACCACCATTGTCATTATCATATAATTTATTAATATAAATGTAGTTATTAAAATAATTATGTAAGTTAATTATTATTAAATGCAAACCAAGGTGTATATTCTTCTTTCAGAAGCTTTAAAAGTAATATATTTGTATTGTCATCAGTATTACCCTATTTCCAAATATTATTTAAGGAGCCAATATGTCATAAAAACTTTAGAGGCGCCAAATAAAGTGTATATTTATTTTTGCCCTGAAGTAACAGTACAGTTCTAATTTTTTTTGTGCATTGAACAATCCATCCTTTCCCTAAAGATTTGTGATTCCCACCTTTATTTCATAATAAAACCTTACTGAGTCTTGCACTAAGAAAAATCTATACGAATAAATGTCAATATTTACAGAACTCAAAAGAGAGGGTTATAATAACCAGATTTTTGAGTTAAAAAAAGGATGAAACTTTTTTAAAGTCACATTTATTTTTATACTAATATTCTCTACTTAGTCACACAATTTTTGTTTAATGAATAGCTATTTTAATGATCAGCTTTTCCATCATGGCACCTTTAGTTTGTAAAGAACCAAATTGCTATTCAAGTTTTTGATAAAAACAGGAATTTATTGGCTTACATAACCTAGAATTACTTGAATAAAGGTAGGTATGACTGGATCTGCTGGATAAAATCGTATTATCTAAGTCCACTGCCTCTTTCTGTTATGCTTTTCTCATTCATGTGTTCCATCTTCGTGGATTAGATCCTTATCAATTCCTGTTTTGAGTCATCTTTATTACCAGCAATCTCAATTGGAAAAGATAAAATAAAAAGAGATAAATTCAGATAAAAAAATAAGATAAAAAGATAAAATAAAATAAAAATGCAAGCTATTATTGATTATTAAAAGCTATGGGTCTTCAATGCATGCAGAATTCTTTGTTCTGCAGAGAAGCGCAATATAGTAGTTGACATCATGGGACCTATAGTTTGGAAACATGAGTTACCATACAAATGTTAGTTCCAAAAAAGAGATTCAAGTGGTGCGTCCTATGTGAGAAAGCAGTGATTGCTATGGACTAGGATAGATGGGATAGTGGGAAAATGATACAGAGATGGGATTTGAGCTGAATCTCTGAAAATGTTAAAATTTAGAGAAGCAGAGAAAAATGCATGTAAGGATATCTTGTTCAGGGGAAATAACATGAGTCAGAAATGACAAATATCTCTGATGCGCCTGTCCCCACACCAGAGCTCATGGCACATAGCACTAACAAACTGGTATTTTAACTCTTCCTGAGGAAAGGGGAAGTCTCAGAATGCCCATCAATAGACAGCTGCCAACTAATGAGAGTTGGCACACAGAAAAAATGTCTACTGTCCATCCAGGGTGGGTAAACAAACTGTGTGTGGAGTAGACCAGATAAACAATAAGTAGATTTATTTTACTAAAACAGAAAGAGTATGGGGAGTATTAATTTGAAAGAATGTAATAACTGTAATTGGTGGCTAAAATTGTGGATTTTTCTTGTACAAGGAGCAGAATTAAAAACTTCAGCAAAGGAGTAATTGAAGGAACAATTGAGGGCAGAAAAAACAGGTGAAGATTATTACATTAATCTTGTAATGAGCATGTGACTAGAAGGGAAATAGCACTGATGAGAAAGAAGGTACAGAAATAAAATGCATAATAAAAACTTGTCAGAGATTAAGATTAATTTGATATGAACAAAGAGATCAATCAGTTAAGATTTACTGAATTCTTACTATGCCCAGAATTTTTGATAAATACTTTAAGTGTGTTATCTCATTTGACCCTCAAAATATTCAGTGATATAGGGATTTTTACCATCTCCATTTCACAAATGAAGAAGCTGAGGTACATAGATGCTAAGAACCTTACCCTCTTTTGAAAACTAAATAAAATACATCATCAATTTAACTGGTTTTGGTTTCAGAATAATCTTTCATTTGACTTTAGTTCTCAATTTAATCTTCCACAGCTCTGATCTCTCTGTAGACATCTCCTCCTTTGTGAATGTTACAATGGTTTCCAAAATAAATAAATAAATAAATAAATAAATAAATAAATAAATAAATAAATAAATAAAAAATAAAAGAATATGGAATTTCCTCAATTTCAGATTTTACTCTCAACAGAAAAGTTAATTACGGTTGGGGGAAATTATATTTGAATTGAAAAATGCAACATGTAGCCACAGCTGGAGATATTTGTAATATATTCTTGTCATCTGCATTTTTAAATTCATTATATCTTTAAAAATTATATTTGTTTTTCCTTATTGGCCACAAACTCATAAACAATAGCTAAAATAATTTCTGCCCTTACTGAGTGCCAGGCACGGGGCTAAGCATGTTGCATATATCATCTCTCTTAAGGCTCCCATACTTTAATTAGGTGAATAAACATAGTTGCTTCCATAATACAACTGAAGAAATGGAAGCTTAGAGTGTTTAAATAACTTACCTAAGGTGAAGTGGCAAAACCAAGAATCAAACTGAGAACTCTATGACTGAAGCACAAAGCCTTAAGCTGTACCATCAGACTGTTTCAGGGAACTAAATTCTATGTTCCTTCACAAAATTATACTGTGCCAAATATACATTTAGAGCACACTGAGTGCATAATTCATTTGGACAAATACACCTCTTCTTTAAAAACCAGAGGCATTAAGCAAAAACTAAGTAATCCAGCACTTAATGGGTAATTTTTATATATATTCTGGGCTCTGGAAGAAGCACACTAGGCACGTGATAATATTCATTTTTTAAATTCCATATTATATATTGAGCATTGTTCTGAGTGCTAGGAAAGCAGCAGAGAATAAAATAGACCAACTACATGTTCTCTCATGGAAAAAAAGGGCATGATACACGTATATTCACAGCAGTCCTTGTTTTGTGCTGTTGTAATATACATGAATTTCTGATACCAAGGTTTAGTTAAATGACACCAGTCTCACAATAAAATGATACACATTTCGGTTACCAAGAACAGGGTTAGCTTTATGGTTAACGGTTACAGTGAGTAAACTCATAAAATACAAATTTCGTAGCTACTTCTTCAGCCCACAAATTACTACATAAAGAATAGATTCACAGATGTGTGACCAATCGAGTTACTTTTTCCCGTGTTTGTTGGTGACTGATCACTGCACATTTTATATTTTCACACACTGATAGCAAAACGTTATGTAATGGTACATGACAGGAAAGGTGTTGCCTCCTAGTTTCCAGTGATAAATCCATGTGACACTGTACAAAAGTGAATAATCAAAAGATGGAATTTGCCAACAAAGATGAAAGCACAACAAAGAAATGAAAGTGGGTGTGGCTGGTCAGGAAAGGTATCTCTATAGTGACCATACAGTTATCCCTTAAGTTAATACCTTCATATCTCATTTTATGTGTCTGTAAACTAAGACTAAGAAACAGTGAAGTACTGAGCTATCTATGGTCACATACTGTGTTTCCCCAAAAATAAGATCTAACAGGAAAATAAGCCCTAGCATGATTTTTCAGGATGACATCCCCTGAACATAAGCCCTAATGCGTCTTTTGGAGCAAACCTTAATATAAGACCTAGTCTCATTTTCAGGGAAACACGGTAGATATCAAGTGTCAGAGCTCTTGAAATCAGACTCATACTTATTTGAATTTATAGTCCTTAATGTTTTCTCTATACTGGACACCTTTTCCAAAGAGTTTTTATATGTGTGAAAGTTGAATGCACTTTTAATATGCAAATATCTTAAATGACTATAGTTGATAGACTATAGTAGTACTAAAATCATTCACATCCAAGTTTTGCTGATTTAGAGTCCCATACTGCATGATCAACATAGCTTTTCTAATCTGAACAAACACGTTTTTCAGCAGTGAACTGCTGACACCAATTCAGGTTTCCACAGTCCATTTTAATGGCCAGATATTGACATGCTACCATAGGACAAGAAATGGTATTTGCTTAAACTAACCCATGGCCCAGAGTTTTCCATTTAAAAAGAAAGGAAAGTCATTTGGCAAGACAATTTCACAAAGGATGGTGACTGTACATGAACGTGTAAGCACTTTGAGAGATGTAGATAGAGATACACTCTTTCAGGATATTGTTTTTTTCTAGGTGGGAAAATTAAATTCTGATAAAATTCTCTAAGTATAAGGAAAAAAATTGGTTTTTAATTTCTTTACATTTAATGATCATTAATTTGCTTGCATTTAAAACTCTTTGGCAATCATGCAATAACTAAAACACTACAGCAACTTCCTAAGTAGGAAACTTAACACCTACTTATGCTATTGTTAGCGTCAGTAGTTCCAAGAATGCAAAGCCATAACAAAGGAAAGAAAATCTTTGAGAAAGGAAGAGATAGCTATAAAACACCTAATTGTACCTCTTAAAACCAGCTCCCTAGGTACCTCCAAACACTAATGAAATAACAAGTCTCACACAGGTCTTTCTCTTCTTGGGTAGGGTAAAAGGCATACTGTGACAACATATGTAATACCCTTCATTATTAAAACTTGCATTATTCTAATGTTACTGGCTTATAATTAATGTGTAAGTGATTCTAGAAGCTTAACCCCTATTCCCTATTTGTTGCTTAGTAACAATCAAGCTGAGTAAAATACTGGCTAGAGTATCAACTACGGGTCACAATGGGGAAAGCTGCTTGGGTATTATAGCATTGGGAATGCTCTCTCTGGAGTCTTTTAAAAAATGTCTCTATGTAATTTAGTTGAAGCAAACTTTTTTTGCTAATGGAAAATTCTGTATGAATAAATCTGGGCCAATGTGTAAATAGCGCCATTATAGATTTTTTTCCTGCAATACATATGATAATTATTTTTCAAAAAAACATTGAATTTCACTGTTTCTAAGGATTGCTTGCTTGCCAATAAAAATCAGTATTGATTGTCTTTTATGATGCAATTGCAATGATTTTGTCCTTTTCTTGAATCTCAGCATAATCAGTGGATGTAACTTTCTGAGCATTCTATATGGTCAGAGGAACATTCCTGTGTCTCCATGTGCAAAATGAAGTGGGGGATTATTATAAACTAAGTGTTTGTGTCCCCCAACATTCACATGTTGAACTCTAATCTCCAATGTGATGGTACTTGGAGGTGGGTCGTTTGAGAAATAATTAGGTCATGGGGGTGAAGTCCTCGTGAATGGGATTAGTGCCCTTATAGAAGAGATCCCCAGCGTACTCACTTGCTTGCCCTTTCTGCCATGTGAGAATATAGTAAAAAGATGTCTATGAACCAGAGGTAGGCCTTCACTGGTCACTAAAGGTGTCACCTCTTTGATCTCGAATCTCCCAGTCTCCAGAATGTTGAGAAATAAATTTATGTTGTTTGTAAGCTACACAGTCCATTGTACTTTGTTGTAGTAGCCCAAACCGACTAAGACAGGAAATGGAAGCAGTTATCCAAAAAGTTCATACCCAAATCTCTTCCAACAAAACACAAAGAAAATAAAGACAATTTGTGGGTTTTTACTGGGCTAAACTTGTCCAGATAATCATGTTCATGTGTTCACTGCTTTCATAATTATCTGAGACATAACCAATTCAAATCCTACCTTTGGCAGCCTGACAGCCAGGTAGACAACTTTGATCTGAGTGAAGGTTGAAGTCAAGTACCTGTAAGGTTACATGACTTTCTCTCTTTCTTTCACCCCTGAGCTACCTACCAATGTATAACCTTTACTTTATATGATCCAAATCAAAATGTACAAATACAAGTGACATTCCCAAGGCAAGGAGTCTGTACATGTAGATTTCTGCTATGTATGGAACTATGAAAAAAGGACAACAGAAGCAGGGTTTCAATTGAGTTGCCTTTGTTTAAACCCCATTTGAATATTTAAGTGATGAAAACATTATTTTTCCCTTCCAATTTCTATAATCTTCATTTAGCTCTTTTAAATTTGGAGTGTAATCTTTTTTATTAAAAATTCCACTATTTAAACAAAAATAATTTTCTTAATTATCTTATTACTCTTATTAATAAATACATTACTAAATTAAACAAAATATATGGGTTATGAATGTTAGATAATATAGTACCCAAATTGGTTACCCAAATTTATAGTAATAAGCATTCTGTTAGATATAACTATAACATCAAAATTATTTTAATCCTTATCCAGTATTGGAAAAGTAATGTTATATCCATTGCTCAACTTTTATCTAGAATGCTACTAAAACATCAGTGATGAAAATGTTCTTTATTCTGGTCTTAATACCGTTTAATAGTATGTCACTTTCTTTGTAATGAGGCTTCATACAGAAATAACGTACAATACAGGAGATTTTAAATATGTGGCTGTGAAAAGACTTTGTACATATGTAAAGCCAAACGTGTAGCTAAAACTAATCCCAAACTTAAATTGATCTTGTTAATTAAAGATCTGACGGGATTTGTCTCTCTCTGTCTGACTTATTTAATTTAGCATAGTGCCTTCTCAGTCCATCCATGGTAAAATTGCGACCATGGTCACAAATGGTAAAATTTCATTTTTTATGGCTGAGCAATATTCCATTGTGTATATCTACCACATTTTCTTTATTCAATCATCTATTGACAGGCACTCAGTTGCTTCCCTAGCTTGACTATTGTAAATAGTGGTGCAGTGAACATACAAGTGCAAAGGTGAAAGGATTAAGAAGTACAAATTGGTAGTTGCAAAATATCACGGGGATAAGTACAGCATAAGAAATGTAATCAATAACATTGTAATAACTATGTATAGTGCCAGATGGGTACTAGATTTATCAGGTAGAACACTTCATAAATTATATAAATGCCTAACCACTATACTATACACCTGAAACTAAGATAAAATAATATTAAATGTCAACCATAATTGAAAAAATATAATAATAATAAAAATTGACTCATATCTATATTGTTTATCCTGATTAGTTAATAAAATAACTGAAGGAAAGATCTGAAGGAAAAGAGAGAAAGAGAAATAACTTTCAATATATTTCTAAAACTGTCCATTGAAGAGTGACTAATTGCCTTGGATATTTGATTTTACTATGTCAAGTGTAATCAAGGAGAGAAAGAAATATCAAGTTCTCATAACCTAATCAAGTTAACCACTGATCACTTAGTTTTCTCTGTTCTAAGTACCTACTCATGCAAAACAAATCTTTCCGTTACATTTTGATTTCATACGTATATTTGTCTTCAGAGGAAAACAGTGCGCTAAACAACTGATATAACATCACATTATTTATCATGTAAAAGGTTATATTCTTATCTATATATTTATATATAAATGTAACTTTCTGTTGATTATGCCTAGGTTACCATTTAAGCTTGATTATCTTATATGAATATAATTGCTTCTGAATACAGATTTAACCAATTATCAGACTCGCCAATTATAATCATATGTGTCTTGGTGAACATCAGATACATCATGGTAATTTTATGAAGTAAACACTCAGTACAAGCACCTACAGAGATTCTGATTAATGAGTCTGGAGTGATGCATATTTATTTTAAATAGAAATTCATTTCTGGCATGATGGACTGAGTAGATCAACTCACCTTTTTTCCAAAAATCCTACTTAACCCAAAGCATGCAGAAATAAGGAAATAATAAAGAAAACAGGGGAGATAAATGAACTAGAAAAAAAATCAGAAAAAAAAATCAATGAAACTAAAAATTGTTTCCTTGAAAATATGAACCATATTAGACATTCCAAGAAAATAAGAAAAAAAATAAAAATTACCAAAATTAGTAATAAAGGAAGAAACATCACTACTGAACTATGGATATTATTTTTTTTTTACCCAGCTTAAAGCTTCTGAGGCATAAACTTATGCTCCAGATTTCCATAGTTCCCAATGGGATCTAGCTGAAGCTCCCCTCTGTGGAACTTTTACCTGAAATCACAACTTTTCTTGGCCTCCTCCCCTTCCTCAGCCTTCTTCCTTCTTGTTTCTCCTGGGAGTGGTGTCATAATAAATCACTTGCAAACAAATCCTCATCTCAGTGTCAGCTTCTGGGAAACTTAACCTACATCCAGCACATATAGTGGGCCAGGCCCATTGAAGGCCACTAGCAATTCAAAAAGTGATTAAGAGACAACCTGGGCTTTCAAGGAAATCACTGGAGTTTGATGCAGAGAAGATGCATATATTGATCATTTCAATACAGTGTGAGAGGTGTTGTAAGAAAGAGATTCTGGGGGATTTAGGGAAGCATGAAAATGTCAGAGGCTGTTCCTTCATCTGAAGGAGACAAGGAAGGCTTCATGGAGGAGGTAACACTATAAGGGAATATTTTGAATAAACATGCTAGCAAATTAGACAATTTAGATGACATGAAAAACTTTTGAAATAGTAAAATAACTAGAACTAACTTAATAAGAAATAGAAAATTTGAATAGTAAATATATTTAAGTAGTAATTGAAAACTGTTCCACACAACAAATACACAAATACACAACGAAAGACTCTAAGCCCAAGTGGCCTTATTGGTGGGTTTTATCAAATATGTCAATAAGAAGTAATGCCAATACTTCAAAAACGCTTTCAAAAAAATGAAAGAAGAAGGAATCCCTCCCAACTTATTCTGTGAAGCTAGTATTATACTGCTGCCTAATCAAAAGACATCACAAAAAATGAAAATCAGGGCTAATATCTAATGATATATAACAAAATCCTTAACAACAAAATATTAGCAAAAGAAATTTAGCAACACATACAAATATTTATATATCATAACCTATTTGTATTTATCCCAGGAATTCTGGTTTGATTTACCATCTGAGACTCAATGTGATATTCCATATTAATATAATAAAGGGCGAAAAATATATGGTTACCTCAATTGACATAAAAAAAGCAATTGACACAATTCAGCATTTGTTCTTGCTGAAAAATCTAAAGAAACTTGTAATAGAATGAACTTTCTCAGTTTGATAAAGGGCATCCAAGTAAAATCGTACCTAACATCACACCTACCAGAAAAAGACTGAATTATTTCCTCTTAAGATCAGAAACTAGTCAGGGATACCTGCTCTCACTACGTCTATTCAAGATATTAAAAGAGATTGGCCTGTGCAATAAAGTAAGAAAAAGAAATTGAAGACATGTGATTGGAAGATAAGAAAAATCCATGTGTTTGAAGATTACATGATCTTGTACGTAAATATTCCAAGAATTCCACAATAAAACCACTAGGACTAATAAACAAGTTTATGAAGTTTTCAAGAAACAAGATCAGTATGAGAAAATCAGTTGTATTTCTATATAGCAGCAAGAAATACTCAAAATATGAAATTAAGAAAGCAATTCTACTCAAAATAGAATCTAAAAAAAAATAAAATCAAGGGTAAATTTAACAAAAGAAGTGCAAGATTTATACACTGAAAATTACACATTGCCAAGATAAAGAAAAGAATGCCTAATTAAATGGAGGAGCTTTCATGTCAGTGGATTTGGAAAGTGAATACTATCAAAATGGAAATTCTTACATATTGAACTATAGGCTTGATTCAGTCATGATCAAAATCTCAGCAGGTATATTATAGAATTTATTTTAGAATTTGTTTTTTGTAAAAATTAAAAACTGTTTCTAAAGTTTATGTGGAAACATATAGGATCTAACGTAGGCAAATCAATTTGGGAACTGAAACGTAACATTTAAATATTTATTCTCTCCCACACTAAACTTTATTCTTTCCACCTCAATAAACTGCTAAGTTAGAAGCACACTCGACCTCTCCACATATACAGCTACAAATACATATACATACAAAGCAACATATCATCCTTGACTTCTTTTGTTTTGTCATCCCAGAATCAGTTTACCATTCATATTTTGCTGTAATTTTTTCAAAATACATGTCAAATTCAACTACTTCTTATTACCTATACCTGTTGTTCGGCCACGCGATCTTCATCTTTTATTGAAATGCTAAAAAAAAAAAAGAAAACCTCTTAATTGTGCCATTATGCCATCCTTCATTTAATTCTCATCCAAAAACCTGGAAAAATATTTTAAAAATATAAATTAGATTATATTATAATTGTTCTTCAAGTATAAAAATTGTTTTCTATAACACTTAGAATAGAATCCACTAGGACTTAAAAGTCCTGACTTTTGCCTGGCTGCTGCCAGCCTCTTCTTGTCTCATTGCTTGACACTCTTCCCCTTATCCACTATGTTTCATTTACATGAGATTTTAAAATATTCTGCCTGTTAGACTTCCCTAGAATGTGCTCTTCTCCAGATCTTTGCATGGGTTGCTTCCACATCATTCAGATATATGCTCAAAAAATATTTTTGGGGACGAGTTCTACCAAAACTACCCTACAATAATAAAAGCCTCAGTATATGTCTACTTCAGTTCCTTAATTTGTTTTTATTTTCTTCATAGCTTTAATCACTACTGAAAATTACATGTTTTATCATTATTATTATTAGTTTCAGGTGTACAAAACAATGTAATAAGACATTTATATCCCTCACAAAGTGATAACCCCCAGCCCCGTGAAATTACATTATTTATTTAGTTATTTCCTTTTTATTGTCTGTCACCCTCCATTATAAAGGAAGCAACAGGAGGAAAAGGAATGTGTTAACCTTCTCAACAAATCAGGTTAAATGAATCAATTTCCTCAAGTTGAATTGTCCTTGCTTGCCTGCAATGAACACTATTGGGTCATAATGTAATCAAAATTGTTACATCACTACCTATATTAGTTAACGGTTTATTTGTATATATACTCATATGTGAAATTAGTTGTCTCAAAAACATTTTGATATTAAACTTATACTAGTTTTGCAAATATGAATTGTGACAATTTTCATTTTTTTAATAGTTCTGGAACATTTTGAAACACATTGAAATTTCCTGTTCTTTAAAAATTATTTCATACTCAGGCATAATACATTAACTTTCTAACCTTCGTTTTGATCTCTTCATTGATAAGAAACGTGTTCAAGTTTCAACTCCTTCTTGGGCCAATTTTGGTAAATTTATGTTTTACTTTGAAATAATTTTATTTTCTCTTTAAATTTTTCATTGTGTTTCATAGATTCTATATTTTACTTTAATTTCTTCTGGATAGTTATATTTCCAAAGTCATTCCTAAATGTTTACATGTTTCTTTTTTCAGTTTTTAATCAGTTACTATATAAATTTTGCTGTTTTTTGTTTTCTAAGAACCAACTTCAGAATTTATCTATTTTATTTTTCAATTAAATTAAACACTTTGTCATGTAAGTTTTCTCATTCTCCTACAATTTTAATTTACTTTGTTATTTCCCTAAATCTTTAGAAAAGTACCTTGGTCCTTTAATCATGGTGTTTTCCTTTAGTAATGTATTTAAATTATCTTTTTTTTTTGGAATAATGTTGTTTCTATGTCTTATGTGTTTTAGTGGAATAATGTTTTTTCCTGTGTCTTATACATTTTCATTGTTTTTTATATAGTTTGAAATATTCATTTTGATTTCATTTTTGTTCTAGAAAATATTTATACAGCTATTTGTCAATTTTCAATTAGCTAAGACATTTATTGTTCATTTAATATCTACATGAGGTATTTCTTCCTGGTCAAAATACTATTGAGAATTTTGGAATTAAGGAGCACTTCACTAGGAGTCCAAGCAAAGTTAAGAATAGTTTTCTCATGTTTATGTTGAGGTTAAGCCAGATGACATTTAATTTTGTAATTGAGGAATTTTATTTACAAAATTACACAGCGTGCCAAAAAACGTATACAGATTTTAAGAAAGAAAAAAAATATTAAAATTGTAATACTCAATATATACTGATGACAAAAGATGAATACAAGTCACGTTTGACTTCTGCAATTACAAGAGGTGCTCAAAGTGGTTACCATCAGTGTCCAGACACTTCTGATTACAGCGAATTACTGCTTGAGCAACGTTGACCAGTTCCCACTTGTATACGTTTTTGCGGCACCCCTAGTATAAACACACATGATTTTTTACAGTAGATTTAGAGTCACAACAAAATTGAATGGAGAAAACAGATTTCCCATGTATCCTCTGCCCCCACATACAACATAGTAAGTACATTTTGTTTTATTAAACATTTTGACCTTTGAAATGGTAAGAAATAATAATTTTTTGCATCTTAGAATTTATTTGTACAGATAAAAACATTAGTGTACAAATAATTACTTGTATCCTTTTTTAGACAAGAGTCAAAAGAATTTCAAAATATTTTCAAAAACAAAATAAGCAATATTCAACAATAAATGCACCTAATATTTAATTGATAATTTGTAAAGATTTGGGGGAAAGCCCACGAACCTCAAGTACCTCTTAGATATTCTACCAAAATTCTAGCTCACTTTTACTTTAAAGATATATTGTAATGATTTCTCCAATGTCCAGAATTATGGCAGTTTTATTTTCTTCAACAGTTCAAATAATAATTGCCGAAACCCTCTCTTCAAAAATATTCTGTTTTGTGATTCATACCTTTGTGAATCCTAATAGACCCTTTGCCTATGATCTTTACTGTTCAAACAACCATAGACTCATTTTGTCCATCGGAAGTGTTAGAATACAAAAAATGTTTATAACTTAAAGGCACAGTTTCCTTACATTTAGAAACATTTCAAGTGTCTGTTATCATTTTATCAGTATTTTACAAGTTTATATTCCTGTGTTTGACTTCATTCTCATTCACTAATTTACTTTCTGAAAATTTATATTTGGATTCCAATCCAATGATTTCCCTCTGGTTTATTCTTTTGTTGCAAGCCTCATAGGCAATTAAGTATCCTTGCATGACTGCCTGCTTGGCCTCCCACACCAGCATGGGGAAACATCAGGAGAGCAATTTTCTTGTGAATATTTTTCAAACTTAGATTTCTCCTTCCTGATGATTGCAGTCAAGAATTGCCACTCATTTCTGAGAGATTGCTCTCCTCACCTTTTCAATCTCCAGCTAACTAGCTGGGATGGTAATTCTGTTTCCCTCCAGGGTAAATTCCTTATTAAAAGAAATTTTATGTAGCTCTGACATAACCTTTTTTTTAAAAAAACTTTGTAGCTGTTTCTATGCTAGTTTTTAACCAATCGATAATGGGTCAGGGTGGTCACATTTCAGGAATGGGTGGTACCCAGTATCCAAGGCCAAGAGAGGTAAAAACAGAGAGTGAACTATGGAAAGGAATTTCAGGTAATGTTGAGCTAAGGCCTCTAATTCTGCTGACTCCAAGTTATTTGAAAAACCTGAAACTCTCTTCCACCCAGCATATATAATTAAAAATCTGAACCAATTTCCTAGGACACAGGTAGGACTGCCTGCCCTACAAAAGGCAGGAGTTACTTCTTTGAAAGACTTCTTGTATTGCCTGTGTGGTAACTTATTTTTAAAATACTTTGGTATAAATGATGTGATGTGTCTGTATCTACATCCCTAGGATTATTTTGACAGAGCTGGAAGAGCCTTAAGCAGAAATCAATACTCCAAACAGCATTCTTTCACATTTCAGATCCCATTATGGAAATCTACACCAGAGAGTTTGTTCATTAGCAAGAGGATGTCGGAAGTAATACTTTTATTGGTGAAATAGTGATGTTCAAGGAAAAGTGTTTGATTAGGAATATATTCAGATCTCATTTTCTTAAGGTTAGGTAGAAGAATTTGGCAAGCAGGGCATGTAGCTCTTGAGTTCTATAACCTTGTTGGTCCTTGTGCTAGATTGTTTTTATAGTCCCTGTTTTTCACCTTTCCCTCTATGCACATCCTTAGTAATTTGATATTGCTGTTTCTCCAATTAAAGAGAAGTATATTTCTCCACCCCTTCTTTACTAATTTGGCCATATGACTCATTTTGGCCAATAAAATATAACCAAAGACTTAAAAAGCACTTGTGTAGTTGGGCTTGATTTCTTCTGCCCCTGCTATTCCCATAAGATGAGCTTCTCCCGGGTAGCTACTTCTCCACTTGGTTGGGCCCCAGATCAAATCATATCTCAGCAAAGAGGGAAGCCCAGCTGGAGCCATAGCTTCAAGCAGAGCCATCTAGCCAAGCTCAGTGTAGACCAGCCACACCTCTCACCCCAACCTGCCAACATGCAGGAACATGGGCTAAATATATTATTTAGCTATTTTTATGCCATTCATATTTTGTCTATTATTAGTGTTAATGTAGTAATTGTAAATTAATACATCCCTCCATCCAAATTCACAGGGAATGTACTTGATCTCACTATCAGGTTGGCCAGTTCTATCCTCAAAGAATCCATGAGTCCACTTTGGAGTTAAGTTTTCATGCAAAGTGCCAGTGAAAAAGACGAAAATAGAGAGAGGTATTTTCCAAACTACTGAATAGGTCATAAGACTGTTTTGAACATTCTTGCTGTTAATATTTGTACATTAGGCAGTATTTGCCTTCTTTGATACCTACCACCTGGTACTAAGGATATGAAGGAAACATAGTTCCCACCTTCCTCTAAACTTAGGGACTATGAATATTTATCAAAAGATCCCTGACATTTGCTGAATAGGCAGAAGGGCTTAGGTCAGTTTGCAGCAGTGGAGAAGGGTGTTCACTTTTAAAAATCACAGGTCTTTTATCAGGGAAAATTTCATGTCTGCTTCCTGGGAAGACATTCCGTCTTTACACAGCTATGTTCTTCCTGCCCTCATACGCACAAGGTTCCTACCTTTATGAAGGAGATTTTTTTCTTTTTTTATGAAGGAGATGTCATTATTGTTTCCCAGTTGCCGAAGTGAAAAAATATTTTCAGAATTGGCAGCTAGCAGTGCTAAGGTTTTGAATTAGAATTTTAATGTAAGTTATAGCCAGAAATGTTTGAACATTTTCATGTCTTATTTTATTATTTGTGGATTTCTCCAGTTTATCACAAGTTTTCTCAGCCTCTTTAATATATATGGCGCTTTTTCTCACTTTTATAATTGATTTTGCTTTTGTTTATACTCTTTAATTCTCCACTCTTCATGTTGCATTTACATCTGTGACTATTTTTTTAACTTTCAGAACCATAATTCAAGGTGAAAAATTACTACCTACATATGTCTTCAGCCATGCAATTCATGTTCTAAGTCCTCTATTTCCCAAAATTCAATTAAAAGTAATTCATGGGGAGACGAAAAAAAATGGCGGCGTGAGGTGAGGCTCTGTAACGCTCCCCTGGAATTTACAACGAATCGGACAACAATAACTCCACAAAGGACTCCTTGCACAGCAGACAGGCAAGACGAAGAGGCCGACTACTGAATTCACCTCCAGGTGGGTGAATCGCGCGAGCGGGGGAGGAGGGAGAGGAGAAGTGCGGAGACGGAGCCGCGCGGGCGCAGGACACAGACCTAGCTCAGTGCTCGGAGCCCGCTGCGCCCGGATCTTCCGCAACTGCGGGAGAGGGAAGGACTCGGACTGCTAGGGCTCCGCTTACGGCCCACAGGGCTGAGGGGGCAGCATACAAAACGGCTGAACCCAACGCTCGCTCACAGCAGACCTCGGAGCAAAGACTGAGGGAAGAGGGCTGAAATCGGTGGTTTAAGCTCTCACTGCCGAGCGGAGAACGGAAGCCTTAGGCATGGAGACTAGCCGCCCCCTCCCTACCCTCCCAGAGCTCGCCCCGCCCCCACCTGCCCGGTGCTAGAAGCGATAAAGTAGCAGTGTCGGATCAAAGGACAGAATATTTGCTGCTCTGAGAACTGTGGACCGCAGACACAGATTCGCAGCTCAACTAGTTCCGGCAAAGGGGAGAAAGCTGTGGAAGCAGGACTGGCTGTGGTGGTGGTCGCCGCCATTGCTCTGGGCCACCTCTCACAACTCACCCCGCCCCTGGCCCCACCTATCTGGGCGGATCCCTGCAGGAGTAAACAGAACTGCTGAAACAAACGGGCTCTGAATCTGGTGCAGAAAGAGCTTTGGAACTCCAAAAGCTCTTCACATACCTATCAACCTGTTGCAGAAGACACTCCTGTAGATGTCTAGGAAGAGAAATAGTAAATCAGTGATTGCCATGAATAACCAAGGCAACAAGATAGCTCAGAAAGAAAGTGAAAAGTCTCCAGAAAAGGAACTTAGAGATATGGACCTTTGTGATTTAAATGACAGAGAATTCAAGATCGCAATTCTGAAAAAACTGAACGAGATGCAAGAAAACACAGAAAGGCAGTTTAATGAACTCAGAAACACAATCAAAGAACACCATGAGCATTTTACAAAAGAGATTGAAATCTTGAAAAAGAACCAAATAGAATTTCTGGAGATTAAGAACTCAATAGAAGAAATTAACAATAAAATATCCAGCCTAGGTAGTAGAGTTGACCAGATGGAGGAAAGAATCAGTGACATCGAAGATAGGAACCTGGAATTTACACAGAGGGAAGAAGAAAGAGACTTGAGACTTAAAAGAAATGAAAGAACTCTACAAGAACTTTCTGACTCCATCAGAAAGAGCAATATAAGAATAATGGGCATACCAGAAGGAGAAGAAAGAGGGAAGGGAACAGAGAATATATTCAAACAAATCGTCGATGAGAACTTCCCAAACTTGTGGACAGAACTGGATCCTCGAATCCAAGAAGCAAATAGAACACCTAATTACCTCAATCCCAACAGGCCTTCACCAAGGCACATTGTATTGAAGCTGTCTAAAATCAATGATAAAGAAAGAATCCTCAAGGCAGCCAGGGAAAAGAAGACGGTAACTTACAAAGGAAAGCCCATTAGATTATCATCAGATTTTTCAGCAGAAACTCTACAAGCTAGGAGGGAATGGAACCAAATATTCAAACTATTGAAAGAGAGAAATCATGAGCCAAGAATAATATATCCAGCAAAGATCTCCTTTAGATATGAAGGAGGAATAAAGACCTTTCCAGACATCCAGAAGCTGAGGGAATTTTCTAATACACGACCTGCACTACAAGAAATACTAAAGGAGGCTATTAGACCACCATCAACAGGGACAATTTGTGGCAACCGAAACATAAAAAGGGGGAGCGTAAAGGCCTGAACTGGAATATGGGAATAGAGAAAGTAAGCGTACTGAAGAAACTGGAATACTCTAAATATCAAACTTTCTTTTACATAAACTCAAGGGTAACCACTCAAAAAACATCCAAATCTGAAATATATACTGTAATAAAAGAAGAAACAGAGGGAAACATCATAGAATACTACCACACAGAAATAACAGACAACAACAAAAAGGCAAAGAAACAATGGAGCACAGCCTTACCAGAAAACTAAAGACAGAATGACAGGAAATCCTCACATATCAATAATCACCCTGAATGTAAATGGACTGAACTCACCAATAAAGAGACACAGAGTAGCAGATTGGATCAAAAAACTAAACCCAACCATATGCTGCCTACAAGAAACACATCTCAGCTACAAGGACAAGCATAGACTCAAAGTGAAAGGGTGGAAATTGACCCTTCAAGCAAACGGTACCCAGAAAAAATCAGGTGTAGCCATAATGATTTCCGATGAAACAGACTTCAGGGTGAAAAAGATAACAAGAGACAAAGATGGACATTTCATAATGGTAAAGGGGACTATACAACAAGAAGACATAACAGTCATCAATATTTATGCCCCCAATCAGGGAGCACCGAAATATACCAAGCAACTACTAACAGAACTAAAGGGAGAAATTGACCAAAACACAATTATACTAGGGGACTTAAATACATCATTGACAGCTATGGATAGATCATCCAAACAGAAGATAAATAACGAAATCGCAGCCCTAAATGACACATTAGATGAATTGGACATAATTGACATATATAGAGCACTTCATCCTAAAACATCAGACTATACATTCTTTTCTAGTGTACATGGAACATTCTCAAGGATAGACCATATATTGGGACACGAAATCAGCCTCAGCAAATTTAAGAAGATTGAAATCATACCAAGCATATTCTCTGATCACAAAGCTTTGAAATTGGATATCAACTGCAAAAAGAAAGCAGGAAAAAACACAAATACATGGAGATTAAACAACATACTTTTAAAGAACGACTGGGTCAAAGAAGAAATTAGAGGAGAGCTCAAAAGATACATAGAAACAAATGACAATGAAAATACATCCTACCAAAATTTTTGGGATGCCGCGAAAGCAGTTTTAAGAGGGAAATTTATATCATTACAGGCCTATCTCAAGAAACAAGAAAAATCCCAAATAAATAACCTCATGTTACACCTTAAAAAACTAGAAAAAGAAGAACAAGCGAAACCCAAGGTCAGCAGAAGAAAGGAAATAACAAAAATCAGAGCAGAACTAAATGAAATAGAGAACAAAAAGACAATAGAAAAAATTAATGTGACAAAAAGCTGGTTCTTTGAAAAGATTAACAAAATCGACAAACCCTTGGCTAGACTCACTAAGATAAAAAGAGAGAAGACACTAATTAACAAAATCAGAAATGAAAAAGGGGAAGTTATCACGGACACCACAGAAATACAAAGGATTATCCAAGAATACTATGAAGGACTATATGCCACCAAATTTAATAACCTAGAAGAAATGGACAAGTTCTTAGAAACATATAGCCTTCCAAGGCTGAATCATGAAGAACTGGAAAATCTTAACAGGCCGATCACCAGTAAGGAAATTGAATCAGTCATCAAAAACCTTCCTAAAATCAAAAGTCCTGGACCAGATGGCTTCACCAGTGAATTCTACCAAACCTTCAAAGAGGATCTAATACCAATCCTGCTCAAACTCTTCCAAAAAATTGAAGAAGAGTCAGTACTCCCTAACTCATTTTATGAGGCCAACATTACCCTGATACCAAAACCTGGTAAGGACAACACAAAAAAAGAAAACTACAGACCTATATCTCTGATGAATACAGATGCTAAAATCCTAAACAAAATTCTAGCAAATCGAATACAACAATGCATTAAAAAGATTATTCATCACGACCAAGTGGGGTTCATCCCCGGGGCACAAGGATGGTTCAACATTCGCAAATCCATCAATGTGATACATCACATAAACAAAATAAAGGACAAAAATCATATGATTCTATCAATTGATGCAGAAAAAGCATTTGATAAGATACAACATCCATTTATGATTAAAACACTTACTAAAATTGGTATAGAAGGAAAATACCTCAACATAATAAAGGCCATATACGACAAGCCCTCAGCTAACCTCATAATTAATGGTGAAAAGCTGAAGCCCTTTGCTCTACATTCAGGAACACGACAAGGTTGTCCCCTATCACCTCTGCTTTTCAACATAGTGTTGGAAGTCCTCGCCAGAGCTATCAGGCAAGAGAAAGAAATAAAAGGCATCCAAATTGGGAATGAAGAAGTTAAATTGTCACTCTTTGCAGATGACATGATGCTATACATAGAAAACCCTAAAGACTCCACCAAAAAGCTATTAGAAACAATCAATGAATACAGTAAAGTTGCTGGCTACAAAATCAACGTACAAAAGTCCATTGCTTTCCTATATACCAACAATGAAATCTCAGAAAAAGAGATAGAAAAAACAATTCCTTTTGCAATTGCAGCAAAAAGAATAAAATACCTAGGAATAAACTTAACCAAGGATGTGAAGGATTTATATGCTGAAAACTATAAGACATTTTTGAAAGAAATTGAAGAAGACACAAAGAAATGGAAAGACATTCCGTGCTCATGGATTGGAAGAATCAACATAGTTAAAATGGCCATACTACCCAAAGCCATATACAGATTTAATGCAATCCCCATTAAAATCCCAATGGCATTTTTTAAAGAAATAGAACAAAAAATCATCAGATTTGTTTGGAACCACAAAAGACCCCGAATAGCCAAAGCAATATTAAAAAAAAAGAACAATACTGGAGGTATCACACTCCCTGATTTTTCCTTGTACTACAGGGCTACAATAATCAAAACAGCTTGGTATTGGCGGAAAAACAGACACATAGACCAATGGAATAGAATTGAGAACCCAGAAATAAAACCACATAAATATGGACAGATAATTTTTGACAAAGAAGCTAAAAACATACAATGGAGGAAAGACAGCCTCTTCAATAAATGGTGCTGGCAGAATTGGATAGCTACATGCAAAAGAATGAAACTGGACTGCTATCTGTCACCATGTACCAAAATTAATTCAAAATGGATCAAAGACTTAAGCATAAGACCTGACACAATAAACTGCATTGAAGAAAACATAGGTACTAAACTTATGGACCTTGGGTTCAAAGAGCATTTTATGAATTTGACTCCAAAGGCAATGGAAGTAAAAACTAAAATAAACAAATGGGATTATATGAAACTGAAAAGCTTCTGCACAGCAAAAGAAACTATTGACAAAATAATGAGGCAACCAACTGAATGGGAGAAGATTTTCGCAAACAGTTCCTCTGATAAGGGGCTAATATCCAAAATATACAAGGAACTCATGAAACTCAACAACAAAAAAACAAACAACCCAATTGAAAAATGGACAGAGGACCTGAAGAGACATTTCTCCAAAGAGGATATACAAATGGCAAATAGACATATGAAAAAATGCTCAACATCGCTAATCATCAGAGAAATGCAAATGAAAACCACAATGAGATATCACCTCACCCCAGTCAGAATGGCTTTCATCAACAAAACAAATAGTAACAAGTGTTGGAGAGGCTGTGGAGAAAAAGGAACTCTCATACACTGTTGGTGGGAATGCAGACTGGTGCAGCCGCTATGGAAGGCAGTGTGGAGGTTCCTCAAGAAATTACGAATAGAATTACCATATGACCCAGCAATCGCTCTCCTGGGTATCTACCCCAAAAATATAAAAGCATTTCTCTATAGAGACACGTGTACGCCAATGTTCATTGCAGCTTTGTTTACGGTGGCCAAGACATGGAAACAACCAAGATGTCCTTCGATGGATGAATGGATGGAGAAGTTGTGGTGCATATACACAATGGAATACTATTCGGCGTTAAGGAAAGATGATATAGGAACATTTGTGACAACATGGATGGATCTCGAGAGAATAATGCTAAGTGAAACAAGTCAGACAGAAAAAGCAGAGAACCCTATGATTTCACTGATATGTGGTATATAAACCAAAAAGAACAAGACAAACAAATGAGAAAAAAAAACTCATAGACACAGACAATAATTTAGTGGTTACCAGAGGGTAAGGGGGTGGGGGGTGGGTGATGAGGGTAAAGGGGATCAAATATATGGTGATGGAAGGAGAACTGACTCTGGGTGGTGAACACACAATGGGATTTATAGACGATGTAATACAGAATTGTACACCTGAAATCTATGTAAATTTACTAACAATTGTCACCCCAATAAAATTAATTTAAAAAAAAAAAAAAAAAAAAAGTAATTCATCTGATTTCTAAGATAAATGTCATACAACTATTTTTAAAAGGAAGAGTTCTTTAAAAATAATTACATTATCTAAAAAAGGATAATGAATAGAAATCTATCCTAACGCCCAATTAAATAAGTCTACTTGTGAAAGGAAGAAAAAAGTTTCCTGGTATTAACTTGATTGTTGTTTGATATGAAGGATAGAAAGCAGCAATGAATTTTAAAGTCATAGACACATATTCTGAAGCTGGGAGGAATCTTCACAGGAAGATCAACTATTTCTAAATTACAATTTAGGGGAGAAGAGTGTATACGTGAGAGGACAAATGGGGATCTTTCTATTATTCTAACATTCCCTGGAATAGACTGAATCTATTAGCAGCTCAAACATTTGAAGAATAATCTGAATGCCGACATATGATGAGATTATCAGAATAATTAACAATCTTCTATTTTCCTTTGAATTGCACAGAATGAAGACCATCTAGTAGAATTACTATCTCAAAAATCACGGAGACATCATCAAAATGGAGGCATGAGGTGAGCCTCTGTAAAGCTCCCCTTGAATTTACAACTAATAGAACAACAATAACTCCACAAAGGACTCCCAGCACAGCAGACAAGCAAGACGAAGAGGCCCACTACTGAATTCACCTAAAGTTGGGAGAATCACACGAGCGGGGGAAGAGGGAAGGGAGAAGTGAGGAGACCGAGCCGCGCGGGCGCAGGACGCAGACCTAGCTTAGTGCTCCTAGCTCACTGCATCCCGGAACTATCGCAGCTGCTGGAGAGGGAAGAACTCAGACTGCTAGGGCTCCACTTATGGCCCACAGAGCTGAGGGGGCAGCATATAACACGGCTGAACACAACGCTCACGGCAGAGACCTCGGAGAAAAGACGGAGGGAAGAAGGCTGAAAACAATGGTTTAAGCACTCACTGCCGAGCAGAGAACGGAAGCCTTAGACACTGAGACTAGCCGCCTCCTACCTGCCCTCCCAGAGCTAACCCTGTTCCCACCTGCCTGGTGCTAGAAGCGGAACAGTAGCAGTGTCAGATCATAAGAACAGAACATTTGCTGTTCTGAGAACTGTGGACCGCAGACACAGATTTGCAGAAAACTAGTTCCGGCAAAGGGGAGGGAGCTGTGGAAGAAGGGCCAGCTATGCTGGTGGTCGCCGCCATTGCTCTGGGCCACTACTCACAACACATCCTGCCCCTAGCCTCACCTATCTGGGCAGATCCCTGCAGGAGTAAACAGAACTGCTGACACAAACGGGCTCTGAATCTGGTGCAGGAAGAGCTTTGGAACTTCACAAGCTCTCCGCATACCCACATGGACATTGCACCCTGTGACCCAGGCAAACTATTAACAGAGGAGAAACCCATAACATGAAATTTCAAAAAAGAACCAAATAGAATTTCTGGAGATTAAGAACTCAATAGAAAAAAATAAGAAAGAAATAACCAGCTTAGGTAGTAGAGTTGACCAGATAGAGGAAAGAATCAGTGACATCCAAGATAGGAACCTGGAATTTACACATATGGAAGAAGAAAGAGACTTGAGACTTAAAAGAAATGAAAGAACTCTACAAGAACTTTCTGACTCCATCAGAAAGAGCAATATAAGAACAATGGCCATGCCAGCAGGAGAAGAAACAGAGAAGGGAACAGATAATGTATTCAAACAAATTCTCGATGAGAACTTCCCAAACTTGTGGACAGAACTGGATCCTCAAAACCAAGAAGCAAATAGAACACCTAATTACCTCAATCCCAACAAGCCTTCTCCAAGGCACATTGTATTGAATCTGTCTAAAATCAACGAAAAAGAAAGAATCCACAAGGCAGCCAGGGAAAAGAAGACGGTAACCTACAAAGGAAAGCCCATTAGATTATCATCAGATTTTTCAGCATAAACTCTACAAGCCAGGAGGGAGTGAAACCAAATATTCAAACTATTGAAAGAGAGAAATTATGAGCCAAGAATAATATATCCAGCAAAGATATCCTTTAGATATGAAGGAGGAATAAAGACCTTTCCAGACATACAGAAGCTGAGGGAATTTTCTAATTCACCACCTGCACTACAAGAAATACTAAAGGAGGCTATTTGATCACCATCAACAGGGACAACTTGTGGCAACATAAAAAGGGGGAGCGTAAAGGCCTGAACTGGAATATGGGAATGGGGAAAGTAAGTGTGCTGAAGAAAATGAAATACTCTAAATATCAAACATTCTTTTACATAAACTTAATGATAACCACTCAAAAAAATCCAGAACTGAAATATATACTGTAACAAAAGAAGAAACAGAGGGAAACATCATAGAATACCACCACACAGAAATAATAGACAACAACAAAAAGGCAAAGAAACAATGGAGACACAGCCTTACCAGAAAACTAAAGATAGAATGACAGAAAATCCTCACATATCAATAATCACGCTAAATGTAAATGGACTGAACTCACCAATAAAGAGACACAGAGTAGCAGATTGGATCAAAAAACTAAACCCAACCATATGCTATCTCCAAGAAACACATCTCAGCTACAAGGACAAGCATAGACTCAAAGTGAAAGGGTGGAAATTGACACTCCAAACAAATGGTACCCAGAGAAAATCAAGTGTGGCCATAATGATATAGGTGAAACAGACTTCAGGGTGAAAAAAATAACAAGAGACAAAGATGGACATTTCATAATGGTAAAGGGAACTATACAACAAGAAGACATAATAGTCATCAATATTTATGCCCCCAATCAGGGAGCACCGAAATATACCAAGCAACTACTAACAGAACTAAAGGGAGAAATTGATCAAAACACAATTATACTCCGGGACTTAAATACATCATTGACAGCTATGGATAGATCATCCAAACAGAAAATAAATAACAAAAGAACAGCCCTAAATGACACATTAGATTAAATGGACATAATTGGCATGTATAGAGTACTTCATCCTAAAACATCAGACTATACATTCTTTTCTAGTGTACATGGAACATTCTCAAGGATAGACCATATATTGGGACATAAAATCAGCCTCAGCAAATTTAAGAAGTTTGAAATCGTACCAAGCATATTCTCTGATCACAAGGCTTTGAAATTGAATATCAACTGTGAAAAGAAAGCAAGAAAAAACACAAATACATGGAGATTAAACAACATACTTTTAAAGAACGACTGGGTCAAAGAAGAAATTAGAGGAGAGATCAAAAGATACATAGAAACAAATGAAAATGAAAATACATCCTACCAGAATTTTTGGGATGCAGCGAAAGCAGTTTTAAGAGGGAAGTTTATATCATTACAGGCCTATCTCAAGAAACAAGAAAAATCCCAAATAAATAACCTCATGTTACACCTTAAAGAACTAGAAAAAGAAGAACAAGTGAAATCCATGGTCAGCAGAAGAAAGGAAATAACAAAAATCAGAGCAGAACTAAATGAAATAGAGAACAAAAAGATAATAGAAAAATTAATGTGACAAAGAGCTGGTTCTTTGTAAAGATTAACAAAATTGACAAACCCTTGGCTAGACTCACTAAGATAAAAAGAGAGAAGACACTAATTAACAAAATCAGAAATGAAAAAGGGGAAGTTATCATGGACACCACAGAAATACAAAGGATCATCCAAGAGTACTATGAAGGACAATATGCCACCAAATTCAATAACCTAGAAGAAATGGACAAGTTCTTAGAAACATATAACCTTCCAAGGCTGAACTAAGAAGAACTGCAAAATTTAAACAGACCAATCACCAGTAACAAAATTGAATCTGTCATCCAAAATCTTCCCAAAGGCAAAAGTCCGGGACCAGATGGCTTCACTAGTGAATTCTACCAAACCTTCAAACAGGATCTAATACCAATCCTGCTCAAACTCTTCCAAAAAATTGAAGAAGAGACAGTACTCCCTAACTCATTTTATGAGGTCAACATTACCCTGATACCAAAACCTGGTAAGGACAACACAAAAAAAGAAAACTACAGACCAATATCTCTGATGAATACAGATGCAAAAATCCTAAACAAAATTCTAGCAAATCGAATACAACAATGCATTAAAAAGATTGTTCATCACAACCAAGTGGGGTTCATCCCCAGTGCACAAGGATGGTTCAACGTCTGCAAATCCATGAACATAATACATCTCATAAACAAAATAAAGGACAAAAAATCATATGATTATATCAATTGATGTAGAAAAAACATTTGACAAGATGCAACATTCATTTATGATTAAAACACTTAATAAAATAGGTGTAGAAGGAAAATATCTTAACATAATAAAGGCCATATACGACAAGCCCTTGGCTAATCTCATAATTAATGGTGAAAACCTGAAGCCCTTTGCTCTATGTTCAGTAACACAACAGGGCTGTCCCCTATCACCTCTGCTTTTCAACATAGTGTTGGAAGTCCTTGCCAGAGCAATCAGACAAGAGAAAAAAATAAAAGGCATCCAAATTGGGAATGAAGAAGTTAAATTATCACTCTTTGCAGATGACATGATGCTATATATAGAAAACCTTAAAGACTCCACCAAAAAGCTATTAGAAACAATCAACGAATACAGTAAAGTTGCTGGCTACAAAATCAACGTACAAAAGTCCATTGCATTCCTATATACTAACAATGAAATCTCAGAAAAAGAAATACAAAAAACAATTCCTTTTGCAATTGCAGCAAAAAGAATAAAATACATAGGAATAAACTTAACCAAGAATGTGAAAGACCTATATGCTGAAAAGTATAAGACATTTTTGAAACAAATTGAAGAAGACACAAAGAAATGGAAAGACATTCCGTGCTCATGGATTGGAAAAATCAACATAGTTAAAATGGCCATATTACCCAAAGCAATATACAGATTTAATGCAATCCCTATCAAAATCCCAATGGCATTTTTTAAAGAAATAGAACAAAAAATCATCAGATTTGTTTGGAACCACATAAGACCTTGAATATTCAAAGCAATTTTAAGAAAAAAGAACAGTACTGGAGGTATCGCACTCCCTGACTTTAGCTTGTACTACAGGGCTACAATAATCAAAACAGCATGGTATTGGCAGAAAAACAACACATAGACCAATGGAATAGAATTGAGAACCCAGAAATAAAACCACATAAATATGGACAGATGATTTTTGACAAAGAAGCTAAAAACATACAATGAAGGAAAGACAGCCTCTTCAATAAATGGTGCTGGCAGAATTGGATAGCCACGTGCAAAAGAATGAAATTGGACTGCTATCTGTCACCATGTACCACAATTAATTCAAAATGGATCAAAGACTTAAGCATAAGACCTGACACAATAAACTGCATCAAAGAAAACATAGGTACTAAACTTTTGGACCTTGGGTTCAAAGAGCATTTTATGAATTTGACTCCAAAGGCAATGGAAGTAAAAGTTAAAATAAACGAAAGCAACTATATGAAACTTAAAAGCTTCTGCACAGCAAAAGAAACCATCGACAAAATAAAGAGGCAACCAACTGAATGGGAGAATATTTTTGCCAACAGTGCCTCCGAAAAGGGGCTAATATCCAAAATATACAAGGAACTCATGAAACTCAACAACAAAAAAACAAACAACCCAATTGAAAAATGGGCAGACGACCTGAAGAGACATTTCTCCAAAGAGGTCATACAAATGGCAAATAGACATATGAAAAAATGCTCAACATCACTAATCATCAGAGAAATGCAAATAAAAACCACAAGGAGATATCACCTCACCCCAGTCAGAATGGCTATCATCAACAAGACAAATAGTAACAAGTGTTGGAGAGGCTGTGGCGAAAAAGGAACCCTCATACACTGTTGGTGGGAATGCAGACTGGTGCAGCCCTTATGGAAGGCAGTGTGGAGGTTCCTCAAAAAATTACAAATAGAATTATCATATGACCCAGCAAGCCCTCTCCTGGGTATCTACCCAAAAACTCTGAGTACATTTATCCATAAAGACACGTGTGCTCCAATGTTCATTGCAGCTTTTTTTACGGTGGCCAAGACATGGAAACAACCAAAATGTCCTTTGTAGATAAATGGATAAAGAAGTTGTAGTATATATACACAATGGAATATTATTTGGCGGTAATAAAAGATGATAAAGGAACATTTGTGATAACATGAATGGATCTTGAGAGTGTGATGCTAAGCGAAATAAGTCAGACAGAAAAAGCAGAGAACCCTATGATTTCATTGATATGTGGTATATAAACCAAAAGCAACAAAAGAACAAGACAAACACATGAGAAACAAAAACTCATAGACACAGACAATAGTTTAGTGGTTACCAGAAGGTAAGGGGGTTGGAGGTGGTAGATGAGTGTAAAGGGGATCAAATATATGGTGATGGAAGAACTGACTCTGGGTGAAGACACAATGGGATTTATAGATGATGTAATACAGAATTGTACACCTGAAATCTATGTAATTTTACTAACAATTGTCACCCCAATAAATTTTTTTAAAAAATCACAATATGACTTTCAACCTAGATGATCATTCACTGATCCTAGTTACATCTAGTATCAGAATTAGATATTTGGTCCTGTATCTAATCCATTTATCTATAAACGCCTGTCTCTATTTTTGTTTGTTTCTTTGTTGTTGTTTTTTTTTTTAAATAACTATCTTGGCCATCTCAAATGTGTGATGTAAAAGCAAATACACCTGGTTACAAAGTTGGCGTTAGCAGCCCTAGAGATTATGATATGTTGAAATTTGAAGAGAGTGATTGAGAGGTGGAGATGTCACTGTAAGTAAGCCAGCTGGCCAGCTTTTAGGAAGCATCACTGCATCATTGCCAAGACCATGCTCTGGGTACTGACCTTAGTTGTGAAGGTCATGACCCACAAATTTGTTCGGTTAAGGAATGATTAGACTGTAGTGACTTAACTTTGACAATTTGTACAAGTGAGTAGTCTCTTATCAAGAAAATCAATGATTGGTATAAAAGTATTGAGGAAACCAAATCACTAACCTACAGTTTGGAAAATAGCCCAAAAGTAAACTGAGATAAATAATTACAGAGAATTTTCTTCTACTTCCCAAATATTCACTCAGATAACAAAGGAATCAAACAAACTATATGTTCATTAAATTCTTATGGGCACACTTTCCTCCCAAGACCTCTCGCATGCCCTTTCTTTTTCCAAAACAAAACTTGAGTTAACGAAAGAAATCTCAATAACTATATTTCACTGGGAATTTTAGAATCCTTATTATTGGCTCAGTGCCCACGTCCATGCTTTTCCATGGTACTACTGCCAGTGGCTGGCTGTTTGAAAGGCAGTCTCGGAGAACATTTCCTCCATGCATTTCTTCATGCTATTTCTATCACCTGTATTGTCCTCTCTCCCTGTCTTTATTCTGTCAAAATTCTGTTTTGGGGAGTCAACAAAAGTCCGATGTGATCCATGAAGACTATTTTTCCTCCTCATCCTTAGCCATAAATTATATTTCCCTCCGTTGAGATGTTTTTTAAAGTGTGGCTGCAGACCACTCACTTGGAGTTTGGATTAAGATTCTAGGTCCATCTTAGAAGAGGCAGAATGAACATGCATTGAAATTAACAAAGTCCCAGAGATTCTTATATTCACCAAAGTTTAAGAAACACTGTTCTGAATTAATACAGAACTCTTCGTCTTCCTTTCTTGTGATACTATTGTGTGTTCATCATTACATACTAGGTGCTTCACAGTCATGGACCATGCTTTCATGTTTGTAGCCTTAGTAATAGATGGCACATTACTCTGTATTAGATAGGTGTTCAATAAATATCTATTTTATTTTCATGATTTCTGGGAAGAAATGAATCGTTTTATTTCAGAAATAGTTGCATTGTTTTTAATCAACAGTTTATAATGACTTGTTTTGTTTTGTTTAATAGATGCATAGATATGCGGCTACAGAAATAGACAAATCATAGATACATAAATATGCTATATTTTGTGTATTTTGGAATTCTTACTTGCTTACTAGCATTAAGAACATTGGTCTTGAAAGTTACTATTAAGATATTTCTACAATGGGATTCAACAAACTCAAGAGAGTGGTAAAATGTAAAAATAAAAGATTTAAGAAGAGTTCAAGATATCCCTTGAGCTAAACAGAGAGACTGCTTCAGTGACAAAAAGAGCTCCAAGGAATATGCCTCCAATCTTTATCCCATGCTTCCCCGCAGGTAAGTTAGAACCCACTGGTTGTCTGCCTCCTTTTGAAATGATATCTGCTTTAGGCAAAGCTAGCCTCAAAGGGACCAATTACAGCGAAAATGGGGTGGTTATTTCCTTTCAAATTCCCCTGGCTCAGTCAAGTTAGTTCTCCTTTCTCAGGCCTTGCAGAGGTCCTTCTTAGACTATAAACCTCGTTGGACAGAACAGCTGTCTCCATTAATTCCCCATATTACCTCACTCCAGGCTCCCTGTATCACACTCAGACCCTTTAATAAATTGTGCTAATGAAGTTGATGATAAAATAACCATCTCTTTGTATTCCATAGTGTTTATTTGGTGGAAGTTCAGCTTTATAAGAGCAACATATTTCAAGAATAGAGGATTTAACTGAATTTTTAGAAAGGTTAATATTGATCTAGTTATCTTGAAAGTTTCACCTGAAGATCAATTAACCTTTTTATTTTATTTTTCTTTCAAACTAGGTTTTCTTGTCTTTGGGGAGGTTGAGTATCTTAAAAGTCAGGCAAAAAGGTTTTTATTAAATAGCTCTACAGTCCAGCAACTTTCACTCTTTGAAAACCTTAGCCAGAGGTATTAATACAAAGAACTTAGGCAATTAAATCAAAGAAACACAGGGCACATGCCCATTATCCAGGTTTCAACAGTTCTCTTTCTGACAGGTACAACTCAGGTAAATCCCTCTTTTGTAATTCTTCTCAAATTTGACATGGTTCTCTAAAGTGTGTCACAGAGCATTAAAGGGAGAATCCAATCACAAAAATCAACTGTATCAAAACTTTGCAGCTTATTCAGCTAAGACAGGTGAGACTTAAATAAGGAAGGAAAAAGGGTTTATATAATGCCTTTTATATCTGATTTTTTATTAAGTATGAATTTGTGTACACTGTAGAATGACATTTAGACACCTGCAATATCACATTACACTTTTTGCTATATAATATTATTGCTATAGGTTCGGTATGTCCAATATTTAACTATAAGTAAAAGAAAATTTCGATTAAATTTAGATACATATATTTTCAAATTATAGCTATTCTCAGCTAACATAAAATTTGATTGGTTCTCATTCCAATTAGTCTAACTACCTAAGAAAATCTGGGACAAGTTCTGTATTAATGAATTACAGCACTTGACCTTTGATTTCTTTGGGGGCTAGAAATACTGATGTCTGACAATTAAGTTTGGGAACTTGTTGCAACAATGTTGCTAACCTTTTTTGTTGTTGTTATCATAGGGATTGTTCATTATGAATTAGTACCAACTGGACAAACAATTAACCAAGTTTACTATTTGGAAGTGCAGAAAAGGCTGCGTGAAAAAGTTAGATAACCTGAACTTTTCACCAACAATTCATGGCTCTTGTACCACAACAATGCACCAGCTCACATGGCACTGCCTGTGAGGGAGTTTTTAGCCAGTAAACAAATATCTGTATTGGAACACCTTCCCTACTCACCTGATCCGGCCCCCAATGACTTCTTTCTTTACGAAGGTAAAGGAAATATTGAAAGGAAGACATTTTGATGACATTCAGGACATCAAGGGTAATATGAGAACAACTTTGATGGCCATTCCAGAAAAACAGTTCCAAAACTGCTTTGAAGGGTGGGCTAGGTGCTGGCATCAGTGCATAGCTTCCCAAGGGGAGTACTTCGAAGGTGACTATAGTGATATTAAGCAATGAGGTATGTAACACTTTTTCTAGGATGAGTTCTCAAACTTAATTGTCAAACCTCGTATATTAAGAGAAAAAGAAAACCTATCCTTTGTTATGTAGCAGTCTTACAAAGTGAACTGAACTAGGGTAGTGCTCCTGAATTCTCCTCTTGGTTTACTGCTGCTGCTCACAAACATAAAACTTTTGGTGATAGGAGAGTTGGCAATAAATGGAACGGGGACTATTTTTAGTATGCATTATCTCCCAGAAACTTTATGAATGTTGTCAATTAATATTACTATTAACCTCTCAATTATTTATCAATCATACAGACATCTCTATATGGGTCAAGTTAGCAAAACCCAGCTGTTCTTTTCCTCATTTTCATCAGCTAAAACTGAGGTCTTTGGACAGCTGAGTATTAAAGCATTTATTTAGATCTTCGTTGTTTGAATCTTACACAGTGTCTATGAATCCCCGAATCAGAGGAAAGTGAAAAACTGAAGGGCAAGTAGTCCTGAAATTTCAGTTATTCAGGGGTTATGTGTTAGTCTTGAAAACCAAGGGCTTTGGTGTTAACTGAGTCTGGTGCAGAGAGGGAAGCTGGGCTACATGGAGAAGTAGAACCAGGATTTCTGTGCAAGGATACAGCTGCACTCTTAGCAAAAGGAAAAACGAAGAAAGGGGAGAGAAAAAGAAAGCCTATTTGAATGACTTAGGCTCTAAGTAGGAAAAAGAGCGGCACCCTGGAAACACAAGTCTATTCTCATGTATGTTTGGTATTGAATTGTCACTATCTGTGTTACCCAAAAACTCCAATGTTGAGAAGTTACCAGAAAATGTCATCCCAAGCCAGAAACAACTTGGCCAAGATACTAACTAAAATATCCTTTGGAAGTACACATCCTCACCCCAAGTATCATAGAGTCCCCACAGATAATGCCTTCATGAACTTGTGCTCATAAGCCCCAATTTAAAAATATACCAGGAAGCTAATCAATATTAGGCTGAGTTTTCAGGAAAAATGAACTGCAGAACTCAACCTACAACCTCAGATATTAAGGCAAGAGTTTAGTGACAGTTTCAACCTTACATAGAACTTCATATTGACCAGGAAGGGAGGAGAAAAATAAAAAAGATTAATGAACATTAATCATTATTAAATAAAGTGTGGTTGTTAATACTGGGGGACAAAAATGAAAAAAGTCAATTTTTGAACACATTAAAAAAGAACAAAATAAATACATTAACCAGATATATTAGAATGTATTAAAGAAGTCATATATCTACAAAGCATAATTTAGGGTGATATAAGTAAAAATCTATCAGTAATAATAATTAATATAAATTGATTAAAAACTACAGTTAAAGATTAAAATATGGTTTAATTGGACTAAATACAACCTATTTGCAATTTAAAATAGCATATATAAGACATAGAACACAGGAAGTCTGAATACAAAGTAACAAAAAAAAAGCTGATATCATAGCTGAAATATGTGTTAAGCAAAAGTATACCTAATTGTAAAAAGTAATGGGCAAATCTACAATCAATAAACTATAATTAATGCAGCTCTTATAAGTGATAGATCAATAATAAAAAATTAGAAGAATAAAGAAGATTTGAACAACCTGGTTACAATTTAATATTGGATGCATTTAACCTCATTGTCAAGAATTAAAATATACACATTGTATTCAAGAATTTGGGAAAAATACAGCAATCTTTTCTGTGTATTAGACTCAAAAGCAAAACTGAGAATATGATCTAGGATGATTAGGGAAAGATTGTCTGATGGAAATATTTTATCTCTCAAGCTCGATTATGGGTATTTTGTCATTTAGAATACATTTCTCTCTTCTCTCTCTCTCTCTCTCTCTCTCTCTCTCTCTCTCTCTCTCTCTCTCTCTCTCTCTTCTCCCTCTTTGCTTTTTGAAATCATGAGAAAAATAAATATGTTAAGATAATTTTTTAATGTATGTGGCTACTCCTGAGTATAACAGTAGAGGAATGTTAAGAAATGGACACAAAATTTGATTTTAGAAGAGAATCAGTTCAAAACAAAAATTACTGAAACAACAGCATTTTACCTGAATTAACAATATTGGATACACCAAATATGAGAGTTGAATCTAACCACAGTGAAGTAATTCCTTTGAAGGATCTAATCTGATTCTTACTCAGATAAATTTTCTCCTACTCAGGAACATGTAAATAATAACAGTATAAAGGTACCTTAAGGCACAAAGAGCATACCCATCAGGATGGGAATTCATCTGCCTTTCTGATTAATATTAGATGTGAGCAATTTCAGACACTGATTAGATTCATCAATAATTAATGCAATGTTATTATGGATGATTAAGGTTATTTCTTTCAATGGGAATTTCAAATCAGATTTAACACCCGAATATAAATTCTTCATGACATATAGGCCTGCATATCCTTTAGCAAGTGTATCAGACAAGCTTTGTAATAATGATTCAACCAATCTCAAGGCACCACTGAGGAACTCGTTTTTTCAGACTTATCTAATAAATGCTTATAGTAAAAGCTTTAGTGGTAGCAAGACTCCTCTCTATACTTATTTTAACAAACTACTTTGACCTCTCTGTGATTTATTTTATTTCATATTCAGGTATGTTTATTCTGTACTTTTACTCACATGGGGAAAAAAAAAACCTGAAAATAACAGCTTCAAAGTCAATTTGCTATGTCAATATTGCAATATGTCAACTTGGGAGTGAGGTTCTTTTTATATTTCAAGAGCTTGAACACCAATTTCTATAAAAACACAATGTTTATCTTATAAGAAAAACAGACCATGCCATTATATCAAGATGTATTTTTTTTCAGTATTGTTCCCCAGTGCCTCAGAATAGTTACTTTAACATAGGAAAATTAATATATTTATATGTAAGTTCTATCCTGGGAATATAAAACCTGAGGAGATAGTGAGACAACTTACTGATAACTCTTGAGCCAAATAAAACTGCTATTAAAGAAAAAGAGTGATACATACAGTTTCAGACAATCTACAAAACATTTGCTCAGGAGCACTGCACATAGCACCTATGAGTTGTTTTTGTGTTCTTGTTGTTTTTATTGAGGTATAATTGACAGAAACATTGTGTAGGTTTAAGGTGTACTGCCTATGATTTCATGCACTTATGTATTGTGATATGGTTATTATTGTAGTTTTAGCTAACACCTTTGTCATGTTACATAATTATTATTTCCTTTTTGTGGTAAGAACAATTAAAACAGTTTTAAATATGATTCTGAAGGACTGTAACTCCATCCCCCCAAAAAGGTTTAAACTTTTTAAAGCACTTAAAATATATCATATCTTGTTAAAGCTATGTTCAAATTATTTGGGAAGAAAAATAAAGTATCTATGTACTGATTGAATTAGAAATGTGCAAAACTAATACTAAAAGCTGACACAGTTTTCCTTGGGCTATAAAATTTTTCAGTAATAAAAAAACACAACTTATTGCTGGATGAAAAATAAAAATAAATCATTTAAAAATATTTATTGCCCTTAAATTATTTTCTATACTTTGTGTAAATACCAATGGGATTTTTTCTTTTAATTCTGAAATCTTTTTGGACACAATAGTAATATTTCTTGCTCAAGATAACCCTATAAGGTAAGTATTTTATAGTTGAGGACATTAAATGTAAGGAAATATATGTTGTTAGTTTTTGTTTTTTATTTTTGCAATATTACCCAGTAATATTTAGTGCTGGTTTTTAAATTCTGGTTTCTCTGCCTCCAAAATCTTTTCTGCCAACAATATACTATACTACATTGTAAAGAAAAAAGAAAAAAAAAAAGATAAAAGAGAAGAAAACAAATGATGGGTGTATTCTGCTAATTAATCAGAAACAGATTGATAAATCAATGGAATATAATAAGAAGCTGAGAAGAAGAATTGTATGCATATTAAAATTATGACATAATATTTTAAATAAAATATGTTATTATATATAATATAATTATATATGATCTATGCAATACAATTATATATTATATCTGATTATATACAATAAAAAAAGAGAAAAAGCCAAGACCACATCAAGTTTAGAGAATAAATTGTATGACAATTTTTTTTTCTGCTTTGCAGTATATATGTGCCATTTATTATATGTGGCAAAATTTGGTCCCTGAGTCTTTTCATTACAACCTAGTTGTGGGGTATCTAATTCTTTCCTCTATTAACCTAAAATTTAAAAATTTGAAATGAAAGGTGTTGTCACACAGCAGCCTACCCATCTGTCCCCTCATACCTAGCCCTAAAGAAAGGAGAGTCTATGAGACTAATCTTTTCAGGGACTTTGCTTCACCTTTGTGCTTACACCTTATGTCTCTCTGTTTGGCCCCAGGGGATGGATGGTCAGCCAATGACAGGTAAGATTCCCCATGGGGGAAACAACCTAAGCCAGGTGCAGCCACGTGGGAACCGACAGGAGAATCCATGGGGTTGATAGAGGTGGGCATAGACTGCCACCTTCCCCCAGCTAAGGAAAGCTTCTGCCGTTGTAGCTGCATTCCTTCCCACAATATTTTAAATAAAATATAAATGGGATTTATATTGGGAAGTGATTTAATTATGGGTTAACATCAGTTCTCCATCTATTCATATCAGTAAGTTACAGCATAAAGGCTTTGTCCCTGGGGAGGTACATCCTGAGACTTACAGTTCCGCTGCTTGCAGGCAAATGATTAGTTTGAATCAGTTTCCTAGTGTAATGTATGAAATTCACAGACCGTGGAGAAAACCATGTTACTTCCTTGTGTGGGCATCCATAAAAGCCACAGGTGGCCCAATTCGGGGCTCTCAGTCCTTTGAGGCTGTGAGACCCTTGGCCCCCTGTTTAATAACTTTCTTGATTTGGGTTTCTTTCTTAACCCTTTGCCACCCCTTCTCATTTGCTCACTTCCTGTGTTGCGCTGGATGCGACAAAATACAAAAACCATTTATTTGGGATCAAAGAATTGCAATTCAGGGACACAGAATCAGGCAGAAACCCAAATAGTGTGCTGATTACAAGGTGACGGCAAAGCTGTTTTATGAGAAAAGGTAAAGAATAGTTACATTAAAGAGGAAAGAATTCCTATACGTACTGATAAGCTGAGCATTATAGGTGACTCCTTCTATCTTCAGAGAGACAGAGTCCATAATTATCAATTCTTGTGGTCAGCATGTCAGCTGTGCTGATGTTGCAGACAATTTTAAGGCAATATTGGTCGGGAGTCCAAAGGGTCCAAATATTCAAGGAGCAAGATGTGCAAAGATGTTCCTCTAGAGTAGCTGCTCATACTCTAGTTTAAAATTAAAATGGCTCCCCTTATGTGAACTTTCACACTTCGAAGTACCACTGCTGGACAAGACAAAATCAACACACTAAACAAAATAGTTGTGTATTATCAAATTGGCATAGATCGATTCGTATCTTCAATTTCATATCAATGATTAGAAAGTACTGCTGCTCACAGTAAACAATCACAGGTATTCATTTATGTTTAAATGCCATGTCACATCATTCAATTATATATATGCTACGTCACCATTTTACTATTGCACCCAATTAATTTGGGTAATGGGACACATGGAAATTGAACTGGCAGAATTTTTTGAATCTCAGAAAAAAAAAAAAGTAGCTGGGAAGGAACCATCAGGCAGTTAGCTCATGAAAAGTCTGAGATTCTGCTTGGGTGAATGGATTCTAATACCACTTTTAGGTAGTTGAAAAGTTGATGCTACTATTAATTGTCAATTGATTTATTTGACACTTATCAGAGAACGCTGTGGGACAGCACAGTAAGCAATACACTTTTACAAGAGACTTAAATTTGCAACCATCTGTGCAGTTTAGAAACAGATGGTAAATATTCTGGCCTGGTTTTTTTTTTCTTTCTTTCTTTTTTTTTTGTTGTTGTTGTTGTTGTTTTGTTTTAAACCTGGCTTAATCTCTTATTTCACAAATTGGTAAACTGGTATATGAAGTTGCATTTAACCTACTCTAGTTTCTATAGGTTCTCAAACAACTACTTTTATAAATCATTACAGTATTTTTAAATAGAATCCCTTGATTTAGTTTTCATTTGCATTGTTTCTTAAATTGTATTTACACCATAAAGAGGAACAATATATTTATATCTTTAAGTATAAAAATAGACTAAAATAAAAACTGTATTATCATGATCATTAGATTCTGTTAAAATATCTTCCATTTATCTCTAAATTTGATTTATTTTATTAAATGCTTTCAACACTGACAAGATAAAAAGAGGGGCATTTGGAAGTTTTTGCAGTTACACTTTGCTTTTTATTTCAAACAAGTTGCCTAATTATCTGTTGGATGTTTGAGGCTAAAATACCTCAAAGTACAGATGGTAAAGAGATTCTTTCTGTGCTGCTTATTGACATTCTTACTTGGCTTGAGATTGCTTTCGGATTAAGAGAAACCAGTGTACTGTAGCAACTTTCTAGAAATGTCTAGAGACTGACACTTTATGATAAAGTTAAATATCAACAAAATATGTTACAGTGGTGGGGATATTATGTGGCAACATTGTAGCTCAAAAGAAATCCAAGACCACTCCTACCCACATTTTTCAGCCTGTGGGAAATGGAAGCCTAGCAAAAGGAGAATGACAGGAAAGGATTTCCCTTTGAAGATAGAATATTGTCCATCTAAGGAACAATGCATTGCAACATTTGATGAATTATATAACAACTATAAATATCTGCCCAAACCCTGTTTATCCACACCCAAACTTTCCATTTATCTCTATAATTTGAGTGTCCTGAGACCAGAAAGGAAGACAGGGCCAACCATGTTGGAAATAGAAGACTTAGTCTGGCATGAAAACATGAATCAACCAGAGCCAGTAGTAGAGTTCGGGCCAGCTGGATCCAAGGAGGAATTGGCATGAAATGGTGGTGGCACAAGTCCCAAAGCAGAGATAGGACTAACCAGAAGGGAGGAGAACAAGTGGACACATGGTTGAAAAGAAAGCCAGGTTTTCAGGATTCCTGTATGCCCAAATCAGCCGCATTCCCCAGTGATCCAGATATAAGAATTTTTGTTTTATTTTACACAAAAACACAGTATTTGATATGAAGCCCAGAGCCAGTGCAAGGTTTTTGCCAGTAACCGTGGCATAATTCAGTCAAAATTTATAGGAAAAATATTTTTAAGAAAAATATAAACAGTTACCTTCCTGTATTATATTACCAATACCTAAATTTGGGGATAATACTATCATACTGAAAACTTGATGACAATACCAAATTACTCTGTGCAGAAAATTCAGATAAAATCAACATTAAGTTATTCAAATATAATCATTACTATTTATTACAAGGGTGACATTAAAAATTCAATAATTTTATTGGTGATGGAAAAATATTATACTCAACTTGCCTCATATATACCGTGTTTCCCCAAAAATAAGACCTAGCCAGACCATCAGCTCTAATTTGTATTTTGGAGCAAAAATTAATATAAGACCCAGTAATATATATATATATATATATATATATATATATATATATATATATAATATTTATTTTATTAAAGACCGGGTCTTATAGTAAAATAAGACCAGGTCTCATATTAATTTTTGCTCCAAATGATGCATTAGAGCTGATGGTCCGGCTAGGTCTTATCTTTGGGGAAACACAGAGGTACTAATAAGAGGTACTAACAAGCTATGACTCTTTGTTACAATATCACCTGTAATCTGAAACTCATAATCCTCCTGCCATCTGTTTTTTGGTGAAAAATTTCCCTTGCCTACGGGCTTCTTTTCACAAACACTTAAATGTGGTCAAGTTTCTCTTATATTAAAATAAAACATCTTTCCCAGGCCAATGACCAGGCTTTTATACTTTTACATCTATAATTTGTTGGATGTGAGCCATCCCAGGAAAGTGGGTGACCTTGGACAACGTCTGAACAGTCTGACAGCTGGGAACACTCCCAGCATCTAAAGCAACAAGTCTTTCCTGGAGACAGTTTCGGTGGTGTGTCACAGGATCCAGTGCAGGTCATTCCTTTAGTTTGGAGCCACTTTTCAAACACATTTCTGGAAGCAGTTGTTTCAGGATTCTGGCAAACCTCTCTTCTTTTGGAAAATCATAGACCAAAAAAATAAGTGCCCCTTCCTTCCACAGTTGCAATTGGTCTTATCATCTCCATCATCTACTCTCTAATCCATATCCTTAGCAAGTGACTCTGTCGTCTTGGTGGCTTACGTAAGGTGGCACGACCTAGATTCTCATCTCTGAGAGTTCAGAGACCCTGATCACCACCCATGTTCAGGCCAGGGTTGGGGAATGTGTCCATTTACCGTTAAAAGAGACACGTTATTGGATTACCTAGCTGACAAATATATCCTTGCCTTTCTCCTTTCTGTAACAGTAGCCCTACCACTTTCTAATCAAGATCTATTACCCTAACCTGGATAGTGCCTGTTCTTTTTGTCTTCTGGTCCTTTGGAAGTAGGAGTCTGACATCTTCTGACAACAGTTACAACTTGTAATTCAATGTCTGGGTCCTTGAGAAAAGGATACCCCATTTAAACTACCAGAGCCTCCACAGTTGCAAGGACTGGAAGTAAAAATTCTGCAAGTGGAGTCAGCTTTTTGTTATATTTTTTCAAAGCACTAGTAGAGCTGAACAATGGCTAGTTAATTTGGTTTTCCTAATCGTTACTAGTGCCTCATGATTTCTCAAATAGCTAATACAACATGCCAGCATTGCCTTGCACCAGCATACCTTCCCAATTCTCTACTTTGTGGCAGAGTTAACTACTTCACTTATGAAAAATGTTTTGTCAACTGAGTAACAAGTGATCTCACTTCATCTTTAGCATCTGCTTTCTCAGACAGGTTGGGTTTTTCTTGAAGTACATTTTAATGTGGAGTTTTGCATGTAGGTGGTCTATTAAGAAAGGAGTAAAAGGAAGTGGGAGGAAGCAGAGGGTAAAATCAAGCTGTGATACTCCCATGAAAAGCTCTGAAGCTAGAATGGTCCTTCCGTTTTTCTCAACTAGACAGAGATGTCCAGAGCTTTATATATCTTCATCAATCAGTCACTGAATGTGGTTTGTCCAGAGAGGGGCTCGTAATGATAGATTTTTTTCAGCTGAGACCTTAGTATACCTGGAAGGGACCGAGACTGAAGCACTCCCAGCACCTGGTGTAATAAGGACCTTCTATAAAGGAGAATCTAGTAGGTGCATACCTGTGATCACCAAAGGTATGGAAGTTATGGAAGTTGCCTTCAGGTCTGCAGTACTCAGAAGTGGGATTGCTGAACAGATGCCTTAATTTTGGTAAATACTGTCTAATTACTTTCAGATGGTCTTAAACATTTATATTCCTAGTAGCATCAATGAGAGTTCCAACTCTTTACAGGCTTATCAACACTTAAGTGAGGTTACATAATACCGTGTTTTCCCTAAAATAAGACCAGGTCTTATATTAATTTTTGCTCCAAAAGACACATTAGGGGTTATGTTCAGGGGATGTCATCCTGAAAAATTATGCTAAGGCTTATTTTCCAGTTCGGTCTTATTTTCGGGGAAACACAGTAGCATGCCTTTCTGATTATAGTCCTTCTATTTTGTAAAGGGAAACTTGTATTAGTTCCCTTACTAGTGAATGGACTATCCCTTTATATACCAGTTAGCCTTTGGACATTCCCTATTCACTTCCCGTAGTCACTTCCCTATTGGGTTTTATGAACTTATTTCTTTCTACTTTTAAGGAACTAATCTTTTGTCAGTTCCTCATGTTGCAAATATTTTCTCTCAACTTGTCACCTGTGAAATAATAAGAAATATATATATATATGTATATATATATATATATATATATATATATATATATATATATATATATATAGGTCTCTGCTCCCAGAGCTCCTAAATCGCTTGGAATTTTCTGAATGATAGGAACGACTGTTCTAATGAAGTGACTTTTATTGGGTTCATGGATACAGGATGGTCACCAAGAAGATCAAGCCATAATTAGGAGCTTGGCACTTTCAATCCCATCCTGTTTTCTTCAGAAAGGTGAGAGGGACTGGAATTTGAGTTAGTAATTGATCATACCTACAGAATGAAGCCTTCATAACAACCTCAAAGGTATGAGGCTCAGAGAGCTTCCAAGTTGAACACATCTGCTTGTCAGGAGGGCAGTGAACCCCAGCTACCTGGGAACAGAAACTCCCATGCTCAGGACCCTTCTTTACATATCTCTTCATCTGATTGTTCATCTGTCCCTTCTATTGCATCCTTTATAATATGCCAGTGAACATCAGTAAGTGTTTTCCTGAGTTCTGTGAGCCATTCTCACAAATAATTGAACCCAATGAGGGGATTATGGGAACCCTGATTTATAGCCAGTTGGTTAGAAAGAAGTACATCTCACAATCTTGGACCTGTAATCTTGGCATTTGCAATAGGGGCAGTCTTCTGGGACAGAGCCCTTAAATTGTGGAATATGATACTAACTATACATAGATAGTGACAGAACTGAAATGAACTGTAGGATACAGTGGGTGTTGCAGAATTGATTACTGTGACACATCTAGTGTCAGAAGTATTCAGCGTGACAGAAAAGGGAAACTGCATTTTTCCTAGATATCACCCATTTCTAAAATTGGTTTATGGTACTTAGAAATGTTTCATTTTTTTTATTTTTATTGTATTAGTTTCAGGTGTACAAAAACAACATAATGACTACACATTTACGCCCCTCACAAAGTGATACCCCCCCAAGTCTACTACCCCTCTGACATCGTATAAAAATGTTACAATACCGTTGACTATATTATATATGCTGTACTTTACATCCCGTGGAGACACACACACACACACACACACACACACACACACGCACACACGCGAGGTCTGACAATTAAGTTCATGAACTTGTTGCAATGATGTCACTAACTTTTTTTTTTATATCAGAGGGATTATTCGTTATGCATTTGTACCAACTGGACAAACCATTACCCAAGTTTACTATCTGGAAGTGCTGAAAAGGCTGCTTGAAAAAGTTAGATGACCTGAACTTTTCGCGAACAATTCAGGGCTCTTGCATCACAACAATGCACCAGCTCACACGGCAATGTCTGTGAGGGAGTTTTTAGCCAATAAATAACTGTATGGGAACACCCTCCCTACTCACCTGATCTGGCCACCAATGACTTCTTTCTTTACCCAAAGGTAAAGGAAATATTGAAAGAAAGACATTTTGATGACATTCGGGACATTGTGAGTAATATAACGACAGCTCTGATGGCCATTCCAGAAAAAGAGTTCCAAAATTGCTCTGAAGGGTGCACTAGGCACTGGCGTGGGTGCATAGCTTCCCAAAGGGAGTACTTGGAAGGTGACTGTAGTGATATTCAGCAATGAGGTATGTAGCACTTTTTTTTTCAATTAAATTTTATTGGGGTGACAATGGTTAGTAAAGTTACTACATAGGTTTCAGGTGTACAATTCTATAATACATCATCTATATCTCACATTGTATTTTCACCACCCAGAGTCAGTACTCCTTCCATCACCCTATATTTGATCCCATTTAACCTCATCTATTACCCCCCTCCCTTTTTATCCTCTGGTAACCACTAAACTATTGTCTACGTCTACCAGTTTTTGTGTCTTTGTTTATTTGTCTTGTTCCTTTGTTGTTTTCAGTTTCATATCCCACATATCAGTGAAATCATACGGTTTTCGACTGTTTCTGTCTGACTTATTTCACTTAGCAAAATCAACGTACAAATATCCATTACATTCCTATATACTAACAATGAAATCTCAGAAAAAGTAACAAAAATAACAATTCCTTTTGCAATTGTAGCAAAAAGAATAAAATACCTAGGAATAAACTTAACCAAGAATGTGAAAGACCTATACTCTGAAAGGTATAATACATTTTTAAAAGAAATTGAAGAAGACACAAAGAAATGGAAAGACATTCTGTGTTCATGGATTGGAAGAAGCAACACAATTAAAATGGCCGTATTACCCAAAGCAATATACAGATTTAATGCAATCCCCATCAAAATCCCAATGGCGTTTTTTAAAGATGTAGCGCTTTTTCTAGGATGAATTTGCAAATGTACTTTTGCAAATATATATATATATATATATATATATATATGTGCAGAACTTGTGTGTATATATGCAGAACGTGTGTGTGTGTGTGTGTGCATATTCAATTATAGTTAGCAATCAGTATTATTCTACTTCAGCTTCAGGTGTATAGTGCAGTGGTCAGGCATCTACAAAATTGATGTAGCAGAGTCTATTAATGTCTGACCATAGTAATAGTTTTTCAATCTTTTCTACCTCAAAGTCAATAAAAATGTGCTCCTTTATTTTCTGTTAGTTTTATGTTACTACTTTTCACATTTAGATTTTTCTTTTTATATTTTTAGAGTCTACATTTACATACTCTACCAAGTTTAGCAATTTACATAATACCCCAAATTAATTAATTTCATTTTGATTTTCTAGTGAACATATATATATATATATAATTGTTCATAACATCATTACATTCTAGTCTCTATTTATATGGTAGGTAATAATCTTTTTTCATTTAATTTATTTGTACTCTCTGTTTCCTAACTAACTGGATGTGAAGTGCCAGAATTTTATATTTGAGTGAATGAATGGGTATAGATACTGTTGATATATATGGGTTAAGTTCTACACATGCTATTTCCTTAACATGGGAATATTGGTACTACCTACTGCTATTGTAAAGGTAATTAAGATAATACGTAGAACATTTTTAAGGTAGCTTTACATATAATAAAAGCATAATATGCGTTAAACAGTATTATCATTATAATTAGGATTCTTTTACCAATGTTATTATTTAAAAGTGAATTATAAATATAATTTTAAGCTTTCTAACAACCATTTGGAAAAGATAAATCTAATCAAATGCAGACTTCACACTCTCCCAATAATAAAGACAAATTTGCTGTGGCTAAGTAATATTTTGAGACATTACTTTTTTTTTCCTTTCTGCATTATCTATTCCCAACTTCCCCCAACACACACACACACACACACACACACACACACACACACACACCACTCACTCACTCACTCACACACTCATCTCTTCAGAAAAGTCGTAATTTTGGCTTTATTGCCTCAAAGTAAAAATGTCTGGAGCTTAATGCAAAGTAGACTGAAAAGCTTCCTAATCTTTGTTTTCAAAAAGAAAATTAAATCTAGAAGGAAATTTTAAGGAAAGAAGCTTAGTGTTTGGAAAACTGAAGTGAGCAAGTGTTTTCTGCCAGGCTAAAATGAGATTTCCCTGTTGGAAATCAGGTTGAAAGAGAAGTTTATGGGCCTCATAAAAAATGAGACTTGGGTCTTGTCCTTATCAGGGTCCTGGAGTGAGACCAAGACCCTGGAAAGGAGTGGCTGCAGGGAGCATACAGTGAGATGGAACCACAGGTTCCAAGATGCCAATCTCATCTATTATCTGCAGATTAAGATTTGAACTCCCAGAACAGCCTTTAATTTCAAGGAATCACCACTGGCTGAAACACTTGTAATTTGTTTAACCTTCATCCAGTTATTTTCTCTCTCTATGTGTCAGTTTGCTCATTTGTAATAATACCTACCTTGTAGCATTGTTTTCAGTATTAAATGAGGTAACAATGGACAAAAGCTCTTTCTTTGACCAAACTCTAGATAGACTCTTCTGAGACCAAATAGGCCCCACCTGTGGGTTCTCAAGAGCCTAGTTTTAACAAAAATCCGGTCAAATCAGTCTAGCCAGAATTCCCCATTCCTTGATATCTGACCATCGTACTCATTAACCACCATCCCCTAAGAGATACTTGATCACCTTAGCTTGATTTCAGCATGAGTCCTATTACACCAGTTTAGCAAGAATTACCCTAATCTCTTAGTAGTTTTCTATTCTCCTACCCCCTATCCTGCCTCATAGCTACAAATCCCCACTTATCCTTGGACTGGGAATTGCGCCCAATCACTCTTCTCTACTGCAAAACCTATTGTAATCGTCCCTGCACCTAGTGTGACAGTCCTGAATAAACTCTGCCTTAACATTGTAACAAGTGTCGGAGTATTTTTTTTCATTGACATAATGCATGTGAAGACTTAGAAATCACCCAGCACAATTCCATAAATATTGTTTATTTCGCTACTATTATTGAGTGTTATATCATTAAGATTATTTCTATCACTCTCCTTTACCCACTTTGTTATCACCATGTAAGACTTTCCCAGATTATATTACAACCCGGGGAAAAGAAAGGCCCATCAATGATTGAGATAGACTTCACCACTATCCAAAAGGAGGGTGAGTTCAGAGGAAAAATATTTGTTTTAAAGGTTAATAATAAAATTGCTTTGATTATATACCTGAGAAGGTAGACTCAGGTTCAGACAAATACATGTGGCTAATGAGCACCTGATTGTCCAGGTATTTAGGACATACAAATATCTTAAGAGTATTTTTGTAGAGAAGACATTGACAAACAAAGTCCTCAGAATATGTTGTTTCTCATCATTCTCCTTCCCAAAGGATCTACCACGTCACTTTGCAATCATTAAATGCAGTTTTGTAGGGGTAATAATAATGTTAGATATGACAAGAATAATGGGTCTCAAACTTAGAGAAATTTTTAAAATAAAACTTTATAAGTTCAATCTCAGAATTATTGAAACTGTGTTCCTAAGTCTAGAGCTCAGAAAACTTTTCATTATATGACTGTTGTGAATAACATTTTAGACTAGCTAAAGACATGATGGAGAAATTAATAATGCAATGTCTCTTGTTCAACTACTTTGTGCAATCATGCTTGCCTTCGTTAACTCCTTCACAGACAAAATATTTATTGATTCTCTCCTCTACCTAGCACTGTGCTAAACATTGCGAATATACTAGATACAATTTATTCCTTTGCATAGCCTACGGTCTGATTAGTGATACAGAGAAATAACAATTTACAAATTTGCATTCCTAATGTTTAGTACAGTGTTAAATAGAGTAGATATCTGGCACATATACCAAATTAAGACCCAGGAACATATACATTAGAAAAATCCTTCAATTATGAGACAATGAAGGCCAGACAGTAGAATAAAAACAAATAGTTTAAAGAAATTGGTCAGATTCCTAATTTTTTGTTTAAACAGATCTTCAAAGACTCAAATTAATCTAATTTTATTATATTTTTAATATGCTTATTTTTTAAATATTTTTTTTATTTTTCAAATTTTAACATGCAATATTATTATATTGTTTTCAGGTGTACAATATAGTGATTAGACAGCTACATAATTTACAAAGTGATCACCTCTCTATAGGACCCATCTGACATCATACATAGTTATTACAATATTATTGATTATATTCCCTATGCTACACTTCACATCCCCATTACTATTTTCTAACTGCCAATTTGTACTTAATCCCTTCCCTCTTTTCACCCATCTCCCTAACCCCTTCCCATCTGTCAACAATCAAACTCTTCTGTGTATCTATGAGTTTGTTTCTGCTTTGTTTGTTCATTTATTTATTTATTTAGATTCTACATATAAGTGCAGTCTTTTGGTATTTGTCTTTCTCTGTCTAACTTAAGTCACTTAGCATAATACCCTCAGGGTCCATCCGTGTTGTTGCAGATGGCAAAATTTTATTCTTTTTTATAGTAGAGTAATATTCCATTGCATATATGTACCACTTCTTTATCCTTTCATCTGTTGCTGGACACAGGTTGCTTCCACATCTTGGCTATTGTAAGTAATGTCGCATGAAAAATGGATGCATATGTCTTTTTGAATTAGTGTTTTGGGTTTCTCCGGATAAATACCCAGAAAAGGACTTGCTGGGTCCTTCTTTGTCTGCTGTTATAGCCTGTGTTTTACAGTCTGTTTTGTCTGGTATAAGTATTGTTACCTCAGCTTTTTTTTCTTTTTACTTTTTCATGTTCATGAAATGTCGCTTTCCATCCCTTTATTTTCAATCTGTGTGGGTATTTCCATATTTGGCACATATGGAAGTGAGTCTTGTAGGCAGCACTGAAACCCTGGACTAAGGAGCCTGGTGTGGGGCTGGGAGCCTTTGCTCCTCAGGGGCGACCTCCACAGCTGAGAGATCCCTCCTGAGTTTTAACTGCCACATGTGGGACCAGCCCATTTTGCATCGCTGCCCCTCCTACCAGTCTCGAGGTGGCTTCTTCTATGCGTCCTTAGTTATAGGATTTCTGGTCAGCCAAATTTCAGGTGATTCTCAATGATGCTTGTTCTGTAGTCCAGTTGTAATTTTGATGTGGTCATGAGAGGAGGCAAGCAGCACATTTACTGGCTCTACCACTGTAACCTAATCTCATTTTATTTACTTGTCATAAATTTAAACATTTCCGATGCTGCTGTCGGGAAATGGAATAGGATTTGGATGTATACCTGACATAACCAATTAGATAGCTTACACTCCTTGAATTTTATTATAAATACAAAGTATGTATTTACCAAAATACCATAAAATTTCATTTGGTATTCTTAGCTCTCATGAAATAAATTTTAATGAAGTGAAAAACAATATCCCAACACTTCCTCTAACGGAGCAAATGTTACAACTGAGCCACTGAGACATTAATAGTCCCAGATGCTAACTCCACATTATATTCTATCTCAGTCATTGGGTTTCTATAAAAGATGACTACAGTTGTATAGAACTTTAGGAATAGCTCTATATTTGAATTAATGAACATAACATCATCAAGTTCAGAAAAATGAGTACCAAATCAATAAAAAATTAAATAAGAACCTCAACTACTGAGATGACAAAAATTAATCACTTTTTAAATTTTTGTACCCCATACCGATAGTTTAGAAGGAATGAGAGCATGCATGTTCACCCCTGCTTCTTTTTAAGTAAGTTGTTATTTCTAGTTTAATAATAGATTTCTCTAAATAGCTTGCTAATAGTTATAGTTCTGAACTTTGTCCCTAAAAATTTGCTAATCTCATTATAGAGTATTAAGGAGCAGATGCCACTAGCAGTGAGTGTGGAATTCAGGAAAGAGAGAAGTGATGCAACTTTTTTTATGTGCCAATGAATTTGTCCCTTACAGCAAGTTACTCTGCTCTAAGTGGTTACTCTGCTCCTCATTTATACCAAGAAAAATGTCTATGAACTTTATAATTAAATGACTTACAGTAGTGCCAAAATTGTGGCAAGTGAACAAATTCTGAAAATACAAGAGAATCCATGAAATGGACAAGGATAATGAAGGTAATGCAATTGTATTTATTATATCTAACATTGATTTATATAATGTATTATTTATATGCATAATTTATTATTTTCTAATTTATTATATATTGTCAATATATAATACTTATTAATAAATAAATATCTAAAGCTTACTTTACTAAACACATGTGAAACCAGTCTAATGGGCTTGGATCTTATGGGAGACCATCTACACAATTGAAATCTTGATTTGTTTTTCAAATATCTTTTAGATAATTTTGTCAGAGAGTATGGGAAAAGAACATAAAGATGAACTTTTTTTTTTTTTCCTGATTATATTTAGACCAGGTTGAAGCTCAGAACAAATTCTGTAGATAAACTCTTGACTCCCAACTTTTCTGCTGGAGATGAAATAGAATGGAAACTGTAAAGTGACCATCAACCAGGAAGATCAAGATGGAAATGGCAGATCTTATACAGTAGAATATGGAAAGGTAGAGAGTTCTTATGTTTTGCTTGAATAAAAGACTTAGGTAATAGGTTGTTGGGGCAACTGGAGCATGGAAAAACGTAGAGCAAAGTCAAGTGTAAAATATGTGTAACTTTGAAATGTACTAGACATCATAACCTGATGTGTTTTCTTCTTCATTAGCATAAGATTGTAATTGGTTTTACAGAGAAAAAGAATTCCGTATAGTAATAAGTTTAGCCAACACGGTTTTGATATCAATGATTTGCAGTAAAAAAGTAAAAAAATTCTCAAGGCTTTTCTTTTGTGATTTCTACATGAATTTCCAAGAAGGAAATAGATGCAATATTTCCAAATTTATTTGAATATGTAATTTATTTATTACAGAGCATGTCGTAGGTCAAAATTTATTTAGGATATACTTTTTAAGATATGCTGAATTAGAGAAAAAAGGTATGAAATGGCACCATCGAAGACATAGGCATATGGACATAATCAATATCTGGCTTGCCTAAGACAGTTCTAATTTTCGATATTTTCTACCAAAAAATGTAGTAGTCAGACCTTAAAGTAAGATCATGAGTAACCGCAGAAAAAATGCTTGCCACTGGTACCCAGGAGATAACAATTGAAAGAATAAATTTGTTTCCATTTATTTTCAATCATTTAGAAAATAGTTAGCAAATACTACATGTCAGGCACTGAGTGAGATGTTAGGGCTCCAAAGATAAATAAATTAATGACATAAACCCTGAACCCAGGGAGTTTACATTCTAGTTGGATAGGCAGGTGGGAGAAGGAGAGATGTTTAAATCGATAATGACAATCTACATTGTAGATTTTATAAAAGAAGTACATAACTTAAAGCCATGAGCTATTTATAAAAAGTCACTAAGATAAGCTTTACATACATAAATAATTTTCAACACCATATACTTTTAAGGTATTTTAAAAGGATGATAGAAAGTGTAACAATCCTGAGTTACATGTATTCTCCTGAATAAATTGGTTATTGTATGAAAACTAGACTTCCTTTGTGCACAGTGCCAGTCATCTATTTTACACTTGCATTAAAATCCTGTAAATCAAAATCAAGCTTCCTAACATACCTTGAAAGAGACAGAATTACAAATAATGTACGGAAGCTACCAGCTGTTGCACCAGATTACCCTTACTAAAAAATGTGATAATGCAAATCCTTTTCTTTCCTGACAGTCGTTTAATAAGATAAAGTTCCCCCAAGTGAGAAGCTCCTGCCAACAAAGCATGAAAAAAAGGTGTTATGTACTCCAACACCTTTTTTTGCTGTGTCAGGATCCATAAGGAAACATTCTAAAAATGACTTCCATAAATCCCTTTCTTTTGTTCATGTTTTTGCAAACATTCTTGTTCTGTGTGATTGTTTTTTTTTTTCTTTTTGGCTTGGTTCAGTAAAGTTATTTGATAGGTCTGCAATTTGTTCTTGAAGGATTATCTAAAGGTGTCATCTATGTACTCTTGTCAGAATGTCCCACAATCTGTCACCTAAAATAGATTAACAGCAGTTGGCCTCCATGGTTATGGAGCTCGCACTGTATTCCATCTGAAGAGAAGTTGAAGTAGAAAGCATGAAATTTTGTCATTCTTGGAAAATGAATATAAAATAGTTGTGTGGAGGAGAGTTTGCAGCAATGAATGTGCTCCATAAATACCAATAACTGAGTTCAGAATGAGACATAAAATTAACTAATAAGGTTGCTGTTAAGCAATACAAGAAAGAGAATATTTGATTTATTGTTCACAACACATAATTCAAATATATAGCTGTCAATAGGTTATTAAGGAAAAATCCAGGAAACGAAAATCCAGTTTTTGGTATTCCAAATGTTTAGAAGTCTTAAACCAGGAGTTGACTTTTTTTTTTTTTCATCTATTACTCAAAATTTTACCTTGTTGAAAGAAATAAAGAATAAACAAATCCATTGATTCAAGTAATGGAAAAATCCAGAGCTAAAACTTTTAGATATTGCTGGACTTAAGTAATTTAAGTACTCAAGTTTTCTACTATAAAGGGTCTTTTTCTCTCCATATCTCTGACTGATTCTCTTTTCATGGTAATCACAAAGGCCCAAGATTAATTCTATTAACTAAAGAATCTACTGGAAAGAGAGTGCCTTTTCTTCCAAATTATTCACAAAAATTCCTAAATGGATACTGATTATCCCTGCTCGGTTGCTCCTGGTATCACTAGCTGTTCACAGAGGGGTGGAGTATTCTGGTTCGCTGGCCTAGATCATACTATACATCTATCATAAAGAAAAGACAATTAACAAACCCACCAGAAACACATGGAGGCGGGTAAGGGCTACCAGGAAGGAAAATAAAACTGGGGCATGTCTTCTACATCTTACGTTCAAAATATGCCGCATAAAGAAATATAATTATATAGTAAAATATTGAAGAAAAAATAAATAAAATTGCCCATCTGTTTACCACCATAATGTAACTGTTACCATTTTTGTCCATTTTCTTTCCAAACACTGTTTCATCTCTGGAACAATTATGTTATACATACACTTATATTTCTTTAACTTAAAAAAAGTTTTTGTGGTAAAGACAACATTAAATCTACTTTCTTAACAAATTTTTAAGTGTATAATATAGTATAGGTAGCTATCAGCATAATGTACGGCAGATCTCTTGAACTTATTCATATCGCATGACTGAAATTTTATACCTGTTGAACAACAGTGGGTCCCTTCAGTCCCTAGTAACCACCGTTCTACTTTCTGCTTCTATGAATTTGGCTGTTTTAGATACCTCCAATGAGTGGAATCGTGCATGTTTGTCCTTCTGTGACTGGCTTATTTTACTTAGCATAATGTCTTCCAGGTTCCTTTCACCTTGATCTCAGTTTTTCTACAGGGACAATTGTATTTATTGTGCCTGAGAGTCAGTGCTCAGTGTACCTAACTCAGGTAATGGAGTTCTTTAATTCCTCCTTGTACTTAGTTCTTAATAACAAACCCCGTACATTTATTACTATTATTATTATTATTATTATTATTATTATTATTATTATTGATTTCAAGTGTACAAAACCTAGTACTTTGATTTCAGTAGATCTGGAGCTTTATTTTCTATTCCAACTCCAGGGAGAAATACTTTATGTAAATGCAAGAGTGGTTTAACTCTAATTCCAATTATTTATTCATTCCGCCAATCTTATCAGAGCAGGTAAATGAAAGATAAATTTTCCACTTATTTGTGCTTAAACAAATAGCTAAGATAAACAGAGCCCCTAAGGAAATCTTTAACCAAGAGGTTTGCATGTTTCTTTGGTACCTTGCCATGACCTACAGTAGTGAGACTCACCAACAATAGAAAATATAAATGGCTCCTTTTTAAGGACTATAATATTCTCCTTCTCTTGTGTAATCCATACCCAAATCTTCTCCCCTCCACACAAATGCTCCATTAAAAATTTTGAAGCCTCCCTGACTAATTTTTTGGTACCAATTGGCACAATTTTCCAATCTTGCTGCCTCTTGGATTATTACCTAAACCTGATGTTGTGTGTCCCTTACATTTTGGGTTAACTCAGCCCTGTGCTTTACCAAGTGGGGCAGCCTGTCTGGAATTCTTGCCTTATAGTTAGAAAATGATTTAATTTCTCCAGAAAGGAAAAATGAAATTTGTTTTCATTTTTTTTCAAAAAAGAAAAAAAAGCAGGTTGCAGATGTTATTTGTGGATTTCAAAATTTTAAAAGTGAGTAAGTCAAAGCAGAAAACAAGAAAGAAATTTTGTTATAAACAGAAAAAGAAGTTTTAAACAGATGGAATGTTTAATGAGTAGGATGATAGAATCAAATCAAGTTTTGCTAAACAAGATTGAATGGCTAAAAAACCAAACTTGATTGTGTATTGCTAGACTCCAGGATTGGTGAATTCTGAAGGAGGAGATGATTTGATTGCATTTATGGAAATATGGATTTCTAAGTTACTGGGGACTGATACTGAGCATGATCAAATTAGAGTAAAAGAGCATTTGATGCCATGGAGAACTTTAATAATGGAAGAAAACAAGCGGCTCCAGCATTTAAAATCTCTGACAACAAAAGGAATACATAGGCATTTTCAAAAAGGAAGACAGATAAATCCACTTTTTAAAATTACTATTCATTCTTCCAATCTTATCAGAGCAGGTAAATGAAAGATAAATCTTCCACTTATTTGTGCTTTAAAGAAAGTAACTATGATAAACAAAGCCCCAAAGGAAATCCTTTTCCAAGAGGGTTTGCGTGTTTCTTTTGTACCTTGCCATGACCTATAGTAGTAAGATTCAACAGCAATGGAAAGTATAAAAAGTGACACTAGTCTAGTTGGTCATCTATTCAGAATATTAATAACTATCTCCAAACAAAAAAAGAAACATAAACTCATAGACACAGATCATAGTTTCGTGGTTACCAGAGGGTAAGGGGGCAAGGTGGTGGTAGATGAGGGTGAATGGCATCAAATATATGGTGATGGAAGGAGAATTTACTCTGGGTGGTGAGCACATAATGTGATATATAGATGATGTAATACAGAATTGTACACCTGAAATCTATGTAACTTTACTAACCATTGTTACCCCCAATAAATTTTAATTTAAATATATATATAATCTCATATAGATCACACAGTATGTGCCAGTATTTTGGATTTTGTTTTGGGCCTTTTGTATGTTTGGATGGTTGGTTTCTGTCTGTTTTTACATGTATCAATTCATTTTAATTCTCACAACAAATTTCTGAGGTGGGTATTATTATTAATTCCATTTTATTAATGAGGAAACTGTCACAAAAATGTTAAATATCTTGTCTAAATAAGTTAGATGGTATTAAGTTATGGATCTTAGCTTCAAACCCAGGAAGTCTGGCTCCACAGTCTACACTCTTAACCACTATATTTTACTGTCTATATTTTGCCACAGTGCAAGGGGATCATGAGATAAAACAAGGCATGTGACTGGTAAGATAAAATGCAAATTTCCATTACTCAATTAACTTGACTTTAAAGCACAGCTTCGCTCTCTCACATACAGCCTCGGTCTGTCTTCTCAGTTAACTCTGTTATTCAAGCTTTGTGGAATCACAAAGAAACACTCTTTAACTAGTAGTTAATCTTTACTTCTGCCCAAGTCAAAATCTGACATTATTTCTGTTAACCCATCTGGTTATTCTAAGAAGCTAAGGCCTTTTTCACTCAACCAAAGATTTATTTTCCCAAAAGTATATAGGCATAACTAATAGAATTTGAGCAGTTATGCTCCTATAATTGCAAAAATAACCCTCCTCAGCAATTTCCACATTAAACTTGAAGAGATACATTTCTATTAGGTTGGTGCAAATGTAATTGGTGTTTCGGACCATGAATTTTAAAACATTATAACTAGGTTCAAACACATTTGCTAATCAAAATAGAAACCATTACAATCAACACATTCTTGCCAATGAGAAATTAGTTTGTTTATCCCTGCAGCGTAAAAATCTGTGCTTCGGATTCAACGAACTCTTGGAAAGAATTTTCTGCATCCTGCTGGTTGTGGAAGCATTTTTCCTGCAAAGAGTTGTTGAGATACTTGAAGGAATGGTAGTCAGTTGGTGAAAGGTCGGGTGAATATGGCTGATGAGGCAAAACTTCATAGCCCAATTTGTTCAACTTTTGAAGTGTTGGTTGTGCCATGTGTGGTCAGGCGTTGTCATAGAGAATAATTGGGCCCTTTCTGTTGACCAATGCTGGCTATAAGCATTGCAGTTTTCGGTGTATCTCATCGATTTGCTGAGCATACTTCTCAGATGTAATGGTTTCGCCAGGATTTAGAAAGCTGAGTGGCTCAGTACAGCAGCAGACCACCAAACAGTAACTATGACATTTTGTTGGTGCAAATTTGGCTTTGGGAAGTGCTTTAGAGCTTCTCCTCGGTCCAACCACTGACTGAGCTGGTCATCGCCAGTTGTCCTATAAAACCCACTTTTCATCACACGTCATAATCCAATCAAGAAATGGTTCATCATTGTCACATAGAACAAGAGAGCATGACACGTCAGAACGATATGCAAAAATTTTTAGCAAAATTTTTTTTGATTTGCAGTCAGCTCCTGAGGCACCCACTTATCGAGCTTTTTCTTCTTTCCAATATGCTTCAAATGCCGACCGACTGTAGAATGGTCAATGTTGCATTCTTCAGCAACTTCTCCTGTAATTGTAAGAGGATCAGCTTCAATGATTTATCTCAATTGGTGGTTGCGAACTTCCAACAGCTGATCACGCTCCTCATCTTCAAGGCTCTTGTCTCCTTCGCAAAATTTCTTGAACCACCACTGCACTGAATGTTTGTTAGCAGTTCCTGGGCCAAATGCGTTGTTGATGTTGTGAGTTGTCTCCACTGCTTTACAACGCATTTTGAACTCAAATAAGAAAATCACTTGAATTTGTTTTTTGTCTAACATCATTTCCATAGTCTAAAATAAATATACCATAAACATCAAGTAATAAGTCATTAGCAAAAAATAAAGCGAGAAATGTACATTAAAATGATGTATAACATAACCACATTTATTTGAGTGTATTTCAATATCAAACAGCAAATTTCAATAATGCAAATACTGCAATTACGTTTGCACCAACCTAATAGCTAATTGGGACTTGTAGCGATTTAAATCCTATTTCACACTTAAACTCATCTGCTGGTCTATGTTCTCAGCTTCAGTGTAACACAGAATTCATTTGTTCACTCTCTCAAAAAACAAATCTTCAAATTCTGATGGCAAGCCTTTTCTTTTTTATCAACTTCCTTCTTTTCATCTTTGTCACATTTATTCTGGCAAATACGTGGTAATTTGTCAATGCTTCCATTAATATAAAGTTCAGAGAAGTGAGCAGCCCTCCACTGCTTCAAAAATGTATACCATCACAAGGAGAAATCAGATGTGGATATGTCCTGTCTTCAGTATTGAAATAGTGCCTAACACACAATAGATGCTCAATAAAAGTTTATTAAACACACAAATGAATGAAGAAACTGAAATGTATATTCTAGATGTGCTATATTTACATCAGAATATAACGGAGTAATTATCGCTGCACCTGGATACTGTTTTTATTTACAAAGACAAATATTGAATTAGTTTTTAAAATAGCCTTATTATGGAGTTGTTTACTGAAGCCTTCAGGTTTTAGCTAGGCTGGATTTATTTTATTATGAATTACTTTTAATTGTACTTTCACTCACTATGTACTCATGCAATTTAAAAAAATATATATGAGTGTGGTTTTTATAGTTTTTCTGTTATATTTCATTTTCTTAGATATAGACCATCTGATAATTTGAAATCTTCCTGAATCATAATGCTGTAGTGCATCATGGTAGGGATTCTTTCCCAGCTCTTCCAGCTGTTTGATTTAAATGACTTCTTGGGCATATGGTAAAGAGAATTGCTGTTTATTGTATCTACATTTCAAGCACTGTGTTAAAAAATTTACAGAGGTTTTAGTAACACATTAATTCCCTCCGCCATCTTCCCAGAAGGGCCTCCCTTGCTTCTGATGAACTGGCAATAGATGGCATAGATAGCAATCTATGTCTTTATATAATTAAAACAGGATAATTCAGCATAATTCCATAAGAAATATCATCCCAATCATTGGTTCAGACATTCATTGATTCAATAAATATTTAATGAGCACCTACTGTGTGCCAAGGTAATTACATTTAAAAAGTCCTCATCCCCGTCGGGGAGACAAATAAATATATCATAAATTGACACATAATACTAAGTTCTACACACAAAAATAAATTGGAAGTATGAATTGAGTGTGATCTATTTTAAATAACTTGTGAGGGGAGTCCTTCCTAAGGTAACATTTGAGCAGAAACCTAAATGAAGTGTATGAAAGCCATGAAAAATCTAGGTGAGAAGGTACAGCAAGGGTCTGCAGTCAGATTATGCTTGTGCCTGTTCAAAAAGCAGCAAGAGAGCCAGTGTAGCTGATTCAGTGATGCCCAGAATGAATAGATTTATTAATTTCTAATGTTGCAAGGTAGAGTAATGCACAGACCCCCTAAGTCCACTTGCCTCCTAGATCAACCTGAACATGGGGCTTATCCAATCAATTATGATTTCTATATCATTCTACAACCCCTTACTTCTGTGTTATGCGAAAATTATATGCTAGCTAACTTCTCATTAACCCTCGATGGTGTTTGACTATTTCTAAATGATTTACTATAATGTTACCAATAACAGCTATTCTATAAATCTTCTCTACTGCTTAACCTTCCATGACAATATCCCAGTTGAGGGCATCCAAAAGGGGATTGTCTCCTCAACATGGCTTTTCTCACCAATGAGCTTTTCTACTGCTTGCTCACTATTCTTCTCTAGCTTTCTCAGATTTGCCCTCCACTCCCCTCACACACTGATAAATTTAATTGTCCACAATTAACTATAATTTTAAAGTAGTATAAGGCTACTAGATTTAGACTTAGAAGAAGTTTCATCGTTGACTTTTATTATCTCTTGGAAATTGAATACAAATGCCTCTATATGTCAAGTTCTTTATCTGTAAATTGGAGATAATAATAGTTTCTTGCATGCATACTTGCATGGACCTTAGAACACATCTTTGTCATGCTCAATAGCCTTCTTCTTTTAATCTAAATGACTCTTACATCCCAATAAACACTTTCTTGTATAACACCGTAACTCTAATATGTACTTTTGCACATATTACAATATGCTTAGAATACTTTCCTCTCAGTTTATCTCCTTTCCTTCTTTGTAAACACCTATGTGTTTTCCATACACAGCTTACATGTTCACTCTTCTGCCACACCTTATTTAAGTTTCCTAGGCAGCCATATTCACCCTAGTTAGCATTTTCATAGGACTTTGTACATGTCTCTACTATTATATCTTATTTGTTTTTCATATCACACTGAGATATACAGGAGGCCTGGAACTACTAATTATCTATATCTGTATCACCTTAAAACAACCCTAGAACAAAATGGGATATAAATGATATAGATTACACATATAGAATTTACAAGCATATATATGTACTATCTTTCAAGAGTGAGATCATTTGCCGATATATTGAAGATCCTAAGCTTTAGAGCAAGGTTTGCCGGGTTTATGTTCTATCTCCAGCACCTCAGAGCTGTGGTACCTAGGAAAGGTCACTTAATATCTCTGAGCCTCAGTTCCCCACTCTTTAACATTGGTTTATAATTATTCCTACATCACAGCATTATGGTGATAACAGAATGTACATACAGAGCAGTTGGTTGTCTAACATCTTAAATATTATCCAACTTCCTCTTCATATATATTTTCTTTTGCTGTCTAGAAATGTGCCTTGCCCATATTAGGGGACAACAGGCATCCACTAGTGTATATAGCAGTGTCTGCCACATAGTAGACACTCAATAAATATTAGTGGATGATGAACGAACAGATGAGAGGTAGCAACCTCTCTAAAATGAATTTCATGAAAGTTTACCTAAGAGGAAACTAAAAATCCCTGGTATAAAATAACTTGTCTGAGAATTCAAAGCCAACAAGTACACATTAAAATTTAACTTTTTAAAAATCCTAATTTTACAAAGTTCTTGTTATCACACCACATTTTCATAATCAATGCATGTGTGTTATAAATAAATAAACGTAATGAAAAAGACAGAAAGGAGAAAGATTAGGGGAAGGAAGAAAATATATTCAGTTTAATTACAGTTTATTAACCAATTGGGGGCAACATTATAAATTTTACTGACTCTCAACCAAATTCCTATTTGTGATTTGAGATTTATGATGATCTCCTTTACTCCTGCCACTCTGCACTGCCCTCATTTTTTTTACTATATTCAAGCACAGACTCTACGCTTCTTCCAAAGAAAACCCACCTGCCATTTTTTCCAATCATGTGTTCCGCCTAAATGTGGATTGTGTAATTCAAAGAGAATTATGTACATGAAATACAGTTTAATTAATATTTATTTAGCATCCCTAAGGTACATTCATTTACTAACTGAAGAATGATTTGTTTTTATTTAATAACAACATGACATAATTTATCTGGAATAGAGTTGGAAGCTTCTATAAGTAGTAATAAAGGAGAATGTATATGTTAATGACGATGCAGGCTTTTGCTGATAGGAGGGAGGGACCTGGATGGCACACACAACCAAAAATGAAACAAAAGGTTGGTTTATTTCCCCTTTATAGTCTAAATCCAAGCTTAATGCCTGGAACACACTAAGTTAATGAAAACTTCACAGGAGAAATTCTGTATAGTGTACGATGCTGACAATGTAAGCACTGTGAACTGACAAAGAAACAGGAGTGTGGTGAAAATTTTTAGTAACTTGAATAAAGAAACCCTTTATAGAATCAAAGATTTTCATCATAAGGAATGAAATGAAACCTGTAGTGACTTTTACTCCCCGAACAGATCATTGACAAAAGACGCATCACTGGCAAAAGACATTTAGGAAAACCAGAATGTCTTTCAGGAGGCGTACAAAGAATAATTCTACCAACCAAGTGAAAGTCTCCTTGGCAGTTATGTTGTCCCATCTTTTCTATAGCTGTGGTGTGTGAATTACTGAAGATGACACCTTCAGTGAAACAGTGACCAACAAAAGAAATTTGGGGAACAAAGCCAGCAGGGAAGATATGTTGGTTATGGCAGGATAAAGGGCTGTGTGATACCACAGCATCTGCGAGAACACACATTATACTAAGGATTCCACAAGCACGGTGGATCCTGCAAGGACAGACTGAGGGAGTTTACCGCTGAGCCAACCATCTCTGAGCAAATCATGACATTTCTAAAGTTAGTTCTCAGTAGCTTTTCAATTCCTTCCTTTCATGGTTCATATCTCTCTCCATCTGGACACCCTCTGTTCAGGTGCTAAAATCCAGGCTTTTCATGTCCCTTAACTGCCAAGCCTTCTCCTTCCATGGTGGAAATTTTCTCCTTTCGTTATCTAAACTCATCTCTCCTGTCTCTCTTCCCCACCAGATCCTTCTTACTTTCTTCTCTAGAACTGGCATGCTGCAGAAGAGTGGGTCTCACACCCTAGCAGCAGAATCACCCAGAGGACTAGTTAAAACACACATAGTTTGTGACTTAGGAGTGCAACTCCAAAAAGTGCCCAACTGATGATAAGCTGCTGGTCTGGGGACCATCTTTGGAACCATTGCTATACAGTATTACCAAGCTCATTAATATTTAGCCATTAAAAGCTAAAGGTACCTGGGGCGGCCGGATGGCTCAGTTGGTTAAAGTGTGAGCTCTGAACAACAGGGTTGCCGGTTCGATTCCCACATGGGATGATGGGTTTGTGCCCCCCACAACTGAAGATTGAAAACGGTGACTGAACTTGGAGCTGAGCTGCACCCTCCACAACTAGATTGCAGGACAACAGCTTGGAGCTGATGGGCCCTGGAGAAACACAGTGTTCCCCAATATTCCCCAATAAAAAAAAATAAAAATGAAAGAAAGGTAATGGTACCAACTCATAATCCCTCCAAAGGTATTTTTTTTTGTAACAGTAGAACATACAATTAATACAAATGACTATATCTTCTAGCACATGGAAGAGTACCTAGTACATAATAGGTGTCTAATACTGTTTAATGAATCTGAATGCAAAAGAACAGCTAACTAGATAATATTTTTATTTCTGGACTAGTAATTGCAAGTTTGGGCAGTAACCTCAGAGGGAAGGGTTTCCCAATAGACAGTCACCTGCCCTATCGATGATAAATCCAGCCTGAATTGAGGGAAAGCGTAAGAGTTTACAATGATAGTAACAATGATGGCAATAATACATCACATTTCCATAATGAGAAGTTTGAAGATGACGAGACATTTTCACAGTCTGTGCATACTGGGCTCAAAATAGTTAAACAACACGTCTCAGACTGCAGGATACTTGAGAAGTCTTCCAGTGTGTGCAGCACAGTCAGTGTCCTAAAGTCAATGACTTTTACACAGCAGGGAACGCTTTCTCAGGTGGTGACTAACCTGAAAGCACGCACTTACAGCCAACATCCAAAACAACCCAGATGACCCTCCCCCCACTGCAGAAGGATGTCACCCCTGGCTTATAGACAGGCATTTTGTACAATACCTATTAAAAGAAAACAAACATTCCAAAAGTTGCAACCTCCCCAAAATCTACTTAGGGCCAAATTAAAAACAGTGAGAGCCAGAGCAATAGAAATCCATAAATGTGGAAGTTGTAGTTTAAGAAAATGCAGATAGACGAAGAAAAGCTCCCTAAAAGTAATTTAAGCCCTGGAACAAAGATGAGTTTATTTTGATTCACCAGATATGATACAGGAACAGCATGGGGCACAGAAGAGCAGCAGGGTAGCAAAAGAAAAAGTTTCTGGAAAAGATTCCAGTTGTCATAAATGACCAATCTTTAGTGTTGAAGTAAAGGACATACAATATTACATGTAATTTGAAACATACATGCTTAAATTAACTCTATAGAAATTTCAATTTTTAGGAATTATTAAAGAAATTATTCTAGAACACTGAGTGAGCAAAAAGACATTATTGCTTAACAATCGGTATTATAACAGGACATATTTCTCCCTGGGAAGGACAGCACTGCTTTTTGGATTTTCAACGCTCAGCCCTGTGAACTCAACCATGTATGTCTATGTTACAGATAAAAAGGAAATTGAGACTCAGAGCTGGGACTTGAACTCATATCATTTGAGGCAAAGTCAGTATATGTTTCATATCCATAGATGTCTTCTTTCAGTATCCTGTAATTAAAGTCCTGACAATTCTTTAACATAACGCTATAGCATAAGCTAAGAGGAACATGCCAAAAATTATTCATTGCAAGTAAACAGGTTTATTCTTCAGACAAAATTACACTCTATACGATTTTGCAGCAAGTATGTTATCAAATAACACTTCCTCTTTTGTCATGTCCACATTCATGGGATAACATTAATTTTAGTAGCAACATTTTCAATACAAAAAGAAAAATAGTTTCTCAATAGGGTTCCAAGAAAAATTGTATACACTGTATTATAATCTACATAAATGCGGGTGAATATTTTAAGATTAATAAGCCCACCATTCTGCATAGCCTATGTATTGCCATATCTCTTATTTTAATTTTATACCATTATTTGACTAGGAAAATCTAATGATATTAAAAACAATTAAAAAATTGCTGTAGAGGGATTTTTACTGTTAGGTCACTGGCATCCATGAAAACAGCCTATATCACATGAATCTCAGCATCTTGGGGTCTGAAGGGGTCTTATGAGCATTTACTCCAACCACTCATTCAAATGCAGCGGAAATGCAAACTTTGACATTAGGTAGACTCACATTTGAATTCCAATTCCAGCACATCTCAGCTGTCAAACATTAACCTCTCTGAAGCTTGGTATATTTACCTGTAATAGGATTGTAAAGATGGGTTTTCCTGACCAACTTTTCTAACATGACATCAGTTATTCCCCCCTAGTGCAATCTATTTCATATTTTGCATTTATTTTTTGTTATATATATTCACTTCATTACTTGTCTTCTCCACTAAAATGAAAGATCCATGATGTTAGAAACATGTGTATCTGGCTCACCACTGCATGCCCCATGTTGAGTATAATTCTGGTACACAGTTGATGATCAATAATTTTTAATGTCAGTCTTCTAATTTGGGTTGCATTTTGTCCAAACACAGCTGAAATCAAACCAAAATATTCATCAACTGATACACCAAAAATGTTAGCTGCTGAAGCTTTTATCAAATAATTATTAAAAACAATTCTTGGCAATAGTAAAACTTTAAAATTTATATTTATCAGCACATGGGAGTAACTGAGAAAATTAAATAATAGAGTTCAATTAGTATACAAGACTTAATTCTGATATTTATAATTGTGCTTTGAAATATCCATTGTTGTGACTCCTATATTCTATTGGTTAAATTTACACTCTGCTTTGGAATGAAATGACATTGTAAAAAATCTATACCCTGTACAGATTGTAAATTTCTAGACTCATTGAAAGAATCATACAGACACATTAATTTATGAGTTTTGTGTTAACAAAAGTATTTATCATATAAAGGCATTTTTAATGGAGGCAAAAAGTAACTCTGAAAACATTTGGTGTAAACTATTTATATGTTTAACTACTAATTTATGAATTCCGAAAGTGTTTTTTCAACAAGATACAACTTTAGTAAAAGAGAATAGAACAGTGACTGCCAGGAGTTAGCAGTGGGGGAGGATATGACTACCAAGAGCAAGTCGAAGGAGCTTTTTGGAGTGATAGAACTAATCTGACTTTGATTGTATTGGTGGTTACTTAAATCTATAAATATGTTAAATTCTTAGACCTTCATACCAAAAAAAAAGTAAATTTAACTATATGTTTTATATATATGTATATATATATATATATATTAATTTTAAACTACGTTATTATTTACAAAGAAGAATCAATTAAAATTATAACAATTTCAAATGCATTCACTATAAAATGTGATCAATTAGAACTGCAGGCTATTTTATAAAATAATAACATTCTGAAAATACTCTAGGAAAAATATTTTCTAGATACTAGAAACAGAATCTAAAGACATAAACAACCAAAATACTCTTTTAAGTTCTAAATATGCTCCAAAAGTAATTATCCTTCTAATGAGTTCAGTGCACAGATGATAAATATTGAAAAGAGAATCTTAAAATGTTCTTTATATCTATTGCTTAATTTTAGGAAAATTATTTTTGAAAGTATATTTTATTAGAAATATTGTATATCTCTATCAACATATTAAACTAAATTTGTAGGTCAATCATCATATCAACAATTAATGTAATTTTAATTGTTAGTGGCCTCTTTTACTCCAAAATGCACTCCAGTTTGGATGACAAATTATATGGTCCTCCTACACACCCACACAGCTTGTTTATATTTTCAGGTCTGAACATTAGCAATATCCTCTGTGTAAACCACCTTTGCCCTTTGTTCATCTGACAAACCTATGCATTCTTTAAGGTCCAGTCACACTCTAGTAATTAGGGAAGAATTAATTTTGCAATCAACTGAGTTCCAGTAACACCCTTAGTGTACCTGCATGTCAGTATTTATTTCTATCAACAAACACATAGAAGGGAGTGGGGTTTAGAGAAACAAGTGAAAATTAATCACTGTTATATAAAATAACACTGTACATCTTTTTTTTAAAAAAAATCAGATTATACGAGGTCTGACCATTTTAGATTAAGTGAGTAGTATGCTCTTAAACTGTGTGGGAACATAAGCAACTCAATTCTCCATCCAGTTAATAAATTTATTTTCTCTCTGAACTAAAAGTCTGACAGCAGCAGTGGTCCCTGGGGATTTGCAGTGGCTCTCACCATCTGAGATAAAAACTGCTCTTGATTTCTGCTTTTGTTTTAATTTGCTTTAGAGGTGGATCTTATGTCTAAAAGGGTGCGCAGATTTTCTTGATTGCCATTATGAGTCTAAATAGGAATATAAACATTCTCATAGTTTTGATCCCTAGAGCAAAAATTTGTCAAAAATAACCATAATCTGAATATTTAAAGCAGGACTTGAACATTTCTGGAAAATACATTATCCTAGGACTCTGCTCTTCCTTGTCAAGGCAAAGCTTTTGAGTTTATCAAAATTTGTTCAGCTTTTCTGCCCACAATTATGATCAGTGACTTCCATTTAAGACTAAATATAAGCATTGTACATCTTTTAGACGAGCTATCGCATGAGAATTATCTGGGCAGGCAAACGCAAGTGATGACCATACTGACAAAATTCAAGGTACATTTTTTATGTAAACATTACAAAATTTGCCACATGTCTTGTAACTTTAACAAATTCTTTAAATGTAAGTATCCAAGATTAGACCATCAGATGTTCCTCAAAAATCAGTACTTCCGTATTTCAATTTTGTATTGCAGCTCACTTGTGGTTTTTGTGTTTATCTCACAAAATTTTTTTAGCAATGGAAGAGATCAAACATGTAGTATATATGGTGCTTACCAATTTGGAAATCTATTCAGTTGCAGTGTAATGTCTTGACATTTTACAAAGTTTGTAGCAAACCCGTGAGGACACACCAAAAAAGAAACTTCCCATTTTCAGATCTTAGAAAATCACACTTAAAAGTGACTTCCTTTCATGAAATAAAATACTGTCTTCAACTCCCTTGATTCTTATGACACTGAATTTATTTTGATTGAGGTAGTGACAGAACTACTGTTGAAACTAGAATGTTTTGTGTTTTTATTCTGTGTGACATGAGAACATAAGCCACAAGGGAGAACATTTATTGTTCACAATTCTAATTTCATTTTTTGATGAGGATGGTGTTCTGGGAGCCGCTGACGGCAGTTCCATTGATTCAGGTTGTGCGATTTCATCTGGGAACACAGGTTGTCTGTAAATAATCAGTTGGACTGCATGAACATTTTTTTCTCCAAATGACACTTCATAAGTAGAAATATAAAGAGTGAAAGGGCCTCAGCGTCCCTCCATTTTTGAATGCCAATGCTTTATTTACATTATCTTATTTATTACTCACAAGTCTGTGTGAAGTGTGTGCTATTGTTACCCCCCTTTGGTGAGAAAGCTGTTCTCCATAGATTTACCCAAAGCCCCAACTGAAAAGAGACTTTGAAACAATGCAGTCCAAGCCCACTCCATCTCACCACCTTCTCTACATTACATCCAAGGCAAACCAGTTTGTTACCATATTTTACAGAGGCCCTTTTAATTTCAGTCTCAAATACATATTTGAGAGGATTCTGGGAAGTTAGCCGAGTTGGAAGCAATAGGAATCTCTCTCTCCATCTAGACAGCAATTACACTGGCAAAATCTGTCACACATAGTTATTTTGGAACTCTGGCATCTATTGAAGGCTTGCAACTTCCAAGGCAAAGCCTGTACAGTAAATTGTGACTACTTTCAGTCAATTTCAGTTCTTAACACAGTAGTAGTTGCCCATTTCTCACTCCCCAGCCTCATGGCAGGCATCAGTGCATGCATTCCAGGGGCGGCCTGCATGTAGCTTGTGAAAGCAAGGTGGGGGAAAAAAAGGATGTGTTCTGTAAATACTGGGGATCTGTGCTCTGACTGCTGATAGCTGCTTCTATCTGAGAGGTGCAAAGAGGCAGGAAATCGTTGCAAGCCCCTCCCCTCTGGCGAAAATAAATTCCAGGGGATTTAAAAGTTGGAAATTCTACACTTCCAGATTTCAAAACTAACGACAAAGCTACAGTAATCAAAAGAGTGTGGTACTGGAATGAAGAAACACATATAAACTAATGAATGGAATGGAATGGAATGGAATGGAATGGAATGGAATGGAATGGAATGGAATGGAATGGAATGGAATGGAATGGAATGGGATAGAATAGCATAGGATAGAATGGGAGAGCCCTGAAATAAAGCCCCATGTGATTTTTGACAAGGGTGCCAAGACTATTCAATGGAGAAAAGATAGTCTTTTCAACAATTGATTCTGGAAAAATTAGATATCTACATGCAAAAGAATGAAATTGAACCATTATTTAACATCATATATAAAAATTAACTCAAAATATATCAATGACTTAAATGTAAGAGCTAAAAACTATAAAACTCTTAAAACAAAACATGTAGCAAAACTCCATGGCATTGGATTCCACAATGACTTCTTAGAAATGACACCTAAGACACAGGCAACAACAACAACAAAAGACAAATTGGATTTCACGAAAATTGTAAATTTTTGTGCATCAAAAGACACTATCAACAATATAAAAATGCCATCCACAGGATGGGAGAAAATATTTGAAAATAACATATGTCATAAGGGATTCATTTCCAATTTATAAAGAGAATTCCTAAGACTCAATCCAACAAAAAACAAATCTAATTCAAAACTTGGAAAAAGAGTTGAACAGACGTTTCTCCAAAGATCATGAAAAGATGCTCATTATCACTTATCATTAGGGAAATGCAAATAAAAATTACACTGTGATACTACCTCATAACCAATTAGGATGATTACTATTTAAAAAAAAAAGAACAGAGAGAAAAATAAGTGTTGGCAACGATTTGGAAAAATTCAAACATTTTGCACAGTTGGTGGGAATGTAAAATGGTACAGCTTGTGGCAAACAATATGGAGTTTCCTCAAAAATGTAAAAATAGAATTAATACATGATCTAGAAATTCCACTGCTGGGTATTTATTCAAAAGAATACGGTATTCGCAACAGCTAAAATGTGGAAACAACTCAAGTGTCAATCAATGGATGAATGGATAAGCCAAGAAACAGAAACAACTTAAATGTGTGCTGATGGATGAATGGATAAACAAAATGTGGTCTACAAATACAATAGAATATTATTCAACCTTAAAAAGAAAAAGAAATTCTGACATATACTACAACATGGATGAAACTTGTAGACATCATACTAAGTGGAATAAGCCAAGCAGAACAAAGACAAATAGTATATGATTCCACTTATACAAATGATTTAGATAGTCAAAATCATAGAGACAGAAATTAGAATAGTGGTTTTCAGGGGCTAAGGGCAGGGGGAAATGGGGAGTTATTGTTTAACCTGTATAGAGTTTCAGTTATGCAAGATCTTTTTACTGCATCCATCTGGAAGTGGATGGTGGTTATGGTAGCACAACATTACAAATGTATTTAATACCTCTGAACTGTACACTTTAAGATGATCAAGATGGTAAATTTTATGATATGCGTATTTTACCACAATAAAACAATTTGCAAAAAGAGATATATTTGTGGAAGAAGGGATGTAGAAGTGATCTGAGAATTCTAGGGAATGAGTACTGGAACTCAAGTGAAAAAAGAATTTCTATGAGAAGGTTTGTACCAAAGGCAAGCTCCATATGTATAGTATATTAAGTACTCCTCACATATCATGCTTACAAGTATACATTCCATGTGCACATGAAAAAAAAATTGTGGAAATGTACTGCTGCTTGCAATAGTAAGGCAAACGGACTTTGTTAAAAGAAAAAAAGTCTAGTAAGTAATTTAAAAATATAATTGTAATGTCACCACTCCATAAAATCAGTCCGTTCTCTTCTCTCAGAATAATCATGGGGTTAGAGCTAAAAAGAACAGAAAAGAAAATACAGTATGAAGTGTTAACTATTGCTAAGCTTTACTGAACAGACTCTGGCTTTGTAATTATTCTTTTTTTTTTTTTTTTTTCCCTCAAAGACCTTTGAAATAAGCTTCATTTGGAATAAAGCCTAAAACTCAGCTGGGCTGGAAAATATCCACAATGTCCTTGTGATTCTTAATCTCTTTTCTAAGCCAATAGCCAATCATGTCACATAAAACACTGTTAAGAGCCACCCGGAGGCAAAATTCTTACACCACTGCTGAAATATTCAGTGATTGCTTAGAAAATCAAATACCTGTATATTTTTAAAGTATTACATTAGTGACTAAAGGGGAACACTCTGTCAAACCTTTATTTCTCCCCTTAGAATATTTAAGGAACTGCAGATTGGTTACAATCACATTTGTAAAATGCCCTGCTTTGCTTAATCCAATCCCCTCAATTTAGCCCATTAAAAAGATTCAAAGCTCATTAAAATATCTTTGGAAATTTTTATTTTCAATAATTTGACTTATTACTGGGTCCCTAAAAACGTGTTGTGTGACCTACAGCAAATTTTACAATTGTCGAAATTTATTTCACTGTTTACAACTTTAGCTACATGTACTTTTTGTACTTAGACATGAGTCAAGTTTACAACCTGTCTATTATTGATCTTATTAAATTACATAAAAGAGCCTATCTATAGAAAGTTGACCCTCATTAAAGCATAGGATGCATTAATAATGGCAGCTGAAATGGAATGGAATCCTACTAATCCTGGCTTTACAGTGTATCTACATTAGCTCTAAATCAGGAGTTAAGGAACTGATCTTTTCTAATGTGATGAATTCCTATCCTTTCACTTTGAGGTACAGGGAAGAGGCACTATATCTATCTATATAGTACAAGTTGAGTACATGACTTCATTTCCAAGAGACCGCTGACTTTGCATCATTTTATCTGCCCATTTATTAGGATTAGCCCTATTGATGACAGAACTCTGCTTAATTCAAAGGGTCTCTTATTTATATTTATTGAATGCCTCTAAGAAGTATAATAAAAAAAATATTTTACTGAAATGTAATATAGAGAAAAAATGTGTGTGTGTGTGTGTGTGTGTGTGTGTGTGTGTGTGTTAGGTAGATAAAGAATAGGTACAAACAAACATAAGAGAATATTTTATTGTCATTTTTATTATTATCATTATTATTATTATTTTATATTAACTTTTGAGTGAAGTAATAAATAAAAGTTATGAAATTAGTAAAATAATACCCAGTAGCAGGTGACTATGAGTAGAATACTGCAAAAGGAAAACCAAGTATACTTGGTTTTGACTAAGGAATTAATCTATCCTTAGATGGGATTGGCAAAAAGAACTTTAATAGTCATGTATAAGTCAGTGGTGCTATTATTAAATGTGAAATGTAAAGCTAAACTGGAAATTGACTTATGTGAATACTTTATGTTGAGCAGGTCCACTAATCAGATCCATGGAGCATTTATCACATTAATACATTTTGAATTAAGAAGCTTTCTAAAAATGGCTTTTCCCCCCTCAGATATCAGCCCATCTTTTTTAGTTCATCAACATTTTTCTTGACATGGTAACCAATGCTTCATGATGCTATGTAATGCCACATAAATTTTGGATTATGTAATGCAGGTAGAAATACATTTTGAAGCATGTTTACAAAGATAAGGAACTTTCAATGACTCTTGCAGTCTAGTGAATAGGAACACTCAGGCCAAAGTTGGGATTAACTCTGTCTTGTAATTTTTTAGATCTTTATAGGTCTCAAAGGATGTTCAATAAATTATTACAAAGTAAGAAACATTAAATTCCAAGCACATTCCACATACTACAGAGTTTTTTATTGTTATGTTTAATGAATCCTCTGTTTTAATACAATGAAGTGAATTTAAATGAACATACAGGTTAAATATTTGGTTGTATCCAAATCACAAACATTTTATTTTTATTACAAATGGGAAGTAGACTTCAATTAATCCAATTAAATACATGTATTACTGAATTTTATTGACATGAAACAATTGAATGAAATTTTTGTTTTTGTTGGGACAGATGCTATTGTTTTTTGTGTACATTTCTGTGAGGTATTTTTGTTGTTACTATTATTGTTTTGTGTTGTTGTTTTGCCTAACAATCATTTTCCTTTTTTAATAAGTGCCTGTTGTTTTTAATTTGGAGATCTACCTGGCTCCCAATCTACATCCACGTTATTTAAATAGGGATGACTTTAATCTGTTTCCAAGAATGTCATATGGCTCAGGACTGATTAATGTAAGCATTCATAGCTCTGGTAGAATAATTTGTTACAAGTATAGATGCAGGACCTATGATGGTCTAATAAAATGCATGTTGACCATTTGTTTGAGCTAATGAGAAAAACAAATTCTTACCCTGAGATTTATAAGCTGGTAGAAGGCTTTTTAGCCTGGAGAAGCTAATGACCATCTTGCCACCATTTGGGAACTGAAAATGAAGCAGACACTCAGGAAAGCAGAGATAAGAAAGAGTGATAGATTCCCAATGACTTGGACCCAGCATACCTGAAACAAGGTGTGGTGGACCTTTTTTGATACTTTCCAAGTGTCTATTTCACCTCTCTCCTTTGTGTAATAGCCATATCATTTTGGTAGACTTGACTCCAAACCCAATTTGAAGAATGGGTCTTCATTGTGCCATGCCACTAAACTTAATCATACCCTGGAGGTCACAATGCATGGTTCACAGGTGGATATTCAACCCAGAACTAAGTCAGTCAGTAGCCAGCATTCCCTCTGCCAGCAGTGATTGGTTCAGTATGAGGAAAATGATATTACTTGGACCAAGAAGGTTAGAGTTTAGGACATTGGATAAAGGTTGAGGGAAAAGAAGTTCTCTCTTCCTCTTGGCCATTCATTACATCAGTTTGAAGATTGGCTATGCTTCAGGCATTTGATCACCATGAAGAACCATAACTTCAGGATGAAGCTGACATACGGGGAGTGAAGAAAGAAAATCATAGAGAAAGGAAATCAAAGCTTCCTATCAATCTGTACCTTAAGCCAGCCTATAAGTTTGTTTAAAAGTTTTCAGTTGAATTTTCTCCTAAATATACCCCAAAAGTATTCAAATTGATACACTTTTCTATTCATGGTCTTTCAGGTTGCCTAAGTCATGTAATCAATCCCCTTTATTTGCTTAAGCCAACGTAGGCTGGCTTTTGTCACTTGCAAGTGAGAAAATACCAAGTAAATCAAACAATATTTTGGCCTCCAGGCATAGTCATAAATGTCCCAACTAGGTCATAGATAGATAGATAGATAGATAGATAGATAGATAGATAGATAGATAGATAGATAATAGATAGAATATGTAAATAGTTAGCTAGTTAATTAGTTTTAAGTATGCTGGCATATTGACTGTATTCTCTCTTTCCTATTCTAAGAGGAAAGGACTATTCTCAAGTAATACGAGATCATTCTTTGAGAGAACTAGAATTCCTGAAAATATTTTTAATGTGTTATTAAAAGCATCTATATATTTTTATTTTTATTTAAATGAGCTTTTAATTTGAACCTGAGAACTAATTTAATTAATTTACCTAAAATAATAAAATATAATTTTAATATTGATCTTTAGAGACAAAAATAAATCCCTCATATCAAAATTATCATATGCGAAGTACGTGAATTTCTCTTACTCTCCAAATCTATTCCAGTCATCTGAATTCTGGTTCCAATTCCCTTCTTCCTTCTGAGAAAATTGCTTCCAGTTGGCTCCCTTTCCATTTTATCTTCAATACAGCAGTATTGTTTCTAAAAAACAACCCTTATCAGGCAATGCCCTACTCAAAATGTTTTAATTCCTTCTCATTACTTAAAGAGTGTGCTCTTAGGCATGACATGCAAGAACTTCCATGGACTGGCCCTGACAATCTAATGAAGCACATCTGCCACCATCTACATCCCATTATCTATATCCCATGTGGGTTTTCTGGAACTTCATGTTCCAGAGACATTGGGCCACAAATACTTGCCAAAACATGGAAAATGCTCTCCAGCCTCCATGCTTTCCATATGTCGTTCTCTTCCCTTCTTTCTGTAATGCTAAGAGAAGGCCTTACACCTCCTTCCAAGGATGGATGCCTCATAGATTATCTTTTTTTAAATGTAACTTTTCCATGACACCACCACACTTTGTATATGCCTCCATTATAGCACATATATTGTTTTGCAATGATTTGTTAAACAGAAGCTGTTAAATGTGACGGAGGAACTAACAAGTTTCATCAATTTGTTTGGTCCAAACCACATTTCCTCCTATCTAAAATTTTAAATGTTTATATCAAAGTCTGGATTTCTGGCTTCTCTTGAAACGATAAAAACCTGTTACTACACAGAAACAGCTATAGATAAGTAATACCTAATACTCCGTACTTAGAGCACTGGCACTTTTTCAGTTCACCACTCTTGTGAATACTCTTAATGATTTCTCATGTACTCGATTTGCTTCACTCATGTTACTTTTTGATCCCTTAGATATTCTTTTCTTTTACATTTCTGTCTTCCCACTATAATTTCTTTTAGGATGGTCTTGATTTTATTTTATTTTATTTTATTTTTAGTTTTAAAGGACATTGGTCAAATCCCAAAATCCAAAATTCATGTGAAAACAATTTGTCATATGAAATATCTATGATGTATGGGAATTTTTCTAAAATAATCAAAAGAGATTACTAAAAACTGAATAGATCAAGAGAGTTAGTATAACTGACTAAATATTATCATAATGATAAATAAGTATGGCTATCTTAATTTTCTTGAATCTCATTGATTATATGCATATTTAAATGTAAAATCTTTGCATAAAAGATCTATCAAGAAGATAGGCCACAGACTGAGAGAAAATATTTGCAAAAGACATACCTAATGAAGGACTGTTATCCAAAATATACAAAGAATTCTTAAAACTTAACGACAAGAAAATGAAAAACCTGATTTAAACAATCTGAACAGACATTTCATCACATATACAGATGGCAAACATATGAAAAGATGCTCTACATCATATATCATCAGGAATTGCAAATTAAAACAATGAGATATCACTGTACACATATCACAATGGTTAAAATTCAAAACATGGACAATAAAAAATTTCTAGCATCGATGTACAATAACAGAAACTTTAATTTATTGTCAATGGGAATGCAAAATTGCATAAGTAATTTGGAAGGTAGTTTGGCAGTTTCTTACAAAACTAAATATACTCTTACCATACAACTGAAAAATTTCACTCCTTGGGATTTACCCAAAAAAGTTGAAAACTTATATCCACAGAAAAACCCATACATAAATAACAATTTTATTCCTAATTGCAAAAATTTGTAAGCAATCAAAATGTTCTTCATTCGGTGAGTGGATAAACTGTGGTCCATCCAGACAGTGGAATGTTATTCAGCATTAAAATGAAATGAGCTATCAAGACATGGAGAAACCTAAAATATATATTATGAAGTGAAAGAAGCTATCTTAAAAGGCTACATGCTATATGACTACAACTATATGACATTCTGCAAAAAGCAAAACTACGAAAATGGTAAAAAAAAAAATTAAAAAAAATTAGTGGTTACCAGAGGTTTGTTGGGGGGCGGGAACAGAGAGGAACTTTAGGACAGTGAAACTATTCTGTATCATACGACAATGATGGATACACGTCTTTATACAATTTGTCCAAGCTCATAGAATGTGCAACACCAGAAGTGAATGTTAATGGACTTTGGGTAATAATGATGTGTCTATGCAGCTTCATCCATTGTAACAAATGTACCCCTCTGGTATGAGATGTTGATAGTGAAGGAGACGGTGCGTGTGTACATGCAGGGGCATATGGGAAATCGCCGTACCTTCTGCTCATTTCAGCTGTGAATCTAAAACTACTATCAAAAAATAAAGTCCATGAAAAAAAAAAATCCAAATTGACTTTCTGGTGAAATCCATCAGTCCTAGTACATATAGAAGATAAAATTAAGCCTAATGACTACTTCTAGAGAACTACAATACTGAAATATTATTTTCAGATGAAAAATCATTGCAGAACTAATCCAAACAGAATGTGTGTGACACTCATTAGTCCTGGTATGTCAATACGTATCATAAAACTAGGCCTACATTTCTAGAGACTTGCCTATGCAATTTACACTGTGAAACAACTGTATTTAGTAAAAGTGACTACTGTAATATTTTTGGGATGTCTCAGTTGTCAACTACACTAGGTTGTAATTAGTCTGTTGTCAAGAACTGTAAAGGGTCCAAGATTTTACCCTACTTGCAAGCCAATGAGTAAGACTGCCTCAATTTTATGGCTGATGGAAGACAAGACTCCTGGGTCAGAAATGAATGATGGGTTATTACACAGGGCAATGGCAATAGCTAGAGTATCAGCATTCCTCGGGTGTTTTCCTAAGCCACAATTCCCATATGGCTGCGTGAAGTAGGTCTGATGATAGCCTACACAAGCAGTAGTTTGGGTCATGGGATAGGAACTTTGAGTTTAGGGAACCTGAATATTTTACGATGGCTAATAAGCATGTTTGCCCTTTGTTCTGGAAGAAGGCATTTTCTTTATTCTACTGGACAGTAGGCATATTTGCCCTCCTCCAAGAAGAGATGCTACCTCTATTTTTCAAGACAGTTTTCTATACAAACATTCTAGAAAAGATAGTGTGGAACAAAGAGTAGTCAATGCCTTGCTTAAAAGATATGCAGAAATGCTGGAGATCAATAGAGAATTGTCACCCAAATTTTATAAACGTCTCAATTTTTGTACACTTTAAGTAATTACACTATAATGGTGCAAATGAAACTCAATTGCTATAGTTGGTGCTTAAAAAAAAGTGTTTTGAATGTGTGTTCTGTTTCTTGCTTTCCTCATTAGTTATTTGTATGTTTTTTTAATTTACCAAATATTGTTGATATTTTATTCATCACTGAAGTGTGAGTTTTGTGTATCCCAGGGTTTGGAAACCACTAGAACTCACTTCAGATATCAAACTGCAAAAGCTGAAGGTACTTGGCACTAGTTATAGTTAGAAATTCCCACCAACCACATTCAAATAAATGTTTAAGTACTCACACAGGTGAAAAATGACTGTGATACAAAAGGAATTATATTACCCAGCTGTAAAAGTAGCCTCAAGGTGAACTTTGTGTCTATTTGGAAAAATTAGATCATAACATGTCATTGTTTCTCAATGTAACCTCATTGAAATCTGAGAAACATTTTGATTCTCCTCCAAAACTGAGCACATTAGCACTAGAATTTCTTACTAGGTGAACACGAAAAGGTTGTCACTGTGTCCAACTTTGTGTTTTATTTTTAACAACTTCATTCTGTATAACAGAGTCAGCTGAATATCATTGCACCAGAGTGAGAATAGAATTCCAAAAGAAATGGCAGAGAAAGAAACCACCAAAATTGGTTTTATGTACATTTTATACATTTTAGAATATCATCATAGCTAATTGCTTAAATGGTTAAGTGCATGTGCATTTTAGATAGAATATAACAATACATGAAAAATTTTGGTCTATTAACCCCATCAGGCCTAAGTCTTCTTGTCCAAATAAACGCATTTATCACCAGTTTGCAAGAACAGAAAAGAAGCTAGCTCTTCTAAGCACGGGAAGTTCTAACCTCAAAGAGGAATATCAGAAGAGAAATAGATACATTTTTTATGAACTAGGGTACCATCTCATTTGTTTCTAGCACTATGGCTTATAGTTGATTATAGATATCCTAGACAAAAGAAACCAGCTGTCCAAATCAGAAACTGTGACTCTAGAAGGGTAACCATAAGTTTTCCTTGGCAGTAGGATATCATTGATATCAAGATACCCTATGAGTTATTATAGCAAATACCACAATGATGGGATTTTCAATTTCCAACCAAATTTATATAATTACAAAGGGAAAAATTATAAAATATAGCCATCTAAAGGAATTTATAATTTATTTTTGAAATCTATGAATACATATTAGACCTAGAAAACTAACCATACAATGATGGTTATCACTTTTTTTTATACTTTTATACTTTGGAGTTTATACTTTTGTACTTTGGCATATTGGTATGTATATCTCCATTACCAGACCATAAGGTTTGAGAATGCAAAGAAGTCCCCTTTATAAGGGGTCAGGATAGGATCATGGAAAAGTATGAATATAAGGAGGTAGCAATCATAGGGACGACCTAGAGTTGGTCCATCACAGAAAAACCCATCTGACAAAGTAGGCATCATAGAGATAAGAAGGATGAAGACAAGATAGGCATCTCTCACGAAAGCTGAAATCACTTGAACACCTGTATCTCACCATGGAAGAATCAGCCTTATATCTTAACCTTCTCAGTGATGTAAAGAAGCAACAATGACCTTAAAAACCAAATTCAAGTTGAACTTATGTCACTTGCAACTGAAACGGTGTGTTCTAATACATGTAGAAATCACGTATGGCAATTACCATTATTTCATGCTTATCAAGTATCAAAAAGTGAGTTATCATCTTTTATATGCTTTATGCATATTTCTCCCCAGGTCCACACTCAGTGATATGCTAGCACATTGAAATTGGCCACGGTAAGAATATTTACACCACAGAATTTGACAAACACTACAAACCAGATCCTTCCCCTTCTTCCTCTGAGTGCCAGGTATGAAATATATGAGCCCACAACAGGTTATAATGCACAAAGTTAGACTCTCATGGTCATATCATCCAGCATGAAGCCTTTGAAAATTAACAGTTATTAATAGTGGTAATTTTCTTAACTATAAATTGTACCTACTTAAATAAACCTTGAAACCAAACTTGACTTGATGGAGAAATGCTCAGAATAACGTATTAAGTCTTACTTTTAAGATATTTCTGAAATGTTGGAGTGAATCAGGACTCTAGGGTACCTTAATAAAAACAAAGCAGTTGTTTGGCTTTTGAATACCAAGGAGACTGACAGCTATTATTATTAATATTACTGATTTCACTCTAATTAGCCTCTACTAAATCAGTTTTTCCTACAACTATGTATTTGGCTCTGCTTCTGAATTTTTCTCTATATCTTCCATATTTTTCCCTCAAACCCAAATACATTCTTTTGATCTTTTTTGTTTGAATGTTTTCATATTCTTTATTCTATGTGTCTCACTATAAATTTTCTAAGCCCGCTATACTTTTGCTTCTCTGTTTCTATATGATTGTCTACTTCTATGAATGGCTTGAGATAATGGTGATTTTTGCTTAACTCTAATGATAACCTAAAATGCCTGAATCTGAATAATAATTGTGATTTGTATTAATACTTTATGAACACAAAATGGGAAGAATTTCTATCCCAGTACATACAATTATTTCAGTTAATTTGACCATTAATTTATTTATTCAACATAAATTATGTGTATAAATACAAATTATGTGCCTGCCTCTGTGTTAGGCACGGGTAAATTGAAAAGCAATGCTTCTATCTTTATAGAATCATATTCCTGATTCAAAAAATGTGTTATTAAAATACAGTCTGAGAATGTGCTCTGGTGGTATGTACACAGTGTAATGAAAGCACCCCAAAGAAGAACCAGTAACCAGGACTTCGCAGCAGTTTATAATCAAATGGAGTGTGACCTAGGAAACTCCCTTTTGTCTATCTTAGTCTTTTGTATGCCACTTACCCATCCACAATCAACTTGATTGCACAAAAAATGATGCTCTCCCCCTCTTTTCTATCTCTCTCTCTCTCTCTCTCTCTCTCCATCACAACCACTAATTCTTTTTTCTTGCAACACCTTCATGTCCAATACATAATCTCTCACCATTGCCAAGAGAAGACATGACCAGAGTTATATTCTAAACTTTAACTGTGTTTCAAATAATCCTGATTTCTTAATAATTAATTAATATCTATCTGTATGTAATTTACCTAAAAATATAAATTCACCTTTATGACATTAGGCATTTTATTCAACCAATGTCATTCACTTCATTTATAAGCTCGCATGAAATTTTCTGGGTACCATTGGATGCGTGTTTAAATCTCCCCTTTATGTGGAACTAGGATACCACACACATAACAGGAAGCAATCATGTTTCCACTTATCCGTAGAAGCTAAGAAGACAACTTGATGGTTACTGTAGTGGGTATTTTTGAATTACCTTCCCCAAGCAGGTGCATGCACGCATCTCCCAGTGGCTATGTATGTGGGTTGCTGAGGCTCATAGTAGCCCCTTTCTCCAAAGAATTGCTTATGCCACAACACTTGCTAGCCAGCAACCAATGATTGACTGTCATGGGGTTATAAACGGCAGGGTTTCTTCTCAAGATGGTAGCAACTTGTGCAATTTCTGTTCCAGAGCACATCATTGTTTAATTTTCTTCTCCTGTCTTTTCCATCTTCCCCTTCTACTGAGAGCGCTTCTCAATAAATTCTTTCACAAGAGTCTCTTCTCTAACCTCTGCTTCTAGGGAACCTGACCTGAGACAGCCCCACTGTCTTGGGAGACTGGAGCAAAAGTGTGTGAAAGTTTGACATGACAGGTACCTAATTGCTGACCTTGAAAGAGCACCTACACAGTTTGCAGGGCATCAGATGCATCTCTAAATACCTAACAAAAGCACACAATGTTTTAATAATAAGAGTTGTGTTGTTTTTTTTTTTAATTAACACAAATACAGCGTTTAGTATATCCTGTTCTTGAGATAATGTGTTCCAACATGACTGTGAGATATGGATCCTTGTAGCATAATCGATTCCTTTCTGCTAGGGTCAGTTAAAATATGAGTAAATACTTCAGAAATGTTTTGAAATTCTGAATAAAATCTGACTACTTTGAGACAACTATCTTAACTTGCAGTCACCGGTCTGGATGGCTGCAGTTGATGAGCTACCTGAATACTTTTTTTTTTTTCAGCTGTCTTTTTATAATATCACCCTACCGCTCCCCCTTCTCCCTTTTAGCCTATTAAGACATCCAAAACCCTGAATCTATGCGATAATCTGAGGATTCAATTTTGTGCTAACAATCACATGAACTTGGAAATGGACCCTCCCATGTCTGAACTTCAGATGAGACAGCAGCCCTGGCCACTCTCATAATTGCAGCCCCGTGAGACCCCAAAGTAGAGGACACAGTTAGGCCAGGCCCTAACTTCTGACCCACAGAAACTACAATATTAAAAGTTTTATTTTAAGTCATGTTATCTGTGGTAATATGGTCATACAGCCATAGTTAACTAATACACCTTTCCACATAGAAGAAACAAATCTAGACTTATCATCTCTGCATGCATTTCTGAATAAAGAGAGCACCTCTTTCCAAATCTTCCCAACAAAATTCTCCAGGCTAAACTGGACCAAGTGCCTATGGTTGAACCAATCATTTTAAACTTTGATTTACAAGTTCTGGGTCATACGTCAAAGCCAAGAGCTTTGGGTACTGATAATATTGAGGGGTCACTTTTTGAAAGGAAAAAAGGGACTGTGAGATCAGAAGAAATTCTTGCCAACAAAAATTAATGTCCACCATATCACTTCTGAGTCACACCACAAATTCTACTCTCTGTTCAAAAGAAATCCAGACTAGCTAGCATGATAATTGGATGTGGCAGGTAGATCTAACTTATATTTTGAAAATAATTAAAGGTAAATATTTTAGGCATTATAATAACAGAAAAACTCAATGCTTGAAGAGTATTCATTGACACGTGACTATGAAATATAAAAATATAACCAAACATGAGAAATAAAGGAAAATTCCAGTTTTAAAAATTTAATACAATTCTCTAAAAAGACTATAATTAGATCTAAGATGATAACAGAGTAGCAAAGATGTCCAAGCTCTAAGTAATTTCTCACGGTTTAAGTTTCTGCATTGGGTCTAAAGCATTTACCAATAAAGCAAAAGTTCCTCATTTCACCCCACCTCCCTTTTTTATTATTTTTATTTTTTTTCTTTATTAGTAGTTTTGCAGTGCTCATAGGAAAAGCACAGGCTACCATGACAATCACACAAATTATATCCAAAGACTCAAGTTTGTAATGATTTATAAATATAGATAGATATGGTTATTTTAACCTATCCATGTGTTTGAAGATATTTTTAGGATTATGTTTTAAGCTGTCATGATGTTTCTCTTGGAATTAAAGAAAAATGTGTCTGTACAGGAAGGACAAGATAAGGAGCTGAATGGACACAGAATGTTCTTTCTAACTCTACTATATCACTCACAGCATACCTGATTCAGAGCCCTTTAAAGCACAAGTAGCCAAGAAGAAAAAACATTATCCAGTATATTTACATTATCATTATTTATGGCCAATAACAAGGTAATATGGCTTAGAAATCCCCCTCATTATAGAAACTGATTCGAAAATTTTTTAAATAAAATACTTCAGTGGCAAATTTTGTCCCTTCATTAAGGAACTACTGTTCATGTCCATATGGCTTTATGTATTATTTTATAAAGTGTTACTCTGCCATTGAGTATAGTAGCGAAAACTGAGTTGCAGACTCTCAACAAGGTATAGCCCCCAGATTTTGAAGACAAGTTTAGAAAGTAACATCACTGAGAGGAAAGCTAGTAAGTAAATTAAATAAGCCAAATTATCTAATTCTAAGAAATAGAGTGGGATTAAGATATCTCTTAAATGTCATCAAGTTACTTGATGTGAAATGAATCCCATGACACCAGCCAAAAGACAAATAGTTACTAAGGGGAGAGATGATCTAGTTCCCAGACATAAGAATAGGGTAGCATTTCATATAAAGGTTTAAAGGAAGGAGCCATGAATTAGAATTCATTCAGCACAAGCTAGGATATAAATTCTATAACTGGTCAATCTGTATAAGAGAAGGCTGGAAAAGTAGAAATATGTAAAAGGAAGCACAATAGAGAAAACAATCAAATTTACCCATACTCATATGAATGTAACAGAAGCAAATGAAATCAGAATACTAGAGTTGCAGAAAAGTAATAATTTTTTAAGTTAACAATAAAATTGAGACAATCCTCGTCATAACTTTATTAAAAATTGTGCTAGTGAGTTCCCAAGGTAAGAACGCTTATGAGAAGTGTGCCCATATCTAGAAAACAATGTCTAATCATAACACAGAAGTTAGGTTCATCTACCTCTTCCATAGTTAGGCCATGAGATAAATAAAAAAAGGAAGGGAAGGGAAGGGAAGGGAAGGGAAGGGAAGGGAAGGGAAGGGAAGGGAAGGGAAGGGAAGGGAAGGGAAGGGAAGGGAAGGGAAGGGAAGGGAAGGGAAGGGAAGGGAAGGGAAGGGAAGGGAAAGAAAGAAAGAAAGAAAGAAAGAAAGAAAGAAAGAAAGAAAGAAAGAAAGAAAGAAAGAAAGAAAGAAAGAAAGAAAGAGGAGAAAAAACTATATCCACGTATTTCTTATTTATTCTATGATTCATTTTCTAATCCAACTTCCAAACTCCAGACATCAGGATACTCTTTTTCCAACACAGATGGGAAGTTCTCATGTCTTTCCAAACCAAAGAAACATGCATAGAATTAGGTGAGAAGATTGGTTGGGGAGAAGCCAGAAGAAGTAATTGGCCTACTTGACAATACCCATAGTCAAAGAAAGTTGGAATTAAACCATCAAAACCTAAGGGCGAGGAGTCAATAAATGTACAAGTTCACAAATGCAAGTTTGGCCTGTGGTACAGGCAGAGGGGTACATGGAAACAGCCACCTCTATCACGTGCCACGAAGGACCAAGAAGACAGGCGTCTACAGTAAGTTACTAATATTTTTCTTAACATAAGTTTCTTCACGTGTTAAGTAAAAGTACAAGTGATAGCTACCTCATAAAAATTAATGCTGCAAAAATTCACTTGAATAATAAATATAAAATATTTAGCCCGTATAGTACATAACTTGCCAGTAAAGGAGGGTTATGAATAAAATAATTACCTATTTTAACTACTGCCTACCAGGAAATATAACATCTATGTGATTTCAGTTAACATCTGTTAAGGGATCAATTGACTTTCAGTTAAGAATCAGAAAACCTTCGGAAGCAGCTGGAGTGGGAAACTAGTGTGTGAAGATCAGAGAGATAGGGTTCTGGACAGGAACCAAAAACAAATTAGAGACACTGTCTAGGGCAGGCCCTTGTTGACACTGAATACGGTAGGTTAGCTAATAATTCTCAGGAGCCTAAATATGTGAGCTTGATTCTGCCATTGTTCTGTAGTAATGTCAACATCTATGATAGGAGGAATTTTAAAACTTGGCCTGGCCTTCTGTATCTCTGTAGGAATACACAAGGAGAAATACCCATTGGATATGATGAGGAATTTCTATAGGCTTTTCAATTTCATTTCCTAACTCTACTGCTTAATTTATTCCTATGAGATGCATTTAGTTCCTATACTGATGGATCATTAAAGAAAATATCATTCAGGTAAGCACATGCACATAAAATACAGAAGAGCATTACAGAATTTCTGAGAGAGTTGAGGTCTGTAGAAAGGCCTTTATCTCACTTGTGTCTTTATAGATTTTTCTTTTTAGGATTAATGCTATGATTTAATAAGTAAAAAAAAGTCCTCTAGTGTTCAGATATTGTTATAAAAATATGAACATGAAATCCATTCATTTTCATCACTTAATAAACATTTATTGAGTATGTGCTACATATAACACTACTGGGACCTATAGAGAATTATAGCGTAGCTATAATTTTTCTAGAGACACTGAGCACTTTTCCTATTAATGCAGCTCCTTAGTTATTTCTTCAAGCCACAATCAAGCTGGTGGTCTTCTCTTTTTCCTATTCACCATTTGTTAATTTACTTTATATAGGTGATCTAAAAAATAGAAAATATCAAATTAAGTAGAACTTAAAACTATGAAAACATTTAAATAAGGTACTACAAGAACAAAAGAATAGTGACAGTTTGTCTCATTTGGATCACAGCTTTTCAATAAAGTAGATGAAAACTGAAAAATATAATTTTATTCCAAGAAACTAAATCTAACTTCATAGATAGTAAGCCCCCACTTCTCACTAGTATGTCAACCAAGCCTACGGTTAACCTTTGACATGTTGAGCAGAGAAAACCACAGATTGTAACCTTCTTTTACGCGTATTTATAGCATTAGTCATGAATATAACAGAGATATTAAAAATGCAACTTAATCTTCAGAAAGTAATGTAAGTTAAGATAGATTTGTTTCCCAGTATTTGACAGTCTAGAAGTATCCCAGGTTTTCAGTCCATGTAAATATTTACAAAGCTTTTAACCTAATGCCCATTATAATTTATATGAACTACTGGGATATTATAAAGGCATCATCAAATATTTGATTAGCTAAATTTATCCCAAAGACAATTATATCTTATTGACATTCTAATATGTGTAATAATGGGAACGTTAGAAAATAATTTTTGTAGAATCTGTCAACCAATTTTACACATGAAAATAATATATTTTGGGGAACATTTTAGCTCCTCAAACAATGATGTATACATGTCTTTAGATTTATTTGTCTCTTTCCATTTCTTTTTTTTTTTTAAGTAGAACTAAATGTGAAAAAAATTATATGATCAAAGTCCATTTCTCAGTCACCTGAGGGCTCAAATCACAATGCTATTTATTTGTAACCTCATAATATTTCAATAAGTACCATTTTGACAAATGCAAATTCTCTACGCTTGGGGGCAAATGCTCTTTTACATTTAGGTTGTGAGAACAACAGCCTACTGCTCTTTTTCGGGAAGCATATGTTCTCCAAAGTCATAAGTAATGTAGGTAGACACAGCAAACTGCCTAAAGGATAGCTAAGGATTGCATCCACTTTGATAGCACATATAAAAATTGAGGCATATCTTTCAGTATTTTGAATGCCTTTTTACTTTTTTAAAGAAAACCATGCTTATCAGGAGGGTGATAGATAAAGCAAATGAAACCAACCTATACACTCAAATTGCTCAGAGCTTTGGCACTACACTGTTCCGGAGGTGTAGAGTGATTAAAAGATTTCCATATTAAAAGTGCCCACGTGTGTGGGAGATTTCTGGAAAGTGGGTAAAGAAAGAAGGAGAGGAGGAGATAAGTCAGGAGACAATCTAGCAGTCATAAATTGCCCTTGTCTGCATGTTTTGTTCTAATGACAAAGTTGATTTTCATGCTGTTCCAGGACAGTGGAATTATATTTCAACTTCTCCCAACTAGAATGCAAGAATCATGAGGGCAGGGAATTATGACTATTTGGTTAACGTGTATAGCCGCAGTTCTAAGAACAGTGTGTGGCACATAGAAGATGCTCAAAAACATTTGTTGAATGGACAACTACATTTTTCAACATATTGTCCATAGTTGACATTTTTTTTCCTGGTATAACAGTAAGTGTGCGACAGGCATCTTAATGTGAGTGCAATATTATGATACACTCATGTGCATCGTGCGGACTATGCCTCTAAACCCAGCTAGGTTTTCAAAAAATGCATAAGTTTAGTCACAAAGAAAAGCAGGTTACAAATGTGACATAATCAATATAAATACATTATCATTCTAAAAGAAAGTTTTCTGAACCGACATTGGGGCTATAGTACCACTGTAGTTTTAGTTGTATCGAACTAGAGAAGTTTCGACATTTCTGAATATCAGAACTTGAGATACCATAAATATATTTATCCATCTTGACTGATGTTTATTTTCCTTATTTTGGATATTACAAACTATATCTCCCTGAAGCATCTCTGGTAGACTGAAGTAATGGCCCCCCAAAGATATCCATGTCCTAATTGCTGTAACCTGTGAATGTTGCCTTAAAAAGAGACTTTGCAGATATGACTAAATTAAGGATCTTGAGACATAGAGATTATCGTGGATTATCCAGGTGAGCTGAAATATAATCAAAGTGTCCTTATAAGAGGGAAACAGTGAGAGATATTTGCTGTAGAAGGAAAAAGGTAACAAGATGACCTCAGCAGAGAGAGAGAGATTGGAAGACTCAATACTGCTGGCTTTGAAGATGGAGGAAGGGGCCACAAGCCAAGGAATGTAAGAAATATAGCTGCAGAAGTTGGAAAAGGCCAAGTAAAGGATTCTTCTTGTCTCCAGAGCTTCCAGAGGGACCATGGCCCTGCTGAAATCTTGATTTAGACACCTTGACTTAGTGAAACTAATTTTGGACTTCTGTCCTCCAATACTCTAAGAAAATAGATGTGTATTGTTTTAAGTCAACAACATTGAGGTAATTTGTTACAGCAGTTCTAGTAAACAAGTACAGTACCTGCCAAGATGATAGTTCAGGCAATCCTCCTAGGGTAAGTCTATGAAGAAACGGTTAAAGGAGGTCAAAGATTTACCAAAAAAAAAAAAAAAAAAAAAAAAAAAAAATGCATCAAAGGGTAAAAAAATGTTGTATTGAGTAAACTGTGTTTCCCAAGGTAATATTGATGGATTTAAATCAAGTGATAGGTTCAGCATTAAATGAATCAGAAATAAAATTGTATCTCAAAACCAGTAAGATAATTCTGTCTTTTAATTCAACTGGTTAAAAATATCTCTCAAGGTCGAACATATATGTATAGAAAGTCTTGATTATTCAAGAATCCTAGCATAAATATCTAATAAGTATAATAAAGTTTAAAATCTCAAAATACAAATGTTGAATCAGTATAATATATGGTTAAAATGCATTATACATTTAACTCAAAAATAATATTTTATTAGTGTTAATATTCAACTTTGGGCAGAAATAGATAATTTTAGAGCCAGAAAGGACATTAGTAAATGTATTCCGAGTAACTAGAGAGGTTTCAGCACATGTGCCAACTCAGATGTTATGGCTGCCAAGAGTATTGTACCGAAGAAGATTGTGACACTACTTTTCCTGGCTTTGGAGAGAAACAATGCCATCATAAACTAGTGAAGTGTTTCACGGCCAGCTGTGGATAAGACTGATGCCATATCCTCTATGTATGTGTCGACCTTGGTCCAATTCAACCATTTGTGTGTTTTTTTCCAGATATGACTAAGATGTAGCTAAGATCCTGAGGTATAGACAAAGTCACCAAGTGAATTCACAAGGTAAGTGAGCAGCAGTGACGGGATTTGAACCTTTACCTCCTAAAAACAAATGACTTTCTCAGACTTGAAAATAACTTTAGTTGGAAACTTTAGATACTGATACTTTTATAAGAACTGTCCTGAGATCTGAATTCATATATATATATATATATATATGAATATTATATATATGAATATATATGTGTATGTATATATACATATATATATATCCTGCCTCATGGTAATGTTCCCTATATTAAGTAGAGGCACTCTCCCTCATTCCTAATACATGACATTCAAAACAAGCACACTCACCTCTATGGATCACTAAATGGCATCCTTATACTTCTGAAAGATTCCAAATAAGTGGGTAAAAGTGTAAAAGTATTAAATAAGACCAACACATGAAATCAAACAACCAAAGATAATAAATATGTATTTTTTTTCCTGTTAAGATTTCAAATGTTTTATAACAAATGGGGGGGGCGGGAAGAAAACCATGTTCATGTATAAGAAACATGTTAAGGAATTTTATAAGTTCATGTTGTATTTTTAAATGATCTTTATGTTACTATCTCTACTTTTAAGATAGATCATTTTCTTAATATGCACACATTATATGCATAAAAAGGCATACACATCTCGTGAAACTAAACCTTATTATCTAATTGCACTTACTAATCGTCTTCTTGTTTATTCAAACTTAACTGATAGCAGAAGTTGGTTTGGAAATTAAAGGTTGCCTTTGCGTCCTAGTCACCAGCTTTTGAAAGATTTGGGAATCAATGTACTTTATTACTTATTAGTGTTTTTGCTTTTTAATTATGCAGATAATAAAAACGGGCATATGTGCCTCACATAACATAAGATCAGTAAGTAATACCTGAAACAATTAATTCTGTCCTCACGTTCAAATCTTGGCTATGAGAGAATGTGCGCTATTGATCAAGCATATAGATGTCCTAGGTGGCCCTATATAATGGCTAATCAATGATGGAAAAATGCTCTGAATATCTGTCTTTTGTTGTTCACTGCATCCATGCTGCAGCGAGTAAAGTTAGAAAAAGAGTATAATCTTCAAAAAAAAAAAAGGCACAAAACAATAGGCTTTGACAACCCAGAATGGCAAAATAGATTCACTCTCTGCCAAAGTTAATTAAGCATAGAATACCCTAGACTGATTGAAAGATTTGTAAATCAATGCATTTTATTAATTATTATTGCCTCTTTTTTCAATTTATCAGCTAATAAATATATCACAAAAAATACTTTAAAAAAATACTTTTTCTGCTCCACGTTCTTTATAGCACTTGTGTACTGGGGGGCCTGAAGAGCCTCAATTATTTATGCAATCAGATTTTCCACTTTCATTTCATGAACTGATTGAACTCCAGGTTAATTTCTCAATAATATTAGAATTGGTATACATCTAAGATAGAATTTCCTTGACTGTTAAGTCCACATTACAGTCTCATAAGAATATTGAGCAAAGTTGAGAATGAGGTGAAGTTTTCTGGGAAATCTTCAATGGGGTGGGAGACGTGTTAGACTTCAGGGTTCTTAGAATAGAGGCGTGTCAGAAAGAGGAAATCACAGGAGGAAAAGGAATGGAGTTGGTGCTGAGAGGTGTGCCAGTGATGCTCAAGTACTTCAGTATCCAGACTGGCGGCAGGTGGACCAGAGTCCCAGCAAATTTACATTAACAGTGAATTCCTATTCTTTCCATGCTTGAATTATGATCTTTCCATAAGATTTTATTTTTGTCTCTCTTTGTGACCTAATCTATCCCAATAACTTCAACTATCCCCCTTTACAGAGCTTCTTGAATTGTTATACAGTAGTTCTGAGTTACACAGAGATGGGTCTGAATCTTGGCATGTTAACTTACTAAAATGGACCTGCTGCACGTTAATAAAACTCTCTTATCTGTAAAATGGGTATAATATTGGCCTTAATTCAGTTTATTGTGAGTATTAACTAGGACAGTGTATTTAAAATGTTTAACAAAGTGTGAGCCACAGTAAGTACTCAGTGAATATTGCAAATTGTAATAATTGTTCCTATGCAAATTTGCTCTTATATTTCCATTAGAATCAACACACTGATTCATCCCTTTATTACTTTAAGTCTAAGTGTCTATAATTGCTTTTTCTTTTTAGCAGTGTCTTTTTTTCTTTCTTTCTTCACAGTCATTATTCTAACAATGGAAAATTTAGAAAGGAAAAAGAAGAAGACATTATTAATCTCACTATACCATTTTCTATGAACAGTTCACATAGTTTAGTTTTTATTATATTATGTAATCTGTAACATTACCTAGCAATTTAATTATAGTATTTCACTCTTTATTAAATAACTGTATAAGCATAGTTTTAATGGTTTCATAGTATTATTTTATGTGAACATACTAGAATTTATTTAACCAATTATTCTGTTTTTATTACTTAATTAGTACTGTAATAATTGTGTGTAAGAAGTTTTCTGTATCTGGGGCTTCTATGAGTTTTTTTATTCCCCTTAATATAAATTCCTTGAATTGTTATTTCTTAGACAAATAGAATGAGATTGTACATGATACTTTTTTTTTTTTTTTTAGTAAACTACTTTCTAAAAAGTTTGCAGCAATACCTGTTCTGAGCAGGCATATACATTTTACTTCACTCTCACATATATGAAGTGACACTTTTTAAAAACCTTTGATAATTTGATAATGATGAAACTGCTTTGTATTTCATGTTCCTCTCTTCAGTTTTCTCTTTCAACCCATGCAGCTTACCACCACTAAATTAGTATACATTAATCACTGCTTTTATAAGATAATTCCTACACACAACATTCAATAACACCCTATCATCTATTTCCATGCCTTTCTACTTATATACCCACCTAAAATTATAGTTTTACAGTCCTTTGGGACTGACCTTCAATGTTTAGTTTATATAATCTGAAAAACACCTCATTTATAGGAACTCGCTTCAGATTTCCAGTTCTTATACTTAGCTGACTTCTTAACGTCTCTACTTGGGAGGTTCAAAGGCACCATAACCCTAACACATTCAAAGTAGAACTAATTAAAGCATATCTTCCCACATTCTTTCCTATTTCTAAATTTCTAAATGTGGCAACACTCCCACACAGTTCATTGCTCAGGTCAGAAACCCTCTTCATCAAATTCACCATCTAAATTGCAGCAAGCTTGTTGTCTCTAGCTGCATAATGTATTTCAAGTTCTAACATGTGTCTCTGTGCCCACGGCAGCCACCTAGTCCGAGCTACCTGCGTCCCTGTCTGGATAATGCCGCAGCCCGTTAGCACATCACCCTAATTCCATGCTTAACCTTCTCCCTCCTATTTTCCTCATGTCAGCCCGACTAACAGAAAAGTTTAAAGAAAAGACAAGTTTAATCTCTTTAGTCATTTTTCTATGCATGTTTTTACTTAGGTCAGTTTATTCTGTAAATAAAAGTTTTATAGTCTGCCTTTTTAAAATTCATCATTAAAAGATGACTATAACGTCATTAGGTTATGTCATTCCCCTATGCAAAATCTTCAATGGCTTTCTATTGCTCATGAGATAAAATGTAAACTCTTAATCGTGACTTATTAGGCCTTAAACTATCTGGCTTTGGCAACCTCTCCAACTTTATCGTGGGCTACTCTCTACCTCATGCACTAGACTCCAGGTATATTAGCCATCTCTCAGACCGTCAAAAGTGCCAAGATCTTTCTTGAGGCAGGACTTTGGAGCATGCTGTTTCTACATGAGAAACTCCAAAGAGCCTGTCTTTTGGTTTTGAATTGTATGTTTGTTTTTACAATGAAAATATGGCTGTATGCCCCCCCCCCATCTAATAGAGGGTACTACAAGAAATTCAAGGGGTCTGGGCTTATCCAGAAAAAGATATAACCATGTAAGTGCAGTAGCACTCACAATCTTTATTTGGGTGACACTCTGATAGGTTTGTATGCAGGGCAGATCATAATCTTGAGGAACAGGATACCATCCAGAGAAGGAGGGCAAGGAAACTCTTAGGGGAGAAAGGTATCAGGTGGGGACTTTAATGTGTCTTGATGGACATTGCTCAACAACCTAGTGTGGAGTCTCTGGGTTAGAGAGCTCAGAAGGGCAGCAGTAGCCTTGGTCTTT